>NC_092708.1:164089748-165339748 GCF_047496885.1 Scyliorhinus torazame | reverse complement strand
TGACTCTCGGCTCCCGCTCTGACTCTCGGCTCCTGCTCTGACTCTCTGCTCCCGCTCTGACTCTCGGCTCCCGCTCTGACTCTCGGCTCCCGCTCTGACTCTCGGCTCCCGCTCTGACTCTCGGCTCCCGCTCTGACTCTCCGCTCCCGCTCTGACTCTCGGCTCCCGCTCTGACTCTCCGCTCCCGCTCTGACTCTCGGCACCAGCTCTGACTCTCGACTCCCGCTCTTTTTAAACCTCCGCTCTGACTCTCGGCTCCCGCTCTGACTCTCGGCTCCCGCTCTGACTCTCGGCTCCTGCTCTGACTCTCGACTCCCGCTCTGACTCTCGACTCCCGCTCTGACTCTCGGCTCCCGCTCTGACTCTCGGCACCCGCTCTGACTCTCGGCACCCGCTCTGACTCTCGGCTCCCGCTCTGGCTCTCGGCTCCCGCACTGACTCTCGGCCCCCGCTCTGACTCTGAGCTCCCACTCTGATATTCAGCTCCCGCTCTGACTCTCGGCTCCCGCCCTGACTCTCGGCTCCCGCTCTGACTCTCGATCCCGCTCTGACACTCAGCTCCCACTCTTTTTAAATCTCCGCTCTGGCTCTCGGCTCCTGCTATGACTCTCGGCTCCTGCTATGACTCTCGGCTCCCACTCTGACTCTCAGCTCCCACTCTTTTTAAATCTCCGCTCTGACTCTCGGCTCCTGTTCTGACTTCGGCTCCCGCTCTGACTCTCGGCACCCGCTCTGACTCACGGCACCCGCTCTGACTCACGGCTCCCGCGTTGACTCTCGACTCCCGCTCTGGCTCTCGGCTCACGCTCTTTTTAAACCTCCGCTCTGACTCTCGGCTCCCGCTCTGACTCTCGGCTCCCGCTCTGACTCTCGGCTCCTGCTCTGGTTCTCGGCTCCCACTCTGACTCTCGGCTCCCGCTCTGACTCTCGGCTCCCGCTCTGGCTCTCGGCTCCCGCTCTGACTCTCCGCTCCCGCTCTGACTCTCGGCTCCCGCTCTGACTCTCCGCTCCCGCTCTTTTTAAATCTCCGCTCTGACTCTCGGCTCCCGCTCTGATTCTTGGCTCCCCCTCTGACTCTCGGCTCCCGCAGTGACTCTCGACTCCTGCTCTGACTCTCGGCTCCCGCTCTGACTCTCGGCTCCTGCTCTGGCTATCGGCTCCCACTCTGACTCTCGGCTCCTGCTCTGATTCTCGGCTCCCGCTCTGACTCTCGGCTCCCGCTCTGACTCTCGGCTCCCGCTCTGACTCTCGGCTCCTGCTCTGGCTCTCGGCTCCCACTCTGACTCTCGGCTCCTGCTCTGACTCTCGGCACCCGCTCTGACACTTGGCTCCCGCTCTTTTTAAACCTCCGCTCTGACTCTCGGCTCCAGTTCTGACTCTCGGCTCTCGCTCTGATTCTCGGCTCCCGCTCTGACTCTCGACTCCCGCTCTGACTCTCAGCTCCCGCTCTGTCTCTCGGCTCCCGGTCTGACTCTCGGCTCAGGCTCTGACTCTCAGCTCCGACTCTTTTTAAATCTCCGCTCTAACTCTCGGCTCCCGCTCTGACTCTCGGCTCGCGCTCTGACTCTCGGCTCCCGCTCTGACTCTCAGCTCCTGCTCTGACGCTCGGCTCCTGCTCTGACTCTCGGCTCACGCTCTGACTCTCAGCTCCCACTCTTTTTAAATCTCCGCTCTGACTCTCGGCTCCCGCTCTGACTCTCGGCTCCTGCTCTGACTCTCTGCTCCCGCTCTGACTCTCGGCTCCCGCTCTGACTC
This sequence comes from Scyliorhinus torazame, assembly GCF_047496885.1. Classification (NCBI taxonomy): domain Eukaryota; kingdom Metazoa; phylum Chordata; class Chondrichthyes; order Carcharhiniformes; family Scyliorhinidae; genus Scyliorhinus; species Scyliorhinus torazame. Next base: position 165,337,993 of record NC_092708.1, on the reverse strand, counting down.
TCGGCTCCCGCTCTGACTCTCGGCTCCCGCTCTGACTCTCGGCTCCCGCTCTGACTCTCGGCTCCCGCTCTGACTCTCGGCTCCCGCTCTGACTCTCCGCTCCCGCTCTTTTTAAATCTCCGCTCTGACTCTCGGCTCCCGCTCTGACTCTCGGTTCCCGCTCTGATTCTCGGCTCCCGCTCTGACTCTCGGCTCCCGCAGTGACTCTCGACTCCTGCTCTGACTCTCGGCTCCCGCTCTGACTCTCGGCTCCTGCTCTGGCTCTCGGCTCCCACTCTGACTCTCGGCTCCTGCTCTGACTCTCGGCACCAGCTCTGACTCTCGACTCCCGCTCTTTTTAAACCTCCGCTCTGACTCTCGGCTCCCGCTCTGACTCTCGGCTCCCGCTCTGACTCTCGGCTCCTGCTCTGACTCTCGACTCCCGCTCTGACTCTCGACTCCCGCTCTGACTCTCGGCTCCCGCTCTGACTCTCGGCACCCGCTCTGACTCTCGGCACCCGCTCTGACTCTCGGCTCCCGCTCTGGCTCTCGGCTCCCGCACTGACTCTCGGCCCCCGCTCTGACTCTGAGCTCCCACTCTGATATTCAGCTCCCGCTCTGACTCTCGGCTCCCGCCCTGACTCTCGGCTCCCGCTCTGACTCTCGATCCCGCTCTGACACTCAGCTCCCACTCTTTTTAAATCTCCGCTCTGGCTCTCGGCTCCTGCTATGACTCTCGGCTCCTGCTATGACTCTCGGCTCCCACTCTGACTCTCAGCTCCCACTCTTTTTAAATCTCCGCTCTGACTCTCGGCTCCCGTTCTGACTTCGGCTCCCGCTCTGACTCTCGGCACCCGCTCTGACTCACGGCACCCGCTCTGACTCACGGCTCCCGCGTTGACTCTCGGCACCAGCTCTGACTCTCGACTCCCGCTCTTTTTAAACCTCCGCTCTGACTCTCGGCTCCCGCTCTGACTCTCGGCTCCCGCTCTGACTCTCAGCTCCCGCTCTGACTCCCGGCTCCTGCTCTGGCTCTCGGCTCCCGCTCTGACTCTCAGCTCCTGCTGTCACTCTCAGCTCCCGCTCTTTCTAAACCTCCTGCTCTGACTCTCAACTCCCGCCCTGACTCTCAGCTCCCGCTCTGTCTCTCGGCTGCCGCTCTGACTCTCGGCTCAGGCTCTGACTCTCAGCTCCGACTCTTTTTAAATCTCCGCTCTAACTCTCGGCTCCCGTTCTGACCCTCGGCTCCCGCTCTGACTCTCGGCTCCCGCTCTGACTCTCAGCTCCCGCTCTGATGCTCGGCTCCTGCTCTGACTCTCGGCTCACACTCTGACTCTCAGCTCCCACTCTTTTTAAATCTCCGCTCTGACTCTCGGCTCCCGTTCTGACTCTCGGCTCCCGCTCTGACTCTCGGCACCCGCTCTCACTCACGGCACCCGCTCTGACTCTCGGCTCCCGCTCTGACTCTCGGCTCCCGCTCTGACACTCAGCTCCCACTCTTTTTAAATCTCCGCTCTGACTCTCGGCTCCTGCTCTGACTCTCGGCTCCCGCTCTGACTCACGGCTCCCGCTCTGACTCTCGGCTCCCGCTCTGACTCTCGGCTCCCGCTCTGACTCTCAGCTCCCGCTCTGACTCTCGGCTCCTGCTCTGGCTCTCGGCTCCCGCTCTGACTCTCAGCTCCTGCTCTCACTCTCAGCTCCAGCTCTTTCTAAACCTCCTGCTCTGACTCTCATCTCCCGCCCTGACTCGGCTCCCGCTCTGTCTCTTGGCTCCCGCTCTGACTCTCGGCTCACGCTCTGACTCTCAGCTCCGACTCTTTTTAAATCTCCGCTCTGACTCTCGGCTACTGCTCTGACTCTCGGCTTCCGCTCTGACTCTCGGCTCCCGCTCTGACACTCAGCTCCCACTCTTTTTAAATCTCCGCTCTGACTCTCGGCTCCTGCTCTGACTCTCGGCTCCCGCTCTGACTCACGGCTCCTGCTCTGACTCTCGGCTCCCGCTCTGACTCTTGCCTCCCGCTCTGACTCTCAGCTCCCGCTCTGACTCTCGGCTCCTGCTCTGGCTCTCGGCTCCCGCTCTGACTCTCAGCTCCTGCTCTCACTCTCAGCTCCAGCTCTTTCTAAACCTCCTGCTCTGACTCTCATCTCCCGCCCTGACTCGGCTCCCGCTCTGTCTCTTGGCTCCCGCTCTGACTCTCGGCTCACGCTCTGACTCTCAGCTCCGACTCTTTTTAAATCTCCGCTCTGACTCTCGGCTACTGCTCTGTCTCTCGGCTCCTGTTCTGACTCTCGGCTCCCGCTCTGCCTCTCGGCACCCTCTCTGACTCTCGGCTCCCGCTCTGACTCTCGGCTCCCGCTCTGACATTCAGCTCCCACTCTTTTTAAATCTCCGCTCTGACTCTCGGCTCCTGCTCTGACTCTCGGCTCCCGCTCTGACTCACGGCTCCTGCTCTGACTCTCGGCTCCCGCTCTGACTCTCGGCTCCCGCTCTGACTCTCAGCTCCCGCTCTGACTCTCAGCTCCCGCTCTGACGCTCAGCTCCTGCTCTGACTCTCGGCTCACGCTCTGACTCTCAGCTCCCACTCTTTTTAAATCTCCGCTCTGACTCTCGGCTCCCGCTCTGACTCTCGGCTCCCGCTCTGACTCTCGGCTCCCGCTCTGACTCTCGGCTCCCGCTCTGACTCTCGGCTCCCGTTCTGACTCTCGGCTCCCGCTCTGACTTTCGGCTCCCGCTCTGACTCTCGGCTCCCGCTCTGACTCGCGGCTCCCGATCTGACTCTCGGCTCCCGCTCTGACTCTCGGTTCCCGCTCTGACTCTCGGCTCACGCTCTGACTCTCTGCTCCCGCTCTGACTCTCGGCTCCCACTCTGACTCTCGGCTTCCGCTCTCATTCTCGGCTCCCGCCATGTCTCTCGGCTCTCGCTCTGACTCTCAGCTCCCACTCTTTCTAAATCTCCGCTCTGACTCTCAGGCCCGCTCTTTCTAAACCTCACTGCCAGTGTGCCTGGGTGCCAAGGGTAAGGCCCGGAGGGCTTGCCAGGTAGAGGGAGATAAGAAAAGGAGGGGCCAAAGGGTGGTGTATTGGTCCCTTTCAGGGTGTAGGCTGGCAGAGCCCCTGCAGCACTTGAGCACACTTAGAACATTTAATTTATCCCCACTGAGAGTAATCTCGTCCATTGTCCTTTACAGTACACAGGAAGGAGGGCCAGCCGAGTCTGCAAGTTCAGCCACTTCTCACAGTGTTTCCAGTACAACTCTGGATACTAACATTAATATTCAATAAGGAGTGAATTCAAAAACACATTATAATTTCTTCTACAACAAAGAAATGTTCCTAACTCTCTTGTAACCATCGATGCATGCCAACCATGAGGCGTGCCAGTGCATTTAGATCTCTGATTAAGCTAGTCTCAACAAATAATGATAATGCACACATGAATATAATGAAGCCCAAGTAATGTGAAATATTTAAAAGTGAAATTTAAATTTGTATACACCCGTGCCACCTTATATCGGTGACAGTGGAGTTGGGCATGAAAGTTGTGGTTGTGATGAAGGACCTCCCTATTTGTCCAGGATGCTCATTTATAGGTCGCCTGTTTTTGCTGCATTATTGGCGGATGGTTGCACTTGTCTCCCATGCACAGCACTGGCACTTTACATTATAATTGTAGTTGTATGGAAAAAGCAAGAGAGTAGATGGCACTTCCTCTTCTGCTGTGGGGAATGGCCCACCTTGTTTAAGATTCTGGCCTGTGTATCTGAGCTCAATCATAATAGTACTATCACACATACGTTATTTAACTTCTACAGGAAATGTTTTATCAAAGAAGCAAGGAAGCCAACAACTGTCTGGATCTGAGATGACAAATGTTCAAAATAATATTACTTAGTATTACTTCACTGATTCTAGTGCACCCATTTCACTTTCAGAGAGCCCTTTATTTCAGGACAAAATATAAAAAGGAGAAACAGATGCTGGAAATCTAAAATAAAAACAAAATTATGCAGGAAATACACAACAGATCGATGAGTATTTATTTGAAATAGAAAGTGAGGTTAACAATTCAGATGGGACTTTTTATAAAGATTGACCCACAACGTTAACCTTTATTTCTCTCTCAGAGAAATGTGAGTTGCGAGCAATAGGTCAGAGCAATTGATTTAACCTTACTAGGCACCTGTCATCAGCTACATGCACAATAATCTTTTTAAGCACATTTGCTGAGAGATGCATATTTATCTTGATAAGCAAAGGATGATCAAATGTACTTGATCAGCTATATTCTGCTGTATCAATGTATTTACTTTGTCACTTTACAGCACTTCTTTTCTCATCTATCTATTAAAGGATTGGAGAGTCTGACAACTGCTCTATATATAGCTAGGATTGTGCAGTACAGTGTTTGGATTGGAAAAATTACACTTCAATCGGCACCCACAGACTTTACATCTAGTTTCTTCAATGGCTTAATGGGCAAATTTCCCACATGGTGTGTCAGTGAGGCGGGGGCAACTTCTGTGCTTTTTGGGGGATTCTGGAAACAGGACCTATGAAGCAAATCCTTGTGATTATGCTACTAACTCTTGGTCTGTTGGCAGAGCTGTGGATTCAATTCCTTTCTGTATTTGGCAGTGAAAGTACAAGCACCAGCTGAAACATTACTATATACTAAAAGTACATGAAATTAAACTATGTCAAGCGGCATTTAATTTGGTCTCCATTTTCTGGATAATGGACGAGTAGCCCATTTGTGCTGCCCTCCTGTGTTTGTGTAAGGAGTGTAGCAGGTTTCTATATACACAAGCTCCCATCACAATCCCAATAATCTGTGCATACCTGACTTTTTGACCACTACTTTGGAATGAATTTCTGGCACAATAATATCAGCAATAGCACACACCCATCTGGCATAACTGAAAAAGGCATGCATGTTGTTTCAGCTTTGTACATTTGTAGGTCATCACTTCATGACATCAAGCTGAAGGCACTCTGCAGCCAACTCAGCCCACGTGGTGAACAGTAAGCCAAGTTCCAAAGGGTGGGGGCAGTTGGGAAAATTAATCTTCTTTTACCAGAGGCATTCGCAAATTGTGAATATTTATTGCTGCTTTTATGTTATACTACAGTGCCATGGAGACTGTTGAGCATCAGGAGTGGTGCAGCCAGCAACAATGTCACAAATAAACTTGCTAGGGTTGACAAAAGCCAATAGTGAAGAATAGTCTTCCTACATGTTATCTTGGTGAATGTGGCACATTTATAGTTGACCCCTAGCATTGTGACCACTAATCAAGAGCCAAAGGCACTAACAAATTCTAAAAGCTGATTATCTTTGCTCCACACTATGCAAGTTGACATCACTAGCACAATGTTAACTTCACAGTATTAGCATGTAACAGTTTGTTCAACTGCAGGCAAAGGAGGGGAAATTGGGTAGAACTGCTGCTGCAGTTGGGATTGAAGTGACATCTTGTGTGTGGATTGCAAAAGATAACAGGATTATATTTGATTATGGTAGCCCTCATGACTGGTTATCCACCGATACTCACAAATATTTCAGCCTTTCATATGAACAATAATCACTTGGGAGCCACCACTCGTGAAACTCAACTTATAAAGAGGGCCTTAGAGCAAGAAATTGGCAAGAAACAATTTATTAACTGAATGTAACAATGTTGAACAATTACTTCATGGTTTCTTAATTGAACTACGACTATGTTTATCTGCCATTATATACTCTAGAATAAATTAGCACCTTCCTGAGAATGATGGCCTTTTTTGTGTGCGTCTACAATTTCTATTAGCGTCTATTGAATGTTCAGAGCTGTCAGTGCTTTTGCTGGAGTAAATATCCTGTCACAGTAAGGCAATGATGTTGACACATTGGTGTTTCATCGAGATTCATTGTAATATAAAGACGAAACATAATCTGATATTAGTACTTTGTGCGTGTATATATCAGAATGGGAGGTTTTTAACCTCCTTAACCATTTTGTAATGGAAACACCATTACAATTTGCAAAGTTTAGAAGATAATCTATTATATTTTAATTCAATGAAATAAATAATATCTATAACAATATGCATGAGCAATTCTGTTTGTTAATATGTTAGACCTCCAACCAGCAGGTGGAAGTAGAGGTACACCAAATGACACTGCAGCCTCGGAGAGTCTGAGTGAGGAGTCGTCGTGCATAGTCGAGTTTTATATTAGCTTCGTATTCTAGTTGTTTACAATTTTTTAGTAGTATTGGTATTGTTTTCTACCCACGTTGTTGTAATTTAATAAATTTTAAGTAGTCACGAACTAGACGTTCTTTGATGCACTGACTCAATCATTGCAAGGCACTAGAACGTAACATGGTAGCAGAAGTGGTAATCTACGAATTGAAGATCTGAAGTAAAGAACTTAGGAAATGATACTATGAAAAAAAAATCTACTAATCAACAAAAAGCATCAAAAGAACAGAGCTCAATGCTCAACTGGTTAACGAAGACAAAGATGGATAGCTTAAAAACACCATAAAGTCTTCATGTAACTGGTAACGGAGATGCAAATTGATGCGCTTTTAAGCAGCAGTTTACCTGGTACCTAGCTGCTCTGGGTTTACATGTACAGCCTGATGAGCAGAAAATAGCGTTGCTGCTCACTGTAGCAAATCCACAGGTGATCAGAATCTTTAACACATTTGTATTTGAGCGTGAGGCAGATAGTGAGAATTTTGATGCGATCGTTAAAAAGTTTGATGAGCATTGTAACCCAAAGAAGAACAAAACTTTTGAAAGGTACATTTTCAGAATGCGCACGCAGCAGACAAGCAAGTCATTCAACAGTTTTCTCACGGATCTAAAATTAAAGGCTCAGACTTGTAATTTTGGCTCATTACGATCATCAATGATCAGGGATCAAATCGTATTTGACGTAAAAGACTATGAAGTGCCTAACGTCTTTTGAGGGAGATTGAGCTCCAGCTCGAAGACGCAATAAAAATTTGTCATACCAGTACGTTAGCTGCGCAACATATCAACACGTTAAACATAAGGGGCTGGATTCCCCGCCCTGCCATGCCACAGTTCTGTTTCACCCCACCGGCGGGATGTTCCGTTACACCAGCTGGTCAATGGGGTTTCCCATTGTGGGGCAGCCAGCCCCATGGCATCGGGAAACCCCTGGGCTGCCAGCAAAATGGAGCATCCCAATGGCGGAGAATCCAGCCCGAGAAGTTTAGGCGCAAAAATAGAGAATGAAACAGACTCCATAAATGTTGTGATGCGCACAAAAGTAAAACGTGGTCTGAACAGCGGTGGCCATTTTAAGTGATTGGCAGACTCTACCATTTTGTGAAAGCGCTGTGGAAGTAAGCACTTAAAGAGGCAATGTCCCGCCTTTGGAAATGTCTTCAACGAACATAAGAAGTACTGATGATGAAGTATGTACTGCAAATAAAGATAACTGGACAGTTTCTTCACTTATAAATCAAACGTTTATAAATGCCTAACTCGACACAGGAGTGAGAGCGAATCTCATCAGTATCATGGATATTGAAGCGATGGGAATCAAGCCCAAGATTTTGAACAGACCAGTATTTTTGAAAGATTACAATAGTCAAAGGATTAAATCTTTCAGCGTGTGTGAGTTTGAAGTTCAAGTCAAAGATAGAATCCATAAAGTGAAATTTTCAATTGAAGTCACAGATCGTGAGTCGTTACTAGGTGTGGAAGCTTGTGAAGCTTGTGAAACCCTTCAGTTAATCAGAGAGTATATAGTGCTGACTATGCTTTGAATGTGCACAGTGGATCAGTGGATTCAATAGTACAAGCATTTCTGGAGATTTGTCAAGATTTCGGTGTCTTGCCATTTGCTTACCAAATTCAACTAAAGGATAATGCGCAACTCATAATACATGCTCCAAGGAGAGTACCAGCACCATTAAGGGATCGGTTCAAAACTGAACTTGATAGAATGACGAATCTGGGGGTCATTAAGAAAATCGAAGAACCAACAGATTGGGTAAATTCAATGGTGTGTGTAAAGAAACACAATTACAATTTAAGAATATGCATGGACCTGCAGCAAGATGGTGCCAGAGCATGGCGACTCTCTGCAAGCTCTTCCTAACAGATTCTCTTTTCATTTATCTTACAATTGTTCAAATCATTTCACCAGATGCTGGTGTTTATGTAGTTATATTGTGCACCTTGTGTTGCCCTATTCTGTATTTTATTTTATTTTATTTTCATGTACTTAATGATCTGTTGAGCTGCTCGCAGAAAAATACTTTTCACTGTACCTCGACACACGTGACAAGAAACAAAATCCAATCCAATCCAATCCAATCCTAAAGACCTCAATGCCAACATCAAGCGAAAACACTACCCAATACAAAAACGTGAAGAAATAACAAATGAAATGTCAGGTGCGACGTGATTCAGAGTACTGGATGCATCGCAGGGATTTTGGCAACTCAAATTGGATGAAGAGAGTTCAAAGTATTGTACGTTTAATACTCCATTTGGGGCGCTGTTTTCTTCGAATGCCTTTTGGGATAATATCCGCATCTGAAATCTTTCACAGGGCAATAGCGTACATTGTGGAAGGTATTCAAGGAGTTTGTGTATATGTTGACGATATAATAGTACAGTACATACTTCTATGAAGGAACAACACAATGACCAACTCATAAAGTACTACAGAGTGTTAAGAAGTATGGGCTAAGATTGAACAAAGCCAAGTGTCAATTTGGCATTAAAGAAATCATGTTTTTGGAGGACAAGTTGTCTTCTCAAGGCACACAACCCGATTAAATGAAAATACAGGCAATAATAAATATGCCACGGCTGTCAGACAAGAAAGGAGTTCTGAGGACATTCGGAATGATCAAATTTATAGGCAAATTTATTCCGAATTTGTTAGCAAAGACAATGTGTCTGAGAGAAGTTATCAAGAAGATGAATACTTTTGAATGGACAGATAAGCATGAGCAAGAATGGCTTACACTGAAGACAGCTTTGACAACAGCTCCAGCGTTAGCACATTTCTACCCGACCAAGAAAACTAAAATCTCGACTGATGAGTCGAAAGATGGTTAGGTGCAGTTTTGTTACAGCAGGAAGATGGAGAGGATTGGAAGCCAGTTGCCTTTGGGTCTAGGTCCATGACCAACTATGAGTCCATGTTGATATGCTTGAATTGAAAGGAATGTCTTGGTCTAGTTAATGGCGTGGAGAAGTTTCATAGCTCTGTGTATGGCCTACCAACCTTTCTGGTAGAAATGGATCACAGACCATTGGTAGCCATCGTCAAAAAAAACCCGAAGTGAGATGTCACCACGCATCCAGAGAATGATGATGAAGCTCCAGTGGTATGATTTTGATGTAATTTACACTTCAGGCAAACACATTGTAGTTCCAGATGCGCTCTCAAGAGTTCAGCCGTGCTGGAAGTCATATGGAAGAAGATGTGCAAGTGCATGTCAATCTGATAACAGAGACACTACCGGTGTCTGATAAAAAATCAAAACTAATAGTGGCAGAAACCAAAAAGATTCTGCAAATGGTAATCAAGAATCTCAACGATGGAATGCCAAAAGGGTCATGTTCAAAGTAGCACAGCATCAGAGCAGAACTAAGTGTAGCCAATGGATTCTACTGAGGCAATAAAAAATAATAATACAACAGTCTCTGCGAGACAACATTTAAAAAAAAGATTCATGAGGGCACCTCGAATTGAGAAGTGTAAAAGGAAAGCACAAGACATGGTATATTGGCCAAGGATCAACAAGGATATTCAAAGGATGGCAGAGGAATGCGTGACATGTCAAAAATCCCCAAATAGACAAATGAAAGAACCAATGCAGATAGGCAACATAGTGACACTTCCATGCAGAAAGTCGGGATATACTTGTTTTATCTTGAAGGAAAAGAGTATTTAATCGTAGATTACGTTTCCAATTTTCCTGAAGTGACACAGTTATCCAGCTTGTCAGCCAGGTGTGTTATAATGCATACTAAAGCTATCTTTGTTCATCATGCCATTCCACAGGTTGTCATGAGTGATAATGTTCCATGATTCAGGAATGGAGGGAATTTGCGCAGAAGAATGACTTCAAGCATGTCACATCCACAGTCAAATGGAAAGGCAGAGAAAGGTGTGCAAATAGTAAAGCCATTATTTTTTTTAAACGATGGACAGCCAGGATGATCCATATCTCTCATTGCTCAGTTATCGAGCATCACCTTTGAGCAATGGTTTATCACCATCACAATTACTGATGAACAGGAAGATCAGAACAATGTTACCGTGCCTTCAAATCAACAAGCAAGTCACAAAATAAAACATCAACTGCAGTCTCAAAAGAGGAAGCAGAAGAGATACTATGACAGGTCAACCAGGTCTCTACAACGTTTAAAACACAATTATATCGTAAGCGGGGGATATCCTGATGGCTGGTCAAAGTGTGCAAAGTGATACAGAAGATAGGTCCGAGATCCTATACAGTCATCACAGAACACGGACAGGTACTCAAGAGGAACAGAAGAGCTTTGTTAAAATTTCAGCAACCTGTTACTTCACTGTCAGCTGATGATGTGTTTGAAAACTTCTGTCTACCGAAACCAATGCAACCTGAACAAAAATCAAATGTACAGCCTGAAGATGCACAGAGTAATGCAGTTCCAACAGAGGCATCTTCAGAACCACACGAATGTCAAGCAGATTCGGTGGATCAACAAAAGCTTAGAAGATCAATGAGACATCGAAAGAAGACTGGCAGACTGAATCTGTAGTTGACAATGTAATTGTAAATAACATGAATTGCTATGCTATGCATATCATATGTATGATAATTGGTTGAAATTATGTATATTATATTTTTGTTAAAATAGAAAGGAAAGGGAAATAATGGTATGCATAAGCAATTCTGTATGTTAATATGTTGGACCTCCAAACAGCAGGTGTCAGTAGAGTTACACCATGTGAGACTGCAGCCCCAGAGAGTCTGAGTGAGGAACCGTCGTGGATAGTCGTGTTTTATGTTAGCTCTCATATTCTAGTTGTTAACAGTTTACAGTTCATTTGTAGTATTAGTATTGTTTTCTACCCACATTATTGTAATTTAATAAATCTGAACTAGTCACGAACTAAATGTTCTTTGGTGCACTGACTCAATAATTGCAACCCACGACAACGTAATAGTACCTTCAAACTGAATATTTTAAAAAACCCACGAGGAATTACAAGTTTATCACTAGAATTCTAATAAAACAGAAGTTTTTGATAAGCATTATAAAGCAATATGAAGCTGCTAATGATTTTTAAAAAGGAAGTTTCATGGAGGGTCTTAGCTAAATTCTCCCTCTGTAATTTTAGATTGCTTTCTTCATCCACATGGTCAATGTCTGCTGTCCAGGGTTAAGACCCACAGTCAGAGGTTAGTGGCCTCAGGGGTAGCAGAGAGTACCCAGACACAAGTTTACATTATAATCTTCCTGTTGGGAAATCTTAGCCTCCATCTGCTCAAAGTGCAGAGCAGATAGGAAGATAGTGATGAAAAACGGGACCCATCCTCCCTAACATTCAAATTGAATGAGACTTTTTAACATCCATTTCAACATATTTCATGTCATATTTTATTTTGACGCACTCTAATTGTAACACAATATAATAAATAATTTTAGAAACAAACTCTAATCCAGTTGATGGCAACTACTTACATTTGCTGAGGGCTATATCATCAATTTCTTTTGTAAAGATCACCATTTCATTAACAAAGTCAACGTTATTATTAAATGGCTCTTTAAGAAAGGACTACAAATTGATGAAGCAAAGTTGCAACAAATAGCCAAGTCCAAAGGGGTTTTATTGTGTGTAAGATACTCTTCATTTTCAATTGCTGGAAATATTGGAGTTTGATGAGACGCCATTGAAAACTGATATTGGATAAACTATCCAGACAGACAACTAATTAGCTACACCAGTATTACTCAGATGTATAACATGGGGTCTAAAATAGCTGGAGTAGATCACATTATTACCAGCTCAACAAAATGCATTACAATTAACTCAGAGTACAAATGAGGACAACCCGTGTCTTCCCCAGGGGCATCAGACAAGTGCTTAACTGTACAATGGCTCCTAAGATCTGACAAGACAAGAGCTGTCTGGGAAACTGACAACTGCTGTCTTACCACAGCTTAGTATTAGCTGCATGAAGAACAAAGTGGAAATATGGATCCATAATGGCATCAACTGGCAATGCGTTATATCGGAGCACTGGCTTGATGTCAATAAAAGTTGAAGATAAAGAATCACTTGGCTTTTGAGAGAAGGGTTTCTGATTACTTTTGTTTGAATTTGAGGGCCACAACAGTAATGAGAAAAATAAGTGATACGCAATACCCTTCACTATTCAGGTCCCAATTCATGGCATGCCACAACCATGTCTCTGTATGGCTATCAGATTGTACTTATTTATTTCTATTTGCAGCTGTTTAGTTTCAAATGTTATGTGTATTTAAACACAGAGCCTTTAGTTTTTTATCTTTTATTATTTTTGTAACCTTTAGCCTGTTTTACTCTCAAATTTGTACTCTCCATCCCTTCCTGTCATGCTCAATTTATCATTACTCTCTTAGCGTGGCCAATCCACTGCACAGCTTTGGGTTGTGGGGGTGAGACCCACGCAGACTCGGGGAGAATGTGCAACCACATGGACAGTGACCCAGGGCCAGGGTCAAATCATTACCCTTATTAATACCTTTCTCTCTTGCCTTGTCTCTATTCTTTGGTTTATCACAACATCCCAAATTTGATACTTGTCCACACTATTTAGTTTAAAACTCTCTCCAGTTCCCTAGTAATGCAGCTCACCAGAATACCAGCTCCAGAAGGGATCATGTGTAGACAGACAATGGCACAGCTCCCACTTTCCCCAATACTGGTGCCAGTGACCCAAGAACTAGAAACCACTTTGCCCACACCAGTCTTAGAGTCATGAATTTATTTCTCCAATCGTATATAGCCTATGCCATTTAGCACATGGTGACATAATAATCCGTGGATTATATTACCTTTATGGTTCTGTTTCTTAATTTTGCTTCTTAATTTGGTACCTAGTTCCACATACTGACTATGCAGAAACTCCTTCCTGGTCCTGCCTATGTTGTTGGTACCTTCATGGACCACAACAACAGGATCCTCTTCCTCTCACTGCAAGTTCCTCTCCAGCTCTGAGAAAATGTTTTGAACCCTGGTCGCCTTCTGGGCTCTTTCCCGCAGAGAACAGTGATAAAACCCCTCACTATACTCTCTACTACCACAACATTCCTTTTTGTTCCTTTTTGAATTACTTCCTGTATCACAGTGCCATGGTCAGTCAGTTTATCCATCCTGCAGCCCCTCCACTCTCATCCAAACAACTTGAAAGAACCTCAGACGTATTGGACAATTGCAGAGACTAAACCTCTACATTCCCGCCCTCTGGGTACCCTTGCCTGCTTCAGTTTGTCACATCCTTCGGTCCTTGACCATTTTGCAAACCAGAAGATCCTATCCTAAGGGATGTAACCACCTCCTGGTACAAAATGTCCAGGTAACATTTCCCCTTGTGTCGCAGCATCTGCAGCTTAGCCTCCAGCTCAATGACTCTGCAGTTATGTTTCTTGTCAATGGTAACTCCCAGGGTCAATGGATTCAGGAGTAAATTAGATATTTTTAAAAAGTCGTTCATGTGATGTGGTCAGTATTTATTGCCCATCCCAGAGGGCATCTAAGAGACAACTACATTGCTGTGGAGTCACATGTAGGCCTGACCAGGTAAGGGTGGCACATTTGCTCCCCTAAAGTACATTACAGATGGGTTTTTATGACAATAGACAATGGACAATGGTTTCATGGTCACCTTTAATTCCATATTTTTTTTTACAGAATTCAAATATCACCATCTGCTATGGCAGGATTCGAACCCGAGTCCCGAGAGCATGACTCTGGGTCCGGGGTTCTCCAACCCCCCGCCGGGTCGGAAAATCCCCGGGGGGAGGCGCGAAATCTGCCCTGCTGCCCTATTCTCCGGGCCGTTTTTCGGGCGGCGGCGGGATTCCCGCCATGCCGGTCATGGCCGTTGACAGCGCCTCCCCCCGGCAATTCTCCGGGCCGCGATGGGCTGAGCATCGATCTAGTTTTGGCCAGTCCCGCCGGTGTGAATTACTCACCTCACGCAAGGCGGGATCTGGCAGGTGAGTGTGTGGGGGCAGTCGCGGGGGGGCGCGGGGGGATCCGAACCTGGGGGGGGGGGAGAGGTGGGGGCACGGTGGCCTGGCCCGCGATCGAGGCCTACCGATCTGCGGGCGGGCTTGTTCTGTGGGGGGACTTCTTTCCTCCGCGCCGGGCCCCTGTAGGGCTCCCACCATATTGCCCAGGAGCCGACATGGAGAAGAGAACACCCGCGCACGTGCGGAAATACGCCGGCTGGTCCCCACATGCGTGAGAACACGCCAACCGTTCCGCGCATGCGCGAACCCTTCAGCGCCGGTTGGAGCTGCGGGGACGACTCCAGCGGCAACCTAGCCCCCTAGAAAGGTGATAATTCTTCACCTTGGGGGGCCGTTGACGCCAGAGTTGTTTGCGCCGGTTTTCCTGCCGCGAGGGGACATAGCCCCATTTACAGAGAATCCCACCCTGGGTTTCTGGATTACCAGCCTAGCGACAATACAGCACGGTAGCATTGTGGATAGCACAATTGCTTCACAGCTCCAGGGTCCCAGGTTCGATTCCGGCTTGGGTCACTGTCTGTGTGGAGTCTGCACATCCTCCCCGTGTGTGCGTGGGTTTCCTCCGGGTGCTCCGGTTTCCTCCCACAGTCCAAAGATGTGCAGGTTAGGTGGGTTGGCCATGATAAATTGCCCTTAGTGTCCAAAATTGCCCTTAGTGTTGGGTGGGGTTACTGGGTTATGGGGATAGGGTGGAGGTGTTAACCTTGGGTAGGGTGCTCTTTCCAAGAGCCGGTGCAGACTCGATGGGCCGAATGGCCTCTTTCTGCCTGTAAATTCTATGATAATCTATGAATACCACTATGCCTCCCCCCAGTGGTAGCAATAATTACTTCTGAACAGACATTCTGCACTTGGAAAAAAAGATTTTCAAATGGAGTCCCAATACCTCAGAATAAAATTAATGTTGGAGATGTTCCAAAAATATTTGTCACTTTCTTATCGCTCTCTTAATCCTGTCCGTATTTCCAAATCTTTATTTCAGAATTTCATTGAAACTGATGTGCTCACAGCGGGGCTGGAAGGGAGTGGTGGCATGGCGGTGGGGGGGAACTGGTCAGGGACTTTGCTACTTCTGTTAAATTGCCTGCTTCTGGTTTCCTGAACGATCAAGTGTGGGTGTGATGATGCCCTGTTCCCTATAATGAAAGACTTTCGACTTAGGGGACATTCACAGTGATCAGGATGGGGCACCTGAACCCACACTCCCTACCCATGACAGTTAAGAATTTACTCTGTGAGTAAAGAGTGATTCCAGTTTGCTAAGTTTGTAGAGAATGCAGATTCTCTGTGGATATGGTGGTTTTTACACAATGTTAGAATAGATAGAACATAGAACATAGAACATAGAACGATACAGCGCAGTACAGGCCCTTCGGCCCACAATGTTGCACCGAAAGTCGACTCAGGAAGTCGACCCGCGGACGTCTGGGAAGACCCTCACCAATAAATTCTGGTGGAGAGGAAACCCGAGACACTACACGTGTAGTGTCTCCCACCCGCCCTCCTCCTCTAACCTAATAATAAAACCCATTGGTCTGAGGTAAGTACCATATTTTATTATATTATTATTATTTTTTATAAAAAATTTAATTTAGTTGTTAGCCAGATCTTGGTAGAAAGTTAGAGGAATGGCAGGGAAGGGAGTGCAATGTTCCTCCTGCAGGATGTTTGAGGTGAGGGATGCAGTTAGTGTCCCTGCTGATTTTACCTGCAGGAAGTGCTGCCATCTCCAGCTCTTCCAAGACCGAGTTAGGAAACTGGAGCTGGAGTTGGAAGAACTTCGGATCATTCGGGAGGCAGAAGGGGTCATAGATAGCAGCTTCAGGGAATTAGTTACACCAAAGATTGGAGATAGGTGGGTAACTGTAAGAGGGACTGGGAAAAAGCAGTCAGTGCAGGGATCCCCTGCGGTCGTTCCCCTGAGAAACAAGTATACCGCTTTGGATACTTGTGGGGGGGACGACTTACCAGGGGTAAGCCATGGGGTATGGGCCTCTGGCACGGAGTCTGTCCCTGTTGCTCAGAAGGGAAGGGGGGAGAGGAGCAGAGCATTAGTAATTGGGGACTCTATAGTCAGGGGCACAGATAGGAGATTTTGTGGGAGCGTGAGAGACTCACGTTTGGTAAGTTGCCTCCCAGGTGCAAGGGTACGTGATGTCTCGGATCGTGTTTTCCGGGTCCTTAGGGGGAGGGGGAGCAGCCCCAAGTCGTGGTCCACATTGGCACTAACGACATAGGTAGGAAAGGGGACAAGGATGTCAGGCAGGCTTTCAGGGAGCTAGGATGGAAGCTCAGAACTAGAACAAACAGAGTTGTTATCTCTGGGTTGTTGCCCGTGCCACGTGATAGTGAGATGAGGAATAGGGAGAGAGAGAATTTAAACACGTGGCTACAGGGATGGTGCAGGCGGGAGGGATTCAGATTTCTGGATAACTGGGGCTCTTTCTGGGGAAGGTGGGACCTCTACAGACAGGATGGTCTACATCTGAACCTGAGGGGCACAAATATCCTGGGGGGAGATTTGTTAGTGCTCTTTGGGGGGGTTTAAACTAATGCAGCAGGGGCATGGGAACCTGGATTGTATTTTAGGGTAAGGGAGAATGAGAGTATAGAGGTCAGGAGCACAGATTTGACGTCGCAGGAGGGGGCCAGTGTTCAGGTAGGTGGTTTGAAGTGTGTCTACTTCAATGCCAGGAGTATACGAAACAAGGTAGGGGAACTGGCAGCATGAGTTGGTACCTGGGACTTCGATGTTGTGGCCATTTCGGAGACATGGATAGAGCAGGGACAGGAATGGATGTTGCAGGTTCCGGGGTTTAGGTGTTTTAGTAAGCTCAGAGAAGGAGGCAAAAGAGGGGGAGGTGTGGCGCTGCTAGTCAAGAGCAGTATTACGGTGGCGGAGAGGATCCTAGATGGGGACTCGTCTTCCGAGGTAGTATGGGCTGAAGTTAGAAACAGGAAAGGAGAGGTCACCCTGTTGGGAGTTTTTTATAGGCCTCCTAATAGTTCTAGGGATGTAGAGGAAAGGATGGCAAAGATGATTCTGGATAAGAGCGAAAGTAACAGGGTAGTTATTATGGGAGACTTTAACTTTCCAAATATTGACTGGAAAAGATATAGTTCGAGTACAATAGATGGGTCGTTTTTTGTACAGTGTGTGCAGGAGGGTTTCCTGAAACAATATGTTGACAGGCCAACAAGAGGCGAGGCCACGTTGGATTTGCTTTTGGGTCATGTACCAGGCCAGGTGTTGGATTTGGAGGTAGGAGAGCACTTTGGGGACAGTGACCACAATTCGGTGACGTTTACGTTATTGATGGAAAGGGATAAGTATACACCGCAGGGCAAGAGTTATAGCTGGGGGAAGGGCAATTATGATGCCATTAGACGTGACTTGGGGGGATAAGGTGGAGAAGTAGGCTGCAAGTGTTGGGCACACTGGATAAGTGGGGCTTGTTCAAGGATCAGCTACTGCGTGTTCTTGATAAGTATGTACCGGTCAGACAGGGAGGAAGGCGTCGAGCGAGGGAACCGTGGTTTACCAAGGAAGTGGAATCTCTTGTTAAGAGGAAGAAGGAGGCCTATGTGAAGATGAGGTGTGAAGTTTCGGTTGGGGCGATGGATAGTTACAAGGTAGCGAGGAAGGATCTGAAGAGAGAGCTAAGACGAGCAAGGAGGGGACATGAGAAGTACTTGGCAGGAAGGATCAAGGAAAACCCAAAAGCTTTCTATAGGTATGTCAGGAATAAGCGAATAACTAGGGAAAGAGTAGGACCAGTCAAGGACAGGGATGGGAAATTGTGTGTGGAGTCTGAAGAGATAGGCGAGATACTAAATGAATATTTTTCGTCAGTATTCACTCAGGAAAAAGATAATGTTGTGGAGGAGAATGCTGAGCCCCAGGCTAATAGAATAGATGGCATTGAGGTACGTAGGGAAGAGGTGTTGGCAATTCTGGACAGGCTGAAAATAGATAAGTCCCCGGGACCTGATGGGATTTATCCTAGGATTCTCTGGGAGGCCAGGGAAGAGATTGCTGGACCTTTGGCTTTGATTTTTATGTCATCATTGGCTACAGGAATAGTGCCAGAGGACTGGAGGACAGCAAATGTGGTCCCTTTGTTCAAAAAGGGGAGCAGAGACAACCCCGGCAGCTATAGGCCGGTGAGCCTCACGTCTGTAGTGGGTAAAGTCTTGGAGGGGATTATAAGAGACAAGATTTATAATCATCTAGATAGGAATAATATGATCAGGGATAGTCAGCATGGCTTTGTGAAGGGTAGGTCATGCCTCACAAACCTTATTGAGTTCTTTGAGAAGGTGACTGAACAGGTAGATGAGGGTAGAGCAGTTGATGTGGTGTATATGGATTTCAGCAAAGCGTTTGATAAGGTTCCCCACGGTAGGCTATTGCAAAAAATACGGAGGCTGGGGATTGAGGGTGATTTAGAGATGTGGATCAGAAATTGGCTAGCTGAAAGAAGACAGAGGGTGGTGGTTGATGGGAAATGTTCAGAATGGAGTACAGTCACAAGTGGAGTACCACAAGGATCTGTTCTGGGGCCGTTGCTGTTTGTCATTTTTATCAATGACCTAGAGGAAGGCGCAGAAGGGTGGGTGAGTAAATTTGCAGACGATACTAAAGTCGGTGGTGTTGTCGATAGTGTGGAAGGATGTAGCAGGTTACAGAGGGATATAGATAAGCTGCAGAGCTGGGCTGAGAGGTGGCAAATGGAGTTTAATGTAGAGAAGTGTGAGGTGATTCACTTTGGAAGGAATAACAGGAATGCGGAATATTTGGCTAATGGTAAAGTTCTTGAAAGTGTGGATGAGCAGAGGGATCTAGGTGTCCATGTAGATAGATCCCTGAAAGTTGCCACCCAGGTTGATAGGGTTGTGAAGAAGGCCTATGGAGTGTTGGCCTTTATTGGTAGAGGGACTGAGTTCCGGAGTCGGGAGGTCATGTTGCAGCTGTACAGAACTCTGGTACGGCCGCATTTGGAGTATTGCGTACAGTTCTGGTCACCGCATTATAGGAAGGACGTGGAGGCTTTGGAACGGGTGCAGAGGAGATTTACCAGGATGGTGCCTGGTATGGAGGGAAAATCTTATGAGGAAAGGCTGATGGACTTGAGGTTGTTTTCGTTAGAGAGAAGAAGGTTAAGAGGAGACTTAATAGAGGCATACAAAATGATCAGAGGGTTAGATAGGGTGGACAGTGAGAGCCTTCTCCCGCGGATGGAAATGGCTAGCACGAGGGGACATAGCCTTAAACTGAGGGGTAATAGATATAGGACAGAGGTCAGGGGTAGGTTCTTTACGCAAAGAGTAGTGAGGCCGTGGAATGCCCTACCTGCTACAGTGGTGAACTCGCCAACATTGAGGGCATTTAAAAGTTTATTGGATAAACATATGGATGATAATGGTATAGTGTAGGTTAGATGGCTTTTGTTTCGGTGCAACATCGTGGGCCGAAGGGCCTGTACTGCGCTGTATTGTTCTATGTTCTAATGTCCACAGAAACCAAATGGAAAGAGTGCTAATGGCAGTCCCCAGAGAGGACAAAATATGTGAAAGGTCAAACAGCAGGAAAACTAACATCAGAGGATGAACTGTAGATGTGGGGGGAGGGGAAGGGGGAAGCAAAGAGGAGAAAGAACAATATTTGCTGAGTATTTCTCCCTCTGCTTTGCCAATTAATATGCTACGACATCAATATGTTACAACATCAATATTAAAATATATTCTTTCCCAAATCATGCATTATTGCGGCCTCAACGTTGGAATTAGATAATTGATATTGAATTATGAGATGTTTAAAGCTTTAGGTCCATACTCAGAGGGACTGGAAGGTTTGCAATCTTTGGAGTATGAGACCTCTTCATTCACCTGAGGAAGGAGCAGCGCTCCGAAAGCTAGCGACATCGAAACAAACCTGTTGGACTTTAACCTGGTGTTGTAAGACTTCGTACTGTGCTCACCCCAGTCCAACGCCGGCATCTCCATATCATTTGGAGTATGTGGTACAGATGCTGTGGAAGCTAGTAGGAGAGGAAGTTTTTAATTGTCTCTTTGAGGTGGATCGCGCGTACAGGATGCTGAGAAGGAAATCGAAGGGCGATGATGGTATGTCTGCACAGATTCCTGGTCAAGGAAAAAATCCTGAGATGGGCCAGGCAGGCGAATAAAAGCACGTGGGAGGGGAACGTTATGAGGATATACCCCGATTGGGGTGGGGAACTGGTCAAATGCCATGCCGGTTTTAATAAAGTCAAGGCAGTTCTCCACAAGGAAGTGGTGAGATTTGGTGTGCTGCATCCGGCCCATTTGCGGATCACTTTCCATGAAAGGGAATACTTCTTGGACACCCAGGAGGAGGTGGGCAAGTTTCTTCGAGACCCTGGGATTGGAAACTTGAAAATTTGTTAAACTGTTAAAATGTTCTTATTCTGGGTGGGACTGTATTATCAGTTTGATTGCTGTGTATTCTAATACTGATATTAAATTCATCACTCTCCTCAGTTTTCTTTTTCTTTTTTTTGAGATGGGACTGGTGCTCATGAGCGAGGGGGATGGAGGGGAGGAATCTGCTTACTCGGGTACTTTTTTTAAATTGAAAAAATGAAAATGAAATGAAATGAAAATCGCTTATTGTCACGAGTAGGCTTCAATAAAGTTACTGTGAAAAGCCCCTAGTCGCCATATTCCGGCGCCTGTTCGGGGAGGCTGGTACAGGAATTGAACCGTGCTGCTGGCCTGCCTTGGTCTGCTTTAAAAGCCAGCGATTTAGCCCAGTGTGCTAAACCAGCCCCTTTTTGTCTGGGATCGGGTACGGGCGATTTGGCGGATTCACGGTAGCTGTTGGCCTCGCGCGGGAGCTCCCATGCTGGCGTGGAAACCAGTAAACGGAAGGGATGTGGGGGACAAAATGGTGTGAGGAAGGTATGGTTTTGTATATTCTTTCTTTTTTGACTTAACATGAGGGTGGGGAGGGTGGGGTTTAGGAGGGGAGTATGGGATAGCTGACGGTCTGAGTTTTATTAAGTGCTGCGATCTGGGAGTCGATGGCGGTGGAAGCCTGGCAGTGGCTTCATTAGGTGCGGCCTGAGGACCTGGGGAATTTGGGTCAAACAGAAGTATGGCTGATTGTTGCGGGGGGGGGGGGGGGGTCGTTGGGGCAGGGGCCCCCTCACTTGATTGATAACTTGGAATGTGCGAAGCCTGAATGGCCCTGTGTGGTAGTACCAGGTATTGCGGTACCTAAGAGGCTGATGACCATTGGTTAGACCCAGGAGTCTACCATTGGCTGTTGTTACGTAGCTCCGCCCTGACAGGCGGAGTATAAGAAATGGTGCCATCCCAGCAGCCTTCACTTTCTGTACCGAAGCTGCTGGGGAACAAGTTCTAGTAGATTAAAGCCTTCAGTTATGGAATCACTTCGGCTTGAGTGTAATTAATCGCACGTCACCGTGTTAAAAGCTTGCACATATTTGCTCATCTGAAGAGCTTGGGGCGGACTTGATTTTTCTTCAGGGGACTCATTTGAAGGTGGCAGACCAGTCAAAACTGAGAAGAGGATGAGTTGGCCAGGTGTATTACTATGGTATGGATATGAAGGCGAGACGGGTGGCCGTAGGGATAAGTAGAAGGGTGTCTTTTTCAATGAAGAGGTTCATTGCGGATCCGAGTGGTGGATATGTGTTGGTAAGCGGGTGATTGGAGGGCTCCCCAGTGGTACTGTGCAATATATATATGCCCCAGATTGGGATGATGTGGACTTTATGAGGCGATTCTATCCCTGACCCCGGACCTAGATTCGGGGATATTTTAATACAATCTTGGATCCAGAGCTAGACCGATCATAATAATAATCTTTATCGTCACAAGTAGGCTTACATTGACACTGCAATGTAGTTACTGTGAAAAGCCCCTAGTCGCCACATTCCGGCGCCTGTTCGGGTACACAGAGGCAGAATTCAGAATATCCAATTCACCTAATAGCACGTTTTTGGGAGTTGTGGGAGGAAACCAGAGGGCCTGGAGGAAAGCCATGCAGACACAGGGAGAATGTGTAGACTCCTTACAGATAGTGACCCAAGCCAGGAATCGAACCTGGGACCCTGGAGCTGTGAAGCAACAGTGCTACCCACTGTGCTACCGTGCCACCCAAGACCCAGATCTGGGAGGATGTCGGCGATGGCTGGGGAGCTGTCAAAATTCATGCAGCTCAAAGGGGAGCGTATATCTGTGGCGCTTTGGGAGGCTTACGTGAGGGAGTTTTTCTGTTTTTTACATGTCCACAAATGTTATTCCCGAATAGGTTTTTTTGATTTGGACAAGTCGTCCTCGAGTTGTGGGGACAGAGTACTCGGCTATTGTGGTGTCTGATCATGCCCCTCACTGAGTAGACCGGTGGGCGGAGAAATCGTCCACTTCTCGACTCCAGTTGAGATTAGACGTCGATCTCCTTACGAATAAAGGTTTATGTGAGAGATTGGAAGGTGTCATTCATAATTATATAGATCAGAACGACACTGGTGAGGTCTCCGCCGGGGTGCTATGGGGAGCACTGAAAGCGATGGTGAGGGCAGAACCTATTTTGATCCGGGCACATCAGCTAAAGGTGGAGCGAGAAGCACAATCGTGATTGGTGGAGGCTTTCTTAGCAGTTGACCGCAGATTCCTGAAATCACAGGATGAAATACTGTTGAGGGAGCGTCAGGGGCTCCAGATGGAGTTTAATTTGGTCACCTCAGAGGAGGCGGTGAGGCAGCTGCGCAGAGCCAGGGGGTTCTTGTACGAACACGGGGAGAAGTCTGGTAGGATACTATTCCATCAATTGAGGAAGCAGACGATGACTAGGATTATAGGAAGACTTAGGTGGGAGAGGTGGTCACGGACCCTGTGGGGATTAATAGAATCTTTGCGTATGTTATCGAAGTCTCTACCAATCACAACCACCATCGGGGGACGAACTGAGAAGTAGATTCCTAGATGGGTTGGAGTTTCCAACAGTAGGTCAGGCAAGGATTGGAGGTTCCAGTAGGTCTGCGGGTGCAGAGTGGAGGGTCTTGTATCGAGGTACCTCCGTAAGGGGATTGGTTTCAGCTCCCCTTCCTTTTTCGCCAGGTAGGTATTCACAAAACCCAGTGGTGGTTTCCACTTTGAGGGTTTGGAACCAATGCCGATTACATTTTGTTTTGGAGGGCATGTATAGGAAGGCTCCGATTAGTGGCAACCGCAGATTCATTCCAGGGAACTTGGATGCCAGGTTTAAGGTATGGGACCGCTTGGGAATCCACAGCTTTGAGGACCTGTTCTTGGGTGGGAATTCTGCAGACCTAACTGAGCTGATGGAGGCCTATCGAATGCCATGGGGTATTGAGTTTAGGTAGCTTCAGATAAGGGGTTTTTTGAGCAGAGTTGAGTTCATTTCCAATGTTACCGCCCTTGGGTCTGCAGGACAGACTTCTCTCGGATATTGACATTGGAGGATGTAAGATCTCCAATGTGTATGCTGAGTTGGCCAGTAGGGAAGACGTCTCGATGGTGTCGATGCGGCAGAGACGGGAAGAAGAGTTGGGAGGTGAGGGGCAGTGCTGGATTTGGGAGGAAGCATTGCGTAGGGTAAATGTTTCCTCGTCCTGTGCTGGGCTGAGTCTTATACAGCTTAAGGCTGTGCACAGAGCGCATATGACACCGGCTAGGCTGAGCTGTTTCTTCCCGGAAGTGGCTGATCAATGTACGTGATGTGCCGGATCCCCTGCGAACCATGTTTACATGTTCTGGTCCTGTCCAAAACTAATGGGGTTTTGGAAGGGTATTACAGATGTACTGTCTCGGGTGGTGAAGGTAGTGGTCGCGCCTTCTGTATGGGTAGCTGTCTTTGGTGTGTCTGAGGATCCTGGTGTCATGGTGGGAAAGGGGGCCGACATTGTGGCATTCGTCTCCTTTCCTGGCATGAAGGAGAAGTTTGCTCAATTGGTGGACCGCAGAACCGCCAAGCACTGGGTCATGGGTACAAGACCTTGCTGAGTTCCTTCATTTGGACAAGATCAAGTTCGCCAATAGAGGTTCGGGTGAAGGGGTTCCCCTTGAGGTGGAAGCAGTTCATCGACTTTTTCAAGAACTACTAGACCGTCAGCAGGGGGGAGGGGGGGGGGGAGCAATAGTAATTTTGTTGACTGTTTGACTGGTAAGGGGTGGGGCGTTCATATTTGTTTTCCTAAGAAATAAAAATGTTTACTTTCTTTCTTGTTGAGGACGTTGGCGTCATATTTGTATATATATATGGGGGGTTCCTGTTCTGTTATACTGTGATATATGAATTGTTAATATGTTATGTGGTGTTTGTTGTTGTTTAATGTTATGGAGTGTTCCTGTTTTGTATTCTCTATATGCTTTGGGTATGCCTTCAATATATTATCTTTCAAAACAAAAGTCCAAAATTTGAGGCATGGGCATTGGCTCAAATCATAGCATTTTCCTCAAAGCCAACAAATCTCACATTGAAATGTACAAAAGAATTATCAGTACTTTTGTGAGAAAAAATTGCAAATTATGATGAAAAATTAGGTTTTGTGTAAATTTAGGTTCATCCATTTGCTCTTTTAAAAACAGGAGGAATCAGTCCATACTAAGTATAAAACAGATGTCTGTGTTAACGATGACAAGATTGGCAACAATACGGCAATAATTCATCCAATTTCCACTCTGTAATCTATGTATTATCAGATACGAAGGCTGAATTAAATTAGCAGTTGCTAATTAGTAGCCAAATCCATGGATTGGCCAACCCACATTTCTACACTGAACAAAACAACAGTCTCCAAGGTCATCAACCCAAGTTTAAAATCCTTAACTCAATAATTGTTCTGAAATTAACAAAGTAATTTGACTCATTCTGTTTATATGAACTTTGAATGTGGGGTTATTCTGGCGAGGTCAAATTTATTACCTATCCCTAATCATGTTCAGTTGGTGGGTCTTCTCCTTGAACATTTTCAGTACATTCATGCAAACATGATTTGCCGAATGCAAATTGCAATGAGTTTATAACAGGGGACAGTTAAAATATTGACGACAAGTGCAGAGTCTTATATTAATGATTGAAGAAAGTACGAAGCAAACTTTAACTCAATGAATGTTGCTCACAATATTTATTGGGACTGGATAAAGACCAAAATGGATGTATTAGTCTAATGCCTGCAGGCACTTCTGTGATATGTCGATTGGAAGTTTTGGCATGTTGTTTCCACTAAATTACACTGGATTATTCTGTGCAATTCACTCAAACTAGAGCAAAAGATCAAGGAATTTTGAGTGTGAACTAGATTCAAAATAGACCGAGTTTCTGCAATCTTTTGCATTGGCATAATTAACATCACACTGGAGGTTGGCCCTATCGCGGATCAAATTAATCAGTCTAGTGAGGTTCCTCTACATTTGGGGGTTTTAGGGAAAGTTCTTCAAATTATTATTGGTGCAAGAGCACTACTGGCCACCTTTTGCAAGCTCTTGGGTATTATAAAATATGTAATTTAAGAAACTGATTACTGTTCACCAATGAAACGAGTTAATGGATCTGTATAGTTTATTAAGTCCCCTTCAGTTATTTAAGATTGAGTAACAATCTTTTTGGACAAATCTATTTTCAGTTTTCTGAATAAATCTATAAAACTTCATAAATATATTAAAGAATATTTTTTAATACAAGGAAAACAATTGGCCCAAATTTTCTGCCCAGCGATGGTGCTTGAGGGTTGGCAAGGCAGCGGATGAACGGAAGGGTTCAGGAGGGAAGCAAGACAGTGAGAAAGACGGAAATGCAGAGGTGGCAAGTGGGAGGCAAGCAGCGAACAGGAGGGAAGCAGCAAAAAGGAGGGAAGCGACGAGTTGGGACAGTGGGAGAGTCGGTGGGTCAGGAGAGGTGCTAAACTGGAGGCAGGCAGCAAGAAGTAAATTATTAAGATTTGTTCAGTTATTAAGACTTGATACTTTCAAGCATAAAGAATATTTTATTTCAAGCATTAATACGAATAAAATGTTTTGTTTTCTATGTCAAGAAAATGAATAATTTTGTATTATGTCTCAAAGGTATAGATGCATATAAGATTCTAAAAGGTTACTAGAACTTTTTTAGTATTCATTTTGTTATACTTGATTTCCAATCAAATTATCGGGCACGATTCAACTAAATGGGAACAAAGTCCCATAGCAAGCAAGTTTAGCCACATGTTTCCCGGCGCTCACAGCGCCGATAAACACATGGCTATATAATGCCACTCATGTTGAATAAGGGACCTCAGTGAGGAACCCGTGGCCACAGCGGCACATAGCCTTGTTTTGTGCACTGAGGAGCTGCGCATCCTGACCTCTGAGGCTCCCGTCGCGGCCCCCAACCTCCTCCAGACCCTAATGCACTATGAGAGTGTCCCTGGCTTCCCCAGCCCAATCGCACCTGCACAAAATGCCAGCCTGGCACCTTGGCAGTGCCAACCTGGCAGTGCCACCTTAGCAGTGCCAGACTGGCACGCAAGTGGCACTGCCAGTGTGCCAGGCTGGTACTGCTAGGGTGTCCAGGAAGCACCATCAGTGCCAGGATACCATCCTGCCCAAAGAGCAATCCCCTGGGAGACCCCGAAGAGTGCTGCTCCGTCTGGTCCTCGTTCATGGCGAGGTTCACTTGTGCTTTTTAAAATTGTGAAACAGGCGCCGTGACTGCTGAGGGAGAGAGAATGGGTTCGGAAAGTGTCCAACATTGCCATAGTTTGCTGACAGTTGTATCGTTGGCCGGGGGTCTTCTGCCAGGGCCGGGGGGAGTAGCGGGGTATGGCTTGGCGGTGGGCTGTGCGGTCATGGTTGTCGGGCATGGATCACCATTGCCACATCCTGCAAGACAGCTGTACAGCTGTGCACGCTGCTTACTGCCCACGGGTCATATCAGTGTCCCCCTCGGCCATCCCCTTCGGTGGCCCCAACCCATCAGCCGTATGGGCGCACTGCAGCTCAATCCGTGCCATCGTGTTGGCTGGGATGGTGTGTGTGGGGCGTGAAGTGTGTATATGCGGCTGCAACATGTCGGCCTCCCAATTGTCAATCACGAATCTGGCACCGTTTCACATTGGAATCAATTGTGTTCCAGGTGGTGCCGGTGCTAGCCTCTTAGCAGTCACTGAATCGGTCCAGGTGTGGCACCAGTATTGCTGTCGTGGACGTCCACGAATCCTGCCCCGGCGTCAACACTTGGGGCACGATCTTTCCAAAAGGGAACAAAGTCCCCGAGCGAGTGCATTTGTCCATGTGTTTCCTGGCACTCGTAGTGGCAAAAAACACAAGGCTATTCAACGCGACTCGCTTTGAATAAGGAGCCTAAACGGGAAACAGGTGGCCGAGGCCATACATAGCCCCATTTTTGACAACAGGGAGTGTGGTGATATGCATCACTGTAAATACACAAGGGGTTAATGTAGATACACTAGGACTGAATAAACACTAGAGGGAGCACCAGAGATATCATGACACACAGACATTCAACCAATAGGGCAGTAAGATAGGACACGACCAATGGGCAGTCAAGACACACCCAGAGGTGACATTACCACAAGGGGGCAACCCATATAAAAGGACAGGGCACACATGCTCTTTCTCTTTCCACAGGCGACACTCAGAGACACAGGGGCAGATCAGGAAGCATCACACCCACCACATGGGTTAGAGCAGACTGGTTAGTTAGATCGAGTTACTATAGTAAGATTAGCAGGAGTCGAACCCAAGTAGGAGAATTGTTAACTGTTCAATAAATGTGTTAAAAATCTATCTCCAAGTCTGAACCTTGCTGTGTCAGAGTGTACATCAAGGAAGCAGCTCATGCTACATGAAGCTTGCCAGAACTCCCTGTTGTAGCAAGAGATCGAGACACCATTTAATAATGGCGTCCCAATCTCCGAGGCCTGCAAAAAATTCCCAAACCCCCCCCCCAACCCAAACACAGCATGGGAGGATGCCCTGGCCCCCAGGTTGACACTATCAGGGCATGACAGGGTGGGTAAATATTGGTCCTTTCGAGGATGAGAAGGGAGATTGAAGATGGGAAATGAGGAAATGGCTGAGGAACTGAACAGGGTTTTTGGGTCGGTCTTCACAGTGGAAGACATAAATGACATGCCAGTGACTGATGGAAATGAGGCTATGACAGGTGAGGACCTTGAGAGGATTGTTATCACTGAGGAGGTAGTGATGGGCAAGCTAATGGGGCTAAATACAAGTCTTCTGGCCCTGATGGAATGCATCCCAGAGTGCTAAAAGAGATGGCTAGGGAAATTGCAAATGCACTAGTGATAATTTACCAAAATTCACTAGACTCTGGGGTGGTCCCAGCAGATTGGAAATTAGCAAATGTGACACCACTGTTTAAAAAAGGAGGTAGGCAGAAAGCGGGTAATTATAGACCAGTGAGCTTAACTTCGGTAGTAGGGAAGATGCTGGAATCTATCATCAAGAAAGAAATAGCGAGGCATCTGGATGGAAATTGTCCCATTGGGCAGACGCAGCATGGGTTCATAAAGGGCAGGTCGTGCCTAACTAATTTAGTGGAATTTTTTGAGGACATTACCAGTGTGGTAGATAACGGGGAGCCAATGGATGCGGTATATCTGGATTTCCAGAAAGCCTTTGACAAGGTGCCACACAAAAGATTGCTGCATAAGATAAAGATGCATGGCATTAAGGGGAAAGTAGTAGCATGGATAGAGGATTGGTTAATTAATAGAAAGCAAAGAGTGGGGAACAATGGGTGTTTCTAAGGTTGGCAATCAGTAGCTAGTGGTGTCCCTCAGGGATCAGTGTTGGGCCCACAATCGTTCATAATTTACATTGATGATTTGGAATCGGGGACCAAGGGCAATTTGTCAAAGTTTGCAGACGACACTAGGATGAGTGATGAAGCAAAAAGTGCAGAGGATACTGTAGGTCTGCAGAGGGATTTGGATAGTTTAAGTGAATGGGCTAGGGTCTGGCAGATGGAATACAATGTTAACAAATGTGAGGTTATCCATTTTGGTAGGAATAACAGCAAAAGGGATTATTATTTAAATGATAAAATATTAAAACATGCTGCTGTGCAGAGAGACCTGGGTGTGCTAGTGCATGAGTTGCAAAAAGTTGGTTTACAGGTGCAACTGGTGATTAAGAAGGTAAATGGAATTGTGTCCTTCATTGCTAGAGGGATGGAGTTTAAGACTAGGGAGGTTATGCTGCAATTGTATAAGGTGTTAGTGAGGCCACACCTGGAGTATTGTGTTCAGTTTTGGTCTCCTTACTTGAGACAGGACGTACTGGCACTGGAGGGTGTGCAGAGGAGATTCACTAGGTTAATCCCAGAGCTGAAGGGGTTGGGTTACGAGGAGAGGTTGAGTAGACTGGGACTGTACTCTTTGGAATTTAGAAGGATGAGGGGGGATCTTATAGAAACATTTAAAATTATGAAGGGAATAGATAGGATAGATGCGGGCAGGTTGTTTCCAGTGGCGGGTGAAAGCAGAACTAGGGGGCATAGCCTCAAAATAAGGGGAAGTAGATTTAGGACTGAGTTTAGGAGGAACTTCTTCACCCAAAGGGTTGTGAATCTATGGAATTTCTTGCTCAGTGAAGCAGTAGAGGCTCCTTCATTAAATGTTTTTAAGATAAAGATAGATAGTTTGTTTGAAGAATAAAGGGATTAAGGGTTATGGTGTTTGGGCCGGAAAGTGGAGCTGAGTCCACAAAACATCAGCCATGATCTCATTGAATGGTGGAGCAGGCTCGAGGGGCCAGATGGCCTGCTCCTGCTCCTGCTCCTAGTTCTTATGTTCTTATGACCCTACCCAAAGGGTCTGCAGTTGGGGACTTCCAACCTCCTTGGCGATTCCACAAGTGCCATTCCACCGGGGGACCAAACAGCACTCACCCAAGGTCCCCAAAGCAAAGGAATTGAATCCCAAAGCCTCAGGTACTTTGGAAATCTGCACATTAGAGTAAGGCTTACTGCCTCACTCTAATATGCAGATTTGCCAAAAACTGATTCCGCCCATTGTTGGCAGGAAATGCCCTTGCAACATGTGAGATTGCATTGAGTCTCGTGTGGCGTTGCGAGCTTTGTAGATCCCGGGTGTGGTCTCCTGTCTTTCACTGGCCACACTTTTCCAGCACAGCCTGGCCGGAAGGTCGCGTCCTTAGTGTCAGAAATGGAGAATTCCGCCGCAGAAGTGCAAAACAATTTTTGCTTGATCAGATGTCTGTGATAAACAGGTTTGCATTAGATTATATAATTATGAAAGTGTGTGAGCACCTGTGGTATGGCCATGGGTTGACTGAAGATTGTAACATATAGGTTTAGAATATATCAAGTTGATATATGTGAGGGAGTGCATTTTAGAAGTCTACTGCAGGTAGGGAATATACAGTGAATGGTAGAACCCTCAAGAGTATTGACAGTCAGAGAGATCTAGGTGTACAGGTCCACAGGTCACTGAAAGGGGCAACACAGGTGGAGGTAGTCAAGAAGGCATACGGCATGCTTGCCTTTATTGGCCGGGGCACTGAGTATAAGAATTGGCAAGACATGTTGCAGCTGTATAGAACCTTAGTTAGGCCACATTTGGAGTATAGTGTTCAATTCTGGTCGCCACACTACCAGAAGGATGTGGAGGTTTTAGAGAGGGTGCAAAAGAGATTGACCAGGACGTTGCCTGATGTGGAGGGCATTAGCTATGAGGAGCGGTTGAATAAACTCGGTTTGTTCTCACTGGAACGACGGAGATTGAGGGGCGACCTTATAGAGGTCTACAAAATTATGAGGGGCATAGAAAGAATGGATAGTCAGAGGTTTTTCCCAGGGTACATGAATAGGATGGGAATAGAGGGATATAGACCCAGGAAGTGTAGAAGATTTTAGTTTAGATGGGCAGCATGGTCGGCACAGGCTTGGAGGGCCGAAGGGCCTGTTCCTGTGCTGTACTTTTCTTTGTTCTTTGTTTGATACATCAGATCCTACTTCATGGGAGGGGCTAAACCCTGTTGGGAAATATAATAATAATAATAATCGCTTATTGTCACAAGTAGGCTTCAATGAAGTTACTGTGAAAAGCCCCCAGTCGCCACATTCCAGCGCCTGTTCGGGGAGGCTGGTACGGGAACAGATCACAGGCCAGTTCAAGGGTCATTGTAGAGCAGTTTGTGGGCAATGAACAGCAGCCCACCGTGAGCAGTGTTTGTTTTGATTAGTCAGGAGCTGACTAATGTGCAGCGAAAGCTCATAGAAGCCCATGGGGAGCTGGGGTTCGGAGGTGGCCAGGGGTAGTTGTCAACTCAGTAAAGCTGATGTTGGGGAAAAGAGAAGTCCATGGTGAGCAATCAGTTCAGTACAACTGGAAAGTTGGGATTGTGCAAGTGGTTAGATGCTGGAGTGCAGCCTGGCCAACCCAGCGGGACGCAGTCACAGAAAAAAGTGATTGAGTGTCTGGAGGTGAGCAGTCATTGGAGCATCTGAGCTGTAGTCCAGGTGCCTGACATCTAATTACAGGCAGAAGGAGCAAGAGGGCTTCCAAGTTGAGTTGGAGTTGCTGTTGAGCGAAATCAGAGGCTAAATCCTAGAAAGAAAGGAGGTGGAATCTCTTGTGTAGGAGACAGAGGACGCGGCCGAAAGGCCACGCTGTGCTAGAAAAGCTGCTCGCTGCATGCAGCGCGGCCGATGAAAGCCGGGAGGCCCTGCTCCCGGGATCTACACGGCTCGCAACGCCTCTCGAGTTTCAACGTGATCTCGTGAGACGTTATGATGTGAAAACTGCCCACAATGAGCGGAACCACCATTTAGCAAATCTGCATATTTGAGCGAGGCAGTAAGCCTTACTTTAATGTGCAGATTCCCGAGGTACCTGAGGCTTTGGGATTCAATCTCTTTGTCTCATAGACCTTGGGTGAGTGCTGTTCAGCACTGGTTGGACCGTGCCGTACCACCTGTCTCTCGTGGAAAAGTTTTTGAAGAAAAACACCTTTAACCACAAGGCAATGAAGCAGTGGTCAGCACGTAATGTTCTCGAGGCCCTCAGGGAAAAGGCGACTGTGGAGGACTTTGGACGGTTCCCTGAGCAGACTGGCAGCGTCATCTGGCAGAACGCCTCATCACCAGAACTTACAAACAAGCACCGAGACCGAGCTTGGCTGGTGGTGAGAAGGGCCCTCCCTGTCAGATTCTTCATGTACACCTGAAGGCTCAGCGCCGTTGCACGCTGCCCTCAGAGTGGCTGTGGGGCAAATGAGACGGTCACCCACCTCCTTGTGGAATGTGCCTTTGCAAAGAAGGTCTGGAGAGAGATGCAGTTGTATTTGTCAAGGTTCATCCCGAGCAGCTCTGTGACACAGGACTCTGTGCTCTATGGACTGTTTCCAGGGGGGGACACCGAGACAAACATCAACTGTTGCTGGAAGGTCATCAACTCGGTGAAAGACGCTCTTTGGTCTGCCCGGAACTTGCTGATCTTCCAGTGCAAAGAGCTGTCCTCGACCGAGTGTTGCAGACTGGCACATTCCAAGGTCCAGGACTACGTGCTGAGGGATGCACTCAAGCTTGGGGCAGCTACCGCCAAGGCGCAATGGGGAAAGACCACTGTGTAAGGTCTGTGTAAGGGGCTGTTTAGCACAGGGCTAAATCGCTGGCTTTGAAAGCAGACCAAGGCAGGCCAGCAGCACGGTTCAATTCCCGTAACAGCCTCCCCGAACAGGCGCCGGAATGTGGCGACTAGGGGATTTTCACAGTAACTTCATTGAAGCCTACTTGTGACAATAAGCGATTTTCATTTCATTTCATTTCATTTTTTTTCACCAGCAAATGTGCACCGAGGGGTGGGTAACAGTGTAAACTCCCCTCGGTCTGGGTCATTAACACTCCAATGTATAAAAGAAACATGACAATGTAAATGTTTAAGAAGGAATTGTAACGTAAAGAGCGATATGTATGTAATGTTATCAAAATTGAATGGAAGAAAATCAAGGGAATGTGTAACTCTGATGGAAATGTACAGTCAAGACAATTCAAAATGTCCTGTAATGTTTATGATAGATTTTATGAATAAAGTATATTTTTTGAAAAAAAAAAAAAACTGGTTCCCACAAACGGGGACCAGACAGAATGGCACTCGCCCAAGGGGATAGGAGGCTTCCACCTGCATGCCCTTTGGGCAGTATGGAGCTCTGGCACTGCTACTGCCACCTGGGTACCAACCTGGCACTTCCAAAGTGCCCATGTGGCATTGCCACATGGCATAGGTGGTGCCAGATTGACACTGCCAAGCTAGCATTTCCTGCGTGTGTGCAATCAGGCTGGGGGGTGGCAGGGACCATCCCTTATTGTGTTTGGGTTGTGGAGTAGTCGGGAATTGTTTCGGGGGCTTCGGAGATTGGGATGCCATTTTAAAATGGCGTCCTGTCTCATAGAAACTTAGAATTTACAGTGCAGAAGGAGATGATCCTGCCCATCGAGTCTGCACTGGCCCTTGGAAAAAGCACCCTACCTAAGCCCACACTTCCATCCTATTCCCACACTTCCACCCAACCCCCGTAACCCCACCAAACCTTTTAGGACACTAAGGGCAATTCAGCATTGCCAATTCACCTAATCTGCACATCTTTGGACTGTGGGAAGAAATCGGAGCTCCCAGAGGAAACTCACGCAGGCACAGGGAGACTGTGCAGTCTTCGCACAGGCAGTGACCGAAGGCGGGAATGGAACCTGGGACGCTGGAGCTGTAAAGCAACTGTGCTAACCACTATGCTACAGTGCTACCGTGCGGCCCTACCTCTGCCCTGCCTCTCGCTACAATGAGGGGTTCCGGCGAGCGGAGCTCCCCACTGTACAAAACAGGGCCAAGTGCAGCCTCGGTCACCCGTTCCCCATTCAGGCCCCTTATTCAATGCAAGTTGCATTGAATAGCCATATGTTTCTTGGCATTGTGAGCGCCGGGAAACACGCTAAACAACTCGTTAGGAGACTTTCAGCGTGATTCCCTGGCCGCGTTGCGCTCGAGCGTAGAATCCCTGAAGAGCCTCCACGTCTCACAGGATTCACCCAAGTCCCGCGAGGCATCGGATTGGGAACTCTGCCCAAAAGGGGCTTGGCAAACCGTTGTTCCCGGAAGTAGGTCTTAAATCTATTCACATCCTTAAGACCTACTCACCCGGGATGCACCATCCTCTCTTGTTTCTCTAGCCTTCCCAGGGAGGCTGCAGCTGGGCACCAATCAGTACTGGTCCCCAAGAATGTGATCCAGGTGGAACAGCACCTGAGGGGACTTCCGGGCCATCGGAGGCGCCTGGGTGGTCAGGGTCACTGCAGGGTGGCCACCTGCCCTGGAACATGTGCATGCTGGCACTGCCCAGCTGTCACCGTGGCACTGCCAAGGTATCCAGTGGGCATCTCAAGCTGCCTGGAGCACAGCCCTGGTGCCAGAATGGAAGTGCAAGGGTGCCCAGCTGCTAGGGTGGCACTGCTGAGGGTCAGTGCTTGAGAGGGCCAATGCCCATGAAAGGAGGGTGAAGGGGGGTTTGAAGGGTGAGTGTGTGCAGGAGGTTGGGGTGGGAGGGCTGATGACTAGAGGTCCTTGAAGGGAGGGGGTGCTGTAAGAAGGGTTGGGGGGGCCAAAAGAGGAGGGCCCCCAGGGACCGTATAGCAGGGTGCCCTCAGTTGGAGGGTGTGGGGTAGTGCCCATGTGTGTGGGGGGTGATATTGCCCATGGGTGGGGGCTGTGGGGGACCCACAAGCTCATTCAGAAATCGGAGCACCTTTTCAAAATGGAGACCTGATCTCCAAGTTCAACACTCTGAGGCGTGAAGGCTGCAGAGAAGCCCGCAGGAGGCCTCTCCAGGAATCTACCAGCCACACCACGCTCG
Source organism: Scyliorhinus torazame (assembly GCF_047496885.1). Taxonomy (NCBI): domain Eukaryota; kingdom Metazoa; phylum Chordata; class Chondrichthyes; order Carcharhiniformes; family Scyliorhinidae; genus Scyliorhinus; species Scyliorhinus torazame. Next base: position 165,302,820 of record NC_092708.1, on the reverse strand, counting down.
AGCGAGAGCGCTCGCGGCCGCTGGATCTCACCCACAATGATCCCTGACATCTGGGTCAGTTGCTGAGAAAATTCATGGGATCTGTCTTTGTTGTGTTTGCCATTTATGCTTTTTATTCATTCAAGAGATGACGGCATCGCTGGCGAGGCCAGCACTTTGCCCATTCCTAATTGCCTTGACAAGGTTGTGGTGAGCCGCATTCTTCGACCACTTCAGTCCATGTGATGTAAGTACACAAACAGTGCTGTTAGGAAGGGTATAACAGGATATTTACTCTGCAATAGTGAAGGATCTGTGATATAGTTTCAAGGTGGGACCACATCTGGAGTACAGTTTTGGTCTCCTTATTTAACGAAGGATATAAATGCATTTGAAGCAGTTCAGAGAATCTTTACTGGGCTAATTGCTGGAATGGGAGAGGCTGGACATGCATTATATCCTGTATTCAGTGGAGTTTAGAAGGGTAAGATATGACTTGATTGAAAAATATAGGGCGTGATTCATCGGTCGCCGACGCCGAAAGCGTGTTCGGCGATCGGCCAGAGAATCCCCGTTTGCGGCAGAATCGGGGGCGGCGCCGCTTTACGTCAAAAACGGCGTACTCTTCACGCTGTATAGACGGCCTCAGGATATCACCTGAGGACCTCCCCAGGTGCTCCGCCCCCGATGGGCCGAGTTACCTACGGCGTGGAACACTTATCATTTTTTTTTCTGTGAACCAGACGTGGCGGCTGCGGACTGAGTCCAGCGCCGCCACAATCAAGGGGAGCCTTTCCACGGGCAGGGGGCTTTGTCGGGTGTTGGGGGGACTGGTGGGGGGTGGTCTGGAGGTGGCGAGGTTAGTTACAGGGGGGCAGTTTTTGGCAGGCCAGGTCATCACGTTGCCGGCACCATGCGCATGCGCTGAACTGAATCCGCAGCTGCCACGCTGAGTTCCCGACGGGTGAGACCACATGTGTCCCACGCCGTCGGGAACCCGGCCGGACGGGGATAGAGCATTGCGGGGTGGGCCTCAGGCAATGGCCTGAGGCCGTGGATACGGTGTGCGGCATACTCCTACATTACGCTGCTTTTCAGGGGGTGGAGCATCGCGAAAGTGGCGCCGCCCCTGACTTTGCCATCATCGAAGATTTTCCGCCCCATTGCCGAACGGGATTTTGGCGTCGGCGATCGGAGAATCCAGCCCTCACCTGTCGGGAACTCAGCATGGCAGCTACATTCAGCGCCGCCAGAGTCGGGGGAGGGCCGATCCACGGTTAGGGGGGACATTATTCGGGACGGGGGGCACTGTGGTGGGGCAGTCCAGAGCGTACGAGCCGGCCGAAGGGGGGAGTATTTTGCGGGCCAGGTCCGTGAGCGGCATCTGCCATGAAGCATAGCGCAGCCACTGCCGTGCGCATGCGCGGCCACGGACCCAGCAATTCTCCAGGCCGTATCGGCAGCAAGAGCTGGGTGCTCTATGCTGCCTTCCTGCTAGCCCCCTGGCGTAACCATTCCCACGCCTGCTTGGGGGTCACAGGGCTGGATTCTCCGATTTGGAGACAATGCCACGCCGTGCTTCATGGCGGATGCCGCTCGTGGACCCGGCCCGCGAAATAGTCCTCCCTTCTGCCGGCTCATGGACCGCCCCACCACAGTGCCCCCAGTCCCGAATATGTCCACCCCTGCCTGTGGACCGGCCCTCCCTCGATTGTGGCGGCGCTGGACAGAACCCGCAGACACCACGCTGAGTTCCCGACGGGTGAGACCACACTTGTCCCACGCCGTCGGTAACTCAGCTGATCGGGGTTGGAGCATCGCAGGGCAGGCCTCAGCCAATGTATGGAGGCCGTGGATACGGCGTGAGGCATATTCTGCGAGTATGGTGCTTTTCAGGGGGAGGAGCATCGCAAAATCGGTGCCACCCCCGATTTCGGCATCATCAGAGATTCTCAGACCAGTCGCCGAACGCGAATTCGGCATCTGGCATCGGAGAATCCAGCCCAGGGGTTGGATTCTCTGTTTGCCGACACCAAAATCATAAAACGCGATTGGGCGGAGAGTAGCTTCCAATGCCGAAATCGCAGTAGACGCCAGTTTGACGCCAAATCGGGATGCTCCGGCGCCCCCAAAATGGCGTAAATGCAGCACTCGCGGCGCGGGCTGAAAGTACAGTAGGCATATCATTAGTGGGCCTGACACCCGTTGCTCCGGAGCCTCCGCGATTCAGCGCCTCCGATGGACCGAGTTCCCGAAATAGTGGTTCACTTGTGCTCTCACAAATCGTGAATCCTTCTGTCCTGGATGCTGAGCGAGAGATCGATGGAAACAAATGGCATGGAATGACTGCGGGCAGCTGGCTCAGACACCGGCCGTGTTGGCTGTGCCGGGGGAGGGGAGGGGGAGGGGGGGAACAGGACGAGCAGCCGGGGTGCACCCCCCATGAGGCTGGGGCAATGCCCAGGCACCGACCCCCGTCCCGCTGAACACCCACTGACTGACCACCAACCTAGCCCCACTGTGGCACCAGCCATATGGGCGCGCCAACCTCCGCACCCGCCCAGCTACAGTGACCCCCCCTCGGCACCGAACACCCCGCCCAACTGCCAGCCACCCACTTGGGGACCATCCAGGGAACACCCACGGTAACCCCTAGTGAGGGCAATGCCAGCCAACGATGCCCCTGGCAGTAGGGATGGCCGCCAGGACTGGGGGCACTGCCGGATAACAGGCCGTGGGTGAGGGGGGTAAGGGTGAGGGGTGAGGATAAGGGGTGGGCATCCAAAATGGCCGTCCGCATATATCGATTGGAAATTGACCAACACAGAGACAGGCTGCAGCTTGCAAATATATAAGGGCTGCAGCCGGATCTTGCAGAAACTAACACAAGCAAAAAGTCGTTGAAAGGACATCCAGGGACAATGGGCTCCAGGTAGAAATTAACAATATGTGGCAGACTTGGTGGCGTTGGTTTCCTTATTTGGGAAGGCTTACGTGCCTCGGACACTAACGGCCACGGCCGACTGGGCCCCGACATCTACCTAGAACCGCCCAAAAGCACGCAAAACCTGCAAGGGATAACCTGCGCAACCCACCACTCGCTCACTCGACCTCCGACAACAACAACGGTGATACCTGCACCAGCCAAGGAAGCGAACAAGCACACCATCCACAGAGGGACCAGAGCCGGGGACACTGACGACCAGCGACAGACGTCCAGCACTGCCAGATGACAGATTTCAGATGAGGCCAAATCTGCTCTGCACATGCCAGTCACTTGGAAGTTATGTTGGTCTTTCTTGTGTGTTAGTTTAGAGTCCAACCTGCATGTGTGTGTGATTGATTAATATCCTCTGTGTGTTTATTTAACTAGTATTATTGCTTGCAGCTTCTGTGGTCATTTGTCCATCGTACACGGGTTGGAGATATACTGTGGTTCAGAAGGTACAACAAATCTGGCAACCCTGGTGCCACTCAGCTGGGAGCTACAATTGTTGCTCCGAAAGATCCCACAGGACAGTCTTCGAGATTCGTCTGATCCCGGCTTAGGTAGGTAATCGACCCACGTAAAGGCCAGTATCCCAAGTGCATCGAAGGGAATATAAAGGTCCCTATTTTTGCGGATTATTCACAGATCAAACACAAACCATAGGTGTGAACTCCGTATTGGGCAAATCACCGTATTTCGGAAGTGTGTACTGACTCCATGCGTACCTAACAAGGGAGGATAGGGTCAACCCGGCAGATTTACACGCAGCCTCTGAGGGATTAGGGCTGGAACACAGCCACTTACCCGCTGTCCAATCGGCCCTCTACCCACTAATGTCAATATGGCAGCTTGGGCAACAGGTAGAGATGCAGATATGCAGGAGACAGGAGTACAGAGGTGTCCCACATTGGGAGAGGGTAGTATGTGGATATTTTTTTAAATATAAATTTAGTGTACCCAATTAAATTTTTTCTAATTAAGGGGCAATTTAGCGGGGCCAATCCACCTCGCCTGCACATTTTTGGGTTGTGTGAGCGAAACCCACACAAACACGGGGAGAATGTGCAAACTCCACCCGGACAGTGACCCAGAGCCGGGATCGAACCTGGGATCTCGGCGCCGTGAGGCAGCAGGGCTAGCCCACTGCGCCACTGTGCTGCCCGGTAGTACGTGGATATATCAAAGGGAGAGGTTGGCACACATGGTCAGACCTTATCAGGCAGCGAGACAGGCCCTGGGGCGGCAGGGCACACATGGTGGGAGGACGAGAGCACAGCGCATGGGAAACATCCACTGAACTATAGGTAGCCACTGGCCGCACCTATGACATCATTGAGGTAGAGAGCCATCCCCGCACTCCCCACCCGGCAACTACACGGCCAACACCCTTGCCAGGGCCAGTGCCGTAATGGACATCTCTGGCAGCCACCCAGAGGTGAGCCGATGAATGCGATTGATGTCTCCCAGACTAACGTAGCTGACCTAGCTCAGTCCCATCGCATTGACATTTCCCCAGGACAGATTCTGAACGGTGATTCCCGGCCCCCAACAAAACATGGGAGGACGGGCTGACCATACAGGACGGATTTGTTTAAAGGGCGGGAATGATGCGGTCCCTACCCAGGACCAAAACCAGCTCATATACCAATCCATGATGGACACCAGGGCATGGAGACCACAACAGACCACCATTATGTTGGTGCCCAGAACTAAAGGAGGATGTCACTCACTACATTGAGGACTGCCTCATTTGTGCCCAGAATATTCCCGACGATGATGCCAGGAGGGGACATATAGGGCACGCCCGTCCTGTGGAGGGTCCCTGGACGGAACCCCATGTGGATTGCATCGGCCCACCCCACCATGCAGAAATGGATTTAAGGATGTACTGCTTATCATTGACACCTTCATGAAGCAGTTCCCACCTGCAACGCAACCTCCCCACAACCACTCACACTCCCCAGTCTCCTTATTGGACATGGGACCATGCCAGACAGTTGGTCAGAGTAGCCGAATGATTCGAGGACCTGCCGACCAGGGGAGGTAGATGATTCTCCCATAGGGGTATTACAAGAACAACTGCGGAGCGCAGTGTTCTGAGGTGTGTGGAGCACAAACATTCTGAGGTGTCCAGATGATGACAATAGGATGCCTCCTAATAAGCATGGCACACAAATTCTGATGGAACCTGCCTCATCATATGTGCTCCACGCATGCACATCTTCTTTGTTTGTGTGTTGTTTCACCCTCGTGTCCCCATCCCGTCTTCTCCTCCCTGCATGCTATTTGCAGCTCGAACTGTCCCTTGCCTCTCACTGATCAGACTCTGAGAGCACCTTTATCATCAGCATTCAGGCTGAGCTGTCTTGCCCCTCCAGGGATAACAGACCACCAACCATAACTACATTGTGTGCCTGCCACACTCCATGATTGACCCCTACTACTGAGAACAATTTTTATATTCACTACCGTATGTGCATGCGTTTCCAGCTTAGGCAGTACTGCAGGCTTGGATGGCCGAAGAGCCTGTTCCTGTACTGCATTGTTTTTGATGTGGAGATGCCGGCATTGAACTGGGGTGGGCACAGTAAGAAGTCTTACAGCACAAGGTTAAAGTCCAACAGGTTTATTTCGAATCACTAGCTTTCGGAGCTCCTTCCTCAGGTGAATCAGGTCACGGCTCATCCTCTTCTTCACTCTTTTACAGAGGTCCCTTTGGACCGATCCCACATGTTATTTACGCTTAGCAACCCTATGGTGATTGCTGCTGTGAAAGAATAGGGCTGCCCTACAATTTGTCCCCCCCCCCTCCTCAGGCCAGGCCTCTGTGGTCCTGGGGTGAAACTGTATACAGCTGGCCGCCCTGGAGTTCGGCTGGTTAAGCCAGACCTCAACCAGTATACGTTTGCATTAAGAAGGGGGTGGTCGAATACAGGTTCCGACCACTCCACGCCTCAGCCAAGAGAAGGCTGTGTTGGATTCGAACATGCGGTCATGGATGGTGACAGTATGATAGAATGAACGCAGACATTAGGCGTACGATAATAACAGAAAATATGCTTGGTCCCCGAGGACGGAGGAGACAGCAAGCCCAGGATGTCAGCCGGCAGAAGGCACAGCCAGAACTTGGTGAGATGATCCCTGGGATTGGGGGTCTGACTGCCGGAGACACCCCATTATTTGACTCCGCCCCCACCTGGCTGTCATGTTGATCCTGTTTACCTTGATCTACCTCATCATCCTCAAAGTCCAATTCCTGGGGAAAGGTGGTAGGGTTACAGGTGTGTGGGGGGGGGGGTTTAGTGCCGGGGCACAGAGCAGCCGACTCACCCTGGCCGCCCTGAGGAGGTTGTGCAGTCTCTCCCGGCACTGCTGGCCAATTTGGCGATGTTGCCAATGGTGCTGACCACCTCTGCCACCTGCGCCCAGGCACGGCGAATGGCGCCGCCTGGTGACCTTACTCCCGGGCTGGGGCATAAAGTGATCCTTTTCTCCTCCACAGCGTCCAGGAGGGTGTCCAGCTCAGTGTCCCTGAACCATGACATTGCTCTCCTTACAGCCTTCTTGTTGGCTGGGACGGTGTGTGTGGGGGGAGGATCGTTAAAGTGTGGCTGCGGCGTGTCAGTCTCATGTGCGGCAATCATGGACCCGGCAAATCCGGCGCTGTTTCGCTTGGAACCGGTTGTCATAATATGCACCCATGCACATCATGAGGTAAAAGCAGGCAGTGACAGACACCCAGGTGAGCCAATCAACATACAGAACAGAACATGACCAATCACCAGAGGGGGGCTTCCAACTAAAGAACACACGAGGCATCAGCACTCTGCCTCTTTCCACTCGTGACAACTGTAGTGACAGTCAGGGTGTACAAATCATTCAACATCTTCTACACGTGGATCAGAGCTAGCCTGGTCTAGATAGTTAATGATGTGGAGATGCCGGCGTTGGACTGGGGTGAGCACAGTCCGCCAACTTAACAGACTGATCAAGACCTTGGATCCAGATCTACAGAGCACCCTACGTGCTCTCATCCCACGTACTCCCCGCATTGGAGATCTCTACTGCCTCCCGAAAATACATAAGGCCAACACACCAGGCCGCCCTATCGTTTCAGGCAATGGGACCTTGTGTGAGAACCTCTCTGGCTACATCGAGGGCATCTTGAAACCCATCGTACAAGGTACGCCCAGCTTCTGTCGCGACACGACAGACTTCCTACAGAAACTCAGCAACCATGGACCAGTTGAACCAGGAACATTCCTCGTCACAATGGACGTCTCGGCACACTACACCAGCATCCCCCATGACGACGGCATTGCTGCAACAGCCTCAGTACTCAACACCGACAACTGCCAATCTCCAGACGCAATTCTGCAACTCATCTGCTTCATTCTGGATCACAACGTCTTCACCTTCGACAACAAGTTCTTCATCCAGATGCACGGAACAGCCATGGGGACCAAATTTGCACCCCAATACGCCAACATCTTCATGCACAAGTTTGAACAAGACCTACTCACTGCACAGAACCTTCAACCGACGTTATACACCAGACACATCGATGACATTTTTTTCCTTTGGACCCACGGCGAAGAATCACTGAAACGACTACACGATGACATTAATAAGTTCCATCCAACCATCAGACTCACCATGGACTACTCTCCAAAATCAGTTGCATTCTTGGACACACTCGTCTCCATCAAGGATGGTCACCTCAGCACTTCGCTTTACCGCAAACCCACGGATAACCTCACGATGCTCCACTTCTCCAGCTTCCACCCTAAACACATTAAAGAAGCCACCCCCTATGGACAAGCGCTCCGTATACACAGGATCTACTCAGACGAGGAGGAGTGTAACAGACATCTACAGACGTTGAAAAATGCCCTCGTACGAACGGGATATGGCACTCGACTCATCGAACAACAGTTCCAACGCGCCACAGCGAAAAACCGCACCGACCTCCTCAGAAGACAAACATGGGACACAACCGACAGAATACCCTTCGTCGTCCAGTACTTCCCCGGAGCGGAGAAACTACGTCATCTTCTTCACAGCCTTCAACACGTCATTGATGACGATGAACATCTTGCCAAGGTCATCCCCACACCCCCACTACTTGCCTTCAAACAACCACGCAACCTCAAACAAACCATTGTTTGCAGCAAACTACCCAGTCTTCAGAACAGTGACCACGGCACCACACAACCCTGCCATGGCAATCTCTGCAAGACGTGCCAGATCATCGACATGGATACCACTATTACACGTGAGAACACCACCCACCAGGTACGCGGTACATACTCGTGCGACTCGGCCAACGTTGTCTACCTCATACGCTGCAGGAAAGGATGTCCCGAAGCGTGGTACATTGGTGAGACCATGCAGACGCTGCGACAACGAAGGAATGGACATCGCGCAACAATCGCCAGGCAGGAATGTTCCCTTCCAGTCGGGGAACACTTCAGCAGTCAAGGGCATTCAGCCTCTGATCTCCGGGTAAGCGTTCTCCAAGGCGGCCTTCAGGATGTGCGACAACGCAGAATCGCCGAGCAGAAACTTATAGCCAAGTTCCGCACACATGAGTGCGGCCTCAACCGGGACCTGGGATTCATGTCGCATTACATTCATCCCCCACTATCTGGCCTGCGAAATCCTACCAACTGTCCTGGCTTGATACAATTCACACCTCTTTAACCTGGGGTCACCCCATCTCTGGATCTGTAAAGATTTAATCACCTGCTAATGGTCGCATTCCAAGCATTGTTTGGCATCTTTGAATTTGTCTATATATATGTTTCTGGAACATACCTCTTCATTCACCTGAGGAAGGAGCAGCACTCCGAAAGCTAGTGACATTGAAACAAACCTGTTGTGACTTTAACCTGGTGTTGTAAGACTTCGTACTGTGGATAGTTAATGATAGTTTACTTAGAGTAGTAGAGAGTCAACCCACAGGCAGCTGTGGGCTTCGTTACTGAAGTTCAATAAATCTACGTTGGTGTATGCTTGATCATTTAACTGCATCGTGTTGCAGTCCGTGTTACCCCAGGGTGAACAACACAACACCGGTTGCATTCCACACGGCGATGGTGCTAGACCATGTAGAGTTGCTGAATCGGTGCACCTGTTGCGCCGTTTTTGCTGTTGTAAAACACCACTGTTCCTACGCCGGCGTCAGCACTTAGTCTCAAAATCGGAGAATCCAGCCCAAGATTTATTTTTAGCACTGGGGAACTGAACTTAGAGATTGGGCCGCCATTTTTGAAAGGTGCCCCGATCTTTAAGTGATCTTGTGAGTCCCCCATTACCCCCCACCCATGGGCAATGTCACCCCCCCACACATATGGGCACTACCCCACCCCCCCAAGTAAGGACACCCCACTATGTGGTCTCTGGGGTCCTCCCTCTTCAGGCCACCCCAAGCACGCTTACAGCACCCCCTTCCTTCTAGGATCCCCACCCATTACCCCCAATCTCCCAGAGGCCACTACTTACCTGCCCTGCACACCCCCACTCTTCAAATCCACCCTCCACCCTCCTTTTTAAGGGACTGGCCCCCCTCAGTCCTTGGCAGTGCCTCCCTGGCACTTGGGCAGTGCTCCTAGCAGCTTGGCAGTGCCATCTGTGTACCTTGACAGTGCCAGGGTGGCAGTGCCAAGGTGCTAGCTGGGCTGTGCCATGGTGCCCAAGTTCCAGGGGGAGGGCCAGGGGGCCACACTGCACTGACTCTGACAACCCAGGCGCCTCCAATGACCCGGAACACCCCCTGGGTGCTCTTCCGCCTGGTCCACGTTTGTGTGGACCAGTACTGAATGCCGCCTGGCTGAGACCTCACTGGGTAGATCCCTTGATCTGGTTTTAAACCAGCTTTGGTGCGCGCTGTTTAGACCTACCCCTTGTCAGTGGGATTCTGATTCTGACGTCTCGTGGGACTTGGGTGAATCCCGTAAGGCGTGTAAACCTCTGGGAATCCCGCGAGAGGGCTCTCTGGCCGCACCTTGCTCACATGAGAGCGCAATGCGGCTGGTGGATCACGCCAAAAGAGTCTGTCGTGGAATATAGACAGGTTAAGTGAGTGGGTAAAAACGGGTGAATGACGTTTTTAAGGAATTCTACAGCAAATTATATGAGTCGGAACCCCCGGTGGGACCGGAAAGGCTGAGGCAATTTCTGGACCAGTTGAGGTTCCCGAGGGTGGAGGAGGGCCTGGTGGAGGGGCTGGGTCTTACAGGCCAATCTCGCTTCTAAATGTGGATGCCAAGCTATTGGCTAAGATTTTGGCCACAAGGATAGAGGATTGTGTCCCGGGGGTGATAGGGGAGGACCAGACTGGATTTGTTTAGGGCAGGCAACTTAATGCCAATGTGCGGAGGCTTTTAAATATTGTTATGATACCCTCAGAAGGAGGGGAAGCAGAGGTTGTGGCAGTGATGGATGCAGAGCAAGCTTTTGATCGGGTGGAGTGGGAGTACCTGTGGGAGGCGCTGGGTAGGTTTGGGTTCGGTGAGGACTTTATTCGGTGGGTGCGATTGCTGTACCAGGCGCCTGTGGCAAGCGTGCGTACGAACCGGCTTAGGTCGGGGTATTTTAAATTGCACCGGGGACGAGGCAAGGGTGCCCCCTCTCCCCGCTATTATTTGCTCTAGCCATTGAGCCGCTGGCCATGGCGTTGAGAGCCTCAAGGAACTGGCAGGGGCTGGTCCGGGGAAAGGAGGGGGGGGGGGGGGGGGGTGGAGCACCGGGTCTCGCTCTACACGGATGATCTCCTCCTGTATATTTCGGACCCACTAGAGGGGATGGGGGAGGTCATGCGGATCTTGAGGGAATTTGGCAGTTTTTCGGGGTACAAACTGAACGTGGGGAAGAGCGAGTTGTTTGTGATCCAGGCTAAAGGGCAGGAGAAGAGATTGAGTGAGCTGCCGCTTAGGAGGGTGGAGAAGAGCTTTCGCTACCTGGGAATACAGGAGGCTCGGAAGTGGGATTCGTTGCATAAGCTTAATGTGACCTGGATGGTGGAACAAATGGAAGGGGACTTTAAAAGATGGGACATGCTCCCGCTGTCACTGGTGGGGAAGGTACAGACCGTGAAAATCACGGTCCTCCCCAGATTTCTATATGTGTTTCAGTGCCTTCCCATCTTCATCCCGAAGGTCTTTTTCAAGCGGGTTAATAAGATCATCTCGGGATTTGTGTGAGCGAATAAGTAAAGAGAGTATTGCTGGAACGCAGTCGGGGGGAGGGTGGGCTGGCGTTGCCGAACTTTTGCAATTATAACTGGGTGGCCAATATAGCCATGGTCAGGAAGTGGGTATTGGGGGAGGGGTCGGCATGGGAGCGGTTGGAGGCGGCGTCATGTAAAGGCACCAGTTTGGGAGCGCGGGTAATGGCACCTCTGCCGTTCTCGCCAGCCCGTTACTCCACAAGCCCGGTGGTGGTGGCGCACTGAAAATCTGGGGGCAGTGGAGGAGACACAAGAGGGTGGAAGGAGCATCGGTCTAGGCCCCGATATGTAATAACCACAGGTTCCTGCCGGGCAGGATGGATGGCAGGTTTCAGAGCTGGCAGAGGGCAGGTATCAAAAGGATGGGTGACCTGTTTTTCGATGGGAGCTTTCCCAGCCTGCAGGCGCTGGAGGACAAATTTAAACTGCCGCCAGGGAACGGCTTTAGATATTGGCAAGTGCGGGCCTTCCTGAGGAAACAGGTGGTGGCCTTCCCGCTGCTGCCACCACAGGGGATAGAGGATAGAGTAGTTTCCGGTACCTGGGTGGGGGAGGGGAAGATGTCGGATATCCACCAGGAGCTGTTGGACACGGAGGAAACCCCGGTGGAGGAGCTTAAGGGCAAGTGGGAAGAGGAGTTAAGAGAGTTAGAGCTGGGTCTATGGGCGGAAACCCTAAGTAGGGTCAATTCTGCCTCATCATGTGCTAGGCCCAGTCTAATCCAGTTTAGGGCGGCCCACCGGGCACACATGAAGGCGCGAGGATGAGCAAGTTTTTCGGGGTAGAAGACAGATGTGGGAGGTGTGCGGGAAGCCCAGCAAACCATGTCCATATGTTTTGGGCATGCCCGAAGCTTGGAGGATTCTGGCAGGGGTTTGCCAAGGCAATGTCCAAGTTGCTACGTACGTGGGTGGTGCCGAGTCCAGAGGGGCGATCTTTGGAGTGTCAAGTTCTGGGAGTTCAGGGAGTGAAAGAGGCTGTCATAGCCTTTGCCTCCCCGGTAGCTCGGAGATGGATCCTTTTAATGTGGAGGGACTCGAAACCCCCGAGTGTAGAGACTTGGGTCAGTGACATGGCTGGGTTTCTCAGCCTCGAGAAAATAAAGTTTGCCTTAAGAGGATCAATGCTCGGGTTCTCCCGGAGGTGACAGCCATTCGTCAACTTTCTTGGAGAAATTTAGAATATCGGCAGTAGCAGCATTCCGAGGGGGGGGGGGGGGGTGGTAAGTGCTATTTTATGTTATTGCTTGTGGTTTGTGAAGATAGAGCCAATTGGGGAAATGTCTATTTTTTCACCATGTTAATATTCAATGTTTACTGTTCTTTTTTTTGTCACTGTTGTAAAATTTTACAAATACTTCAATAAAAATATTTTTTTTAAAGTGAGTGGGTAAAAACTTGGCAGATGGAATATTATGTAGAAAAATGTGAAGTTATGCACTTTGGTAGGCAGAATAAAGGAGCTGATTTTTACTTGGAAAAAGACTGCAGAAAACTGCATCACAGAGGGATGTGAGGGTCCTCCTATAAATCACAAAAAGCTAGCATGCAAGTTCAGCAGGTAATAGGGAAGGCAATATAGACATATAGGATTCTCAGGGGGCTTGACAGGATAGTTGCTGGGAGTTTCTTTCTCCTTGTGGAAGAGTATAGGACCAGAGAGCACAATCTCAGAGTAAGGCAGGGATTTAAGACAGGGATAAGGACAAATTTCTTCTCTCAGGGTAATGAATCTGTGGAATTATTTAATGCAGAGGGCTGCAGCTGAGCCGTTTAGTATGTTCTAAGCTGAGATGAACAGATTTTTAATCAGTAAGGGAATGAAGGGTTATGGGAATAAGGCGGGAAAGTGGAGTTGAGGGTTATCATATCAGATCAGTCATGATCTCATTGAATGGCAGAGCAAAATCTTTTATAAAATGTAAATTTAGAGTACCCAATTCATTTTTCCAATTAAGGGGCAATTTAGTGTGGCCAATCCACCTACCCTGAACATCTTTGGGTTGTGGGGGCAAAACCCACACAGACACGGGGAGAATGTGCAAACTCCAGACGGGGAGAATGTGCAAACTCCATGCAAAGAAAAATCAATGGAACGAATGGTTAACTTCTGTTCCTCTGGCTTATGGTCTTATGGGGCTGGATTCTCCGATTCTGTCGCTATGTCCCCACGCCGGCATGGGAACGGTTTGGAAAACTGGTGCAAAAAGGCTACTGATTCCCCGTTTTGCTGGGGGCTAGCAGGACAGCAGTGGAGAACACCTGGCTCTACCTGCCAATACATCTTGGCGAATTGCCTCCTCTCCAGCAAATGGTCACACGGGTGCTGATTAATACACCTTTTTAAAAATGTGAAGCTGGCGGAGTAACTGCTGTGGGGATCCGTGGATGTGAGTAGCAATCTTCGAAGTCGGGCAATCAGCCCGGGGGCACCAGGGCTGCTGGCCCAGGGAGGGGAACAACCCAAGTTGCGGGGTGGGTGGGGGGGTTGGGGGTGGCGGTAGCCCACCATCGGTCGGGGGTTTGTTCATGGACTGGAGGGTGGGTGCCCCAGCACCTGCGGGACCGCCATGCCACCCCTGAAACATCTGTACCCATAAAGGGCAACACCGGCTACTGCCTATCTGATGCAGCGACCACCCATGAACCCCACTGATCATGGCGGCCTCCCTGCACACTGGTGAAAACTATTGGTAATAGGAAATTGACAATTGTAGCAATGTGAGCATTTTGCAGCCTTCAAGTGGATTCCTGTGTGTACACGTGCTGTGTCACAGGTGAGAGTTGCTGCCTCGCATCCGAACCAGACCGTGGGGCCTGTACATTGCCTGAACATTGGAGACTCCAACACCACAGAGGCTGAAGGCAACATCCAAACACCCAAGAGTTGGGCCTCAGCACTGGGAACATGCTCGCAACCAGAGGTTGAGTGTATGCACAGGGGAGGGAACCAGCGCCCAGTCCAGATAACCTTACCAGAGGGTGTCTGGGTTACAGGCTCTGGTGTCCTGGGGCTCCTGATTTGGCCAGGCATGTTGGATGGCAGCCTGTAGGATGGGGGGAGGGGAAGCCATGGGGGACCGGAGGATTGTGGTAAACCACTGTCTTCCTATATTAAGGGTTGTACGGTAGAACCTGCACTACAGGTTCACCTGGGCCCCTGCATGTTAGCTCCGCCCAGGAGCCGGGTTATAAATATGCATGGCCTCCAGCTAGCAGCAATTTCGGAAGCTGCTGTAGGAGGCCACGCATCAGATACTAATAAAGCCTCAGTTTGAATTCAACTTCGTCTCCAGCCAAATTGATCGTGCCTCAATTTATTAGTATCAGATTCAGAAGATGGACCTCCGGATTAAACCAGGTCGAGCGCACAGGTAGACCGACTCCGGACCCTGCACAACAGCTTTTGTCACCCAGGGGTCACTCGGTTGTATCACTTCATTAAGGCACAAAATTTGCCCTACTCCGTCGAGGAAGTAAGGACGATCACCAAGGACTGCCAGGTCTGTGCGGAGTGCAAACCAGACTTCTACCGGCCGGACCGCGCGCACCTGGTGAAGGCCTCCCGCCCCTTTGAATGCCTCAGTGTGGATTTCAAAGGCCCCTCCCCTCCTCCAACCGACACACGTATTTCCTCAGTGTGATCGATGAATACTCCCGCTTTCCCTTCGCCATCCCATGCCCTCAACATGATGTCTGCCACCGTCATTAAAGCCCTTAATTCTATCTTCACTCTGTTCGGCTTCCCCGCCTACATCCACAGTGACAGGGGATCCTCATTCATGAGTGATGAGCTACGTCAGTTCCTGCTCAGCAGGGGTATCGCCTCTAGCAGAACGACAAGCTACAACCTCCGGGGAAACGGACAGGTAGAAAGGGAGAATGGGATGGTATGGAGGGCTGTCCAGCTGGCCCTACGGTCCAGAAATCTCCCGGCCTCCCGCTGGCAAGAGGTCTTCCCTGATGCACTACATTCCATTCGCTCATTACTTTGCACTGCTACTAACAGTACACCACATGAACGTCTTTTTGCCTTCCCCAGGAAATCCACATCCGGGGTATCACTCCCAACTTGGCTCACAGCTCTGGGAACCGTGCTTCTCCGTAAACATGTGCGGCTCCACAAGGCGGACCCGTTGGTGGAAAGGGTGCACCTGCAAACCCACAGTACATCTACGTGGCGTTCCCCGATGGCCGCCAGGATACCCTCTCCCTCAGGGACCTGGCACCAGCAGGTTCTGCCCCCACACCACCCCCGTCGCCCCCGGCGCCACCCTCCCCCGCCGCCCCCATCACCCCCCCCTAGGACCGTCCGTCCTCCCCCTGCCCACCCCCGGCGATGAAGAGGATTTTGGCACGCTCCCGGAGTCATCTTCGACCACGACAGCACCAACATCGTCGGCTCCACTTCGTCGATCCCAGAGGACAATCAAGGCGCCGGACCGGCTGAACCTCTGACTGGCCCACCGGATGACCAGAGACATTCTTTTTTCAATGTTCTGTAAATATTAAAGATTGCGAATTGTATATAGTTATCCACCACCCCTGCCGGACTCAATTTTAACAGGGGCTGAATGTGGTAAACCACTGTGTTCCTATATTAAGGGTTGTACGGTAGAACCTGCACTACAGGTTCACCTGGGCCCCTGCATGCTAGCTCCGCCCAGGAGCCGGGTTATAAATATGCATGGCCTTCACCTAGCAGCCATTTTGTCAGCTGCTGTAGGAGGTCACACTTCAGATACTAATAAAGCCTCAGTTTGAATTCAACTTCGTCTCCAGCCAAATTGATCGTGCCTCAAGGATACCGAGCCTGGGGCCATCGCAGATTGACTGTCCCTCACCCTTATCACTTCCTTGCATGGGATGGATGATATGGACCCCACGGAAGCTGCCATCACCGTGCTGGCACAGGCCAGGCAGTCAGGCACCAGAGAAGGCGACAGCAGCAGCGTCGACAGAGGCTCAAGGCAGAGGCCCATGTGCAGGGAACGCCCCACACCTTGAGGAACCAGCTGCCCATCAGGGCTGGGAGGACACAGAGGGGGAGGCCAGCGACAGCCCAAGGTATAGAGGCGTCGCTGGTCTCTCGAACAGATGATTGACAGAGTGTACTGCAGGAGGCTCCTCCTCAACAAGGGAACAGTGATGCATCGTGCCATGTCCTTGCAGACTTGGCACCATGTGGAGGAGGAGTAGACCCTATCCTGGTACCGTCAATGTCACCGGAGCCCTGAACTTGTACACCTCATGATAATTCCAGGGCTCGAGCAGGGATTTGTGCAGCCCACAATTGCATTTGTGATTGCATTTAGCCCCAGGTCCATGGTCTAATAGATGGCACGCATGTCGCATTGCACGCACCGGGGCATCAGCGAGCACCGTGCATGAACAGGGGTTCCATTCCCTGAACGTCCAACGTGTATGCGACCACCACAACAGGATCATGCACGTGTGTGCAGACTTCCCAGGAAGTTATGCATGACAGCTACATCCTGGAACACTCGGAGATTATAGAATTATCATAGAATTTACAGTGCAGAAGGATGCCATTTGGCCCATCGAGTCTGCACTGGCTCTTGGAAAGAGCACCCTACCCAAGGTCAACACCTTCACCCTATCCCCATAACCCAGTAACCCAACCCAACACTAAGGGCAATTTTGGACACTAAAGGCAATTTATCATGGCCAATCCACCTAACCTGCACATCTTTGGACTGTGGGAGGAAACCGGAGCACCCGGAGGAAACCCACGCACACACGGGGAGGATGTGCAGACTCCGCACAGACAGTGACCCAAGCCGGAGTCGAACCTGGGACACCCTGGAGCTGTGAAGCAATTGTGCTATCCACAATGCTACCGTGCTGCCCCTGAATCGGCATCTTCAAGGGACACCCCAGGATGGTCAGAAAGCTCTTGGGTGAAAAGGGGTATCGCTTATGTCTTGGCTAATGATGCCAATGCGGAGGCCGGTGACCAATGCGCAGACCTGGTATAACGAGGTCCATGAGGTCACCAGCGCTGTCATTGGGAGGTGCATCGGACTACTCAAAATGCGGTACCGATGCCTCGACCACTATGGTGGTGCCCTGCAGTACACCTCCCAGAGGGTCGCCCGCTTTGTCTGGATCTTCTGTGCCCTCCACAATCTAGGAGAGCAGTGTGGTGATGTGCTGCAGGTTGAGGAGGATGAACATGCAGCCACCTCCAAGGAGGAGGGTGAGGAGGCGCTGGACTAGCAAGGGGGGGGGGCATGGGTGAGCACCATTGCTGGGCATAGGAGGGTGGGATGCAACATGGTGGTGGGCGGAGATGGTGCCACGCGCATGGTTGTTCGGGAGTGGGGAGACTGACAGGCGGGGGCTGGTGCCGGGGGCTGATGCCAACTCACCCGTGTCGGGAAACTCCTTGCATTTTCCGCTCGCTACCACACATAAATACTTTTCCGTTAGATCATGTCCAAAGAGTTCACTTTCTTCTTTGCTCCACACCAATTTCCAAAGAGAGGTCACCCAGTCACTCACTGATGTGGTGCAGTCCCAGACAGAGATGGTCCACTCCTTGTGCTCCATGGTCGCGAGCGTGCAGACCCTGGTTGAGACCAGAGCGGGCCTCCAGGACTGGCAACATCAGGTGGTGGTGGTGGTGGTGGGGGGGGGGGGGGGGGGGGGGGGGGGGGGGGCGCTCAGATGATGGCTCCGCTCGCACCCCCACTCAATGGAGTAGCCCGGGGGCCATCGGGTACCTCGAGGGAAGAGGATGTGCTGGGACCCAGACTGGTGCCAGAATAGCGTAGCACCTCAGACTCCCCCCCCCCTCCTGTCCCTGGTGCATCTGGTGGGCAGCGGGCAAAACAGGGTAGCGCCACACCAACCGGGACGCCCAAGCAGCAGCGGGCCCATCAAGGCCTGGCCGCCCCAGGAGCCGCACGCCAACGGGGACCCTTGTCGCAGGGCAGGCGTCACAGCAGACCCCATTTAGCCCTGCTGTACCGTCTGGGGAACCACCTAGGTCTTAGAGCCTGTAAAGCCAGAAAGTTAGATTCCAGTTAAGTTGGCACGGGTGCAGCGCATATTTTAGTTAGAGGACCTAGTGCACAGACTGTGTATATATTCCACACAATAAACACTTGTTAACACTGTTAAAACCTGCCTCGTTGCTCTGTCTGATGGGTGTGGGTGTGGTCTGGTCCGGGCTGGCCGGGAAGGTGGGGGGGGTTTGGGGGGGGGGGGGGGGGGCGGAGAGGGGGGGTTGGGGTTGCAAACCCTGTGCGAGGATCGTGCTCCCCCCTCCCCGTGACCCGACCGTCCTGAGCACCCCCATCCCAGGGATTTGACGCGACCATGTGATGGACTGGCCAGCTCGCATGCAGGGATCACCCAGGTGGAAGGTGCTACTATGGGCATGAGTCAGACGTTGTCATACGATGTGGAGCACCTCTCCGAGCGGCCCCTGCACACGCGGCCACAGTGCATCATGCAGAGCTGCGACCATCACCACGAGAGCCAGCATTGCTGGTTTAACACCAAACGCCATTGTCTGCAGGGGGGTGGAAGGCCAACATGTTAGCATGGCACATACTCCCATGCCCAGCCAGGTTCCATGGGCTATACCGTGGCCCCGGATGGCACTGCGGACTTTGTCCACGCATGGTCCCCCCCCCCCCCCCGCCCCGCACCCCTGCCTCGTCGGTATCCGGCCCATCGATGCCCCCGGTCCTGGCGCCCATCCCTGCTGCCAGGGGTCTGGCACTGCCCTCACTGGGGGCTGCCGTGAGTGTGGCCCTGGATTGTCAGCCAGTGGGTAGTGGGCAGTTGGGCGGGGGCAGGGGGTGGCCAGTGGCGGGGGGCGTGTCGTGCGGGGGTGGGTAGACCCATATGGCTGGTGTCACTGTGTAGAACTAGGGGCCGAGGTGAGTGGTCAGTGGGTGCGCAGCAAGATGGCTGCTGTAATTTCAGTTAGTGCCTGGGCACCGCCCCACTACTGTGGGGGGGCACCTCAGCTGCTCAACCTGTCCATACCCCTCGCCCTCCCCTCCCCCACTCCTGGCAGGGGGCTCTCCACCACAGCCAGCGCGGCCGATGTCCGGGCTGGCAGCTCGCAGTCACTCCATGCCATTTCCTGCCTCCTCTCTCTCTCTCGCTCAGCAGCCATGATGCCAGGTTCACCACTTTTGAAACCACAAATGAACCACGCCGTCGGGAACGTGGCCCATCGGAGGCGGTGGATCTCGGCAGCTCCGGAGAATAGGGTGTCGGGCCCGGTAATGGTATGCCTACTGTACTTTTCAGGGTGCCGGAGCATTCCGATTTGGTGTCAAACTGGCGCCGACTCCGATTTTGATGTCGGAAGCTATTCTCCGCCCAATCATGTTTCGCGATTTTGGCGTCGGCAAGCGGAGAATCCCACCCACAGTCTCAGAAACGGAGAATCCAGCCTCAGAACTTTATCTCGTACGTTAAGGCTGAATTTGATTTCTTCTACACAGTAAATTCTCTCTCCGATGTCAGCCCCTCAATCATGTGGGAAACCTGCAAGGCCTATGTTAGGGGTTTGGTCATTCCTTTTACTGCCAACAAAAGGCATAAAATGTTTGAGTGACAATGCCAGTTGGAAGTAAAATTAGCTGAAGCAGAGAGAGAGTATGGCAGGAATTCTAATCATTCGTTGCTGAAAGAAATTAATGCAATTCTAACGGCACTGGACTCCTTGTTGATTCAATAAGCTGAGAGGAGTATGAAGTTTGGCAAACAAAAGCTAAATGAGTTTGGAAACAAACCGAGTAGATATCTGGCTCTTCTTATAAAGAGGGCAGACTCTAGTCTATTCCCTTTGTGTGAGACTCCAAGGGTAAAAGGATGATTCAGGCACAGGATATTAATAAAGCATTTAAAGGCTTTTATGATGATTTGTATAAAACAGACCATTCTGGGGATACACTGACGCATATGAAGCATTTTTCCTCCTCCCTTAAACTCTCAACAATGTTTAAGGTCAATCCTGATCCTCCAATTTCTAGGGAGAGGTAGCTCCAATGTGGCAAGGGTCTGGGGCTCAATGGTTTTGGATGTGAATTTGATGAGGAATTTAAAGACTTGCTGACAGATCCTTTGACTGTTCCGTATAACCACTCATTTGAGGCAGGTCTGCTGCCGCAGTTGCTTCATGAAGAAACTATTTCCTTACTTTCAAAGGCAAGAATCCTGAAGAGTGTGCATCCGATAGGCCAATCTCTCTCCTCAATGTCGATGTGAAATTATTGTCTGAGGCGCTGGTGCAGCATCCAGAAAGAATCCTCCTGATGATCATCCAGAGCAATCAGACTGGGTTCATAAAGGGCCGGAATTCATGTAACAATGTCAGGAGTTTATTAAATATCATTTGGGCGGGATTCTCCGGTTCCCCCAGCTGTGTGTTTCTTGGCGGTGTATCATTTGCTGGCGGCGGGTTTCTTTCCTCCCACTGCCTGTCAATAGAATTGCCCTTTGAAACTATCCCATGCCACCATGAAACTCTCTGGCGGGGGTGCACATCCCATGCCACCATGAAACTCTGGCGGGGGTGCACATCCCATGCCACCATGAAACTCTCTGGCGGGGGTGCACATCCCACGCCACCATGAAACTCTCTGGCGGGGGTGCACATCCCATGCCACCATGAAACTCTCTGGCGGGGGTGCACATCCCACGCCACCATGAAACTCTCTGGCGGGGGTGCACATCCCACGCCACCATGAAACTCTCTGGCGGGGGTGCACAGCCAGCAGGAAAAGTGAATCCTGATGACCGGAGAATTCTGGCCCAGCGGCTGGATTCTCCGATATTGCATATATGTCCGCAAGATCCGCCTAGTCTTACGACCAAAAAGTCAGCGCCGCCCCCGCACCGATGCTCCGCCCGGTTGAGGACTAGCAGCCGCGCCACGTAAAGCCCTTTACCTGCCGAAGCGGACGCAGAATGGCCGGATCCGTGGCCGCGCATGCGCATGTCTGCGCCGTACAACATGGCGCCGGCCGCGCGCGGACCCGGCCTGCCAAAAACTGCCTCCCCGTAACCCCTTCGCCACCCCCGGACCATTCCCCACCAATCCCCCCCCCAGCCCCCGCCGAAGCCCCCCCTGCCAGCGGAACAGATCCCACTCCGACTGTGGCACTGGACACAATCAGCAGCTGCCACGCCAGGTTTACGAAATGTGAGAGGACATGTGTCCCACGCCGTCGGGAAGTCCACCTATCGGGGGCAGAGCATCGGGGGAGGGCCTCAGGTGACGTCCTGAGGCTGTCCCAATAGCATACGGCATACTCCTCAAATACGCCGATTTTGAGGGGGCGGAGCATCGAAAAAACAGCACCGCCCCCGATTTCGGCGTAAAAATGGATTCTCCGGTCGATTGCCAAACACGATTGGAGAATCCTGCCCCGGGTCTTTCAAAAGTGTCAGTGAGGTGTTTCAGTGGGGCAGAATTCTCCCACAAAATGACTACGTGCTATTTTGGGTGGGAAAATCAGTGTGAATTGTGCTGGCTGTTGCGGCTGATGAACACCCCAAATGTCCCATATGGGACCCGAAGATGCCTGCACAGCTGGATCCTCAGATATTGGTGTGCCCTTTTCCCTGATCTCAGAATAATCTTATAGCCCTCCCCCTTTCCTGCTGGCAAAGACAATCTCCCAACATCATTGGTATCAGGGCTTTAGCAACACTCCCCCCACCATCCTCACTGGCATCAGCCCCCTCTCCATCTCCCCCCCCCCAAAGCATCACTGATATCGGGGCCCTCCTAGTGGGTCTCCCTTCAGGCCCACCCCCCCTTCTCACCAGCCTTCCCTCACAATCGCCGGTAGCAGGGCCACCACACTATGGAATCATAGAGCTATGCCCCTTTCAAATCCGTCCCCTTTGCAGTGTCAACCTGGCACTACCCCCTGATACTTGGTAATGCCAACCTTTGCAGTGCCAGAGTGCCAGGGAGCAGTCCCATGTGTCATGAGAATGTCGCTTTAAGAAATGTTTGGCTGCTCATATTACTGCAGTGATGTCAGAGTGTGGGTGGAGCTGGGCTTTCTGTCAGCTTTTTACTTTTGTTTTAGGCTGTTTGCTGCAGGGTGTGTTTTAGTTTCATTTTCAGTGTTGGAGCTGAAGCCAGACAGAGCAGGTGTACTGTTGATCTCTCTGCCATGAAAAGACTATCTCTTGATCATTTGGTGAATTCAGAATTATAAATGTTCTCAGTAGTGAATGTAAACCTAATGTGCTTCTGTGAAAAGGTATTTCTTTTGTCTTCTGGATGTTGTTTGGGAAGTTATTAAGCATTACGTAGTGTTGTATTCTTTGCAAGTTGTATTTGAATTGATGGTTGCTAAGATGTTCACTGTATGTTTTAAAAGGTTAACTTGAGTTCATAGAATAAACATTGTTTTGCTTTAAAAAATACTTTTCCATTTCTGCTGTACCACACCTGTAGAGTGGGCCGTGTGCTCCACATACCACAGTCTATTAAAAGTTGTGGGTCAGGTGAACTCAGTGATACACTTTGGGGTTCTCTAAACCCTGGCCCATAACACATGGCACTGCCCTGCTATGTCCCCGACCACTGATCCTGAATACTGATCCAAGAGCCAATACTGTGAAGCAAAAGTGCTAACCACTGTGCTACGGTGCTGCCCAATAAAGGATCTGCTTCATTTCTGGGTGTTTCCTTCAGGTCACTGAATCATGGGAAAGTTTTCAGGCAAATTCCAGAAAGATGCAAGAACTTTCAAGTGATGATGACAATGGAGCACTTCAATTATTCAAATATAGACTGGGTAAACAAAAGTCTAAAAAGCAAAGAGTGGAGAGGAATTCCTGAAATGTGCATAAAAGAAATTTCTTGATCAGTATATTTGTAACTAATGAGGGAGAATGCAGTGCTAGACCTATATGGTTCTAGGGAATTAAACGAGGCAAGTGGAGACCAGTTAGGAAACAGTGGTCAGAATGTTAATACAGTACGAAGTCTTACAACACCAGGTTAAAGTCCAACAGGTTTGTTTCGATGTCACTAGCTGTGACATCGAAACAAACCTGTTGGACTTTAACCTGGTGTTGTAAGACTTCGTACTGTGCTCACCCCAGTCCAACGCCGGCATCTCCACAGAATATTAATAGCTTTAGAACAGTTTTGGAAAAGAATAAGGAAATGTCAAATGTGAAAACACTCAATTGGAGTCGGATCAATTTCAGTGAAAAGGAAAGATGAATTGGAATAAATGATCAACAGGTAAAACATTAAATGAGCAACTGAAAGCTTTCAAATAAGATATATTTTAAATATAGACTAAACGTATCCACACAATGGAAAAAGAAAGCCATCAAAGATTCGAGTCCACCAGATGACAAAAGTTATGGAGATTAAATTGAAACAGATAGAGGCTTCTTTGGGTTCATAAATTGGGTTTAAATTCATTCACCTGAGGAAGGAGCAGCACTCTGAAAGCTAGTGACATCGAAACAAACCTGTTGGACTTTAACCTGGTGTTGTAAGACTTCTTACTGTTCATAAATTGAGTTAGTAACCAAAATGAATACAAAAACCATTGGGGAAAACTGAAAAAGAAAAAAAGAAAATTAGAGAGGGAAAGGGAAAGAACAGATCAGTGGGTAGCATAAAAGGGAATTCAAAAGGTATTTTATATATATATTAATAGCAAATAGTAGTACTAATAAGGCACCAAAAAGGAGATCTTCTTGCAAAGGCAGAGAATATAGCTGAGGTTCTAAATGTGTACTTTGCATCTGTCTTCACATAAGAAGATAATTTTGCCAAACCCACAAGTAGATCATAGAAGGAGGGTAGAAATGCAATGGATTATATAGTTAGAGAGGGAGGTAGATGAGATGGGGCAAAACAGACATCAGGGATAGGTCAGAGCTAAGGAGATATTGACAAAGATATCATGGGTACAAGACAAAGGGAGTGTTAATGGTAGCATAAAGGACTAAAGTGCTGATAATGGCATAAAAGTAAGCTATCAGAATGCGTTAATAGGAGAACAAAGGTCAGTGCTCAGTGAAAGGAAAACTGAAGAACAAATGACAGATGGCCCTTGGGGACGGGGTTGTTTTCACTGGGACAAACTAAGGAAACAAGACGAAAAAGGGGTCAAGATGGAGGGGAAAGCTCACAGCCTAACGTTGTTGAACTCAATGTTGAGTCCAGAAGGCTGTACTGTGCCTAAAAGGAAGATGAGGTGTTGTACCTCCACTGGAGCATTACAGCAGGCCAAGGATCGCCATGTGGGCTTGAGCTAATCCTGCATTTTCTACCTATATTTCAGATTTCTAGCATCCACAGTATTTTGCTTTCATTTTGGTAGTATTAAGCGGTTGGTTTCCAGACTGCAGGGAAATGTGGCTTGGTGTCCGCTAGGGGTCAGTTTTGAGACCGATGACCTCGGTTTGAGTAAATATGGCAAAATTTCAATGTTTGCAGATGATACAAAACTTGGAAATGTGGTGGACAGTGAGGAAGATAGGAATGAATTTCAGGCAGGCACAGAAATAATGGCCAAATCAGCATGGCAGATGAAACTAGACATAGAAAAGTATGGTGTGATTTATTCCAGGAGAAAGAATAGGAGGCAGCATTAAATAAATGGTACAATCTTAAAGAAGGTGTAGAACCAGTGAGATTTGAGAATGTATGTGAACAAAGTTTGAACCTGATAAACCAGTTAAAAAGGCATATGAGATCCTTAGCCTTATGCATAGAAGCATGACGTTCAAAAGCAAGGAAGTTAGGCGAAACCTATGTAAAACACTGGTTAGGCCCAGGTTTAAGTACTATGTCCAATTCTGGGCACCACACTTCATGAAAAATGTCAACAATGGAAAGAGGGGGCAGCACGGAGGAGCAGTGGGTTAGCCCTGCTGCCTCACGGCGCCAAGGTCCCAGGTTCGATCCCGGCTCTGGGCCACTGTGGAGTTTGCACATTCTCCCCGTGTTTGCGTGGGTTTCGCCCCCACAACCCAAAGATGTGCAAGGTAGGTGGATTGAACACGCTAAATTGCCCCTTAATTGGAGAATAATGAATTGGGTACTCTAAATTTATTTAAAAAAACAATGGAAAGAGGGCTCAGAGGAGAGTTACCAGAATGGCACCGGTGATGAAAATCTTTACTTCTGTGGAGAGGCTAGAGAAGTTGGAGCTGTTCCCTTCAGAGCAGAATAGGTTAAGAAGAGAAGTAATATTGGATTTCAAACCCATGAAGCGTTTTCACAGAGTAACTAAGGAGAAACTGTTTCTAGTGGCAGAAAGGTTTTTGACCAGAAGACACAGAATTAAAGGACAAGATCTTCCAGCTTTTCATGCTGGCAGGATTTTTCGATCCTGCTGACGGCACACACCGGCTGCGGGTTTCCCAGCGGCTGAGAAACAAGCCATGGAGTGGCCAGAGAATCTCACCCATGGTAATTGGTGAAAGAACGCAGAAACATGGGAAAGCATGTTTATTAAGCTTGAGTACTTATGATCTGCAATGCACTATATGAAACAGTGGTGGAAGCAGATTCAGTCATAACATTTCAACATGAATTGGATTGATACTTGAAGTGGAAGGTTTGCAGTACGGTTGGAAAAGAGCATGGGATTTGGAATAATTCTCTTCAAAAGAGCCGGCATAGGCACAATGGGCTAAATGGTCTCCTGTGCTATATCACTCCACGTTTCAATACCTCTAACATTCACATAATGTACATGCATTCTCCTTCTCGCTGCGAGAGATGTGCAGAGATTAATAGGCCATTCAAATCATAATTGTTTGTGTGATGTTGCTGATGCAGGTTGGTTGTGTTACCTTTGTATACATGACAACTGTCAAGGACTTCAAAAATAATTGTGTAATGAGATGTGATAAACAGAATTTTTTTACATGCGTGTTTGAAATTAACATTAAATTTTGATTATTGTTCATTTAAATCTTCTCCTATGGCACATAATGGCCACCTATGTAACAGGGATGGCTTTCAGGATAGAATGAAATTGATATCAAAATACAACCTAAGTACATTTGTGCGGATTGGTGTTTCCTCACACAGTGCATTGTGAAACTGACTATATGCCTCATTGATAAAAATAATGATTCCACAACAATCCACATGAAGTGGCTTCGTATTTTTTGCTTCTTTCATGATGACAAGAATCTGCAAATCTTTAAGAAATAAAAGCAGATAGAAATTTTTAAAAATCAGTCATCCCATATTGCCTAACTCTAAATGCCTTGCTTATTCAGTCTATTATTCAAATAAGATTTATCCCTCATCGTCAAGCAACTCTTGTTAAACCTCGTGGTGCCTTGTTTAAATAACATGTTGCTAGGATAGGAAAATAATATGTGGGTGGGTAGCATTTGCACAATGTGACAAAAACTGATTTCTGGTTTGTACAGACCTAACCTGTAAAATACTCTCAAAGAAATTTAGCAAAGAAAGCACAATTTGCCAACTTGAGTCAAGCATTCATATCTAAATTAAATAAAGGAATGCCTAATCCAGCAAGCACTCAGAGGAGCCAGCATGAAAAGAACGACCCTGCCAGGAGGTAGAAAATATAGTTGTTCCCCTTTTCCTTTTTGTGTTTTGCTCTTCAAGTGACTATGCAATGATAACCTACTCCTGGATATCTGCCAAAGCAGCTATGCAACCATCTGGTCAGAGCAATGTGATAATAGTCTGAACTGACTCCCCGTCTAACTTGCCACCTGGCCTGTGCATAGCACCTGTTCACAGTGGTGTGGAGGAGAGTGGGAGTTCATTGATTTGGGGCTTTGTAATAACCCTCTGTACCACAATGTCACCTTAATCTGTATCCACTTAGTATATTGGCCCAGATTTTCCTCTTGAATGCCACCTGTTTTTGATAGATTTGAAGTGGATGCTAAAGGAAATTTGGATAGCTAGGCCATGGGCGTATCCACAGCTGCAAAGAAAGTTTCAGTTTTCCTCCCATGCACACAGTTCCTGATAAAATTCTATCATTGTATGAAAATTGGATTTAAATGTTCCTTTGATGGAGACTATTGGGATTTACCTCCATAATCGCCTATTGCCCACCCCAAAACAGGTTTGTAGGAAAGAAACAATATAAAAAGAAAGAATGACTTGCATCAATATAGCACTTTTTATGATCACTGGATGTCACAAAGCAATTTACGGCCAGTGAAGTCCTTTTCGAAGTTTAATTACTGTCATAGTGCAGGAAACAAAGAGGTACATTTTCTGGTCCCATCCATTGCGGGCATCATCACAAGAGGAAAGGAAAATTTGGCGGACCACTTAAAGGCCCATTGTGTTTGGGTGGGAATTTTCAGTCTTGGGAAGACATGACCGGAAAATCCTGCCCATGGCAACCAATATGTGATCAACAAACCTCCACAAACAGCAATATCATAATGACCAAATAATTAAACAGGCAGAAGCATTGTTTAAGGCTATCTACTGAGGTTAATGCCATAGCCTTGTCACTTTTTCAACATTCAGCTTGAGGCTTATCTCAGCATTGCAGCTGGTGCTGCGTTTCTTTGTTTGGAATTTAAATACTACTAATATTCACAGTGGTTCCCTGGGCATTTGCTATTATCTCTCTTGTGGTGGAGGAGGAGCTCTGTAAGCATAGGGACTCATCAGGCATCCTAGGAGACACACTGTCAATCCATAAGGATCCATGCACCATATCTACCCGCCCAATATATTCCTATCTGAAGCTTAACAATGAGTAATGCATGAGATGGCTCTGCCTCCCTCAGGAGATGATAACCGAGTGAATCCACATGCTTGCTCCAGACATGGAATCCACATCCACAACATAATGGAAAAACTAGCTAGAGCCTTTGGGCGTGATTCACCCAAAACTAAGTGTCATTTTGAGAGAGTTTGGCAGGGTGTTTTGCGCCAGCTGTAATGGCAAACCTGTATTCATCCGCACTTAGTGCAAAATACAAATCCCCATGTGAAACACGTCGTGCCGTCAGATGCACCTGACTCGTGCCTCAGCTGCTCACCACTAACAAGGGGGAGCAGCTTTTAAATACACCCTCAGCATTCACTCCCAGTCAAGATACAAGAATGGCAATGTTGAGGCCAGCTCCTCACTTTAGGGATGTTGGCTTGGCCAGGCTTCTCGGTGCAGTGGACGGAGGCGTGGAACCCTGTTCCCTGAGGGGGTCAGAGAACCAGCAGAGCAGTGAGCAATGCCACCTGGGAGGCAGTGGCAGCTGCAGTGAGTGCGGGCGGCATGACCAGGGGTCCGCCGTCCAATGTAGGAACAAGATGAATGAATTCCTACCAGCTGCAAGGGGAAGTTACTACCACTCTCCTGGCATCAGTCCCACTTACGACCCTTCAAACCCTGACTCCATCCACCCCCACACAAATCGACTGGTTGTCACCTCGCACCCTATCAACACCCGACCTCCACGCTTGTTCCTCAGAACCCCCGGGCACCCACCATTACAGCCCCTTCATGTCTTGGCACGGTGTCCATATATAATAATAGTAATTATCTTTCTTGTCACTGGCATACATTACCACGGCAATGATGTTACTGTGAAAAGCCCCTAGTCGCCACATTCCGGCGCCTGTTCGGGTGCACAGAAGGAGAATTGAGAATGTCCAATTCACCTAACAGCACGTCTTCTGGAACTTGTGGGAGGAAACTGGAGCACCCAGAGGAAACCCATGCAGATACAGGGAGAACGTGCAGACTCCACACAGCCAGTGACCCAAGCCAGGAATCAAACCTGGGACCCTTGGGCTGTGAAGCAAAAGTGCTAACCACTGTGCTACCATGCCGCCCACACGTCACCTGCTATAGACCCCCTGAT
Source organism: Scyliorhinus torazame (assembly GCF_047496885.1). NCBI lineage: Eukaryota > Metazoa > Chordata > Chondrichthyes > Carcharhiniformes > Scyliorhinidae > Scyliorhinus > Scyliorhinus torazame. Next base: position 165,273,761 of record NC_092708.1, on the reverse strand, counting down.
CCATCAAGCGTGCGGCTCAAAACATCCTCTCTTTGTCCCCGCAGGGGAACATAGCCCATAATAAGAGGGAAAGGGTGAAGACCAGGGCGGAATGCCACAGATCTGAGTCCTCACCCCCAATGAGGAAAGGGCACCAGAGATGGCGGGGTTGCCCGAGGAGAGAGCAGTGATATCCAGCGAGGTTGGCCTGCACCAGAGAAGTGAGGATCCACTGTCCCTTCATCCAGATGACTGTCTCAAGTGAGTTGTTGATGTCCCACACAAATATCCTTCCCTTTCACTGAACCCACATCTATTGTGTTGCAGAGTCTTGATGAGGCCAGGCCATCCAGAGTCCCTGCACCACACACCATCCCCTCCCCACTCTATCGCCACCCAAGAGAATACCTCAGAGGAGAGCTCCAAGGAAACTACCAGCATTGCATCACAGCTATCACCAGTACCTTCCACCAGTGCAGAGACACACACCTCGTTGGACAGCATTACTGGGCAGATCTTTGGGGCACAATCTGGTGAGAACCACACAGCTACTGATGCATATCAGGTGGAGGCAGGATCATCCAAGGAAGACAGCAGTCAGAGATCTGCTGGATCTGAGGACTCAGTTGGGTCCCAGCAGATGTCGAGCCTCTGGATAATGTTCTCTCAGAGCTGATGCAGATGATAGGCCACAATCGTGACATTCAGGAGGGGGTGTCAGCGAGATTCCAGCAACTGCAAGGCCGATTGGAGGAGTCCCAAAACCTTCAGGTGCAGGAGATGTTGCCGGTATTGCATGACACCCATTCCAATACTGCTAGGGTGGCAAACGCTGTAGAAAACCTGGAGCAAGTCTGTGCCTTGACTGGTGGAGTCCAAGGCATTGCGCAGTCTGTGACGACCATGGCTGAGCGTGTCGACATAATGTCTCATTCGCTGAGTGATATGTCCCATACACAGGTGGACATTGCCAAGGCACTCCAGAGCATGGCCCACCCCTGAGCATGCAGACAATGGGGAGTCTCCAGCCAGTACCAAGTGACTTAGAGGCTTCTGGACCTCACTCCAGCTGCCTATGGAGTAAGCAGGGCCCTATGGGCACTCTCAGGGAGGATGAAGCACTAGAGCCCATCCTGGGCCCTTCCATCAAGGAGATTCAGGTGGTGTCCAGTTCTTCTGATACCCTCCTCCTGACACTGGCACATATCAAGTGCAGCAGGTAGAACAGGGTGGCACGGCAACATCTGTCACACCGGTGAGTCGGTCTGTGAACCCCAAGCTCCAGGCCCTTCAGACAGTCAAGGGCATCAAAGGCCATAGGGCATGGAAGGCATCAGGCCACCTTCACCTCTAATGCACATCTCGACGTAGCAATAAACCACAGAGGATTAAAAAGAGTCAGGAGCATTGAGTCGGCACTGGTGAGGTCACTGTCCTTAGCTAAGTGGAATTTAAATTTGTCTCATTAAAACATATCACACTGATACATGTGAGCCTCTTGTCACTTTAACGCTCCCCCCCCCCCCCGGTACTGGTCCAAGATCAAAATCCCCCGATGCAGACCCCATTTAGAGGATGGGTGTGAGTGCACTGTCACCAGAAAGACAGGAGACAGACTTAATCTGAACCTGAGGAGCACCATAGCTTTCCTCACAGCGAGTGGTCATCATTCTCCTGCCTTGTATAGGGAGCCGTTGACTGTACCAACACAGGCCCATCATCCTGGAGTGATGTTACATAGACCCTTGGAGCGGGGAACAGGGCAGTCATGGAAGGAGCAGTTGGGTGTAGAACTGATGGACATAGTCTCGTATCATGAGAATCTAGAGACGATGAGGCACTCCCTGGTCCTCCAGGCATTTCTGACCCTTGTCACCACCTGTTGTCTATCCTCTGGCTCCTCCTCAGGCTTGCTCTCCAACCCTTCCTGGTCCTTCTCCTCCTCAGACGAGGCCACATGTTCCTTCTCTTTATCCTCATCCAGCATGTCGCTCTGCTGCAGTGTGAAATTGTGGAGGGCAAAGCAGACCACCACAAAGCGGGAGACTCTCTGAGGTGGATACTATAGAGCCCTGCCAGAGTGGTCCAGACAGCAGAACCACATTTTGAGCAGTCAAATGCAATACTTAATGACAGTATGGTTGGCAGCGTGGGAACAATAGCACAGTGGGTAGCACTGTTGCTTCACAGCTTCAGGATCCCAAGTTCGATTCCCCGCTTGGGTCACTGTCTATGTGAAGTCTGCATGTTCTCCCCGTGTCTGCGTGGGTTTCCCCCGGGTGCTCTGCTTTCCTCTGGGTGCTCCCGAAAGATGTCCAGTTAGGTAATTTGGACATTCTGAATTCTCCCTCTGTGTACCCAAACAGGCGCCGGAGTGTGGTGACTAGGGGCTTTTCACAGTAACTTCATTGCAGTGCTAATGTAAGCCTACTTGTGACAATAAAGATTATTTTTTTAAAATTAGGTCACCACTCTGTCATGATATTCAGGTAAACATCATGGTACAAACATACATAAATACTGATGGACAGATCAACGGACCAATCAACACACACAACACCACAGCCAATCACAGGCAAGAGCATACACACTACAAAACAGGGAACACAACACTTCCTGGGCATTCCAGCAGGAGACAGCTCAGGGCACAGAGCTCATAGCAAGCCACTCAGACATCCACCATGTGCTGAGTGCCACTACAAGATAGTATTAGGAATAGGTACAGAGATTCTAGGGTTATGATCGAACCTCAGTAACCAGTTTACCACTGTAAATAAATGTTAATAATAAAACTGAGTTGTACCATTCGCAGCCGTGTTGGTTCGTCTGTGTAGCAGAGTACCCAACACATCATAGTACCAGGAGTAACTGTGGGACCTACCTACGGATCCTCCGGAATCTGCCATCCTGCGCCATGGACACCGTCAGCACACCGCAGCCACTACAAGTCGCTGGAAACCTCGGCGTCAATTGGAAGCTGTTCAAACAGCGCTTCCAGCTCTTCCTGGAAGCCAACGAAAAGGAGAGCACTTCGGACACCAGAAAGATTGCCATCCTCCTCTCCACGGCAGGTCAACACGCGATCCATGTCAACAACTCCCTGGTGTTCACGGAAGGTGAGGACAAGACCAAGTGCAAGACGGTCCTTCTCAAACTCGACCAACACTTCAACGTCGAGGTCAACGAAAGTTTTGAGAGGTATCTCTTCCAGCAGCGCCTGCAAGGTAAGGATGAACCCTTTCAATCCTTCCTTACGCATCTCCGTATCCTCGCGCAGTCCTGCAGTTACGACACCACCTCCGATTCAATGATTCGGGACCAGATTGTTTTTGGGGTCACCTCGGGCACCCTCCGCCAGCAGCTCTTAAAAATTAAAGGCCTCACCCGAGCCTCCGCAATCGAAGCCTGTGTCCTGCATGAAAACACGACCAGCCGCTACTCCCAATTGCAAGCGGCCGAATCGGCGTGGCAGGGGTCCTACGCGGCCGGATCGGCGAGGCAGGCGTCCTACGAGGCCGAACGGGTCCAGGCGATCGAGTTCCTCCCGGCCCGCGGCCCGGACGAGGGCGGCCATTTCGCGCGCTTTTCGAGGCCTCCCACGTTTGTGCGTGCCAAAAACGACGTCGACACAGAGGGACGTGATGCACAGGCGTGCTCGACGCAAGACCGAACTGCGCATGTGCGGTGGCGCAACGAACGCCATGACGTCACGACGTGCGGCAACTGCAGAGCCGCACATTTAAAGCGGCAATGTCCGGCAAGAAACCGACAATGCCTCCGCTGTGGCAAGATGGGCCACAACGCTGCCTGCTGTCGAGCTCAACCTGCCAATGTTCCCCAATTCCGACAACCTCGCAGGGACGTGCGGACCATTCAGCCTCCTTACTACGAGTCATGCCCAGACGATATCCAGACCAGTGACACAGACGACCGGGACGCCTTCCGCGTTGCGGTCATTGATGGGAACCGGATATCTCCAGCCAGGACCCACCAGCCGTTGCAAGTGAACACTGTCAATCCGGGTGATGAATGGTGTGCCACCCTAACGGTCAACCGATCACCGACAACATTCTGTCTGGACACTGGCGCCTCCACCAACCTCATAGCATGGTCAGCCTTCTACGCCATGAATGTCAGACCACCAATTCGGCCATCCCGTTGCAAGATGGTCGACAACAATGGGAACGTTATCCCGGCCATGGGATCCTGCCAGCTCCAGGTGACACACAACAAACACACGGCCACACTCTCATTCGAAATAGTCGGATCATCAAAGGACTCCCTGCTAGACGCACAGGCATGCAAGGTTCTCCACCTCATGCAACGAGTCCACACTCTGTTTCCAGAAGGCACATCTGACTTCCCGGTTGCATAATTCAGGGCACAGCTCCAATCGCCCCTCGTCCACAACCAGGAGGCATTCGAGGGCATGGGAACACTGCCCTACACCTACAGAATTTGGCTCAAACCGGACGCCACCCCGGTCATTCACGCACCTCGCAGGGTCCCAGCGCCACTCAAAGATCGCCTTAAGCAGCAGCTGCAGGATCTCCAGGACCAAGAGGTGCTATCCCGGGTCACGGAGCCCACGCCATGGGTCAGCTCCATGATATGTGTTAAGAAGCCCTCCGTCGAGCTCCGGATCTGCATTGATCCAAAAGACCTCAACAACAACATAATGAGGGAACACTACCCCACACCCAAACGGGAAGAGATCACGAGCGAAATGGCCCGGGCTAAAATCTCCACAAAACTGGATGCCTCGAAGGGTTTTTGGCAGATCCAACTGATTCAGTCCAGCCAAAAGCTGTGCACCTTCAACACCGCTTTCGTCAGGTACTGCGATAACAGAATGCCATTTGGCAGCATTTCAGCATCCGAGGTCTTTCACAAGATCATGGAGCAGATGATGGAGGGCATCGAAGGGGTGCGCGTCTACGTGGACGACGTCATCATCTGGTCCACCACACCACAGGAGCACATCAATCGTCTCCAGCGCGTCTTTGCGTGCATACAGGAAAATGGCCTGCGCCTCAACCGAGCCAAGTGTTCTTTCAGCCAAACCGAGCTGAAGTTCCTGGGGGACCACATTTCCCGATCAGGGGTCCGTCCGGATGCAGACAAGGTGAGAGCCAATCCAGCCATGCTGCAGCCGGCAGACAAGAAAGCAGTGCTACGCTTCCTCGGCATGGTCAACTTCCTGGGGAAGTTCATTCCCAACCTTGCCTCCCACACGACAGCTCTGCGCCACCTCAAAATTAAGCTCACCACAGCCCCGGTATTGCCGTTTTTCGACACATCTCGTGACACTAAAATTTCGACTGATGCCAGCCAGTCCGGCATTGGGGCGGTACTCCTACAGCGGGATGACACTGCATCATGGGCAACGGTCGCCTATGCCTCACGGGCCATGACCCCCACAGAACAGCGCTACGCGCAGATCGAAAAGGAGTGCCTGGGTTTGCTGACCGGAATAGACAAGTTCCATGACTACATGTATGGTCTCCCCCAGTTTACCGTTGAGACTGACCATCGCCCCCTGGTCAGCATCATAAATAATGACCTGAACGAGATGACCCCTCGCCTCCAAAGCATCCTACTTAAACTCAGGAGGTATGACTTCCAACTGGTCTACACCCCGGGAAAGGACCTTATCATTGCGGATGCCCTATCCAGAGCAGTGAGCACACCGCCCGATTTCGGAGGGTTTCGTCTGTCAGGTCGAAGCGCAGGTGGCCTTCACATCGGCAAATCTGCCAGCTGACTACTCCAGTCTGGCCCGTATTCGCCGGGAGACTGCAGCTGACCCCCTTCTACAACGGGTGATGCGCCACATGACGGGAGGGTGGCTCAAAGGACAGTGCCCGCAGTTCTACAATGTCCAAGACGACTTGGCCGTCATTGATGGTGTCCTCCTAAAGCTGGACCGGATTGTGATTCCGCACAGCATGCACAAGCTTGTCCTCGACCAACTACACAAAGGCCATCTGGGGGTCAAGAAGTGCAGACGGAGGGCCCAAGAGGCGGTATACTGGCCGGGCATCAGTGATGACATTGTCAATATGGTGCTCAACTGCCCCACCTGCCAAAGGTTTCAACCGGCGCAACCTCCTGAGACGCTTCACCCCCATGAGCTGGTGACGTCCCCCTGGGCGAAGGTGGGTGTGGACCTTTTTCACGCGCTTGGCAGGGGCTATGTAATCATCATTGATTACTTTTCAAACTATCCAGAGGTCATACGCCTACACGATTTGTCATTATCTGCTGTCATAAGGGCCTGCAAAGACACCTTCGCTCGCCACGGCATTCCGATTACTGTCATGTCGGACAATGGGCCCTGTTTTGCCAGCCAGGAATGGTCATCCTTTGCTGCCTCGTATGGCTTCACACACGTGACGTCCAGCCCTCTGCAACCCCAGTCCAATGGAAAGGCGGAGAAGGGCGTTCACATTGCCAAGCGGCTCCTCTGCAAGGCTGCTGCTGCCGGATCGGATTTCTGCCAAGCCCTGCTGGCCTATCGCTCGGCCCCACTAGCCACTGGCTTCTCACCAGCCCAGCTGTTGATGGGTCGCGCCCTCAGGACCACTGTGCCATCCATTCTGGTACCCAGAACCAACCATGCTCCGGTACTACACAGAATGCAACAGCAGCACGTTCGCCAGAAGATGGCATATGACACACGGGCAACTGATCTTCCCACCCTGGCACCTGGAGGCGACGTCCGCATCCACCTACCAGAAGGTGGCTGGTCAGCACCTGCCGAAGTTCTCCGACACGTGGCTCCCCCCTCATTCCAGGTTTGCATGCCTGATGGATCCATTCGTAGGCGCAATCGCCGGGCTCTTCGCCTACTTCCACGCTCGCTACGGGAACTTACACCGGCACCGCGCCCTCCTGTTGTTCCTGATATCGACTTTGTGGAGCTTCCTGCCACCATGCCCCTTCCGTCGTCGCCCGTGGCCAGGCCCATTCCTCAGCCGGTGGATCCAGACCCACCCTTGAGGCGGTCAACCCGAATTTGTCGCCTACCTATTAGACTGGACTTATGAGCCTGTTTGTACATTGAACTCATAATACCACTGTGTTAATATGTTTCTGTTATTCCTTGTCGTTACAGGAGTTCGTTTTGTCGTTCAACATTTCCCCGTTCTTTGTTTATGGTACAACCTCATTGTTACGTCGCACCCGACATCGCCCCTTGTATATAGTTTAGCCCCATGTACATTCTGTAGATATTGCACACACACATTCAGCTGCACTCAGTACACATCTCTATTTATAACCACATAGGCACATGTTCTTGTAAAAAAGGGGGGATGTCATGATATTCAGGTAAACATCATGGTACAAACATGCATTCATACTGATGGACGCATCAATGGACCAATCAACACACACACAACACCACAGCCAACCACAGGCAAGAGCATACACAGTACAAAACAGGGAACACGACACTTCCCGGGCATTCCAGCAGGAGACAGCTCAGGGCACAGAGCTCATAGCAAGCCACTCAGACATCCACCATGTGCTGAGTGCCACTACAAGATAGTATTAGGAATAGGTCCAGAGATTCTAGGGTTATGATCGAACCTCAGTAACCAGTTTACCACTGTAAATAAATGTTAATAATAAAACTAGGTTGTACCATTCGCAACCATGTTGGTTCGTCTGTGCAGCAGAGTACCTAACACATCACACTCAGTCTCAGGCATCATCAGGCATGAGGTCAGCAAGTATCCCTTGTCCCCCATGAACCAAACCGTCACCCAGGGGTGATTCTCAAAGACACCAGGGATCTCTGAGTGCCCCAGAATGTAGCCGTCATGCACTCTCCCAAGGTAGTGGGCACACACGTGCATGATCCTGAGGCAGTGGTCGCACACAATTTGAACATTCAGGTTCATATCGGGCACTGCTTGATGCCCTTGTACTCAGACCTGGGGCATCCCAACAATGGCGGCGAATCCTGCACCCCGGGCACCCTGGTGGGTCTGGTCCAGGTCGGAAGTGATATAGTTGGAAGCCTAGCCATACAGAGCATCCGTCACCTCCAGGATATACCTGTGGGATGGTGACTGAGAAATGCCACCGAGGTCCCTGTTCGAGCCTTGGAATGACCCAGTGGGGTAGAAATTTCGGGCTGCAGTAACTTTCACGGCCACCTGGAGCAGATGTCCTCCTCCTCCATGGGGTGCCATGTCCGCGACGACATGGCACACGTGCCCCTTTGTCTCTCTGTTGAGGCGTACCTTTCTGTGGCATATGCTGTCAGCTCATTGAAGGACGAATTACTCCTGCACAACCCGGCACATCGCTGCTCTCCCCTTCTGGCACCCTCCTCAGGCTGACGGGTGGCTGGGTCTTGAGGGTGTGCGGTGGCCACCTGCATATGCCACCTCCAGCCTGCGTTGGACTTGTTGTCTCCTTCGGCATCTGCCCGCCTCGGCTGTGATAAGAAAAACAAGGGCAACCTCTACGGGATTGACACCAGCATTCATTTTTGTATCTGGAAATAATTGGAAATGGAGAGAGATCGACATTCAGTTAGGTCTCCCATCCTGGGACCATCATATCCCCCAAGCCTCCCTCACCCTTAACATGACTGTCCTGCCTTCTCTCAGAGTGTCATCCAGCGAGCTTAATGCGCTGGCAAACTTCACTCTGCACACTCACTTCCAGCCAGTTCAAGTGCCCCTAGACCCCAGACCTCTGCCAGAACATTAGAAAGCTAATGCTCAGCTGCCCTCCACTCATCCAGACAAAACCTTTGGCCACGAGAGGGTCCTCAGTGGTGAAGCCCTGCTCTTTACAGCTTGATTGTTGGCAGCTGCCTCTATGGTGCTAACCCAACTGGAGTACAGGCACGCTGTTCAGGCACCAAAGGTTACAGGACATCCAGTCCTCTAATCATTCTCTCAGACGGGGCATCTGCTTCTTTGAGGAGGAACTTGCGAATTCAGGAGTGCTCTTATAGCTAAGAAGACTAATCCCTGAGATAGCTAGAGGCTGCTCACATGCAAAGGGGTGAAATGGACTTTCATGAGAGAAGCTGCAGCATGGCTCTGTCCTGGAAGAGTTTGGTAGGACAAGCAGGCTGCAACAGTGGTTGCCCCTGTTATGGGTCTCCACAATATTTGAAGATGGCCTGAAGGCTTCACAGATGCAAATCCCCTCCCCGCTCCCCCTTCCCCCAGCCCAGGAGAAGCCACTAACCTTCCCCCTCTAGCCTCCCCAGACAACCCCAGCCCTCCTGAAGGCCCCCCCACATGACCCCCAGAGCACTGGGGCAGAAGCTCCGGTGCCCTTGAGGTGCATGCCAATAAATCGAGAAGGATTCTCACCTCTTCACTTTCCCTCAGTCGCAATTGCACCACGTCCCGTTTTTGTAAAGGAGTACTAAACAACGCACATATGACTTCTTGTTGGGGATTTGGTTGACTCCCGGGAAACCGTTGCATTCAACCTCAATCTAGATAATGAGATTGAAATGAATGCAAATTAGGCTTGCTATTTTTGGCGCGATCCAGATCTTGGCACCAGGAGCGGGCCGGGTGAATTGCAAAATGGTTCATGCCTGGTGCAAATCTCGCTTTTGGCCTTTCCTGTTTCCCGCAATTCACCCTGTGCTATGGGATCGGCGCTGGGCGCAACAGGGTAGGACAATCACGCCCTTTAACCTTTACGCCTGAGGATCATTCAGGTTGAACCAGCGGCTATTTCCATATTGGTAAATCAGCTGTACATCACTCCAAACAAGTTACTGCTGCATAATTTTCTCAATTCATCCAGTTCATCACATTTTCTGTGGGTGAGATAGGACTGTACAATTTTTATTGAGTCGTATGATTTCCATTGGTGTAGTTTCATAGAATTTACAGTGCAGAAGGAGGCCATTCGGCCCATCGAGTCTGCACCGGCTCTTGGAAAGCGCACCCGACCCAAGGTCAACACCTCCACCCTATCCCCATAACCCAGTAACCCCACCCAACACTAAGGGCAATTTTGGACACTAAGGGCAATTTATCATGGCCAATCCATCTAACCTGCACATCTTTGGACTGTGGGAGGAAACCGGAGCACCCGGAGGAAACTCACGCACTCACGGGGAGGATGTGCAGACTCTGCACAGACAGTGACCCAAGCTGGAATCGAACCTGGTACCCTGGAGCTGTGAAGCAATTGTGCTATCCACAATGCTACCGTGGGCCATTGACTATTCCTTTTCAAACTGCCAACAACTACACAAGCAGGAAAGTGTTTCAATCAATAAATATTAAGCTGGCTAATGATCACCATTCCATGTTGTGTATGAATATTTGGTGTTGCAGTAGCCATTACTATTCCTTCATTCATGAGGCAATCCAATATGTCAGCGCACTTCACTGCTGATAGGCAGGTGTCAATATTTTCTGAGAGAGAGTCTGTCCCTTGGAGTGGTGGTAGGTGACTCTAGCTTTCCTCATGGTAGAAGAGAGTACCAACATGAAGATGCTCATATTGCCACTCTTGTAAGGGCATTGAAGAGTCCCACACCAAGTAGGTCAAAACAAAAACTTACTTTATTTAACAATTATTATATACAGCTCCAGTAGTTCCCTACTGGGTCCGCTCTAGTCAATGCCTTTCTGGCCAGCTCTATTTATACAAAAAACCTTATTGTCAAGAGTTCCCCGCCCCCTTATCGGGGGAGTTCATATTCTGCAAGATCCATGAGGTATTTAATCATCCCTACCGCGGAAGACCTGTGCAGTTTATAACATCCCTCCTCTCCCAAAGTCCGAAGAATCCTCCAAAGACCATGGCGAAGGAAGGCTTTGGAGCCTTTTGCTGCCTGGCTGGTTGTCTGGACTGAATATGGTCAAGTTGCTTTCGCATAGAACGACCCTGGGCTTGCACCTGGTAGGAAACCAGTCCTGTTCAGCGAAGAATAATGCCAGAGATCCACTGGGCACTGTCAGTGAAGTTTCAACCAAACACGCAGTCACCTGGTACAATGGTCGATGTCGAGTGGGGCAACGTCCTTGCTGCTCCTAGTTGTGATGCACATTTTCACCTATGTCTGGAAAAATCATGCTAAGGCAGGCACAAAGTCTTCGGCCCATCAATTGTTCCACGGGGGCTACCCCAGTCACTGCGTGCGGAGTGGTCCTGTAGCAAAGCAAGAAACGAGCCAGCCTAGCATCCCACCATTGTTTTCAGTTTTGTAAGGGCAACAAAGAGTCCATACCGAGTAGGTAAAAAAAAAAATTATTATATACAGCTCCAGTCAATTCCTACTGGGTCTTCTCTAGTCGGTGCCTTACTGGCCTACGCTATTCATACAAAGCCAAGTATTGTTAAGAGTCCCCCGCCCCCTTATCAGGGGAGCTCATATTCTTCAAGATCCTCGGAGTAGTTAATCGCCCCTACCCCGTAATATCCATGTGGGTTATAACATCCACCCCCAGTGCCCTTCGGTACTGTCCTCTCACAATTTAGTACTTTTTGTGAGGGCCACGAAGAATCCAGCACGAGTTTTAAGGATACAAAGTAATAACATTTATTTACAATAATATATATATATATAACAGCAGCAGCAACTTCCCTTGCTGCACACTCCTTCCTGCTGGTTCCTAAACTGGCCAGCTTTATTTATACTAGGAGTTTACTAATGGTTTCTCCGCCCCCCCTCATGGGGGAAGCTCATACTCCCACAGGATTGTGGGATTGTCATTAGTCCCCAGCCAATGGTAAGTAGGCAGGTTATAACAATTCTCCCCTTGTTCTTTACCTAATTCTTGCTGGGAGTAGGAGAAGAGAAGAGATATAGTGCTGGATTTAATGGAAGCAACAGGGTCTTGCTCATGAGCTAGAGAGCCGGTAGGATCCCTCTTTAATAAGATCCGGAGGAGTCACAGGATCACAGAATACTACCGTGGAGAAGAGGCCCCCCCAAAGTCCAAGGAATCCACCGAAGACCCTGGCGAAGGAGGGCGTCGGACTCGTTTTGCCACAGGCCGGACACCATTTGCACGCGGCGCTGGATCAGGCGGCGTGTAACGAGACGGAGACCGGCGCTTCCGTGATGAACGGCACAACGGTTGTACATCCACGGCCCGTGGACCAGAGGATTCCCCCTCTGATGCATCCTGTGTCTCCATCTCGGAGTCAGAGTCTGCTGCCTCCGTCATGTCAGCGTCTCTATCTCCATTCGGCTCTGTAACGACCTGCGCAGGCTTCGAGTGAGGTACCAGTGGAAGATTGTGAGGACTACCTTCCCTTGTCTCTGGTCTCTGCAGCTGCAGAAATGAGCTCCGGGGGCGGGGAATCTTTTGAGGGGATAGTCTTCTGGACCGAACGTGGTCTACATGTTTGCGCTGGAGACGACCCTGGGCTTGCACCTGGTAAGACAGAGGGCCCGTTTGGCGAAAGATTACACCAGGAACCCACGGGGCACCACCAGCAAAATTCCGAACGAACACTGGGTCACTGGGCGCAAACTGCCGAATCGGCCGATGCCGAGAAAATCCCTGTCCCTGCCGTTCTTGTGTGCGGCGTACTTTTGCGCCAATGTCCGGGAAAACCATACTAAGGCGGGTGCGAAGTCTCCGGCCCATTAGGAGTTCTGCGGGAGCTACTCCAGTCACCACATGTGGGGTGGTCCTATACGTAAACAAAAAGTGAGCCAGTCTCGTGTCCATTGATCCGGAAGACTGCTTCTTTAGGCCTCTTTTGAATGTCTGCACTGTGCGCTCTGCCAACCCATTTGAAGCCGGGTGGTAAGGGGCAGTGTGGATATGGCGTATGCCGTTCATCTTCGTGAACCTCGCAAACTCCTCACTCGTGAATGGAGTGCCGTTATCCGTGACCAGCACCTCGGGGAGGCCATGCGTACTAAACAACAAACGCATCTTTTCAATTGTTGCGCAGGACGTTGTCCCCTGCATCTTAAGCACCTCTAGCCATTTGGACTGGGCGTCAATTAATAGAAGGAACATGGATCCTTGAAAAGGGCCTGCGAAATCTGCATGCATGCGTGCCCAAGGCCGCCCTGGCCATTCCCTGTGATGTAGGGGCACGGCCGGCGGAAGCTTCTGATGCTCCTGGCAAATGGAGCAGTTTTGGGCCACCTTCTCAATGTCGGTGTCGAGGCCTGGCCACCAGACATAACTCCGGGCCAACATTTTCATTTTGGTCACACCTGGATGCCCATTGTGCAAGTCTGTTCGTATCAGCTCCTGGCCTTTTTCCGGGACAATCACACACGTCCCCCACAAGAGGATGCCGTCTTCCACGCTGAATTCTGACAGCTTGGAGGAAAATGCCCGCAACTCGCCTGGGAGCTGTCTATGCTGCCCACCATACAGGACTATGTGCTGAACCTTTGACAGGACTGGCTCCTTCTGGGTCCACTCACGGATCTGTGATGCCGTGACAGGCAAGGTGTCCATAAAATTTAGGGTTGCAACCACCTCACCGGTCGTGGGGGTCGACATGGGGCTGGTCGATAAAGGCAATCGGCTCAGTGCGTCGGCATTTGCTATCTGCGTACCTGGTTTGTGCTCCAGAGAATACTCGTATGCAGCAAGCAACAAAGCCCAGCGCTGGATCCGTGCAGAAGCAATGGGCGGTATTGGCTTATCCTCTCTGAAAAGTCCCAGCAGAGGCTTATGATCAGTCACGATAGTGAAATGGCGGCCATACACGTACTGGTGGAAGCGTTTCACGGCAAAAACCACTGCCAGGCCCTCCTTCTCGATCTGCGCGTACTTTTTCTCCGCTGCAGTCAATGTGCGGGAGGCGAAAGTTATCGGTCGCTTGGCCCCGTTCTCCATCTTGTGGGACAGGACGGCCCCAATACCATACGGGGATGCATCACATGTGACGAGCAAAGGCTTTCCAGGATCATAGTGGGTTAGTAACCCAGACAACGACAATTGTTGCTTTACCCGCCGGAAAGCGGTTTCTTGCGGCTGACCCCAAACCCAGGTGTGATTTTTCTTCAGCAGAAGGTGCAAAGGGGCCAGCGTAGTTGCCAGATTGGGGAGGAACTTCCCGTAATAGTTTACGAGACCGATAAAAGAACAAAGATGCGAACTGTCAGTCGGGGCGGGGGTCTGTTGAATTGCACGCACCTTCTCTGCGACGGGGTGCAAACCTTCGCGGTCCACCCGATAACCTAGGTAGACTACTTCCTTTGCCTGAAATACGCACTTTGTGCGACGTAAACGGACTCCAGCCTCCGAAAGGCGTCTAAGGACAGCCGGCAGATTTTCCAAATGTTCCTGCTCCGACTTCCCTGTAATTAAAACGTCATCTAAGTAGACAGCAACACGTGGTAAACCTCTCAAAATGCCCTCCATAACACGTTGAAAAATTGCGCAGGCAGAGGATACTCCAAAGGGCAAACGTGTATATTCATACAGGCCCCGGTGTGTATTAATCGTTACATATGGTCGGGAGGCATGGTCCAGCTCCAACTGCAGGTAGGCGTGACTCATATCTAATTTTGTGAACGAGAGTCCACCTGCAAGCTTCGCGTAGAGATCCTCTATGCGAGGCATTGGATATCGGTCGAGTCGGGAAGCCGTATCCACTGTAAGTTTATAGTCGCCACACAAGCGAACTGTGGCATCTGGCTTCATTACAGGTATAATTGGTGCTGCCCAGTCAGCAAAACGGACGGGCCTGATAATACCCAAACTCTCCAAACGAATGAGCTCCCCTTCTACCTTCTCGAGCAAGGCGTAAGGCACCGGGCGGGCCCGGAAATAGCGCGGCGTGGCTCCTGGTTCGACTTGGATATGGGCTACGGCCCCTTTTATTTTCCCCAAACCAGGCTGGAATACGTCTGGGTATCGTCCTAGCACCTCAGTCAACCCTTCAGAAACTGTTTGGAGGATGTGCTGCCATTGCAACCGCAAATGGCGCAACCAGTCCCGACCCAACAGACTGGGCCCATGGCCGCGCACCACGATAAGTGGGAAACGCCCCTCCTGGTGTCCATAAACAACAGGGGTCATTGTAGTTCCTGCAATGTCCAGTGGTTCCCCCGTGTAGGTGGCCAACCTGGCCTGTGAGTCGGTTAATGTGAGGGTCTGTATACCCTGCTTGATGCGGTCGAATGTCCTCTGGGCGATCACAGAGACCGCTGCGCCAGTGTCCAACTCCATCTCAAGCGGGTGGCCACTGACCCGTACTGTCACCTTAATGGGGGCCACACGGGGAGCTGCCACACAATGCAACTGCAGGCAGTCATCCTCCGTCTCCACGTCCTCAGGAGTAGTCGCCGCAGGTTCATCCACATGGAAGGTACGGCCCCTGGGCTGGTCCCAGTTACGGCCCCTGGGCTGGTCCCAGTTTCGGTCGGAACGACGGCGCCTCTGGCGCCCCCAGGACTGCCGTCCGTGACGGGGTCGGCGCCTACAAGTCTGACACGGACATGGCTCCTCATCCATTGGTTCTGGAGAAGGCTCCCTTCGGGGAGGAATGTCCGATGGCCACTGGCGTCGGTCCAGACGTTGCCTCGCCCAAGGTACCGCAGGAGTGCGTGGGGACGTTTTCGGACAGAAGGGGTTGCGCCCCAAGGCATGCACTTCCATTCCCTGTAGCTCCTGCACTCCTCGTTCTGCGCTCTCTCGGGACAATACTATTTGAATGGCCTGTTGAAAAGTCAATGTTGGCTCAGCTAACAACTTTCTCTAGGTGGCCACATTGTTAATACCGCAAACCAAACGATCGCGTAACATTTCTGACAAGGTCTCACCATAGTCACAGTACTCCGCAATCCTGCGTAGCCTGGATGGAAAATCGGCAAGGGATTCTCCAGGAGTTCTCTCAGCGGTATTAAACCGGTAACGCTGGACTATCGCGGACGGGGTTGGGTTAAAATGTTGCCCCATTATATTCACAAGTTCATCAAACGTTTTGGTGTCCGGCGCAGCTGGGTACGTAAGGCTCCTAATCACCCCAAACGTATGTGGGCCACAGGCGTTAAGCAATATGACCATCTGACGCTCGTTTCCAGTGATATTGTTTGCCCAGAAATAGTGACGCATCCGTTGTGTGTACTGGTTCCAGCTTTCCAGCGCAGCATCAAAAACATCCAAACGTCCGTACAGAGGCATGGTATAATAGAAAACAACTTCCAACCTGTATCCAACAAAAATCCAGGGAGGTGGCTTCAGCAGTGTAGACAGCTATTCACATCCCATCTTCGTCACCAGTTTTGTGAGGGCCACGAAGAACCCAGCACGAGTTTTAAGGATACAAAGTAATAACATTTATTTACAATAACATATATATGTAACAGCAGCAGCAACTTCCCTTGCTGCACACTCCTTCCTGCTGGTTCCTAAACTGGCCAGCTTTATTTATACTAGGAGTTTACTAGTGGTTTCTCCGCCCCCCTCATTGGGGAAGCTCGTACTCCCACAGGATTGTGGGATTGTCATTAGTCCCCAGCCAATGGTAAGTAGGCAGGTTATAACAGTACTCAGAAGAGAACTCCGCAGAGGAGGAGGGTAAATGAATACAACCCCAGAAGGGTATTTGGGCAGAAAAGGGACTGCCAAAGCAGAGAAAACTTTTTGCCAATCGTGAGCCATCTTCTCTTCCAGCTGTGCTGGAAGAACTTTTTTAATAATCTTACCTGTGCCCACTGCCATGTCATCATGTTTCCCCACAACAGAAATAGCAATTCATTCTTGTTCAGACACTTGTCACTCTCCTCCACAATATACAAGAATTAAAGAAACCCATCTCAAGGACATTCCTGGACCTTACCACCAAACACAACATGCACTTGGGTATGAGTAATCTTTGTTTCATGGGAGTGATAGTTTACTAAGAATGCTGTTAACAGGAAAATATATCATGGCATCTCTTGGGAACATTTCAGGCAAGTAGTCAGCAAAACATAAACATCCATTTATTTAATTTGTGTTTGCCTCGTACTTACCTTATCTGCCCTGGGAATAACCAATCGGAAGAACTATGTACTGGAGGACTATGTGAAGGGCTATGCACTAATTGTAAAGGCCATTTCCTTCACCACATCTAGGTCATGCTTTAGGTTGATCTCCATGCTTTGGTTCCAAATCGCTCCTTCGCCTTATTTGGTGCAATGAAACATATACCCAAAAATCTCCAAGCCTGGGGTTCCAGTGAGCTGATACTACACATTCAGGCAAGTTTCTTTGCTGCCGTGTAGCATTGAAGTTAACTTCAAGCACCCTGCCCCACACCCTTCCAAGTCAAGTTCCAAATAGTGGGGACACATCAACTCAACCATTAAGATGGAGTTCAATCAGGAAAATACCACAGAGATATGCTGGTGGAGAGGGATTTAGTTCCAGATCACGTCTATCGGGGCTGGTTTAGCACAGCGGGCTAAACAGCTGGCTTGCAAAGCAGAACAAGGCCAGCAGCGCGGGTTCAATTCCCGTACCAGTCTACCCGAACAGGCGCCGGAATGTGGCTTTTCACAGGAACTTCATTTGAAGCCCACTTGTGACAGTAAGCGATTTTCATTTCATTTTCATTTCATTTTATTTCAACCGTGAAAAATCCAATTTATTATGTATTGCCTTGTACATGCTGTAAAAATATAACTAGCTGGCGGGCTCTGAAATCAACATTTGTTGAAAATATTAAAAATGTAGCGACGGTCTTTCATTCTGAATCTTTTAACAGGCAATGAATGTAGGAGACAGAGCCATAAAAAAATTTGATTTGAACCTGATAACTAAAGTCCAATGTAATCTATGTTTGTAATTAAGTTCACTATTTTAGTGCCTATGGCCTCTGATGGTTCTCCAGAGAATTGAAATAAAGACAATGTAATGCATTGACTAAATTACATACTCGTGCTGTACAAGATTTTATTGATCTCACTTTGACTAGACTCTTAAGAATGACTCTCCATTGTAAGGTGTAGAACAGTTTTGCATCGATGCAGGTAATGGCCAAAAGCATGTAGCTCAATTATTTCTGGCCTCATGGTGTAAAATGAAGTGTACTGATTTGGAGAGGAAAACATTGAAATATAGCACATAAAAGGAAATGGACCAAGAGATGGCCATAAATTCAAAGGCTCAGTTCATTAGTTCTTGAATAACAATGTATATTACCAATTAAACAATAATTTCATGTTACGTGAGGTAAGTACGATTGTGAGACAGCCAGCTGGATTCTCCAGTCCCCCAGCCGCGTGTTTCTTGGTGGCGCACCGTTCACTGGTGATGGAATTCTATATTCCAGCCGCTTGTCAATGGGATTTCCTGTTGAAGCTACCCCAAGCCACCTGGAAACCATCAGGTGGGGATACACTGCCGGCGGAAAAGGTGAATCACAGCGGCCGGAGTATTCTGACCTGCACATTTAAAATGGTAAACCATACATTCAGGCCTTCAACCCTTCTGACCTCGCAGGTCTTTAGACCATGACACAGGAGAATTGCTGAGTCGTTCCCTGAGCCCCACTATTTAACGGCACTCTGTTGCTATTTCGGGCTCTGGCGAGGAACGCACAGCCGCCAGCCCCCCACCTCAATCACAGCTGCATTTTGCATAATTTCTGGCACTTAGGAGCTCCGATGGGTAGAGCTCCTCAGTGCAGGAAGCCGTTTTGCCTGATCCCCGTTTGTGAGGACCAGTGCTAAATGGCGCCCGGCTGGGGTCTCCTCGGTGAGGCCGTTGATACTGGGTGGCCATTCGACCTGGCGTCAGCAGAATTAAGTGTGTTTCTGAACTCATTTAGCTCTGCAAGACTGGGTCCCGCCCATTGTGGCTAGATCCATTAGTGCCCATTGTAGTCTAACCAGATCTCGCGAGATATAACAGCTGTCGGGAATCCAGTGAGAGGTCTCTCCCAGGGCGGCACTGACAGAGTGCCTGGATGGCACTGAGAGAGTGCCAGTCTGGCAGTGCCAAGGTGCCCAGGGCCATTGCCTAAAACAAAAGCAGGACATCAATACATTCTTATGGTCATGGATATGACTACCCAATTTCCGAAAGCCAAACGTTTGAGGACAATTACAGCTCAGGTAGTAGTGGAAAAATTGACACAGTTTTTCACATGCTATGGCCTACCCTTAGAAGCACAGTCTGACCAGGGTCCTAACTGTATGCTTAAGATTTTCTGGATATAATTTGTAATTTAGCTATCAAACAATTAAAATCAACCGCCTATTACCCACAAACTCAGGGAGCTCTGGAAAGACATCATCAGACTCTCAAACAATGATTCAGGCCTATTGCCATGAACTTCAAAGAAATTGGACAGGATTTGGATTTTTTTATTGTTTGCCACCAGAGGTTGTACTAACGAGTCAACTGGGTTTAGCCCATTTGAATTAGTTTATGGCTACGAAATATGAGGTCCAGTAAAATTGATGAAAGAGAAGTTTCAAAACCAACAGGAGAAATCCATGTTTCTGGAAAGACTCACAGGAGTTTGCCAGGTAGCCCAAGAATATTTAACGTTTTCAGAAGCAAAAATGAAAATGAGGGTAGACTCAACATGCCAGGTCCAGAACATTCCAGCTGGAGATGAGGTACAAGTATTGGGGTGAGTAAGGTAACTTACCTGATAAATGCTCCAGACCGTAGGAAGAAGGAACATGGTCTAAAGACCTGCCAGGTCAGAAGGGTTGAAGGCCTGAATGTATGGTTTACCATTTTAAATATGCAGGTCAGAATTCTCCGGCCGCTGTGATTCACTTTTTCCGCCGGCAGTGTATCCCCACCTGATGGTTTCCAGGTGGCTTGGGGTAGCTTCAACAGGAACAATGCCACATAAATATATTGAGATACCATCGTAGAGAAGAGGATAGGAAGGATCAAGTGTGTGAGGTGGTAGAGGTAGAAGAAGGTGACAGAGATGGAAAGAGGGAGGTAGGAGTTGCGGTTGACAGTTCACAGAATAACTTGCCTGTGGTACAACAAACAAATACGGGAATCGTAGAACAATAGTGACCGAGTTTGCCTATTTAGAAGAAAAACAAGAAAAAGACCTAGAGCCCGATCTAACCGAATTGCAACAGAATCCCGTGTCGAGTGCGTTTAACTGGTTCTCAGAACTCAATGCTATCCAACAGGACGTTTTTGTAATCCAGTGTCTCAGTGGGGAACGCCCACCAAGGCCACTCTTAGCCTCGTTTCATGCACTGAGGAGAATCCGCTTAGCAGACATCCTCAGTGCAAGAAAATATCTCTTGATCCCCCTGACTTGACCCACGGACCCCCAAGACCTCTATAAAGGGGTCCTTGGGCCCCTATGTGCCCCACCTTACATGGTCATGGCACCCCAGGCCTGATCCCGGTACGGGAAAAATGCCAGCCTAGCATCTTTGCACAGCCAGCCAGGTACCATGGTTTTGCCCCTGCCAGCTGACAGTGCCACTGGGGCACCTTGGTGGCACTGCCAGGGTGCCAAGCTGGTGGTGCCAGGCAGGTATTGCCAGAGTGCCTGAGTGGCACCATCAATGCCAGGGTGCCACTCTTCCCAGAGGGCAATGACCAGGGGGGCCTCCGTTCCCCTCGAAGACTCCCCTGGCGTTCTGTCTGGTCCCTGTTTGTGGGGACCAACACTGAACAGCATTCGCCTGAGGTCTCTGAGGCAAAGGGGTTAAATCCCAGAGCCTCAGTAGATCAGGCGAGCACATATTAGAGTGAGATCAGCTGTCTCACTCTAATATGCAGATTTGACAAATACTGAGCCCACCCACAATGGGCAGGATTCAGATCACAACATCTCCCAAGGTCCCAATAGATCTTGCGAGGTGTGGCGAACCAGGTAGATACCGGATAGGGACATGGCATGGCCAGTAGATCGCGCCCCTAAATAAAGATACTGAAAAAATATGGGGTCAGATTTGTTGGAACACCAGGGTACATTAAGTTATGTAGACATAGGAATCTCTGAACCAATAATGCAACATCCTTCTCGACAGAACCCACAGAGATTGGCTCAATTAGAGGTGGAAATCCTGTGCATATTGGATATGCACTGGAAACAAGTGAAAACAGTGTGGTCCACAGAACACCAACCAGCATTTGGAAGATTAAGGGCCATGTTGGTGGGCAAACCAGTGCTGGCCATCCCAAATTCTTCCAGACCTAATAAAATGGCCATGGATGCCAGCAACCTGGGGATGGGGCAGTACTACTACAAGAAGACAATGCACGAATAGAGAGGCCAGTGGGATATTTTTGCCAAAAACTAAGTCCATGCCAAAGAAAATATTGCACAATTGAAAAGGAAGCTTTAGCATTGCTACTAACCATTCAGCACTTTGAGGTATATGTCTGGCATGACAATAAACAAACTTAGTTTATGCAGACCATAATGCATTTGTATTTATAGAAAAGTTTAAAGCCTGGAACGCAAAATTACTCTGTTGGAGTTTATTATTACAACAGTCAATGTTAAAATTGTACACATCCCGGAAGGGATAATGTGATTGTATTTAAGGGCTGATTAGTTACCAATGGGGAGAGTCGGAGCCTATATAACGAGGAAGGATGAATGGATGTCTGTGACTTATGTCTTGCATACCTCATAATGACACATCCGTGCCCTGACTTTTCATTCCTTTTAGGGAGGAAGGTATGTAAGGACTCATCCTTGATTCCCTTATTTCTCATTTCTTTTACTTTGTCGTTATCATTTTTGATCCGTGGACATTTAATGGCCATATACCCTTAAATCAAGCAGAGCACGTAAGGAACTCCAAATTTGCAAAATAGTACACCGTGCTATGAAGAGAAACGCCTGGATTCTCTGTTTCTGAGGCTAAGTGCAGGTGCCAATGGAGAATCCATGGTGTTTCACGACAGGAAAATCGGCGCGAAACCCTTACCAATTCCGGTGCCGGTGAGGGGCTAACACCGGCGCCGCATGTAACACCTGTGGAACGCGGGGAAAACGGCTGGAGAATCGGCAGCTCCCAGGTCACACATGTGCATGGCTGACAAGCTGCAGCCGCGCACGCCTACACCCGCACCGGTCGTGCTGGAAAACATGGCACCGACCATGCTGGACTGCGTACCCGCCCACCCCAACCCCACAGTCCACCTCCTGGCCATTCCCCACCACTCCTCTCAGCCCTAGCAGAAGCACCCCGGCCAGCGGCACGGATCTCGGCTGAGTGTGGCAGCGCTGGACACTGTCCGCAGCCGGCATGCCAGGCTCCCTCCTGCTAGGACCACACATGGCCCACGCCACCGGGAACCCAATCCATCAGAGATGGAGCACTGCGGGTGGGTCGGCTAATGGCGCTCCAATGGGGTTACAATGTGCACTGCACGCATACCAATGACGCCGATTTGGTGGGGGCGGAGAATTGCCAGCCAGCGTCAAACCAGCACCTACCCCGATTTCAGCGTTGGGAGTAATTCTCCGCCCAATGACCCTTCTCGTTTTTGGGGTCGGGCAACGGAGAATCCCGACCTTAGATTTTTAACAGAAGAACTCAGACTTTCTGGCACCTGAGAGATTAGACGGATTTGGTTCAATGGATTGGCCAAAGACCATGGCTGGGATTCTCCAATATTAAGTAAATATGTTGACCGTGTGATAGCAGAGTCATTTAGATTGTATTCTCCAAGACAAGCTAGCATTGGGTTCTTTTTCATTGTTAATCTTGCTGTAGAGTTAAAAAGATAAATCAAATAGCACCAAAGGGTTCTGACAGGCTGTTTCTCTTCCATTAGACAAAAGTAGAGCTTGTGAGAAGCGGTAATGATAGTTTTGCTAACTATTCTGGGTAAAAACATACCACAGCCTAGAGTTACAAGAAAGTAGAGCTCAATGAGCATCAATCAAGGAGAAAGAAGGAGGGAAACGTTTAGATTATCTTTAGACAATGTAATGATGGGCTCCTGCTTTTGAGTCTACGTAATCTATGCAAGTACCAATGATACTGTCAATAGGGTGGAATATCTCAACTACTGAAAGGAAACACTTGCTTAAACTACGTAAGTTAAGAACAAAAGTAAAATTAAACTATTAGATCGGGCAATCTGCAATTTTGGATTGTATTAGCTCATTTGTACTCATAGAATCATAGAATGTACAGTGCAGAAGGAGGCCATTCGGCACATCGAGTCTGCACCAGCCCTTGGAAAGAGCGCCCTACTTAAGCCCACATCTCCACCCTATCCCCGTAACCCTACTTAAGCCCACACCTCCACCCTATCCCCGTAACTCTACTTAAGACACACCTCCACCCTATACACGTAACCCAGTAACCCCACCTGACCTTTCTGACACAAAGGGGCAATTTAGCATGGCCAATCCATCTAATCTGCACACCTTTGTACTGTACATGCTTCCTCACTTGCAGAAAAGGCAAATTAGGTAAAATTGTACAAAGTATTGAACAATTGGTAGACAACACAGGGTGAAAATTACAAACACACAGTAAATCGGTGGGTGGTCTATTCCCATTATCGGCAAGAGTCACCTCAGAAATGTATCCTCATGTACCAGATTCTATCAATGCAAATTTAGCTTGAAAACACAATTCATAATAAGAAACTAGAACAGTGATAGAATCATAACCTGTATGGGTAGAAGTTATTAGTTGGTGACATAAGTGGATTGATGCTTAATGCACATTCCTCTTCCCACTGGCTTAATGCCTCTGCAAAGAGCAGAGGAATGATGTATGAATGTGCTAAATGTTCATTTCCTTATATTGGCAACAATAATTTTGAGCCTGTAGGGAAAAATAATCTAAAGAAATATTACTGGACATGTAATGAACTGCAGATCCCATTACTTTACAGTTATTTAATATTTTCTGTTTGCATTATAAAAAGATCAGCACAGTGATGAAACCACTTTCCTGTATTTTAAAGGTGTACAGTTAGTGTCATTTATATTGATTTCTTTATGGTAATTAGCATCTGTGTTAGCAGGTATTAATTAATGCTGTCTGCTCAGTCACGTTGAAATCTATTGTTAGTGTTTAAGGTCAAAGATTATTTGGAGTTTGTTGTCATGGTGCAGCAAGGTCACCTATACATAGCTTACTGTGGTTGCTATTGTAAACAGTACAGCTGTAGCCAATACTTCAGCTTGTGATAGTCAGAGTACAAACTCTTGAGCCAATCTATTAGTCCTTCTCCACTCTATGTTCTTCGGGAAATCAATATGCCTGTTAGCATACCTGTTACCATTTAAAAGAAATGTTGGGATCACAATGCATGGACCTTCTGGTGCTCCCCTCAGCAACACTGGGAATGCTGCAGCATTCTACTTCCTAGGAAGCCCATCCTACACGAGGTGCCCATTGCATGTTACCAAGAGGGAAATGAAATAACTTTCCCTGACCCTGGAGAAATGATTAGGATTTGCAATGGACATTCCTGGACGGGTAAATCTCAGCGCTCTGGATGCATGCTTTAACAATCCAACTTTATCCTTTCCTGGTGCTGATTCACTCTGATGTCCTGACTTCCCAGCTACAGATACTTGCCTAGCTTCATATGAGATTCTTAATGGAATGAAAAGGATGAACACTATAGTTATGGGCACCTGGGCTATACTTGAACCCCGAGTTTCAGGGATGGAGAAAACAGAATTTAAACTCAGTGAAATTAGCTCTTCCTCTGAATAGATTCTAAATGGCTCAGTGTTGGTCCCTTAAGAGCTGATGATTTTTCTTTCCAAATGTTATTGATGAATTGGGTTGCATAGTCACTATTATGTTGGTAAACAGCAGACAATTTCACACAGCAGTCCAGCAAACAGCAATGCAATAAATGACTGAAGATTTGCTTTGGTGCTGTTGGTTGAGGGGTGAATGTTGGCCAAGGCGCTGGGAAAATTCCCTGCTCATCTTTAAAGGGTCCAGGGATCATTTGCTTTCACCTCAATAGATTGATGGGGCCTCAGTTCAACAGCACATCTGGTAGACAATTGGCTGAATTTTACCTGACCCAGTGGCTTGGAGGTGGGGAGGCTGGAAAGTCTGAGGGACTGGTGCCAGGACTGCTCACCAATAAATTCCTGCCAGCAGGGATGTTTACCAGTGCAGTCTGCAAAACAGCTCCGCTGCTCTGTATCTAGAGTTGGGCAATCAATTTACTTAAAGGTTCCAATTGGGGAAATTTTGCATCTCTTGGGCAATTTGCTAGGAATAGGCCCACACTTGGTGTGCAGAGACTAAAAGTTTCAAGGAGGTGGCCTCCCTCTGGCAGATTGGGGAACCAGAGGAGCTGGAGGCTCCATCCCCAAATAGGTAGCAATTAGCGGGAATGGCTGCACTCACAGCCCAAATACGTCCACGATTACCCCGCAGCCCAGCCAACCCCTCTGACATTTTACATTTAAGTTTTTACCTCTCAGGGGATCTCTATGTTGCGTCATCCTCGTGGTCATTGATATGTCTCAGCAGTGCCCACATCTCCTGCGAGTACTCTGGAACTCTGGCCTTCTGGCGGGGCTGGCAGCAGTGGAAGCCTGCCCATTGTCCTTAATAAAGACAGCGAGCTCAGATCAAGAAGCCGCCTCCAGAAATATTTCTCCACCAGTATCATTCCTTGAGTTTGAGCTTGAGTTCCCTATTTGGCCTCAACATCAGGGTCCTGAAGCCCACAGGAAAATCTAGTTCAATGCGTCATTACTGAATTAGATTGTCAGCCAAGATCATGTATATAAAGGGGTCCTTAGACCTGCAGCCTTCTGATTGAGAAAGCGGAGGGGTGAAATTGAAAAGGACATTAGGAAGGGAAAGAGGGGGCATGAAAACATATCGACAAATAAAATCCAGAAAAATCAAGAGGTTTTTAAAAATACATAAAAAGCAAGGAGATAGCTAATATTAATTAATTAATAACTGCCAATATTATGTGGTTTAGCATCTTTGAAAGTCGATAAATCTGGACGTAATATATCCCAGGCTATTAGAAGGAGGAAGAAATGGTGAAACCTCTGACCATCAAAAAAGGAGAAAAGGATAGATTCAGTAACCACAGACCAATTAACCTAAACTCAGTGGTGGTCAAATTATAGGCAAAAGAATTCAATGCCAGTATTAATCATCCTGTGGAAAGGCATCGATTAATCAGGTACAGTCAGCATGGATTTCTTAGGGGAAGGTCAAGTCTGCCTAACTTGATTGAATTTTTTACGGAGATTTTTAAAAAGTCCAATGAAGAGAGCAAATGAACCTGCAATTATTTTCTTTCAGTGATCCACTCTTGGCGAGCCTTGCCTCTGAAACGACAGCTATCCCAATGTTTAGCCTGATTAGAGGTGGGTGGTGGCTGACGAATGGAACACAATGATCCGTCCCACTGTGAGTGACAGCCCATAGCACATTCTCTAAGACAATCAAATTCGGCTTCCTGTACCCTGGTCGGGGTTTTTATACTGAGTGGTTCCCCCTTGTTAAGGTGAAATCCCACCCCCAATTATGGGCAGAGTTCATACTCAGCTGATTAACAGGGGCATCATATTGAGCACAGTCCTTGGTCCCCAAAACGGTTGTAACACTTTCAATAATCTCTCTAAAAGGTGTGACTTAAATTTGGAGAAAGCTGTACAGACACTCTTCTCCCACACTTATATCTTGAAGTGCCTCCAATTCACACTCCAGCTCCTTGACTAAGCCAGAGAGATTCAAGATGGGGATATTTACTGCATACATGTTCACTTGTCATGGCCACTTAGTCCACAAATCGCTACACACAGTAGTAGCACAGTGGTCAGCACCGTTTCTTCACAGCACCAGGGTCCCAGGTTTGATTCCCAGCTTGGGTCACTGTCTGTGTGGAGTCTGCACATTCTCCCCATGTCTGTGTGGGTTTCCTCCGGGTGTTCCAGTTTCCTCCCACAAGTCCCGAAAGACGTGCTGTTAGATGAATTGGACATACTGAATTCTCCCTCTGTGTACCCGAACAGGCACCGGAGTGTGGCAACTGGAGAATTTTCACAGTAACTTCATTGAGGTGTTAATGCAAGCCTACGTGTGACAATAATAAAGATTATTATAAGACAACCTGCTGCGTCACAAGTAAATCATTACTTAAATCATAGAATCATAGAATTGTAGAATTTACAGTGCAGAAGGAGGCCATTCGGTCCATCGAGTTTGCAATGGCCCCCGGAAAGAGCACCCTACCCAAGCCCACACTCCATCCCCGTAACCCAACCCAACCTTTTTGTTTGGACACAAAGGGCAATTTAGCATGGCCAATCCACCTAACCTGCACATATTTGGACTGTGGGAGGAAACCGGAGCACCCGGAGGAAACCCACGCAGACATGGGGAGGAAGTGCAAACTCCGCACAGACAGTGACCCAAGCCAGGAATCGAACCTGGGACCCTGGAGCTGTGAAGCAACTATGCTAACCACTGTGCTACCGTGCCCCCCCCCCCCCATCACCATGATAAATGATTGGTGATGTGTATCTGTGCGGTGTCTGCACATTCTCCCCGTGTCTGCTTGGGTTTCCTCCGGGTGCTCCGGTTCCTCCCACAGTCCAAAGACGTGCAAGTTAGGTGGATTGGCAATGCTAAATTGCCCCTCTGGAGCACCCGGAGGAATTGCACACAGACACAGGGAGAGCGTGCAGACTCTGCACAGACAGTGACCCAAGCCGGGAATCGAACCTGGGACCCTGGTGCTGTGAAGCAACAGTGCTAACCACTGTGCTACTGTGCCACCATGGAGTTGAGTCCATGATTGGTGAAGCAAGTCTGTGATTGGTGAATTCTGTCTGTGATTGGTGATGTGTGTGTGATTAATGAAGCATGTCTGCGATTGGTGATGTCTGTCTGTGATTGGTGATGTATATCTGTGATTGTTGATGTGTGTGAGTAATTGATTAATGAAGCATGTCTGTGATTGGTGATGTCAGTCTGTGATCGGTAATGTGTGTCTGTGGTTGGTGATGTCAGTCTGTGATTGATGATGTGTGTCTGTGATTGGTGATGTATATCTGTGATTGTTGATGTGTGTGAGTAATTGATTAATGAAGCATGTCTGTGATTCGTGATGTCAGTCTGTGATCGGTAATGTGTGTCTGTGGTTGGTGATGTCAGTCTGTGATTGATGATGTGTGTCTGTGATTGGTGATGCCAGTCTGTAATTGGTGATGTGTGTCTGTGATTGGTGATGTGTGTCTCTGATTGGTGATGTCAGTCTGTGATAGGTGGTGTCGGTCTGTGATTGGTGATGTCAGTCTGTGATTGGTGGTGTTGGTCTCTGATTGATGATGTCAGTCTGTGATTGGTGATGTTGGTCTGTGATTGGTGATGTCGGTCTGTGATTGGTGATGTGTAACTGCGATTGGTGATGTTGGTCTGTGATTGGTGATGCGTGCCTGTGATGTGTGTCCGATTGGTGATGCATGTCTATGATTCCTTGTACCCGTGATTGGTCATGCATGACAATGATCGGTTATGTGTGTCGATAATTGGTGATGTGCCTGTGATTGATGATGTGTGTCTGTGATTGATCATGAGTGTCTGCGATGGATGATATGTGTCTGTGATGGATGATGTGTGTCTGTGATTGGTGATATCTGTGTGTGATTGATATGTGGGTGTTTGTGATTGATGGTGTGTATGTGATTGCTGATGTCCATGTGTGATTGATAATGTGTGTTTGGAACTGATTATGTGTGTATCTTTGATTGCCACTATGCACCAATGCCATCATCCTGTTCAACACAAGAGTAAACGTTGGTGAGACATTTCAGTAGACTGTAAACAATTCCCCTGATGATTGGCTAACATACCCCA
Source organism: Scyliorhinus torazame (assembly GCF_047496885.1). Lineage (NCBI taxonomy): Eukaryota > Metazoa > Chordata > Chondrichthyes > Carcharhiniformes > Scyliorhinidae > Scyliorhinus > Scyliorhinus torazame. The sequence goes on along the minus strand of NC_092708.1, from coordinate 165,245,041 downwards.
AGAGCTTTCAAAATTGAGGCATTTTGGCTCTTGGTTCTTAGTCTACTTTAATTGCAATGCTGTTCTGCTTTCAAAAACCGAGTTGCAACACGAAACTAGTGGATTATTTAAAAGTCTAGTTTATTTTCTGGGTAAGTTGGGGTGGGCGATATAGGAGGGATGTCCGAGGTAGGTTCTTTACTCAGAGAGTGGTTAGGGTGTGGAATGGACTGCTTGCTGTGATAGTGGAGTCGGACACTTTAGGAACTTTCAAGCGGTTATTGGATAGGCACATGGAGCACACCAGAATGACAGGGAGTGGGATAGCTTGATCTTGGTTTCGGACAATGCACGGCGCAACATCGAGGGCCGAAGGGCCTGTTCTGTGCTGTACTGTTCTATGTTCTATGTTCTAAGTGCCATTTTCCTACACAAAGCTGGGTTCTGCAGTCAGGGAGTCCAAAATAATGATGTTAGGCGGTGTCCACAAGACCATTGTCGCCTGCTTGCCATCGCTGATATAGAGGCAAGGGATTTGGGGAAACTACATGGAGACGTATTTACACTATACGAGAAATACAGATCGACAATGAATACAGTGTCATGATATGCAGACATGCAGATAATGATATACAGTCAGGCACAGACAGGCAGCTAATGAGCGCAGAGAACAGGACATGACCAATGAGCAGGCAGGACACTCAGGGGTGGTATCTCACTATAAAAGGAACGAGGCACTCACACTCCAGCTCTTTCCACTGATGAACATCTACAGAGTGAGTCAGGGTGTATTTACAGTATCACACCTCCAGCACATGGCTAAGAGCTAGTCTGATTCAGTCAGACAAAGTAACCACACTTAGGTTAGCAGAGAGTCGAACTCATAGAGAACTGTGCTACTGGTTCAATAAATCAGATTGAACTAACTTCAAGGTCTGGAGTATCTTTTGGTTAAAGCTGCATCCAGTTTCAGCCTGTGTTATCCCAGGGTACATAACACAACATGCTACCAGGAGACTGCTTAATCTAGGTGGTTTACCTCAGTCCATTTCGTGACGACCAGCGAATGTATCCCGGCACCAAGGAGAAGATTCAGGCTCCTCACCAGCTCAGGACCTCCGGCAATCTCAGTGCCAACTGGCGGACATTCAAGCAAAAGTTGCTGCTGTACATCGAAGCTTCAAACCTCGTGGGTGCGTCTGATGCAAGGAAGATCGCACTTCTCCTCTCAACAGCGGGTGATCAAGCCATCAAACTCTTCAATTCTTTTCGCTTCACCGAAGGCCAGGACAAGACAAAGTCCCAGTCCATCCTGGACAAGTTTGACAGTCACTCTGAAGTGGACACCAATGAAATCTTCGAGCGCTACATATTCAAACAGCATCTACAAGGTAAAGATGAATCTTTCAACTGCTTCTTAACTAACCTCTGCATGCTAGAGCTGTCCTGCAACTTTGGTGATATTGCTGACTCCATGATCAGAGACCAATTTGTTTTTGGAGTTCACTCTGATCCTCTGAGAGAGCAGCTACTAAAAATCAAGCATATGACCCTGCCAGTCGCGATTGAAACATGCACAGTGCATGAGCACGCCACAAATCGCTATGCCCAGTACAAGTCGGCTAGAATGAGAAACTTGCCTCCCACGAGGCAGAGAGTGTGCAGGCCATCTCCTGGATGCAGCGCCTCAGCATTGATGAAAGCGGCCATTTCGCGTGTTTTTCCCGGGGCCTCACGCATGCGCAATGCGAACGGGATAACGAAGCAGCCGACACCCGCACTGCACATGTGCGACGACGCGCGGAGCGTCAGGACGTCGACGTCATGACGTGCTCGAACTGCGGCAATGCCCACTTCAAGAAACACTGCCCTGCAAGAGGCAGGCGATGTTTAAACTGCAGGAAACCTGGACACTATGCAGCCTTGTGCAGGCCTGCACCACCAGTCAGGAGCCAGCGCTCCCAATTCCGATGACGGCTCGTTCAGAGTGTGCAACAACGATTACAGGATTCTGATCCTGGCAGCACAACGGATCCAGAGGAAGAATGCCTGGACTCCGCCTATTGTGTGGGCATCATTACCAAATGTGAATATGCCACATCCAACTCATCACAAAGTCAATCCATCCTTGCTGTTGATTCTGCAGACGAATGGCGTGCGGTGATGCAGGTCAACCACTGCTCCACCCAGTTTAAGCTGGGTACAAGTGCTTCTGCCAACCTCCTCTCACAGGCAGATTTCAAACGCTTCAAAAAGATCCCAAAGTCCTTCCAGCAGCCTGCAGGCTCCTGGACTACAACGGAAATGCCATCACGGTACTGGGATCCTGCCATCTACACGTCTCCAACCGGAGCACCCATGCACGGTTACGTTTTGAAATTGTCAAGCCAGACAGGGCTTGGCGCGCATGCCTGCAAGCAGCTGAACCTCGTGCAGCGGGTTTACACAACAACCGTCCTCCAATGTGGACCTCCAGAGCGACATTGACGACATCCTCCCTCAGTATCCGGATGTGTTCGAAGGGGTGGGCACACTGCCACATCGATACAAGATTCTGCTACAACCTGATGCCAAGCCAGTGGTCATGCACCACGCCAGGTCCCGGCTCCGCTGAGGGAGCGCCTGAAGGCACAGCTCAAGGATCTTCAGCAACAGGGCATCATTTCCAAGGTAACCGAACCGACTGACTGGGTCAGCTCGATAGTATGTGTTCGAAAGCCTTCAGGAGACCTGTGCATCTGCATTGATCCCAAGGACCTCAATAAAAATATAATGCGTGAACACTACCCCATCCCGAAGCGGGAGGAACTTACCAGTGAGATGGCACACGCACGTTTTTTCACCAAGTTAGATGCGTCACATGGATTTTGTCAAATCCAGCTGGATGAGTCCAGCAGAAGGCTCTGCACCTTCAACACACCGTTTGGCAGATACTGCTATAATTGCATGCCGTTTGGCATTGTCTCAGCATCGGAGATCTTCCATCGCATCATGGAGCAGATGATGGAGGGCATTGAAGGGGTTCGTATGTACGTGGACGACATCATCATATGGTCCACGACCCCTGAAGAGCATGTTTCCTGTCTCGAGCAGGTATTCCGCCGTGTCCATGCCAATGGCCTGAAGCTGAACAGGTCCAAATGTTGCTTTGGCATGTCGACACTCAAGTTCCTGGGTGACCAGATCTCTCAGCAGGGCGTGCGCCCGGACACAGACAAGGTCAAGGCCATCAAAGCCATGAAGGTCCCTGAAGACAAGAAGGCTGTTGAAGCACGAGCCACTGTCACTCATGGCAGTGAGTGGGATACCATGCCTGGAGAGCGTCTCCTTACAGGCCTTGATGACGGTCCGAGATGTGAGGTCTGAGAGCTTCACGACTTCAGGGCAGTTGGAGAAATAGTCAATAATCAACACATAGTCATGTGTTGCGCCTCCTGGGCATCGTTAATTTTCTGGGCAAGTTCATCCCAAACATGGCCTCACACACCACGGCCCTATGATACCTGGTGAAAAAGTCCACTGCCTTTGAATGGAAGGCAGCACATCAGGCAGAGTGGTTGGAGCTGAAAGCCAAGCTCACCACAGCACCCGTCTTGGCATTTTTCGACCCAGACAGGGAGACGAAGATCTCGACAGATGCGAGCCAGGATGGCATCAGTGCGGTGCTGCTTCAACGCGATGACACTTCATCCTGGGCACCGGTAGCCTACGTATCGAGGGCCATGACGCCCACCGAAACAAGGTATGCTCAAATAGAGAAGGAATGCCTGGGTCTTCTCACTGGCATTCTCACGTTTCACGACTATGTCTACGGCCTGCCGACATTCACTGTCGAGACGGACCATAGGCCTTTGGCCCACATTATCTACAAGGACCTGAATCACATGACGCCTCGGTTGCAGCGCATCCTCCTCAAACTCAGGAGGTACGACTTTGACTTAATGTACACGCCTGGCAAGGAGCTCATTATCGCTGATGCATTGTCCAACTCCATCACATTGCCCAGTGAACCGCTGGAAATCATCCGGCAGATTGAATCACAGGTGCAGCTGTGTGCGAGCACCCTCCCGGCGTCTGATGAGAAGGTGGTTCGTATCCGCGAGGAGACAGCCAAAGACCCCCTCTTGCAGGGTGTCATGCACCACCTCGCCAATGGCTGGCAGAAAGGGCAATGCCCTCAATTTTACAATGTAAAGGACGACCTGACGGTGATTGATGGTATCCCCCTCAAGCTGGACCGGATTGTTATTCCACTCAGTCTCCAGAGCTTGGTGCTCCGCCAAATCCATGAGGGACACCTGGGCTTCGAGAAGTGCAGACCCAGGCAGGCTGTCTACTGGCCCGGTATTAGCCAGGACATCTCGAACATTGTCCTCAACTGTCCGACCTGTCAATGCTTCCAGCCAGCGCAGAGCAAGGAGATGCTCCAGCAGCATGCAATCGAGACCTCCCCATGGTCCAAGGTTGGCATCGACCTCTTTCGTGCGAATGGTCGTGACTACGTGTTGATTATTGACTATTTCTCCAACTACCCCGAAGTCGTGAAGCTCTCAGACCTCACATCTCGGACCGTCATCAAGGCCTGTAAGGAGACGTTCTCCAGGCATGGTATCCCACTCACTGTCATGAGTAACAATGGCCTGTGCTTCAACAGCCACGAGTGGTCTATGTTTGCCAAGTCATACCATTTCAAACATGTCACTTCGAGCCCACATTATCCGCAGTCCAATGGGAAGGATAAAAAAGGGGTGCACATTGTGAAACAGCTCATCTGCAAGGCTGCGGATTCTGCTTCTGACATCTACCTCGCGCTGCTTGCGTACAGGGCGACCCCGCTGTCCACTGGCATGTCGCCGGCTCAACTCCTGATGAACAGGGACCTGCAGACGACACCTCCAGCCATACATTTGCCCAACCTGGATCACCTCCCGGTGCTGCAGAAGGTACAGCAGCTCCGAAACCAGCAAAAGCAGGGCTATGATGCTCATGCCACCGATTTGCCTGTGTTATCCACGGCAGACACTGTCAGGATCAAGATACCGGATGGTGGATGGTCTGCTCCAGCTGTCGTTGTTCGACAGGCTGCGCCCCGCTCGTATGTTTTACGTATGGCTGATGGTTCTGTTGTGCGATGAAACAGACGGGCACTGCGCAAAGTTGCCTGCCGCAACCGCTTTCTTCTCCGTTTCTATCCGTTGTTTTGCCACCTCCTGAACTACGAGGCCACCAGTCAGGCTTACATCCCGCCTGTCAAGGTGTCGTTGTTCCCACCACCTCCTCTCCGGCGGTCGACAAGGATCAGACCCAAGTCCCAGAGACTGGACTGAAGAACATTTGTTTTGTTTGCTATGTTCTGTTTTCTCACATTAGACAGCTGCCTTCACATGTAAATACGTTCACATATGCCACCGCTTGTAAATATGTTAATGCATGCCACCACATGTAAGTACGTTCCCATGTGCCAACAAAACATAAAAAAGAAAGGGGAGATGTCATGATGTGCAGACATGCTGATAATGATACACAGACAGGCACAGACAGGCAGCTAATGAACACAGAGAACAGGACATGACCAATGAGCAGGCAGGACACTCAGGGGTGGTATCTCACTATAAAAGGCACGAGGCACTCACACTCTGGCTCTTTCCACTGATGAACATCTACAGACTGAATCAGGGTGCATTTACAGTATCACACCTCCAGCACGTGGCTAAGAGCTAGTCTGGTTCAGTCAGACAGAGTAACCACACTTAGGTTAGCAGAGAGTCGAACTCCTAGAGAACTGTGCTAACTGTGCTACTGGTTCAATAAATCAGATTAAATTAACTTCAAGGTCTGGAGCATCTTTTGGTTAAAGCTGCATCCAGTTGCAGCCAGTGTTATCCCAGAGTACATAACACAACACACAGGAATTTTTTCCATCTTCAGCAGACCGTCTTATTAAAAATCGTGCAGCTCAATCATCACCCGGTGAGGTGGGTCGGACCTCAGGAGGTGGTGGAAAATTGTGTGTCGGGTGAATTTGTTAAGGGGTTCAGGTAGGTTCGTGGCCGGGGTAGGTTTGATTTGAGTCGGGCCAGCGGAGGGGTTTGGTCACATCGGTTAGAGTCGTGTCGTGTCAGGAGTGGTCAGATCGGGGCTGCAGTGGGTGGTCCGGCCTGGTCGGGGGTTCGCTGAGGGGGGAGGGGGCATAGAAATTGGACCGCGGGCAGTTGTGGGGGTGAGCATCCGGCCTGCAGGGTGAAGGAGTCCTGTGCAGGTGGGGGGTATCCCATGGAGGCTCGGGGGTTGGGGAGGGGGCGGGGGGTTGGATCTGTGGGGGTCGATCTGGGTAATAGTTACCCATAAATTAGAAGAGGTTTTAATTCTTCTAACTTTATCTGAGTAACTATTGGTGCAATCTTGTCGGAAATATTTGAAGTTTGTGAATTAAATCACTTTTTCGGATGGTTCCTTTCGCAGGGCAATTGCCCAGAGGAAGTTTGTGCTTCTGGGCAATTGCTGTACAAACACTTACCTGTGGAGTTCTGAGAGGGGTTCCCCAGTGCATCTTTGGGATTACCTGCCACAATCCGACACTGAGGAGCTCGGAAGTTATTGTAAATTGTATCAGCCAGTTCACATCTACACTGGTCAGCAACAGATCAATATAATGTTGTTTAAGGTGACCCATCAATTTATTCCCATATCCTTAAAACAAAACAACTATAACTACAAGGGACGATTAATATAACAGAGTTACAGACTAACGGTGCCCGTTCACCTCACTTCACTAGGTTGCACTGTGGCTGAAAATACATTTTTTATAAACGAGAAATTCAGAGCAACAGAGAAATATATCAATATAAAGATCAAACTTTATCACTTTCTCTTAAATGAAGAGAAGCTGTCTGCAAACCTCGTTTAAGCAGTGGCAAATTATCTTTACTGTATGGTTTAGAAGCTGGGCAAGATGTTGATTGAATGTAATATTCTGTTTTTATTGAGCTTGGAACGAGTACAGAATGTTTCTCTGTTTTATGTACTTGTCTGTGTACAGTTATTTTGAGAATTGTCCTTAACTGTAATTGATGATGAAATATGATTTTATATGTGGAAATGGCATTCTAATGGCCATATTCAGGCCCTAGAGTCCCGCAGCATCCCAAGGCTTTTTCTGCAATCTTCTCAACAAAATTTAATGGTATGATTTTTCAGCAAGTGGGTCCAGATGTTGGGGACAACAGACTCTTTAGCATACTGTCCCTTTCTCTTGCAGCTTCACTCTAGTTGAGTTAATGTTACTGCATTAATGTTACTGCTACTGCTCCACTGTGTGTACAGAAGGATGGCTCATGGTTGCTCCCTTACCAGTTTTTCTACCTCCATTCTTCTCCACTTCCTCACCTTACATTCCTTCATCATCTCCATCACTTCCTCCACAACTGCAAGTCCTGGCAACTACCTCTCACCTGCCTTCAGTTCCCTTTTGCTATTTCTCTTTTTGCATTAAAGGCTCTTGCTCCTCCTGTTTTAATACTCAGGCTCCTCAAGCTGGACATCTTCGGCCAAGCTAACTGCGGCACCTGATACTGGTTCAATCCCAGTGAGCACGCTAACAACCTCCTTCCTCCCCATCTTAATTTTTGTTATACCCTTCTGATTCCCTTAATAGAGTAGATGGTAAGGGAGGTGGTGTAGATCTGTTTTTCAAGGATGACATCCGGGCAGTAGTGAGGGATGACATCAGTGCTATGGAGGATAAGGTTGAATCCATTTGGGTGGAAATCAGGAATAGTAAGGCGAAAAAGTCACTGATAGGAGTAGTTTATAGGCCACCGAATAGTAACATTATGGTGGGGCGGGCAATAAACAAAGAAATAGCTGATGCATGTAGAAATGGTACAGCAGTTATCATGGGGCATTTTAATCTACATGTCGATTGGTTAAACCAGGTCGGTCAAGGCAGCCTTGAGGAGAAGTTTATAGAATGTATCCGCGATGGTTTCTTAGAACAGTATGTAATGGAACCTACGAGGGAACAAGCGATCCTAGATCTGGACCTGTGTAATGGGACAGGATTGATTAATGATCTCATAGTTAGGGATCCTCTCAGAAGGAGCGATCACAATATGATGGAATTTAAAATACAGATGGAGGGTCAGAAGGGAAAATCAAACACTAGTGTTTTGTGCTTAAACAGAGGAGCTTACAATGGGATGGGAGAAGAGTTGGCTAAGGTGGACTGGGAGCAAAGACTTTATGGTGAAACAGTTGAGGAACAGTGGAGAACCTTCCAAGCAAATTTTCACAGTGCTCAGCAAAAGTTTATACAAACAGAAAGGAAGGATGGTAGAAAGAGGGAAAATCGACCGTGGATATCTGAGGAATTAAGGGTGAGTATCAAATTGAAGGAAAAAGCATACAAAGTTGCAAAGGTTAGTGGGAGACTAGAGGATTGGGAAATCTTTAGGGGGCAACAGAAAGCTACTCAAAAAGCTCTAAAGAAGAGTAAGATAGATTATGAGAGTAAACTTGCTCAGAACATAAAAAAAGATAAAAAAGTTTCTACAAATATATAAAACAAAAAAGAGTGACTAAAGTAAATATTGGTCCTTTAGAGGGTGAGAAGGAATATTTAATAATGGGAGATGAGGAAATGGCTGAGGAACTGAACAGGTTTTTTGGGTCGGTCGTCACAGTGGATGACATAAGTAACTTGACAGTGACTGATGGAAATGAGGCTATGACAGGTGAAGACCTTGAGATGATTGTGATCACTAAGGAGGTAGTGATGGGCAAGCTAATGGGGCTAAAGGTAGACAAGTCTCCTGGCCCTGATGGAATGCACCCCAGGGTACTAAAAGAGACGGCTAGGGAAATTGCAAATGCACTTGTGATAATTTGTCAAAAGTCACTAGGCTCTTGGGTGGTCCCGGCGGATTGGAAATTAGCAAACGTGACACCACTGTTTAAAAAAGGAGGTAGGCAGAAAGCAGGTAATTATAGGCCAGTTAGCTTAATTTCGGTAGTAGGGAGAGGAATTTATCAACAAGGAAGAAATAGCGAGGCATCTGGATGGAAATTGTCCCATTGGACAGACGCAGCATGGGTTCATAAAGGACAGGTCGTGCCTAACTTATTTAGTGGAATTTTTTGAGGACATTACTAATGTGGTAGGCAACGGGGAGCCAATGGATGTGGTATATCTGGATTCCCAGAAAGCTTTTGACAAGGTGCCACACAAAAGGTTGCTGCATAAGATAATGATGCATGGTGTTAAGGGTAAAGTAGTAGCATGGATAGAGGATTGGTTAATTAATAGAAAGCAAAGAGTGGGAAACAATGGGTGTTTCTAAGGTTGGCAATCAGTAGCTAGTGCTGTCCCTCAGGGATCAGTGTTGGGCCCACAATCGTTCATAATTTACATTGATGATTTGGAATCGGGGACCAAGGGCAATTTGTCAAAGTTTGCAGACGACACTAGGATGAGTGATGAAGCAAAAAGTGCAGAGGATACTGTAGGTCTGCAGAGGGATTTGGATAGTTTAAGTGAATGGGCTAGGGTCTGGCAGATGGAATACAATGTTAACAAATGTGAGGTTATCCATTTTGGTAGGAATAACAGCAAAAGGGATTATTATTTAAATGATAAAATATTAAAACATGCTGCTGTGCAGAGGAACCTGGGTGTCCTAGTGCATGAGTCGCAGAAAGTTGGTTACAGGTGCAACAGGTGATTAAGAAGGTGAATGGAGTTTTGTCCTTCATTGCTAGAGGAATGGAGCTTAAGACTAGGGAGGTTATGTATAAGGTGTTAGTGAGGCCACATGAGGAGTATTGTGTTCAGTTTTGGTCTCCTTACCTGAGAAAGGACATACTGGCGTTGGAGGTGTGCAGAGGAGATTAAATAGGTTAATCCCAGAGTTGAGGGGGTTGGATTATGAGGAGAGGTTGAGTAGACTGGGACTGTACTCGTTGGAATTTAGAAGGATGTGGAGGGATCTTACAGAAACATATAAAATTATGAAGGGAATAGATAGGATAGATGCAGGGAAGTTGTTTCCACTGGCGGGTGAAAGCAGAAATAGGGGGCATAGCCTCAAAGTAAGGGGAAGTTGATTTAGGACTGAGTTTCGGAGGAACTTCTTCACTCAAAGGGTTGTGAATCTATGGAATTTCCTGCCAGTGAAGCAGTTGCGGCTCCTTCATTAAATGTTTTCAGGCGGGAAAGTGGAGCTGAGTCCACAAAAGATCAGCCATGATCTCATTGAACGGCAGAGCAGGCTCGAAGGGCCAGATGGCCTTCTCCTGCTCCTAGTTCTTATATTCTTATAACCTGTCAACTTCCTGTCCACTGGTTCTCTGTCCACCTGCCTCTACCATCTTGTTTTTCAAACTGTTTTTCCTGGGACCCACTTTTGCCAGTGGGCTGACCTTTGGACCCATGCCAGCCGACCTTCGTGACACATGCCACATTTGCTTGGTCCTTACAATCTCACTGCAATCAGGAGAGGACAATGTACATATCAGGTGCAGACTTCAGCCAGTTCCTTTGTGCCGTCTTTAGCACTGTGAGAACAGAAATCCAACCTCGCACATGTTGGTTGTTGTGCAGGACAATAGCAACAAAATGCTTCTTTTACCCAGCACTAGATATTCTTGGAAGGTGCTGCTCCAGAATGCTGACAGCCTCATGGACTTTTGGTGTGTTTTGAATGTGCTGTCACAGGTCACATTTTCATTTCGGCTCAACTGTAAGTTAATAAATGACTCTGGGGTCTCAACCTCAAAAGGAATTTTTCAACCACCACTTCTCTTTCAAAATCTGAAACTTCTCTCATATACTTCCCAGCATATAATACACATGGGATTGGATTCTCCGCCCACGATTCTGGCAACCCGGATCGCGATTGGGCGGAGAATCGGGTTTGCAGCCGAAATTGAAGTTTGCGCCGGGCGCCGATCCGACTGTTATGCTCTGTCCTTCGCTCGTGCCGAGATTGGGGCTCATGCCCTCATGCCAGCTGAAGGATGCTAATGGATGCAAATGGGTCCTAAAAGCCCATATGTGTTCACCTAGCAGGCCCGGCACCAGAATCTCCGGGCCCTCAGGATTCTCCGGGCTGAGAATCACATGGGCACGGATTACTACTGATATTTAACAGCTTGGCCCTGACATGGTGGACCTCACCATCGGCCAAGGGGGTAACCCCTGAAGGGAGTGGTCCCCAATATTCACCCGAGAGCCACCACCCCCCCCCCCACAGTGCACGACCTGCCCACCCCTCCCCCACCAGACGCCTCTTAGTGGGCTATGATTGATAGATTCCACAAACACAGCTGTTAGTGTTGCTTCATTCATCTCCCTCATGGGTGAGTAACCCTAAAGTGCTGTAACCAAAATATTTATAAACATCAACCGCTTCAAAGAGAGTTATGTGCATTCCAATCACCCCACCCCCCATGCCCCCTCCTCCCCCCCACATCATGCTGGGGGGATTTTGAAGTGCTGAGCTGGAAATTGTCAGAACTTAACGAAGAGAAATGAATCAATGGCCTGCAGCTAAATTATCTGAGGCGTTTTAACACAGGTCACTGCTTTTTCTGCAGGAATGGACACATGGGGCGGGATTCTCCATTGCCCGACGCTGAAATCAGAATGGCAATCGAACGGGGAATAGCTCTCGACACCAAAATCCCAGCAGACGCTGATTTTGAGCCGAATCGTGATGCTCCACCCCTTCCAACTCGGCGTCATTGCGATGCGCGATGCCCATAGTTGCAACGGCATTTGCATCTCCTTTTCGGGCCCACCTGCAATGCTCCACCTCCGATGGCCGTGTCCATCATGGACCCACTGATTCTCTCACCATTTTTCACATGTTCCACAAGTGTTTCACATGGCACCAGTGCTAGCCGCTCACCAATAGCAGGATCGGTGCTGCTTTGGCCCCGATCTTTCCTTCATGGAACTACATGGATCCTCCGTTGGTGTCAGCACTCAGTAATATCTGGCCATATGCACCCAACTGGAGCTCCTCACAGACCGCATGGTTCGGTTGGAGAAGCAATTGGATGCACTTAGGAGCATGCAGGTGGCGGAGCAGCAATTGGATGCACTTAGGAGCATGCAGGTGGCGGAAAACGTCATAGATCGCAGTTATGTAAATGTGGTCACACCCAAGGTGCAGGCAGAGAAATGGGTGACCACCAGAAAGGGCAGGCAGTCAGTGTAGGAATCCCCTGTGGTTGTCCCCCTCTCGAACAGATATACCCCTTTGGATACTGTCGGGGGGGATAGCCTATCATGGGAAAACAGCAGCAGCCAGAGCAGTGGCACCACGGCTGGCTCTGATGTTCAGAAGGGAGGGTCAAAGCGCAGAAGAGTAATAGTAATAGGGGACTCTATAGTCAGGGGCACAGATAGGCGCTTCTGTGGACGTGAAAGAGACTCCAGGATGGTATGTTGCCTCCCTGGTGCCAGGGTCCAGGATGTCTCTGAACGGGTAGAGGGCATCCTGAAGGGGGAGGGCAAACAGGCAGAGGTCGTTGTACATATTGGTACTAACGACATAGGCAGGAAGTCCTGCAGCAGGAGTTCAGGGAGCTAGGCAGAAAGTTAAAAGACAGGACCTCGAGGGTTGTAATCTCGGGATTACTCCCTGTGCCACGTGCCAGTGAGGCTAGAAATAGGAAGATAGAGCAGCTAAACACGTGGCTAAACAGCTGGTGTAGGAGGGAGGGTTTCCATTATCTGGACCACTGGGAGCTCTTCCGGGGCAGGTGTGACCTGTATAAGAAGGACGGGTTGCATCTAAACCGGAGAGGCATAAATATCCTGGCCGCGAGGTTTGCTAGTGTCACACAGGAGGGTTTAAACTAGTATGGCAGGGGGGTGGGCACGGGAGCAATAGGTCAGAAGGTGAGAGCATTGAGGGAGAACTAGGGAATAGGGACAGTGTGGCTCTGAGGCAGAGCAGACAGGGAGAAGTTGCTGAACACAGCGGGTCTGGTGGCCTGAAGTGCATATGTTTTAATGCAAGGAGCATTACGGGTAAGGCAGATGAACTTAGAGCTTGGATTAGTACTTGGAACTATGATGTTGTTGCCATTACAGAGACCTGGTTGAGGGAAGGGCAGGATTGGCAGCTAAATGTTCCAGGATTTAGATGTTTCAGGCGGGATAGAGGGGGATGTAAAAGGGGAGGTGGAGTTGCGCTACTTGTTCGGGAGAATATCACAGCTGTACTGCGAGAGGACACCTCAGAGGGCAGTGAGGATATATGGGTAGAGATCAGGAATAAGAAGGGTGCAGTCACAATGTTGGGAGTATACTACAGGCCTCCCAACAGCCAGCAGGAGATAGAGGAGCAGATAGGTAGACAGATTTTGGAAAAGAGTAAAAACAACAGGGTTGTGGTGATGGGAGACTTCAACTTCCCCAATATTGACTGGGACTCACTTAGTGCCAGGGGTTTAGACGGGGCGGAGTTTGTAAGGAGCATCCAGGAGGGCTTCTTAAAACAATATGTAGACAGTCCAACTAGGGAAGGGGCGGTACTGGACCTGGTATTGGGGAATGAGCCTGGCCAGATGGTAGATGTTTCAGTAGGGGAGCATTTCGGTAACAGTGACCACAATTCAGTAAGTTTTAAAGTACTGGTGGACAAGGATAAGAGTGGTCCGAGGATGAATGTGCTAAATTGGGAGAAGGCTAATTATAACAATATTAGGCGGGAACTGAAGGACATAGATTGGGGGCGGATGTTTGAGGGCAAATCAACATCTGACATGTGGGAGGCTTTCAAGTGGCAGTTGAAAGGAATACAGGACCGGCATGTTCCTGTGAGGAAGAAAGATAAATACGGCAATTTTCGGGAACCTTGGATGACGAGTGATATTGTAGGCCTCGTCAAAAAGAAAAAGGAGGCATTTGTCAGGGCTAAAAGGCTGGGAACAGACAAAGCCTGCGTGGAATATAAGGAAAGCAGGAAGGAACTGAAGCAAGGAGCCAGGAGGGCTAAAAGGGGTCACGAAAAGTCATTGGCAAATTGGGTTAAGGAAAATCCCAAGGCTTTTTACACGTACATAAAAAGCAAGAGGGTAGCCAGGGAAAGGGTTGGCCCACTGAAGGATAGGCAAGGGAATCTATGTGTGGAGCCAGAGGAAATGGGCGAGGTACTAAATGAATACTTTGCCTCAGTATTCACCAAAGAGAAGGAATTGGTAGATGTTGAGTCTGGAGAAGGGGGTGTAGATAGCCTGGGTCACATTGTGATCCAAAAAGACGAGGTGTTGGGTGTCTTAAAAAATATTAAGGTAGATAAGTCCCCAGGGCCTGATGGGATCTATCCCAGAATACTGAAGGAGGCTGGAGAGGAAATTGCTGAGGCCTTGACAGAAATCTTTGGATCCTCGCTGTCTTCAGGGGATGTCCCGGAGGACTGGAGAATAGCCAATGTTGTTCCTCTGTTTAAGAAGGGTAGCAAGGATAATCCCGGGAACTACAGGCCGGTGAGCCTTACTTCAGTGGTAGGGAAATTACTGGAGAGAATTCTTCGAGACAGGATCTACTCCCATTTGGAAGCAAATGGACGTATTAGTGAGAGGCAGCACGGTTTTGTGAAGGGGAGGTCGTGTCTCACTAACTTGATAGAGTTTTTCGAGGAGGTCACTAAGATGATTGATGCAGGTAGGGCAGTAGATGTTGTCTATATGGACTTCAGTAAGGCCTTTGACAAGGTCCCTCATGGTAGACTATTACAAAAGGTGAAGTCACACGGGATCAGGGGTGAGCTGGCAAGGTGGATACAGAACTGGCTAGGCCATAGAAGGCAGAGAGTAGCAATGGAGGGATGCTTTTCTAATTGGAGGGCTGTGACCAGTGGTGTTCCACAGGGATCAGTGCTGGGACCTTTGCTCTTTGTAGTATATTTAAATGATTTGGAGGAAAATGTAACTGGTCTGATTAGTAAGTTTGCAGACGACACAAAGGTTGGTGGAATTGCGGATAGCAATGAGGACTGTCGTAGGATACAGCAGGATTTAGATTGTCTGGAGACTTGGGCGGAGTGATGGCAGATGGAGTTTAATCCGGACAAATGTGAGGTAATGCATTTTAAAAGGTCTAATGCAGGTAGGGAATATATAGTGAATGGTAGAACCCTCAAGAGTATTGAAAGTCAAAGAGATCTAGGTGTACAGGTCCACAGGTCACTGAAAGGGGCAACACAGGTGGAGAAGGTAGTCAAGAAGGCATACGGCATGCTTGCCTTCATTGGCCGGGGCATTGAGTATAAGAATTGGCCAGTCATGTTGCAGCTGTGTAGAACCTGAGTTAGGCCACACTTGGAGTATAGTGTTCAATTCTGGTCGCCACACTACCAGAAGGATGTGGAGGCTTTAGAGAGGGTGCAGAAGAGATTTACCAGAATGTTGCCTGGTATGGAGGGCATTAGCTATGAGGAGCGGTTGAATAAACTCGGTTTGTTCTCACTGGAATGAAGGAGGTTGAGGGGAGACCTGATAGAGGTATACAAAATTATGAGGGGCATAGACAGAGTGGATAGTCAGAGGCTTTTCCCCAGGATAGAGGGGTCAATTACTAGGGGGCATAGGTTTAAGGTGAGAGGGGCAAGGTTTAGAGTAGATGTACGAGGCAAGTTTTTTACGCAGAGGGTAGTGGGTACCTGGAACTTGCTACCGGAGGAGGTAGTGGAAGCAGGGACGATAGGGACATTTAAGGGGCATCTTGACAAATATATGAATAGGATGGGAATAGAAGGATACGGACCCAGGAAGTGTAGAAGATTGTAGTTTAGTCGGGCAGCATGGTCGGCACGGGCTTGGAGGGCCGAAGGGCCTGTTCCTGTGCTGTACATTTCTTTGTTTCTTTGTTCTTTTATATTCTTTGCATCCTCATTTGCATTGGCACAAATGACAAAACCATACCTCAAGAAATCATCTTTATACTGCTTTGTTCCCGAGTTAAGTTTCTTCTTTGTAGGCTGTTTATCAGAGACCCTGGAGCTCTGTACAGAGCTAACACTAGCACTGTTCTGTCCTGCCATGGATTCTCATGAGCCTCTCTCTCCAACAGATTCTGATGTGAGATCTTGGCCAGTAGGTAAGCTGCCTAGTTGTGTCTCTGGCCGTCTCTTCCTTGTAACAAAATGATCCATCTTCACAGTCTTCTTGCCTTGCTTATTAGCAACTCAAAAAAATAAGGTCTCCTCCGTGACAGGGACGCTTGACGTCAAGTGGACATGCACAGCGCTAGACCTGCCCACTGATGCCTCTTATGGTTGGAAGAGTCATCCAGCCTCATTTCGTTCTCATTTAATAGCTGGTAGTAGTCACCATTCTCAATTTAAATACTGATAAGGACTGTTGGATGTTTCACCTGGGATCGAGACCGTGACTGATTGCTCCACGACCCTACTGACACCTGCCCTCGACCCGTCCGTGGGTCACAACCCTCGGTTTGAAAAACCTTTCCCTACCACCACACCCTGAAATATTTCTGCTCAGATATAAAAAGTGCATTTCCATCTGTGATCTTTTTTCTTTTTTCTGGAGGAATGTTTTAATAACCTAACCAGGGCTGAAATTTAGTTGACGGCACCTTTGCTTTGTCTCACAAAGCCACCTCACCTCCATCTTCCTAGTGGTATGATGTTTATGTCAAAATCTCACTCCAGTTCCCCCCAATCCCCCCCCACTATTGCTTTAGGTTATTTTCTTATTTTGACATCTCATCCTGTTCTGCTTCTCCAAAGCTTACTTCAAGATCTTCTTTTATGCCTTTTCCGTGAGCACTTCTTTCACTGAAATCCCTTCACTCATGTCTGATTTCTGATTTTGAACCAGGCAATCCCTTATTCTTGGTCATTCATGGGCATTTATTCTTGGGAGTAAAAATAGCTCATCATCTTTGTTCACTTGCTTTATCTTGTCGTCTGAGGCCTTTGTAATCTGCCAAGGATTCAGCAGCCCAAGAGTGAATAAATGGGTGAAATATAATGCATTGTATAGCACTTCATATGACATATCAGAAAAAGCTCATTTATAGCTCTGGTAACCAACTTGCTTAGTCTTAAAATGAGCATTGGCAGTTTGGTATAATAGAGAGAAATATTTTTAAATAATAATAATCTTTATTAGTGTCACAATTAGACTTATATTAACACTGCAATGAAGTTACTGTTGAAATCCCCTAGTCGCCATACTCCGGCACCTGTTCGGGTGAACTGAGGGAGAATTCAGAATATCCAAATGACCGAACAGCATGTTTTCCAGGGCTTGTGGGAGGAAACCAGAGCACCCGGAGGAAACCCATGCAGACACGGGGAGAATGTGTAGACTCCACACAGACAGTGACCCAAGCCGGGAATGAATTTGGGTCCCTGGCACTGTGAAGCAACAGTGCTAATCACTGTGCTATTGTGTTGCCCCATTACATGCAACATGATACATGTTAATCCAATGAAAGCATCATTGCTCGGAAAGCATCATTGCTAGGAAATGCCAGTTCATGACTCAGGATTACACTTATCTTGTCCAAACTTTCTTTCTCACCCAAACATATGACGAGTTCCCTTAAATCCCATGAATGTTTAGTTTTGATTGATGGAAATTTTATACTCATCCCCAGCAACTTTGTTTCCCTTTTCCAACATTTTCCATGAACAGAAATAACAAGCAAGTATTGTAGTGAATATATATAAATACCTGGATGTTTTACTTGTTATAATGGTCTGGACGGGGAACTTTTTTTTATTGAAAGAGGGACTGAAAGAATTAGGACAAATGAAACAATAGATTGAGCAGCTTCCTGCAGATTACAACATAGCTACAGGCAGCCAGTGACCTTAATTTTCATTTGATTAATGTTGTTGTTAGCTAAAATGATGACTAATAGTGGTGCAAACCCCTTTTAAACAGAACTCATTATGAAATTATCTCTATGGAACTGCGATGGACCCAGAGGATCCATCCTGTTTCGGATCATTAGAAAAAAAAGAAACTGCTTTTATACTGAGTGTTTCACAACCTCAGGATGTTTCAAAGTGCTTTACAGCCATTGAAACATTTTTGAATGTACCACAGATATAACGTGGTGAATGTGTCAGCCATTTTGGCACAGTGAGATCCCACAAACAGCGATGAGCTAATGACCAGGTAATCTGCTCTGGTGATGTTGGACGAAGAACAAATATCAGAAGAGGTGCTCTTTTGGATAGTGCCATCAGATCACTTACATCCACCCAAGAATGCAGACAGGGCTCATTTTGAAGTATTGAAAAGTCAACAACTGTGACAGTGCAGGATTCCTTCAGTACTGCATTCAGCCTGGATTTTCGCCTAAGCTAAAAGGCTGTATTTTATGAGGCCTGAAAGGACAGGAAATGTGGTGGGTGCGATGGCTTCGTTAGAAAGGAGGGAGAATTTCAGTTTCTCAATGGAGGATTAAGGTGCAGAGATTAAGTCAGGGTGTGGTAATGCCGGGAGGGCCTCATGCCATTCTGTGGCAGATTCCTACTTTTAATGTGTTTGCATGTCATGATGGTCTTATGAATGGCAGCTTGCACAGAGGCTCAGGATTGGTAATGGTGATTCAGGGGTGAGCAGGGTTGGGTTGATGTCAGGGGCATGGAGGAGTGGAAAAGAGATCCAAGACAGGAAGAGGGTTTGATCAGGAACAGGAGAAGCAGATCTAAACGAGGCCTTCTGTCAGTCAACAAGAGAGGACAGAAAGAAAGCCAGCAGCGGTCAGCAATAGTGGCAGAAGTTAGTCAGGATGCAGCCATCTAGGGAAGGCATTGGAGAAAGCAGGCACCAGCATATCACTGCATCCTCAGCACAGCAATACAGGGCTGCATGGTAGCACAGTTGTTAGCACTGTTGCTTCACAGCACTTGGGTCCCAGGTTCGATTCCCGGCTTGGGTCACTATCTGTGTGGAGTCTGCACATTCTCCCCGTGTCTGCGTGGGTTTCCTCCCACAAGTCCCGAAAGATGTGCTGATAGGAAATTTGGACATTCTGAATTGTCCCTCAGTGTACCCAAACATGCGCCGGAATGTGGCGACTAGGGGCTTTTCACAGTAACTTTATTGCAGTGTTAATGTAAGCCTACTTATGACAATAAAGATGATTATTATTATGTTGAAGAGGCAATGCCTGAGGCAACTGAAGCTGTCTGGGAATTGGTCATTGAAATATATGGGACTGTGCCACTTGGATTGGGCGGGACCCCATGCCAGTGGCCCTCAACGTGACTGTGGCGCTCAATCTTTTCTCCAGCAGTGCTTTCCTGGGTTTCACCGGTGACTTATGTGACATATCACAGGCTGCCACACATAGGTTATTTAAGGAGGTGACCAATGCCCTCTTCCATCCTGTGAATAAATTAATCAATTATTCCACAATGAGGACAGGTTATTGAGCTTCGCAGCCATCATTCGTTTCACTAAAGTATAATGGGTCATCGATTGCACTCGTGGCACCATTAGTGTCCCCTGGGACAAACCAACAACATTTGTGAATCACAAGGACTTTCACTCTTTGAACTAGCGACCACAGGCAAAGAATATCAGTGTTTGTTTCCGAGAGCGCTCTCATGACTTACATTTTGCATAACGCACTGCTCCAAGAGTCTTTTGAGGCACCAACCCATGTTGACAGTGAGATTCACCAATGAATCACCCCTCACCATGTGATTTACATGTATCCTGGACAAACCACCGACACTAAGGGCGCGGTTTAATGGAAATATTTCTAAGTGTCATTTTGGGTCAGTTTGGCGGGGTGTTTCCCACAGGTTCTTTCGGTGAGATGCACATCGGTATTTACCCACACTTTTGGGCTTGGGGAGTGTGGTGAATGTAAATACAGTTAATTCACCAGTTATGTTCTATGTTTGTAAATACAGTTAATTCACCAGTTATGTTCTATGTTATTAACCCTGTGGGTTTTATCTGTGGGCCATTGTATGGCTTCACCCACAGGGGGAGATGTTAGAGGATGGCCTGTGGGACTGTCCTCAGTATGTACCAGTCGTAGGCAGGCAAAGTTGATAGTTAATTAAGACCACTGTTTTACTCCGACATGAGTCGTTGAGTGAATTGATGGTCACATCAATGTAATTAACCATCTGAACAAAAACGATAATGGAGTCAGCCCTCAAACCTGACAGACTGGAGCTCGATCCACAGGCCGCGGAGGCGAAGGAAATGTTTTCACACTGGCTGCGGTGTTTCAAGGCCTACCTTGCCGTGTCGTCGACGCCATCCGTCACGGACAAACAAAAATTGAGTCTCCTCCACGCAAGTGTGAGTCACCGCATTTCTGTGCAACTCGAAGAGGCCACCTCATATACCGCCGCTCTCACAATCCTGGAGCGCATCTACTTGTGGCCTGTGAACGAAGTCTATGCGCGACATATTCTCACTACTCGACGCCAGCGCCCCGGGGAGTCACTCGACGACTATCTGCGCGACCTCAAAGCCCTCGTGCACAACTGCAACTACCAGGCTGTTACGGCCACTCAGCACATGGAGCTCGCCGTCCGAGACGTCTACGTTGCAGGGTCAGATCAAATTACGTGCGGCAGCGACTGCTCGAGAAAAGGGCCCAGGACCTGGACAAGACGGTGAAACTGGCGACTTCACTGGAGGTCGCTTTCCAGAGCCTCACTGCATTTCCGGCCGAACACTCGGCCCCCTCGTGGGCTCCCGACCAGAGGCTACCCCAGGCCTGTGCTGCGCGCCCACCCGCTCATCATGGGGGGTTGCCTTGTTATTTCTGCGGCCAGCCTCAACACCCTCGACAGCACTGCCCGGCCCGCACGCGCACTGCAACAGTTGCGGCCGAAAAGCGCACTTCGCCAAGGTCTGCCTCGCCAAGCCTTAGCACGCGAACTCTCAGACCCGGACTACCGACTCTCAGGCCCGCAGACCTCGCAATGTGGCAGCTCCGACTCCGCACAGCACGAGCGACTCACGGGGGCCGCCATTTTGTCCATCCTCCCCCACGCGGCCGGCCACGTGTGATCCATGGGGGCCACCATCTTGGACGCCATATTCCTTGATGCCCACCACGCTTGATCAACGGGGGCCGCCATCTTGGACGCCATCTGCTACGCAGCTCGACGCGTACGACCTGCTCGGACAGTCACCGGGGGGCCGCCCCAGCACAGCCGACCATGCCGCCGGTTACCCTCAATTCAGCGCAGTCACCTTGGACCAGTCAGGACCCAAGCACCTCAAGAGCTCAATGATGGCCGTCCGGGTTAACGGGGACGAGACACTTTGCCTGTTCGACTCTGGGAGCACCGAGAGTTTCATCCATCCGGATCTGGTAAGCCGCTGTTCGCTCTCGATATTCCCGGCGCAACAAACAATTTCCCTCGCCTCCGGGTCGCACTCGGTACAAATCTGAGGGTGCACTATGGTAACCTTAGCGGTACAGGGCGCTGAGTACACTAATTTCCAGCTGTACGTGCTCCCAGACCTCTGCGCCCCCTTCCTTTTAGGGCTCGATTTTCAACGTAATCTCAAGAGCCTGACGCTTAGCTTTGGTGGACCGCTGCCCCCACTCACTGTGTGCAGCCTAGCCACTCTGAAAGTCGACCCTCCTTCCCTCTTTGCTAATCTCATCGCTGATTGCAAGCCAGTAGCCACTCGCAGAAGGCGATATAGCATGCAGGGCAGAATATTTATTAGGTCTGAGGTCCTGCGCCTCTTGCGGGAAGGAGTCATAGAGGCCAGCAATAGTCCCTGGAGAGCTCAGGTGGTGGTCGTCAAGACCAGGGAGAAGCTCCGGATGGTGCTTGACCAGACCATTAACCGGTTTACGCAACCCCTTCCCCGGATTGCAGACATGGTCAATCAGATTGCTCACTACCGCGTGTTCTCCACGGTGGATCTGAAGTCTGCATACCACCAGCTCCCATTACGTCCGGAGGATCGCCACTACATGGCGTTTGAGGCAGACGGCCGCCTTTTTCATTTCCTCCGGGTCCCTTTTGGCGTCACAAGGGTTTCGGTGTTCCAACGAGCAATGGACTGAATGGTGGACTAGTACGGGCTGCGGGCCACGTTTCCGTACTTGGACAATGTCACCATCTGCGGCCATGATCAGCAGGAGCACGACGCCAACCTCCACCGATTTCTCCAAACCGCCCAAAAGCTTAATCTCACCTATAAGGAGAAATGCACCACCAGGCTAGCCATCCTCGGCTACGTCGTGGAAAACGGAGTCCGAGGGCCCGACCCTGACCGTCTGCACCGCTTCCTGCAACTCCCTCTCCCTCACTGTCCCAAGGCCCTCAAGAGGTGACTTGAATTTTTTTCCTACTACGCCCAGTGGGTCCCCAGTATGCGGACAAAGCCCGCCCACTATTTAAGGCCACCCTTTTCCCTCTGGCAGCCGAGGACGCCAAGCCTTCAACTGCATCAAGGCAGACATCGCCAAAGCCGCGATGCGCGTGGTGGACGAGTCCGTCCCCTTTCAGGTGGAGAGCGACGCCTCAGAGGTCGCTCTCGCTGCCCCAGAGGTCTCTCTCGCCGCCACTCTCAATCAAGCAGGCAGACCGGTTGCGTTTTTTTCACGCACCCTCACCACCTCTGAACTTCGACACTCCTCAGTCGAAAAAGAGGCTCAAGCCATCGTGGAAGCCGTGTGGCACTGGAGGCACTACCTCACTGGTAGGAGGTTTACCCTCGTCACTGACCAACGATCGGTAGCCTTCATGTTCGACAATACGCAGCGGGGCAAAATCAAGAACGATAAGATCTTGAGGTGGAGAATCGAACTCTCCACCTATAACTATGATTTAGTATATTCTCCTGGGAAGCTCAACGAGCCCCCAGATGCCCTGTCCTGCGGCACATGCGCCAGTGCGAAAGAGGACCGACTACAGGCTATCCACGATGACCTCTGCCACCCGAGGGTCACCTGGCTCACCCATTATATCAAGGCCCACAACCTGCCTTACTCCACCGAGGAGGTCAAAGCTGTAACAAGGGACTGCCAAATCTGTGCCGAGTGTAAACCGCACTTCTATCGACCAGATAAGGCCAACCTGGTGAAGGCGTCCCGGCCCTTTGAACGCCTCAGTATCGATTTCAAAGGGCCCCTCCCCTCGAATAATCGCAATACCTACTTTCTCAATATTATTGATGAGTTCTCCCGTTTCCCGTTTGCAATCCCGTGCCCCGGCATAACCACCCCCACTGTTATCAGAGCCCTGCACAGTGTCTTCACTCTGTTTGGTTTCCCCAACTACGTCCACAGCGACAGGGGCTCGTCGTTCATGAGCGATGAACTGCGTCAGTACCTGCTCAGTAAAGGCATCGCCTCGAGCAGGACTACCAGTTACAACCCCCGGAGAAACGGACAGGTGGAGAGGGAGAACGCGACGGTCTGGAAGACCGTCCTACTGACCCTATGGTCCAGGTATCTCCCGGTTTCCCACTGGCAGGAAGTCCTCCCCGATGCGCTCCATGCTATTAGGTCCCTCCTTTGCCCGGCCACAAACCAGACTCCTCATGACCATTTGTTTATTTTCCCTAGGGGGACTACCTCAGGGGCCTCGCTCCCACCCTGGCTGATGACACCGGGTCCGGTTCTCCTCCAGAAACACATTCGGACCCATAAGACCGATCCCCTGGTAGAGAGGGTCCAGCTCCTGCACTCAAACCCGCACCACGCATATGTTGAGCACCCCGATGGTCGACAGGATACCGTCTCCCTCCAAGACCTTGCGCCCACAGGCTCCGCCACCACTACGTCCACAGTAACCCCCGCGCCTGTACCCCGCTCTTTCTCCCATGCCCAGCGCCCCCGCGCCCATTTGGCTCCCGCGCTCTCTTCCACCCGGCACACCAGTCCGCAGGAATGAAGCTCAGGAAGAGCTGCTCCCGGAGTCCACCCCTGGGGCTGCACCGGACCCACTTCCCCAGCCACCTGAAGCGGCTGCAACACCAGTGCTTCGGTGGTCGCAGCGTATGATCCAGGCACTGGACCGGCTGAACTTGTGACCCATCACCCCCGCCGGACTTTTTTCTTTTTTTACAGGGGGTGAATGTGGTGTATGTAAATACAGTCAATTCACCAGTTATGTTCTATGTTGTTAATCCTGTGGGTTTTATCTGTGGGCCATTGTATAGCTTCATCCACAGGGGGAGATGTTGGAGGATGTTGGAGCTTGTATGGGCTCAGCCCATGGCTCCGCCCCTTTGAAGGAGTATAAGAGTAGCTGGCCTGTGGAACTGTCCTCAGTATGTACCAGCCGCAGGCAGGCAAAGTTGATAGTTAATTAGTTAGTTAGGTGGATTGGCCATGATAAATTGCCCTTAGTGTCCAAAATTGCCCTTAGTGTTGGGTGGGGTTACTGGGGTATGGGGATAGGGTGGAGGTGGAGACCCTGGGTAGGGTGCTCTTTCCAAGAGCTGGTGCAGACTCGATGGGCCGAATGGCCTCCTTCTGCACTGTAAATTCTATGATAATCTCTGATAATTAAAACCACTGTTTTACTCCGACACGAGTCCTTGAGTGAATTGATGGTCGCATCAGGGAGTTTCTCCCTGGTCTATCCCACACTTAGTGTGATTTAGTGGAAATGTTTCTAAGTGTGGTAGCAAGCAGGAATTGCTGTAAACTTCCCAACGCTGGGACCGGCAAGGCCACCACTGCTGTAAAATGCTAATTGGTCCACTTACCGAGGCCCCACGGGCTTTACACCACAAATGATGGTCCGCCAGCTGATTAGCCAGGACCGCGCTCGCTAGCGCTCCGGTAATAAGGGAGAGCAGCACCGCACCTGCACAGCCAACCCCACATAGCCGCAGCCGTGCCTCGGAGAAGACCAGCCCCACGATCTGGGGATGCTGACCTGGGCAGATTATTGGACGTGGTCGAGGCCAGGTGGGATGTCCTATTCCGTCAAGTGTCTCGGAGGAACAGCCACAGGGCAGTCAGTGCCACCTGGGAGGAAGTAGCAGCGGCCGTAGGCTCAGGGAACATAACTAGCTGGTCCGGAACCCAGTTGATGTAACAACATCAACGACCTCCACTGGGCCGCACGGGTGGGTTGGCACCAGACCCTCAACCACCCCCCATGAGAATGCACCTGGCACCGCCCCTGCCCAACCATGTCCAGCAGTGACGCCCACCCCCTCCATACTCCCTATACTCCGCCCTATACTCCCCATTCCAACCGACCATACAGCCCGTCTCCCCAACCACACCCCCGCCAAAACTGCCCCCCACCAGTCCAAGCCCCCGTGATGAACGATGTATGTGGCTAACGATGCCCTCTCTTGTGTCCCCGCAGGAGAAGTTAGCCAACAACAGACAGGAGAGGGCCCAGATGGGCGGCGTTACCGGACATCAGAGTCCTCACCCCCTTCAAGGAATGGGCCCTGCAGTCGCGAGGGTGGCTGAGGACAGATATGTCACCAATGTAGATGTTGACATGGTGCAGAGATGAGGGTCCACTGGCCCACACCCAGATGAACTGTCACACGTGAGTTGTTAATGCCATACATAATGACGCATCCCTCCCAATGACCACATGTCCATTCTCCTGCAGGATCCTCACCCGACTGTGGCGGCCCATCCGGGGTGGTCTCCCACCGCCTCACATGAGGACACCACAGAGGAGAGCTCCAGGAATGCCACCATCAATGCATCACAGCTGTCATTCGCATCCTCCACCAGTGCAGAGACACACACCATGGCAACGGCATTCTGCAGACTTCTGGGGCACATCCTGGTGAAGGTAGAACGCCCAGGTGAGACAGTCGGAGTTCTGCTGGACCCCAGGACCCAGCTGGGTCCAAGTCAAATGCAGAGCCTCTGGACCAGGTTTACCCGGAGCTGATGCAGACTCTAGGGTGCAGCCGTGATATTCAGAGAAAGATGTCAGCCACCATTGAGCAGGTCCATAGTCAATTGAAGGTGCCCCAGAGGCTACAATCGCAGGAGGTGGCGCTAGTAATGCATGGCACGGAGGCCAACACTGCTAGGGTGGCGGCCGCAGTGGAGAGCCTGGTGCATGATGTCGGCAGGATGATGGGAGTTGTCCAAGGCATGGCTCAGTCAGTGACAGCCATGGCTGAGCGCCTCGATAGCATGTCCCAGACACTGGGACGTGACCCAGCACCAGGCGGACTTTGATGAGGCGCTGGCGGCACGTCCCAGTCTCAAGTGGGTATTGCTGAGGCCCTCGACAGCACGTCCAGGTCATTAGGGAAGGTCTCCCAGTCCCATGTGGGCATAGCTGAAGTGCTGCGGAACTTGTCCCAGCCTCAGGTGGGCATACATACATAGATACATACATAAAAGATAGGAGCAGGAGGAGGCATTTTGGCCCTTCGAGCCTGCTCCGCCATTCATCACGATCATGGCTGATCATCCAACTCAAAAGCCTATCCTGCTTTCTCCCCATAGCCTTTGATACCATTCTCCCCAAGTGCTATATCCAGCTGCCTCTTGAATATATTCAAAGTTTTAGCATCAACAACTTCCTTTGGTAATGAATTCCACAGGCTCACCACTCTTTGTGTGAAGAAATGTCTCCTTATCTCTGTCCGAAATGGTTTACCCTGACTCCTCAGGCTGTGACCCTTGGTTCTGGACACACTCATCATTGGTAACATCTTCCCTGCATCTAGCCTGTCTAGTCCTGTTAGAATTTTATACGTTTCTATGAGATCCCCCCTCATTCTTCTGAACTCCATTGAGAACAATCCCAACCTAGTCAATCTCTCCTCATATGACAGTCCCGCCATCCCTGGAATCAGTCTGGAAAACCTTCGCTGCATTCCCTCGAGAGCAAGAACATCCTTCCTCAGAGAAGGGGACCAAAACTGCACACAATAATCCAAGTGTTGCCTCACCAAAGCCCTGTACAATTGCAGCAACACATCCCTGCTTCTATACAAAAAACGTCTCGCAATGAAGACCAACAGGCCATTATCCTTCTTTACCGCCTGCTGCACCTGCATGCTTACCTTCAGCGAATGGTGCACAAGGACACACCCAGGTCCCGCTGCACACACCCCTTGGATTGGATTTGTTTATTGTCACGTGTAACGAGGTACAGTGAAAAGTATTTTTCTGCGAGCAGCTCAGTACATCTCCCAATTTACAACCATTTAGGTCGTAATCTGCCTTCCTGTTTTTGCTTCCAAAATGAATAACCTCACACTTATCCAAATTATACTACATCTGCCATTGGTTTGTCCACTCGCCCAACCTGTCCAGATCTTGCTGTAGGATCCCTGCATCCTCGTCACAATTCACCCTCCCACCTAATTTGGTATCATCTGCAAACTTTGAGATTTTACATTTTGTTCCCTCATCCAAATCAATAATATATATTGTGAATAGCTGGGGTCCCAGCACCGATCCCTGTGGTACCCCACTGGTTACTTCCTGCCAATTTGAAAAGGACCCATTAATCCCTACTCTTTGTTTCCTGTCTGCCAACCAGTTTTCTATCCACCTCAATACATTTCCCCCAATTCCATGCGCTTTAATTTTGCACAATAATCTCTTATGCGGGACTTTGTCAAACGCTTTCTGAAAGTCCAGATATACCACATCGACTGGCATAGTCGAGGTGCTGCAGAGCATGTCCCGGTCACTGGGGGACGTGTCCCAGTTACAGGTGGGCATTGCCGGAGCGCACCAGAGCATGTGCCAGTCATTGAGGAGCATCGGCAAGGGCGTCGACACTGCTGCAGACACTGTGGAGTCGTCAGGGCTGGCAGAGCCAGATGAAGTCGGGGCAGCCGAGACTCAATCCAGCTGCCCCTCCATCCTGAGGTGAACCCCAGGGCCCAATGCGCACCAGCCGGGAGGAGGGGTGCTGGATGCCAACCCGGAGCCACCCTATGGAGACCCCCGAGACCCATCCTACTGCCAACGGCACATCTTAGAGTCAGCATCCAGAACAGGGTAGCACAGCGAGCATGTGACGTCAGCTAGTGTGCCGGAGCCCTCCGGCCCCAGAACCCTCAGAGGACACCCGCCCAGGGCATCAAAGGCCGTGGCATGCGATAGACAGTAGGCTGCCTCCACCTTTGATGTGCATCCTGGGGACACACCTGGGTGCAGTGGTCAATCACGGAAGGCTAAACAGGTTGAGGATCACTGAGAGGGCACTGGGGGAGGGGGTAAGGGGTAAGGTGAGGTTGGGTGCATTGTGGGAGGGACGGGGGTGAAGGGGTGAGAGAGGATCTCCGACAAGTCGGGAGAGTGGGGCGGTACCATCGGGGGATTGGGGCAGTTATCCTCCATCCTCCGGCTGGTCTGCGGGTCCTTCCCGGGCTCGTCCTCCAGCCCCTCCTGGTCCGACGCTTCCTTGTCCTCCTCCTCTTGTCACATGTTCTCCCCTCCAGCATGTCGCCCCGCTGCTGTGTCAGGTTGTGGAGGACACAGCAGGCCACCACATAGTAGCATCACTAGCCAGGTCCTCAGCAGATACCCCTTCTCCCCCAAGAGCCAACCAGCCATCCTGTGGTGGTCCTCAAAGAGGCCGGGTATGTCCGACTACCCCAGGATGCAGCTGCCATGCACATTCCCTGGGAAGCGTGCACACACATGCATGATTTTCATGTGGTGGTCGCACATGAGCTGAATGTTCAGGGAGTAGAACCCTTTTCTGTTGCTGTAGTGGACTCCCAGATGGCCTGGTGAGAGCAAGGTGACATGAGTGCCACCTATTAGCTCCTGGACCTGGTGCATCCCTTTGATGGCGGAGAATCCTGCCGTCCAAGTATCTTGTTGGACTTGCCCATGTCATGGTTTATATAATCCACTGCCCGGCCAAACAGGGCACCCATGACTTGTCAGATGCACTTGTAGCTTGGGAGATGTCATCCAGGTCCCCGCTCAAGCCCTGGAATGATCTGAGGGATAAAGGTTTAGGGCTGTGGTTACCTTAGTGGCCATCGGGAGCGGGTATCCTTCTCCACCATGTGGTTCCAAGTCCACAAGGGTATGGCACAGGTGACGCACCATCCACTTGTTGAGGCGGAGCCTCCGCGGCACATGCTGCCCATCATTTGTAGATAGCTTAGGAGATTGTGGAGGCATTGCTGGTGATATTTCTGGAGGCAGGGAGGGTCCCAGAGTACTGGAAAGTAGCTAATGTAACATTGCTGTTTAAGAAGGGAGGGAGGCAGAAGACGGGAAATTATAGCGCAGTTAGCCTGACTTTGGTCATTGGCAAGATTTTCGAGTCCGTTATTAAGGATGAGATTGCGGAGTACTTGGAAGTGCATGATAAAATAGGATTGAGTCAGCATGGCTTCCTCAAGGGGAGGTCATGACATACAAATCTGTTAGAGTTCTTTGAGGAGGTAACAAGGAAGTTAGACAAAGGAGAACTAGTGGATGTGATTTATTTAGATTTCCAGAACGCCTTTGAAAAGGTGCCGCATAGGAGACTGTAAAATAAGTTAAGAGCCCATGGTGTTTAGGGTAAGATCCTAGCATGGATAAATGATTGGCTGACTGGCAGAAGGCAAAGAGTGGGGATAAAGGGGTGTTTTTCAGAATGGCAGCCGGTGACTAGTGGTGTGCCTCAGGGGTCGCTGCTGGGACCACAACTTTTCACAATATACATTAACGATTTGGAAGAAGGAACTGGAGGGACTGTTGCTAAGTTTGCAGAAGATACAAAGATATGTAGAGGGACAGGTAGTATTGAGAAAGCAAGGGGCTGCAGAAGGACTTGGAGAGGCTAGGAGAGTGGGCAAAGAAGTGGCAGATCCTGGGGGTCACCATCACCAACAGTCTGTCCTGGTCCACTCACGTTGATGCAACAGTCAAGAAAGCCCAACAACATCTCTACTTCCTGCGGAAGTTAAAGAAATTTTGCATGTCTGCACCGACTCTCACAAATTTCTACAGATGTGTGATAGAGAGCATCCTACCCGGCTACATCACACCCTGGAATGGCAACTGCTCAGTCGAAGATCGCAAGAAACTGCAGACTGTGGTGAACTCAGTCCAATGCATCACACAAACCTGCCACCCCCACATTGATTCTGTATACACCTCTCGCTGCCTCAGGAAGGCAGACAGCATTATCAGACACCCCTCCCACCCAGGCATTGCCTTCTTCCAGATCCTTCCATCAGGCAGAAGGTACAGAAGTCTGAAGACTCGCACATCCAGACATAGGAACAGCTTCTTCCCCACAGCTACAAGACTCCTCAACGACTCCCCCTCGGACTGATCTGTTCCCTGTAAGAAGACTATTCACGACGCCCTATGCTGCTCTTGCTCACTTATTTGCTTTGTTTGCTTTGCTTGGCCCCTTGTTCCACACTGTAACCAATCGCTGTTTTTCGATGTACCATTTGTCAATGTTCCCTGTTGATTATTCTTGTGTCTACTATGTACGAACTGTGAATGTTCCTCGGTTGCAGAAAAATACTTTTCACTGTACTTCGGTCCATGTGACAATAAATCAAATCAAAATCAAATCAAATCAAGATGGAATACAAAGTGGAAAAGTTTGAGGTTATGCACTTTGGAAGGAGGAATGGAGGCATAGACTGTTTTCTAAATGGGGAAATGTTTTGGAAATCAGAAGCACAAAGGGACTTGGGAATCCTTGTTCAAGATTCTCTTAAGGTTAACGTGCAGGTTCAGTTGGCAGTTAGGAAAGCAAATGTAGTGTTAGCATTCATGTCGAGAGGGCTCGAGTACAAGAGCAGGGATGTACTTCTGAGGCTGTATAAGGCTCTGGTCAGACCCTATTTGGAGTATTGTGAGCAATTTTGGGCCTTGTATCTAAGGAAGCCTTGGAAAGGGTCCAGAGAAGGTTCACAAGAATGATCCCTGGAACAAAGAGCTTGTCATATGAGGAACGGTTGAGGACTCTGGGTCTGTACTCGGAGTCTAGAAGAATGAGGGGGGATCTTATTGAAACTTACAGGATACTGCGAGGCCTGGATAGAGTGGACGTGGAGAGCATGTTTCCACGAGTAGGAAAAACCAGAACCAGAGGGCACAATCCCAGACTAAAGGGACGATCCTTTAAAACAGAAATGAGGAAGAATTTCTTCAGCCAGAGGGTGGTGAATCTGTGGAACTCTTTGCCGCAGAAGGCTGTGGAGGCCAAATCACTGAGTGTCTTTAAGACAGAGATGGATAGGTTCTTGACTAATAAGGGGATCAGGGGTTATGGGGAAAAAGCAGGAGAATGGGGATGAGAAAAATATCAACCATGATTGAATGGTGGAGCGGACTCGATGGGCCCAGTGGCCTAATTCTGCTCCTATGTCTTATGGTCTTATGGTCTAAGAATAGCATTTAGAGTATTAAATTAGAACGACAAAGTAATCCGGTGTTCCAAATATTGTAACTTAGCGAGGTACTGTTTTTAGCCATAAAAAATGCTTCTAAATGATGATCTGATGCTTGGAAAATGCACCATCAACCACAGAATATTCTCCAGTGGCACTTTAAAACTTTCCGAGGTGGATTTATGACTTTTTGTGTCTGCTCTCACAGGTACTTACCTCCTCAATGACTCTGCCTGCACACATCAAGATATATCACAACTAGTCAGAAATCCACAATATTGAGCAACTTGCACCTCAAATATGGCAAACTAGTTCATCCACAAATGGAGGGAGCCACAAGTAGGTTAAGATCACTTCATAAGGGGAATATTACTATGGCCTGCCACACTGTACTCTATAAATAACATTTCCATTAACATCTGTATTAGGAAGGTTAGTTTTATATTTTGCGTTAAGTATTGTACACTCATGTTTGAATATGATAATTGAAGACCTTTGTATTCTTCTTCATATTTCAGTAGTAACTACGAGGACTGATGATAATGAGAAAATAATACTGATTGTAGATGGTATATTAATAAAAGCAGCAGCAGCAAGATGGTTTGAGAAATTCAAGAGCTTTAGGAAAAATGGAGATGGCAGCAAGAAGAGGAATAATCTACACATAGGAGAAAAAGGAAAATATAGAGATTTCATTCGTAGATATTCAGACTAAAATTACATTTCAATAGGGTCTCCAATACAGTTGAAGCCAACCTCAAAATCACCCATCAGTTATAATTAGTGCATTTATTTATCAACATGTGTTAAGATATAAAACAAAATTTAGATCTGATTATTGAGAGAATGTCATCATTGTTTTTCTCCTCAACTTTGATTTCTTATTTTTCCATCAAAGATCTTTATAACAAATATCTGTAATAACTTTAAAAAAAAAATTTTTGAGAGTACCCAATTAATCTTTTCCAATTCAGGGGCAATTCAGCATGGCCAATCCACCTAGCCTGCACATCTTTGGGTTGTGGGGGTGAAACCCACTCAAACACAGGGAGAATGTGCAAACTCCACACGGACAGTGACCCAGAGCTGGGATCGAACCTGGGACCACGGCTCCGTGAGGCAGCAGGGCTAACCCACTGCCCCACCGTGCTGCCCATCTGTAATAACTTTAACAGTCTCATGTGGAGCATTTTCTTTGAATGCTTTGTTAGTTTAACACTGTTTGTAGAAAACAGTGCCTCTTCAATTCACCGTGAGTATATATATTCGAGACAGATTTCATTTCTGGAAGGGAAATTCAGTAAAAGAGGTTAACATTGACCATTGGTAGCCCTAGCAACACTTCAGAACAGATTTCCATAGTTCAAACAACTCTTCCTATTTCCAGTTGATTACTTCCATTAAATTCTAGCTGTCTTTTATTTGAGCTATCAGTATCAGCTGGGATTCATAGTCCATGCTACATAATGTTCAGTATTATTTTTGCACCCTGCAGACATGATCACAAAATATGAACTAAATGTTCATGGTAGGACATTCTCCATTTTCAACAGAGTTGCAACATTTTGCTACAAATGACTAAAAATACAATACAATCGTGCAAAAAAGTAATGCAAAAATGCCGTATGTTTTAGAATAATCCTGCCATATGTGAGGACTCCTTTGTGCCTGCCCAGGAATCACTTTGCACAGTTGATAGATTGGATGCATTAAGAGAGGCACAAAATACTAACAAGCATTACATTAGCAAAAATGTCACAGATTGTGAGATCTGTAACTCCTGCAGACACAGCATCCTTTGGGTTTG
The DNA here is from genome assembly GCF_047496885.1 of Scyliorhinus torazame. Lineage (NCBI taxonomy): Eukaryota > Metazoa > Chordata > Chondrichthyes > Carcharhiniformes > Scyliorhinidae > Scyliorhinus > Scyliorhinus torazame. Next base: position 165,211,944 of record NC_092708.1, on the reverse strand, counting down.
GTGGAGATCTAGACAGCGTTGAATTGTTGTTATTTATGCAATCAAAATATCATCTAAATATTCACAAGCTACCCTTTTTGCCCTTACTCCATCAGTCGCGCTAAAATTAGAAAATACTGATAAAATGGGCCCATTTGTAAGTAGAAGTACTTTTTATTCATACAGGATGTGAGTGACATTGGCAATGCCAGCATTTATTGCCCTAATTGCCCTTGACAAAATGGCAGTGAGCCGCTTTCCTGATATGCTGCACTCTGTGTGGTAAAGATGTTGCAATGCTTTTGTTAGCGAGTTCCAGGATGATGAATATGTCCAGGTCAGAACGGTGTATTACATGAAGAGGAAATTTCAGTTGAAGTTTCCATGCGCCTGTTGCCCTGGTCTTTCAAGGCATTAAAGTCACAGGTTTGGCAAAGAAGCCTTGGCGAGTTGCCATGGATAGTACACACTGTAGTGCTAGATAAGTGGTAGTAAAAGGGATGAATGTTTTTATAAGGAAGTGGACAGGGTCCTGATAGAAACATAGAAAATAGAAACAGGAGTAGGCCATTTGGCCCTTCGAGCCTGCTCTGCCATTCATTTCAATCATGGTTGATCATCCAACTCAGCAGCCTGTTCTTGCTTTCCCTGCCTATCTGTTGATCCTTTTAGCCCGAAGATCGATATCTAATTCCTTCTTGAAAGCATACAGTGTTTTGTCCTCAACTGTAAAAATTTGTTTGGGAGCACAAATCGCAAGCAACATAGCTAGGATGTAGGCCATCATGTCCTGGGGATTTGGTGGATTCTAGTTATCATTTATAAATATAGTGGAAATCTGAAGCCCCATGATAGATCCCTGGGGGCACCACTAGTCACATCCTGCCAATTTAAGTATATGTCCATTATTTCTACTGTCTCCTGCCTCCTAACTAATTTTCAGCCTGTGTCAATAGGTTGCCTCAAATTCCTTGTGCTCTCATTCATAAAACTTTATCGAATGCCTTCTAGAAGTTCATATAAATAACACCTTTAGACATTCATGTATTTACCCCACCAGATACCTACTCAAAAATAAATCAACTAGACTTATTAAGCGTGACTTATATTTTACCAATCAAACTCTACAGAGTTCTGCTGAAAGATCACAGACTTATAAAGTTAACTCTGTTTCGCCACTGATGTAGCCAAACTTTCAGAATATTCCTAATATTTTCTGTCTTTATTTCAGATTTCTAGCATTTTGATTATTTTGCAAAGTTTGCTTCTGCAGAGTGCTTAGTTTAATTATTATTTTGAATAACAAGTGGGTCTACTAGATTCCATGTCAGCTGAATTGCTGATCTGTTTATTCGGATCAACTTATGACTACATAGCTTCTTCTTGAGTTCTCTGTCTAAAAGCAGGTCTAACCCACAATGCCACCATCTCCATCACGGATAGGGTAAGGAGGTAGGGCCCGACTCCGCTCCAGCTGCAAATGTGATCGGACCCTGTGCTGTTGAGAGAAATCTAATACATCAATGATCGAGTCAACTGAGCTAATTGGACACTCAAGGATTCCAAGGCTGCAATTCTCCAGCTGTTCGCTGGTGGCGGGAATCTCTGGTCCTGTGTCGTGGGGGCACTCAATTGTTCCGCACCGGAGGCTGTGGTCTTCCACCATTCCCGGTGCGGAAGCGAATCCCTCTGTACATGCGTGGGAATGACGCCAGCACGCGCTGGTGCTCCCGCGCATGCGCCGACTCGCGCCGGCCGGCGGAGGCCCTTCGGCGCATGTTGGCGTGGCACCAAGTCCCTATCCCGCTGGCTGGCGGGGCGCCAACCACTCCGGGGCGGGCCTAGCCCCTGAAGGTGCAGAGGATTCCAACCTTTGGGGCGGCCCAACGCTGGAGTGGTTCACACCACTCTGTCCAGCCGGGACCCCCCGCCCCGCCGGGTGGGGGAGAATCCCGCCCGTGATGTTAGAGGTTTCAATTTTCTTTTCATCACATGGCTGAGCAGTAATCTGTCACATTCTTACTGCCTGCCACTGGTATATGTTGGAAACATTTACGAGTTGATACTTATTGGTCATATTATGAATACATCTTCCTTGGCCATCAAATCCTGGACCTGGATTCTGTCATGATATTCAAACACACATATCATGATAGACAGACCAACAGACCAATTAGCACACATAACACGACAGCCAATCACAGACAAGGACAGAGATAGTATAAGACAAGAAACACGACACCTGGTGGTCAGTAGATCTGGAGACCAGGACAAGGACAGGACCTGATTAACAACACACTCAGAGGGTCACCACGTGCTGAGTACCAGGACAGATCTGTAAATAACAAGTTGAAATAAAACAGCGTTGTATCAATTGCAACCGTGTTGGTTCATCTGTACCTCAGAGCACCCAACACCACAGATTCTATGCTCTGGAGACCAAGGTCATGATCCAACAGCCATGCTGCACTCTAAAAGCAGCTCATTGTGGCGCAGCATGGCCATTGAAAGCCAAGAGACCCCACTCTTGGGATCTACCCGGCTCGTGAGATTCGCGAGAATCTTGCGAGTCGTTGCAATGTGAATCCCGCCCACAATAACAAGATGACTTTTTGGCAAATCTGCATATTAGAGCAAGGCAGTTAACCTCACCTTGGTCAGCAAGGTGGCTGTTGTAATGGTGGTCGGTGCCTGGGTACTGCCCCAGTCCCGTGGGGGGGCACCCAGGCTGCTCGGCCCATCCTCTCCCTTCCCTCCCTCGGCCCTGGCAGGGGCCCCTCCACTGCAGCCAGCACGGCTGGTGTCCGTCCGGCAGCCCGCAGTCACTCCAGGCCATTTCCTACCTCCTCTCTCTCGCTCAGCAGCCAGGATGCCAGGTTCACACTTTTTATAACCACAAGTGAACCACGTCGTTGGGAACTCGGCCCATCGGAGGCGGTGGATCGCGGCGGCCCCGGAACATCGGGTGTCAGGCCCGCTAATGATACTTTCAGCCCGCACAGTGAGCGACACACTTGCGCCATTTTCGGGGTGCTGGAGCATCTCGACTTAGCGTCAAACCGGCGCCGAGCGCAATTTCAACATCGGAAGCCATTCTCCACCCAATCGCATTTTGCAATTTTGGCATCGGCAAACGGAAAATCCCACCTCCGGTGTTTCTTGGCACTGTGAGTGCCAGGAAAACATGGCTAAACGCACTTGCCTGGGGACTTTGTTCCCTTTTGGGAGAATAGCGCCCTAAGTACACCAGCCAGCGGAGAATCGGGACTGGTCTCCACTGGTGCTGGGAGCAGGGCCCAGGTGCGAGCCTCTCCATCAGAGACTCCCATCAGATTCCCCATCAGTCACCCCTATCAGAGATCCTTATCAGCGACCCTATTAAACCCCACATCAGAGCCCTCAGCAGTCATTCCGATGAAAGCTAAAGAGCAGTCCAGGCAGTACAGTGAATGGTCACTGATGTGTTGGGTAAGCTGGGTCTGCGAGGGCTGCGTTTACTGTAGCAGAGAGAGAGACAGGCTTACAACACTTAAAGGAATGCAACTCTATTTTATTAAACTCTTAACTATTAAACATGCTTGAACTGTGGGTTGAGACCATGCTGAGTTGACTGGAGACCTGAGCCTTACCTGACCAGACTATCTTTCTACCACATGGTGGATATTCTAGTTGTTGCTCACAGGTTCTGACTGTCTCAGGGGCAGCATCTCAAGAGAGCGGGAAAACTAGTGCCCCCTGGTTATATAGTGGCCTTGTCCTGTCTGGTGATTGGCTGCTGTGTTCTGTATGTTCATTGGTCATCCTTTGTGTCATTCACTGTCTGTCTGTGCACCATCATCTACCTGTGTGTATATTATGACATCTCCCCCCTTTTGAAAAATATGTGTATGTGTCAATAAATAGAGGGTGTGTGTATGAGCCTGACTATGTACAAAGTATGTGAGCGTATTTACATGAGTAGGAGCTAATCTATATACAAAATACGCGGACGTATTTACATGGGAAGGTGTCTAGTGCAGATAGTGTGCATACAACAAATTAGGAAGAAACAATATGTACAGATGTGTAAACGAAGCACGAGGTACTGCAACATTCAGTCTATAAGTTCAGTCTCTGTGGCGGGCGGCGAATTCTGGTTGACCGTCTCAAGGGTGGGTCAGGGCCACCTGCACTGGAATGGGCGGAGCTGCGTCCAACGTAGATGGTGGCAAAAGAAACGGCAGATCGATGACCTCTTGGAAGGGTGTGTCCTGAGGAATCAGCAGGCGAGGCGGGAGATCACATTCAGCAAGCGTGGAAGCAGCCGTAGTGCCCGTCTATTATGGCGAAGAAAAAAACCATCATGCATGCGAACGAGAAATGATCTGGGGGCCACTTGCTTGACCAGCTGTGGCAGACCAGCCACCGTCAGGTAGCTGAACACGAACTCGGTCAGCAGGGACCAGAGCAGGGAGATCTGTGGTGTGGGCATCATACGCCGATTTGCATTGGGCCCGAGACAGTTGCATTCTTTGCAGAACCGGAAAATTGTCAAGGTCCCGGATGTGGATAGCTGGCACCGTCATCCGTAGTGCGCAGTTCATTAGCAGCTGTGCTGGGGACAGGCCAGCAGACAAAGGAGTCGCCCTGTCGGCTAGCAGTGCCAGGTGAAAATCTGAACCCGAATCAGCAGCTTTACACAACAATCGTTTTGCAATGTGTACCCCCTTTTCTGCTTTCCCATTTGACTGGGGGTAGTGGGGGCTTGAAGTGACGTGCGTGAAATTGTACCGTCGGGCAAAATCCGTCCACTCCTGACTGAAGAAGCATAGGCCATTCTCTGTCATGACCGTAAGTGGAATGCCATGACGGGCAAAGGTCTCTTTGCATGCCCAGATGACTGTTGCTGATGTGAGGTCATGTAGTCTGACCACCTCGGGGTAATTTGCGTGGAAGAGATCAATGCCAACCTTGGTCCATGGGGACGACACCAGTTCATGCGGCTGCAAAGTCTCTTTCGGCTGAGCCGGCTGGAACCGCTGGCACGTTGGGCAATTTAGGACAGTGTTGGTGATGTCGTCATTGATGCCAGGCCAATATACTGCCTCTCGGGCTCGCCGGCGACACTTTTCCACCCCCAGCTGACCCTCGTGGAGTTGGCCGAGGACGAGCTCTCGCATACTCTGTGGTATTACTATCCTGTCCAGTTTCATTAGTATGCCATCGACCACTGCCAGGTCGTCCTTTATATTGTAGACCTGTAGGCACTTGCCCTTCTGCCAACCATCTGTGAGATGGCGCATGACCTGTTGGAGTAAAGGATCCCTGGCCGTCTCTTGACGAATCTGCATGACCCTTTCATCAGTGGCCGGAAAGTTGGATGCGCAGAACTCAACATGGGCATCGATCTGCAGACGAAGTCCAACTGCTCGCACGGCGTGGCGATGGAGTGAGAGAGTGCATCGGCCACAATGAGCTCCTTGCCCTAGGTGTAGACCAGGTCGAAATCATAACGTCGGAGTTTGAGGAGAATACGCTGTAGGCGTGGCGTCATATCATACCTTCTACATGATGTGAACCAATGGCCTGTGGTCCGTTTCGACCGTAAACTTGGGGAGTCCATACACGTAATCATGAAATTTGTCAATCCCCGTGAGGAGGCCCAGGCTCTCTTTCTCGATTTGAGCATATCGCTGCTCAGTAGGGGTCATGGCTCTAGATGCATATCAGCCTGGCTCGCTTCGGTGGAGATCTTTGTCTCCTTGGCAGGGTCGAAAAACGCCAGGACCGGGGCCTTGGTGAGTTTCGTCCTGAGCTCACGCCACTCTCGCTCATGAGCGGGGAACCACTTGAAGTCGGTGTTTTTTTTTTTACAAGATTGCGGAGAACTGTGGTGTGAGATGCGAGGTTGGGGATAAACTTCCCAAGGAAGTTGACCATCCCTAGGAAGTGGAGGACCGCCTTCTTGTCCTCTGGTGTCTTCATAGCATTGATCGCCGACACCTTATCTGTGTCTGGCTGCACACTGAACTGCAAAATAAGGTCGCCGAGAAAGTTTAGTTCTGTTTGACCGAACAAACACTTGGCTCTGTTGAGGCGGAGGCCATGTTCGTGGATCCTATGGAACACACGCTTGAGGCGATCGTTGTGTTCCTGAGGAGTTGTGGACCAGACAATGATGTCATCGACGTACACTCGCACCCCCTCGATGCCCTCCATCATTTGCTCCATCATTCGGTGGAACACCTCCGAGGCGGAGATGATGCCAAAGGCATCCGGTTGTAACAGTAACGACCAAATGGGGTGTTAAAAGTGCAGAGCTTTCGACTGGATGCGTCTAGCTGTTTCTGCCAAAACCCCTTGGAGGCATCCAGCTTCGTAAATAACTTGGCGTGAGCCATTTCGCTGGTGAGCTCTTCTCGCTTAGGGATGGGGTACCCACATGATGTTACAATTCAAATTTTTGGGGTCGATGCAAATGCGAAGTTCCCCTGACGGTTTTTTGACACAAACCATGGAGCTAACCCAGTCCGTGGGTTCCGTGATCTTAGAAATGGCGCCCTGGTCCTGGAGGTCTTGCAGCTGCTGCTTGAGGCGGTCCTTAAGGGGTGCCGGCACCCGACGCTGTGCATGAACCACGGGTGTGACATTCGGTTTCAGAAGTATCTTGTATGTGTAGGGGAGTGTGCCCATACCCGCGAAGACGCTGTGGTATCGTGCTATGATGTCATCTAATTGGGTTTGAAAGTTGGCATCTGGCGAGGCTGATGCCTCAGCGGGCGACATGGAGTGAACCCGCTGCACAAGATTCAGGATTTTGCAGGCCTGAGCACCGAGCAAGGAAGCTTTATTGGACGCTACTATTTCAAAATGCAGGGTGGCTCTTGAGTAACGATGAGAAACCACAAGCTGGCATGAGCCACTGGCAGCAATGGCATTGCCATTGTAGTCGATAAGCTGGCAGGCGGATGGAAGAATGCTCAGCTTGACGTGGATGGTATCCAGGTCAGACTTCAAAGTGAGGTTCGCTGAAGTGCCGGTGTCCAGCCTGAAGCATATGCGAGATTCATTGACCATAAGGGTGGCACACCACTCGTCGTCCGGATCAATGCTCAGCACTGGGAGTGGATTAGCCTTTTTTTTGGAAAGTATCGTATGCTTGGTGATGATGCCCACCCGGAATGGGGATGTGAGATCCTCGGTGTTGGGATCTGGAACCACGTCGAAGTCGGAGTCTGCAACGACTTGCTGCACTGACCGGACGTTCCTGCGCTCCGGCTGGGATCTCTGTGTGGTGGGCAGTTGAGCAGATCTGCACAGGGCTGCATAGTGGCCAAGCTTGCCACACTGGAAACAGCGTCGAGATTTCGCGGGACATTGCTGCCTTAAGTGGGCGGAGCCACAGTTATTGCCGTCATGACGCCGACGTCAGGATGTTCCGTGCGCCACCACGCATGCGTGGTGCGGTCGAATGATGTGCACACATGTGCAGTTCGATCCTCGGCCTCACCGTACCCTCGGTGGTTGTGCGCATGCGCAGGAGCCCGGGAAAAGCGCACAAAATGGTTGCCCTCATCCAGACTCAGGTCCTGGAGCTGTTTTACAGCCTGCACCCTCTCCTCATCGTGGGGGCCTTGCTGCGCCGTCTCTGCCGCCTCAATATTGGAGTACATCATTAGCGTGCTCATGTAGGATGCAGGTTTCGATGGTGATGGTGAGGGTGAGCTGCTTAACTTTGAGGAGTTGCTGGCGAAGTGGATCGGAAAGCTGGGTCTGCGAGGACTGCGTTTACTGTAGCAGAGAGAGAGAGACAGGCTTCCAACACGTAAAGAAATGCAACTCTATTTTATTAAACTCTTAACTATTAAACATGCTTGAACTGTGGGTTGACACTTTGCTGAGTTGACTGGAGACCTGAGGCTAACCTGACCAGGCTATCTTACTACTACATGGTGGATGTTCTAGTTGTTGCTCACAGGTTCTGACTGTCTCAGAGGCTGCATTCCAAGAGAGCGGGAAAACTAGTGCCCAATGGTTATATAGTGGCCGTGTCCTGTCTGGTGATTGGCTGCTGTGTTCTGTATGTTTATTGGTCATCCTTTGTGTCACTCACTGTCTGTCTGTGCACCATCATATACTTGTGTGTATATTATGACAGTCACTGCACTTAGAAAGTTGTTCCAACGCCAGATGAACAACTTCACTGAATGAGTTCTGCTCCAGAAGACCTTTTCAGTGAATACTCATTAATTGTTCCTCACTGCATAATAAGTAGGTGTTTGTATCTTTTCTTTAAATCAGGAAGCTCCTTTAGTGTTGTTAAAATTGTACCAAATGTTTATGCACCAAAGTTGTAGACAAATTTATTAAAAAATGCCCCAATAATTTTGCAAATGGAGGATGGAGAAATGGCAGATGAAGGATATTTTACCCATTCTCTTCACATCAATGCAGAATAGCTAATCATCCTCCCCAATGCTGTTACAAGTGAAAAAGGTCTGTTTTTTATAGCCCATTGATGTACCTCAAAATAATTTGTATTTTTGTACTTCCCTTCACAATCTCAGACATCACAAGCCAATGAGGGCAGCATGGTAACACAGCAGGGTAGCACGGCAGCACAGTGGTTAGCACAGTTGCTTCACAGCTCCAGGGTCCCAGGTTCGATCCCCGGCTTGAGTCACTGTCTGTGCAGAGTCTGCACGTTCTCCCAGGGTCTGCGTGGGTTTCCTCCGGGTGCTCCGGTTTCCTCCCACATACTGACGGTGTGCAGGTTAGGTGGATTGGCCATGCTAAATTGCACTTAGTGTCCAAAAATGAAAAAAAGGGGGGATTAGGTGGGGTTACTGGGTTACAGGGATAGGTTGGAAGTGTGGGCTTAAGTGGGGTGCTCTTTCCAATGGCCGGTGCAAACTTGACGTACCGAATGGCCTCCTTCTGCACTGTAAATTTTCTGATGTATAAGTATTTGTGAATTGTAGTGACTGTGAGGGAAGTATTGCAACCACAGATGGGAACTCAAGTAAGCATGTTCTTCAAAAGTGTAAAATATTTCAGCTTCAGCACTTAAATTTGTTTTGCAATAGATGGGAGACCTGCCCTGCCCAACTGTACCATAGTGCCCCTTCAAATGTAAAATCCAACATCTGACTGTTTAACAGCTTTATTGTACATTGGGAAACTGTTCTGCTAAAGTGCTCATACATTGGTTGACCATCCATGAATGATCTTACAAAAGATGGATATGCGCATGCTCATACTTTAAAGTTGTGTTGCTTAATCGGATATGTTTTTGAACAGGTGTAAAATAGTGACTGTAACATGCAGCGAAATATGTGGTGAGCAACAATTTGCATGAATGTGCTTCTCATATCTCTTTTTTTTTTTAGAAATCTATGTGAACCCCTAGCAGAATTCTTACAGTGCGGAAGGAGACCATTTGGCCCATCAAGTCCATACTCACCTGTAGTGATATGCATAAGCAAGAGTAAATGTAAATATGGTTAGCCTCCAACCAGTAGGTGTCAGTTAAGTAATAACACGTGACACTGAAACCTAGGGGGAGTCTGAAAGAGAATTTGTCATGGTTTGTTGTGTTTGTGTTAGTTGCAGTTTGTTAGCATTAGTTTCCAACCCGCAGTTTGTTATGCAATAATAAATTTGATTTGTCTTGAACTAGATGAATCAGTAATTGTCTCTGTACAAGAACATAACATGGTACCTGAAGTGGTGATCAAAAACTGAAGATCTGAAGTGTTAACATTTGAAGGGCACAGTCTTCAAATTTGGTGAACGTGTACTAAAAAAACATGGAACATAAGAACATAAGAATTAGGAACAGGAGTAGGCCATCTGGCCCCTTGAGCCTGCTCCGCCATTTAATGAGATCATGGCTGATCTTTGTGGACTCAGCTCCACTCTCCGGCCCGTACACCATATCCCCGAATCCCTTTATTCTTTAGGAAAGGCATCTATCTTTTTCTTAAAAACGTTTAAAGAAGGAGCCTCAATTGCTTCACTGGGCAAGGAATTCCAGAGATTCACAACCCTTTGGGTGAAGAAGTTCCTCCTAAACTCGGTCCTAAATCTACTTCCCCTTATTTTGAGGCTATGCCCCCTAGTTCTGCTTTCCCCGACCAGTGGAAACAACCTGCCCGCATCTATCCTATCTATTCCCTTCATAATTTTATATGTTTCAATAAGATCCCCCCGCATCCTTCTGAACTCCAATGAGTACAGTCCCAGTCTACTCAACCTCTCATCATAATCTAATCCCCTCAACTCTGGGATCAACCTAGTGAATCTCCTCTGCACTCCCTCCAGTGCCAATATGTCCTTTCTCAGGTAAGGAGACCAAAACTGAACACACTACTCCAGATGCGGCCTCACCAACACCCTATACAATTGCAGCATAATCTCCCTCGTCTTGATCTCCATCCCTCTAGCAATGAAAGACAAAACTCGATTAGCCTTCTTAATCACCTGTTGCACCTGCACACCAACTTTTTGCGACTCGTGCACCAGCACACCCAGGTCCCTCTGCACAGCAGCATGTTTTAACAATTTACCGTTTAAATAATAACCCATTCTGCTGTTATTCCTCCCAAAATGGATAGCCTCACACTTGGCAACATTGAATGCCATCTGCCAGACCCTAGCCCATTCACCTAACCTATCCAAATCCTTCTGCAGACTTCCGGTATCCTCTGCACTTTTTGCTTTACCACTCATCTTAGTGTCGTGTGCAAACTTTGACACATTGCACTTGGTCCCCAACTCCAAATCGTCTATGTAAATTGTGAACAACTGCGGGCCCAACACTGATCCTTGAGGGACCCCACTAGTTACAGGTTGCCAACCAGAGAAACACCCATTTATCCCCACTCTCTGCTTTCTGTTAGTTAACCAATCCTCTACCCATGCTAACACTTTACCCTCAATGCCATGCATCTTTAGTTTATGCAGCAACCTTTTGTGTGGCACCTTGTCAAAAGCTTTCTGGAAATCCAGATATACCACATCCATTGGCTCCCATCGAAGGTAATCTCTGAAAACGCTAAACCAGTACAAGAAGAAAATGGAAAGTTTGAAAACCCCTGATCATCTTTGAGTAACCGGTAATGTTGATAACCATTGGTACGCATTTAAACAGCAGTTCACACTGTATGTAGCAGCTCTAGGATTGCAGGTGCAGCTGGATGAAAGAAAAATGTTGTTGCTAATGGTAGCAGGACCCCAGACGATTGAGATTTACAACACCTTTGCTTTTGAATGGGAGGGAGATGGTAAAAGCTTCGGTGCCATCATTAAAAAATGTGATGAGCATTGTACGCAGAAAAAGAATTAAACTTTCGAGCAATACATGTTCAGAATGCGCACGCAGAAGACAGACGAGTCTTCTTACCGACCTCAAGTTAAAAGCACAAATGTGTAATTTCATGACATTAAAATCCTCGATGATGCGGGATCAAATTGTCTTCGGAATAAATGATGATAAGGTGTGTGAATGTCTCTTACGGCAGAATGCACTTCAGTTAGAAGACGCGATTAAGATTTGCTATGCTAGTGAACTAACTGCGCAACATATAAGCACATTGAATGCACAAAGTTTTGACTGGTAAATTGGGAATGATGTCGACGCTATAGATGTTGTAATCCACTCGAAAATGAAACGTAGTCTCAGCAGTGGTGGCCATTTTAAACGCTTGCTCGAAGCAGCCATTACATGTAAACAGGCGCCTACCGAGGCAATGTCCAACATATGGCAAAATGTGCACACAAAGTGCAAAAGAAACAATGTTTCACAAACAAAAAAGTTTAATGTATGGAAGTCAATCAATACTATTAATGACATTTATTTGGAAGGCATATTTTTTACTGATGTTGTCTCGGATGAAGACAGGGTAAACACAGCCGAAAAGAGTAAAATGTTACCTACGGAAACAAAATGTTATAAAAATGATAATTCAAGTGTCAAAAGACAAATAGACAGTTTCTTTGTTAATACATATATAACTTATAGCTGTTAAGTTAGACACAGAAGCATAAGCATCAGTGATATAAAGGTTATGCAATAAAACTGAGAATATTGAAGGACTATAATAGTCAGAAATTGATATATTGGGAATGTGTGCGCTGGATATCCAAGTAAAAGAAAAAGTTCATAAAGTTAAATTCTCCATAGTAATTGAAGATCATGAGTCGTTGCTAAGTGTTGAAGCATGTGAAGCATTGGAACTGGTAAAAAGAGCATATAGCACTGATTTTGAACTGAGCACACACAGTGGATCGGTGGAGTCCATTGTGCATGCTTTTACAGAAATATTCCAGGGTTTTGGTGTTTTACCTTTCACTTACAAGATTAAATTTAAAAATGATGCTCAACCAGTGATACATTTCCGCGAAGAGTTCCAGCACCATTGCACGACTGTCTAAAAGCTGAATTAAACAGAATGACACATCTTGTTGTGGTAAAAAAGGTTGAAGAGCTGACAGGTTGGGTCAATTTGATGCTGGATGTAAAAAAAAACAATAATCTGAGAATATGCATGGATCCCAAAGATTTAACGGCGAATATAAAAAGAGAACACTATTCGATACCTGAAAGAGAAGAGATCACAAGTGAGATGTCTGGTGCAAAATATTTCAGCAAACGATGCTTCACAAGGATTCTGGCAGCTCAAGCTAGATGAAAAAAGTACCAAGTATTGTCCGTTCAATACTCCGTTTGGTGGATATTGCTTTCTTCCTGTGCCCTTTGGCATAATCTTAGCGTAAGGAATATTCCACAGCGCGATTGTTGAAGGCATTCAGGGTGTTCGAGTAAACGTCGATGACCTCATAATTTAGGATTCCATCCAAGAGGAATACAATGACAGGCTAATTCGGGTATTACAAAATGTCAGAAGAAATAGGCCACGACTCACAAGGCCAAATGTCAATTTGGTGTAAAGGAAATAACATTCCTAGGAGACAAATTGTCTGGTCAAAGAATAAAGCCTGATGACATGAAGATAGAAGCCATTATAAATATGCCTCAACCGACTGACAAATAGGGTAAGAGTACTGGGCATGATCAACATCATTGGAAAATTCATACCAAATCTCTCAGCAAAGACAGCATGACTTAGAGATGTCCTCAAGAAAGTGAATAGTTTCACTTGAACTGAAAATCATGAACAAGAGTGGATAACACTAAAGAAAGCTCCAATGACAACACCATATTCACATTTTTTGATCCAACCAAAAAAAAAACAAGATTTCACCAGATGCATTGGTCTAGGTGCAGTTTTGTTGCAACAGGAAAATGGTAGTGATTGGAACCCAGTAGCATATGCTTCCAAGATCAATGACAGAATCTGAATGTCATATGCATAAATAGAAAAAGAGTGTTTAGGGCTAGTGAATGGGTGATAGAAATTCCATAGCTACGTTTATGGTCTACCAACATTCATTGCCGAGACAGATCATAGGCCGTTGGTTGCAATAGTCAAGAAGAACCTCAGTGAGATGTCACCTTGCATTCAACGGATGATGATGAAACTTCAGAGATATGACTTTGAATGAATCTATACACCGGGCAAGCACATTGTAGTGGCGGGTGCATTGTCCAGAGCTACAACAGCACAAGATGACAATTCCATGGGAGAGGATGTGCAGGTTCATGCAGACATGATTACGGAAACACTACCAGTGTCCGATGCAAAATCAAAACTGATTGTTGAAGAAATAGAGAAGGATGAAGTATTACAAATGGTGATACATAATCTCAACAATGGATGGCCGAAAGGACCATGTTCTAAGAATCATCACATACGATGAGAGCTAAGTGTAGCAAATGGTTTGTTACTGAAACAAGAGAGAATTGTAATTCCACAGTCTCTGTGCAAGGAAATACTGCAAACGATTTAGGGTCACCTTGGATTCAAGAAATACAAGCAAAGAGCGCATGATACTGTAGATTGGCTGGGAATAAATAAAGAAATACAGAACATGGTGGAAAAGTGTACCACTTGTCAACGATATCAATATCGACAAGCTGTTTCATGATTCCACCTTTATTAAATGGAGGATACGTTATGAGAATTAATATAAGCATTAGCCACTTATTCTGTTGGAGAAATGTTGCAAATTAATCACTAGGTGTGCAATGCCATGCAGCAACAGCAGTTTTCTACTTTGTTGACTATGACTGAGCTGCATCGAACATCAATCACACCTGCAAGGAAGGTCTCAAGCACAAGGACACTTGGAGCAACTTGCATGAATGTTCTTACTCCTGATCAAAAGCTTTGAGCGATAAAACCCAAGAGATGAGAAAGCTTGGTTTTGATGTGCTTTATAAACCACAACAGGGCTCACCCCCAAAAATGGCATGGATACAGAATGCAGACCAGGTTCACAAAAGGGGTAGGCCCATGACAGCCCAAGTTGTACAGGCATTGCTGGTCGTGTGCGACCACCACATGAAGATCATGCACATGTGTGCATGCTTCCCAGCGAGTGTACCGAAGGCTACATCCTGGGGCAGTCAAACATCTCAAGCCTCTTCAAGGACCACCCCAGGATGGCCAGTAGGCTCTTGGGGATAAGGATAGGGGGTACCGCTGAGGACCTGGCTAATGACGTCAGTACGGAGGTCGGTGACCAATGCAGAGGCCCATACAACAAGGCCACCCGGGCTGTCATTGAGTGGGGCATCGGACTCCTCAAAATACAGTTCCAATGCCTTGCAGTGCTCTGGTGGTACACTGCAGTTGTACACTGGCACCCAGTACCCCCTCCTCCCAGTCAAAGATTGGGCCTGGGGTTCACCTCTGGATGGAGGGGCAGATAGATCGAGCCCCGACTGGCTCTATCAGCTCCCTAATGTCTGCAGCACAGTGTCAACGCCCTCAGCAATGCTCCTCAGTGACTGGGACATGTCTGGAGCACTCCAGTAATGCCCACCTCGACCGGGACTCATCCCCCAGCGACCGGGACATGCTCTGCAGCGCCTTGGCTATGTCCACCTGAGACTGGGATATGTCCCGCAGCACGTCCTATTACAACATGGGACTGGAAGACCTTCCCCAGCAACTGGGACATGCCCTGCATTGCCTCAAGGTCCACCTGGTATTAAGTCACGTCCCCCAGCGACTGGGACATGTTGTTGAGGTGCTCAGCCATGACCGTAATCTCCACTCATACTGCTGACGTCGTGCACAGCTTCTCCATTGCGGTCGCTACATTAATAGTATTGGCCTAGGTGCCACGCATTGCCAGCGCCATCTCCTGCGCCCGTAGCCTCTTGGACTCCTCCAATTGGCTATGAACGTGCTAGAGGATCACTGGCATCCCCCTCTGATTCTCACAGCCGCACTTTAGCATCTGCATCAGCTCCGGGCAAACCTGGTCCAGGGGCTCAGCATCTGACTGGGACCCTGCTCGGCAATGCGGTCCGAGACAATAGTCCGAGTCCAATAGACAATAGTCATGTGTCTATTGTAACTAATTGTACTAAGAACATTAGAACATAAGAAGTAGGAGCATACGGTCCTTCAAGCCAGCTGCATCGGTTAAAACCATAGTGAATGAGTGCGGTAACGCAAACGATCGCGGAGAAGCCGGCGGGAGCCCCGGGAAGAGGTCTCTTTTCTTTGTGAAGGGCAGGGCACCCTGGAATGGGTTCACCCCGCGAGAGGGGCCCATGCCTTATAAAGCATTGCGGTTCTGGCAGTGTTCGGTGAGCTCTCGCTTGCCCTTGAAAATCTGGGGGAGATGGTGTAAATCTCGCGCCGGGCCTTACCCATATCCGCAGCAGGTCTCCAAGGTGAACAGCCTCTGGCATGCTGGAACGATGTAGGTAAGGGAAGTCAGCAAGTCAGATCCGTAACTTCGGGATAAG
The DNA here is from genome assembly GCF_047496885.1 of Scyliorhinus torazame. NCBI lineage: Eukaryota > Metazoa > Chordata > Chondrichthyes > Carcharhiniformes > Scyliorhinidae > Scyliorhinus > Scyliorhinus torazame. Next base: position 165,196,100 of record NC_092708.1, on the reverse strand, counting down.
GATTGGCTCTAAGGGCTGGGTCGGTCGGGCTGTGGTGCGAAGGGGGGCTGGGCACGTGCCGCGGCTGGACGAGGCGCCGCCCTCTGGTGACTCTGGACGCGCGTCGGGCCCTTCCTGTGGATCGCCCCAGCTGCGGTGCTCACCGGCCTCCTCGCCAGGCGAGTGGCCTCGGCCAGCGCCTAGCAGCTGACTTAGAACTGGTACGGACCAGGGGAATCCGACTGTTTAATTAAAACAAAGCATCGCGAAGGCCGCTGGCGGGTGTTGACGCGATGTGATTTCTGCCCAGTGCTCTGAACGTCAAAGTGAAGAAATTCAATGAAGCACAGGTAAACGGCGGGAGTAACTATGATTCTCTTGGACGGGTCTCCTGAGAGTGTCAATTCTGGCTAGTTACCCTTGTGCTGTTTTAACGTATTTTTGTCACCACATGGAAAGGCGTGCCTCCACGACGGCCCCGCTGGTAAACTCAATAGTAGGAAAGGACTATTGAGGGACTAAACGTCGAGAAAAAGCTGTGATCTGAGTGGATCTGATATCTTGCGATATTGCTTGTGAAAAAATTTGTGGAAATGCTGTCAAAGATAGCTGATGGGCTGCATCCCGGAAGACAAACCGCCCCACAGAAGCGTCAGCAGCAGCGCTCTGTGAAAAGTGTCGATGCTGCACATGCCAGCCCGCTAGGCTAGTAACAGCGTCCACCTCAACCCAGATGGAAGAGGAAGACGCAAGACCAATCAGACAATACCTCCTTCCCTATTGGGAGCTGGATCCAGGTGCCAGACCAGAAAGAACAGTATCCCCAATAGTTGATGGCACAAATACTGCCATTGAAGAATCCGAGCGGGTGACCCACCCAACAGGAGAAGTAGTAGCTCTGGTAACCCAGACCTTCTATAGTAGGAAATACGCTAAAGGGAACCCGGGAACAGTGAGTAAAACCAGTCTGGGTGTACAAGCTGTGTGCGAAGAAACATCCGAAGCGGCCACCTTCATGGAAGAGGTCGTTATCGAACCCAGCTATGACAGAACAGCAGTCAAAGAAGTGACGATCCACTATCCCACCGATGTGTTGTACTGCAGACTGTGCGATTCCGTCCTCTCCAGTATGGGACTGTTTAACAGTCACATGACAAAAGTCCAAGAGGTCAAGAACATCAGAACCAGATGCTCAAAATGCGGCAAAACGGGCAAGTACCATGCTATCGCCTGTCATTTTGCAAAGTGCAAAGGGATAAGGGAAATGGCTCCAGCCGGTGCCTTTGGTTGCAGCATTTGTGAGAAACAGTTCACGACCAAAATTGGACTCGGGCAACATGAAACCACGAGCACCCAGCTCTGCGGAACGAGAAAAGGCTCGAGTCCTCTAAAGTCATATCCAAGCCGGGGAGGCGAGACCAGAAGTGGTCCACAGAGGAGGTTGACTCTTGAGACAACTTCTGGTTCGGTTTGAAAGAGAGCGGTTTATCAATAAACAGATAGCCACTGTCTTGACAACGAAGTCTGCAAAACAGATCTCAGACAAGCGCAGAATCCTGCAGAGAATCCAGACCGAAGCCCCAGCAGCAACTGATGACAATTTTGCGGAAGCCGAGCCTGAAGGGGAGATGAGCAACCCCAACACGTCAAACCCACGCCCAGAGAGAGTGTTAAGACCACCGACAGCCGTCCCAAGACAAAAGGGGCAGCATTGTGGATAGCACAATTGCTTCACAGCTCCAGGGTCCCAGGTTCGATTCCGGCTTGGGTCACTGTCTGTGCGGAGTCTGCACATCGTCCCCGTGTGTGCGTGGGTTTCCTCCGGGTGCTCCGGTTTCCTCCCACAGTCCAAAGATGTGCGGGTTAGGTGGATTGGCCATGATAAATTGCCCTTAATGTCCAAAATTGGCCTTAGTGTTGGGTGAGGTTACTGGGTTATGGGGATAGGGTGGAGGTGTGGACCTTGGGTAGGGTGCTCTTTCCAAGAGCCGGTGCAGACTCGATGGGCCGAATGGCCTCCTTCTGCACTGTAAATTCTATGAAAAAGATGGGCCACCTTTGCCTTGTCCTAACCAGTCGATGCACTCAGCACATAGTGAATGCCTGTGTTGCAGGCTGTGAGCTCTATCCTCCTAGCTAGCTGCAACTCGAATGAGCGGGAACTCTGATGCCTCCTGTCTTTATAGTGCGTGTGCTCTCACTGGTGATTCGCTGCGGTGTTGTGTGTGTTGACTGGTCCCACTGTGTGTCCATCAGTGTGTGTCTGCACCATGATATACTGGTGTATATTATGACAGACCCTTGGCCCGATGGTCCCTGTGTCGCCCCCATCTATGTGTCAGTGTCTGGTCCGTCCGTCCTCTGTGTGTCAGTCCACTGTGTGTTAGTGTCGGGTCTGTCCGTCCTGTGTGTGTCCGTTCTCTGTGTGTCAGTGTCCGGTCTGTCCGTCCTCTGTGTATCTGTCCTCTGTGTGTCTGTCCTGTGTGTCCGTATCCTGGGTGTCCGTGTCCTGGGCGTCCGTGTCCTGGGTGTCCGTGTCCTGGGTCTCTGTGTCGGTGGCAGGGCTTTTCTGATGGTTGCCTTCCCCACCGTAGCCTGTATCCCTCAGGGCCACTGGACCTGGCACTGGTCATGGGCGTGGTACGCCAGATGGCCCGGAACGACCAGTGGCTGGTCCAGTAAGACACAAGACAGCATGTATCATTAGACAGGTGACGGGGGTGAGGGTGTGGAGTGGGGGGCAGGGGTGAAGGGTGGAGTGGGGGCTGGGGTGAGGGGGTGGAGTCAGCAGAGTCTCACTTGGTGGTTAATTTCAGATCCAGTACGCCACTGACCCAACTGATTGATATTCGAATGTTATTTGTTGGCACATTTCTAAAGCATCATATAACCATATATTTTTACCCGGGACCCACTTTTGCCAATTGGCCAACCTTCGGGACCCATGCCCGTCAACATTTGGGACCCATGCCGGCCGTCCTTCACGACACATGCCACATTCACTTACCTATAATGCGAAAGGGGGGCATGCATGGTCCTCATGATCTCACTCCAATAAAAATGCGTTAGCTGCATCTCCCGCAATCGCGACCACTGCAGGAACGCCACAAACGATTGCTCCACGACCCTCCCGATACCCGCCCGCGACCTGCACGTCAAAACCCACACTATGAAAAACAATGATATAACTGATGTGTTCATTCAGGAACACCCCATGATTACCCCTGAAAGTGGATTTTCAGTCTTTTCAGCCCCTTGAAATCAAAGGTGAATAATAGTGCCATGATTCAACAAATTGTTTTAATGCTTTCTATCAAAGTAACAAATGGTTTGTTATATTTAAAGACATTTTATCAGAATACTTTTTAACATTTCCATTAAATGTGCTTCAGGGTATTCAATAGGAAACCATTATTCTTTTGAATTTAGAAGGTTGCGGTGGCATTAGAGGTTGCATAGCATTCTGAAAGGTTCCCTGATAGAAGCCAATTGCCGGAACTGAAGCAAATTATTGTAGTAGTGAAGTGCACTTCTGCTAAGTGTGCTTTTACTCAAAGTATACGCTTCGAGTATCTCTCAAATTTCATTTAACAAAACAGCTGCTCCTAAAAACAGTTTTTTTCACTTTTTGCTCCATGTGCTTTATTTCTTCTTAAATGTTAACTCTATGAAGCCCTAAACTGTTCAAACCTTGAAGTCTGCTTCCATTCATACAGAGCTCAATTCGTATCAGGCTTGTGCTTCTGGACAGAATACACAAAAATGCCTGCCATTGATTACTAATTTTTCCCTCACCCTGAGCTTTTAATCTCCTATTGTAACCTTTCAAGACATTCCCAATGTTCTCAATAATGTTTAGTGCTCTTCTGATTGCCTCTCTCTTGTTACTATACCTTAATAGGCACGTTTCCTCCTCAATTCAGCCTCGCTAAGACTGTTTCTCGCAATTATTCTAGTCCCAGTACTTCATAATTGCAGAATTCTTTACCTGATTTCTTATACAGGCTTTAAACATCTAAAACCAAAGAATGAGATACATCTTTCTCTCTCTTTAACCTCATGGTGTTGTTCATCATAGGGCATGGCCTTTCTAGGCTTCTTCATTAAACCACTGGGGCAAATCCCCCACTATGCAAACATCGGAGCATTCTCCCCCTCACACACAAGCATCAGGTAACTCCTACCATCCCCACGCAAGCATTGGGGTGCTTTCCTCACTGGCATCGACCTCTCGCCCTCCCCCAGGCATCGGCCCTCCCCCGCACAGGGATCTGCCCTTCTCTCTCACATGCATCAGAGCACACACTCCCCCAAACCCCCCCTCCCCCCCACCACACATAAGGGGAACCTCCCAATGAGGCTCCGCAGACGGCTTGTTGGGACTGCCACCGGGTTGGCATATTATTAAATATGCTAATCAGGTTCACGCCCCTCCTGGATGTGAACCTGGTCAAATCATTGGATGGAGGTGGGGAAGATCCCAAACCAGAATCTTGATGGCACAAATCCTGTTTAGGGCCTGTCGCGAGATTTAGTGACCATTACGGGCATTTGCGCCCACGGCTAGTGTGGCCGGTAAATCGTAGCTCAAGTTTCAGATGTCTAAGTTTGAACCCAGCGCATTTGGCCAATGCCCATTAAACTGTGCTTGTTAGCAATTTGGTCATGTTATATTGAAGCTGATGATCTGGCATCAATAAATGTTGCTATGATGCGCTGTCAGCCGACCCTTTTTACAATGCATAATCACCTGAACTGTGGTGACAGTGGAACTCTATGTTTCGAAACACATGTGCTGTTCCAGCCCCAAACCCCAACTTCCCGCCAACACACATCTCCCCCCCCATCTCCAGCTAACTATTAGTAGACACGAGGAGGAAGAATCTATTTGTTTAATATCAAACATACTCAATTGAATGTTTTAAAAATTCTTGGAGAATCATTCTGAGCACTATGGAGCTGCAGCTTTAACCAGGCTAGAATTAGACTGAATCTGTACACCTCAAAGTACTGTGAGATGGCCTTTGGAAAGGATTTCACAAGCTATTTGGCTATCATGTTTTTGAGTGTCAACTTGTAGCCAGTTAAAATGGCTAACTCCCGATTTAGAATGGCTAACCCCGATTTAAAATGGCGAACGGAAAAGGCTGATGGGAAAATCAGCCAACAGGACTAAAACAAGCAGCTGCAGGTAAAACTGTGTATTCGCCTCTGGGAAGGCCAGACAAGATTGATACCTGCAGCCATCAGCACAACAAAACACCAGCCATCTGAATATTAATGAGCAATCCCCGGGAGCAATCCCCGGGAACAATGTGCAACAATTTAGACACACAAAGACAACCCAGACTTTTCGGCGCCAACAGGAGCCTACACAAAGGGAGGTGAACGATGACCCCAAGACCGCCCATCGATCAAGGAATCGCTCCAGCATTGGAGAATATCGAACCAAGTGATTGGGACAAAATCCAATCACTTGGAACCAGGTACAGGGTCCGCCCCGAAAGGCGGGAAGCCCCTGGGGACTTTAAGTATAGAGTCCAAGTTCAAATCGAGCCCTCTCGGCCACCCTTCTGCAACCCTTTCTGCCTCCTGCACCATTCTGCTGACCTTCTGCAACAGCCGCTCAACTCGTAAGTCTTACTTCAACGCTCGCTATGAGATTGGCGCTCCTAGCTATCGATCTGTACCAGCTTCGAATCCCGCAGACTCAGAACCCAAACGAAACGCCATTTGTTTCCCTGACCTGGTGGGCCATTTCCAAGTTAAGTATTGGCCTGTTAGTTGTAGGAAGTAGCTTAGAAGTAGAATTTATGCATGTGTATTGATTACTGTATATAATAAATGTGCGTCGATTTAACTCTTACTAAGCGGTGTGTTGGATTATTGATCATTACTCGGACTTGAACCACGTGGCGGTATCAGAAAGATACCTGGCGACTCAAGAGCAAAGGTGATAGAACAGAGCAATTAAACTAAGGCAAAGTTAGCAGCAACAAACTCAAAACCTCATGCGAAATGCAATTGGGTGGAGATAGGTTCTGACGCCAAAATCGCCGGGCTGGCACCGATTTGACACCAAATCACAATTCTCTGTCATCTCGACAGCAGTGTCAATGCGGTCTGGAACGCACATATAGTGAACACCGTTTGCATGTCATTAGCGAGCTCGACCCAGTATTCTCCAGGGCAGCCTAATACTCCGCCTCCAATGGACCGAGTTCCCGATGGGAAATTGTGAAACTGGTGTCGTGACTGTGTCCAACAGTGCCATAGTTTGCTGATAGTTGTGCCACTGGCTGAGGGGCTTCTGCCAGGGCTGTGGCGGGGATAGCGGGGGTTGGCCAAGAGGTGGCCCGGGGGGTCGGGGTGGATGGGCATGGAACACCATTGCAGGAGCCGGCAAGGCAGCCATGCAGCTGCACACGCTGCTAACAGTCCACTGTGAACTTAGGGCTCCAGCACAACCAGTGCCATCTTGTTGGCTGGGATGAGTATGTGTGGGGATTGTAATGTGTATGTGCGGCTGCAGCTTATCAGCTTCCCGATTGTCGATCATGGACCTGGCGAATCCCACACCTTTTTTCATTTGAATCGATTGTGTTCATGCGGCGCCGGTGCTAGTTCGCTGAATCGATCCAGGTCCGGCGCCAGTTTTGCTGTCGGGAAAGTCCACGAGTTCTGCCCCGGCATCAACACTTAGGGCAGCATTCTCCGTTGCCAGACGCCGATATCATAATCGGCAATCGGAAGGAGAATCCCTGTTTATGACTAAATCGGGGGTGGCGCTTATTTTCGAATGCTCTGTCCCCTCCAAGGGGGCTTAATCGAGGAGTACACTGCATGCCGTTGGGACGGCCTCAGGACGTTACCTGAAGGCCCTCTCCCGATGCTCCGCCCCCGATGGGCCAAGTTCCCAACGGCGCGGGACACATGTGCTCTCAGGTTTTGTGAACCCGCCATGGAGGCTGCGGACTGTGTCCAGCGCTGCCATAGTTGGGCGGGGGGAGGGGGAGAGGACTGTGCTGCTGGCCTTAGGGGGCTTCAGTGAGGGAAGGGGGGATTGGTGGGGGGTGGCTCGGGGGTGTCCAGGGTGGAACTATCCGGCAGGTCGGGTGCATGCGTGGCCGGCGCCATGTTATATGACGCCTGCCGAAGGTCGTCGCTGTGCACATGCATGGCCATGGACCCAGCAATTCTCCGGGCTTTTATATCGGAAAGGCCGTGCATTTTACGTGGCGCGGCTGCTAGCCCCTCACCGGTCGGAGGATCGGTGCTGGGGCCTCGCCAATTTTTTCGCTTTAAAACTAAACACTTTCTCCTGACATAGCCTCAAAATCGGAGAATCCAGCCCTTACTCTCAGGAACGGAGGATCTAGCCCCATGTATTTGAGCTATATTGCTGCTATATTTACACTGATAAATATCTGAAACCCCACTTCAACTCATTTCAAAATTGGAAGTGTTGTTAAGTCACAAGTTGGGCGAGGAGACAGAGCAGATAAGGCACAATTGGGCTTTTCAAATCACCCGATTCCTTTCCTAAATGTGTTTGAAGATCCAGCAACTTATAATAGACTGTGAACACTGAGCTGACAGTTTTGATCCCATTTCCAGAGGATGGTCTTCTGCTATGTTCTTTAAAGCTATTAACTCTTGTCTAAAGAGTGAATACTATTTGCTAATGGGGCATTAAAATAACCCATGTGGATAAATAAAGAAAGAGGTGAATTCATTAACCTGCTGCTAAAGTTTGCATTGAATGTTGTGTAAAAACAACATAAAGTTGTGGACTCAGATAAAAATGATCCTAATTATTACTCACATATTGACAAGGGGTGCGACGTAACCAAAAAGTTTCCAAGTGAGGTAGTGTAATGAATGGTTACTGTATTACTTTACCCTTATCATCATGTACGGTGATGTCCCCTTTAAGACCGGGCTTGGAAACCTGGGGGACTCCGCCTCTGGCTCCGCCCACCTGGGAGCCGTATATAAGGGACCGCCTTGTGGGCGGCACCCAGTAAACCCCCATCTCGGCACCAGGCTAGTTCTTAGCTTATTAAAGCCTTCTTTACCCTTTTACTCTCTAAGCGTCGTTATTGAGGGTACAACAATTTAATAAGCTAAACTACATCAGAATGGACGCAGGCCGTAAACAAGAAAAGTTCAATCTGGAAGCACGGACACCGGAGGCAAAATAAATTTTTAAATACTGGCTCCGATGCTTCGAGGCCTACCTGGACTCCTCAGAGACTCCCATCCTGGGGCCACGCAAGCTGCACCTACTCCACGCCCGGGTGAGTTACAAAATCTCCGCCACGCTCGAAAAGGCGACTACCTATGAAGAGGCGGTCGAGTTACTATGCAAGCAGTTTGTCAAACCCATCAACAAGGTACATGCCCGGCATCTGATCTCTACCTGCTGGCAGCGCTCAGGGGAATTGCTTGACAAATTTGTAGAAAAACTCACCACGCTCGCCAGGGACTGTGACCATCAGGATGTGACAGGGGAAGTCCAAATGAACCTGCACATCAGAGATGCTTTCGTGTCCAGCATCTGCTCGACCTACATCTGGCAGCAGCTACTCGAAAATGGGGCAAAAGACCTCCAGGTAACGCTAACGCTCGCTTCCTCGCTGGAAGTGGCCCGACACAATTTGGGCACGTACCCCGCGGACACTGCGAGACCCCCTCAAACTTCCCCAGACTCGGCCACGTTACGGGCCTGCGCCACGCGGCAACCCGCCCAGACCAGGGGCACACCGTGCTACTTCTGCGGGCAGGGCCAGCATCCACGCCCACGCTGCCCAGCCCGCTCCGCCATCTGCAGCGACTGCGGGAAAAAGGGGCATTTTGCAAGGGTCTGCCTGGCCAGGCCCAAGGGCCAGAAACACAAAGAACAGCAGGCCCGAAAATCAGGCTCACAGGCCTGCAGGCCTCGCAATGCGGCTGCGCAATGACCTGACACGCCCCCTTTTGACGCGTCATCCGCCTCGTGCTAATCATGCGGTGATCTTGTTGGTGGCCATCTTCTCGACCCGACACGTGCGACCGACGGTGGCGGCCATTTTACGAATCCGACTCGGCTGAGGACTCGGACTATCCACAACTGGGAGCGATTACCCTTGACCAAACGCGGCCAAAACATCTGCAGAACCCGATGATGAAGGTCCAGGTCAAGGGCACGACACTCCATGCCTTTTCGACTCCGGGAGTACGGAGAGCTTTATTCATCCTGAGACGGCAAGGCGCTGCTCCTTGCGCACCCATCCCGCGTCCCAAACCATAGCCCTCACATCCGGGTCCCACTCGGTACAAATCAAGGGGTACTGTATCGCGGATCTCTCGATCCAGGGCGCCGAATACACCCGTTTCAAACTGTATATACTCCCTCACCTCTGCGCCCCCCTGCTGCTCGGACTGGACTTCCAGTGTGGCCACCGAATCCTGACACTGAAGTTCGGCGGACCCTTGCCCCCCTTCGTGGTATGCAGCCTTGCGACACTGAAAGTCGCACCCCCCTCCCTATTCGCAAACCTCACTCCCGACTGTAAGCCCGTCGCCACCAGGAGCCGGTGGTACAGTGCCCAAGACATGACTTTCATCAAGTCAGAGGTCCAGCGTTTACTGGGAGAGGGGGTCATCGAGGCTAGCAACAGCCCCTGGAGAGCACAAGTGGTGGTAGTCCGGTCCGGGGAAAAGATACGAATGGTCGTGGATTATAGCCAGACCATAAACTGCCTCACGCAGCTCGATGCGTACCCGCTTCCTCGCATAGCTGAAATGGTAAATCAGATCGCCCAATACCGGGTATTTTCCACGGTCGATCTCAAATCCGCCCACCACCAGCTCCCCATCCAACCAAAAGACTGCCCCTATACTGCCTTCGAAGCAGCCGGCCGGCTCTTCCACTTCCTCAGGGTCCCCTTCGGCATCACAAATGGGGTCTCCGTCTTCCAAAGGGCGATGGACCAAATGGTGGACCAGTACGGTTTGCGGGCTACATACCCGTACTTGGACAATGTCACCATCGGCGGCCATGACCAGCAGGATCATGAAGCGAACCTCGAAAAGTTCCTCCAGACTGCCCGAGCCCTCAACTTGACCGATAACGAGGAAAAATGCGTTTTCCACACAACCCGGCTAGCCATCTTCTCCTATGTCGTGGAAAACGGGGTCCTATGTCCCGACCCCGACTGCATGCGCCCCCTTAAGGAACTTCCCCTCCCCCGCAGCCTCAAGGCCCTCAAACGGTGCTTGGGGCTCTTCTCCTATTACGCCCAGTGGGTCCCCAAATATACGGACAAAGCCCGCCCACTCATAAAGACCACAATATTTCCCCTGTTGGCTGAGGCCCGATCGGGCTTCAGCCACATCAAGGCCGACATCATCAAGGCCGCTATGCACGCGGTGGATGAAACTATCCCCTTCCAGGTAGAGGGCCATGCGTCAGGCATTGCCTGGCTGCTACCCTCAACTAGGCAGGCAGACCAGTAGCGTTCTTCTCCCAGACCCTCACCGCCTTCGTGATTCGGCACCCTGCAGTCGAGAAGGAGGCACAAGCCATTGTGGAGGCCGTGCGGCACTGGAGGCACTTCCTAGCTGGTAGCAGGTTCACCTTCGTCACCGACCAACGGTTGGTAGCCTTTATGTTCGATAACGCACAACGGGGCAAAATAAAAAAAGCTAAAATTTTGAGGTGGAGTATCGAACTCTCCACCTACACGCATGATATCAAGTATCGTCCAGGGGAGCTCAACGAGCCCCCAGATAGCCTGTCCCGCGGCACGTGCGCTAACGCGCAGGAGGACCGTCTGCAAGCCATCAACAATGACCTCTGTCACCCGGGGGTTACCCGGCTCGTCCACTTTATCAAGTCCCGCAACCTACCTTACTCAACCAAGGAGGTCAAGGCCATGGTCAGGGCTTGCCAGATCTGCGCGGAATGCAAACCACACTTCTACCGGCCAGACAAGGCTCGGCTCGTGAAGGCCTCGGGGCCCTTTGAGCGACTAAGCGTGGACTTCAAGGGCCCCTTCCCGTCCACCAACCGCAATGCCTACCGTTATCGACGGGTTCTCCCACTTCCCATTCGCCATCCCCTGCCTCGACATGACCTCAGTCACCGTGATAAAAGCACTGCACAGCATCTTCACCCTGTTTGGTTTCCCCGCTTATATCCACAGCGACCGGGGTACATCGTTCATGAGCGATGAACTGCGTCAGTATCTGCTCAGCAAAGGCATCGCCTCGAGCAGAACGACCAGTTATAACCCGCGGGGAAACGGGCAGGTGGAGAGGGAGAACGTGACAGTTTGGAAGGCTGTCCTTCTGGCCCTACGGTCGAGAAGTCTCCCAACCACCTGTTGGCAGGAGGTCCTACCAATCGCCCTACACTCCATTAGGTCGCTCCTCTGCATGGCCACGAATGAGACCCCTCACAACCGATTGTTTGCCTTCCCCAGGAAGTCCACCTCCGGGGTCTCGGTTCCACCTTGGTTGACGGCTCCGGGACCTGTTCTTCTCTGGAGGCATGCGAGGAGCCATAAAACGGACCCCCTGGTCGAGAGGGTCCGATTACTACACGCGAACCCTAGTTACGCCTACATCGAGTACCCCGACGGCAGGCAAGATATGGTTTCCCTCCGGGATCTGGCACCTGCTGGTTCCCCCACTACAGACCCTCACGGCTCCCCTTTGGGGCCCAGCATCCACCCCCCCCCCCCGGGTCCCACTCCCTGTCCGCACGCGGCCACACCCGGCCAGCGCCAGCACCGCTACCCCCAGCCTCAGCTATTTACCCTGCGCCCCGATCCCCTACCCCGACCCGGACCAGGGCTCCGATCACCGTGCTCCTGGACGTACCCTCAACTAAGACGTCCGTGTCTGCCGCACAACCATCCGAGCTGAGGAGGTCGATGAGGACGATCAGGCCGCCAAAACGAATAGACTTATGATGGCACTTCACCCCCGCCGGACTTTTTTTTAAAAACAGGGGGTGAATGTGGTGAATGTTTACTGTATTACTGTACCCTTATCATCATGTAAGGTTATGTCCCCTTTAAGACCGGGCTTGGAGCCCTGGGGGACTCCGCCTCTGGTTCAGCCCACCTGGGAGCCGTATATAAGGGGCCGCCTTGTGGGCAGCCCCCAGTAAGCACCCGTCTCGGCACCAGACTAGTTCTTAGCTTATTGAAGCCTTCTTTACCGTTTAACTCTCTACGCGTCGTTATTGAGGGTTTAACAGGTAGCGAGCGGGAACTGCTGCTAGCTTCCCGACACTTGGAGAGGCAAAGCCATCACTGTTATAAAACGTTAATTGGTCCACTTAACGAGGCCCCAAGGACCATATGCCACAAATGATGGTCGCGCCAGCTGATTCACCGGGACTGTACACGCCATCCCCCTGCTGAAAAGGGAGAGCAGCACGTAAAACCCTCCTGCACAGCCAACACCAATTAGCTCGCAGCCTTGCCTCTAGGAAGACAAGCCCCACGATTCGATGATTATTGGACGTGGTCAAGGCCAGATGGGATGCCCTGTTCCCCGAGGGCCTCGGAGGGTCAGCCACAGGGCAACCAGTTGCTGGGTGGAAGTGGCAATGACCGTCAGCTCAGGGAGTGCGACCATGGAAGGCAGCACGGTGGCACAGTGGCATAGTGGTTAGCACTGCTGCCTCACAGCTCCAGGGACCCGGGTTCAATTCTGACCTCAGGTGACTGTGTGGAGTTTTCATTTTCTCCCCGTGTCTGCGTGGATTTCCTCCGGGTGCTCCAGTTTCCTCCCACAGTCCAAAGATGTGCAGGTTAGGTAGATTGGACATGATAAATTGCGCCTTAGTGTCCAAAGGTTCGGTGGGGTTACTGAGTTACGGGGATAGAGTGGAGGCATGGGTTTAAATAGATTTCTCTTTCCAAGGGCCAGTAGACTTGATGGGCTTAATGGCCTCCTTCTGCACTGTAGGGATTCTATGAATGACCAGGAGGACCAACATCCAGTGCCGTAAAATATCAACGCAATGTCCATTCAATTACCAGGCAGGAATGTTCCCTTCCAGTCGGGGAACACTTCAACAGACAAGGATATTCAGCCTCTGATCTTCGGATAAGCGTTCTCCAAGGCGACAACGCAGAATCGCTGAACAGAAACTGATAGCCATGTTCTGCATGCATGAGTACGGCCTCAACCGGGACCTTGGATTCATGTCTCATTACATTCACCCCCCCAACCACCTTGCCTGGGCTTGTGAAATCCTACCAACTGTCCTGGGTTGAGACAATCCACACCTGTGATTATTCTTGTCTCCAGTTGCACTGTCTGAACCTGTAAAGACTTAATTACCTGCAAAGACTCGCATTCAAAGTATCAGATTGCATCATTGACTTTGTCTATATATGAGTTTGGGAAACCCACCTCTTCACTCACCTGATGAAGGAGCACTCCGAAAGCTAGTGACTCCAAAAAAACTTGTTGGACTTTTAAGCTGGTGTTGTAAGACGTCTTACTGTGGCCACCCCAGTCCAATGCCGGCATCTCCACATCATGTGTAAGCTGAGCTTGTGTCAAGTCTCTCAGGGTGAATGACCAACACTTTGTGGTACCATACATTGTTACTCTAACAGATGAAATGCTGTCTTTCGGTACAGGAAAGTTCCTGTGATCCTCAGAGCTTTCAGCTACATTAGCAGCAAAATGTAGTAATTCCCTGGGTACCACTTGTAAACGAATTAGAATATTCAAGACACAAACATCCAGCAATTAACAGTTGGGCACCTTTTGCATAAACAACTGTCGCCGAGTTAATGCTTGTTTGCAACACAGATCACCCAGAGCAAACCTAGAATTTAACTCTGCTGACCTGAAGTAACTTGGGAGATCATTTCTCATCAACTACTTTCTTCATTGTTGAATGGAGGTGCTCTGACTCATGCTTTCAGTAAAGGGCAATCATTACCTAATGCTTCCAATTTAACCATCTAATATTCGAACGCTGATAGATAAACAAGCTATACTTTCAATAGAATTACAGATGACATTTAAATAAAAATTAGGAAACCATCAAGACCAACTGAATTAACAGAAGCTTGTTTAACAGAGTAATAGTGTGCTGGTTTGTATCATAACTGTCCGTTTTGTATGGCGCAGTAATGTTCATTCTCAGTTTGAATCTTCCAACAGAAGTTTCCTTTTAGCCTTCCGGTTTTATTTAATTTTTTTTTCTTTTCCCCCTGGAAGTATTGATCCTTATTTGGATGTGGGTAAGATGCCCTTTTGACTTTTGAACGTATTTGCCCACACTTTGGCCTTCTTGGGAAGTTCCCAGAAGCAGGAAATGAGGCAGACTTAATTGAGCAGGAGGTGAAACATCAGCATCCCGACAGCAGGAAATAAACAGGGCTGAATTCTCCATCCTGCCGCGCGCCACATTTCTGGTTCAGCATGCCGGCGGGGTGCTCTGTTTTGCCGGCTGGGTCAATGGGGTTTCCTATTGTGGGGCAGCCCCACGCCATCGGGAAAGCCCTGTGCTGCCAGCAAAACGGAGTATCCTGACGGCAGAGAATGCAGCCGACAGAGTCCCGTTTAGCGCGGTGTATCTCGTCGCCACTATCAAATGGCACTCTGGTTTATGTTCTGGCTCAGCGGGAAATGCACCTCCGAGGTCGTATTTACCTTCATTGATGACGAAAAGATCAATGGCGCCCCGATCTCTCAACCCCCCAACACAGCCTCCAGACACCCCAACTTACTTGTTAGGGGGTCCTCAAGGCCCCGTCACCCCACTTCATAAGGGCAGGGCACCTGGTGCCCAATCCCCAACACGGGCAATTTGCCATCTGAGCACCTTGCCCCTGCGAGCCTGGTAGTGCCACCAAGGCACTGCCATGGTACCCAGGTGGCACAGACATGATGCCCAGCTGGCAGCCCTACAAATGCTTGTGGAGGATAGGAGATATCCATAGAAGACCTGGCTCATGAAATCTTTGCAGAACCCACAAATCCCATCAGAAAAGACGTATAATGTCACCCATGACTCAAGAAATGCCAGAGCAGAGCAGACCATTGGACTGCTGAAGATGAGATTCGGCTTCCTGGATCACTCAGGTGGAGCACTTCAGTACTCACCACAGAGTGTCTCCAGAATCACTGTGGTCTGCTGTGCCCTACAAAACCTTGCGCAACAAAGTGATGAGAAATTTGCATACAGGGAGGTGGAGACACTGGATGCCTCCTCAGATGAGGGAGGAAAGGAAGAAACGGATTTCCATGAGGGAGTGGATGGTCCAGCTCCATCTCCAGATGCCAAGGTGATGTAGTAAAGTACCAGACAGATCAAATCACCCTTATTTATATCCAGATTCCTGCCAGAATAAGGGGTGAGATTCTCCGACCCCCCGCCGGGTCGGAGAATCGCCGGGGGCTGGCGTGAATCCCGCCCCCGCCGGTTGCTGAATTCTCTGGCACCGGATATTCGGCGGGTCAAGGCGGCTCCGGGGTCCTGGGGTGGGCGGGTGGGCTCCGGGGTCCTGGGGTGGGCGCGGGGCGATCTGGTCCCGGGGGGTGCCCCCACAGTGGCCTGGCCCGCGATCGGGGCCCACCGATCCACGGGCGGGCCTGTGCCATGGGGGCACTCTTTCCCTTCTGCCTCCACCACAGTCTCTACCATGGTGGAGGCGGAAGAGACTCCCTCCAATGCGCATGCGCGGGAATGCCATCAGCGGCCGCTAACGCTCCCGCGCATGCGCCGCCCGGAGATGTCATTTCCGCGCCAGCTGGCGGGGCGGAAATTCGTCCGGCGCCGAACTAGCCCCTTAAGGTTGGGGCTCGGCCCCTAAAGATGCGGAGCGTTCCGCACCTTTGGGGCGGCGCGATGCCCGACTGATTTGCGCCGTTTTGGGCGCCAGTCGGCGGACCTCACGCCGTTTCCGGAGAATTTCGCCCAAGGTCTCTGCAAGGTCACTTGAATGCCTCATGAAATGTCACTATGTGAATATTTGCACATTCAAGAATTACAAACTTCTCACAGAAGCCAAACTGATGTTATTGGGTGGCGAGGAGTAGAGTAGGAGTCATTTAAATACGGCACACAGATCTTTGACCCCATGATGTAACCTCACCTCTGCAGATCTAATTGGCTGAATGTGTGGCCTGCTGCTCTGCCTCCAAGCGGTGGTGCTGCACCTCTGGTCCTACGTCAAGATCCTCAGCATGCGAAGATTTCACCCATTGAATGATGGCAGGTTAATCACCCATGATTTTTTAAAAAACTTAGACATGGGAATTGGGCACCACAGGTTGGGCCAGCATTTATTGCCCATCCCTAATTTCCCTCAAACTGAGCAGTTTGCTAGGCCATTTCAGAGAGCAGTGAAGAGTCAACCAGTGGATCTGGAGTCAGTTATAGGCCAAATCAGGTAAAGATAGTAGATTTTCTTCCCTAAAGGACATTAGTGAACCAGATAGATTTTACAACAATTAACAATGATTTCATGGTCATTTTTAGATTTTTAAATCATTAGATTTTTATTTTTTATTGAATTTAAATTTCACCATCTGCTGTGATCGGATTTCAGCCCAGAGCATTATCCTGGGTCTCTGGATTACTAGTCCGGTGACAATACTATTATACCACTGTCTACCCAGTTGAGCTGAGCCCACTTCCAGAGGGTCACTTAGGAGAGCACTTAGGAGAATGAAGCATGGTCATTTTTCCTCTCCTAGTCTAGGAGTGTTGATATTTATTATCTTGGTAATCACCTCGACTATCCAATGCAGCTACTCAAAGGTTAAGCTTGCTCAGCGAAAATTAATTCTGTCTCAAATTAAAATAATTTATTTCACTTTGTAATACCTTCTACCCCTTTCAAACCCTAGGCAAGAGGAAGATCGGGTACTTTTTTCAGGACCTTGCCAGCGTCTAGGTGGCCCATTCCCTCCTGCAAGAGTTGCAAACTGGTTGTACATATTCCTGGAGAATTCATCATATGATTACCCTTCTCCAACAATCCTGCTCCTGAGATTCCAGTCATTGTTCCCTCAACAAAGCCATCCTTATGGTACACAGCCTTTCTGCACTAATAATAATAAAATAGACTCTTCATACCCAGATTGGATGATTTTGGACTGCTCAATATCTTATACTGAGTAAACTGAATGGTTGAAATAATTTATTTTAAAACAGAAATTTGAATGCCCCGATGATTCTCCTCCTGGAGTGCACATAGCAGTACTCTCGCCGCTATACGTTAATTACAAGAGTCCCCAGGGAAAGTTAGAGGTTTGGGAACTTTACTTAATGCCTGCTCTTCCCTCTTTGTGGCAAAGTGCCTGAAGCCTGCATAGTGTTCCCCTCAGATTCCCCAGTTAAAACCAAAAGCTCAATGTGTGAGGAATCACAGATGGAATCCCAGTACCTACCACCATGGTGCACAGCACCAACTGGAGCAGAGAACTAGGAGTTTTCCATCAATTTAAATTCAATTTGGTTTTGAATTTCAACCTGGTTTTGAATTTAGACTCAATCTTCATAAACAATCCAAAGGTAGTTTAGTTATAAGCTTCTCGCCCTTCAACAGCTAGCCCAAAACAGTGGGAAGGTAAGAAATTTGTGAGATCCTGCTCAACACTGAGGTTTTTTTAATCCACTTGTGTCAGCCTGTGCAAATTTAAAAGAAAAATTTGCATTTGTATTGCATCGTTCATGTCCCAAAGCACTTTACAGTTAGCAAAGCACTTTTGAAGTTTGCTGTTAATGTGGGAAATGCAGTAGCCAATTTGTGTACAGCAAGCTCCTACATGATGTGTTAATGACCAGACAATCAAAATCACACAGATTAAGGCAAACGTTGGACAGACCACCAGGAGAAACTCCCTTTCTCATCTTCAAATTAATGCCATGTGACCCTTTATGACTGAGAGTGCACACAGGGCCTTGGTTTAACATCTCACCTAAAAGCAAAACCTCTAAAAATGCAGCATTCCCTCAGAACTGCACTGCAGGGCCACAAGGGCCTCATCTGGAACTATTGGCCTACATCTAGCAGCAGCCGGGTACCATACCATGGTGGTAAACCCTGGTGGTCATGTCTGTGGCCTGGGGGGGGGGGGCGTGCGGAGGAGAGGGTTAGGTCCTACTACTGGGTAGAACACACCCAATGGAGAAACCCACTCAAGGTGAGGGCCACCCATAGGTAATGAGCTCAGCTCCTGCTCTTAAAGTTAAACCTCATTTGCATCCTTCCCATCTCACTCTGCAGGACTATTGCCTGAACTAACTTCACTTCAGGCTCCAGCAATAATCCTGCAGTCTGGACCTCTGACAGTAATGCAGTGACAACTGCCCCAATTGCAATGCCAGTTTCATAAGCCTGTCGGCCTCTGATTGGTAAATAGAGGCAGAGATGGACATCTACCCCGAAGATGCCGAGGACCCCATTGCTAACCAGGTAAATGCCTGACTGGCACTGAATGAATGTCTGCACTGAGGATGCCACTGGCTATCATGCCGGTAGACGAGCCCACTGCCATTAACATTAAATTCCACTCGCTAACGTCCATTGAGGCCTTCTCTGAGTAAACTATTTATTTTTGGACACAATTGTCTTCGCAAGATATTTTACTGGACCTGCCCTTTTGAGAGTGTTGTCATTTTGAAACCAGGGACCAAATTTTTCTGCAGGTGTCAGGAATTGGGAAGTGGGTTCAGTTCTGGATCAAGAACATGCCTCCGATGGGAAGCTCAAGTTTTGTGTCATTTTCATGGAGGCAACTTGTCAGTTGGGTTTGGGATGGGCTTGCTGCCATTTGAGGCTTCGGGCTTGAAATAGTGGTGGGTCAGTCAAAAAACAGGCAATATTTTGACTTGTCCAGTAGCCATTGCTGTGGCTTTGGTTTGCAGGTTAAGATGTTAGGACAGAGTTTGACGAGGCTAAGATTTTGGAAGGCATTGGAAGGCCTTAAAATTATTGATTCTTTTTACATGATGGAGTATGATCCTTCTGCCCTGCTCAGCCTCTACAAACTGTATCTTCTCACCTAAGCTTGCAACTAACCCAGTCCTTACTTTTGTTGAGCTGGTCAGTAGCATACAACAGCTGAAGGCCGCTCGCTTCTACAACAGTACAGAAGACTTTGTAATTGGCCTATTTATTGATGTAGGCAAGTTCCCTGGTCATCCCTCTCCCCACCCTCACAAATGTTGCCAATGTCCAGAAAGGAGGCCGCATCCAGTCCAGGCTTACGTTTAGCTCTGAAAATCCTGTTCCAGGGCCCCAAAGAGTTAAATTATACCACCATCCATTTGATAAGTACTACAGTAATCTACATTTTATTCATTGCAATAATGTCAAAATACAGGCTCAAGCAGTTACTAGAAAATGTGAGAGTAAATATTGCACAAGGATTTACTCAGGCAATGTCTATGACATACCAGTCCTTTCAAGGATAGTTTCAACATTGCAAATGTTTCCTTATTATAATGGGAAATCCAGCTGGCAGTGTCCAAAAATGGAATCTGGAATGTATTTATAAGTTAAAGAAGCAATGTGACTCACAAATGATGACAGACCTTAGTGGGTTAGAAAAGCCCTCTTCATGGCTTCAAACAATACCAAACATAATAAGAAAATGCAGCTACATCACAACAGAGTGGAATGATGCAAGCTCACTGTGCCTAGGACATTGTAGGAAGGTTACTGTGCAAAAAAAGGTGACAGCTTCTGCTGAATAGATTTACCAAAAATCCAATCAAAGACTCATAAAATGGTTACACGAGACAAGATGCTATTCGGCCCATGGGCTCAGCGAAAGCTGTCTACAAGAAAAATTTAATTAGTCCCACAACACCATCTTTTCCCCATAGAAAAGGCATTTTCTTTCCTTTAAGATGTATATTAAATTCCCTTTTGAAAGCCAGAATTGAATCTGCCTACACCACCCTCTCAGGTACTGCATTCCAGATAAAATCATTTGTTGCATAGAAACCTTTTTCGTCCTCTCACCTTTGGTTCTTTTGTCATTCACCTAAATCTGTATCCTATGGTTTTCAACTCTGCTTTAATGAGGACCATTTCTCCCTCTTTACTCTGTCCAAACCACTCATGATTTTGAACACCTCGATCAGATTTCTTCTCAATATTCTCTTCTCCAAGTTGGACAACACAATTTCTTCAATCTATTCATGTAACTAAAGTCCCTCATCCCTGGAACCATTCTCGTAATTCTTTTCTGCACCTACTCTAAAATCTTTGCACATCCTCCCTGCATTGCAGTGTCCAGAATTGGATCCAATAGATGGGATTTTCTGGCCCTTCCTGCTGCCGGGATCTTCCGGTCCCATCGACGGCAAGCCCCGCAGCAGATTCCCTGGTGATGGGACAGGTGAGCCATGCAAAATGCCGTCGACATCAGCAGAAGCAGAATATCCCATTAGCGGTCAATGGCAAGCCATTTCTGCTGCCAGAAAACACACTGCACGGGGGGTGGGTACAGAAAAACTTGCCCATTTATAAAGATTCACCATAATTTCCTTGTTTTTGTACACTATACTTTAGACAGGCAAGGGCTAATTATGGAAAGTCGGCATGGCTTTGTAAGTGGAAAGTCATGTCTCACGAATTTGATTGAGTTTTTTGAAGGGGTAACCAAGAAAGTAGATGAGGGCAGTGCGGTCGATGTTGTCTACATGGACTTTAGCAAGGCCTTTGACAAGGTACCACATGGTAGGTTTTTGCAAAAGGTTAAATCTCACGGAATCCAGGGTGAGACAACCAATTGGATACAAAATTGGCTTGGCGACTGAAGCCAAAGGGTGGTTGTGGAGGCCTTTGACCAGTGGTGCGCCTCAGGGATCGGTGCTGGGTCCATTGTTATTTGTTATATATATGAATGATTTGGATGAGAATGTAGGAGGCATGGTTAGTAAGTTTGCAGATGACACCAAGGTTGTTGGCATAGTGGATTGTGAAGAAGGTTATATAAAATTGCAACAAGATCTTGACCAATTGGGCCAGTGGGCCGATGGAGTTTACTTTGGATAAATGTGAGGTGATGCATTTTGGTAGATTAAATCAGGGCAGGATCTACTCAGTTAATGGTAGGGAGTTGGGGAGAGTTACAGAACAATGAGATCTAGGAGTACAGGTCCATAGCTCCTTGAAAGTGGAGTCACAGGTTGTCAGGGTGGTGAAGAAGGCATTCAGCATGCTAGGTTTCATTGGTCAGAATAAGGAATACAGGTGTTGGGACATCTTGTTGAAGTTGTACAAGACTTTGGTAAGAGCACACATGGAATACTGTGTACAGTTATGGTCACCCTATTATAGGAAGGATATTGTTAAACTAGAAAGAGTGCAGAAAAGATTTACGAGGATGCTACCAGGACTTGATGGTCTGAGTTATAAGGAGAGGCTGGATAGGCTGGGACATTTTTCCTTGGGAGTGTGGGAGGCTTAGAGATGATCTTATAGAGCTCTATAAAATAATGATGAGCCCAGATAAGGTAGATAGTCGACATCTTTTCCAAAAGATAGAGGAGTCTAGAACTAGAGGGATAGGTTTAAGATGAGAGGGAGAGATACAAAAGAGACCAGAGGGGAATGTCTTCACACAGAGGGTGGTGAGCATCTGGAACAGGCTGCCGGAGGCAGTGCCAGACACGGGTACAATTTTTTCCTTTAAAAAACAGTGAGACAGTTACATGAGCAGGGTGGGTATAGAGGGATATGAGCAAAATGCAGGCAAGTGGGACTAGCTTAGTGATAGAAACCGGGCAGCATGGACAAGCTGGGCCGAAGCATCTGTTTCCATGCTGTAAACATTTATGACTCTATGATTGATAAAGTCCAGGGTCCTATCTGTTGTTTAACCATTTTCCCAACCTACCCTGCCAACTTTTTGCAGATATACCCCCAGGTTCTCTGCTCTACACCCTCTTTAAAAATTGTTCCCTTTGGTTTATATTGCCTCTCCTCACTTTACGTACCAAAATCTATTACTTCATACTTAACATTTCATTGCCACATTTTCACCAATTCCACCAGCCTGTGTCCTGTTGATACCTAATCACTGTTGTCTTCATAGTTTACAATATTTTCAAGTTTTGTGTCATCTGAAAATTCTGCACCCAAATCTAAATCATTGATATAAATCCGGAAAGCAGTGATCCTGGTATTGCCCCCTGGAGAACACCACTGAGTCTGAAAAACAATCATGCAGCACTAATTTCTATTTGTTGCCACTCAGCCAACGTTGTACCCATGCTGTCACTGTCGCTGTTATTCCATGTGCCTCAACTTTGCTATTATGTGGCACTTTATGAAATGCCTTTTGAAGTCATGTACTGCATTGTGCTCATTAACCCTCTCTAACATCTTATCAAAACATTAATGAAGCTATTGAAACACAATTTGCCTTTAACAAATCTATGTTGCCTTTCCTTAATTATTTCACTCTTGTCCAAGTGATTGCTAATTTTATCCAAAATTTCTGTTTCCAAAAGCTTTTGCACCACAAAGGTTGAACTGACTGGCGTGGAGCACACTGGAGTACGATTCATCAAGGAATTAAGGATAGATGATTCAACATAAAGTTTCAAGTCCTCGATACAACCATCCATTTTAGAACATTTGATCATTCCTCTTAATAAAATTGGGATATGTGTATCTTCTGTTCCTCGTTAATTTCTTCCAAGAGGTTTGATTTTATTGTTGAAGCTTGTTTTCTGAGTACCCACAGTCATGCCAACGTATGCTTACATATGTTGAATTAAATTCCGCCTCTCAAGTCTGGGCTCATTTTTCCTGGAACTCCAATGTGAATTCCTTCAATCAGGTTTCCCCCCCACCACAATATCGAAACGGCTCTTATCAAAGTCACAAATTACATCCTACATGACTGTAGGAAAGTTGAGTTACCCCTCCTTATCCTTCTTCACATGTCTGCAGCCCCATCATCTTCCACGAGTGATTCTCCAATGTCATCCAACTGGATGGGACCATACTCTTTGATTCCATTTGTATCTACCTAATTGCTTGCATTGGTTTCTCTTCCTGCTCCCACATCATTATTTCTTGTGTCCCGAAGGATTTATATTGGCCCTTTCCTACTTCTCATCTATATGCTGACCCTTGTTGACATCATCGGAAAGCACAGTATTAATTTTCACAAGTACACTGATGACACCCAGCTCCACCTTACCACTACTTACTTCTCTTGACTCCCTCACCATTTCTAAATGGTCAGACTGTTTATCTGACATCTAGTGCTGAATGATCAGAAATTTTCTCCAGTTAAATACTGGGAAGGTTGAAGCCATTGGGCGCAATTTTGTGGGCATGTTGCACTTTAGTGAGAGCGCGACGAGGCTGTTAAATCGCGGGTCAGGCCAAAATCAAGAACCGCAGTGGGCACCGATCGGTTTGCGATCTAACCAACCCATTCCCGTTGGCGAAATCAGGATCTCGCCAGAGTGTGGGGAGAAACCAATTATCACCACTTAAGCACTTATGCAACTAACGAGAGCGACTCTGTTTCGAATGGCCTTCCGTGATTGAACCGCCTCCCCTGCGAGTGGTCATGCGGGCGCTGAATACTATTCCTTTTCAAAAACGTGAATCTGGCAAAAGGGCTGCTGGGGGGACCCGGGGGGGGGGGGGGGGGGGGGTGAGAAGCCATCTTCGTTCACAGGCATAGAGCCCAGGGCACTGGTGCTGCTGCCCTGGTGCTCGGAGTGGTGTGGGGGCGCTCCCGGGGCTGAGCCTCGGTTGGGGCGGACCGTCATCAGGGGTGGGAGGGGATGCATGCCCCACGCCTGTGGATCCTCCATACCGACCCCTCGACTGTGTGTTCCCATTTGGGAGCAACCCCAGCCCCTGCCCGCCTGCCCCACGACTATCCATAACCTCCACTGACCGCGGAGACCTCTGGCTGCTCGGCTGAAGGCTTTTGTCAATTGGAAATTAGCAATCGTAGTTAAGTGAGCACTTACCTCCCAGGTAGCTTCCCTTCGGCAGACGTGCCATGTAGCATGTGGGGATTATTGCCGAGGTTATTGCCTAGAATCCCAATCAGGCCGTGTTGTCTGGAAAATGTGCCTGAACACTATGGGAGGTTACACCACGGATGCAGCGAGCAGCATCTGACCACCCAGGGGCTGGGCCCCAGCACCGGGGACAGTACCGTGGCCAGAGGGTGGGTATGTGTACCGGGGAGGGAAACATCGCCCAGTCCAGGTCACATTACGTGTGTGTCTGGGTGTACAGGATCTGTGGTCTGGTGAGCTACGGCTGTGGGCAGGGCATGCTGTGGGGTGTGGGGTTTGGGGGGGGGGGGGGGTGGGATGGGGAGATAGCAATGGGGGACTGGTGGGTCCCATGCTGGAAGACACCGCTGGTTGTCAGTCCCTCACCCTCTCCCAATTTCTTATGGATATTGCACAGGATGGACGATTTCTTGGACCCTGTTGAACTTACCCTCACGGTGCTGCTGCCAGACCCGTCATAACCCAGGGCCGTAGGAATTTAAAACAAAGATAAGTTCAGGAAGAAACAAATCTATTCTGACCTTTCACTGTTCCCTCCGAGGACTAAATAATGGTATGAGTGAAAAGATCAAACATGGTCTGGTCTTTGCTTCTGTTTGTATTTCCGATCAAACTCCCGACCATACTGTTGTCACATAATCTTGATAAAGAGAATGTATAAATATTGAGCTAATTCTCCGCGAAAGCGCGGAACTTGTGAAAGACTGAGCAGTTTTGTTGACTGCTCTCTGACTTCAAGTTTCAGCCATTACTGCATGCAGTTGTTTTCGAAAATAAAGCTTGTTATTCTGTCTTAACGAGTGTGTTGTATCTTTCTACTACAGAAGCGGGAAAATATTGACTTTGACCTAGCCAGACAGCAGAGAAAGCAGTGGCAGCAGGGTTGACAAGAGGCTGAAGACGGTGGGTCATGTGCAGGCGCCCGCCCCAAGAAAGAGACAGACGCCAGCACAAGGTAAGATTAACCTTGGTCTCTCGCTCTTTCTCTCGGATTGGTGGTTCGACCCCTCATCCCTGACGGAAGTGACGGAAGGTGACGGTGCTCGAATCTAAATTGTACTTATTAAATTATGAGTAGAGTACTTCGGGTCAGGGACCCCAATTGTGGTTAGCCTTAGGTCAGGGACCCCTTGCTTGTTTTACAGATTTAAGTTTGGGTCAGGGACCTCTTATACAGTTTGGGTCAGAGACCCTGCAATTTGATTTGGTACCAGGGATTTTTTTCATTGCCAGGGGCACATTTTATTGACATTATGGGACAGAGTTTAGACAAAACCGGGGGCAATTCCCCTCTATTTTTCATGTGCTCTGAAAACCCTTCTCAAGAACGTAATTTACGAAGATTATCTGCAGCGCTGAACAATAAATTGGGTAATGATATTTGGCCACTAGGGGGCACTTGGAACTACGATAATTGCATTTCTGCTGAGAAAATCATTTGGCAGAGAAACACCGGTTTTAAATGGAAATTTTTAATCTCACAGTGGAAGACACAATCCACTAAGCGCCACGGACAATCACTATTAATGAGTTGGAGAGGTAACGCCCGTAGAAAAGGGATTGATGATTGTGTGGATGGTAAAGCAAAAAATTGGGAGACTTTAAAATTGGAATGTGAACTTTGGGATAGAAAGCATAAACAACAAGGCGAAAATAAAAAATCTCCAACCACTAGGCAGAGAGGGCTAGCCCAGCAGATTAAACAAAAGGAGGATCCTCCCAGTTGCTCTGGCATGCCGATGTTTCCCTATTCAGGCGATACGGAAGAGGAGGAGGATTTAACCCCTGGACCCCACCCTCATCCTGCACACACCGATTCTACAATTCCACCGTTCCAAGTCCAGACTCCTCCTTATGGTCCCACTGCCAATGAAACTCCTGCTAACGCATCCCCCGTAGCAACACGCACTCGGTCACATACGCAAGCCGTTAATATGGAACAACCCTTCACCTCTGTTATTCAAGCTTTTCTTGATTTATCACTCCAACCTAAGGAGGAGCAAACTTTTCCGCCACCACCTCCCCCCACAAATTATCCCATTAGGAGTGTTATTAACCCCCACGCTGGTGATAATGACGACCCATTCATTGAGGTGTGGCAGGCTTTTAAACCCCATGAGCTATGTTTGATCATGGTCCAATGTCCTCCTGCAAAGAGGACACAGAGGGGTTCACTGAGTTTTTGAGGAGAACTGCGACCATGTACGGTGCTACCGCACGTGATCAATATTCTCTGATTTATTCATCCCTTCCCCCATAATTAGGGGAAAGATGGAAAAATGAATTAGGACTTCATGGGGACACGTGGACGGCCTTCAGCGCCGTACACCAAATGGAGGACGATCAGCGTACTTTAATGTAAACCCGTTGACATCGCCAAACTCCTTGAATGTACCCCCACTTCTGACCGCTTTTGTGGCGTGTGCACTCTTTACTCCGGGGACATTGCTTTCAATGCAGGCACACAAGGGCTGTTTAACACAGGACTAAATCGCTGGCTTTGAAAGCAGACTAAGGCAGGCCAGCAGCACGGTTCGATTCCCGTAACAGCCTCCCCGAACAGGCGCCGGAATGCGGCGACTAGGGGCTTTTCACAGTGACTTCATGTGAAGCCTACTTGTGACAATAAGCGATTTTCATTTCATTTCATTTCACAGTCTCCCCAATTTAATGCACTATTAATGCAGGTTTTGCCTGACCTCGTAGCATCCAGTATTAAAACTAATAACATGGACTGGTCTGACAATTCTAAACCTCAAATGAAACGTGCTGTGTCTTATTATTGGAGCAATGGCCATAACCGTGAGGCCTGTTACAAAGACACTTCGCCCAGAATTAAATCCGAATTCATCCAACATCCCTCTCAAAGAAGAGCTCCTAAAGGTCAGAACTCTCAGACAGATCCACGTTACTATCGCCCAGATTGCACGGACCCTCCTGAATTTGGTTACCGCTCACAGGCTCCTTACCCCTTCACTCCACACATGGAGGATTTCGACAGCGCTCCTCCGCGTTGTCCTCCTGCCAAATATAATGTCACTTGCTTCAACTGTCAACGTACAGGCCACTACACTAGGGATTGTCCAGCACCCAGACGACACGGTAGATTTCAACCCCATCGGCAGACACCCTTTACTACCTCTAACCCCTACTGACCAGCCAGATCAAACTTTCCGGTCCTCTTAACAGACCACTCTGACGAGCCCACCGCTACGATTTACACAGAGGGCGTGCCTATCCCCTTCCTGATTAACACCGGCGCGACTCATTCTACGCTAGACTGGACATTAATTCAGAAACATTGCTTTCCCCTTTCTGATAAGCAAGTGGAACTTCTGGTTTCATGGGGGAAGGTGCTGTTTATCCGCTTACAAAGCCGCTCTCTGTTCAATTTGAGGGCCGGGAATGTTGCATCCCTTTCACAGTTACCCGTGTCCTCGGTGTCAACCTGGCCGGACGTGACTTGCTGTGTCCTTTGCAGGTGGAAATTGTTTGCCTTGATAACGGCATTACTATATCAGCTATCCCGCAGGCCCAGCTTCAAAATTTTCCCCTTTTCACTGCTCCACAGTGGTGGTCGGTTGATTTTGATCCCTCACACATTTCACCTCCCTTAGATATTCCCGATCCACATGTCACTCTTTGCTACGATCATACAGGATGCTCGCCTGATTTGGAGAGCATTTACCAAGACGCCCTCGGTTCTCTACAATCCGTTTCCTTTGTTGGCCTCGCTAAGGGAAAAGAAGGGTCTGCCTTTCTTCTCAATTTACCCCATGGCCTCTGGCGTCAGTCGGGACTTGTGTCACCCCACGTGACCCTTTCTGTGAACGAAGGCTACAGTGCCAAGTCCTTGGGATTTCTGGCAGCTGCACTGCGAGAACAAGCTGATCCTTTCTTTAATGGAAGTCAAACCCTACCTGCAGGCACTTTAGAATATTTTCAACGCCTATTTGTCCTCATTGGCACACTGCACCACCATCGTTCAGTCCAATCAACGACTTCTGAACTACCCGCAGATTTATGGGCGGCCTCCAAACACAAAGTTGGTCTCACTAATGTCCCTCCCGTTGTTATTAAAGTTAAACCTGACATGCCCTTGCCCTCGATTTCACAGTACCCTTTGCACCCCGAGGCTGAAGAAGGAGTCTCGGTCATGATTCAATCGTTCCTTCAACAGGGACTTGTGGTACCATGAAATCGCCCTGTAACACCCTGATTCTTCCAGTTCCAAAGATAGGAAGACCATCTGAATGGCGTTTGGTCCTAGACCTCCGACGTATTAATCAGATAGTGGAACCCTTACATCTTATTGTCCCAAACCCGGCGACAATCCTTAGTAATGTCCCACTCCGCGGAAGTGACTGTTTTCACCCTTGTTCATTTACAACTTGTCGTTTTTGCAATACCCCTCGCCCCTGAATCACAGTATTTGTTTGCCTTTACATTTAAGGGAAACCAATACACTTGGACTAGGGTCCCACAGGGCTTCATTCATTCTCCAACCCTTTTCTCACAGGCATTGCACTCCCAGTTAGCGACATTATCAACTCCTGGTGGCTCCACCATCATCCAATATGTTGATGACTTACTCCTTGCCAGCCCTGACTTCAACGCTAACCAGCGTGACACCGTTTACCTGTTCATCGGTCTCCATTCATGGGGATATGTGATCCCGCCCACTAAAGTTCATAAAGGCCAACGGCAGGTCAAATTTTTGGGTGTCCTAATAAGTGCTACGGATCGCTCCCTTACTCAGGAACGCATTACTCCAATACTGCAGACCCCATGTCCTAGATCGCCCAAGCAGGTGCGAGCCTTTTAGGATTGGTGAACTTTTGCAGACAATGGATTCCGAATGTTACTGTCCATACTAAAGATTTAACTCCGTACTCCTCTCAAAATGCTCCTCTTAAGTTTGAACTTCCTGATTCAGCAAAACAATCTTTTGTTTCTCTCAAAAACACCCTGGCTACCGCCCCAGTGCTAGGACTACCTATGTATGACAGACCCTTTCAGTCGTACGTTAATGTTCTTGATGAATGTGCCACTGGTGTTCTAACACAAGAACACGGTGACCGGCGTCGCCCAGTCGCCTACTATTCTACGAAATTGGATCCTGTAGCTTGCGGTCTACCTCCCTGCACCCAAATTCTTACAGCTGTCCATTTGTTAGCACAGGCCGCCTCTAATCTGACCCTTCACCAGCCAGTACACGTGCATACCGCGCACTCTATTGTGGCTCTCCTAACATACATAGAACATAGAACATAGAACATACAGTGCAGAAGGAGGCCATTCGGCCCATCGAGTCTGCACCGACCCACTTAAGTCCTCACTTCCACCCTATCCCCATAACCCAATAACCCCTCCTAACCTTTTTGGTCACTAAGGGCAATTTATCATGGCCAATCCACCTAACCTGCACGTCTTTGGACTGTGGGAGGAAACCGGAGCACCCGGAGGAAACCCACGCACACACGGGGAGAACGTGCAGACTCCGCACAGACAGTGACCCAGCAAGGAATCGAACCTGGGACCCTGGCGCTGTGAAGCCACAGTGCTAACCACTTGTGCTACCGTGCTGCCCCACGTCTCAGCAAACCCAGCATCTGACTCAAGCCCGCCTGAGCCGCTATGAGGTTTCACTATTGCAAAACCCCTACCTCTCCTTTCATTACTGTTCGACCTTAAATCCTGCTGTGTTCCTCGAACAGCCCCCCGATAACCTTGCGGACCAGCCACACGATTGTTTGCTTCGGAATCACTTCCTTACCGCGTCTCGCCCGGATTTAACGGACCGGCCTATTGATAATCCAGATCTAATTTTTTATGTTGATGGCAGTTCCTCCATTTCTCTCACTGGCATCCCACAGTGGGGATATGCTGTGGTAACCGACACTAATGTGCAGGAAGCAGCAGCCTTCGAGACCCCTGTCTCCGCACAAAAAGCCGAGTTATTTGCCCATACTCGAGCATGTATTTTGGCCACAGATAAAAGTACTAATGTTTACACTGATTCTAGGTATGCCTTTGGCGTGACCCACGATTTCGATCGCCTCTGGCAACAACGAGGCTTTCTCACCTCTGTGGGAGCTCCCATTCAAAATGCTCTTTGGGTTAAAAATGTCCTCGATGCTATTCAGCTTCCCCATCAATTGGCAATTATTAAATGTGCTGCGCACACAAAGGGGGACACTCCTGTTCAATTAGGAAATGC
Source organism: Scyliorhinus torazame (assembly GCF_047496885.1). Taxonomy (NCBI): domain Eukaryota; kingdom Metazoa; phylum Chordata; class Chondrichthyes; order Carcharhiniformes; family Scyliorhinidae; genus Scyliorhinus; species Scyliorhinus torazame. The sequence continues at coordinate 165,165,861 of NC_092708.1, read as the reverse complement.
CCGTGCTGATTCGGCTGCGGCTTTAACAGCCTCTCTGATTGTTCCCAGTGGGGCTAATCAGGCTCTAAACCAGGTACCTGCATTAGGAACGAAGGGCATGCCAAACATAACTGAAGTTCAAAATTTACAGAAGGACGCCTCTGATTCCGAGCGCACACTATGGAAGTCAATGGGGTGTTCACACTCCTTGACACGAGACCTCTGGTTTACTCCCGTTGGTCACGTTTGTATTCCGAATACTTTATTGCCGGTACTTATTGATATTTGCATTCTTGTACCCATCTTGGCAAGGAGGGAATGGTACAGCTACTTCTGAAAACTTGGTGGCACCCAGATTTGAATACAGCAGCGCAAACGCGGCTGGATCGATGCGTTATTTGCATGAAACATAATAAGGGTAAAGGCATTAAATGCCCTCCAGGAACCTCTCCACTTGCCAGGTGACCCTTTTGCCTGTATACAGCTTGATTTTATCGAATTGCCAAAAGCACAGTGCTATAAATATTGTTTAGTAATAATCGATGTGTTTAGTAAATGGATTGAAGCCTTCCCCACCACTAATTGTACGGCACATACAGTGGTGAAGTTGTTGTTAACGGAAGTCATTCCTCGTTTTGGGGTACCCAAAATGGTGAACTCAGACAATGGACCACATTTTGTAGCTCGGTTCAATACTGAATTGTGCGAAGCACTCGTAATTAAACAGCAACTGCACTGCGCGTATCACCCGCAGGCTGCAGGAATTGTGGAAAGAGCCAACGGGACTTTAAAAGAAAAATTACCTAAATTAACTGAAGAAACTGGATTAAATTGGCTAAAAGTATTACCCTTGGTACTGTTTCGCATGCGAGTGACTCCCCATTTGCGGACCGGTCTGACAGCTGCAGAGATATTTTATGGTCGGCCAATGAGGCCTCCCTGGGATGCCCATGAAAAACCCCTAGAGGGAGTAGACCTCCATGTGATGGGGGAACAAATGCAGAACTATTTGAAGCAATTAACACTTTCTCTGAAGTTTCTCCACTCACAAGTAAAACAGGCACATCTCCCGGTAACTAATAATAAAACCCATTGGTGTGAGGTAAGTACCATATTGTATTATTGTTATTAATATTTTTTTTTATATTAAAAAATTTAAATTAGTTGTTAGTCAGATCTTGGTAGAAAGTTAGAGGAATGGCAGGGAAGGGAGTGCAATGTTCCTCCTGCAGGATGTTTGAGGTGAGGGATGCCGTTAGTGTCCCTGCTGATTTTACCTGCAGGAAGTGCTGCCATCTCCAGCTCCTCCAAGACCGAGTTAGGGAACTGGAGCTGGAGTTGGAAGAACTTCGGATCATTCGGGAGGCAGAGGGGGTCATAGATAGCAGCTTCAGGGAATTAGTTACACCAAAGATTGGAGATAGATGAGTAACTGTAAGAGGGACTGGGAAAAAACAGTCAGTGCAGGGATCCCCTGCGGTCGTTCCCCTGAGAAACAAGTATACCGCTTTGGATACTTGTGGGGGGGGGGACTTACCAGGGGTAAGCCATGGGGTACGGGCCTCTGGCACGGAGTCTGTCCCTGTTGCTCAGAAGGGAAGGGGGGAGAGGAGCAGAGCATTAGTAATTGGGGACTCTATAGTCAGGGGCACAGATAGGAGATTTTGTGGGAGCGTGAGAGACTCACGTTTGGTATGTTGCCTCCCAGGTGCAAGGGTACGTGATGTCTCGGATCGTGTTTTCCGGGTCCTTAAGGGGGAGGGGGAGCAGCCCCAAGTCGTGGTCCACATTGGCACTAACGACATAGGTAGGAAAGGGGATAAGGATGTCAGGCAGGCTTTCAGGGAGCTAGGATGGAAGCTCAGAGCTAGAACAAACAGAGTTGTTATCTCTGGGTTGTTGCCCGTGCCACGTGATAGTGAGATGAGGAATAGGGAGAGAGAGCAATTAAACACGTGGCTACAGGGATGGTGCAGGCGGGAGGGATTCAGATTTCTGGATAACTGGGGCTCTTTCTGGGGAAGGTGGGACCTCTACAGACAGGATGGTCTACATCTGAACCTGCGGGGCACAAATATCCTGGGGGGGAGATTTGTTAGTGCTCTTTGGGGGGGTTTAAACTAATGCAGCAGGGGCATGGGAACCTGGATTGTAGTTTTAGGGTAAGGGAGAATGAGAGTATAGAGGTCAGGAGCTCAGATTTGACGTCGCAGGAGGGGGCCAGTGTTCAGGTAGGTGGTTTGAAGTGTGTCTACTTCAATGCCAGGAGTATACGAAATAAGGTAGGGGAACTGGCAGCATGGGTTGGTACCTGGGACTTCGATGTTGTGGCCATTTCGGAGACATGGATAGAGCAGGGACAGGAATGGGTGTTGCAGGTTCCGGGGTTTAGGTGTTTTAGTAAGCTCAGAGAAGGAGGCAAAAGAGGGGGAGGTGTGGCGCTGCTAGTCAAGAGCAGTATTACGGTGGCGGAGAGGATGCTAGATGGGGACTCATCTTCCGAGGTAGTATGGGCTGAGGTTAGAAACATGAAAGGAGAGGTCACACTGTTGGGAGTCTTCTATAGGCCTCCAAATAGTTCTAGGGATGTAGAGGAAAGGATGGCGAGGATGATCCTGGATAAGAGCGAAAGTAACAGGGTAGTTATTATGGGAGACTTTAACTTTCCAAATATTGACTGGAAAAGATATAGTTCGAGTACATTAGATGGGTCGTTTTTTGTACAGTGTGTGCAGGAGGGTTTCCTGACACAATATGTTGACAGGCCAACAAGAGGCGAGGCCACATTGGATTTGGTTTTGGGTAATGAACCAGGCCAGGTGTTGGATTTGGAGGTAGGTGAGCACTTTAGGGACAGTGACCACAATTCGGTGACGTTTACGTTAAGGATGGAAAGGGATAAGTATACACCGCAGGGCAAGAGTTATAGCTGGGGGAAGGGAAATTATGATGCCATTAGACGTGACTTGGGGGGGATAAGGTGGAGAAGTAGGCTGCAAGTGTTGGACACACTGGATAAGTGGAGCTTGTTCAAGGATCAGCTACTGCGTGTTCTTGATAAGTATGTACCGGTCAGGCAGGGAGGAAGGTACCGAGCGAGGGAACCGTGGTTTACCAAAGAAGTGGAATCTCTTGTTAAGAGGAAGAAGGAGGCCTATGTGAAGATGAGGTGTGAAGTTTCAGTTGGGGCGATGGATAGTTAAAGGTAGTGAGGAAGGATCTAAAGAGAGAGCTAAGACGAGCAAGGAGGGGACATGAGAAGTATTTGGCAGGAAGGATCAAGGAAAACCCAAAAGCTTTCTATAGGTATGTCAGGAATAAGCGAATGACTAGGGAAAGAGTAGGACCAGTCAAGGACAGGGATGGGAAGTTGTGTGTAGAGTCTGAAGAGATAGGCGAGATACTAAATGAATATTTTTCGTCAGTATTCACTCAGGAAAAAGATAATGTTGTGGAGAAGAATGCTGAGCTCCAGGTAAATAGATTAGATGGCATTGAGGTACGTAGGGAAGAGGTGTTGGCAATTCTGGACAGGCTGAAAATAGATAAGTCCCCGGGACCTGATGGGATTTATCCTAGGATTCTCTGGGAGGCCAGGGAAGAGATTGCTGGACCATTGGCTTTGATTTTTATGTCATCATTGGCTACAGGAATAGTGCCAGAGGACTGGAGGATAGCAAATGTGGTCCCTTTGATCAAAAAGGGGAGCAGAGACAACCCCGGCAACTATAGACCGGTGAGCCTCACGTCTGTAGTGGGTAAAGTCTTGGAGGGGATTATAAGAGACAAGATTTATAATCATCTAGATAGGAATAATATGATCAGGGATAGTCAGCATGGCTTTGTGAAGGGTAGGTCATGCCTCACAAACCTTATCGAGTTCTTTGAGAAGGTGACTGAACAGGTAGACGAGGGTAGAGCAGTTGATGTGGTGTATATGGATTTCAGCAAAGCGTTTGATAAGGTTCCCCACGGTAGGCTATTGCAGAAAATACGGAGGCTGGGGATTGAGGGTGATTTCGAGATGTGGATCAGAAATTGGCTAGCTGAAAGAAGACAGAGGGTGGTGGTTGATGGGAAATGTTCAGAATGGAGTTCTGTCACAAGTGGAGTACCACAAGGATCTGTTCTGGGGCCGTTGCTGTTTGTCATTTTTATCAATGACCTAGAGGAAGGCGCAGAAGGGTGGGTGAGTAAATTTGCAGACGATACTAAAGTCGGTGGTGTCGTCGATAGTGTGGAAGGAAGTAGCAGGTTACAGAGGGATATAGATAAGCTGCAGTGCTGGGCTGAGAGGTGGCAAATGGAGTTTAATGTAGAGAAGTGTGAGGTGATTCACTTTGGAAGGAATAACAGGAATGTGGAATATTTGGCTAATGGAAAAGTTCTTGAAAGTGTGGATGAGCAGAGGGATCTAGGTGTCCATGTACATAGATCCCTGAAAGTTGCCACCCAGGTTGATAGGGTGGTGAAGAAGGCCTATGGAGTGTTGGCCTTTATTGGTAGAGGGATTGAGTTCCGGAGTCAGGAGGTCATGTTGCAGCTGTACAGAACTCTGGTACGGCCGCATTTGGAGTATTGCGTACAGTTCTGGTCACCGCATTATAGGAAGGACGTGGAGGCTTTGGAGCGGGTGCAGAGGAGATTTACCAGGATGTTGCCTGGTATGGAGGGAAAATCTTATGAGGAAAGGCTGATGGACTTGAGGTTGTTTTCGTTGGAGAGAAGAAGGTTAAGAGGAGACTTAATAGAGGCATACAAAATGATCAGAGGGTTAGATAGGGTGGACAGTGAGAGCCTTCTCCCGCGGATGGAAATGGCTAGCACGAGGGGACATAGCCTTAAACTGAGGGGTAATAGATATATGACAGAGGTCAGAGGTAGGTTCTTTACGCAAAGAGTAGTGAGGCCGTGGAATGCCCTACCTGCTACAGTAGTGAACTCGCCAACATTGAGGGCATTTAAAAGTTTATTGGATAAACATATGGATGATAATGGTATAGTGTAGGTTAGATGGCTTTTGTTTCGGTGCAACATCGTGGGCCGAAGGGCCTGTACTGCGCTGTATTGTTCTATGTTCTATAACGGCAGGGACAGCCGTCCCTCGATATCCAGTGATCAAACCCGGAGACCACGTGTTGGTGAAAAACTGGGACAGAAAGAAACTAGGACAATGTTGGAGCGGACCCTTCCTCGAACTGCTGACTACACCAACTTCCGTCAAACTTGAAGGACGTTCAAGTTGGATACATCTATCCAATTGCAAGAAGATAGTCTCCAACCCAGACGAGAACACAGGATGAAGATCTTCATTATAATTTTTGGACTCTGGACTATTTAGCCTTAATGGCCACTCGGTAGTAAAAAATCGACCTAAACAAAACCTGCCTTCCAATACCTAGTTATATATGTCATATCTTTATGTCGAAAAATTGAACGTAAGCAAGTGTTGGGTTTGTACCCACATCCCCGTCCATTCGAGGGAAGGAATACCTCTGCAATCCCTCCCCTTTCATATCGCAGAGACGGTTGAATGGACTTTCCGACAAAATCAAACAGGGAGCAGGGGAAATAGGGGCATACGGAAATATGGACATCTGCTGTCTATGACATGACTAAATTTTCAGCTTCGTATCAACCTACCTATAATCATGCCTTGACTCCACCCCCCCTCACTGTCCACTCGTATAATGTTCAAGGTTCCATGTGTTTTAATAAATCAGGGAAAGGCAAGTTAATGGGGCAAAGTAGGTGCAACCTTACAGTTAACTGGCAAGGACCGGTACCAGGCATATCCAACAAGGGCATGTTTAACTGTGATTTGTCCAAAGTATGGAATATAACCTCTAACATTTCATGGGGACAGACATCCCCAATCCCCTGGATGACATCAGCTGATGACATTACGGCCTATAATGGAACCTATTTCATATGCGGCACTAAAGTATATCCATGGCTCCCCATTGATTGGACAGGATCCTGCTTTTTGGGATATGTTGTACCTCAAATGCGTCACCTACCCACCCTTAAGCACTCCCCCTCGCGAGCAAAAAGGACTATTTCTAAAATGGAACAGTTCTTTATGATGGCCTTTCCCTTGTACGGAACGGGCAAGGCATCCGACGAACTGATCCACATGGCTACAGCATTGGAACAACTGGCGAATGTAACGGCAGCAGAAGCCAGGGAAACTGGACAGGCACTGGCTGAGGTCTCAGCTGAGCTAGTAGCTGTCCGGACTGGGGCATTACAAAATCGACTGGCTTTGGATTATCTGTTAGCCTCGCAGGGAGGAACGTGCGCTATCATAGGTCAGGAGTGCTGTACTTATATTCCAGATGGCTCTGAAAATATCACTAACCTGGCCGACCATATTAAGAGACAGGCTGCTCAAATTCAAGAGATTGGCAGTGAATTTCATGACTATAACCCGCCGGGTTGGCTATGATGGTTGGGTCACGGATTATTTGATTGGATCTTTAAGGCCTTCATTCTACTGCACCTAATTCTACTAGGGATAGGATTGCTTGGTTGCTTGTGTAAATGCATTTTAAAACGAGTCATGGATATACCTATTTAACTAGTTGTCATGATATGACAAAAGGAGGGAATGTGATATGGTACGAATTAAGTAATGGCATGATGGGAAAACTGGTCAACGGGAAGACTGGTCAAAAGGTTTGATACAATATAAGAAAGACTGAAACTACTCATTCCAGCTCACCAGTCCCATGTAAAGAATGCTGCCCTAACCATTTTCAGACTAGTATGGCCGGAGGCCAACTCTGCCTAACTTGAAGTCTGAAAAGATCAGCGAAGGTCGAGCCATTCCAAAACACCGGACCTCGGCAACTCCTGATAAAACTAACTCGTCATAACCCAGGGCCGTAGGAATTTAAAACAAAGATAAGTTCAGGAAGAAACAAGTCTATTCTGACCTTTCAATGTTCCCTCCGAGGACTAAATAATGGTATGAGTGATATGACCAAACATGGTCTGTTCTATGCTTCCGTTTGTATTTCCAATCAAACTCCTGACTATACTGTTGTCACATAATCTTGATAAAGATAATATATAAATATTGAGCTAATTCTCCATGAAAGCGCAGAACTTGTGAAAGACTGAGCAGTTTTGTTGACTGCTCTCTGACTTCAAGTTTCAGCCATTACTGCATGCAGTTGTTTTCGAAAATAAAGCTTGTTATTCTGTCTTAACGAGTGTGTTGTATCTTTCTACTACAGAAGCGGGGAAATATTGACTTTGACATAGCCAGACAGCAGAGAAAGCGGTGGCAGCAGTGTTGACAGAGGCTGAAGATGGTGAGTCATGTGCAGACCCCCGCCCCACACCCTGTGGACCAGGCAGCCCAACAGGCTAGGGAGGGACCCAGAGGGTGAGGTCGGTGATGGCCCAAGGTGTACAGGTGTCACTGGTCTTTGAAACAGTTGACAGTCAGCATGTGCCGCAGCAGTCTCCGCCTCAACAAGGGGACGGTGCCATGTTCTTGCGCTTTGACACCACTTAGAGGAGGAGGTCACCCACTCCCACTGGCCGTCAAGGTTACCGTAGCCCTTAATGTTTACACCCGGGAGCATTCCAAGGCTTGAACAGGGACTTATGCGGTATCTCACAAGCTGCAGCCCATGTGCATCCCTGAAATCATGGATGCCCTGTTTGCCCGGGCAGAGAATTATATAAACTTTGACCTGGACCAAGCCTAACATGATGCCCAGTGTGGTAGTAGAGGTATTACGGTACCTGGTAATGCTGGAACACCATTGGTAGATATTGTATGTTTCCTATTGGTCAAGCGGTATGGTAGCTCCACCCTGCAAGGCGGGGTATAAGAGCCCGTGCCGCCCCAGCAGCTTTCATTCTGTACCTGAGTTTCTGGGGGAAACATCTAGCTTATTAAAGCCTTCAGTTGGACTACAATCTCGCTTTAGTGGTCATTGATCGTGCATCAATTTAATAAGCTAGATTTAAAAGGATGGAGCTCCGAATCAAGCCGGAGTGTCTGCAACTCAGCCCCACGCGGCGAACTCAGCGGCAATCTTCAAGCACTGGCTGGCGTGTTTTAAAGGATATCTCGGAACGGCCGAGAACACACCCACGGGAGAACAGAAAATGCAAGTCCTGCACTCGAGGGTGAGCCCAGAAATTTACACCCTCATCGAGGACGTGGAAGAATTCGATGCAGCAATAGAGCTGCTAAAAGGACATTATATTCGCCCGGTAAACCAGGTCTACGCCCGACATCTGCTAGCAACGAGGCGACAAATCCCTGGGGAATCACTGGAAGAATTCTACCGTGCACTCCTGGTGTTGGGGAGAAACTGCAGCTGCCCACAAGTTTCGGCGAGCGACCACACAGAACTCTTGATCCGGGACGCTTTTGTGGCAGGTATGCTGTCCTCCCAAATCCGCCAGCGATTGCTGGAAAATGACACCCTAGGCCTCAAGGAGGCACGGGCCCTTGCAGGCTCCCTGGATGTGGCCTCCAGAAACGCCCGCGCTTATGTTCCCGACCGCGCGGCAGCCCCCTGGGCAGCGTGGAACCCCTCCGCAGCCGACCCTGAGACATCCCCCATCCCCTCACAAGCTTGTGCTGCAAGGCGGCCTGGCAACCCCGGGGGGCCCCGCTGCTACTTTTGCGGGCAGGCCAAGCACCCCCGGCAGCGCTGCCCGGCCCGCGCATCTACCTGCAAGGGTTGCGGTAAAAAGGGCCATTTCGTGGTGGTATGCCAGGCCCGTGCGGTCGCCGTTGTCTCAAGTGGCGAATGCGGACTGCCACTACAAACCTCTCCACGGTCCCCGTGCGGCCAGCTTCTTCCTACTCCAGGGCCACGTGCGGCCCCCGGGCTCCGCCATCTTGTCCCACGGACGCCACGTTCAATGGATGGGCGCCGCCATTTTGTGCACCCCCTGCCATGTGCAACCAATGGGAGCCGCCATCTTGGATGGACTCCCAGGACCCCAGCGCGGCTGACCGCACACCGCCCGAAGAGAACACTCAACTGCTGAGATTAGCCTCGGTGACCCTGGATCAGTCCCGGCCTCGAACACTCTCAACTGCTACAACAACAGTACTAATCAATGGGCTCAAGACGTCCTGCTTAATCAACTCTGGGAGCACAGAGAGCTTCATACACCCCGACAAGATAAGGCGCTGTCCACCCCGTTAATCAAAAAACCTCCCTGGCCTCCAGTTCCCACTGAGTAGAGATAAAGGGGTTTTGTGTAGCAAACCTCACAGTCCAGGGTTGGGAGTTTAAAAATTACTGGCTCTACGTCCTTCCCCACCTCTGCACGGCCTCACTCCTAGGTTTAGACATCCAGTGTAATCTCCAAAGTCGATGTTTCAAATTCGGCGGCCCTATACCCCCCCTCACTGTCTGCGGCCTCACGACCCTCAAGTTCGATCCACCTTCCGTGTTTGCGAACCTCACCCCGGATTGCAAACCCGTCGCCACCAGGAGCAAACGGTACAGTGCCCAAGATCGGATCTTTATTAGGTCAGAGGTCCAAAGGCTACTGAGGGAAGAAGTAATTGAAGCTAGCAACAGACCCTGGAGAGCTCAAGTAGTGCTGGTAAAGACCGGGGAGAAGCATAGGATGGTCATTGACTACAGTCAGACCATCAACAGGTTTACGCAGCTGGACGCATACCCTCTCCCCCGCATATCCGACCTGGTAAACAGGATTGTGCATTACAAGGTCTTCTCCATGGTGGATCTTACGTCTGCCTACCACCAGCTCCCCATCCGCACTAGTGACCGCATATACACTGCCTTCGAGGCAGATGGGCGGCTCTATCACTTCTTAAGGGTTCCCTTCGGTGTCACCAACGGAGTCTCGGTCTTCCAGCGCGAGATGGACCGAATGGTTGACCGTTACGGTTTACGGACAACATTCCCGTATCTCAATAATGGCACCATTTGTGGCCACAACCAGCAGGACCTCGTCACCAACCTCTGAAAATTCCTCCAAACCGCAAAGATCCTTAACCTTACATATAACAAGGATAAATGCGTGTTTCGCACCGACCGCCTAGCCATCCTCAGCTACGTAGTGCGAAATGGAGTTATAGGCCCCGACCCTGAACGCATGCGCCCCCTTATGGAGTTCTCCCTCCCTCACTGCTCCAAGGCCCTGAAGCGCTGCCTCGGGTTTTTCTCTTACTATGCCCAGTGGGTCCACAACTATGCGGACAAGGCCCGTCCAATCCACAGCTTTTCCCGTCGATAGAGGCCCGCCAGGCCTTCAGCCGCATCAAAGCAGACATTGCAGAGGCCACGATGCACGCCATCGACGAGTTCCTCCCCTTCCAGATCGAGGGCGACGCGTCTGACGTAGCTCTGGTGGCCACCCTCAACTAAGCGGGCAGACCCGTGGCCTTCTTCTCACGTACCCTCCATGCTTCCGAAATTCACCACTCCTCAGTCGAAAAGACGGCCCAGGCCATAGTAGAAGCTGTGCGACATTGGAGGCATTACCTGGCAGGCAGGAGATTCACTCTCCTCACTGACCAACGGTCGGTTGCTTTCATGTTCGATAATGCACAGCGGGGCAAGATAAAAAACGATAAGATCTTGCGGTGGTAGATCGAACTCTCCACCTACAACTACGAGATCTTGTATCGTCCCGGGATGCTAAACGAGTGTGGTGGTATGTATTAGGGGTAATACGGTACACCAGGAATGCCGAGGAGCTATTGGAGGACAGATGCTGGATCCCGATTGGATCCTCCACCTACTGGGCTCCACCCAGATAGGAGGGGTATAAAAACCTGGGTTTAATCCCCGCAGCTGCATTCTGTGACTGAGCTGCTGGGGGAACGTGTCTGAACAAGTCTGCTCAATAAAGCCTCGATTGAAGTTCTTTACGTCTCGCCTCGTGTGTGATCGATGGTGCTACAATTTATTGAGCAGACTTAAAAAGGAATATGGAGCTCCGGATCACCCCGGAGTGCCTGCGAATCAGCCCCCACGCAGCAAACGCAACATCCGCGTTTAAACACTGGCTGGTGTGCTTTGAGGGATACCTCCGAACAGCCCCGGCAGACCAACAGAAGACCAGAAGATGCAGGTCCTGCATTCCAGGGTGAGTCCCGAAATCTACTCACTCATCGAGGGCGCGGCAGAATTCCCAGAGATGATCAACGTACTGAAGGACATCTACATTAAGCCCGTCAACCAGGTCTACGCACGTTACCAGCTCGCGACGAGACGAAAAATCCCTGGGGAATCGCTAGACGATTTCTTCAATGCTCTAACGATCCTGGGACGAAACTGCAACTGCCCAGCGGTTACGGCGAACGAACATACGGACCTCCTGATCAGAGACGCTTACGTAGCAGGTTTGGCATCGTCGAAAATTCGCCAGAGACGTTTAGAGAAAGACTCTCTCGGACTCACAGAGGTACGGGCCCTCGGAGCCTCCCTCGACGTGGCCTCACAAAACGACGGCACCTATGCCCCCGACCGCGCTGCAGCCCCTTGGGCTCCGTGGACCCCCGCCGCGACCGACCCCCCGGCAACCCCAACCCCTCCGCAAGCGTGCGCAGCCAAAATCCCAGACCACCCGGGGGGCCCCCGCTGCTACTTTTGCGGGCAGTCAAAACACCCCCGCCAGCGCTGCCCGGCCCGCTCGGCCACCTGCAAAAGCTGCGGTAAAAAGGGGCACTACGCAGCGGTGTGCCAGTCCCGTGGGGTCGCCGCTATCTCCGGGGAACAAATGGGACCACGGGCTCAACCCCCCCAGCGACCCACAGGCGGCCAGCGGGCGCCGCCATTTTGGACCCCAGACGCCACGAGGGGGGGATGGGCGCCGCCATCTTCCTACCCACAGACCGCGTGCGATCCATGGGAGCGGCCATTTTGTCCACCCCCGGCCGCGTGCGATCCATGGACGCCGCCATCTTGGCTGACAGGCAAGGACCCCGGCTTGGACGGCTCCACACTGCCTGAAGACAACGATCTGATGCACCTACCACGTTTGGCATCGGTGACCCTCGACCAGTCGCGGCCCCGGACGCTCCAGACGACAACGGCAAAGGTGCTGGTGAACGGGCACGAAACGCCGTGTTTGATCGACTCGGGGAGCACGGAGAGTTTTATTCACCCGGACATGGTAAGACGCTGTTCCCTTGTAATTCGGCCAAGCACCCAAAAATTTTTCCTGGCGGCGGGGTCCCACTCCGTTGAAATCAAAGGGTTCTGCATCGCAAACCTAACGGTGCAGGGGAGAGAGTTCAAAAATTACCGGCTGTACGTCCTTCCCCACCTCTGCGCTCCCACCCTCCTGGGGTTGGACTTCCAATGCAACCTCCAGAGCTTAACATTCAAATTTGGCGGCCCTATACCCCCACTGACTATCTGCGGCCTCGCGACACTCAAGGTCGAACCGCCCTCCCGGTTTGCGAACTTCACCCCGGATTGCAAACCCGTCGCCACTAGGAGCAGATGGTACAGCACCCAGGACCGGACGTTTATCAGGTCCGAAGTCCAGCGGCTGCTGAAGGAAGGCATAATCCAGGCCAGCAATAGTCCCTGGAGAGCCCAGGTGGTAGTAGTGAAGACAGGGGAGAAGCAAAGGATGGTCGTAGACTACAGTCAGACCATCAACAGGTACACGCAACTAGATGCGTACCCTCTTCCCCGCATATCCGACATGGTCAATCGGATTGCACAGTACAAGGTCTTCTCCACCGTGGACCTTAAGTCCGCCTACCACCAGCTCCCCATTCGCCCCGGTGACCGCAAGTACACTGCCTTCGAAGCAGACGGGCGGCTATACCACTTATTAAGGGTTCCATTCGGCGTCACGAACGGAGTCTCGGTCTTCCAACGAGAGATGGACCGAATGGTCGACCAGCACGGTTTACGGAACACGTTCCCGTACCTCAACAACGTCACCATCTGCGGCCACGATCAGCAGGACCATGCGCCAACCTCTGCAAATTCCTCCAGACCGCTAACGCCCTCAACCTCACCTACAACGGAAAAAATGCATGCTTAGCACCGACCGTCTAGCCATCCTTGGCTACATAGTGCGTAATGGAGTGATAGGCCCCGACCCCGAACGCATGCACCCCCTCATGGAGTTCCCTCTCCCCCACTGTACCAAAGCCCTGAAACGCTGCCTGGGCTTCTTTTCTTATTACGCCCAGTGGGTCCCCCAGTACGCAGACAAGGCCCGCCCACTAATCCAGTCCACTACTTTTCCCCTGTCGACAGAGGCCCGCCAGGCCTTCAGCGGCATCAAAACGGATATCGCAAAGGCCACGATGCGCGCCATCGACGAGTCCCTCCCCTTCCAAGTCGAGAGCGACGCGTCCGACGTAGCTCTGCCGGCCACGCTCAACCAAGCGGGCAGACCCGTGGCCTTTTTCTCCCGGACCCTACACGCTTCGGAAATTCGCCACTCCTCAGTAGAAAAGGAGGCCCAAACCATAGTGGAAGCTGTGCGACATTGGAGGCATTACCTGGCCGGTAGGAGATTCACTCTCCTCACTGACCAACGGTCGGTAGCCTTCATGTTCGATAATGCACAGCGGGGCAAGATAAAAAACGACAAGATCCTGCGGTGGAGGATCGAACTCTCCACCTACAACTACGAGATCTTGTACCGTCCCGGAAAGCTGAACGAGCCGTCCGATGCCCTATCTCGCGGCACTTGTGCCAACGCACAAGTGGACCGTCTCCAAGCCCTCCACGAGGACGTCTGCCACCCGGGGGTCACTCGTTTCTACCACTTCATAAAGGCTCGCAACGTCCCTTACTCCGTCCAGGACGTCCGAACAGTCACCAGGAACTGCCAAATCTGCGCAGAATGCAAACCGCATTTTTTCAGGCCAGATAGAGCGCACCTGATAAAGGCTTCCCATCCCTTTGAACGCCTCAGTTTGGATTTCAAAGGCCCCCTCCCCTCCACCGATCGCAACACGTACTTTCTTAACGTCGTTGACAAATACTCCCGCTTCCCCTTCGCCATCCCCTGCCCCGAGAGGACCGCGGCCACGGTCATTAAAGCCCTCGGCACCATCTTTACCCTGTTCGGTTTCCCCGCCTACATCCATAGCGACAGGGGGTCCTTCATGAGTGACGAGCTGCGTCAATTCCTGCGCAGAAAGGGCATAGCCTCGAGCAGGACGACCAGCTACAACCCCCGGGGGAACGGGCAGGTAGAGAGGGAGAACGGAACGGTCTGGAAGACCGTCCTACTGGCCCTACGGTCTAGGAGTCTCCCAACTTCCCGCTGGCAGGAAGTCCTCCCGGATGCCCTTCATTCTATCCGGTCCCTGCTGTGTACCACCACTAACCAAACGCCTCACGAGCGCCTCCTTGTCTTCCCTAGGATGTCCGCTTCTGGAACATCACTTCCGACCTGGCTGGCGGCCCCGGGACCCATCCTGCTCCGAAAGCATGTGCGGGCGCACAAATCAGACCCACTGGTGGGAAAGGTACATCTACTCCACGCAAACCCGCAGTACGCCTACGTGGCGTACCCAGACGGCCGACAGGACACGGTCTCTCTGCGGGATCTGGCGCCCGCCGGAGCTCCCCACCCCCCCCAACACTAATCACCTCCCCCTCACTCCCGCCGGAGCACCCCACAGCCACCCCCTTCCCGGGGGGATCGGTCCTCCTCCCAGGCCCGTCCAGGAGTAAGGAAACAGAAGGGGACAGCGCGATGCTCCCAGAGTCGACCGGACCCGAGCCAGCACCACCACCACCACCCGGGCTGAGACGATCGGAAAGGGCGACCAGAGCACCATCTCGACTCATCGAATCGACTTAAGATGTATATAATTCAGTGGCCCAGTAAAGCGGCATTGTTGTCAATAGTTAACGCTGCAAATCGGGTAAAATGTGAATAATTCGGTGGCCCAGTAAAAGCAGCATGATTGTATATAGTTCAATGGTTAAGGTACCGACCCTGTAAACCCCGACCACACCACCCACCACCCCACCGGGTTCCTTTTTAACAAGGGGAGAATGTGGTGGTATGTATTAGGGGTAATACGGTACACCAGGAATGCCGAGGAGCTATTGGAGGACAGATGCTGGATCCCGATTGGATCCTCCACCTACTGGGCTCCACCCAGATAGGAGGGGTATAAAAACCTGGGTTTAAACCCCGCAGCTGCATTCTGTGACTGAGCTGCTGGGGAACGAGTCTGAACAAGTCTGCTCAATAAAGCCTCGATTGAAGTTCTTTACGTCACGTCTCGTGTGTGATCGATGGTGCTACAACGAGCTTCATGGTAGACTAGCACAAAACCTCATGGTAGACTAGTACAAAAGGTGAAGTCACACGGGATCAGGGGTGAGCTGGCAAGGTGGATACAGAGCTGGCTAGGTCATAGAAGGCAGAGAGTAGCAATGGAGGGATGCTTTTCTAATTGGAGGGCTGTGACCAGTGGTGTTCCACAGAGATCAGTGCTGGGACCTTTGCTCTTTGTAGTATATGTAAATGATTTGGAGGAAAATGTAACTGGTCTGATTAGTAAGTTTGCAGACGACACAAAGGTTGGTGGAAGTGCGGATATGATGAGGACTGTCAGAGGATACAGCAGGATTTAGATTGTTTGGAGACTTGGGCGGAGAGATGGCAGATGGAGTTTAATCCGGACAAATGTGAGGTGATGCATTTGGTAGGTCTAATGCAAGTAGGGAATATACAGTGAATGGTAGAACCCTCAAGAGTATTGAAAGTCAGAGAGATCTAGGTGTACAGGTCCACAGGTCACTGAAAGGGGCAACACAGGTGGAGAAGGTAGTCAAGAAGGCATACGGCATGCTTGCCTTCATTGGCCGGGGCATTGAGTATAAGAATTGGCAAGTCATGTTGCAGCTGTATAGAACCTTAGTTAGGCCACACTTGGAGTATAGTGTTCAATTCTGGTCGCCACACTACCAGAAGGATGTGGAGGCTTTAGAGAGGGTGCAGAAGAGATTTACCAGAATGTTGCCTGGTATGGAGGGCATTAGCTATGAGGAGCGGTTGAATAAACTCGGTTTGTTCTCACTGGAACGAAGGAGGTTGAGGGGCGACCTGATAGAGGTCTACAAAATTATGAGGGGCATAGACAGAGTGGATAGTCAGAGGCTTTTCCCAGGGGTAGAGGGGTCAATTACTAGGGGGCATAGGTTTAAGGTGAGAGGGGCAAGGTTTAGAGTAGATGTACGAGGCAACTTTTTTACGCAGAGGGTAGTGGATGCCTGGAACTCGCTACCGGAGGAGGTGGTGGAAGCAGGGACGATAGTGACATTTAAGGGGCATCTTGACAAATACATGAATAGGATGGGAATAGAGGGATACGGACCCAGGAAGTGTAGAAGATTGTAGTTTAGTCGGGCAGCATGGTCGACACGGGCTTGGAGGGCCGAAGGGCCTGTTCCTGTGCTGTACATTTCTTTGTTCTTTGTTCTTTGTTGTTCTTTTTGAGCCTCCTGGGAGTCCCGGGGGTCACTCGCTTTTTCCACTTCATCAATACCCGCAACCTGCCCTACTCCATCGAGGCGGTCAGGACAGCCACCAGGGACTGCCAAATCTGCGCAGAGTGCAAACCGCAATTCTACTGGCCAGAGAAAGCGCACCTGATAAAGGTTTCCCATCCCTTTGAACGCCTCAGCATGGACTTCAAAGGCCCCCTCCTCTCCACCGACTGCAACACATACTTCCTGAACGTGATTGATGAGTACTCCCGGTTCCCATTCGCCATCCCCTGCCCCAACATAACCGCAACCACCGTCATCAAGGCCCTGCATAGCATCTTTGCACTGTTCGGGTTCCCCGCTTACATACATACTGATAGGGGGTCCTCCTTTATGAGCGACGAACTGCATCAATTCCTGCTCAGCAAGGGCATCGCCTCGAGCAGGACGACTGGTTACAACCCCCGGGGTAACGGACAAGTAGTGAGGGAGAACGGAACGGTCTGGAAGACCGTCCTACTGGCCCTACGGTCCAGGAATCTCCCAGTCTTCCGCTGGCAGGAAGTCCTCCCGGATGCCCTCCACTCCATCCGGTCACTGCTTTGTACCACAACCAACCAAACACCTCACGAACGTCTCTTTGTCTTCCCCAGGAAGTCCTCCTCTGGGACCTCGCTCCCGACCTGGCTGGCAGCTCCCGGACCCATCCTGCTCCGAAAACACGTGCGGGCGCACAAGTCGGACCCATTGGTCGAGAGAGTCCATCTTCTCCACGCTAACCCCCAGTACGCCTACGTGGCATAGCCCGACGGCCGGCAAGATACGGTCTCCCTACGAGACCTGCCGCCCTCCGGAGCCCCACGCACACCCCAGCCACCAGTCCCACCCTCCCTCCCACCAGTGCACCTTAAAGGAGGATCGGTCCTTCCGCCGGCCCTGTCTAGGTCCCCCAC
Source organism: Scyliorhinus torazame (assembly GCF_047496885.1). NCBI lineage: Eukaryota > Metazoa > Chordata > Chondrichthyes > Carcharhiniformes > Scyliorhinidae > Scyliorhinus > Scyliorhinus torazame. Next base: position 165,148,487 of record NC_092708.1, on the reverse strand, counting down.
CCACCGACGCACCCTACAGATGCTCCCTTCCCAGGTCAACCATTTTCCCCACCAGCGTCGTTTAGGGATGTCGAAGCAGCCACAGAGATAGAGGCCACGTCCCCGGAGTCACAGACGCCCGAGCCTCCACCGGAGTCACAGACGCCCGAGCCTCCACCGGAGTCACCACCGAAGCTTTGACGATCACAGTGGATGCCCAGGGCCCCCGATCGACTGATTGCTTCATTTTAAAGTGTATAGTTAATTATGAATCATAAATTGTAAATTGTAAATAGTAAATAGAATTTTAAATAGTTACAAAACGCTGTACGGAGGTATTACGATACCTCCATAACTATAATTACTCCCACATTACCATGTTGTAATACCACCCCTGCTGGACTCTTTTTTAACAGGGGGTGAATGTGGTAGTCTGTGTAGAGGTATTACAGTATCTGGTAATGCTGGAACACCAATGGTAGATATTGTATGTTTCCTATTGGGAAAGCTGTATGGTAGCTCCGCCCTGCAAGGTGGGGTATAAGAGCCCGTGCCGCCCCAGCAGCCTTCATTCTGTACCTGAGCTGCTGGGGGAAACATCTAGCTTATTAAAGCCTTCAGTTGTGTTGTGTTGGGTATCCTGATACACAAATGAGCCAACACGGCTGTAGATGGTACAACTTGATTTTATTATGTTAAGTAACAGATGCAACTAACTATAGACTTGGGTACGTTCGCTACCAGCTAACCTATGGACCTAGCCCTATCACTAATGTTGGTGAGGCACTCAGCATATTGTCTATGTCGGAGTGTCACGCTGCAAGCTCTGTGTCCCGAGCTGTCTCCTACCAGAATGAGCGGGAACTCTCGAGTTCCCCCTTTTATAGTGCGTGTGCCCTTACTAGTGATTGGCTGCGATGTGTGTGCTGGTTGGTCCAAATGCCTGTCCATCAGTGTGTGTGTGATTGCACCATGATATGCTGATCTGGATATCATGACATCCCCCCTTTTCACAAGAAATATGTGCCTGCATGATAATAAATAAGATTGTGTACTGGGTGCAACTAAATATGCGTGTGCGAGATTAACTACAACATGTACAGGAGGCTAACTATATACATATGAAGATGTCAGGTACAACATAAGAACAAAAGTGTACCACGAACGGAACAAATGCAAACTCTCAAACACAGAACGATAATAGAAACATGTCAACAGTACAGTAAACCAGTTCAGTAAGTCCAATGGAACAATAGAAACCAAAACAGGCTCATAAGTTCAGTCTCTCAGGTGGGCGACGAATTCGGGTTGACCACCTCAAGGGTGGGTCAGGAGCCACCGGCTGAGGAATGGGCCTATCGACGGGCGAGAGAGGAAAATGCATCGTGGCAGGAAGTTCAACAAAGTCGACATCATGGGCAACAGGTGGGCATGGCACCGGTGCAGAGTGTCGTGGCAAGCCCGGAGTCAAACGAAGGGCCCGCCGATTGCGGCAGCGAACAGAGCCATCAGGCATGCGAACAACGAATGATCGGGGAGCTACCTGGTGGAGAACCTCAGCTGATGCTGACCAGCCACCGTCCAGAAGGTGTATGCGGACATTGTCTCCAGGCTCTAGGGCAGAAAAAACAGTTGCCCGAGCATCATGTGCCACCTTCTGCTGATCGCGCTGTTGCTGCATCTTCCGCAAGACCGGGGCATGATCGAGGTCAGGAACATGAATGGACGGAACAGTTGTCCTGAGGGTGCGACCCATCAACAGCTGAGCTGGCGACAGGCCCGTGGACAGTGGGGCCGAGCGATAAGCCAGCGAGGCTAGACAGAAGTCAGACCCGGCATCAGCAGCCTTGCAGAGAAGCCTCTTAACATTATGGACGCCCTTCTCCGCCTTGCCATTCGATTGAGGATACAACGGACTGGACGTCACATGCGTGAAGTTGTAGGCAGTGGCAAAGGAAGACCATTCCTGACTCGCAAAGCAAGGTCCGTTGTCAGACATGACGGTGAGCGGAATGCCATGGCGAGCGAAGGTCTCCTTGCATGCCCGGATGACAGCAGATGATGAAGTGTCGTGCAGGCGTATGACCTCCGGGTAACTCGAGAAATAGTCAATGATAATAACGTAGTCCCTGCCGAGCGCGTGAAAGAAGTCCACGCCCACCTTCGACCAGGGGGACGTGACCAACTCATGGGGCTGAAGGGTCTCACGGGGTTGCGCCGGCTGAAACCTCTGGCAGGTGGGGCAGTTGAGCACCATGTTGGCAATGTCGTCGCTGATACCCGGCCAGTACACAGCCTCTTGGGCCCTCCGTCTGCACTTCTCGACGCCAAGATGGCCTTCGTGCAGTTGCTCGAGGACAAGCTGGTGCATACTGTGAGGGATCACAATCCGATCCAATTTTAAGAGGATGCCATCAACGACGGCCAGGTTGTCCCGGACATTGTAAAATTGCGGGCACTGCCCCTTTAGGCACCCTTCTGTCATGTGGCGCATCACACGTTGTAGCAGGGGTTCAGCCGCAGTCTCACGTCAAATGTGGGCCAGACGTGCATCAGTGGCCGGCAGATTGGCCGATGTGAAGTCTACCTGTGCCTCGACCTGGCACACGAACCCCTCGGGGTCGGATGGTGTGTTGACCGCCCTAGACAGAGCATCTGCGATGATAAGCTCCTTCCCCGGGGTGTAGATAAGCTGAAAGTCGTACCTCCGGAGCTTGAGCAGAATGCGCTGGAGGCGAGGGGTCATGTCGTTTAGATCCTTCTGGATGATGCCGACCAGGGGGGCGATGGTCGGTCTCCACAGTGAACTGCGGAAGACATAGACATAGTCATGAAACTTGTCAATGCCCGTCAACAATCCTCGGCACTCCTTCTCGATCTGCGCATAGCGCTGTTCTGTGGGGGTCATGGCCCACGAGGCATAGGCGACCGGAGTCCATGATGAGGTGTTGTCCCGTTGTAGGAGGACGGCACCAATACCCGATTGGCTGGCATCCGTGGAGATCTTTGTCTCCCGTGTGGTGTCGAAAAACGCCAATACCGGGGCGGTGGTGAGCTTGACCTTGAGCTCCTCCCATTCACTCTGGTGTGCAGGCAGCCACTGGAACTCCGTGGTCTTCTTGACCAGGTGGCGAAGAGCAGTCCTGTGTGAAGCAAGGTTGGGAATGAACTTCCCCAAATAGTTGACCGTCCCGAGAAAGCGTAGCACAGCCTTCTTGTCTGACGACCGCTGCATGGCCATGATGGCTGCCACCTTGTCGACATCCGGCCGGACATCCGACCAGGAGATGTGGTCCCCCAAAAACTTCAGTTCAGTCTGGCCAAAAGAGCATTTAGCTCGGTTAAGGCGCAGGCCCTGATCTGGGATACGTGCAAAGACACGCTGAAGACGACTGATGTGCTCCTGTGGCGTTGTTGACCAGATGATAACATCGTCTACGTAGACGCGTACCCCTTCGATGCCCTCCATCATCTGTTCCATGATGTGATGGAACACTTCAGAAGCAGAAATGATACCGAATGGCATTCTGTTATAGCAAAACCTGCCAAATGGAGTGTTGAAAGTGCAGAGCTTCCGGCTGGACGGATCCAGTTGAATCTGCCAAAAGCCCTTTGAGGCATCAAGCTTGGTCAATATTTTTGCCCGAGCCATTTCGCTCGTGATCTCTTCCCGCTTAGGTATAGGGTAGTGCTCCCTCATGATGTTGGAATTCAAGTCTTTAGGGTCAATGCAGATCCGGAGCTCGCCGGATGGCTTCTTCACACACACCATGGAGCTGACCCATGGCGTTGGTTCCGTGACCCGGGAAAGCACTCCTTGGTCCTGCAAGTCCTGCAGCTGTTGCTTGAGGCGGTCCTTGAGGGGTGCTGGGACCCTACGAGGGACGTGAATGACTGGGGTGGCATCCGGTTTGAGTCGTATTTTGCACGTGTAGGGCAGTGTGCCCATGCCCTCGAAAACCTCCTGGTTGTGCGCAAGGAGTGAGTGGAGCTGTACCCTAAAGTCTACATCTGGAAAGTCAGATGTGCCGTCAGGAGACAAAGTGTTGACTCGCCGAACGAGGTGGAGAATCTTGCACGCCTGTGTGCCTAACAGTGTCCTTCGAGGATCCTACGATCTTGAATGACAGCTTGGCTGTGCGCGAGTTGTGGGTGACTTCCAGCTGGCAGGACCCCGTGGCCGGGATGACGTTCCCATTGTAATCCACCAATTGACAGTGGGAAGGTAGAATGGGTGGTTTGACCTTTAATGCCTGGAAAGCTGACCATGCGAGCAGATTGGCGGAGGCACCAGTGTCCAGGCGAAATGTGACTTGGGATCGGTTGACCGTCAGGGTGGCACACCACTCATCGTCCGGATCAATGGTGTGGACTGGCAGCTGCTGATGGTGCCTACTTGGGGACAGCCTGTTCTTATGGATGACTGCAACGCGGAAGGGCTCGCTGTCATCGATGTCGCCGGTCTGCAAGGTGTCTGGAGGTGAGCCAGTGAATGTAGGCCGAATGGCCCGCACGGTCCTGCGAGACTGGCGGAATTGTTGCGAGTTGGCAGGTTGAGGTGCTCGACAACAGGCAGCATAGAGGCCTAACCTGCCACAGCGTAGGCACTGTCGGGTTCTAGCAGGACATTGCCGCTGTAAATGTGAAGATCCACAGTTGCTGCACGTCGTGACGTCATTACGTTTGTAACGTTCGTTGCGCCACCGCGCATGCGCGGTGTGGTCCTGCGTAGTGCGCGCCTGCGCATCGTGTTCCTCTGCCACAGCGTCCCCTCTTTTGGTGCGTACAAGCGCGGGATGCCTTGGAAAGCGCGCGAAATGGCCGTCCTCGTCTGGGCCGCAGGCCGGGAGGCACTCAATCGACCGGACCTGCTCCGCCTCGGGGGCCCCGTGCCGTGCCGTTTTGGCCGCCTGGATATGGGAGTACCGGCTGGTCGCGTTTTCATGGAGGACACAGGTCTCTATTGCAGTCGCCAGGGTGAGTTGTTTCACTTTAAGGAGCTGCTGGCGTAGGGTGTCTGACACAACCCCAAAAACTATCTGATCCCTTATCATGGAGTCGAAGGTGGCCCCGTAGCCGCAGGATTGCCCAAGGATGCGGAGGTGTGTTAAGTATGATTGAAAAGGTTTGTCCTTACCCTGCAGGCGCTGCTGAAATAGGTACCATTCGAAGCTCTCATTTACTTCCACGCTGAAGTGTTCATCGAACTTGAGCAGCACCATTTTGTATTTTTTTCTGTCCTCGCCTTCCGCGAATGCCAGGGAGTTAAAGATGTGGATGGCGTGTTGCCCTGCCGTGGAGAGGAGAAGGGCAATCTTCCTGGTGTCCGATGCATTCTCCCTGTCTGTGGCCTCGAGGAATAGCTGGAAGCGCTGTTTGTAAAACTTCCAGTTTACACCTAGATTGCCAGCTATTCGGAGCGGCTGCGGCGGGCTGATGCTTTCCATGGATCAGGATGGCGGATGGCTGAAATGGTGCAGGTAGGTCTCACAGTCGCTGGTCTGCATCCACTCGTGGTATCATGTCCTGTTGGGTGTCCTGATACACAAATGAGCCAACACGGCTGTAGATGGTACAACTTGATTTTATTATGTTAACTAACAGATGCAACTAACTATAGACTTGGGTACGTTCGCTACCAGCTAACCTATGGACCTAGCCCTATCACTAATGTTGGTGAGGCACTCAGCACATGGTCTATGTCTGAGTGTCACCCTGCAAGCTCTGTGTCCCGAGCTGTCTCCTACCATAAATGAGCGGGAACTCTCGTGTTCCCCCTTTTATAGTGCATGTGTTCTTACTGGTGATTGGCTGCGATGTTGTGTGTGTGCTGGTTGGTCCAAATGCCTGTCCATCAGTGTGTGTGTGATTGCACCATGATATGCTGATCTGGATATCATGACAAGCTGGACTACAACCTCGCTTTAGTGGTCATTGATCGTACATCACCCGGGCAGCAGGATTCTCTGCCATCGCCGGGATGCCCAAGGTCCAGGGATGGCACGCATGTCACCTTGTGCTCATTGGGCCCCCGGGGAATGCCTTTCATGAACAGAAAAGAATTTCACTCACTGAACATCCAGCTCATGTACGACCGCCACATGAAGATCATGCACGTGTGCACACTTCCCAGGGAGTGTGCACGACAACTACATCCTGGGCAGTCGGACATTCCTCGCATCTTTGCGGACCTCCCCAGGATGGCCGGCTGGCTCTGGGGGATAAGGGTTCCCACTGAGGCGCTGGCTAATGACGCCAGTACGGAGACCGAGACCGAGGCAGAGAGCTGATACACCGAGGCCCATGTGGCCACCCGAGCTATCATTGAGCGGTGCATTGGACTCCTCAAAATGCGATTCTGTTGACTCGACCATTCTGGCAGTACACCCCCCAGATGGTCGCCTGCTTTGTGGTGGTCAGCTGTGCCCTCAAAAACCTTGCACAGCCGTGGGCGGAAGGAGAGGAACTTGTGGCCACCTCAGAGGAGGAGGACAAGGACGGGCCAGACCAGGAGGGACTGGAGGACAGGCTGGGGAGGACCCACAGGACTAGAAGGATGACGGACGACAGGCGGGAGCAGCTTAGGGCAGCACAGAACAGGGTAGCACAGTGGTCAGCATTGTTGCTTCACAGCTCCAGGGTCCGAAGTTCGATTCCCGGCTTGGGTCACTGTCTGTGCGGAGTCTGCACGTTCTCCCCGTGTCTGTGTGGGTTTCCTCCGGGTGCTCCGTTTCCTCCCAGAGTCCAAAGATGTGCAGGTTAGGTGGATTGGCCATGCTAACTTGCCCTTAGTGTCCAAAAGGGTTAGGTGGGGTTACTGGGTTAAGGGAATAGAGTTGAGGTGTGGGTTTAAGTAGGGTGTTCTTTCCAAGGGCCGGTGCAGACTCTATGGGCCGAAGGGCCTCCTCTTCTGCACTGTAAATTCTATGATTCAATGATTCATCTTCGCATGCTTCATATAGGACACAGCCCCGTTCATCATTCCCCTTCCCACCCCCCAATCCCTCTGCCTATTACCTCCCCCCCTCATCATCTTCCTCCCCACATTCCCATCCTCCCAGGGAGTGTGCAACATCACTCCAGGATGATGTGACTGTGTCGGCACTTTCAGTGGGTCACTGTCAAGGGCAGGGGGGCCATAATAACCCGCAGAGAGTTGAGCGCTAGAGCTCCTCATCCAATGTCATAGTCTGACCCCTGCCTGTCAGCTGAGTGCTCACTCACACCCTTCACTGGATGGGGTAGGGGATTGGTGCTCGGCCTGCATTGCTGACCAAAGCGACAAAGGCATCATACTGATCGAGGCCAACATACTTTAATGGCATACAAATGTGTACCGAGCTGCCTAACACTCCCAATGGTGTCGCCCATGAACCCCACCCCTGCCCGGCACACCCTGTACTCCCTCCTCCCCTCCCCCCATGCCTTTTCAGTGATCCTCCACCTGCTTGGCCCTCTATGCTCTAACCACTATGTCTCAGCGTGTCCCCAGGATGCACATCTGAAGTGGAGGGAGCCTGCTGCCTACCACGTCCCATAGCTTTTGATGCTCCTGGTGGGCGTCCTCTGGGGGCTCTGAGCCCGGAGGGCCAGGCAAACTTGTCGGCGTCACATGCCCCTCTGTGCTACCCTGTTCCGTGTGCTGACTACAAGACATGCCACTGTCAGCGGGGTGGGTCTTGGGGGGCCTGGTGGCCGCCGTCACCACCCCATAGCATGACTCCGGGTTGACACCCAGCGCCCCCTTCTCCCGGACAATGCCGATAGAGCCCTGGAGTTCACGTCGGGACAGAGCGGCAGCTGGAACGAGCACCGGCTGCCCATGCGCCATCTGGCTCTGCCAGCCCTGGCGGCTCCCTAATATCTGCATCGTGGTGTTGATACCCTCGGCGATGCTCCTCAGTGCCTGAGACACGTCTCCTAGTGACTGGGACATGTTGCCACTTCCTCCCAGGCAATGGTGACAGTCCGGTGGCTGAGCTCCCTGGACCCTCAGGGGAACAGGGCACCCCTCCTGGCCTCCACCGTGCCTAGCAGCCTACCCGGGTTGCCTTCTCCGAATCAGGGTTATGGTCTCTTCGTTGCCATGGTTGCTAGCGGAGTTAGGTCGGCTGTGCAGCAACAATTTAAGTGCTCTTGTCACTTGTTAGCTGGGGGCTAGTGAGCACGATCCCGGTCAAATCAGCCAGCAGAGCATGATTTGTGGCGTGAATCCCGTGGGACATGTTAAGTGGCCCAATTAACGTTTGATAATAGTGATGACCTTGCCGGGTCAAGTGTCAGGAAGCTTGTGGCAGTTCATGCTCGCTATCACACTTCGAAACATTTTCAGTAAATTGTGCCCATTGTTTTCAGTTCCTGCACCAATCTCAATTCCCTGGTTACCGACTCCATCCTTGTTACCTGGCAACTGTCTGAGACTAAACCAAACCGTTCACAATCTTGATGTCATATTTGTTCCTGAGATGAGTTTCCAACCACATACCCTCACCATCGTGAAGACTGCCTATTTCCTCCTTGATAACTCTCCCTACTCCACCCCTACCTCAGCTCAGTTGCTGCTGACACGTTCATTCCAGCCTCTTTTACCTCCAGACTAGATTATTCCAACACATTGCTGCTGGATAATTTCCCACATTTTAACCTGCGTAAATTTGAGGGCATCACAAACGTTTCTGCTCATGGCCTTAATCGTCTCGTTAACCTATCACCACTGCGATTCCTGATCTACATTGGTTCATGCTCATGCAAAACTTTGATTTTAAAATTCTTATCCAGTGTTTTCAAATTCCTTTATGGCCTACCCTCTTATCCCTACCTCTGCAATGTCCCACACTCTCCAGGATATCTGCGATCATCGCATTTTGGCTTAGAATCATAGAATCCCTACAGTGCAGAAGGAGGCCAGTTGGTCCATTCAGTCTGCACCGATCCACTCCATCCTATGTCCGTTATCCCATAACCTATTGTGCACATCCCGAAACACTATGGGGCAAATTATAATGGCCAATCCAACTAACCTGCATATCTTTAGATTGAGGGAGAAAACTTGAACACTCAAAGGAAACCCAAGCAGACACTGGGAGAACGTGCAACTCCACACGGTCACCCAAGGCAAGAATTGAACCCAGGTCCCAGGGGTTGTGAAGCAGCGGTGCTATCATCTTCTTGAATATCAAAATTTAACTGCTGCACTATTGGTGGCCGTGCATTAAGCTGCCCAGACTCTGCTCCAGAATTCTTTCCTTAAACTGCTTTGACTTTTTATCTCTTTCCTCCTTTAAGACATCCTTTCCAACTTACCTCTTTGACCAAGCTTTTAACTATCTGCTGTAACATCATCTTATGTGGCTCAGTGTTTAAATATGCTTTATAACACTCCTGTAAAGTGCCTTGCACCATTTTATTGCAGTAATGGATAGTCCTTTTTCATGTTCCTATTTCTTCAGTCACACCCGAAAATGGATAGACATCTCAGAGGTTCTCATCCCCTGGTACCTGGTATTTTCAGATGGTGAAATCACAGTGGGTTCAGTCAGCAATCTCCTCTGTCAATGGTGCCCCAGGTATCCCCCGTCGATGGTGCGCCAGGTATCCCCTATTGATGGTGCCCCAGGTATCCCCCCTTGATGGTGCCCCAGGTATCCCCCCTCGATGGTGCCCCATGTATCCCCTGTCGATGGTGCCCCAGGTATCCTCCGTCGATGGTGCCCCAGGTATCCCCTGTCGATGGTGCCCCAGGTATCCTCCGTCGATGGTGCCCCAGGTATCCCCCCTCGATGGTGCCCCAGGTATCCCCTGTCGGTGGTGCGCCAGGTATCCTCCGTCGATGGTGCCCCAGGTATCCCCTGTCGATGGTGCCCCAGGTATCCCCCCTCGATGGTGCCCCAGGTATCCTCCGTCGATGGTGCCCCAGGTATCCCCTGTCGATGGTGCCCCAGGTATCCTCCGTCGATGGTGCCCCAGGTATCCCCCCTCGATGGTGCCCCAGGTATCCCCTGTCGATGGTGCCCCAGGTATCCTCCGTCGATGGTGCCCCAGGTATCCCCTGTCGATGGTGCCCCAGGTATCCTCCGTCGATGGTGCCCCAGGTATCCCCCCTCGATGGTGCCCCAGGTATCCCCTGTCGGTGGTGCGCCAGGTATCCTCCGTCGATGGTGCCCCAGGTATCCCCTGTCGATGGTGCCCCAGGTATCCCCCCTCGATGGTGCGCCAGGTATCCCCCCTCGATGGTGCGCCATGTATCCCCCCTCGATGGTGCGCCATGTATCCCCTGTCGATGGTGTCCCAGGTATCCCCCCTCGATGGTGCCCCAGGTATCCCCCCTCGATGGTGCGCCATGTATCCCCTGTCGATGGTGCGCCATGTATCCCCTGTCGATGGTGCCCCAGGTATCCCCTGTCGATGGTGCCCCAGGTATCCCCTGTCGATGGTGCCCCAGGTATCCCCCGTCGATGGTGCGCCATGTATCCCCTGTCGATGGTGCCCCAGGTATCCCCCCTCGATGGTGCCCCAGGTATCCCCTGTCGATGGTGCCCCAGGTATCCCCCCTCGATGGTGCGCCATGTATCCCCCCTCGATGGTGCCCCAGGTATCCCCCCTCGATGGTGCCCCAGGTATCCCCCCTCGATGGTGCCCCAGGTATCCCCTATTGATGGTGCCCCAGGTATCCCCCCTCGATGGTGCGCCATGTATCCCCTGTCGATGGTGCCCCAGGTATCCCCCCTCGATGGTGCCCCATGTATCCCCTGTCGATGGTGCCCCAGGTATCCCCCCTCGATGGTGCGCCATGTATCCCCCGTCGATGGTGCCCCAGGTATCCTTGCCAATGATGTAATCTTAGGCAGTAATGTAAATCTACGCGTCGGTATCCTCCAACATGTTCAAGACCTATCAACCGACACTGGGGGAAGATTTAACCAAGGTCTTGGATACGAGAAGATACGAGAGGAAAATAGAGAAATAACCACAGTTTCATAAGATTCTTGCCTTTGGCTGTTCAGCTTCTTTTTCAAGAGTTTCAATGGCCAATTAGAACGCCTTGAAGACAAGCAAGCAGTGCAGGACAGCTGTTTATGGGAACTGGTCTTTGGCACACAGGTAAGATTAAATGAGTTCAGAGGGAATGATATGTTGCAGACTAAATCTGTAATGAATTCCGATCAGCAGCGATATCATAGATTATCATAGAATTTACAGTGCAGAAGGAGGCCATTCGGCCCATCGAGTCTGCACCGGCTCTTGGAAAGAGCACCCTACCCAAGGTCAACACCTCCACCCTCTCCCCGTAACCCAGTAATCATCATGGCCAATCCACCTAGCCTGCACATCTTTGGACTGTGGGAGGAAACCGGAGCACCCGGAGGAAACCCACGCACACACGGGGAGGATGTGCAGACTCCGCACAGACAGTGACCCAAGCCGGAATCGAACCTGGGACCCTGGAGCTATGAAGCAATTGTGCTATTCACAATGCTACCGTGCTGCCACGGTATGAAGGGCAAGCCATTGGACTAAAGTGAAGAGGTGAGAAAAGATATACTACGCTATTCATTTTCCCTTTTTGTTTACCTATCGTTTCTTCCCTCTCTGTTCAAACCCTGCTGCTTGATTGCACCTATGTTAAACAGATTTCACAGTCATAAATCTCCAGTGGTCATGAAGAATAGCAAAGTCAAAGCCAAAGCCTTTTAAAGACAGATGCAGAAAAAAATATATATACTTATGACAGAAGGCAAGAATAACAGCAAAGAAATTCAAGCACCAACAGTTTTAAATTCTGCCATGTTAGACTTCAAACAAAATAAGTGCATAAATATGTCTAACATACAAGTTGTTGGAATATTACATTGAGTGAACCAATCCATAGGCCGCGATTTTGCGTTTGCATTTGCCGTGAACAGAAACGGCAACGTGAGTGCAAATTATCGCGCTTCAGAAAACTAGAATGTTGCCAGCGAGATCTCATTTTCTATATTTCCCCCACCCTCACTGGTGAGCAACACAGGCAGCAGTTGAATTTGGCTTCCAACCTGATAATAGCATTCAAATGAACATGCACTTTGCATGTTCCTGCCTGGGCGGATCCGGAAACCTGTTAAGGCTGGAGATGCGGGCTGGGAGACTTGCAACGGGTCTGATGGCCAAATCAAAATCCGATTTTGGCCTGATGTGCAGGATTCAGTCGGCCATCGCAAATCTCACAGCTAACAGGCGGAACAGGAGAATCCTGGCCACTGTTTACATAACAAAATCTGCTTTGGCATCCATTAAATCTTTCCCTTCTCCATTGCAGGTACCAGCAAGAAAATGGGGAGGAAAAGTAGGCAATCCACCCAAAGCTTCACCTCCAAGCCCACCTCTGAGGTTGATTACTGAGAACCATCCTGATTGCCCCTCCTGATCATGAACCCTTCCGTTCTCAAGGTTAGCCATACTCTGATTTTGCGCATCACCCACCCATGAGCCAAGCACTTCCAACCTACCTAATTCAACAACCCCTCTGACTGTCACTGTACTGTCTGCCTCCCAGTGCCCTCAATCAAACCCTTAGAACCAAAGTATTCAGCTGAATGACCCCACACTTTAGACCCATCTTTCTATGATGCTCATTGCCCAGAGACGCCATCCACTGCCCTCAACGGGACTAATTCATGCGTGACATGCTTACCTTCCTAAACAAAACCCAAGACACCGTCCCTACAACTCCCCCTGCCCCACCACCACCACACACTGACCTGCCTCTCTTTACCGGCCTCCATACAGCTTGGTCTACTACCACCTGATCATTTCAGGAGGCTGACATTTACAGACGGTCCCCAAGAAGGACAAAGCTGTGTCTACTCAGTCCAAGGTCGAGGTGGATGTCTATGTGCATCTCTTATATATAGTTGTAAATGTGAACATTTGAATTCCTCACTGGTGGAGAACTTAATTTGGAGGAGGCAATTAATTATTGTGGTAGTCACCACTGATTTTATAATAGTTGTTATTAGAGGTAATACGGTAAGGCTTCTGTACTACAGGTACGGGGGTAGATCCCTGCCTGCTGGCTCCGCCCAGTCAGCGGAGTATAAATGTGTGTGCACACCGAGCTGCTCCCATTCTGGTAGCAGCTGCAGGAGGCCACACATCTGCTTAATAAAGCCTCGATTACTCTCTACTCTGGTCTTGTCGTAATTAATAGTGCATCAATTCTTAATTGGAAAAATTTATCCCACCACTAACCTGTTATCTGCTTGAGTGGCACAACATGTATGTGGCTGGTCTTCTTTAAAAGAGGTGATGCAGGAGTCTCACCAACTCTCCATCTGGCAGTCAGACCCCTCACAACTTCATAAGATTCTGCCCAATGTCTGGTGAACTGGATGTGTATACGCAAAGTGCAGATGCCACCTTGTTACCAAACTGGCGATTGTAGCAACAAAACTATAATGGTTTGGAGCTCAATTTTGCAATTGAAGTGCATTTTTCTTAATTATTCTTGATCCAGAATGTTATCACTAACATAAGAAATTAATAAATAGGAACAGGAGTAAACAAAGGTCCACTGCTTCCTTTTTCTGACGTATTTTTAGCATTATTGTTGTATCCTTTGTCCATGAATCGAATGGCAAAAGTATAATGGAAAAATGGACAAATCATAGAATTGCTACAGCACAGAAAGAGGCCATCCATCCTGTCATCTCTGCAGCAGCTCACCTATAGAGTAATTTACCTAGTTCCACTCCCCTGCCTTCACCCCATAGCCCTTGGATAGTCTTGGTGCAGTCCAGAACAATGTCGTACGAAGAAGATCGCACAAAGATTGGCTAAAACAGAAAGCTTTCAAATTGTACTTCTCTGGTGGCCCTCTACCCTATCCTTAACATTTCAGTGAGTACAGTACTGTATCAAGAAAAGATCTGTTGAAACAAAAATAATTAAAGGAGTAGATTCATTTTGGAGGATTGTGTGTCAGTTCCAACATAAGGGAATTCTGAATTCTGAAACTCTTAAATAGAAATGTATTTGGTATCGGGATCTATATATTCATTAATTATTAATATAAGTGTGTTGCCATGTGGCCTCTGCAACAGACCTGATAAAGGCCCGTCTCCCTATCATAAGGCTATGGGTCAGATCCTGGAGCTACTCTTTCAAACACATACTGATAAGTAGATACCAAGGAGGTTAATCTATGAATTGGCACTGTAGCTACATAGCAATCACAGAAATGGCAATGATTGTAAAATAGTCTTATATCAGCCTGATGATTGGCCTGGCCACCAATTTAGGCATGTGGAATATTAAGCAGCTCCACTGGAGAAGCAAAACAGATTTTTTTAAACAAAATAAAGTCGATATTAATTGTCAAAATCCAAAACTGTGGAGGTGGGAAAAGAGAAGCAAGACCTCACCTCACATAATATGTCTTTGCAGCTTCTCTGCACTCCATGTTAATACTGTGTTCAAAGGCACAGCTTTACAGTTAAACATTTTATTAAATTAGACACAAGAACATATGATGCTTAAGGGAGTGTTACAAGATGGTTGTTGTTGTACTGTCTTTAATTTTAAATCCCTAAAGGGTTGGGGCTGATGGAAACTAATGCAAGGTTTGATCTTTGCGTTTGAAGTCAGCCAACAGCATTTCATCGCGAGTGATAAGCACTCGAACTGCTGTGTGACAGCTCACATAGTACATTACTGTGTCAAGATTGCAACAGGACATTAGGCTTCATTCAACTACATTTTCCCCTCTCTATCCTTATGCAATTTTCAATGTGGAAAAAGGTACAAGATTCACATTTTTAAATTATGAAAATGCTAATATATTAATAACGCGGTTTTCTAAATAATTACTGGGCAATTATTACAGATTTTATAATACTATTGACTATTAAAACAATTAACCCTTTTAAAATGAATGACTGAAATTGATACAGATTTTAAATGATGCTGTTCAACAGATAATTAAATTAACCCTTTCAAAATACAATTAGAATTGTATTACACAGGGATTAGAATAATTAGAGTGAGACTTTGTTTCAAAGTCAGTTCAAAAGAATGCTGGAGGCAAAAAAAAAGCCTGGGACTCCTGGAAATTTTGAAATTAAAAAAGCCACAGAGTCTGGAAATACATAACAGGGTCTGTCAGTAGAGAAAAAAATAGGTTCACATTTCAGGCAAAGACCTTTGTGAATTTATTTGAAGAGTTTCCACTTCAAACATTAACCCCTCAATATCAGATCAGCTGTTTGTTATAACTCTCTCCCCGTTACTTTTCCATTGATCCATACGTCACGCAAAGTAAAAATTACCGCCAGTGTGCTGTCATCATTTCATGCTTTTTAAAAAAAAGAATGATACTGGCCCTTCACCAACCTTTTTTTCTGCATCGCTGCTGAGTGCTAAGCAACATGTTGTTAACATCGTTGCATGATGGACTGGAATCAAGTATAAAGTCCAGCAGTCTGGGAAACATGAGATAACATACATTTGAAGTAGAGAGTTCATTGAAGAAATCTGAATCAATGATAGTACTTCTGCCTGTATCAGCTGAGCTGTCGAATCTTTGCAAAACTAACTCTTGGTACCATTAGTATTTACATTTTTGAAATAACAGTTGGAATTTTCTGATATCATTCCATTGGAGAGAACTGGAGTGACTGGGTGTAGGCAGTGGGCTGGAGGGCAATAAAGGAATAAAGGGTTTGGTGTTTGGGCAGGAAAGTAGAGCTGGTGCAGCCATGATCTCATTGAATGGCGGAGTAGGCTCGAAGGGCCAGATGGCCTACTCCTGCTCCTAGTTCTTATGTTCTTCGGAGATGTGCTGCATCTGCATTGCAGATTCTGCAGGTTGGGAGTTTGTGTTGAAATTTATGGAAACTGGACTTCCGGTTGCGGCGATGTGCTGAGTGGATGCACATCAGGTGGCTCTCCTCCCAAACAAACCCAACAGAGGCAATTTATCGAGAATTTTGGCTTAAAAAGCCCACCAAAACCCAACCAAAGGCGAAAGACACAGAAAGGGAATATGCCTGGAAATAATAATAAATCGAGGGGACAGTGAGATGTAAGTAGCAGCAGCGAAGGAAAAGGGCAGGAGCTGTGGGCATGCAGGCAGGTGGCCCCATGAGACGGGACGGAGGTTCAGGTGAACCAGGCAGGGGAAAAGTTGGTGAGCTGAACAGCGGAGCAGGAACAGGACGCGGCGACCACCCCTCCTCCCCCACCCCACACAGGGGGAAGAACGGAGTAGCGTGCGGAAATGGGAGCTAAATGCCATAAAGGAGGCGATCAGGATGGAGCTCCACACGATGATGAAGGAGGTGATGTCGGAGGTGACAAACAAAATGCAGCGGACCATTGAAGGCCTGGGAAGGAAACCAGAGGCACAGGAGAAAACAATCTGGAGTTGGAGAAGGCCGTTTCTCCAGGACTGTAGCTCTGGAAACCGAGTTGAGAAGGTTGGTGACGATCAAGGGGAACCTAAGAGGGAATGTGGAGGACCAGGAAAATAGGTCCAGATGGCAGAACGTCAGAATAGTGGGTCTGCCAGAGGGGATAGAGGGCAGAGACACAACGGGCTACATCGCCAAATGCTGGGCAAGATGGTGGGGAGAGAGAGCTTTCCAAACCCCCCAGAAATGGACAGGGTGCACAGGTCACAAACAGCCCCTCAGGAGGGCATCAGGGCAAAGGGAGACCACGTGGTGTACACATAGTTGGTGGTCATGTTGGGTGTCCCGTGGACAAAGGGAAACTCAGGAGTGCTGGGGCCCGACCTCATGGTGAGAGCCGGGACCGTGTCCATTTTGGACGGCCCCTTAACAAAGGGAAATCCCGGAGTGCAGGGGCTCATCCAGCAGGTAAATATTGGTGATCCCGCAGGACCGGGGGAGTTAGAAACCCCCCTCCAGGATTGTTGCCTGGAAGATAAGGGGACTAAACAGCCCTGTGAAAAGATCCAGAGTCTTCGCCCATCTAAGAAGCCTAAAAGCAGACATAATCTACTTGCAAGAGATGCACCTGAGGGAGAAGGACCGACTGCTGGTAAGGAAGGGCTGGGTGGGACAAACATACCACTCATGTTATGGGGCGAGGGCAAGGGGAGTGGCAATACTAATCAACAAGAGGACGAGGTTTACAGAAACCAAAACAGTTACGGACCCAGGGATGGTACATCATGGTCAGCGGTGTCATGGAAGGGACACCAGTGGTACTGGTAAATATGTGCACTCTCAACTGGGACGACACAGAATTCATAAAGATGACCATGGCGTAAATCCCCGACATTGACACACACTGACTGATTATGGGGGGCGACTTTAACTGCGTACTGGACCCATTGACTGACCGATCAAACCCCAGAACGGGGAAAAAGACTGGCATGGCTAGGGAACTAGGAGCTTTTATGGAGCAGATGGGGGAGGTGGACCCATGGAGGTTCCTGCACCCAGGAGAAAAGGAATTCTCATACTTCTCAGGAGGTGGACAAGATGTACACCAGTATTGATGTCTTTGCATTGGGGAAATAAATGCCTTCAGGGATCACGGGAGCGGAATGCTCCGTGATCGTCATCTCTGACCACGCTCCACACTACATGGATGTGAGGATGAAGACAGGCCGTGCCCAGCGCCCCACGTGGAGGCTGGACACGGACCACCTGGCCGACAAGGCCTTCCTCCAAAAAACATTGCGAGCCGTAGGCGATTACGTTAGTAACAACCAAAAAGGGGAGGTCTCATCCTTCATGTTTTGGTGGGGACTGAAGGCCATGATTAGAGGAGAGATCATGGCCTACAAGGCAAGCAGAGATGGATTTTAACTTGCTATCCACTAGGAAAGCAGTTTCCCAACTCCGCCAGACATGGGGACCTTCTACAAACACGGAGACAAAGCTGGCCGCTATTGGCTCACCAGCTGAGAAAGCAGGCAGCCACGAGGGAAATAGCGCAGGTAAAGGATAGCAGAGGCAGATTGGTAACAGAACTAAAGGAGGTCAATCAGGCATTTGAGACCTTCTACCGGGGACTGTACACCTCCGAGCCCCCCAACAGGGACTCGGGGATGAAACAGTTCCTAGACAGACTGGAACTACCAGTTGTGGGGGAAGACAGAAGGGGGGAGCTGGAAGCACCAATAGATCTGGGGGAAATCATGGAGAGCACCAGCTCCATGCTGGCGGGGAAGGCACCGGGACCCAACGGGCTCCTGGCGGACTTCTACAAAAAATTTGTGCCAGTCCTGGCCCCACACCTAAGGGACACGTTTGTGGACTTACTGGCAAGGGGCACTCTGCCCCCCACGGTAGCGCAGGCCACAATCTCACTGATAACCAAAAAAGATAAAGACCCGACGGAATGTGAATCATAGAGACGCATTTCACTGCTGAATGTGGACGAGAAAATAATCGCAAAGGTCCTGGCCAAAAGGCTGGAGAGCTGTGTAATCGGGGGTGGTCGCAGAAGACCAAATGGGCTTTGTCAAGGGTAGGCAGCTCACAGCGAACATCAGGGGCTGCTGAACATAATAATGATCCCCCACCTGCCAGCACCCCCCCGGGGGGAGAACATCAGAGGTGACTGTCTCCCTGGATGCAGAAAAGGCCTTCGACAGAGTGGATTGGAATTAAGTACTGGAACGGTTTGGGCAAGGAGCGGGGTTCACCAGTTAGGTGAGGCTCCTGTAGAACTCTCCCAAAGCGAGCGTCCGAACTAACACCACCAGCTCTGAATACTTCCAGCTACAGAGAGAGACAGGACAGGGCTGTCCCCTGTCCACACTCTTGGTCGCTTTAGCGATCGAACCCCTGGCGATAGGCCTGCGGAATGCGAAAAACTGGAAGGGCACCCGGAGACGAGACAGAAAGAAATAGAGTTTCACTCTATGCAGATGACCTGCTCGTCTATGTCTCGAAGCCACAGGAGGGACTGAAAGCAATACTGCAGATCCTGAAGGAGTTTGGAACCTTTTCGGGCTACGAACTCGGTGGAGGAAGTAAAAAAGGACCTACAAAGGTGGGGCTCACTCCCACGTTCTCTGGCTGGAAGATTGCAGACGTTCAAGATGAACGTACTGCCGAGGTTCCTCTTCCTGTTGAGATCCATACCAATCTTCATCCCCAAGGTCTTGTTCCAAAATGTAGACAGCCTAATCATGGCGTTTGTGTGGGGAGGTAAAAACCTGAGAATTCCCAAACAGACACTGCAAAGAAGGAAAATCAAAGGGGGCCTGGCTTTACCGAATCTACAATACTACCACTGGGCAGCAACGACCGAGAGAGTGGGGGGATGGATATACGAACCCGGCACAGAGTGGGTACAGATGGAGGCGGCCTCCTGTAAAGGAAAGACCCTCCGGGCCCTGGCTACAGCAGTATTCCCATCCTCCTCAATAAGATACACAACAAGCCCAGTGCTAGCGGCCACGCTGAGAACGTGGGCCCAACTGCGACATCATTTTGGGCTAACTAAAATATCCATCATGGCCCCCATCTGCGGCAATCATAGATTCCCCCCAGCTATGCTAGATACCACCTTCAGAAGTTGGAGGCGGGATGGGGGCACACTGACGGTCGGGGACTTTTACGTAGGGCACAAACTGGCGACACTGGACGAACTGACGAGGAAGTGGAAACTAGCAAAAGGACAGGAAATGAGACACCTCCAAATAAAACATTTCCTCTGCAAAGAAACAGTAGGATACCCCGGGACCCAGAAACCACACTACTAGAGGACCTGATAGGCACAAGCAGCAAGGAAGAGCGGCTATGTGGGAAAATATACATACAGCTACTGGACAGAGCCCGAACACCTCTGAACCCCACAGACAAAAATGGGAGGAGGAACCAGGGACAGAGGTGGGGTGGGGATTCTGGAGGGAAGCACTGAACAGGGCGAACTCCACCTCCTCCTGCGCAAGGCTCAGCCTAATGCAGCTCACAGTGAGGCACAGAGCGTACCTGACCAGAACCCGAATGAGCAGGTTCTTGCCCGAGGTGGAGGATAAATGTGAACAGTGCCAGAGGGGCCCGGCCAACCATATCCACAAACTTGCTGGGTTCTGGACAGCCTTCTCTGAGGCAATGTCCAAGGTTGTGGGGTGAGGGTGAAGCCATGCCCGATAGTGGCAATCTTTGGGGTATCGGAGCAGCCAGAGCAACACGTGGGGAAGGGGCCAAGGCCCTTGCTTTCGCTTCCCTAATCACACGCCGGAGAATCCTACTCAGCTGGCGATCAGCAGCACCACCCACAGCTGCAGACTGGCTTGCTGACCTCTCGGAATTTCTTCACCTGGGTCGGAGGAAGGCTTCCCAGATACTTGCGGGCAGTTTTCGGCCTGTTCTAAAACCTGTTTGAGGCCAGCAACGAGGAGTAAGTTAAGAATTTTAAAAAACAGGCAGCACGGTGGCGCAGCGTTGCTGCCTCACGGCGCCGAGGTCCTAGGTTTGATCCCGGCTCTGGGTCACTGTCCGTGTGAAGTTTGCATATTCTCTCCATGTTTGCGGGGGTTTCACCCTCACAACCCAAAGATGTTCAAGGTAGGTGGATTGGCCACACTAAATTGCCCCTTAATTGGAAAAATATGAATTGGGTACTCTAAATTTATTTTAAAAAATAATTGAAAAAACATGGGTGGGGGGGGGGGGGGGGGAGATGGAAGGAAGGTGGAGAAGCCACAAAAGAAGAGAAGAGGAGGGGGGTGGTTGTAACCCCTCTCCACTGAAAATAAAGGCAAAATGCAGCTGAAACCAGGGGGCGGGGAAGGGACAGGGGGAATACGCAATGTAGGGGGGGGGGGGGACAGGATGGGGAGGGACCACAGACCGATCCAGAGGGCGGAGAAATGTGCATAGGATCGGTCAAAGAAAAGACAAAATAAACCTTTCTGTACAATAAAGTAAATTAATGCGGATAAGTGAAATGTGATGTATATATATATAAATATGAGAAATGCCAATAAAAAGATTTGGGAAAAAAAAGAAATTTATGGAAACTGAACCAAGTTTTGAAAGATAGCTTGGATTATCCATTGGGATCTGAATTGCACTAGGTTTATGATTGTAAAGTAGGATGCAATTCAGTGTTCCACAGCATGCAAATTTATGCATGCCAGGAGCAACATCAGGCATACCAAATAATGAGGTGCCAACCTGGTGAAGCTACAGCACAAGACTACTTGTGTGCCAAGCAGCAAGTAATAAACAGAGCTAAGCAACTGCACAGCGAACGCATCAGATCTAAGCTCTATAGTCCTGCCGCAGCCAGCCATGAATGGTGGTGAGAAATTAACCAACTTTCTGGGGAGGAGGGTCCACAAATATCCCCATCGAAGGAGCCCAGAACATATATGCAAAAGACAAGGCTGAGGCATTCGCAACAATCTTCAGCCAGAAGTGCAGAGTGGATGATCCATCTCAGTCTCCTCCAGAGGTTCCCAGCATCATGGATGTCAGTCTTCAGTCAATACGGTTCACTCCTCTTGATATCAAGAAACAGCTGAAAGCACTGGATATTGCAAGGGCTATGGGCCCTTTCTCTGCATATTGCAAGGGCTATATCCCGGAAATAGTGCTGAAGCCTTGTGCTCCAAAACAGGCCGCACCCCTAGCCAAGCTGTTCCAGTACAGCTATAACACTGACATCTACCCGGCAATTTGGAAAATTGCCCAGGTCTGTCCTGTACACAAGAAACAAGACAAATCCAACCCAGCCAATAACTGTCCTATCAGTCACTGTCCATCATCAGCAAAGTGATGGAAGGAGTCATCAACAGTGCTATCAAGCAGCACTTACTCAGCAATAACCTGCTCACAGATGCTCAGTTTGGCTTCTGT
The DNA here is from genome assembly GCF_047496885.1 of Scyliorhinus torazame. Lineage (NCBI taxonomy): Eukaryota > Metazoa > Chordata > Chondrichthyes > Carcharhiniformes > Scyliorhinidae > Scyliorhinus > Scyliorhinus torazame. The sequence goes on along the minus strand of NC_092708.1, from coordinate 165,126,684 downwards.
CAGTGTCACTCAGCTCCTGACCTCATTACAGTCATGGATCAAACATGGACAAAAGGCTTAATTCCGAAGGTGAGAGTGACTGCCCTTGACATCAAAGCAGCATTGACCAAGTATGGTATCAAGGAGCCCTAACTAAACTGGAGTCAATATGAATCAGGGGGAAAACTCTCCATTGGTTGGAGTCATACCTAGCACAAAGGAGGTTGTGGCGGTTGGAGGTCCATCATCTCAGCTGCAGGACATCACTGAAGGAGTTCCTCAGGGTCCTAGGCCCAACGTAGGCCCAACCATCTTCAGCTGCTTCATTAATGACCTCCCTTCCATCATAAGGTCAGGAGTGGGGATGTTTGTGGATGACTGCACAATGTTCAGCACTATTCTTGTCCTCTCAGATAATGAAGCAGTCCATGTCCAAATGCAGCAGGACCTGGACAATATCCAGGCTTGGGCTGACAGTGGCAAGTTACATTTGCACCACACAAGTGCCAGGCAATGACCGTCTCCTACAAGACAGGATCTAACCACCACCCTTTGACATTCAATGGCATTACCATCGCTGAATCCCCCACAATCCTCCTCTAACCAAAAACAAAAAGAACCGTGAGGAGGAAAAGCAAAGTAAGATTCTTATTCTTATATCTTTCTTAAGTGTACAAGGGCAGAGATGGCTGTTAAGACAGTGATATGCTCCTCCTGCCAGATGTGGGAGATCAGGGAGCTTTCTAACGACTAAGTCAGTGGGAAGTGTGACCAGCCGCATCTCCTCACGGACTGCGTAGTTTGGTTGAAAAAGCAGCAGCTGGACACTTGCGGAGCATACGGGGGGCAGAGAGTAGGGAAGTGGTCACACCACAGATTCAGACAGGTAGATGGGTGACTGCCAGGAGAGGCAGGCAGGTAAGGCAGGAGCGTCCGGTGGCTATTCCCCTCTCAAACAGGTATACCGTTTTGGATACTGTAGGGGGAGGGGGGGAAAGCCTCTCAGAGGAAGATACCAGCAGCAGCCAGGTCTGTGGCACCACAATTGGTTCTGCTGTAGAGCAGGGTCGGGCTAAGTCCAAGCGAGTGATAGTAGTAGGAGATTCAATATTCGGGCAAAGACAGGCGTTTCTGTGGTCACAAACAGGACTCTAGGATGGTGTGTTGCCTCCCTGGTGCCAAGTCCTGGATGTCCCTAAATGGCCACAGGACATCCTGAAACAGGAGGGTAAACAGACAGATGTTTTTGTCCACATTGGTACTAATGACAGAGGCAGGAAGAAGGAAGAGGTCCTGCAAAGACATTTCAGGGAGTTAGGTCGGGAGCTAAAAAGCAGAACCTCTACTATTGTAATCTCAGGATTACTACTCAGACTACGTACGAGTGAGTCTTGGAACAGGGAGATAGTACAGATGAACATGTAGCTAAAGAGCTGGTGTAGAGGGAGGGCTTTAGATATATGGATCACTGGGATGTCTTCTGGAGAAGGTGGGGCCTGTACAAGAAGGACGGGTTACACCTGAACTTGTGGGGCACCAATATCATGGGCGACGGTTTGTTAGTGTTGTTCGGAAGGGTTTAAACTAGTGTGGCAGGGGGTGGAAAACAGAAATTGTTGTTTTAGGTGGGACAGAGGGGAAACATAAGAGGTGGGAGAATTGCATTGCTGATTTGGGAGCAGATCACAGCTGTGTTGAGGGAGGACACATTGGAGGGATCTTGTAGTGAGGAATTAGGGTGGAGTTCAGGAATAAGGGGCGGAATTCTCTGATAATGGGAGAACACCCACGTGAAAACGGGCGCAAATCACTCTGGACTTTCCTGGAGAAAGTTCAGAGTGATTCTCCTACCTGGAGGGGGCTAGCAGAGCCCGAGTGCTCCTCACAGCTCCGGCTGCCAATTCGGGGCCCTGTAATTCCGGCCGTGGGTCCGCATATGCGGAGTGGCCAGCGGAGTTTCAGTGGACAGCGGAGTTTCAACAAGCATTTGAAGGCCTAAAGACTGTGATAACCAATGCTCCTGTGTTGGAAAATTAAAGGGACTCTGTGATCAATCAAGAAGGAGTCCATGCAGAGGAAGAAGAACTAAAATGGAGCATGTTATTATAACTGTTTGCGTGTTTTGTTTTGTTAAAAACAAAACCTATATTCACTGTCAATATTTCTTAAAGGAAAGTGAAAAGGTGAAAAATGAAACCATTTTGAATATGATGGGGTTTTTTTCTTGGGGCGGGGGGGGAGGTGTCATGTGATAGTACCTTTAAGAAATGGGTGTTTATCAAATAGCTGCAATGATGTCAGAGGGTGAGTGGAGCTGGGCTGTCTGTCTGCTTTTACTTTCGCGTTGAACAAAAGCTGGTGTGTGTCTGTGTGTTTAGTTTCGTTTTGCAGATTGGGAGCTGTATCCAGCAAAACCAGGTGTAATTCTGATTTCTTTCTGCATGAAAGGAATGTCTTCCAATCACTTGCTAATTTAAAAGTGATAACTGTTCTCAGTAGAGAATTTAAACCTGGGGCGGGATTCGCCGACCCCCCGCCGGGTCGGAGAATCGCCGGGGGCTGGTGTGAATCCTGCCCCCGTCGTGTCCTGAATTCTTCGCCACCAGAGATTCGGCGGGGGCGGGAATTGCGACACGCCGGTCGGCGGGCCCACACCTGGTGATTCTCCGGCCCACGATGGGCCAAAGTCCCGCCGCTGTCAACCCTCTCCCATCGGCGTGGATTAAACCACCTACCTTACCGGCGGGAGCAGGCGGCATGGGCGGGCTCCAGGGTCCTGGGGTGACCTGACCCCGGGGGGTGCCCCCACAGTGGCCTGGCCCGCGATCGGGGCCCACCGATCCGCGGGCAGGCCTGTGCCGTGGGGGCACTCTTTTTCTTCCACCTTCGCCATGGTCTACACCATGGCGGAGGCGGAAGAGACCCCCTCCCCTGCTCATGCACGGGGATGACGTCAACAGCCGCTGACGCTCCCGCGCATGCACGGACTTACACAGCCCGGCAAAGTCCTTTCAGCCCCGTCTAGCGTGGCGCCAAAGGCCTTCCACGGCAGCTGGTGGAGCGGAAACCACTCCGGCGCGGGCATAGCCCCTCAAGGTGAGGGCTTGGCCCCAAAGGTGCGGAGACTTCCGCATCTTTGGGGCGGCCCGACAGCGGAGTGGTTCCCGCCACTCCATCACGCCGGGACCCCCGCCAGACCGGGTAGGGGAGAATCCCGCCCCGGATGTCTGTGTGAAAGAGGGTATTTGTCTTATGGATGTTACAAGGAAAGATTAAGGGTTACTTATAGAATATTGTATCTGTGGGGATGATTGGTGTTGATAGTTGATAAGATGTTTACTGTGGGTTTATAAAGTGTTAACTGGTTTCATAAATAAACATTGTTTTAATTTAAAAGTACTTTAGCTCTCTGTTGCACCACACCTGTAAAGTAGGCCCGTGTGCTCCCCATAACCACAATCTATTAAAAGTTATGGGTCAGGTGAACATGGAACATAGAACATAGAGCATACAATGCAGAAGGAGGCCATTTGGCCCATCGAGTCTGAACTGACCAACTTAAGCCCTCACTTACATCCTATCCCCGTAACCCAATAACCCCTCCTAACCTTTTTGGTCATTAAGGGCAATTTATCATGGCCAATCCCCCTAACCTACACGTCTTTGGACTGTGGGAGGAAACCGGAGCACCCAGAGGAAACCCACACAGACACGGGGAAAATGTGCAGACTCCGCACAGACAGTGACCCAGCGCGGAATCGAACCTGGGACCCTGGCGCTGTGAAGCCACAGTGGAAGAAGCAATTTGATAAGGAAATATTCAATGAATGGCATCACACTGGGAGGTCCTGGGGAACAAAGAGACCTTGGCGTGTTTGTAAATAGATCTCTGAAAGCAGAAGGGCAGGTTAATAGGGTGGTGAAAAAGCTATATGGTACACTTGTCTTTATTAATCGTGGCATGGATTGCAAAAGCAAGGAAGTCATGTTGGAGTTATATAGAACATTGGTGAGGCCACAGCTGGAGTACTGTGTGCAGTTCTGGTCACCACATTATAGGAAGGATGTGATTGCACTGGAGCGTGTGCAGAGGCGATGCACCAGGATGTTGCCGGAGATGAAACATTTTAGTTATGAAGAAAATTTGGATAGGCTTGGGTTGTCTTCGCTGGAGCAGAGAAGACTGAGGAGGTGACCTTCTCAACATGTACAAGATTATGAGGGGCATTGACAGGGTGGATAGGGACAGCTGTCCCCCTTAGTTGAAGGGTTAGTTACGAGGGGACACAAGTTCAAGGTGAGGGACACGAGGTTCAGGGGCGATTTGAGGGAAACGTTTTTACCAGAGGGTGGTGACGGTCTGGAATGCACTGCCTGCAAGGGTTGCCTCACATCCTTTAAAAGGTACCTGGATGAGCACTTGGCACTTCTTAACATTTGAGACTATGGGCTAAATGCTGGCAAATGGGTTTAGGACTGGCAGATCAGGTGCCTTTCATTTGGTGGTGCAGACTCTATGGGCCGAAGGGCCATTTCTGAACTGTATTTTTCTGCGATTCTATGAAACTCAAATCAGAAATCAAGTCAAGATCTGACAGTCACTCGATTCATCAGAAGCTGAATATCAGTATCATAACATTTACAGAGGGATCTGGGCGTGCAGGTCCACAGTTCTCTAAAAGTGGCAACACAGGTGGCCAAGGAGATTAAGAAGGCATCTGTCATGCTTGCCTTCATCAGCTGGGGCATTGAGTACAGGAGTTGGGAAGTCATGTTGCAGCTATATAAAACCTTGGTGAGGCCTCATTTAGAGTACTGCATGCAGTTCTGGTCACCACATTATCAGAAGAACATGGAAGCTTTGGAGAGAGTGCAAAGAAGGTTCACCAGAATGCTATCTGGTCTCGAGGGCGTTGGCTATGAGGCGAGGGTTGAAGAAACTAGGATTGTTTTCACTGGAAAGACGAATGCTGAGGGGAGACCTGATAGAGGTCTGCAAAATTATGAGAGGCATAGTCAGGGTGGATAGTCAGAGACTTTCTCCAAGAGTGGAAGTGTCAGTTACAAGATGGCACTGGTTCAAGGTGAGAGGGGGAAAGTTTAAACCAGATGTGTGGGGTAGGTTGTTCATACAGAGAGTGGTGGGTGCCTGGAACGTGCTGCCAGAGGATGTGGTGGAAGCAGGCACATTAGCAACATTTAAGAGGCATCTGGATGGATACATGATTAGGGAGGAAATAGAGGGACATGGAACGAGTAAGGGCAGAAGATTGTTATTTTAGTTAGGGCATCATAATCAGCACAGGCTTGGAGGGCCGAAGGACCTGTTCCTGTGCTGTACTTTTCTTTGCTCTTTGTTATTATGTTGGCTAATCTGTGTGTCAGATCTGGAATTAATCAGCGTACCTTTTCCAAGGTAAGTATGCAGGCAAGTGCCACCTATCAGGCTCAATCTCTGACCCTGAGTTTAGTGTCAGGTGCACAGACATGTGCATCCTCCGATGAGCCGAGTTCCCGATAGCACGGTTCACTTGTGCTTTTAAAAACCGTGAAACCGGCGTGGCGGCTGATGAGGGAGAGAGAGGGGGTACGGAAGTTGTCCAACATCGCCATAGTTGGCTGACAGTTGTGCCGCTGGCCAGGGGGCTTCTGCCAGGGCCGGGGGTAGTAGCAGGGGTTGGCTAGGATGTGGGCTGTGGCGTTGGGATGGATGGGCACGGAACACCATTGCTGCAGCCGGCAAGGCAGCCATGCAGCTGCGCACATCGCTAACAGCCCACTTGAACTTAGTGCCATGGTTCGTATAGGTGTCCTCCCAAAGTATCCCTCTGAGTGTCCTCTGGCCCCAGCCGATCCATCAGCTATATGGGCGAGCTCCAGCACAATCAGTGCCATCTTTTTGGTTGGGATAAGTGTGTGTGTGGGGATTGTAAAGCTGTACTTTTCTTTGTTCGATGTTCTTTCTGAATCAACATCCTGGAGTTATCATTGATCAGAAACTGAACTGGGCTAGCCATGTTAATACTGCGCCTATCAGGGTAGGTCAAAGGCAAGGAATCCCACGTTGAGTAACTCACCTCCTGACTTCCCAAAGCCTGTCCCCAAAGCCTGTCCACCATCTACAAGGAACAAGTCAGGGGTGTAGTGGAATGCTCTCCACTTGCCTGGATGAATGCAGCTCCAACAACACTCAAGAAGCTCAAACCCATCCAGGATAAAGCAGCCCACTTGATTGCTCCTCTTTCCACAAACATTCAAACCCTCCACCATCGATGAACATGGCAGCCATGTGTACCATCTGCAAGATTCATTGCAGTAACTGAAACAAAGTTCCTTAGACAGCACCATCCAAACCCACGACCACTACCATCTAGAAGGACATAAGTAGCAGATACCTGGGAACCCCACCACCTGGAGGTTCCCCTCCAAGTCGCCACATTCCAGCACCTGTTCAGGGACACAGAGGGAGAATTCAGAATGTTCAATTCACCTAATAGGCACGTCTTTCAGGACTTGTGGGAGGAAACCGGAGCACACGGAGGAAACCCAAGCAGATAGTGACCCAAACCAGGGATCAACCTTGGGTCCCTGGCAATGTGATGCAGCAGCGCTAGCCACTGTGCTCCCATGCCACCCCTTCTAGACAGGGGTCCCTAATCTGTGTTGGACTGTGTGGTTGAGTGGGGGGTGTCTGTGTGATAGGGTTCCTTTAGGCAGGGGATCTCTGGGAGTCCCCCTAATACAAGGATCCCTCCACAGTTATATTTGACCCATGGTTAATGTTGTAATATAAATCAGGCAATCTGACAAGAACATTACACCCCTATCACAGGGACCCCTGTGAGGGGTCCCCCCTATCACAGGGGGATCTGCGTGCTGCCCTCCTATTACATTGGTCCCTAGAGGATCCCCTATCATAGAAGTCCCTGTGGGGGTCTCCCTATTACAGTGGTCCTTGGGGAGGGAGGAGGGGGTGGAATCAGGTCACCCCCATACTTGGAGGTGTGGGAGGCACCCAAGCAATCCGGAGGTCGGGGGCTGCTGTGTGGTACGCGTGGGTGGGATGTCCTTGGATGGTCTCTACCATCGTGGCCAATGCATGCTGGACCTCACGGTGAGCCAAGGGGGCAATGAAGGTCCACCATGTCAGGTTCACGATTGTGGAGACCACAAGTGAACGTCACCCATGTGATTCCCGGCCGCAGAGAATCACGGGTGGCAGAGCATAGGGTGCCAGACCCGCTAAATTGGTCATTACGACTAATTTGCATTTATTTTCATGCTCCCGCTAGCATGCAGGGTGGAACTCATTCACGCCACTAGCGAAGGGTCGGAGTATTGCATTTGGGATGGTGCCCAGCGCCGAAACCAATTTTTCTCTGACTCCTGATGCTCTGTCCCATCTGGGAAGTCATTCTGCCCGTCCCAGGGACAGAAAATCCCACCCTTAAGGTTTTGCCAAAATTTCCTCATCCACCAAATTTTTCCAACATTACATACACAGCTGTTTTCCACAAGACAAGTGCCAAAAGATATTAAAAGAATGGAAAATGGACGATCCATCATGTTGACATAATTTTTGTAATTCACGAGTGATGCACATTTGCTTCTCGAGGAATTAAGGTCTATGGAGAGAGAGCGGGTAAATGGAGTTGAAATCAGCCATGATTGAATGGTGGAGTGGACTCGATGGGCCGAATGGCCTTACTTCCGCTCCTATGTCTTATGGTCTTAGGTACCCAGCCTCGATGCAACAGTTGACGATGTGAATCTGTAATGTCCAATTTCTTGAAATTGAGAGAAATCAATTGTTTAGGCCTAATTTACTTTGTATTTCACAAAAATCTTTAGGTCTTCAACTACAAGCACAGACCTGAGCCATTCTACCCTGTGGCAGGTATCCGAGGTAAAAAGGCACAGATCAAAAACATCCTTTCTCGCGATAAAGAGGTCTGAAGAAGCATCATACAGACTTGAAACGTTAACTCTGTTTCTCTCTCCGCAGATGCTGCCAGACATAGGACATAGGAACATAGGAATTAGGGGCAGAATTAGGCAATTCAGTCCTTCGAACCTGCTCCGCCATTCATTCAGGTTATGGCTGATCTCTTCCTGGTCTCAAGACCTGCTGAGTTTTTCCATAATTTTCTGCTTTTATTTCAGATTTCTCTTTCATTAAGGGTGTGGGTCAATATTAGAGGATCTATGGGCCAATGGCGATCTTAAAACAAAAATGGTGAGATACAATTCATCTGGGAGGAACATATGGGAGGAATAATACTGAACAAAATTGTAATAATTGCAGAAAGAAAGTAAATAGAGAGATTAGCAAGATAAAAAAGAACATTGAAAGACTGATGGCTAACATATCAGCTTCTGATTCAGAGGTGAAAGGACTACAAACCGAGACACAGTTGACAGAAAAATACACAATGCTTTTTGGAATTATTGAACAAAGGATGGGACCACTTCAAGTTGAAGTGAGTTGTCATCTCTGGTTTGTTGCCGGTGCCACGTGATAGCAAGGCTAGGAATAGGGAGAGAGTGCAGCTGAACACGTGGCTGCAGGAATGGTGTAGGAGGGAGGGCTTCAGGTATTTGGATAATTGGAGCGCATTCTGGGGAAGGTGGGACCTGTACAAGCAGGACGGGTTGCATCTGAACCAGAGGGGCACCAATATCCTGGGAGGGAGGTTTTCTAGTACTCTTCGGGAGGGTTTAAACTAATTTGGCTGGGAATGGGAACCGGATTTGTAGTCCAGCAACTAAGGTAGCCGATATTCAGGACGCCAAAGCGTGTAATGAGGCAGTGGGGAATGGAACACTGACAAAGGAGAGTACTTACAGGCACGGAGATGGGTTGAAGTGTGTATACTTCAACGCAAGAAGCATCAGGAATAAGGTGGGTGAACTTAAGGCATGGATCGGTACTTGGGACTACGATGTGGTGGCCATCACGGAAACTTGGATAGAAGAGGGGCAGAAATGGTTGTTGGAGGTCCCTGGTTATCGATGTTTCAATAAGATTAGGGAGGGTGGTAAAAGAGGTGGGGGGTGGCATTGTTAATTAGAGATAGTTTAACAGCTGCAGAAAGGCAGTTCGAGGAGTATCACCCTACTGGGGTAGTATGGGTTGAAGTCAGAAATAGGAAAGGAGCAGTCACCTTGTTAGGAGTTTTCTATAGGCCCCCCAATAGTAGCAGAGATGTGGAGGAACAGATTGGGAAACAGATTTTGGAAAGGTGCAGAAGTCACAGGGTAGTAGTCATGGGTGACTTTAACTTCCCAAACATTGAGTGGAAACTTTTTAGATCAAATAGTTTGGATGGGGTGGTGTTTGTGCAGTGTGTCCAGGAAGCTTTTCTAACACAGTATGTAGATTGTCCGACCAGAGGAGGGGCAATACTGGATTTAGTACTTGGTAATGAACCAGGGCAAGTGATAGATTTGTTAGTGGGGGAGCATTTTGGAGATAGTGACCACATTTCTGTGACTTTCACTTTAGTAATGGAGAGGGATAGGTGCGTGCAACAGGGCAAGGTTTACAATTGGGGGAAGGGTAAATACGATGTTGTCAGACAAGAATTGAAGTTCATAAGTTGGGAACATAGGCTGGCAGGGAAGGACACAAGTGAAATGTGGAACTTGTTCAAGGAACAGGTACTACGTGTCCTTGATATGTATGCCCTGTCAGGCAGGGAAGAGATGGTCGAGTGAGGGAACCATGGTTGACAAGAGAGGTTGAAGGTCTTGTTAAGAGGAAAAAGGAGACTTATGGAAGGCTGAGGAAACAAGGTTCAGGCAGGGCGTTGGAGGGATACAAGATAGCCAGGAAGGAACTGAAGAACGGGATTAGGAGAGCTAAGAGAGGGCATGAACAATCTTTGGCGGGTCGGATCAAGAAAAACCCCAAGGCCTTTTACACATATGTGAGAAATATGAGAATGACTAGATGAGGGTAGATCCGATCAAGGACAGTAGCGGGAGATTGTGTATTGTGTCTGAAGAGATAGGAGAGGTCTTGAACGAGTACTTTTCTTCTGTATTTACAAATGAGAGGGGCGATATTGTTGGAGAGGACAGTGTGAAACAGACTGGTAAGCTCGAGGAAATACTTGTCGGAAGGAAGATGTGTTGGGCATTTTGAAAAACTTGAGGATAGACAAGTCCCCCGGGCCTGACGGGATATATCCAATGATTCTATGGGAAGCAAGAGATGAAATTGCAGATCTGTTGGCAATGATCTTTTCGTCCTCACTGTCAACAGGGGTGGTACCAGGGGATTGGAGAGTGGCGAATGTCATGCCCCTGTTCAAAAAAGGGACTAGGGATAACACTGGGAATTACAGGCCAGTTAGTCTTACTTTGGTGGTGGGCAAAGTCATGGAAAGGGTACTGAAGGATAGGATTTCTGAGCATCTGGAAAGACACTGCTTGATTAGGGATAGTCAGCACGGATTTGTGAGGGGTAGGTCTTGCCTTACAAGTCTTATTGAATTCTTTGAGGAGGTGACCAAGCATGTGGATGAAGGTAAAGCAGTGGATGTAGTGTACATGGATTTTAGTAAGGCATTTGATAAGGTTCCCCATGGTAGGCTTCTGCAGAAAGTAAGGAGGCATGGGATTGTGGGAAATTTGGCCAGTTGGATAACGAACTGGCTAACCGATAGAAGTCAGAGAGTGGTGGTGGATGGCAAATATTCAGCCTGGATCCCAGTTACCAGTGGCGTACCGCAGGGATCAGTTCTGGGTCCTCTGCTGTTTGTGATTTTCATTAATGACTTGGATGAGGGAGTTGAAGGGTGGGTCAGTAAATTTGCAGACGATACGAAGATTGGTGGAGTTGTGGATAGTGAGGAGGGCTGTTGTCGGCTGCAAAGAGACATAGATAGGATGCAGAGCTCGGCTGAGAAGTGGCAGATGGAGTTTAACCCTGAAAAGTGTGAAGTTGTCCATTTTGGAAGGACAAATATGAATGCGGAATACAGGGTTAACGGTAGAGTTCTTGGCAATGTGGAGGAGCAGAGAGGTCTTGGGGTCTATGTTCATACATCTTTGAAAGTTGCCACTCAAGTGGATAGAGCTGTGAAGAAGGCCTATGGTGTGCTAGCGTTCATTAACAGAGAGATTGAATTTAAGAGCCGTGAGGTGATGATGCAGCTGTACAAAGCTTTGGTAAGGCCACATTTGGAGTACTGTGTACAGTTCTGGTCGCCTCATTTTAGGAAGGATGTGGAAGCTTTGGAAAAGGTGCAAAGGAGATTTACCAGGATGTTGCCTGGAATGGAGAGTAGGTCTTATGAGGAAAGGTTGAGGGTGCTAGGCCTTTTCTCATTAGAACGGAGAACGATGAGGGGCGACTTGATAGAGGTTTATAAGATGATCAGGGGAATAGATAGCGTAGACAGTCAGAGACTTTTTCCCCGGGTGGAACAAACCATTACAAGGGGACATAAATTTAAGGTGAATGGTGGAAGATATAGGGGGGATGTCAGAGGTAGGTTCTTTACCCAGAGAGTAGTGGAGGCATGGAATGCACTGCCTGTGGAAGCAGTTGAGTCGGAAACATTAGGGACCTTCAAGCAGCTATTGGATAGGTACATGGATTACGGTAAAATGATATAGTGTAGATTTATTTGTTCTTAAGGGCAGCACGGTAGCATTGTGGATAGCACAATTGCTTCCCAGCTCCAGGGTCCCAGGTTAGATTCCGGCTTGGGTCACTGTCTGTGCGGAGTCTGCACATCCTCCCCGTGTCTGCGTGGGTTTCCTCCGGGTGCTCCGGTTTCCTCCCACAGTCCAAAGATGTGCAGGTTAGGTGAATTGGCCAATGATAAATTGCCCTTAATGTCCAAAATTGCCCTTAATGTTGGGTGGAGGTGTTGAGTTTGGGTAGGGTGCTCTTTCCAAGAGCTGGTGCAGACTCAAAGGGCCGAATGGCCTCCTTCTGCACTGTAAATTCAATGATAATCGATGATTAATCTAGGACAAAGGTTCGGCACAACATCGTGGGCCGAAGGGCCTGTTCTGTGCTGTATTTTTCTATGCTCCATGTTCTATGAAAGAGAAATCTCTGACTTGGGATTGAATGAATGTAGGTAGTCATATTATCAATTTTTACAGAGGAAGCTGCAAGCATGGCTGCATGACTACCCAAGGACCACATGGAAGAAGAATCACTGAAGTTAAATATTCAGAAGGACATTCTACTAAAAGTGGTAGGTATGCATCCCAGAATACAAAGAAAACTTTGGGAAGAGGCTTTCAGAGACACTATCATAATTTTTCAAAAATCTCTATCAAGAGTACTGTGTCAAATGTTAAACTGACTTTGACAGTGTAGCGTTAGAGACATCATGGCTATTAATGGCAGATGTTAAGAAAAATATTAGCATCTATATAGTAACTTTCACAATAAAAGGACACCTAAAGCATATTACAGCCAATGAAATAACTTGAAGTCACTATTATAAAGTAAGAAACCTTGTTTGTGCACAGCATGCTTCCACGTACAGCAATGTGGTAATGATTAGATAATAGATTTTTGAGATTTTGATTAAAGGATAAATATTCGCCAAGACATCGGCTCTTCCTTGAAATAGTGCCTTGTGATCTTCAGGGATGGGGCCTCTATTTAATGCCTCACCTGAAAGATGGCACCTCCAACAGGGTAACATTCCCTCAATACTATACTGCACTATCGATATTGATATTTGTCCTGGAGTGAGGGTTGCACACACCAGCTTCTGATTCAGAGGTGAGAGGGCTACCAACTGTGTCACAGCTGAAGAAGAGAGTCCCCACATAAGTTCAACTCTGTTGTGACTTCAAAGAGACAGATCTGAGCAGACTTCCCCAACTGCAAAATAATGTATTATGAGTGATACACAGTATTATGTTCTTGTTCGAATTGTGGATCCTCAAAGTTATGAACAGCAATGCCACGAATCCAGCTAAGTCTGATCTGAAAAAAAGTCACTACTTAGATGTGTTTCACTAATATGGAGATTTTAGAATCTGGCCTCCATTTTGCAATTGTGATCTATCAGGTCAGTATGGGTGGTGTTTTAGCTGCGTTAGTTTGGACTTAAAATGTGGCCCAAGATAACCAGCAGGAATAGAAGAATCAGCAGCAGCAGGAAGCATACCAGCATACTTGTAATGCACCATCTGGTGCATTACAAGCAGAAGCAGCTTCCTCACAGTCCTGCTGCTCCAGAGGAGAGGTGGTGTATGTGGAGAGCTGTAGCTCACAGGAAGCGATAACCTCAACACAGGATGTAGAGGTGGAGAATCAGCTGCTTGGACATGTCAGAATACCCGTATCTCAAACGGTGGTGGACTTCTGCAGCCTGCTGGAAGAGAATCTTCTGCCAAGTGGACGTGGTTACCACACTTTACCAGTCGCTGTCAGGGTGCTATTTTCTCCAGCAAGGAGGGAAAGAAAAACACTAAGAGTTAGAATAACAGAATGTGCTGAATGGGTGAATGGACAACATTTATTGAGAATGACGATGGAGTGGCATAACAGCATAGTAAGCTGATGGTATGTCGTAATGTCTATTCAGATAGGGATGTGAAGAAATGTATTGAGAATGGACAAGTGGTGTATCTGCAAGGTACTTTGGTGTGAGGAATAATTTGCTGGAGCTGTAGGCTTCAGAAGGCAGAGTGGGGGAGTTGGCTTGATCAGAATTTTTGTAAGGGCAACAAAAGTATCTGGAAGGACAAATTTGTGTGGGACAATGCCCTTGCTGCTCCTGCCTCTGCGACTGGATCCTGAACTTTCTAACCCACAGGCCACAATCAGTAAAGATAGGCAACAACACCTCCTCCACGATCATCCTCAGCCCCCTACTATACTCCTTATACACCTATGACTGTGTGGCCAAATTCCCCATCAACTCAATTTTCAAATTTGCTGATGAAACCACCGTAGTGGGTCGGATTTCAAACAATGACGAGACAGAGTATAGGAATGAGATATAGAATCTGGTGAACTGGTGCGACGACAATAATCTCTCCCTCAATGTCAACAAAACGAAGGAGATTGTCATCAACTTCAGGAAGCATAGTCAAGAACATGCCCCTGTTCACATCAATGGGAACGAAGTAGAAACGGTCGAGAGCTTCAAGTTTTTAGGTGTACAGATCACCAACAGCCTGTCCTGGTCCCCCCATGTCGACACTATAGTTCAGAAAGTCCATCAACGACTCTACTTTCTCAGAAGACTAAGGACATTTGGCCTGTCAGCTACGACCCTCACCAACTTCTACAGATGCACCATAGAAAGCATTCTTTCTGGTTGTATCACAGCTTGGTATGGAGCCTGCTCTGCCCAAGACCGCAGGAAACTACAAAAGGTTGTGAATGTAGCCCAGTCCATCACACGAACCAGCCTCCCATCCATTGACTCTATCTATAATTCCCACTGCCTCAGAAAGCCAGCCAGCATAATTAAGGACCCCACGCACCCCAGACATACCATCTTCCACTTTCTTCCTGTTTTGTTGTGCTCTTGACGTAGCACAAGCTGCTTCCTTGATGTGCATTCTGACAAAGGAAGGTTCAGACTTGGAGAAAGCTTTAACACATTTATTAAACTATTAACAATTCTCCTACTTGGATTTGACGCTACTGTTAATCCTGCTATAGCTACTCAGACTGATGAACCAGTCTGCTCCAATCCACGTGGTAGGAGTGATGTTCAACCAACCCTGTGTCTGTACTCACTTGAGTGTCTCCACTGGAAAGAGACTGAGCATGTGTGATGTGTCCTTTTATGTGGGTTGGTGTAATGCCCTTCTGTGGTTGTGTCATCTCTGTATGTGTTGTGACTGCCCATTGGTCATGTCCTATCTTACTGACCTATTGGTTGACTGTCTGTGTGTCATGTCTCTGGTGTTCCCTCTAGTGTCTAGCTAGGTGTAGTGTATGGACATTAATCCTTTGTGTACTTACAGTGATGTATATCACCACATCCCCCCTTTTTTCATGTTACATATTTTCTGTACAGTGTTAAAGAAAATTGAACAAACTAGGTAGATGAGTGATACTCTGTACAAGTTATGATAACAGGGATCATTAAACAATGAGTCCAAATCATATGCACAAGTCCAAAGTTCATTAATTATTATGGTCAAGTGGCTTGTTTGGTTGGTGAGTTGGTGATGTTGATGGTGGCATTGCATTGTAAACGCCATCAGTGTTCCTGTGCTGAAGTGACCAAGAAGTGGTCAAATCACTTTGTTGTCAGATTTGGACTCTTTTTTTTCTTTTGATGCTTGTGGTGGTAATTCTTGATGGCATCTGTCCTGAAAGCCAGGTTGCCTGTTGGTAGTGCAGCAAACGTGAATTGGTAAGATGCATCGTCCTGCCATGGTATGTCGTTGTACTGAGCTGAGCAGTAACAATGTCCCTCATGGGCACAGTTGTACCATGTCGTACCAGTCGTAGTTCCATCGGTGTTGTTTTTGTCGTGCTTGTTGTCGATGTTGTTGCCTGTGGTACGCTTCTTGCTATTGTCTTTGATGTTGTTGTTGTGGTGGTTGGTTTTGTTGCCGTGTTTGCTGCGCTCAAGGTCCACACTCTGTGGATAATACGAGTCCTTCACACAGTTACTCGTGTTAGCGTGCTTTGTGGCATCTGCTGTCTCCTTGAGTGTGCCGTCACTGAGTTTGCGGCACTCCCCGTCTGGAGTCATGTCCGGTTTACTTGAATCAGCTTTGGCTTGTCGATGCTCCCCGTCTGGAGACTGGTCTGTTTCACCCGAGTCAGTTTTGGCTTGTTGACGCTCCCCATCTGGAGTTCAGGTTCACTTGCATCTTCTGAGGTCTCTTGATGCGCCACGTCCGGAGTTATTTCAGGTTCACTTGAATCTTCTGAAGTTTTGTGATGTTCCCCGTCCGGAGTCAAAACAGTCAGGAATGCATTTGCTTGTGGAGAGGCTCGAGCAAATGAGGTTTGAAGTAACGTGGTGTCACCGGAGTCACCAGTAGTCTCACTGTGATTGTCGAGTGCCTCCGTACACACTATCTGAGGTCTGTCACGTTGCACATTTGGTATGGGAAGTGGGATGCCGTCGTCACTTGTCTCACATACAGTGGGTAGAACCTCAGTGTGTTCTTGACGTTCACTTGAGCCAGGTAGACTGTCAGAGTCTTCTTCTAGTGGCTCAAATAATCTGGGTGGACTGTCATAGTCGCTTTGTTGTTCACGTGAGCATGGTAGACTGTCATAGTCTTCTTGCTGTGCACTTGAGCACGGCAGACTGTCATAGTCTTTCTGTTCACTTGCTAGACCCTCATGGTCTTGTTCATGCAAGGACTGCGCTTTGGAGTCTTGCATTGCTTCTCTCGTGGAGGATGTCCACGAGCTCGCTGTGGAGGCTTGTGTCACTCCCTCTGTGGAGTCTTGCAGTGTTCCTTGTGTGGAATCGTGCATTGGTCTCTCTGTGGAAACTGTCATCACTTCTTGTTCATGCAAGGACTGCGCTCTGGAGTCTTGCGTTGCTTCTATCGTGGAGTCTGTCCACGAGCTCGCTGTGGAGTTTTGTGTCACTGGAGTCACTTCTAATGTGGAGACGTGCAGTTGTCTCGCTGTGGAGTCTTTCATCGCTTTCTGTGTGGAGGCTGGAACCCTTTGTGGTGCGTGGACCACTCTCTGTGTGGAGTCGGGGACCCTTCGTGGTGGACCACTCTCTGTGTGGCAGCAGGACGCTCTCTGTGGGCTTGTACTGCTCTCTGTCTCCTGGTGTCAGGCCGCAGCATCATCCTGCACTCACGAGTCGGGATGTCGTATATGCTGGGCTGAAGATTCCCAATCCGAAGAACTTTCGTCATCGGGGTCGTCAATGTGCAACACGTCTAGTTGCGGTTCGGATTTGGTACTGGGGTAGCCTCCCAAGGTGAAAGCTTTGTCTGAGTCATTGTCTTCCAATACCATATCATCACGTTTTGTGTCGGAGCTGGCATTGGGCTCGTGATGTCCAAAGAAGAATTCAAGGTCTGAGTCATAGTCTTCAAGGACTGTATCATCTCTTTGGCCGGTGCTAACTGCTTGTTGCAGGGTACTGCGGAAGTTACTTTCAGCTACTGGTCGAATTTCAGGCATTGTGCTGTCGTTCCAGGTGAATCTGGTTTTGAGGCTTTAAATTTTTTTTTCCGTGTTTTGGGACATTTCCCCTTTAAGTGGGCGTCTGACGTCATGACGCTTGTGACGTGGAGTGTAGGAAGCAATGGCGCATGCGCTGTTCCTTTACTTGGGCCCTTTTTCACAATTGCGCATTTGCGGCTTCTCGTGCATGCGCAAATGGACCTTCCCGTTCTATGCACTCTTCGCGCAACTGCGCATGTGCAGCACCTTTCCCAAGATGGTTGCAATTCAAAACTGCCATTCGTTGCTGCAAGCCTACCTCGTGGTGAGTTTTGGCACCTCTTTTACCTTTTCTTCACTGTTCCTCGCCGAATTCTTGGAATTTGTCCAGGACTGCGTGGAAGTCGCCCTTGTTTTGCCCCTTTGAGTCTTTGAAGGTCTGGAACATTTCAGCTGCTTCTGGACCCGCGATGGTAAGTAGGAGCTTCATTTTTTCTGCATCCGCCATGCCATCTAGGTCGGATGCTACCAGGGAGATCTCGAATCTCTGCCTGAACCAACGCCAGTTTTCACTGAGATTGCCTTGGTACAGCACCGTACCATTGTGGATAGCACAATTGCTTCACAGCTCCAGGGTCCCAAGTTCAAGTCCGGCTTGGGTCACTGTCTGTGCGGAGTCTGCACATCCTCCCCGTGTGTGCGTGGGTTTCTTCCGGGTGCTCCGGTTTCCTCCCACAGTCCAAAGATGTGCAGGTTAGGTGGATTGGCCATGATAAATTGCCCTTAGTGTCCAAAATTGCCCTTAGTGTCCAAAATTACCCTTAGTGTTGGGTGGGGTTACTGGGTTATGGGGATAGGGTGGAGGTGTTGACCTTGGGTAGGGTGCTCTTTCCAAGAGCCGGTGCAGACTCGATGGGCCGAATGGCCTCCTTCTGCACTGTAAACTCTATGATTTATGATTTACCTAAGCTGCTGTGGAACCGGAATCTCGAACATCATCTTGTCTGGCTGCTGTTGCTGGTAGTCACTGTTTGCTGATTTTTAACTACATGGATTGAAACAGTTCATTCCTGGAACCATGTTTTGTTATGCTCTTGACGTAGCATGAAATAAATGAAATGAAAATGACTTATTGTCACAAGTAGGCTTCAAATGAAGTTACTGTGAAAAGCCCCTAGTCACCACATTCCGGTGCCTGTTCGGGGAGGCTGTTATGGGAATCGAACCGTGCTGCTGGCCTGCCTCGGTCTGCTTTCAAAGCCAGCGATTTAGCCCTGTGCTAAACAGCCCCAGGGTGTTTAGCACAGCTGCTTCCTTGATGTGCACTCTGACAAAGGAAGGTTCAGACTTGGAGATAGCTTTAACATGTTTATTAACCTATTAACAATTCTCCTACTTGGATTCGACGCTACTGTTAATCCTGCTATAGCTACTCAGACTGACGAAACAGTCTGCTCCAATCCACATGGTGGCGGTGATGTTCAATCAACTCTGTGTCTGTACTCAGAGTGTCTCCACTGGAAAGAGACTGAGCATGTGTGATGTGTCCTTTTATATGGGTTGGTGTAATGCCCTCCTGTGGTAGTATCACCTCTGTGTGTATCGTGACTGCCCATTGGCCATGTCCTATCTTATTGACCTATTGATTGACTGTCTGTGTGTCATGTCTCTGGTGTTCCCTCTAGTGCCTAGCTAGGTGTAGTGTATGTACATTAACCCTCTGTGTACTTAGTGATGTATATCACCACACTTCCGTCAAGAAAAAGATACCAAAGTTTGAGGTCACATACCAACCGACTCAAGAACAGCTTTTTCCCTACTGCCAACAGACTTTTGAATGGACCTACCTCGTATTAAGTTGATCTTATCTCTACACCTTGGTATAACTGTATCATTATGTTCTGAAGTCTCTCCTTCCTTCCCTATGTACGGTATGCATTGTTCGTACAGCATACAAGTAACAATACTTTCCACTGTATACTAATATATGTGACAATAATAAACCGAATCAAATCAAAAATTTTGTCGCACATTCGCACCTATGTCCCTAAAAATTATGGCAAGGAGGGTATGGCCCATCTAGTTCCGCGGGGGCTATCCCAGTCAGTGTGTGTGGTGTGGTTCTGCAGCAAAGCAAGAAATGAGCTGGCCTAGTGTCCATCAAGACTGTTTCTTGAGGCCCCGTTTAAATGTTTGCACTGAAGGGGCAGCATGGTGTCACAGTAGTTAGCACTGCTTCCTCACAGTGCTGAGAACCTGGGTTCGATCCTGGCCCTGGGTCACTGTCCCTGTGGAGTTTGCACATTCTCTCCGTGTCTGCATGGGTCTCACCCCCACAACTCAAAGATGTGCCACGCTAAGTTGCCCCTCAATTGGGAAAAAAAAGAATTGGGTACTTTATATATATATATATATATTGTGGCTTTAATGTGGAAAATGATTCCAAGTGCAAGCTGCTCACGGCATAGTGATGGTATTAGGATACCTGGAACTTGATTGCATAATGGGACCAACAGTATCTACTTAACGAGATTTAAAAATTGAGACAGAAAAGATGAAGGTTAGAGAAGGAGAGTGGATTAGAAATTATATACAGCGATAGAAATAAGGAGGAATGAAAAAAATTGGATCAAGAGAGAAAAACAGACACAACCGTAACAATCTTTTTTAGGTCAAATATTAATTTTTGATCTCCAACACCAATTTAGAACTAGAAGCAATGAGACTCCACACATTAATTTTATGGGACTGGGAGGTTGATTGGCAGTCATTAACCAGCATTACATTGTTCAAGTATATATACTCAAACACCAACTTCAACTTTCTGCAGAAAGTTTAATTGCCAATTAATTTTCAAGTGCAGCAAGTTTGTAAAAACTACTATGGATAAAATCCACTTGTGCAATGTAAATGGCATCAATTAACCAGTGAGTTCTGGAGATTTACAATTCATAATGTATCTCTTAATCTCTAGAACCCGAGAGCCATTACCACATTGTTATTTTTCCAGCACGCACAGTTCATCAAGAGCAATGGCCAGAAGGTTGGTGAAAGTGGTGGGCATTACTCGGGCTTTACAGAATAGACCAGGATGTTTTATCACGTGTAATAACCCCCATGAGACCCACGGGGATATCCTGACTGACCTCCCCATGGGTCTCGTGGAATATGAGCTTCCCTGCTCGTGGGCAGAGGCTCATCTAGCTGGGGCTCATAATAACAGAGTATAAAGGCGGGCCCAGACAGGGACTGGCATGTTGGTTGTCCCAATGGGATTTACTCTGTGTGTATATTTACTGCCATAGGCAGATTTCCTATGACCTCGAATCAACCAGCGTTCACCCCACCGTTCAGCTTCCTGGGTCTTTAAAGTGGCAACGAGCTAAAAGAAATTTTAACTCCGATTCTGGACATCTCAGCCACTCCGAAATACTGCCGTGCAGCAACACGTTGGACAGACTTTTTAAAAATGTCGCTTTTTGGGAAGTTAGAAGCTTTTGATGCAAGCCTGGAAGATTGGGCCCAGTACACTGAGCGATTGAGGTACTTTTTCCAGGCTGATGGGCTCAGTAGAGGGGATCGACAGAAGGTAATCCTCCTGACACCTGCTGGGCCCAACCTTCGGCATAATTAAAAGCCTCACAAACCTGGCTGCTCCAGATTCAAAATCCTTTGATGAATTGGTAGAGTTGGAATCTAACAATAAAGACCCCAAACCATCCGTAAACATGCAACAGTACCGATTCAATACGAATGTGTGGACTCCGGGGGAGCCAGTTACAGATTTTTCAACTTGACTCCGAAGGTTGGCTCAACATTGCGAGTTTGGTCCATCCCTTTCAGAGATGTTAAGGGACCAGCTGGTGTGCAGAATTAATAATATGGCCACACGGAGGAAGCTGTTTGTGGAGCCTACACTTGATTTGAAGAGAGCCATTGAGCGAACGCTGTTCCGAGAGAATGCTGAGAAGGGGTTTCAGGAACTTGAACATGAACTAGTGTTCATAGTGTTGCTCGACCCCCATGCTGGAATCCAGCATCTCCCCAGGGCTATGCTCGATTGACCCGATCATCGCCAAACAACAACCAGCGATGCAACGCTATGTCCAGACTCAACAGACAAGGGCCACACAGATCAGCGTGACACCTCCCCAGAAGATGACGAGGAGTACCGGCAGCATTTCCAAGCTTGCGGGCATAGAATATGTGGCAACCAAGGCCACCAGAATCAACAAAGAACACGCTGCCCTTGACAGACGATTAGGTCGCCTCGAGTCAGGGCCTTGCACATGGCCCACGCTGAGGAGGAACACATGATGCAGTTGAACTGCATCATGGCCCCCAAATGGCACCGATTCGGGTCAAACTGCATGTGAATGCACACTCTCCTAGTGATTGAGGTGGACACAAGAGCTGCCGACTCCATAATCGGTCAGCAGACCTTCAACTGGCTTCGAACCAGGGAATCCTGCCATTAAACCTGTGTGATACTAAGACCAGATTGGCGACGTATACTGGGGAACCACTGCACATTATTGGAACCACGGTGACCTTGGTGACCCAGGAGCAACTGCTTCTAATAGTGGTACAGGGGCCAGGACCCAATCTGTTGGGCCATGATTTTCTGCGAACACTTTGCTTCGATGGCAGCAGATTTTTCAGATGGGCAATGGAAACTTATATGAGATCCTCGGGAAGACCCAGGAGGGTCTGGGTAAAATATATGTCCGCCAGGAGGCCCAGCCCAGATACTTCAGAGCACGGTCAGTCCCCTACACCTTACTCACAAAGGTAGACACTGAGTTGCAGCACTCGGAGAGTTTGGGCATCATACTATGGTCCCAATGATGAAGCAAGATAAATCAGTTCGCCTCTGTAGGGATTATAAACTGACTGTTAACAGGGGATTTACTTGGTCTGTTATCCCATGCCACATTTGAAGGATTTGTACATGAAACTGGCTGGGGCTGCTCGATGATGAACTGGATATGAGCAACTTATATCTGCAATAGGAATTGGACGCCACATCGCGGAAGTATGTGACCATTAATGGCCATAGGGGGGTATTCAAATACACTTGCCTTCCCTTTGGGTTCTCTTCCGCTTGTGCAATTTTTCAGAGGGTGATGGAAGGCATCCTCCAGGGACTACCAACAGTGGCAGTATTTCTGGATGATGTACTCATCACAGGGACCACTGAAAAAGAGCACCTAGACAATCTGGAAGATGTCCTCAAATGATTTTCCCAAATGGGCATCTGCCTGAAGGAAGACAAATGCATCTTTCAAGCAAAGGCTGGAATACACTTGGGTTATCCGGTGGACAAAGATAGCTTGCACCCTGTGAAGGAAATGGTCCAGGCCATAAAAGGAGCACTGACTCTTCAAAACTCCATGGAATTGGCGTTATTAATACGGAAGTTTATTCCGAATTTGGCATCCTGCCAGCACCTCTTCACAGCTTGTTAAAGAAGAAGCAAAAGTGGGCTTGGGGAGCTCCACATGAGGAGGCATTCACAGGGGAAGAGACTGCTGCTATCCTTCCAGCTGCTGGTTCACTACAATGCTTCCCGGCCGTTCATTCGCACGTGTGGTCCCTTTCCATATGGCATTGGGGTGCTTCTATCCAATTGATGGGGCAATGGCATGGAGCGCCCCATTGCATACACTTACAGAACCCTGGCAGATGCAGAACGCTGCTCTGCCTACATTGAAAAAGAAGGCTTTACTGTGATATATGCAGTAGAAAGATTCCACCAGCATTTTTTAATTATCACAGGCCATAAATCACTGTTGCGTCTTCCTAATAAGGCCAAGGGGATACTCCACATTGCCTCGGCCCCATTACTCGTGGCATATGAACGCATCTGGTTCACCCATGTGCATCAAAGATGAAGATGATGGTGAGGAGCTATGTCTGGTGGCCAGGGATCAATGGCAATATCAGGCAAGTAGTGGAAAGATGCCCAGCGTATCACGTCACCATAAACCCCCTGCTTCAGCCTCTGTTCACCCCTGGGAATTACCAGGGCGCCCCTGGGTCTTCGCTGGACCTTTCATGGGGTCCATTTTCTTGATCAATGTGGCCACCCAGTCTAAGTGGCTAGAAGTGCACAGGATGGACTCTACCACCTCGGGACAATTGAAAAATTGAGGTGCTCATTTAGTACCCACTGTATACCAGAGATTTTGGTTACAGGCAACGGTACCGTACCCTATTCGCGAGCAAGGAATTCTCCACATTTGCACATACACAAATGGGATAAGACACATCTGGACTGCCCCGTACCAGGCATCCTCAAATGGCTAGGCAGAGCGGTGGCAGAGAAAACGTTTAAGTAGTCATGCGGAAGCAGACCAAGGGTCGCTGGACAGACGACTGATGAGGTTTCTTTTTCATTACAGGACTATGTCGCATGTCATGACAATGGTAGCACTGGCAGAGCTGCTGACAGGCTAACACATCCAAACACGTTTAAGTCTGAGTTTCTCAAGTTTAGGTGAGCAGAAAGGGTGAACTACAACAAGATGTGCAAAGGAAATACCATGACCAAAGGAAATCAGGGAGAGGTTTTCCACCGGGGAAGCTGTTTTATGTCTGGAATTTCGGAGGTGGCGCATTTTGGGTCCGGGCATTGTGTTGGAGAAAACAGAGCCTGTATCTTGCAAGGTCAAGACCCTAGGGAAGACCTTGCTTAAGCACATCGACCACCTTAAAAGACGAGAGCCCACCTCAAAGGATCCCCAACCAGAAACATCGGTACCTCCACCACCTCATGGGCCACTCAATAGCCAAGGAGTGCAAACCCGCTGTGGTCCAAGCCCGAACCGTCAAGATGATGACAGCTCAATCTTGGAGATGGGCACCGAGGTCCGTACTTACGGACGTCGTCGTATCTGGAGCCAAACCCCCAGCAGTTCCCTCCGGGGGTTGGATCGCAAAAGGCGATCGGCAAATCGCTATGCGCCTCCTGATCCAGACTCACCACTGCCAGAAGCACAACTCCATGCAAAGCAGTGCAGAAGGCCTCCTCAGGTGGTTGTGGAGGGGGAGAGTTTGGACTTGGAGGCATGTGGAGGAGGGGGAGGGGGGGCAGGGCGTAATAACCTCAACATTTCTTAGGTCCGTGAATAACCTTGATATAAAGACCCAGGAAGCCAAACGGTAGGGTGATACCGTTTGGCTTCCTGGGTCTTTATAATCAAGGTTTCTGTTCTTATTGTTCAGAGTTAATAATAGACAATTATATTTGAATAATCACATTGCAAGATTACTGAACATTAAAACAAATACTGCACACTGAACAATTAATACAGGGATGCGCCCAGAGAATGTGCCATGGAATTTTACTTTCTTGACCCACCAGCAGAAGAGGGTTTGGGAAGCGGTCAGAAAGGCACAGGGCACCAGGTGGTCAAGATTCCACCACACACTGTGACATCATCAGTTGGTTCTTTGCTCAGAGTCAGCCTGACAGACAAGCTTGGCTTGCAACTGGGCTGGAATCAGTCCGTGAAGGCTGGAGGCCAAGGTAGGTCTGCATTGGTGCAAAGGGTTGGGAGCAATCATGGGTCAGGGTGATCATGGAGGGGGAGAGGATTCGATTTAGCTCAGGGAGCTGACAATCCCAGGAGAAGGAAGAAAGGGTGGAGTAATTGAAGGATTGAAGTGGGATGTAGGAGTAGGTCAGAGGACGGAGGAGAGAGAAAAATTATTATACGTTGGCCCCATGGCTCAGTACTATCAGGGTGGCTCCATGGTGACAGTTTCACCTCTGTCAGAGGTTTTGTCGATTCAAATTCTACTCCAGAAACTTCAGTATTTAAGCACAAAACCTGCACTAATACTGCAATGCAGTACTTGAGGGACTGCCACATCGTCAGATGTGCCATCCTGTGGATGAAAAGTTACACTGAGGCCCAGTCTTCCCTCTGCGGTTATAAAAGCATTTCAACAGTGGCTGCATTTCAAATGTACTTCATTGGAAGCCAGGCATTTTGGGATATCCTGATGTCATGAAAGATAATGAACGGCATTTTCCTTCCCCCTCCGCGGCATGTTCTGCAGCAGCAAAGAGCAGCTCACCAGAGGCCGGCGGTGGGATCTTCTGGTCCCGCTGTTGTCAATGGGGGCGCATCGCTTGCCACCTAAAACCGGCGGAGGGGGTACGCTGTCGGTGGAGCCGTAAAATCCCACTAGCGTGAAGATTCTGTCAAATATCTAAATTCACTAACTGAATTCTTCATAACTATTTAAGACCAATCAGGAAAAGCAATTCTGCCAGAATCTGAAATCCCATTAGACTATAGTGCAAGCAGATTTTAAAATGTTTAATAATTCCTTACTCATCCCAATGGACCACCCGCAAATTTCCAAAACCTGCCTTCACAAGAGGCAGACAATCTCACACCTTTATGATTTGAATGGTGTCATTTGCTTTATGCAAACTGGCTAACAGCAGTGAATATGGAAATCAGTAAGTTTGGGGCATGCTGTAAGTTTCTAAGGGAGCAAATATTGTCCTTATTTGTATTAATGAAAAATTAAAGTCAGAAGGAAATGCACAGATAATTACGATCTCAAAATGAAGCAGCCAAAAATGCCACAAGAGAATACCTATCACATTTCAGCATAAAAAATACCTGCATACCTGATTTATGAGAATGTAATTTGCAGGATGCCAATTTTAGGATGAAGCATCTTTTGGAAAAGGCAATCCATTCAACCTTTTCCAATGTTTCTTAATATTGGATGAAAGAAATGTAACAAAAGGAAGGCACAAGTTTTGCCAGTCCATTTATGATACCCAAGGAGTAATATACATTGATTTGTAATAGATTCTCAAAGCTATTTCAGAAAATAAGTTTTGCATTGTAAGTGACATTTTCAAACCACTGGGCTTTTTCTGTACTAACCTGGCTCCACTACCAGCTGTTATTTTCAAACTCTTGCTTATCCACAAATCACAGATGTGAGACAAGAGGTCTATGTTCACTGCTGTTACCCACCACGAGGTAGGGTTACTCGAGGAAGCAGTTTGCATCTACATTCACTCATAGCTTTGGTGAATAAAAATTGGCAACCTCTTGCTCACATTTACACTTTTACCACAATTCAAGTTCAAAGATCTGTGAGATGAAGGTAAAGGTATTTTAAAAAGATTGTCACTTTGTTCTGAGCACCTGGAAGCTCTTGAGAACAAAGAGACAACCTCTTTTTAAAAAACTGTGGTTAGAAAAACAGATGCTCCTCTAAGTTAACGGACCCCTGTAGAGCTATATAAATAACCCAACCTTAATCCTCCCTTTGAAACTACCTGGACCTGTCAATCAAAAAGCTTGTAAAAGGCAAAGGTCCATGAAATGGAATGTAAATAATGCAGTTCAAAGTTTTTAGGCTTCTAGGCATACAAACGGGTTAGACAAAGTTAAAAAGTAATGAAATTGACCACAAAAAAAATCACTTCAAAAGGTTTCTATCCCATCAACGGGAATACATCTACCTTCAGTTCATAGTCCTTGGAACTTGGCATGCTGAGAGACAGTGTAAAGCTGCGGATGGGAAGACTTGCATTTTATTGTCAGAGAACTTTAATTTTGAGATACTGACAGACAGTTTAAGTGCCTTAAGGCTGCAGATGGAAAACCTTTCATTTTATTGCCAGATAACTTTAATTTCTAGATACTGAGTGACAGTTTAAAAGTTTTAATGGTTGCAGATGGGAAGACCAGCCAAACGATCCCCATCCCAGGAATGACTCCTGCCCTGAACCCCTCCATCCCAGCACATGCCTCTCTGACCCCATCTTCCTTCAGCACCCTGGAGACAATTTTATTGAGGGTACTTAACCCCTTGCCATACCTTGGTGTGCAAACTACCAGATTGTCACTGCCAAGGGTCAGGGTCTCGAGTGGGGAGTTGGCGCGGTGCTGATGGTGAAGAATGAGGGGGGTGCTCTTTCCAGCGATTAGGGGGGGGGGGGGGCTTGCCAGTGATCCAGGGATGCTGCAGTAGGATTCTGAGATTTAGGTACTCTTTATAAACAGTGCCCCGATCTCGGAGGAGTGGGACCTGTCAGAGAGATTAGGTTCTCAGGTCCAGCGAGAACCCCAATGTACCATTGAATAGCACGGAAACCCCAATCCTGGGTAAACAAATTTTGAAGTGCCATTGAATGACACGTCAGGTTCACTCCTATCACCAGCAGGAATCACACCAGTTTTCTCACTGGCGGGAGCCTTAGTCTCCGATTGGGAGGTCATGCCCTAAAATCTGTGCTTTGGTAATAAGACTTGAAATACTGGCCTTAACAAGTAATGTTGGCCCTATTTGCTTATTACCACAATATGGATTTTCCTGGAGACATTAAATCAGACACCTTCAGATTTAGCAATCAAGTGCTGATGAGATGCAATTTTCATGGAACAATATATTATACTTCAACTTCACTCTTCCAGTGAAGACGGCCCGAGTTTCAGGATATCCCAGAAACTGAGGGAGAGTATCCATAAGTGCTTGGATGGACCACTGGAGGGTCTGGTGGAAGGGTCCAGAAGAGGAATTATGTTTGGTGCCAACAGGGAAGTAGAGTCCACATCACCCTCCTCTCCCCTGTTGCAGTTGATGCTATTCTCCTTGGCCTTATCTCTTTCTGCCATTCCTCTTGCAGACCAAGGGAGATCCATCGCAAAATGACTCCGCATTCTCTTTCCCCTAGTAGCTCCTGAAAGGTACAGTACCAAGCATTAATTCTTTTTAGGTGAAGTCCTTGGAGAATTTCCAGAATAAATGTTGATAAGAGACTTTGTGAAGTCTTGGCAAAGAGACCCAAAAGGTCTATCATTGTGTTTTAAAAGTTCTCTTCAAAGCTTCAGCAGTAAGTGAACAGCAAAAGGTGCTAACCTTAAATAGTGATCAGTTGTCAGAAATGATTTGTTTACTCCTAGCTTCAAAATGTTTATCAAGATGTGATAAACATTTGTGATGTGGACGTCGCTGGCTAGGCCCAGCATTTATTGCCTATCCCTAACTTCCCTTAAGGTTGAGGTGGTGAACTGCCTTCTTGAACTGCTGCAGTCCCTGTGTGTAGGCACGCTCAGTGTTTATTTCAAAGTTTAGAGTACCCAATTATTATTTTCCAATTAAGGGGGCAATTTGGCTTGGCAAATTCCACATGGACAGCGACCCATGGCCGGGATCAAACCCAGGCCCTCAGGGCTGTGAGGCAACAGTGCTAACCACTGCACCACCGTCCCGCCCCAGGTGTACCCACAATGTTGTTAGGAAGGGAGTTCCAGGATTTGGACCCAGCAACAGTGAAGGAAAGGCGATATATTTCCAAGTCATGTTGGTGAGTGACTTGTAGGTGGAACTTCCAGCTGGTGGCGTTCTCATGTGCTGCTGCCCTTGTTCTTCTAGATGGTAGCAGTTGTGGCTTTGGAAAGTGCTGGAGGAACATTGATGAATTGTAGATGGTACACATTGCTGCCACTGTTGGTTGATAGTGAACGGAGTTGAGTGTTTGTGGTTGGGTTGCCAATCAGGAGGGTGCTTTTGTCAATGGTGATGTCAACTTCTTGAGTGTTGTTGGAGCTCTGCTCCATCACTCTCCTGACTTGTGCCTTGTAGATGGCAAACAGGCTTTGGGAGTCAGGAGGGGAGTGACTTGCCACAGGACTCCAAGTCTCTGATCTGCTCTTGTGGTCACAATATTTATATAGCAAATCCAGTCCAGATGCTGGTCACTGGTAACCCCTAGGATGTTGATATTGTTATGGGCGAGGTGTTTTCAGAACCCCACAATGTTTCATGGAGTTCAACCAACCTCTCCCTTTAATGGATTTGTTGCTTTTAACGAGCACGCGGCTTGTTCCCCAGGTGTGATATTACAATTATGGACACATGGGTTTTTAAAACACAAAACACTGTTTATTCCTTGAACTCAACATCTTAAATAAACATTGGATCTCTTAACACCCCTTACTTCAAAGATAACTCAGAAAATATTGCAAGAGTAAATAATTTCTTAAAATGTTCCTTCAAACTTCCAAGAGACTTAACGCCTTTAAACAAAATCACATCAGGTTGAAGGCTTCACTATTATGAGTTTAAATCACCCAAATGATCCAGAGATAGTCTTTCATGGCAGAGATCCAGCTGACTGCAAAACACAGACACTCCCCAAGCTCTTTTCAAACTGGCTTCCTCCCTTCAAGCAACTCACTGCAAACCAGAACTTCTCAAGCTGCTGTCTCAAACTGGCTTTCTCCTTTTAATCAGCTCACAGCAAAACAGCCAGGCGTTTTGAAGCTGTTCTCATCAAAAGCAGCCAGGCACTTTTCAAACTGAAACTTAAAAACTGCAAATTGGCTGACCTGAGCTCAGCCCCACCCACTCTCTGACATCACTGTTTTCTTAAAGGTACATTGCTTAAACATCCATGTCTTAAAAGTACTCTCACATGCCACCTCCTCCCAAGAAAAAAAACCCATCAACTTCAAGATGGTTTCATTTTTCACTTTTGCACCATCCACTAAGAAATGTACACAGTAAATATCTTTTCGTCTTTAAAAAAACAACACTCGCAAACAGGTGTAATAATATAGTCCATTTGTCTTTGTTCTTCTTCCTCCAACCAAAATCCTTCTCGATTGACAGTATCTTTGAACAAAGTCTCTGCACGATCCATCCCTTCCTCTACTCCTCGGCATTTCTCTTCAGAATCAGATACTTTAGTTCAATCTGACCACAGAGCCCCTTGCAATTCTCCAATACAGGAACAGTGGTTACCACAGCTTCAGGCAGTCAAATGCCTGTTGAAAGTCCTTTGTCCATTGAAATTTTTTACATTTCTTCAGCAATTCCATGAGTGGAGTAATCACGCCACAAAACTGTCGCACAACTGTTTGATCAAATCCACTCATGCTAAGAAATCGCATTATTTCCCTTTGTCTTGAACGTATCGGAAACTCTGCAAGGAATGTGATTCGGGCTTCTCCAAATTCACTTTCGGCTAGGTTCATCACCAAACCCGCCACCTGAAGTCGATCGAAGAACTCCATACGATGTTTTAAATGTTCTTTCCATGTCTGGAAGTTGTAAATAAAAGCAGATTGTCCCACTTCCTCAATGCAATCCTTCAAACATGGGATAGGATAAGAGTCCGTTCTTGTAACTGCATTCACCTTTCGATAGTCCACACACAACCATTGGGTACTGTCTAGTTTAGGTACCATCACTATGAGTGAGCTCCATTGGCTGCAACCCACTTCAATTATGCCATTCTTCAGCATACTCTCAATCTCTTTGTTAACCTGTGCCAATTTTAAAGGGTTAAATCTATATGGATGTTGTTTGATCGGACCAGCATTTCCCACATCTACATCATGTATAGCCATTTTAGTACTTCCCAATTTATCTCTACAAACTTTCCCATGTGATATCAATAACTCTTTCAGGTCAGTTTGTTTTTCCTCTGGAAGGTAGCTTAACAATTCATCCCAATTTTTAAGAACATCCTCATTTTACAATTTAATTTGAGGTATGTCAAATTCACAGTCATCTGGATTTGGTTCGTCACTTTGAGTTAGAATCATTAAAACCTCCTTTGTCTCTCCTTCCCTTTCAAAGTACCTTTTAAGCATATTCACATGACACACTCGGTGAGTCTTCCTTCTATCTGGTGTTTTTACCACATATTTCACCTCACTTAATTTCCTTTCAATCCGATACGGTCCACAAAACCTAGCTTTTAAAGACTCCCCTACCACTGGTAACAACACTAAAACTTTATCTCCGCTGGCAAAACTACGAACTTTGGATTTCTTGTCCGCTACCCATTTCATCACATTTTGTGCAACTTTCAAATGTTGTCTAGCCAATTCACCTGCTCTATTTAATCGTTCCCTAAAATTTGACACGTAACCCAATAGTGTAATTTCCGATTTTGCACCCACCAAAGAACAAAGAACAAAGAACAAAGAAATGTACAGCACAGGAACAGGCCCTTCGGCCCTCCAAGCCCGTGCCGACCATACTGCCCGACTAAACTACAATCTTCTACACTTCCTGGGTCCGTATCCTTCTATTCCCATCCTATTCATATATTTGTCAAGATGCCCCTTAAATGTCCCTATCGTCCCTGCTTCCACTACCTCCTCCGGTAGTGAGTTCCAGGCACCCACTACCCTCTGCGTAAAAAACTTGCCTCGTACATCTACTCTAAACCTTGCCCCTCTCACCTTAAACCTATGTCCCCTAGTAATTGACCCCTCTACCCTGGGGAAAAGCCTCTGACTATCCACTCTGTCTATGCCCCTTATAATTTTGTATACCTCTATCAGGTCGCCCCTCAACCTCCTTCGTTCCAGTGAGAACAAACCGAGTTTATTCAATCGCTCCTCATAGTTTATGCCCTCCATACCAGGCAACATTCTGGTAAATCTCTTCTGCACCCTCTCTAAAGCCTTCACATCCTTCTGGTAGTGTGGCGACCAGAATTGAACACTATACTCCAAGTGTGGCCTAACTAAGGTTCTATACAGCTGCAACATGACCTGCCAATTCTTATACTCAATGCCCCGGCCAATGAAGGCAAGCATGCCGTATGCCTTCTTGACTACCTTCTCCACCTGTGTTGCCCCTTTCAATGACCTGTGGACCTGTACTCCTAGATCTCTTTGACTTTCAATACTCTTGAGGGTTCTACCATTCACTGTATATTCCCTACCTGCATTAGCCCTTCCAAAATGCATTACCTCACATTTGTCCAGATTAAACTCCATCTGCCATCTCTCCGCCCAAGTCTCCAGACAATCTAAATCCTGCTGTATCCTCAGACAGTCCTCATCGCTATCCGCAATTCCACCAACCTTTGTGTCGTCTGCAAACTTACTAATCAGACCAGTTACATTTTCCTCCAAATCATTTATATATACTACAAAGAGCAAAGGTCCCAGCACTGATCCCTGTGGAACACCACTGGTCACAGCCCTCCAATTAGAAAAGCATCCCTCCATTGCTACCCTCTGCCTTCTATGGCCTAGCCAGTTCTGTATCCACCTTGCCAGTTCACCCCTGATCCCGTGTGACTTCACCTTTTGTACTAGTCTACCATGAGGGACCTTGTCAAAGGCCTTACTGATGTCCATATAGACAACATCTACTGCCCTACCTGCATCAATCATCTTAGTGACCTCCTCGAAAAACTCTATCAAGTTAGTGAGACACGACCTCCCCTTCACAAAACCGTGCTGCCTCTCACTAATACGTCCATTTGCTTCCAAATGGGAGTAGATCCTGTCTCGAAGAATTCTCTCCAGTAATTTCCCTACGACTGAAGTAAGGCTCACCGGCCTGTTGTTCCCGGGATTATCCTTGCTACCCTTCTTAAACAGAGGAACAACATTGGCTATTCTCCAGTCCTACGGGACATCCCCTGAAGACAGCGAGGATCCAAATATTTCTGTCAAGGCCTCAGCAATTTCCTCTCCAGCCTCCTTCAGTATTCTGGGGTAGATCCCATCAGGCCCTGGGGACTTATCTACCTTAATATTTTTTAAGACACCCAACACCTCGTCTTTTTGGATGACAATGTGACCCAGGCTATCTACACCCCCTTCTCCAGACTCAACATCTACCAATTCCTTCTCTTTGGTGAATACTGATGCAAAGTATTCATTTAGTACCTCGCCCATTTCCTCTGGCTCCACACATAGAATCCCTTGCCTATCCTTCAGTGGGCCAACCCTTTCCCTGGCTACCCTCTTGCTTTTTATGTACGTGTAAAAAGCCTTGGGATTTTCCTTAACCCTATTTGCCAATGACTTTTCATGACCCCTTCTAGCCCTCCTGACTCCTTGCTTAAGTTCCTTCCTACTTTCCTTATATGCCACACAGGCTTCGTCTGTTCCCAGCCTTTTAGCCCTGACAAATGCCTCCTTTTTCTTTTTGACGAGGCCTACAATATCACTCGTCATCCAAGGTTCCCGAAAATTGCCGTATTTATCTTTCTTCCTCACAGGAACATGCCTGTCCTGTATTCCTTTCAACTGACACTTGAAAGCCTCCCACATGTCAGATGTTGATTTGCCCTCAAACATCCGCCCCCAATCTATGTTCTTCAGTTCCCGCCTAATATTGTTATAATTAGCCTTCCCCCAATTTAGCACATTCATCCTCGGACCACTCTTATCCTTGTCCACCAGTACTTTAAAACTTACTGAATTGTGGTCACCAATTTTTCCTTAATCAATTTAAGTGGTCCTCTTACCTCTTGACCAAAAATGAGTTCAAAAGGACTAAATTTGGTAGACTCATTAGAGTCATCCCTAATTGCAAATGATACGAATGGGATTCCTTTATCCCAATCCTCTGGATAATCTTGACAATACGCCCTCAACATAGTCTTTAATGTCTGATGCCACCTTTCTAACGCTCCCTGCGATTCTGGATGGTATGCAGTTGATTTAAATTGTTTTATTCCCAAGCTATCCATAACTTCTTTGAATAACTTTGAAGTAAAATTTGATCCTTGATCCGATTGAATTTCTGTGGGTAGTCCATATCTAGTAAAGAATTTAAGTAACTCCTCCACAATCCTTTTAGCTGTAATATTACGTACTGGAATGGCCCCTGGAAACCTAGTAGACAACACATCCATTATAGTCAAAAGATATTGATTCCCACGTTTTGTTTTAGGAAGCGGTCCTACACAATCAAATAGGACCCTCGTAAAAGGTTCCTCAAAATGCTGGAATGGCTATTAAGGGTGCTGGTTTTATCACCTCTTGAGGTTTCCCTCTCACTTGACATGTGTGACACGATTGACAATATTTAACTACATCTTTATGTAGTCCAGGCCAATAAAAATGTTTCTGGATTTTAGCTTGAGTTTCCCTTATTCCCAAATGACCTCCCACTGGTACCTCATGTGCAACTCGCAACACCTTCTTTCCATACCCTACCGGCAATACTACTTGATGAACTTCTGCCCACTTTTCATCCGCCTGCATATAGACAGGTCTCCTTTTCTCATCAAGACATCACTTTTACGGTAATAACACTTTGGTATACTCTCAGATTCCTCTTCCGTATTTGCTTTCTGATATATCCGTTTTATGTCTACATCTTTCTGTTGTAACTCTGCCAATTTTCCTGAACTAAAAATATCTGCCTCATCCTCCACCTGTTCTTGTTCTTTTTCAACCATCTGATCAAAAATCGTTTCTGATAATTGCACTTCAACTTCATCTTCACTCTTTGATTTCTCCTCTTGTCCTAACATGTGACTTTGAGACCTTGTTACTACATACTCCGGAAAAATCCCAGGATATTCGTCCTTCAACACTTCAGTTGACTGATTTTCCACTGGCTTATCAACCACAGTAGGCATCACTCCCACCTGCGATTCGGCTATATCATTACCCAAGATAAACTTACAGTTTATCTATTAATCCTACTACCACTTCACCACTCTTCACTGGACTTTCCAACCTTACCTTATATAATGGAACGCTACTCCTCTCACCCTGAATTCCACATATCACCACCTTTTCTGGCAACATTCTTCCCAAACTACATAATTCCTCATCTCTTCCCATTAAAGATTGACTAGCCCCAGTATCTCTTAAAATTGTAACTTCTTTACCTGCTCCTCCTGATACACGAGTAAACTTTACCCATACAAGTAAATTCTTTAAAGACATCTGGCACCTTCTTAACAATTACTTCTTGAACAGGTTGTACAATCGTTTGCACCTCCTTCGCTTCCCTTGGGCCTTCCTTTACCACTCTAACAAACCCCACTGTCTTATCCTGTGTTACCACATCAGCCTTCCCAGTGCTTTTCTTGAACCACCAACACTGTGACTTTACATGGCCTAGTTCATTACAGTGAAAACATCTGAAACTTTTCATTTCTTTTCCACCCTCCTGGATTTCTTTTTTAATCTGAGGTACACTCTCCTTAGTATCTCCCATCAGATCACCTTTACCTTTACCACTTGAGTATTTCTCATGTCCCCAGTTTCTATCCCTCACCGGCTGAAACTGATGTCGGAAACCAATCTTTGATTTATGAACTAATTCATAATCATCTGCCATTTCCGCTGCTAATCTCGCAGTTTTAACCCTCTGTTCTTCCACATGAGTTCTCACGACATCAGGAATTGAATTTTGAAACTCCTCCAAAAGTATAATTTCTCTGAGAGCTTCATATGCTTGGTCTATTTCCAAAGCCCTTATCCACCTATCAAAATTACTCTGAGCCTTTCAAACTCCATGTCTGTTTGACCAAATTCTTTCCTTAAATTTCTAAACCTTTGTCTGTAAGCTTCAGGCACTAGCTCATATGCACTGAAGATGGATTTCTTCACCTCCTCATACGTTCCAGATACTTCCTCCGGTAGTGATGCAAACACTTCACTCGCGCTACCTACCTGCTTTGTTTGAATCAGTAACACCCACATGTCCTGTGGCCATTTCATTTGTTTAGCTACCTTCTCAAATGAAATGAAAAAGGCTTCCACTTCCTTCTCGTCAAACCTTGGCAATGCTTGGATATATTTAAATAGATTCCCACCAAGCCTTCGACTATGACGCTCTTTCTCACTATCCTCATCACTATCATCCAACTGTACGTTTCCCTTTACGTCTGCCAATTTTACCTGATTGTCATGTTTCATGGCCATTTTCTGAAGTTCAAACTCCCTCTCTTTATCTTTTTCCCTGATCTGTATCTCCCTTTCTTTTTCTTTTTGTTCTGCTCGGGCTATTCTTTCTTTTCTCCTTTCTTCTCTCTCCTTTTCTTTTTCCCCTCTCTCTCTCTCTTGTATTCCAGCCGCTTTAATTCTTTCTCATGTTCCATTTGTTTAATTTGCAACTGAATTTTTGCCATTTCCCATGAGTCAAACTCTATCTCAGGCAACTTTAAATGCTTAACCACCACCATAATTACCTCATCTTTTCGCATTTTGTCAGGTAATGTTAACTGCAATGTTCTTGCCAAATCGAACAGTCTGCTTTTCGTTTCGGTCCGTCAGGCACTACGTGTGACATTCTCCACCCCCAAAAACTTCTGAGCCTCTGAAAGAGCCATTGTTCACAACACTCTCCCCACTTAAACTAAAATACCACACCGGAAAAGCAACAATCCTTCACTGTCTTTAAGTTCACAAAAACCAATCCAATAGATAGACTTTTATCCCCCTAGAGCCCCCAATTGTTATGGGTGAGGCGTTTTCAGAACCCCAAAATGTATCATGGAGTTCAACCAACCTCTCCCTTTAATGGATTTCTTGCTTTTCCGAGCACGCGGCTTGTTCTCCAGGTGTGATATTACAATTATGGAGACGTGGGCTTTTAAACACAAAACACTGTTTATTCCATGAACTCAACTTAACATCTTAAATAAACATTGGATCTCTTAACACCCCTTACTTCAAAGATAACTCTGAAAATATTGCAACAGTAAATAATTCCTTAAAATGTTCCTTCAAACTTCCAAGAGACTTAACACCTTTAAACAAAATCACATCAGGTTAAAGGCTTCACTATTATGAGTTTAAATCACCCTAATGATCCAGAGATAGTCTTTCATGGCAGAGATCCAGCTGACTGCACACACAGACACTCCCCAAACTCTTTTCAAACTGGCTTTCTCCCTTCAAGCAACTCACAGCAAACCAGAACTTCTCAAGCTGCTGTCTCAAATTGGCTTTCTCCTTTTAATCAGCTCACAGCAAAACAGCCAGGCGTTTTGAAGCTGTTCTCAGTAAAACCAGCCAGGCACTTTTCAAACTGAAACTTAAAAACTGCAAATTGGCTGACCTGAGCTCAGCCCCACCCACTCTCTGACATCACTGTTTTCTTAAAGGTACATTGCTTAAACATCCATGTCTTAAAGGTACTCTCACATGACAATATTGATATTAAACAAGAGCATTTCAGTTTAAGATCCATTTTGACTCATTCGTACCTAATGTATTCAACCATAATCAGCCCCCAAAATGTAGGCTGACACTTTTAGTGCCATACTGAGGGACTGTTCTGTCAGCTGGGTACAAAAGTTTCTTTGGTGTTACTTGAGGGACAACAGGTGAGTTCTCCCAGTCTTTTGACCAACATCTATCCCTCAACCAAAATTATCAAAACAGGTTATCTGATTATTTACCCATTGCAGTTCATGGGACCTCATCAGAACAAATTGACTACAAAATGTTTCAAAATAAATTCATGGGCAGTGAAGCACTTTATGACATCCTGAAGTAAAGATGTTAGTTATAGTTATTTTCTGCTATGTTTGTTAATACCCAATTACTTAAGCTGATGGTCACTTGCAGTATGACATTATACTTCCCACTTACATCAGAGTCACTTTTTATCTCACACTTCCTGGAGCATCTTGCCAACTCCAATGCATTTAACTCAACAGCAACTTTGTATCATTCCAGAATGATACAGCACAGGAGGCTATTCAGCCCATCATACCTATATTCGTCCTTTGCTATAAGTATCTAATTAGTCCCAATCCCCTGCCCTTTAATTTTGCCTCCATTTGTAGTCATCAAATTCCTTTATAAAAGTTCCTCCTGAATCTGTTTTCACCACACTTTCAGTCAATGCATTTCTGATCATCCCAAATTGCTGTGTCAATATCCTTATTTTGTCTCTGGTTCACTTATCAGCCACTTTAAATCTATGTCCTCACGGCACGGTGGCGCAGTCATTTGCACTGACTCATTGGCTCCTGGGCCCTGGGTCGCTGTCCGTGTGGAGTTTGCATATTCTCCCATGTCTGCATGGGTCTCGCCCCCAAACCTAAAGATTTTCAGGGCAGGTGGATTGAACCACAATTGGAAAACTTTTTTTTTTAAAAATCTGTGTCCCCTGGTTCTGGGCCCTTCTGCCATTGGAAACAATTTCTCCTCATATATTCCAGCAAAATCATTCATGATTTTGAACACCTCTGTCAATCTCCTCTTAACATTTTCTGCTTTAAAGAGAACAGTCCCAGCTTCTCCAGTCTCTCCAGGTTGTTGTTTCTCACAGGGCTAAATCGCTGGCTTTGAAAGCAGACCAAGGCAGGCCAGCAACACGGTTCAATTCCCGTGACAGCCTCCCCGAACAGGCGCCAGAATGTGGCGACTAGGGTCTTTTCACAGTAACTTCATTTGAAGCCTACTTGTGACAATAAGCGATTTTCATTTCATTTCATCCCTGGTACCATTTTAGTAAATCCCAAATTTACTCTAAGAATCTGCGCTCCGAAAGCTGGTGATTCCAAATAAACCTGTTGGACTTTAACCTGGTGTTGTAAGACTCCTTACTGTGCCCATCCCAGTCCAACGCTAGCATTTCCACATCATAAGAATCTGACATTATTCCTGAAGTGCTACACCTATTTTGAACATAACACTCTAACCAGTGCTTTAGAAAGATTCAGCATAACGTCCTTGCTTTCGCACTTTACTTTTCTCATTGTAAGGATAAGCATTTCATATGCTATTTTCTTATGCTTGGAGTGTAAAAGGATTATTATTTAAACGGTAAGATGTTAAAACATGCTGCTGTGCAGAGGGACCTGGATGTGCTGGTGCACGAGTCGCAAAAAGTTGGTGTGCAGGTGCAACAGGTGATTAAGAAGGCTAACCGAGTTTTGTCTTTCAGTGCTAGAGGGATGGAGTTCAAGACTAGTGAGGTTATGCTGCAATTGTATAGGGTGTTGGCGAGGCCGCATCTGGAGTATTGTGTTCAGTTTTGGTCTCCTTTCCTGAGAAAGGACATATTGGCACTGGAGGGAGTGCAGAGGAGATTCACTAGGTTGATCCCAGAGTTGAGGGGATTAGATTATGATGAGAGGTTGAGTAGACTGGGACTGTACTCATTGGAGTTTAGAAGGAAGCGGGGGGATCTTATTGAGACATATAAAATTATGATAGGATAGATGCGGGCAGGTTGTTTCCACTGGTCGGGGAAAGCAGAACTAGGGGGCATAGCCTCAAAATAAGGGGAGGTAGATTTAGGACGGAGTGTAGGAGGAACTTCTTCACCCAAAGGGTTGTGAATCTCTGGAATTCCTTGCCCAGTGAAGCAGTTGAGGCTCCTTCTTTCAACGTTTTTAAGAAAAAGATAGATGCCTTTCTAAAGAATAAAGGGATTCGGGGATATGGTGTACGGGCCGGAGAGTGGAGCTGAGTCCACAAAGATCAGCCATGATCTCATTAAATGGCGGAGCAGGCTCGAGGGGCCAGATGGCCTACTCCTGTTCCTAGTTCTTATGTTCTTATGTTCTAAAAGAGCACGAGAAGAGTGGTGCAGGCACAGGATAAAAGAGCGCGAAGAGAGCAGCGGAGACAGAGGATAAAAGAACGTGAAGCAACTGTTGCAGTTACAGGATAAAAGATCATGAGGAAAGTGGCGCAGACACAGGATAAAAGAATAGAGTGGTGCAGATAGAGAGGGCATGATTTATCAGCCTCGTCGTGCCTGATTGGTGACGACATGAGGCCATTGAATTTCGTGAGAGGCCTCTCGTGAGATTCACGACACTTGAGACGTTTTGCGAGATTCAACCAAATCTCTTGAGATGTCACGATCTGAATCTTGCCCATAAATATTTAAATGAACCATTAGGGCGGGGGAGTGGGCCTCGTAGGGTGCTCCATCAGAGGGTCAGTGCAGACACGATGGACCAAATGGCTTCCTTCTGCAATGAAAGGATTCTATTCTATTCTAAACTAATGGCCTCCCCATGAGGCCTGGACCTGGTACTGGTCCGCACAAACATGGACCAGGTCTAATGACACCTGGGGGGATTCCCAGGCCATTGGAGACCCCTGGGAGGTCGGAGACAGCAGAGTGGCACCCTGGCTCTCCCACTGGCACCTTGGCACTGCCAGTCTGGCACCTTGGCACCATCAGCTGGCACTGCCAAAGTCCCTGGGTAGCACTGTAAGGCTGGCAGGGGCACTGCCAGCATGTCCATGTGATAGTGCCAGGAAACATACATAGAGATGATGTGGAGATGCCGGCGTTGGACTGGGGTGAGCACAGTAAGAAGTCTTACAACACCAGGTTAAAGTCCAACAGGTTTGTTTCAAACACTAGCTTTCGGAGCACTGCTCCTTCCTCAGTGTTTGAAACAAACCTGTTGGACTTTAACCTGGTGTTGTAAGACTTCTTACTGTACATAGATACATACATAGAAGATAGGAGCAGGAGGAGGCCTTTTGGCCCTTCAAACCTGCTCCGCCATTCATCACGATCATGGCTGATCATCCAACTCAATAGCCTAATCCTGCTTTCTAATAATAATCTATTTTGTCACAAGTAGGCTTACATTAACACTGCAATGAAGTTACTGTAAAAGTAACCTTTGATCCCATTCTCCCCAAGTGCTATATCTAGCCGCCTCTTGAATATATTCAATGTTTTCTACTACTTCCTGTGGTAATGAATTCCACAGGCTCACCACTCTTTGTGTGAAGAAATGTTTCCTTATCTCTGTCCAATATGGTTTACCCTGAATCCTCAGACTGTGACCCCTGGTTCTGTGCACATCTATCATTGGTAACATCTTCCCTGCATCTACCCTGTCTAGTCCTGTTAAAATTTTATAATTCTCTATGAGATCCCCCCTCATTCTTCTGAACTCCAGCGAGAACAATCCCAACCTAGTCAATCTTTCTTCATATGACAGTCCTGCCATCCCTGGAATCAGTCTGGTAAACCTTCGCTGCACTCCCTCGAGAGCAAGAACATCCTTCCTCAGAGAAGAACAAAATTGCACACAATATTCCAGGTGTGGCCTCATCAAGGCCCTGTATAATTGCAACACATCCTTGCTCGTGTACTCGAAACCTCTCGCAATAAAGACCAACATACCATGAGCCTTATTTACTGCCTGCTGCACCTGCATGCTTCCCTTCAGCGACTGGTGCACAAAAGCATCCAGGCCCAGCTGCACACTCTCCTCTCCCAATTTACAACCGTTCAGGTAGTAATCTGCCTTTCTGTTTTTGCTTCCAAAGTGAATAACCTCACACTTACCCAAATTATATTGCATCTGCCATTGATTTGCCCACTCGCCCAATCTGTCCAAATCATGCCGTAGGATCTCTGCATCCTCGTCACAGTTCACCCTCCCACCCAACCTAGTATCATCTGGGAACTTTGAGATGTTACATTTTGTTCCCTCATCTAAATCATTATTATATATTGTGAACAGCTCTCTGTGGTACCCCACTAGTTACTGCCTGCCAATTTGAAAAGGATCCTTAATTATGACTCTTTGTTTCCCCTCTGCCAACCAGTTTTCTATCCATCTCAATACACTTGCCCCAATCCCATGCACTTTAATCTTGCACAATAATCTCTTATGCGGGACTTTGTCAAATGCTTTCTGAAAGTCCACTTGACTGGCTCCCCCTTGTCAACTCTACTGGTTACATCTGCCCAGGTGCCAGCGTAGCAGTGCCAGGGCATAGATCAAGGAGCACTGCCACTCTGCTCTCTTTGGGTTATCAACACTCCCGTGCCCTCGACAATAACCTGCTGACAGCAACAACAATCCCAGCACCCTGGAGTAATGTAATACAGACCCTGCAAGGGTGCAAGATGGGGGTGGCATGGTGGGCAAGGTAGCACTGACGGACTAGGCCACGTCCTATGTGAATCGGGCGAGAGGGCCTCCCTGGATCCTTGCTGCTGCCGCCTGTACTGCAGCCTCCTGCTGGTCTTCCAATTCCTTCCTGGGTTCGTCCTCCAACCCAGCTTGTCCGGCGCAGCCTCATCATCCTCGTCCTCCTCCTCCTTCTCGGAGGTAGCCACATGTTCCTCATCACCAAGCTCCATCCCGTCACCCCGCTGCTGTGTGAGGTTGTGGAGGGCACAGCAGACCACCACAAAGTGGGCGACCATCTGGGGGGTGTACAGGAGTTTAGCACCGGAGCAGTCGAGGCAATGGAACAGCAACTTGAGGAGTCTGATGCACCGCTCAATGACAGCCCGGGTGGTCACATGGGCCTCGTTATACCGGGTCTCCCCTTCAGTCTTCATCCTTTGTACCGGGATCACCAGAAAGGTCCTCAGCAGGTACCCCTTATCCCCAGGAGTCAGCTACCTATCCTGGGGTGGTGCTCGAAGAGGCTGGGGATGACCAGGCTGTAGTTGTCATGCACACTCCCTGGAAAGCGTGCACGCATGCACATGATCTTCATGTGGTGGTAGCAAACGAGCTATATGTTGAGGGGGTGGAACCCTTTTCTGTTAATGTAGAGCACACCCAGATGGCCCCAGTGAGCACAGGGTAATATGCGTGCCATCTATTACCCCCTGGGCATGGGGCATCCCGGCAATGGTGGAGAAACCTGCTGCCCGGGCATCTTGCTGAGCTTGCTCCCTGTCAAAGTTGATATAGTTTTCCGCCCAGGCAAACAGGGCACCCGTGACTTGTCAGATGTACGTGTGGGCTGTGGCCTGCGAGATGCCACACAGGTCCCCGCTCAAGCCCTGGAATAATCCTGAGGCGTAAAAGGTCAGGGCTGCTGTGACCTTGTCCGCCACCGGGAGTGGGTGTCCTCCTCTATGCGGTGCCAAGTTCGTGAGGACATGGCACAGGTGTCGCATCGTCTCCTTGTTGAGGTGGAGCCTCCTGCGGCACAGGCGGTCCTTCATCTGTTCAAAGGACCAGCGATGCCTGTACACCCTGGGCCGTCGCGGGACTTCCCCTTTGGATCCCTCCCTGGCCTGATGGGTGGACAGGTCCTCAGGGTGTGGGGCGCGGTCTGGCACATGGTCTTCCCCTCGAGAATCTGTTGCTGCCGCCGCCTTCTCTGGCGTCTGGCCACCTGGCCGAGCAGCAGCACCATTAGAGCAAGTTCTGCTCTGCACAATATCCCTGCCATGGTGTTCAATATCTGTAAGGCATTGGGAGAGGGTGTTAGACTGACAAATAGAGTTGGCTCCCATCCCAGGACCCTCCATT
Source organism: Scyliorhinus torazame (assembly GCF_047496885.1). Classification (NCBI taxonomy): domain Eukaryota; kingdom Metazoa; phylum Chordata; class Chondrichthyes; order Carcharhiniformes; family Scyliorhinidae; genus Scyliorhinus; species Scyliorhinus torazame. The sequence continues at coordinate 165,083,626 of NC_092708.1, read as the reverse complement.
CCCCCATTGATTTTCCCCTCCCCTCCACCCAGAATACCCGGCCCATGCACACCCAGCTGCAGCGGGCCCCCTGACGGACCCCAGACCCTGTACCCCAGACATCCGCTCATAACGTCACCTGGACCAATTGCTGATCCCCTCCCAGTGGCACTCATCCACCCTCCGGTTGTGGACATGCCCCCAGAGCTGTGTCCCATCCCCTGGGTGTCCGGATGTTGGCTGCTGAGTGTGTGGTAGTTGCCTTCCGCAGTGTTCAGGCACAGTGTCCAGGCATCACGTTTTGATTGGTATGCTAGGCAATGACTCCCACATGCTACATGGCCCGCCCACCTACAGGAATCCACTTGAGTTGTGTGAAGTGCTGACTTAACCACGATTGACAAATCTCTTTTATCAATGGCCTTCAGCTGCACAGCCAGAGTCAGTGGGGGTTATGGGTGGTCGGTGGGGCAAATGGGATGGGACAAGTACTGCCCCTGGAACGGATACACACGATTCAGGATACACACGTGGCATGGTGGTGCTACGCGAGGTTGGCTTCAGTTGCCCCCACCCCAGCACATCCCCCCCCCCACCCTCCTATGACTACCCATCCCTGCATAAGGTCCCCCGCCCCCAATTGAGGGTCCCCCACCCCGCCAAGCACTGGGCCCGGCCCTTTGCAAAGATGTGGTGCAGACACAGGATAAAAAAATCACAGAGAGTGGCGCAAACACGGGACAAAAGTACGCCAGGGGAGCAGCAGAGACACAGGATAAAAGAATGTTAGGAGAGCAATGCAGTCACAGGATAAAAGAGCGCAAGGTGAGTGTTGCAGACACAGGATAAAAGAGTGCGAGGAGAGCAGCACAGACAGGACAAAAAAGTGCAAGATGAGCAGCGTAGACACAGGATAAAGAAAGTGAGGAGAGTGGCGTCGACACAGCATAAAATGGCACATGGAGACCAGCAGAGACGTTCATAAATTGTGAGGTTTATTAGTAGCATTATGGATTCAAAAATTGGCTTAGCTGTCGGAGACAGAGGGTGATGACCGACGGCTGCTTTAGTGACTGGAAATCAGTGTCCAGTGGCGTACCACAGGGATCCGTGCTGGGTTCCCTATTATTTGTCATTTATACAAATGACATAGATGAATATCTGGGGGGTAGGATCAGTAAGTTTGCAGATGACACAAAGATTGGCCGGATGATTAACAGTGAGGTTCAGTGTCTTGGGTTATAGGAAGATATAGACGGGATGGTCAAATGGGAAGAAAGATGGTTGATGGAATTTAACTCTGAAAAGTGTGAGGTAATCCACTTTGGGAGGAATAATGTGACAAGGAAGTATTCAATGAATGGCATGATGCTGGGCAGTTCCGAAGGACAAAGGGACCTTGGTATGTTGTCCATGCATCTCTGAAGGCAGAAGGGCAGGTTAATAGGATGGTGAAAAGGCATATGGGACACTTGCCGATATCAATCGAGGCATTGATTACAAAAGCAGGGCGGTCATGTTGGAGTCATATAGAATTTTGGTGAGGCCACATCCGGAGTAGTGTGTGCAATTCTGGTCGCCACATTATAGGAAGGATGTGATTGTACTGGAGGGGGGCAGAGCCGATCCACCAGGATGTTGCCTGGGATGGAACATTCAAGTTACGAAGAGAGGTTGGTACACTTGGGTTGTTTTCATTGGGGTGATTGAGGGGCAACCTGATTGAGGTGTAGAAGATTATGAGGTGCATGGACAGGGTGGATAGGAACATAGAACATAGAACATAGAAAATACAGCACAGAACAGGCCCTTCGGCCCACGATGTTGTGCCGAACCTTTGTCCTAGATTAATCATAGATTATCATTGAATCTACAGTGCAGAAGGAGGCCATTCGGCCCCCTGAGTCTGCACCAGCTCTTGGAAAGAGCACCCTACCCAAACTCAACACCTCCACCCAACACCAAGGGCAATTTGGACATTAAGGGCAATTTATCATTGGCCAATTCACCTAACCCGCACATCTTTGGACTGTGGGAGGAAACCGGAGCACCCGGAGGAAACCCACGCAGACACGGGGAGAACGTGCAGACTCCGCACAGACAATGACCCAGGCCGAAATCGAACCTGGGACCATGGATCTGTGAAGCAATTGTGCTATCCACAATGCTACCGTGCTGCCCTTAAGAACAAATAAATCTACACTATATCATTTTCCCGTAATCCATGTACCTATCCAACAGCTGCTTGAAGGTCACTAATGTTTCCGACTCAACTACTTCCACAGGCAGTGCATTCCATGCCCCCACTACTCTCTGGGTAAAGAACCTACCTCTGATATCCCTCCTATATCTTCCACCTTTCACCTTAAATTTATGTCCCCTTGTAATGGTGTGTTCCACCTGGGGAAAAAGTCTCTGACTGTCTACTCTATCTATTCCCCTGATCATCTTATAAACCTCTATCAAGTCGCCCCTCATCCTTCTCCGCTCTAATGAGAAAAGGCCTAGCACCCTCAACCTTTCCTCGTAAGACCTACTCTCCATTCCAGGCAACATCCTGGTAAATCTTCTTTGCACCTTTTCCAGAGCTTCCACATCCTTCCTAAAATGAGGCGACCAGAACTGTACACAGTACTCCAAATGTGGCCTTACCAAAGTTTTGTACAGCTGCATCATCACCTCACGGCTCTTAAATTCAATCCCTCTGTTAATGAACGCGAGCACACCATAGGCCTTCTTCACAGCTCTATCCACTTGAGTGGCAACTTTCAAAGATGTATGAACATAGACCCCAAGGTCTCTCTGCTCCTCCACAATGCCAAGAACTCTACCGTTAACCCTGTATTCCGCATTCATATTTGTCCTTCCAAAATGGACAACCTCACACTTTTCAGGGTTAAACTCCATCTGCCACTTCTCAGCCCAGCTCTGCATCCTATCTATGTCTCTTTGCAGCCGACAACAGCCCTCCTTACTATCCACAACTCCACCAATCTTCGTATCGTCTGCAAATTTACTGACCCACCCTTCAACTCCCTCATCCAAGTCATTAATGAAAATCACAAACAGCAGAGGACCCAGAACTGATCCCTGCGGTACACCACTGGTAACTGGGATCCAGGCTGAATATTTGCCATCCACCACCACTCTCTGACTTCTATCGGTTAGCCAGTTCGTTATCCAACTGGCCAAATTTCCCACTATCCCATGCCTCCTTACTTTGTGCAGAAGCCTACCATGGGGAACTTTATCAAATGCCTTACTAAAATCCATGTACACTACATCCACTGCTTTACCTTCATCCACATGCTTGGTCACCTCCTCAAAGAATTCAATAAGATTTGTAAGGCAAGACCTACCCCTCACAAATCCGTGCTGACTATCCCTAATCAAGCAGTGTCTTTCCAGATGCTCAGAAATCCTATCCTTCAGTACCCTTTCCATTACTTTGCCTACCACCGAAGTAAGACTAACTGGCCTGTAATTCCCAGGGTTATCCCTAGTTCCTTTTTTGAACAGGGGCACGACATTCGCCACTCTCCAATCCCCTGGTACCACCCCTGTTGACAGTGAGGACGAAAAGATAATTGCCAACGGCTCTGCAATTTCATCTCTTGCTTCCCATAGAATCCTTGGATATGTCCCGTCAGGCCCGGGGGACTTGTCTATCCTCAAGTTTTTCAAAATGCCCAACACATCTTCCTTCCTAACAAGTATTTCCTCGAGCTTACCAATCTGTTTCACACTGTCCTCTCCAACAATATCGCCCCTCTCATTTGTAAATACAGAAGAAAAGTACTCATTCAAGACCTTGCCTATCTCTTCAGACTCAATACACAATCTCCCGCTACTGTCCTTGATCGGACCTACCCTCGCTCTAGTCATTCTCATATTTCTCACATATGTGTAAAAGGCCTTGGGGTTTTCCTTGATCCTACCCGCCAAAGATTGTTCATGCCCTCTCTTAGCTCTCCTAATCCCTTTCTTCAGTTCCCTCCTGGCTATCTTGTATCCCTCCAATGCCCTGTCTGAACCTTGTTTCCTCAGCCTTACATAAGTCACCTTTTTCCTCTTAACAAGACATTCAACCTCTCTTGTCAACCATGGTTCCCTCACTCGACCATCTCTTCCCTGCCTGACAGGGACATACATATCAAGGACACGTAGCACCTGTTCCTTGAACAAGTTCCACATTTCACTTGTGTCCTTCCCTGCCAGCCTATGTTCCCAACTTATGCACTTCAATTCTTGTCTGACAACATCGTATTTACCCTTCCCCCAATTGTAAACCTTGCCCTGTTGCACGTACCTATCCCTCTCCATTACTAAAGTGAAAGTCACAGAATTGTGGTCACTATCTCCAAAATGCTCCCCCACTAACAAATCTATCACTTGCCCTGGTTCATTACCCAGTACTAAATCCAATATTGCCCCTCCTCTGGTTGGACAATCTACATACTGTGTTAGAAAAGCTTCCTGGACACACTGCACAAACACCACCCCATCCAAACTATTTGATCTAAAGAGTTTCCACTCAATATTTGGGAAGTTAAAGTCGCCCATGACTACTACCCTATGACTTCTGCACCTTTCCAAAATCTGTTTCCCAATCTGTTCCTCCACATCTCTGCTACTATTGGGGGGCCTATAGAAAACTCCTAACAAGGTGACTGCTCCTTTCCTATTTCTGACTTCAACCCATACTACCTCAATAGGCTGATACTCCTCGAACTGCCTTTCTGCAGCTGTTATACTATCTCTAATTAATAATGCCACCCCCCACCTCTTTTACCACCCTCCCTAATCTTATTGAAACATCTATAACCAGGGACCTCCAACAACCATTTCTGCCCCTCTTCTATCCAAGTTTCCGTGATGGCCACCACATCGTAGTCCCAAGTACCGATCCATGCCTTAAGTTCACCCACCTTATTCCTGATGCTTCTTGCGTTGAAGTATACACACTTCAACCCATCTCCGTGCCTGCAAATACTCTCCTTTGTCAGTGTTCCCTTCCCCACTGCCTCATTACATGCTTTGGCGTCCTGAATATCGGCTACCTTAGTTGCTGGACTACAAATCCGGTTCCCATTCCCCTGCCAAATTAGTTTAAACCCTCCCGAAGAGTACTAGCAAACCTCCCTCCCAGGATATTGGTGCCCCTCTGGTTCAGATGCAACCCGTCCTGCTTGTACAGGTCCCACCTTCCCCAGAATGCGCTCCAATTATCCAAATACCTGAAGCCCTCCCTCCTACACCATTCCTGCAGCCACGTGTTCAACTGCACTCTCTCCCTATTCCTAGCCTCGCTATCACGTGGCACCGGCAACAAACCAGAGATGACAACTCTGTCTGTCCTGGCTTTCAACTTCCAGCCTTACTCCCTAAACTTGTTTATTACCTCCACACCCCTTTTCCTACCTATGTCGTTGGTACCAATGTGCACCACGACTTCTGGCTGCTCCCCCTCCCCCTTAAGGATCCTGAAGACACGATCCGAGACATCCCTGGCCCTGGCACCCGGGAGGCAACATACCTTCCGGGAGTCTCGCTCGCGACCACAGAATCTCCTATCTATTCCCCTAACCATTGAATCTCCTACAACTATTGCTTTTCTATTCTCCCCCCTTCCCTTCTGAGCCCCAGAGCCAGACTCAGTGCCAGAGACCTGGCCGCTAGGGCCTTCCCCCGGTAGGTCATCCCCCCCAACAGCATCCAAAACGGTATACTTGTTTTGAAGGGGAACGGCCACGAGGGATCCCTGCACTGTCTGCCTGTTTGTTTTTTTCCCCCTGACTGTAACCCAGCTATTCTTGTCCTGTACCTTGGGTGTGGTTACCTCCCTGTAACTCTTCTCAATCACCCCCTCTGCCTCCCGGATGATCCGAAGTTCATCCAGCTTCAGCTCCAGTTCCCTAACACGGTCTTTGAGGAGCTGGAGTTGGGTGCACTTCCCACAGGTATAGTCAGTGGGGACTATTCTCCTTATTCTCCTTAGTTGAAGGGTCCGGTACGAGGGGACACATGTTCAAGGTCAGGGGGAGGAGGTTTAGGGGGATTTGAGGAAAAGTCTTTTTACCCGAGGGTGTTGACAGTCTGGAATGCACTGCCTGGGAGGGTGGTAGAGGCAGGTTGCGCCACATACTTTATAAAGTACCTGGATGAGTACTTGGCACATCATAACATTCAAGGCTATGGGCCAAATGCTGGCAAATGGGATTAGGTAGGCAGATCAGGTGTCTTTCATGTGTCGATGCAAACTCAATGGGCCGAAGGGCTTCTTTTGTGCTGTATTATTCTGATTCTGAGTATTAGGGTTTGCTAGCAGTAGTAAGGGAGAGGCATGGTAGGGGGAACGAGGGGACAGTGAGCTGGGGGGCAAGTGAGAGGGGAGGGGAAAGAGGTAACCGGGGTATGAGAGAGTGGGGGGATACTGAGCGTGCAGGGGGGAAGAAAGGGAGTGGGGGGATGTGAGAATGGGTGCATAGCGAGAGCGTGGTGAAAGAGAGAGCATGGAGGAAAGGGAGAACAGGGTGGAAAGGGAGATCAGGCTTTGAAAAGAGAGCAGAGAATAGAAGAGCAGGGAGGGGAGTAGAGAGAGCAGAGTAGGGAAAGACAATTTGGTGGGGGAAAGAAAGAGTGGAAGTTAGAGAAAGCAGAGAGAGTGGAGGGGGAAAGCGAGCGCGGGGGTAAGCGAGCGCGGGGGAAAGCGAGCGCGGGGGACAGAGAGCGCGGGGGGCAGAGAGCGCGGGGGTCAGAGAGCGCGGGGGACAGAGAGCGCGGGGGACAGAGAGCGCGGGGGACAGAGAGCGCGGGGGACAGAGAGCGCGGGGGACAGAGAGCGCGGGGGACAGAGAGCGCGGGGGACAGAGAGCGCGGGGGACAGAGAGCGCGGGGGACAGAGCGCGCGGGGGACAGAGCGCGCGGGGGACAGAGCGCGCGGGGGACAGAGAGCGCGGGGGACAGAGAGCGCGGGGGACAGAGAGCGCGGGGGACAGAGAGCGCGGGGGACAGAGAGCGCGGGGGACAGAGAGCGCGGGGGACAGAGAGCGCGGGGGACAGAGAGCGCGGGGGACAGAGAGCGCGGGGGACAGAGAGCGCGGGGGACAGAGAGCGCGGGGGACAGAGAGCGCGGGGGACAGAGAGCGCGGGGGACAGAGAGCGCGGGGGACAGAGAGCGCGGGGGACAGAGAGCGCGGGGGACAGAGAGCGCGGGGGAAAGAGAGCGCGGGGGCAAGAGAGCGCGGGGGCAAGAGAGCGCGGGGGCAAGAGAGCGCGGGGGCAAGAGAGCGCGGGGGCAAGAGAGCGCGGGGGCAAGAGAGAGCGGGGGCAAGAGAGCGCGGGGGCAAGAGAGCGCGGGGGCAAGAGAGAGCGGGGGCAAGAGAGAGCGGGGGCAAGAGAGAGCGGGGGCAAGAGAGAGCGGGGGCAAGAGAGAGCGGGGGCAAGAGAGAGCGGGGGCAAGAGAGAGCGGGGGCAAGAGAGAGCGGGGGCAAGAGAGAGCGGGGGCAAGAGAGAGCGGGGGAAAGAGAGAGCGGGGGAAAGAGAGAGCGGGGGAAAGAGAGCGGGGGAAAGAGAGCGGGGGAAAGAGAGAGCGGGGGAAAGAGAGAGCGGGGGAAAGAGAGAGCGGGGGAAAGAGAGAGCGGGGGAAAGAGAGAGCGGGGGAAAGAGAGAGCGGGGGAAAGAGAGAGCAGGGGAAAGAAAGAGCAGGGGTGCAGAATGGGGCAGAGAGAACGGTGGAAGAGAGAGCGGCAGGGGGAAGAGCAAGGGTGAGAGAGATAGTGGCAGGGCAGATAGCTATGAGAAAGAGAAATGGGAAGGAGAGAGAGTTGGGTGGATATGGAGAAAGTAATTCACATTAATTTAATTGCTGTGATGGATTAAGGATTTGAGCTGCACTCTACAGTTTTTATTCCCTCTGGCAGATTTACCTGGAATCTACGGAACAGATACAGGCCATTTGGCCCACCTCAACTATGTTGGTGTTTATGTTTCACAACAGCCTCCTCCCTCCCCTCTTGATCACACTATCAAGGTAGCCTTCAGCATCTTTCGCCCCATGCATTTTTCCACCTGCTTGAGTGCATCTATACTAAGTCATGGAATAGGTACAGGCCATACAGCACACAGGATAGATTTTTCCTCTGTTCCTGCTGGTGGGATCTTCCAGTCCTACCACTGGTGACCCTCTGCCATTGGTTCCCCAGTGGTGGGAGAGCGAGAACAATGGGAAACCCCGTTGACAGCGGCAGTACCAAAACATCTTGGCGTCAGCCAATGGTGGGCTACCTCAACTGTCGCAGAACATGCCGTTGGGGTTGGTCTGTGATCTCGTCAATTGTCGTTGTCTCAGTCCTCTGTAACAGCAACTCAGCTCATCCCAATCCTCCACCTTTTCCCTGTAGCCTTTCTCTTCAAATAACTATTCAGTTCCCATTTGAAAACCACAATTGAATATGTCTCCACCACACGCTTAGGCAGTATATTCAGATCCAAACCATTTGTTGTTTTTCCTCATGTCGCCTTTGGTATATTTTGTTAATTACCTTCATGTTCTTGACATTCTGATGATGGGAACAGTTTCTCCCCTTTACACTCTCCAGACCCCTCAGGATTTTGAACACATCTAAGAAATCTCTCAGTCTTCTCTTCTTCAAGGAGAACAACCTCAATCTTCTGTAATTCATGTTTTTAATAGGATTGATATAAATAATTGAACTGTTTGATGTACTATCAATTACGACGAGACGAGAATAGAGAGTAATCGAGGCTTTATTAAGCAGAGATGTGTGGCCTCACTGTTACAATTATTATACAAATCAGTGGCGACTACCACATTCACCCACTGTTAAAAAAGAGTCCAGCGGGGGTGGTGGAATTTTTTTTCAGTTTGGTGAAAAATTTAAGTTTACAGTTTGATGAAAATTTACAAATTCAGCCGGTCGGGTGCCTTGATGCTCCGCTGTGAGCGCCTCGGTCCCGGTGGTAATGCGGGCACCGACTTGGTCGCCTGTGACTCTGGGAGCGTGTTGTCCTCGTCTTCATCCCCGGGTGGAACCAGTGGGAGGACGGATCCTCCTGGGGCGGGGCTGTAGTGAGGTGCGCTGGGGGATGGTGGGTTGCGCCTGGACAATCGGAGAGGGGGGGGGTGTCGGGTGGTGGGCCGTGGGTGGGGATCCAGCTGGTGCCAGGTCCCGGAGGGAGGCTGTGTCCTGGCACCCGTCGAGGTACGCCACGGGTTCGCGTGCAGTAGTTGTACCCTTTCAACCAATGGGTCCGCCTTGTGGATCCGCACGTATTTGCGGAGGAGGACGGGTCCAGGAGCTGCGAGCCATGTTGGGAGCGAAACCCCGGAGGTGGACTTCCTGGGGAAGGCAAAGAGACGTTCATGGGGGGTTTCATTAGTTGCAGTGCAGAGTAGTGATCAAATGGAGTGGAGCGCGTCGGGGACGACCTCCTGCCAGCGGGAGACCGTGAGAATTTTAGACCGCAGGGCCAGCAGGACTGCCTTCCAGACAGTCCCATTCTCCCTCTCTACCTGCCCATTTTCCCAGGAGTTGTAGCTGGTCGTCCTGCTCGAGGCTTGCCCTTGCTGAGCAGGAACTGATGCAGCTCATCACTCATGAAGGAGGATCCCCGGTCGCTGTGGATGTAAGCGGGGAAACCGAACAGGACGAAGATGCTGTTGAGTGCTTTAATGACCGTGGCAGACGTCATATCGGGGCATGGGATGGCAAAGGGGAATCGGGAGTATTCATCAACCATGTTCAGGAAGTACGTGTTTCGGTCGGTGGAGGGGAGGGGACCTTTGAAGTCCATGCTGAGGTGTACAAAGGGGCGGGAAGCCTTCACCAGGTGCACTCGGTCGGGCCGGTAGAAGTGCGGTTTGCACTCCGCGCCGACCTGTAGGTCTCTGGTGACAGCCCTGACCTCTGCAATGGAGTAGGACAGGTTGTGGGCCTTTATGAAGTGAAAGAACCGGGTGATCCCTGGGTGAGAGAGACCATCGTGTAGGGCCCGGAGTCGGTCCACTTGTGCGCTGGCACATGTACCTCGGGATAGGGTATCGCCCCGGGAAGTTGAGCTTCCCGGGGCGATACAAAATCTTGTAATTGTAGGTGAGAGCTCGATCCTCCACCTTAAGATTTTATCATTTTTGATCTTGCCCCGCTGCGTATTGTTAAACATGAAGGCAGCCGACCATCGGTCAGTGAGGAGAGCGAATCTCCTGCCGGCCAGGTAATACCCCCAATGCCGCACAGCTTCCACGATGGCTTGGGTCTCCTTTTCAACAGAGGAATGCCGAATTTCGGAGGCATGTAGGGTGCGGGAAAAGAATGCCACGGGTCTGCCTGCCTGGTTGAGGGTGGCGGCCAGAGCGATGTGCGATGCATCGCTCGCGACCTGGAAAGGGAGGGACTCGTTGACCGTGTGCATCGTGGCCTTGGCGATGTCTGGTGGGCCTCAGTCGTCAAGGGGTAAACTGTGCAGTTGATGAGTGGGAGGCCTTGTCCGCATTGTTAGGGACCCATTGGGCATAATAGGAGAAAAACCCCAGGCATCGTTTCAGGGCCTTGGGGCAGTGGGGGAGGGGGAGTTCCATGAGGGGACGCATGCGGCCCGCCCTAGAACTCCATTTTCCACAACATAGCCAAGGATGGCTGAGCAGTTGGTGCGGAACACGCACTTCTCCTTATTGTACGTGAGATTAAGGAGTTTGGCGGTGTGGAGAAATTTGAGAAGGTTAGCATCGCGGTCCTGCTGGTCGTGGCTGCAGATGGTGACGTTATCTAGGTACGGGAAGGTGGCCCGCAGTCCGTACCGGTCAACCATTCATCCATCTCATGTTGGAAGACCGAGACCCCATTAGTGACGCCGAAAGGAACCCTAAGGAAATGGTAAAGGCGCCTGCTTCGAACGCAGTGTATTGGCGGTCCGCCTTGCGATGGGGTGCTGGTGGTAGACAGATTTCAGGTCCACTGTGGAGAGGACCCGGTACTCTGCAATCTAATTGACCATATCAGATATGCGTGGTAGGGGGTACGCGTCGAGCTGCGTGTACCAATTGATGGTCTGACTGTAGTCAATGACCATCCTGTGTTTCTCCCCAGTCTTTACTCCTACCATTTGGGCTCTCCAGGGGCTGTTGCTGGCCTCAATAATGCCTTCCCGCAGCAGCCGCTGGACCTCCGACCTGATGAAGGTCCTGTCCTAGGCACTGTACCGTCTGCTCCTGGTGGCAACGGGGTTGCAATCCGGGGTGAGGTTTGCAAACAGGGAAGGTGGGTCGACCTTAAGGGTCTTGAGGCCGCATACGGTAAGGGGTGGTAAGGGTCCGCCGAATTTTAGAGTTAGGCTTTGGAGGTTGCACTGGAAGTCCAGGCCGAGTAACAGGGCAGCGCAGAGGTTGGGTAGGACGTAGAGTCGGAAGTTGCTGAACTCTACGCCCTGGACGGTGAGGGTGGCGATGCAGTACCACCGGATTTCCACAGAATGGGATCCGGAGGCCAGGGAGATTCTCTGAGTAACGGGGTGTACCGCGAGGGAGCAGCGCCTTACCGTACAGCGATGGATGAAGCTTTCCGTGCTCCCGGAGTCAAGAAGGCAGGAGGTCTGGTGCCCATCGCATTTCACCGTCGTCGTCACGGTTGCGAGGTTGTTAGGCCGAGACTGGTCGAGCGTGATGGAGGTGAGCTGCGGCTGGTGTTGGTAGGCCCCAGGCTGGTCGGCAGCGGTGGCAGGCGATGAACGGCCAGACAAAGTCCCCGACGAGCAGGGGTCCTGAGACGCCGTCCAAAATGGCACCGAAGATGGAGGCGCACACATGGCGGGCAGCGTTAAAGATGGCGGTGCCCACGGGCCACGTGTGGTCTGCTGGGAGGAAGATGGCGGTGCCCACAGGCCGCATGTGGGGGGTGCAGGAATGCTGGGCCTAGATACAGCAGCGATCGACCAGGTTGGCACACAGCAGCGAAATGTCCCTTCTTCCCACAGGTCTTGCAGATTGCACTCCGCGCCGGGCAACTCTGCCGGGGGTGTTTGGCCTGCCCGCAGAAGTAGCATTTGGGCCCCCCGGGGTTGGCTGGCTACCGCGCGGCGCAGGCTTGGGGTGGGCTGGGGGCGGCAGCTGGTGGCACCCACAATGTCCATGAGGGCGCCGTGCGGTCGGGGGTGTACGACTGTATGTTACGGGAGGCTCCCGTTAGCGAGTTCGCGAGCTGCCTGGTCGCCGCGCTGGCGGATGTACGCTGACCCCATGCCCGTAACAAAAGTGTCCCTGATTAAGAGTTCCGTATGTTCGACAGCCAAAACTGCCTGGCAATCACAGTTTCTCGCCAGGATGTGCAGGGCATGCCAGAAATCGTCTAATGACTCACCGGGGAGTTGCTGCCTCGTAGACAGGAGGTGCCTGGCATAGAGTTTGTTGATCGGCTGAATATAATGTCCTTTCAGAAGCTCCATAGCTTCAGTGTAAGTGGCCGCATCCCGGATAAGGGGAAAAATATCGGAGCTCACCCGTGAGTACAGGATCTGGAGCTTCTGTGCGTCCGAGGGTTGTTCGGTCGATGATCTGAGGTAGCCTTCGAAGCAAGCTAGCCAGTGGTTGAAGGCTGACGTGGCATTGACTGCTTGAGGGTGCAGTTGTAGGCGATCAGGCTTGATGCAAAGTTCCATCGCTGTAATATCTCTGCTTAATAAATTGGTGCACTATCAATTACAACGAGACGAGAGTAGAGAGTAATCGAGGCTTTATTAAGCAGAGATGTGTGGCCTCCTGCAGCTGCTCCCAGAATGGAAGCAGCTCGGGTGTGCACACACATTCATACTCCGCCTACTGGGAGGAGACAGCAGGCAGGGATTTACCCCCGTACCTATAGTACAGGAAGGCGCCTTACCGTATTACCTCTAATAATCATCATTACAACTATTATACAATCAGTGGTGACTACCACACTGTTGCATAATTAAATTCTAGCTACGCTAAAGACTAATGTTTTAAAATACACATTTTGAAATAAAATGCTAACTGGCACGAATATATTTCACATAAAAGGTATAGTTTTAATGATGTTTGGGGATTTAAATGATTAATACATTGGAAAACAAACATAATAGCAGATTTGGAAATGATAGGGTCAGCATATTATCTTAGAGTCCCTGCATCTCAAAATTTCCAACTATACCACTGGGTCCCAGTCTCTCAGACTGGAAAGAAAGGGGTTGAAAAAAGATAATAAATTTAATACCCTATAGACATTTCAACAGTTTTGAAATTATACAATGCATAGACCAGCACTTTTGAGTTTATAGGGCAAATATTGCCAGTAGAGCTTACCTGTGAGAGTTTTACCTTGTTGCTGACTCAGTTCCTCACAATCTCTACCCTAATATATTAATTAATTGAAAATGTTCCATTGAAGTTGAAAGTGCTCCAATTAGCAGTAGCTGGGAGAAATTTATCTCTTCGTGTGTTGGTACGTATTGTGATTGGTAAGTAAAAACTTTATTCCTTTCACTTATTCATTATTTGATATTATATTTGTAATCAGTTAAGGTAAAGTGTAAAAATGGCAGGAGATCCCAGACCCGTGTTATGCTCCTCGTGCTCAATGTGGGAGTTCAGGGACGAGACCGATGCCCCTGACTCCTTCATGTGCGGGAAGTATGTCCAGCTGCAGTTCCTGTTGGACCGCATGACAGCTCTGGAGCTGCGGATGGACTCACTTTGGAGCATCCGCGATGCTGAGGAGGTCGTGGATAGCATGTTCAGTGAATTGGTCACACCACAGATTAGGATTGGTGAGGGAGACAGGGAATGGGTGACCAAAAGGCAGAGAAAGAGCAGGAAGGTAGTGCAGGTGTCCTCTGCAGTCATCTCCCTCCAATACAGGTATACCATTTTGGATACTGTTGGGGGAGATGACTCACCAGGGGAAGGCAGTAGGAGCCAGACTCATGGCACCATGGTTGGCTCTGCTGCACAGAAGGGTGGGAAAAAGACTGGCAGGGCTATAGTCATAGGGGATTCAATCGTAAGGGGAGTAGACAGGCGTTTCTGTGGTCGAAAACTAGACTCCAGAATGGTATGTTGCCTCCCGGGTGCACGGGTCAGGGATGTCTCAGATCGGTTGCAGGACATACTGAAGGGGGACGGTGAACAGCCAGTTGTCATGGTGCATATAGGCACCAACGATATAGGTAAAAAACGGGATGAGGTCCTACAATCAGAATTTAGGGAGTTAGGAGATAAGTTAAAAAGTAGGACCTCAAAAGGTTTGGCTAATAGGACCTCAGGATTGCTACCAGTGCAACGGGACAGTCAGAGTAGAAATTCAAGAATAGTCAGAATGAATACGTGGCTTGAGAGATGGTGCAGGAGGGAGGGGTTCAGATTCTTGGGACATTGGAACCGGTTCTGGGGGTGGTGGGACCATTACAAATCGGATGGTCTACACATGGGCAGGACTGGAACCAATGTCCTTGGGAGTGCTTTTGCTAACACTATTGGGGAGGTTTTAAACTAATGTGGCAGGGGGATGGGAACCAGATTAGGAAGTTAGAGGTCAGTAAAGAGGCAGCAACTAAAGTCAGTAAGGTACTAGATAATAAACTCAATGTGACTAAGGGGAAGAGTAGACAGGGAAGAGATGATGACTGCAAAGGGACAGGTGGTCTGAGGTGCATTTGTTTCGATGCGAGAAGTATAGCAGGTAAGGCAGATGAATTTAGGGCTTGGATTAGTACCTGGGAATATGATGTTATCGGTATTACTGAGACTTGGTTGAGGGAAGGGTAAGACTGGCAACTAAATATCCCAGGGTATAGATGCTTCAGGAGGGATAGAGAGGGAGGTAAAAGGGGTGGAGGAGTTGGATTACTGGTCAGAGATGACATCACAGCTGTGATTAAGGAGGGCACGATGGAGGATTTGAGCACTGAGGCAATATGGGTGGGGCTAAGAAATAGGAAGGGTGCAGTAACATTGTTGGGACTTTACTACAGGACTCCCAAAAGCGAGCATGAAGTAGAGGTACAAATATGTAGACAGATTACAGAAAAATGTAGGAGCAATAGGGTGGTCGTGATGGGAGATTTTAACTTCCCCAACATTGAATGGGACTCATGTAATGTTGGAGGCGTAGATGGAGCAGAATTTGTACGGAGCATCCAGGAGAGTTTTTTAGAGCAGTATGTAAATAGTCCAATTCGGGAAGGGGCCATACTGGACCTGGTATTGGGGAATGATCCCGGCCAGGTGGTTGAAGTTTCAGTCGGTGATTACTTTGGGAATAGCGATCACAATTCAGTAAGTTTTAGAATACTCATGGACAAAGACGAGAGTGGTCCTAAAGGAAGAGTGCTAAATTGGGGAAAGGCCAAGTCTAACAAAATTTGGCAGGAGCTAGGGAATGTGGATTGGGAGCAGCTGTTTAAGGGTAAATCCACATTTGAAATGTGGGAGTCTTTTAAGGAAAGGTTGATTAGAGTGCAGGACAGACATATCCCTATGAAAATGAGGGATAGAAGTGGCAAGATTAGGGAACCATGGATGCCGGGTGGAATTGTGAGACTAGCTAAGATGGAAAAGGAAGTATTCATAAGATCTAGGCGACTTAAAACTGATGAAGCTTTGGAGGAATATCGGGAAAGTAGGACAAATCTCAAACGCGCAATAAAGAGGGCTAAAAGGGGTCATGAAATATCTTTGGCTAATAAAGGGTTAAGGAAAATCCCAAAGCCTTTTATTCGTATATAAGGAGCAAGAGTGAACTAGAGAAAGGATTGGCCCACTCAAAGACAAAAGAGTGAATTTATGCATGGAGTCAGAGGAAATGGATGAGATTTTTAATGAGTACTTTGCATCGGTATTCACCAAGAAGAGGGACATGACGGATGTTGAGGCTAGGGATGGATGTTTAAATACTCTAGGCCAAGTCGGCATAAGGAAGGGGGAAGGTTTTGGGTATTCTAAAAGGCATTAAGCTGGACAAGTCCCCAGGTCCAGATGGGATCTATCCCAGGTTCCTGAGGGAAGCGAGGGACGAAATAGCTGGGGCCTTAACAGATATTTTTGCAGCATTCTTGAGCACGGGTGAGGTCCCGGAGGACTGGAGAATTGCTAATGTTGTCCCTTTGTTTAAGAAGGGTAGCAGGGATAATCCAGGGAATTATAGACCTGTGAGCTTGACGTCAGTGGTAGGCAAACTGTTGGAGCAGATACTGAGGGATAGGATCTATTCATATTTGGAAGAAAATAGACTTATCAGTGATAGGCAGCATGGTTTTGTGCAGGGAAGGTCATGTCTTACAAACCTAATAGAATTCTTTGAGGAAGTGACAAAGTTAATTGATGAGGGAAGGGCTGTAGATGTCATATACATGGACTTCAGTAAAGCACTTGATAAAGTTCCCCATGGCCGGTTGATGGAAAAAGTGAAGTCATATTGGGTTCAGGGTGTACTAGCTAGATGGATAAAGAACTGGCTGGGCAACAGGAGACAGAGAGTAGTGGTGGAAGGGAGTGTCTCAAAATGGAGAAAGGTGACTAGTGGTGTTCCACAGGGATCCGTGCTCGGACCACTGTTGTTTGTGATATACATAAATGATCTGGATGAAGGTATAGGTGGTCTGAAAATGAAAATCGCTTATTGTCACAAGTAGGCTTCAATGAAGTTACTGTGAAAAGCCCCCAGTCGCCATATTCCAGCGCCTGTTCGGGGAGGCTGGTACGGGAATTGAACCGTGCTGCTGGTCTGCCTTGGTCTGCTTTCAAAGCCAGCGATTTAGCCCAGTGTGCTAAACCAGCCCCAGATTAGCAAGTTTGCAGATGATACTGAGATTGGTGGAGTTGCAGATAGCGAGGACGACTGTCAGAGAATACAGCAAAATATAGATAGATTGGAGAGTTGGGCAGAGAAATGGCAGATTGAGTTCAATCCAGGCAAATGCGGGGTGATGCATTTTGGAAGAACTAATTCAAGAGCGGACTATACGGTCAATGGAAGAGTACTGGGGAAAATTGATGTACAGAGAGATCTGGGAGTTCAGGTCCATTGTACCCTGAAAGTGGCAACGCAGGTCGATAGAGTGGTCAAGAAGGCATACAGCATGCTTGCCTTCATCGGATGGGGTATTGAGTACAAGAGTCGGCAGATCATGTTACAGTTGTATAGGACTTTGGTTAGGCCACATTTGGAATATTGCGTGCAGTTCTGGTCGCCACATTACCAGAAGGATGTGGATGCTTTAGAGAGGGTGCAGAGGAGGTTCACCAGGATGTTGCCTGGTATGGAGGGTGCTAGCTATGAAGAAAGGTTGAGTAGATTAGGATTGTTTTCGTTGGAAAGACAGAGGTTGAGGGGGGACCTAATTGAGGTCTACAAAATTATGAGAGGTATGGACAGGGTGGATAGCAACAAGCTTTTTCCAAGAGTGGGGGTGTCAATTACAAGGGGTCCCGATTTCAAGGTGAAGGGGGGAAAGTTTAAGGGAGATGTGCGTGGAAATTTTTTTACGCAGAGGGTGGTGGGTGCCTGGAACGCTTTGCCAGCAGAGGTGGTAGAGGCGGGCACAATAGCATCATTTAAGATGCATCTAGACAGATATATGAACGGGCGGGGAACAGAGGGAAGTAGATCCTTGGAAAATAGGCGACAGGTTTAGATAAAGGATCTGGATCGGCGCAGGCTGGGATGGCCAAAGGGCCTGTTCCTGTCCTGTAATTTTCTTTGTTCACAATACAAATAGTAAACCATAATTTAAACTATCATCCTAAATGCCAAATTCCATATTGTACAGTATAAACTGTAGGCAAAGTCTTGTTTCATTTTCTTCCTTTTTCTTCTAATGGTCTCATGCTAGGTACTGTTCATTGGACATCAACAACTTATAGCTTCCTTAGCTAAACAGCCATTTAACTGAATTTCTCATCACATGCACATACATCTGCAAGCTATACACTTCGCAATATGTCACTGGTTAGTGAGCAGGAGAAAGAACTCTGATAAATCTTGCCCGGCAGACAATGAGGTCACTTGTGGTGCTCCTATTTCAGCTCTGCCTTAAAATCACAGGGGGGAATTTTCCATTCCATTTTCAGTGGGCGGGAAGGCCGGAAGGGGCAGAGAATCCAACAGGATTTCCCATTGAGAATGTTCCCGCCTATGATGTATTAGGTTTCCCACCATGAAAGGTAGGGAACCACATTAGCATCCACTTAGTCGGCATCCCGCTGTATCATCCCCCCACTTGTGGGATTTCCAACAGATCTCCTTGACAAGTGTGGACCTGGCTAACAGATCCCGCCAGGGGCCCACAAATAAGTACAGCCCCTTGTGGTAGAGGGTGGGGGAGGAAGGCGTTCCATGGTGTGTTTCTACTTTCATTTTTTTAAATCAAATCAGGCACCCTGGAGCCAACATTTCTGTCGGGGCGGGCTCTGAAGTCATGGGATCCACCAATTCCATTTTTTCCCTAAGTGTTTAAATATATGGCTGGAAAACCTGACAAGGCCGCTGATGGGCTGCCCTCAGCTTTTCCCGCCCGGGTCAATGTTTAGAAAAAAAATTGAAAAATTCCACCCACCAACTCAGTGCAGAACAGAGATAGAAATTCAGGGTTTCCGAATCTGTATGGTTCAATATCACAGTGGGTAGTGCATTTAGCCACCTAATACGCAAGAGAAGTTACCCAAAGAACTTTGAAATTTAGCCATGCCAGCCATGGCTCAATGTCACTCTCACCTCTGAGTCAAAGGATGTGGGCTGGAGTCTCCCTCCAGTGACTTGACGGCACAATAGCACAGTGGTTAGCACTGTTGCTTCACAGTGCCAGGGTCCCGGGTTCAATTTCCGCTTGGGTCACTGTGTGCAGAGTCTGCAAGTTCTCCCAGTGTCTGCATGAGTTTCCTCCGGGTGCACCAGTGTCCTCCCACAAGTCCTGAAAGATGTGCTTGTTCGGCGAATTGGACAGTCTGAATTCTCCCTCCGTGTATCCGAACAGGCGCCGGAGTTTGGGGGATTTTCACAGTAACTTCATTGCAGTGTTAATGTAAGCTTACATGAGACAATAATAAAGATTATTATTAATGTAAAATAATCTGAGAGTGCTGAATTGTGAGGTGTTATCTCTCAGATGTGACATTAAACTGAGACTTTGTTCATCTTCTCAGATCGACATAAAAGATCCCATAACATTATTTTGAAGAACAACAATATTTATCCCTCAACCAACATCATTAAAACAGTTTATCTAGTGATTGCCACATTGCTAGGTGTGGGAGCTTATTGTGTGCAAATTGGCTGCTGTGTTTCCTATGTTACAAGTGACTATACTTCAAAAGTACTTCACTGGTTGTAAAGCACTTTGAAACATCCTGAGGCCATGAAAGGTATTATAAAAGCCAAGTACTTTCATTGTTTCAATTATAAATGCAGCTCATTTTGTGAAGGAATATGTGAGCAATAACAAGAAATGACTGAGTGAAAGGATGTATAAGATTGTAATTGTAGTCCAGTTAAATGGATCATCTTTTTGCATGAAACCATTCAATGTCACTGCGTGTAGTAGGGATTAAGGAATGTACCACCGTGCGCAAAGAAAAAGCGCAATGTATGCAATTAAATGCACAATACAGCCAATGATTCCCAAACAATTGAGGCAAGGTTGCCACCAGCTAACCAGCCCGACCTCAAGACATCTTCTGCCCTGACAAAATTGAGCCCCAGAAATGGGGATGTTTGCTGATGATTGCATAGTATTTAGTTTCATTTGCATCTCCTCAGATATTGAGGCAGTCTGTGCCAGCATGCAGCAGGACCTGGACAACATTTAGATTTGGGATGATAGTAGCAAGTAAAATAATCATATAGGAGTCAGGCGATGATCATCTTCAATTTGGTAGAATTCTTCCATTGCTAATTCCCCTACCATCAACATCCTGGTGATTCATCGTTGACCAAGCACTAAACTTGAGAAGCCATATAAATATTCTGGTTGAGAGAGCAGTTCAGAGGCTGGGTATTCTATGGTGAATTACTCAACCTCTGACTCACCAAAGTCATCCATAGGGCACAAGTCAGCAACGTGATGGAATACATCCACTTGCCTGGATGAGTGCAGCTCTAGCAACATTCAAAAAGCTCAAAACTGTCCAGCACATAGCAATCTGCTCGATCCACCACCTTAAATACTCCCTCCCTCCACCACAGTCATATCATGGTCACAGTGTGTATCATCTACAAGATGCAATTCATCAACTTGCCAATGTTCCTTCAACAGTTCCTTCCAAATCTGTGACCTCTATCATTTAGAAGCAAGTACATGGGAATACTGCCACCTGCAAGCTCCGCTCCAAAAAACACACGATCCTGACTTGGAACTATATCACCATTCCTTCACAATCATTGGAACTCCCCTATCTAATAGCACCATGGATGTACCTACACCACATGGATTGCATCTATTCAAAAAGGTAGCTCACTATCACCTTCTCAAGGGCAACTAAAGATGGACAGTAAATGTTGGTTTTGCCAACAATGTTCACATCACAAGAACAAATATAAATACTATTAAAGGGTCCTCTTTAGAATTTGATTCCGGTATTTTGTACGTGATTAATGCAAATTTACCGATGGCGGAATTAGCTTTATCGTAATTTCAGCTGTTTGGTGATCATAGTCATCAGCTTGGCTATCTTCCCTTCTTTCCTCTCAAATAACGGGACATACAGGGTGGGAATGCTCGTCTTCCCTGTGCTCCTTGCAGAGTAAGAGTACTAGGGGTGGGGTATCTCAATTACCCAGCCTATACAAGGTCAGCCAGTAAGGCACCGGCCAAGCAGGAACCCGGTAGGGGTCTATCGGGTAGTGTATATATTGTTCGTGTAACTAAAACTCTGTTCTTATTTTACTCGGTGTGGACTCCCTGTGTCCTGATTAAACTAAGGAGACTGTTGGCATACCAGAAGCTGACAGTTTGTCAGCAGGCAGAAGCATTCAGCTGCCATCAACCATTAGTCAGAGCACATTCACACTACCAGGATGCAGTGACATGATGCACAGCACAATTGTAGCTGGGTGGACGGACTACTTTTCCACTTGAAATAACAAAGAGAATAGTGAACATCCAGGGATGATTACAAGGTAGTTATTACCTTATCGCATAGCTGAACTCATACAATGAATCTCCAGTGCTAAACAATACCTTGGGCCTCGATATCAATCCCCAGGGTGGGAGGGAGATGGTTCGGGGAACATATTCTCAACCTGCCACCATTTCTATGGCGTGTGTTGCATGCCATGCACATAACCTCTCTTGGAATGTTGGGACAATTTATTATCATATTTAAATGAAGCTCCCCAGAGCAGTGTGAAGCCTGGTGGCACAGTAACACAGTGGTTAGCACTGTTGCTTCACAGCGCCAGGGTCCCAGGTTCGATTCCCGCTTGGGTCATTGTCTGTGCGGAGTCTGCACGTTCTCCCCGTGTCTGCACGGGTTTCCTCCGGGTGCTCCGGTTTCTTCCCAAAAGTCCCGAAAGACGTGCTTGTTAGGTAAATTGGACATTCTGAATTCTCCCTCTGTGTACCCAAACAGGCGCCGGAATGTGGTGACTTGGGGATTTTCACAGTAACTTCATAAGCCGATTTGTGACAATAATCAAGATTGATATAAAAATTTATCAGCTGATGAATACTCCACGTTCCCGAACCCTCAAGGAAGCATGAAGCCTCCCTTCTTCCAAATGTTGCCTCTCCTTAGTGCCATGGTCAGTGACTCCCCACCCCCACAATAGGTTCCAATCTGAACTTCCTGCTGACATTAACCTACCCCCACCCTCCCATCCCTCCAGAGCAGTAATCTCATACCTCTTGCCAGTCCTTGTTTCATAGGAGTATAAGAAATACAAGGAACACCACAGTTAGGAGAGATCAAGAGAAACATCACATTAAGCATGGTTGACCAGGAGTCTCTCCCGCTCTTACCGCCAACCATTGGTGCACTGGAAGGATTTGTAGGTTGATACTCAAACTGTTTGGCTGCATTATGAACGCACCTTCCTTGTCCATTAGTCCTGGGGTGGGACTCGAACCCGGAGTTTCTGGCTCAGAGGCAGGGAAGTTAACTATTGCGCCACAAGACCTAAATAAATGGATAAGGCACCATCGTTGTGTCCTCTCCCACCGAGGTGAAGATAGTACAAACTTCATGCTACCTGCTTAGAAAAATGATTTCAGTCTGTAGATCAGCGCAGATTGAACTGCTTATTGATTGCACACTCTGGAGGGGGAACAGCAGCATGTAGTTACCGCAAAGCATAACTAGTCTGGAAATCTTGAAGGCTGCCTGCCCTGCTTAAAGGCAAGTAGTACTCATGCAACAGGAGCTCCTGCACTGTTTAGCTGGGAGGAAAAGGATATCAAATGGAGCAACACGCATTCAAGAGGGCTCCCACATTTTCTCACACTGCAATGCTCAAGGCATTAATGACAGAGGTGGAAGAGAGGAAAGATGCTATGATCCCAAAAAGGACCAGGAGACTGACAAGGCACACCTTAAGCTACAGAGCCACTTGTAACTGTCAAAGAACTTGGAGGAATTTGACTTCAACTTATCACATGGCTTCATCTACAGTTCGGAAGCCATCCCTTCCTGCGTGGTAATAGTTACATCACTTAAAAACCCACTCATGAGGCAACAATGAATAGTTGAAGTCTCGACTTCCATTGAAACACAAATAGAAGACACCCAACATCTCAGTGCTGCAGTGGAAGTTCAGACTGGTGTCATGAGATCCATGTGGCTCAGACTGCTGCCATCACGGCTGTTGATAACAATGCTCAAAAGGCATGTACAGGCACCCACAAAAGTAAAACAATCTATACTCCAGTAGATTGCGAGGATTGTTGAGAATCTGCTGGGGATCTGTCAGTGATTCTGTAAACACAAACTTTCTGTCCTCTCTCAGAGTGGCAGCATTCATGCTTCCACCACTTAAACTCCACCAGTGCTCTTGCTATTGCCTCCCACCCAGCCAGCCCAGGTTACTGCTACTCATGCCAATATGGTGCATGCTAAATTCAGATTGTCTAGGTTCAGAGATTCTCAAGGTAAACTTGCTGGACCATCTGCAGTGTTCCCTCAGTGAAAGTCATTGGCCTTCCAAAATACTGCAAATACTGGGTAGAAGCAGAAGGCAAAGGCATCCATAAGACAGGCACTAGGGGAAACCACTGAGGTGAGTAGTTCAATTTTAAGTGTATTTTTATAAGTGCTGTTTGATGAAGTTCTTATGGAATGGCTTTATGTTCGTGATTTTTGTTTCAGGAATTTGGTCCCTGTGATGATCTGTTACAGATGGATTGAAAGGTTGAGAACTGTGGTTCAACTCTGATGTGGGGATTGTGGAAAAATGGCCAATAGCCTGAATCTTAGCCCGATACAGAATTTGACTCTTTAAATTAAAACAAGTCAGATGGAGCTTGGTAACTCCAATGGCTGTTGCGATCCCTGCCCAGTGACCTCAATGGCTGAGGGCCAGAGAAACTTCTAGAAGGGCATGAAGAGGGGGATAAGAAGACACTCAGGACCCTCCCCAGTGAAGACTCAATGCAAAGGCAACGGAGAAGACTCGGCAGCGGACCAGAGAATGGATGCAAGAGTCTTGTGAAACCCACCCGAAGGTGACTGAGGCTCAGATAATGGACCCCCAGTTCGATCAAGTTCTTTGGCACATGTAGTATTAGAATCTTGGGCAGATTATATTTGGGATAATTTGGGAGAATAACTATTTTATTGTGTTTGAGAATAACTTTGGGTTGAATTGTGAAGCGGTGTTTGTCCTTTGTTCATCCCACAAATAAGGGCACCTGGGTTAAAATGTTTTAATAATAAACTGGTTGATGTGTCTAATAATCCATCGCAGGAGAACCAGAATCTGAGTATTGGCTCAGGTACAGCTCTACCAAAGTGAAAAGATCACCCACCCTTCCTTCTCTTCCTCCTCTGCCTTTTGAGATCGCTTCCGTACTCCAAGTGGCAAAAGATGATGATCGTAAGGTTATGGAAAACATATCAGACCAACATGAAATTGGAGAAACACTCTTGTGCATGCTGGAACACTCCATTTTAGCTGTCTAGGCGGCAGCTTCAGCATGCTGATGGTTCGCTCCATGATATTACGGGTGGCTGATTATCTCTCTTAGGCGTGCTGTTCTCACACAGTAGTGTGTCAGTAGGGAGTCATTAGCCAGGTATAGAGTAGGTATCCGCTGACACCCTGGAATTAGCCTTTGGTTCTTTGAGGTAGGCCAGAGATGGTGGGTACACATAGCGGGTGCAAGATGAAGGTAATTAAGTCTTTGTCAAATGCAGGGCTCACAGACTTAATTACCTTCAAAGACTTGCATTCAGAGTATCATCTTGCAATATGTATTTGTGGAGCCCACTCACCTGATAAAGGAGCTGCGCTCCAAAAGCTAGTGATTCCAAACAAACCTGTTGGACTTTAACCTGATGTTGTAAGACCTCTTTGAAATCATCTCTGAAATTTCATTCAGCTCTAATCCCAAGATGCATCCTTCACTTCCAGCTCTGATTTCCTGCATCCCCCTAACATTGTGGCCCCTCCCTTTCCCCCTCTGAACCATCAGTAGCAGTGCTTTCAGATCTTACACTTACTTCCAAACTTCAACTTCTAACCCTTCTCAGAACCCATCAGACCCCATTTGGAGCATTGTCAGCAGTTTTGGGGCCCATATCTAAGGAAGAAAGTGCTGTCCTTGAAAGGGTCCAGAGGAGGTTCACAAGAATGATCCCTGGAATAAAGAGCTTGTCGTATGAGGAACGTTGAGGACTCTGGGTCTGTACTTGTTGGAATTTAGAAGGATGAGGGGGGATCTTATTGAAACTTACAGGATACTGAGAGGCCTAGGCAGAGTGGATGTTTCCAATAGGGGGAAAAATTAGAACCCAAGGCCACAGCCTCAGACTAAAGGGACAATCCTTTAAAACTGAGATGAGGAGAAATTTCTTCAGCCAGAAGGCTATGGAGACCAACTCATTTAAGACAATCTTTAAGACAGAGATAGATAGGTTCTTGATTAATAAGGGGATCAGCCGGGTTTGAATCCCGGCCCTGGGTCACTGTCCGTGTGGAGTTTGCATGTTCTCCCCGTGTCTGCGTGGATTTCACCCCCACAACCCAAAGATGTGCAAGTTAGGTGGATTGGTCCTTAATTGGAAAACAGAATTGGGTACTCTTTTATAAAAAAATAAAAAAATAAAAATAAGGGGATCAGGGGTTATGGGAAGAAGGCAGGAGAATGGGGGTGAGAAACTTATCACCCATGATTGAATGGCGGAGCAGTCTCGATGGGCTAATTGCCTAATTCTGCTCCTATGTCTTGTCGTCTTATTTGATCGTGCTTTGATGATTTTTCCAACTGCTCCCCATTTGTTACTTGATGATGCCTGCTCCTCCTGTAAGCATATTGAGATGTTTTGATGTGTGAAGCTTCTATTGTTGATTGTTTGTGCAAATAAAAAAACCTAAGTAATTGACACCAAATAATTAATCAACTGCACCTTCATTTCATCCAAATTTACCGGCAACACACAAAAAACTTGCTTTTATGTGGCACATTCTTACATTAAAATGCCGTACATAGTTCAAAGGTGAATATAACAATGCTTATAAATAGAAAGAGAAGAGTTGGGGAACTAGAATGCTGGGGCTTTTGAAGGACTGATGAAGCAGAATGGAGAAAATTAGTGTCGGGTTGAAAAATGAATTCTGGGCAAAACAAGGCAGTGAGATTAATCGTCCTTGGCATTAAGATCATTTAACCCACAGTGCTTTCCAGTGCATTGCAGAAACATTGCCTATTCTCACAGAAATGACAAACTGCTTTGTTTTCCCTTATTTATTGCTGGCAACATTCCATTTCAATCAAAAGCTTGCCGATGACACAAGCAGACAAATAAGACAGTAACCACTGTACCGATTGACAGCTACTCCACCTCAGGACCTTACTGATACTCAATGTGTCACAATACTGTGAATCAGATCTGTTACCAGCTGCCACTGTTTATATTTGTAATAGCCTGGCTCTGAGTTAAAACAAAACTCACTGGGAGCATTAACAATTTCTTATTAAACTGTTTTTCAAGTACTGTAACTGCACTTGAGGAAAATGAAGGAAGTGCCCGGTGCCACAAACAAGAACTGTCTATTTTTAAATTAATAGCATGCATTAATAAAATAAGCCTTTACTTTGTGATGTGTACGATCATAATGGCCTTCAGTCAGGGTGTTTTTAACTCTCTATAACCTTGCTAAAGGGGGTTATAATATATAGGTGTCACCCACTTTCCCACAGCAGAGCTACAGCTTGACCATCAGGTCTGAAAGATGATGGGCTGGAGTGTCTGTTTACCACTTTTTACAGTGTACATGTTATAATAATAATAATCATCTTTATTATTGTCACAAGTAGGCTTACATTAACACTGCAATGACGTTACTGCGAAAATCCCCTAGTCGCCACGCTTCGGCGCCTGTTCGGGTACACAGAGGGAGAATTCAGAATGTCCAATTCACCTAACAAGCACGTCTTTCGAGACTTTTGGGAGGAAACCGGAGCACCCGGAGGTAACCCACACAGACACGGGGAGAATATGCAGACTCCGCACAGACAGTGACCCAGGCCAGGATTCAAAACCTGGGACGCTGGCGCTGTGAAGCAACAGTATTAACCACTGTGCTCCCGTGCCGATGTGACTATGTTTTCTGAGGTGACTAGTGTGTAGCAAGGTTAATACTCTTGCCAGGCCAAGTTCATAACTGGCTCAAATTCATTATGCTTGGCGAGCTCCAGGCCCACCAAAGGGGTGGAATTACAAAATTGTTCATCAGCTGTCGTTAAGGGACCTTAAAATCTCAAAGAGGCAAAGGCAATTAGAAATAGCTAATCACATAAGTAACCAAAAAAAATTAGTCTATATAAAGTATATTAAAAAAGTATTTAAAATGCATTTTTCAACTGCTCCAAAGGCTGTATAGGACAAATAAAGTAATTGACAAAAAAAAAGAGTGAAAATAGAAGCAAAGGGGGGAAACAGATTATTGGCAATTGATTGAATTGTTTGGTATCAGAGCTCTACCCCTCTCCTACACTCTCTCACACCTCCCAAGGATGGATCATGGAGTGGAGGAGCTGCTGCATGAGATTGGCGTGAGGAGAGTTGCTGCAATTAGTATGCTGTGGCACTCACCTGAGGAAAGCAGTGCAGCATTTCTGGCATGGGATGGTGGGTGTGGTGGTATGTATTAGGGGTATTATGGTACCCTGTGATGCCGAGAGGCTATTGGTGGATAGACGCTGGGTCCCGATTGGATCAGCCACTTACTGGCTCCACCCAGTAAGGCGGAGTACAAGTGCCCGGGTTCTCCCAGCAGCCGCATTCTGTAACTGTGCTGCTGGGGAACAAGTCTGCGTAATAAAGCCATCGATTGAGTCCTTATCATCTCGTCACGTGAGTGATTGATTGTGCTACAATTTATTATGCAGACTTTAAAGAACATGGAGCTCCGAATCACTCTGGAGTGTCTGCGAATCAGCCCCCACGCGGCAAACTCAGCGGCCTCTTTTAAACACTGGTTAGCGTGCTTTGAAGGATACCTCCGAACAGCCACCTGCGTACCTACAGAAGACCAGAAAATGCTGGTCCTGCATTCCAGGGTGAGCCCGGAAATCTACACTATCATAGAGGATGCGGATGATTACCAGGCGGCGATTGCCATGCTGAGAGGACTCTATGTTCGGCCCGTCAACCAGGTTTACGCATGCCACCAGCTTGCGACGAGACGGCAAATCCCCGGGGAATCGCTGGACGAATTCTACAGTGCGCTGCTAATACTGGGGAGAAATTGCAACTGCCCACTGGTCCCGGCTAATGAACATACTGATTCGGGATGCTTTCGTGGCAGGTATGCCTTCATCCCAAATTCGCTAGCGATTGCTGGAAAGAGACTCACTAGGCCTCAAGGAGGCACGGGCCCTCACGGCCTCATTCGATGTGGCATCGCAGAACACCCGTGCCTACGCCCCCGACTGCGCGGCAGCCCCTTGGGCACCATGGACCCCCGTTGCGACAGAACCCCCAGGACCCCCCGCTCCCCCACAAGCCTGTGCTGCCAGAGCACCAGATCACCCGGGGGGGGGCCCGCTGCTACATTTGTGGGCAGGCGAAACACCCCCGACTGCGCTGCCCGGCCCACTCAGCCCCCTGTAAAGGGTGCGGCCAAAAGGGGCACTTTGTAGCAGTGTGCCAGGCCCGGGGGGTCGCCGCAATCTCCGGGAGAGAAAAAGGACCCCAACTCAACCCCCCTCAACGATCCATGTGCGGCCAACAGGCGCCGCCATCTTGGGTCCCGGACTCCATGTGGGAGGGATGGGCTCCCTCCCATTTTGTGCTCCTCCGGCAACGTGCGATCAATGGGCGGCGCCATGTTGTCCACCCCCGACCGTGTGCGACCTGTGGACGCTACCATCTTGGCTGACGGCTAAGGACCCCGGGATGGACGGCCCCATGGGGCCTGAAGAAAACGCCCCGATGCAGCAACTGCGACTGGCTTCGGTGACCGTGGACCAATCGCGGCCCCGAACGCTCCAAACGGCAACAACGACGGTATTCATAAACGGGTACGAGACGCCCTGCCTGATCGACTCTGGGAGCACAGAGAGTTTTATACATCCCGATACGGTAAGACGCTGTTCCCTTCCGATCCACCCGAGTAATCAAAAAAATTTCTGGCGGCAGGGTCCCATTCTGTAGAAATGCGAGCCTCACAGTGCAGGGGAGGGAGTTCAAGAACTATCGGCTTTACGTCCTCCCCCACCTCTGCGCTGCCACACTCCTGGGGTTGGATTTTCAGTGCAACCTCCAGAGTTTAACGTTTAAATTCGGCGGCCCTATACCCCCACTCACTATTTGCAGCCTCGCGACCCTCAAGGTGGACCCGCCTTCCCTGTTTGCAAACCTCACCCCGGATTGCAAACCAGTCGCCACTAGGAACAGATGATACAGTACCCAGGACCTAACATTTATCCTGTCAGAAGTCCAGCGGCTGCTGAGGGAAGGCATAATCCAGGCCAGCAATAGTCCCTGGAGAGCTCAGGTGGTAGTTGTAAAGACCGAGGAGAAGCAGAGGATGGTCATAGACTATAGTCAAACCATCAATAGGTACACGCAGCTGGATGCGTACCCTCTCCCCCGCATATCCGACATGGTCAATCGGATTGCACAGTACAAGGTCTTTTCCACAGTGGACCTTAAGTCCGCCTATCACCAGCTCCCCATCCGCCCGAGCGACCGCAAATACACCGCTTTTGAAGCAGATGGGCGGCTCTATCACTTTTTAAAGGTTCTATTCGGCGTCACTAACGGGGTCTCAGTCTTCCAACGGGAGATGGACCGAATGGTTGACCGGTACGGTTTGCGTGCCACATTTCCGTACCTCGATAACATCATCATCTGCACCCACGACCAGCAGGACCACGACGCCAACCTCCGCAAATTCCTCCAGACCGCAAACGCCCTGAATCTCACTGCTCAAAGGCCCTGAGACGCTGCCTGGACTTTTTCTCTTCTTACGCCCAGTGGGTCCCCAACTACACGGACAAGGCCACAGTCTTTCACCTGTCGACAGAGACCCGCCAGGCCTTCAGCCGCATTAAAGCGGATATCGCAAAGGCCACGATGCACGCGATCGACGAGACCCTCCCCTTCCAAGTTGAGAGCGTCCGATGTAGCTCTGGCGGCCACCCTCAACCAAGGGAAGGGGGCAGACCCGTGGCCTTTTTTTCACGCACCCTTCACGCTTCAGAAATCTGCCACTCCTCAGTGGAAAAGGAGGCCCAGGCCATAGTGGAAGCTGTGCGACATTGGAGGCATTACCTGGCCGGTAGGAGATTCACTCTCCTCACTGACCAATGGTCGGTTACCTTCATGTTCGATAATGCACAGATGGGCAAGATCAAGAACGACAAGATCTTGCGGTGGAGGATCGAACTCTCCACCTATAACTGAGATCTTGTATCGTCCCGGAAAGCTGAACGAGCCTTCCGATGCCCTATCCCGCGGCACATGTGCCAACGCACAAGTGGACCATATCCGAAACCTCCACGAGGACCTCTGCCACCCGGGGGGTCACTCGGTTCTATCACTTCGTAAAGACCCGCAACCTGCCCGACTCCATCGAGGAGGTCAGGACAGCCACCAGAAACTGCCAAATCTGCGCAGAGTGCAAGCCGCATTTCTACAGGCCAGATAAAGCGCACCTGATAAAGGCTTCCCGTCCCTTTGAGCGCCTCAGTCTGGACTTCAAAGGCCCCCTCCCCTCCACCGATCGCAACACGTACTTCCTGAACGTGACTGACGAATACTCCCGGTTCCCTTTCGCCATCCCCTGCCCCGACATGACCACGGCCACTGTCATTAGAGCCCTCGGCACCATCTTTACACTGTTCGGATTCCCCGCCTACATACATAGCGACAGGGGGTCCTCCTTCATGAGCGACGAACTGCGTCAATTCCTGCTCAGCAAAGGTATTGCCTCGAGCAGGATGACCAGTTACAACCCCCAGGGGAACGGTCAGGTAGAGAGGGAGAACGGAACGGTCTGGAAGACCGTCCTGCTGGCCCTACGGTCCAGAAGTCACCCAGTTTCCCGCTGGCAGGAAGTCCTCCCGGACGCCCTCCACTCCATCCGGTCGCTGCTCTGTACAACAAAAATCAAACACCTCACGAACGCCTCCTTGTCTTCCCTAGGAAGTCCTCCTCCGGAACGTCACTTCCGACCTGGCCGGCAGCCCCGGGACCCATCCTGCTCCGAAAGCATGTGCAGACGCACAAATCGGACCCGTTGGTCAAGTGGGTTCATCTCCTCCACGCGAACCCTCAATACGCCTATGTGGCGCACCCCGACGGCCGACAGGACACGGTCTCCCTGCGGGACCTGGTGCCCGCCGGAGCGCCCCCCCCACCCCCCAACACCAATCACCCCCTCCCTCCCACCAGCGCACCCCACAGCCGCCCCCTCCGGAGCTCCACACACACCCCCCCCCCCCCAACACCAATCACCCCCTCCCTCCCACCGGCGCACCCCACAGCCGCACCCTTCCCGGGTGGATCGATCCTTCCCCCGGCTCCGCCTAGGGGTAGTGGAGAGGAAGAGGCATCACTATGCTCCCAGAGACGTCGGTGCCCAAACCAGCACCTGCATCACCACCGGGGCTGGGACGATCAGCGAGGATGACCAG
Source organism: Scyliorhinus torazame (assembly GCF_047496885.1). Lineage (NCBI taxonomy): Eukaryota > Metazoa > Chordata > Chondrichthyes > Carcharhiniformes > Scyliorhinidae > Scyliorhinus > Scyliorhinus torazame. Next base: position 165,052,327 of record NC_092708.1, on the reverse strand, counting down.
GGCACCCATTCGACTCATCAAATCCGTATAACAAAGCAAGAAATTCCTCTGTAAATAATTCAGTTGCCCAGTAAAAGTGGCATTGTAAATAGTACTGGTAGTGGATATCGGAGCATAGCCGCCATGTTAAAGGCATCCTAGGTACCAACTCTGTTAACCCCTACCAACATACGGCCCACTACTCCCGCCGGGTTCTTTTTTAACAAGGGGTGAATGTGGTGGTATGTATTAGGGGTATTACGGTACCCTGTGATGCCAAGAGGCTATTGGTGGATAGACGCTGGGTCCCGATTGGATCAGCCACTTACTGGCTCCACCCAGTAAGGCGGAGTATAAGAGCCCGGGTTCTCCCAGCAGCCGCATTCTGTAACTGTGCTGCTGGGGAACAAGTCTGCGTAATAAAGCCATCGATTGATTCCTTCTCATCTCGTCTCGTGAGTGATTGATTGTGCTACAGTGGGCAGTTTCATCACAAAGTGCACAGTATGTGGACAGATACAGTAGATGGAGAAAAACCATTAATCATACTGCCGGGGTCAGATACCAAACAGAACTATTTATCAGGTAAGAGCCTAAGTATGCGCAACAGAAAGTATTCTGAAGAAAGGCAACTTTTGTCCATTTACCACTGACCTGTGTTGAGTGCTTACACAACCTTGCAGATTTTTCATCGCTGACTATATATTCCACAATCCAGCACACAGTAAAGTCATAATTTACAACTGAAAGTCTGACACACTCATATGTTCAAAGAGCTGGAACACAACCTAGATGCATGATACATGGTCAGTACAGCATCTAGGAAAGGCTCATCTTTCATTGTTTGTGATCCTTCAACTTGTGAAACCTGATTGTAAGGACAAAACAGCAATGACATGGGATCACCATCACCTCCAAATTCCCAACATATGAGTGCATCACTGCTGTAACACTATTCTGAAAATTTATCACACTGGAACTGCTACAGTCTGCCTCCACCTTTCTGGGCAATTAAGGATAGAAAATAATTACCACCGTGCCAAATCACCCCCATCTTAGGAACACGTAAAAAGCCAAATGCCACTGAATTAATGTGAACACACATAAAATTTAAGAGGGTTCAAAAATTACAAGAGCAAAACACGACAGATGCTGGAAATCTGAAATAAAGACAGAAAATGCTGGAAATACACAGAAAGTTTGGCAGCATCTGTGGAGAGGGGAACAGAATTAAAGTTTCATCAGAACGGAGAGAAATTAGAAATTTAATAGGTTTTAAGTAGATGAAATGAGAAGGGTAGGAAAAAAGGCTGGAAGACATGAAAGATTAAATGACAAAAGATCACTTGTGCATGGCCATACATAGGGAGTGGTGATGGAACAAAAGAAACAGAAAAAAAAAGATATGCAGGAGCAAGTGTGAATGGCAGAATGATGAACAATTTTCCTCAGATTGACCAATTAGTAACTAGATGCCCCCCAGCACAGAAAGAAACTGCAGACTGCTCGTGCAGGTAAGGAAAAGTGAGGGCACTTCAATTTTAAGATGCCTTTTCAGCCACTTTACCAAATTTAAAAATGGCAATGGCCTGTTCGCAATGACTTGGGAACCTCTATCCAGATGACCTCGAAGTGATTTCAGCAAGCTCCCCACCCAACACCGATCAACATGTAACTGTTCCACCCTCAAATTGGTCTCCAGCAAAATGGCTTGGAACAGATGGTGCTGGCAAACCTATATGCTGACCAACAGCATATTATGCACCTGCCTGCTTCCATTCTCTTCCCCATATTGGGTAGAAATTCAGCCCTTTTGAGTTATAAAGCAAAATAGCAACTGAGAGACTCACCTTGCAGATAATCAGGGAACATCAATTGCACTGACCATGGAACAGTTTTTATTCAATCATGTAAAGAACCAATGTAAAGGGTTAATGGACTGGCTACGGGTTCAGAGTAGTTATTGTTATGTGGAAACCAGCTGGGTGCAAAACTTGCTGAATACATCGAGACTTGTCAATTGCAGTGATATTGCTAAATTGAATAGACCTGTTAATCACAGCAAACTGGTTGAAATCAAGGGGGCTGATTGAAACCCGACAGATAATCACAGTGGGACAAGAAGAAGTTTTTATATGGCTAAGCCAACGGAAAACAACTTGGGAATATGCTAACCAATCAACAGTCGATCATGCACCCAACTGATCAATCTGCATTCAGAAGAGGATTGCACATGAGCTCTTTCACAAACTGTAAACCCGAGAAAATTGTAAACCCCTGAACAAAAATCCCTCACAAGAGCACTCAATAAGTTAGATGAACCGTATCAATGGGTAGAGTCCCACTAAGCAAGCAGTAAGGTCTTGGTGACCGACAATTGTTTCCGATTGACCATCTGAGGGCTAACTATATGATTTAATTGAAAATACTTTCTTTGAAATTCTCAATAAGGTGTTGGATTCAGTACGAGATTGTGTCAATCGTAATGCTCATAAGTTTCCGAACTTAAGGAAAAGATAAAATCATTAACAATTCCAAGCCATCCCTTCCACTTACCCTAATGGTACATGTTTAATGAGTTGAGTCCACTGGGAAAATAAACACCTTGGCCCAGATCTTCCGGTCTCTGGATAATCGGACATCGGATGAACACACCCACCATCAATGCCCCAGGCACCCTTGCGCTACAGGACCCTTTGGAATTCTCAATGCAATGGCACCATGAAAATTGGCTGGAAAGTTGAAAATTTGAATGGACGAATCCCCTGCTCCCCTGTAACCTCCAACTCAGAGTTAGGGGCAGAATTTTTGAATGGTTCTGACATTCTTCCCTAATTCCCGAGGAAATTTTAGACAGATTCAAACTTGCTCTAACACCTGGGTAATATACAACTGAGTTCCTAATCACCCATTCTGAAACCATGACTCCCTGTTATGGGTCTCCTGAGAAACAGGTAAAGATTCAGGCAGCACGGTAGCATAGTGGTTAGCACAGTTGCTCCACAGCTCCTGGGTCCCAAGTTCGAGTCCCAGCTTGGGTCACTGTCTGTGCGGAGACTAAACGTTCTCCCAGTGTCTGCATGGATTTCCTCCGGATGCTTCGGTTTCCTCCCACAGCCCGAAGATGTGCAGGTTAGGAGGATTGGCGATGCTAAATTGCCCTTAATCCAAAAAAGTTGGGTGGGGTTACGAGGGTAGAGTGCTCTTTCCAAGGGCCGGTGCAGACTCGATGGGCCGAATGGCCTCCTTCTGCACTGTAAATTCTACGATTAAATCTGCCTCGTGACAGCAGGGACCCGAATGCAAGACATAATGGGATGTGATCTTCTCAGTAATAGGCGTCATGGGTCTGCCCTGAAACAGGTAGAAATCTGTCTAGTAATAGCAGTAAAACGAATGTAACAATGTATGATGGCATGCGATTTTAAAAATAATGCAATGCAGGTCTCTAAAAAAATAATATATTGGTTGCCAGCACCTCAGAAGCAGAGAGGCAGTTTATACCTAACAACCAGAGAGGCAAGTTTGAAATTTAACAGCAAGGAGCCTAGACTAGCATCTAAGTCTTAGAGCTACGGCCGTGCAGAAACCTTCATAAAGGCAGTTAACATACCTTTGCTGCACCAGTCCAGGACATTGCCCAGACTTGACACTGAATTGTGTGGTAATTATAAGCTGTATTTGACTTATAGATTTACTGCAATTTGGATGTCGTTTGGGAAAGGGGAAGCCTTAAGGAGTTCAGAGATCATAGGTGGGGATGGCACCATGACACACTGCTGCCTCACAGCTCCAGGGACACGGGTTCAATTCCAGCCTTGGGTCTGTGTGGAGTTTGCATTTTCTCCCCATGTGTGCGTGCGTTTCCTCCGGATGCTCCAGTTTCCTCCCACAGTCCAAAGATATACAGGTTAGGTGGATTGGCCATGATAAAATTTCCCCTTAGTGTACAGGTTAGATGGGGTATGGGGATAGAGAGGGGGAATGTGCCTTGATACGAGACTTTCTTTCGGAGAGTCGGTGCAGACCCCAGGGGCCAAATGGCCACCTTCTGCTCTGCAGAGATTCTATGATTCTATATAGTTTGGAACAAGAGAACTATGTGTGTTTAGTGATTCATATACTTAAATATCTTTGAGTATGGTAGTCCTGTTCATGTATATTTGTAATTTCTATAATTTAATAAATAATCGGTAAACTTTCATAGAATTTGCAGCACAGAAGGAGGCCATTCAGCCTATCGAGTCTGCACCGGCCCTTGAAAAGAGTTCCTTACTTAAGCCCATGGATCCACTCTAACCCCATAACCCAGTAGCCCACCTTCACTTTTGGACACTAAGGGGCAATTTAGCATGGCCAATCCACCTAACCTGCACATCTTTCAACTGTGGGAGGAAACTGGAGCACCCGGAGGAAACCCACGCAGATATGGGGAGAAAGTGCAAACTTCACACAGTCACCTGAAGCCGGGATTGAACCTGGGTCCCTGGAGATGTGCTAACCACTGTGCCTCCATGCCGCCCTAAAATAGTAATAATTGTTACACAATGACTGGACTTGGTATTCTCACTGGGGCTTCATTTGACTCCTCACACTATTCCGAAAGCAAAACTACAAACCCCCACAAACTGGTGGTCCAAGTTGGGATACCCTCGTAGATACCATCAGCGTGGTTCATGATAGAAAAATTGGGAACTCGAGTCCAGGATTTTAAAAAGCTCAATTCCTTGGATAGAGGGGATATTTACTTTTTAAAACTTAACGAGAGTGAGGAACAAGTGGAACCAACTGAGAACGTGTTATTTGAAGTAAGAGTGCTGGACATGTGCCTCCTGAAGTTATTTAAAAGTAGACAAGAAACCTTCGCCAATTTGAAAAGTGGATCTAAAGCTAAATTTAGGGGGTTGTCAGAGAAACTGGAATTAGGATTATCTACAGGGGCTAAAAAAGCTGAAGCAATTGAAAGCCGAGTAATCCATTTAAATATACAGGCGGGGTCAGACAGAGCCAATATTTTGACAAGTGAGGTAATTGAATTTGCTAAAATTCAATTGCAAAGAGACATTGAAGAAAGAGAAAAAGAGAGACTTACAAATTCGCACACAGGTAGAAGAAACCAAAAGGTTAGAGCAGACGGCAGAGGAAGGTGGTTCTAGATGGGAAACTAGTGGGGAGATGTTCAGGTATGCTCTAGCTCTACCAAGTTCTACCAAAATTCAATGAACGGGGTGCTGAAACATTTTTTTTGTGCTTTGAGAAACTAGCTAAGCAGTTAAAATGGCCACATGGCATTTGGACCCTACTCTTACAGATTAAGCATGGAGGTAGCGCATGTGAAGTCTATGCATCCTTCTCAGATGAAAAATAGTGAAGAATGCAATAATGGGTTAAACAAAGTAATTTTGATAGGTGGGTGTGACAGATATCTAGTGGAGTTTTATAAAAAGTTTTTGGGGATTCTGGGGCCTTTGCTGGTGAGGGTGTTTAATGAGGCGAGGGAGCGGGGGGTGCTCCCGCCTGACGTTATCACAGGCCTCGATTTCCTTGATTCTAAAACAGGACAAGGATCCAGAGTAGTGTGGGTCCTATAGGCTGAACTCGCTATTGAACATGACGGCAAGATCTTGGCCTCGTGAATTGAGGACTGTGTGCCAGGGTTGATAGGGGAGGACTAAACGGGGTTTGTGAGGGGTAGGCACTTGTTGGCTAACATTAGGAGACTATTGAATGTGATAATGATGCCCCTCGAGGGACAGGAGGTGGTGGTCGTCGTGGACACGGAGAAGGCCTTCGATCAGGTGGAATGGGAATATTTGTGGGAGCTGCTGGGTTTGGACAGGGATTTGTGGACTGGGTCCGACTGATGTATCAAGCGCTGGTGGTGAGTGTGTGGACAAACCGGGTGAGCTCGGATTATTTCAGGCTGCATCAGGGGTCGAGGCAGGGATGTCCACTCTCCCCATTGTTCTTTGCCTTGGTCATAGAGCCATTGGTGATGGCATTGAGAGTGTTGAGGGATTGGCAGGGGATAGTACTGGGGGGGGCGGGAGCATAGGGTCTCGCTTTATGCGGACAATTTGTTGCTGTACAATTCGGACCCGCTGGCAGGTATTGGGGGGATTATGGGGATCTTAGAGGAACTTGGATTGCTTTTGGGGTATAAATTGAACATGGGGGGGGGAAGAGTGAGGTCTTTCTGATCCAGGCGAGGGGGCAGGAGAAGTCATTGAGGGAGATGCCATTTAAAGTGGTGGGGGTGGGGGGGGAGCTTTCGGTACTTGGGTATTCAGGTGGCACGGGGGTGGGAGCAGCTGCACAAGTTAAATTTGGCTCGGTTGGTAGCGCAGATCATAGAATTTACAGTGCAGAAGGAGGCCATTTGGGCCATCGGGTCTGCACCGGCTCTTGGAACAAGCACCCCACTTAAGCCCTCACCTCCATCCGATCCCCATAAGCCAGTAACCCCACCTAACCTAAGGGCAATTTAACATGGCCAATCCACCTAAACTGCACATCTTTGGACCGTGGGAGGAAACCAGAGAGCCCAAGCAGACACGGGGAGCACGTGCAGACTCTGCACAGTGACCCAAGCCAGGAATCGAACCTGGGACTGGAGCTGTGAATCAACTGTACTAACCACTCTGCTACCGTGCTGCCCATGGAGGGGAAGGGGGATTTAGGAGGTGGGATGCGCTCCCGTTGTCTTTGGTGCGGAGGGTTCAAACGGTAAAGATGACGGTCCTCCCGAGGTTCTTGTTGGTGCTTCAGTGCCTCACGATTTTTATTCCCAAGACATTTTTTACGAAAGTGAACGCGGTGATTTCACGATTTGCATGGGCAGGTAAAGCCCCGCGGTGAAGAAGGTGCTGCTGGAGTGGGGGAGGGGGGAGCGGGGAAGGCGGGGGGGAGCGGGGAAGGCGGGGGGGAGCGGGGAAGGCGGGGGGGAGCGGGGAAGGCGGGGGGGAGCGGGGAAGGCGGGGGGGAGCGGGGAAGCCGGGGGGGGGGCGGGGAAGACGAGGGGGAGCGGGGAAGGCGGGGGGAGCGGGGAAGGCGGGGGGGGAGCGGGGAAGGCGGGGGGGGAGCGGGGAAGGCGGGGGGGGGGGGAGTTGGTTCTCCCGAACTTTATGAATTACTACTGGGCAGCGAATATAGCGATGGTCAGGAAATGGGTAGTGGGGAAGGGTTCGGTTTGGGAGCAGATAGAAGCAGCCTCATGTATGGACACGAGTTTGGAGGCACTGCCGTTCTCACCAGCCAGGTACTTCACAAGCCCTGTAGTGGTGGCAGCCCTGAGGATGAGGGAACAGTGGTGACAGACCTGGGATTGGAGGAGGCTTCGGTTTGGGCACTGATATGAGGCAATCACCGGTTTGTTCCGGGAGACTGGATGGGGGGTTTCGGGGATTTGTTTACCGACGGCGGCTTTCCATGCTTGGAAGAGCTGGAGGAGGAATTTGAGCTGCCCGGTAGAAATGGGCTCTGTTATTTGCAGGTTAGGGACTTTGTGCGGAGGCAGATATCGACTTTTCCACACCTGCCGTCCCAGGATAAGATGGTGTCGAAAACGGGAGTCGGGGTTGGTAAGGTATCGGAAATTTATAAGGAGCTGATGGACTGGGAGGGAGCCCCAATAGGGGAGATGAAGTGTAAGCGTGAGGAAGAGTTGGGTAGGGAGCTGGAGGCTGGGCTGTGGAAGGATGCCCTGGCGAGAGTTAATGCATCCTCGTTGTGCGCTAGGATTAGCCATATACAATTTAAGGTGGTCCACAGAGCGCAATTGACTGGGGCCCCGATGAGCAGGTTTTTTGAAGGGGTGGAGGATAGGTGTGGGCAGTGTGCAGGTGGGCCCATGAACCATGTACACATGTTCTGGCCATGTCCAAAGCTTGGGGGATTCTGGCAGGGGTTTGCCAATGTTATGTTGGAGGCTCTGAAAGTGAGGGTGATCCCGAGTGCAGAGGTGGCGATCTTTGGTGTGTCAGGAGACCCGGAGGTCCAGGGGGCGAGAGAGGTCGATATCTTGGCCTTTGCCTCCCTGGTAGCCCTGAGATAGATCTTGTTAGAATGGAGGGACTCGGACCCCCTGAAGTCGGGGTTGTGGGCGAGTAACCTGGCAGGGTTTCTTAGGCTAGAGAAAATAAAGTTCGCCTTGTGGAGCTCGGTGGAAGGGTTTTCTCGAGGATGGCAGCCGTTTATCGACTTCTTTGGGAACAATTAAGCTGTCGGCAGTGGAAGGGTTGGGGGGGGGGGGGGGGGGGGGGTGGAGGGGGGGGGGGGGAGCTTTACAAAAATGGGGTGGCAGGGGGAGTGAAGGTAATTCATTACTTTCTGATAGGTAAAAAGGCTATTTTAAAATGGGTATTAAAACTGGGTTTTAATATTTACATTAAGATAGCCTTTTTACCTATCAGAAAATAGTTGATTACCTTCAGGGAGTGAGACAAGGTGGGGGTGGGTCGGATGGGATTTTTTTGTTGGGATGTTGGTTATGTAAAGCCATGTTGGCTGGTTTGGTGGTGTGTTGTGTCCATTGTGTTAAAATTTATAATATAAATGCCTCAAGAAAATATTTTTCAAAATAAAACGAGCACGTGGAAACCTGGAGGAAGTGCTCAGACAGTTGACCCAAGTTGGCGCCCAGCTGAAGAGAAGCAAATGGGTCACCAGAGCAATGGCCTGCAGCCTGTGGAGGAGAAGGTTCAGGCCATAAAAGGGGCCCCAACTCTGAGGAATTCCATCGAACTCCGGTCATTTTTGGGCCCAGTGAATTATTATGGAAGATTCATCTCAATGGTGGCCACTCTGCTGGCACCCCTTCACACACTGCCTGAAACGAACCAGAAGTGGGCTTGGGTTGCCTCACAGGAAGAAATATTCGCCGGAGTGAAGAGACGTCTGTCATCCTCACAGCTTCATATCCATATCGACAGCTCCAGGGACCGGGGTTTAATTCCAACCTCGGGTATTACTGCATGGGTCTCCTTCGGGTGCTCCGGTTTCCTCCTAGAGTCCAAAGATGTGCAGTTTCAGTGGATTAGCTATGCTAAATTGCCCCTTAGTGTCCAAATGGTAAGGTGGGGTTACTGGGTTAAGGGGATAGGGTAGAGACGGTAGGATGCTCTTTCCAAGGGCTGGTGCAGACTCGATGGGCTGAATGGCCTCGTTCTGCATTGCAAATTCTGAAATTCTAATAAATAATGGTTCTAATCCTGACTTGCAATGTCTTCCCCTATGGCATTGGGATGGTGCTGGTCCACAGATGGGACGATGGCACAGAGCACTCTATTTTTTTTTGCATTGAGCACTCTGGCAGATGTGGAATGCTGCTATGTCCAAATAGAAAAGGAAGGCTTGATGGTGATATTTGGGGTCAAGAAATTCCATCAGTATGACTACAGGTGACACTCTTTCATTGTTACCTATCACAAGCCTCTGCAGGGCACCTTTAAAGAGGACAAGGGATTCACTCCTAACAGATTCATAATTAGACACTCTTTCTCGCAACATAGGAGTACTTAATCCAACATCGTCGAGGTACATAGATAGCCTACACTGATGCCCTGAGTTGTCTTCCGCTGCCCATGAGTCCCCCATCCCCACCAGTGGCGGATGAGGTTGTTGCGGCCCTCTGCAGGTGATGGCTGTTCACATTTGAACATGGACACAAAGAAGTTGGCGAAGCTCCACCACAGGCTATTATATGGTGGTTTACAGGCTCTCCCCCCGTCCCACCCCCAGCAGCCTACAGCCCTTGTAGTGATCTCTGTATATGTAAATACATGATGGGTTAATGGGCAGTCACTACAGTCAGATGATCACTAGAGGGCAACACTAACAGGGAGTATATAAACAAGCTCTATCTGTTGTTCCGCTCTCTTTGGGTAGTTGTAGCTAGAGAACAGAAGTATAGTAGCTCAGAGTGTATAGTATAATATTCATAGTTAATCTAATTCTATCTTGTTTAATTTGACAACTGGTAAAAGTATTGAAGAATCAAACTCACAAGTAAATTGATGAGTTACTCAATAAATTATTTGTTATCACTAGACAACATCATCAAAGTTAAGTTCAACTCGGCATAAACAAATGAGTAACATATATTACTCCCAAGTAATATAACAGCCCCATGCCCAGAAACTCCGAGAGCTAAGCATGGAGGATGTATCATCCTGTGGGGGGTTTGCATGGTCATTCCACAGCAGGATCAGGAGTCACTCCTAAAGGATTAAAACAGTGATCGCCCAGGTGTCTCAAAAATGAAGATGCTGACTCAAAGCTATGTCTGGTGACCTTGGTATCAATGGGGACTTGGAGAGAGTTGTACATAGTTGCCCGGCATGTCTGGAGCACCAAAGGCTTACACAGGCGGCCTCGCTCCATCCCTGGGAATAGCCAGGGCATCCCTGGGTGAGACTTCAAGCTGATTTCACCAGGCCTTTTATGGGTCCATGTTTCTCATCATTGTGAACGCCCACTTGAAATGGCTCGGCGTTTCTAAAATGACCTTGACTATATCAAGGACTACCGTCGAGAAGCTGAGGTGCTCATTCAGCGCTCACAAGATCCCCAAGTCCTGGTGATTTACACCACCTGAAGGAAATGTTTGACCGCTTTAACAAGGCAATCTTATGATGAATCTAGCAAAAAGCGAATTTGCTAAGGCCCAAGTTTCATATCTGGGATAAATAGTGGGACATGGTCAAATGGCCCCACGAGATGCAAAAATACAGGCCATTTGGGACTTCCCAGAACCCACCCCAGAAAAGAGATTTAAAAATGTTTAAGCATGAGCGCATTCTACCATAAGGTCGTACCAAACTTTAGTATTGTGGTAGCACCAGTCACAGAGTTCCTAATAATGTCAATGTAAGCCTACTTGTGACAAGATTATTTTTAAAACTGTCCCCTTGCTCAACCGGTGTCTTCGATGGCATGCTTGGTCCTCGAATGACAAGCGATGTCGGTGCACATGAGGCCTCATGTGGCGCCTCCCCGGCATCTCCTCCTCCTCGGCCTGTTGGGCGCTGGTTCTCCATCCAGGGTGGCTGCCTCCTGTTCCTCTGTGGCTCGCTCCACTGCTTCAGCCTCTTCCTCCTCTTTGAGCAGCGCCCGCTCGTACAACCACAGGGCTTCGCCAAGGGCTACGGCGACGAGCAGGAAGGCCACCGTTGCTGGTTGAATTCCAATATCCATTGTCTGCAGGGGGTGAAAGGCCAACATGTTAGCATGGTGCGAACATTCATGTCCAACCAGGTCCACCGGGCTATATGGTGGCCTCGGTTGGCACTGCGGGCTCCGTCCCCACATGTCCCCCTTGTCCCCCACCCCTCCCCATCTCCGCACCCCTGGGTATATCGGTAGCCAGCATCGGGAAGCCTCTGGCCCTGGCACCTGTCACAATTCACTCCACGATCCCCGCCCAATACCCCCGTAGGGGCTACAGTGGGCGTTGTCCTTGGTGGGCCACCAGGTGGCGGCCGGTTGGTGGTGGTGGGAGGGGAGGGGGGGGGGGGGGGGGGGGAGAGAGGTCGGGGCACCCATACGGCCAGTGTCAGAACCAGGGGCCAAGTATAGTGCAATGTGCAACAAGACGGTTGCCTTGCAGGCCGTGGTCCATGCCTGGACACCGCCTCAGTTACATGGGGATCACCGGGACAACATGGCCCGTTCCCCAACCCTCCCCAGGCCCTGTCTGGGCCCCCTCGCCCACCGCAGCTAGCCCAGCTAGTGTCTGGCTCGGCAGCCCACTGTCTAGCCTCTATATGTCCCACCTCCTCTCTCATCCTCATCAGCCACGATGCTGGTTTCCCGACTTTTAAAAGCACAAGTAAACCGTGCCATCAGCCAATCGGAGGCGGAGAATCACGGCCGCCCTGGAGAATCCCGGGTCAGGCCCGCCATTGATAGGCAAACAGCAGTTACAGTTCATGCGTTCCGGACCGCATTGATGCCTCGGTCGAGGTGACGGAGAATTGCAATTTGCCGTCAAATCGCACCTGCCAAGATTTTGGCATCCGGACCTATTCTCCGCCCAATCGCATTTCGCAATTTCGGCGTCAGCCAACGGAGAATGCCACCCAGTATCTTTCACTAACACATTATTTTGGCTTAGCAATACTCTGCTATGTCATAATAAAGTGGAAACATGTTATAATTTGTTAAAATATTTTGAAGGCCAAGAGTGAAAGGAAAATTAGAAATGCAATGCAACTTGGGGAGTTTGGTCACAGATACTTCCTTGCCCACAATTAGTGTTATAGTGTCTTGGACTGGCAGGAGGTTTGGATCCAGTCAGTCTAAAGGGTAAATGGCTGGCTGGGAAAATAAAATGTTTTGGATTTTCACAGAGCCATTTAAAAATAGCAGGTGGGGCCTGTTTCCAGAATTCCCACCCCTATCCCCGGCACCGGTAATTTTTGCCATTGTTGGATGATAGTAATGCTAGCAAGGCCACACCCTGATCTCATTACTTAGCTGCTTCCATTGTGGGGGCTATGCATCTCCTGACCCTGCATAATTGTAGCGCAGTTGGGCCATCTCTCCTGTGACTCGTGGCTTACTGCTCCTCAGAGGAGTCGTGACCCATTATCTGGATTCAGGAAACTTTTGAATGATAAATTCAAAAGGTTTATTCGTGCCTCAGCCATTCCCCTTGGCCCTCACTCTCCATGCCAACTCATGCCTAATTTTCAAAGAAAGGACAGATTTTTCCAATGTAATATCAGTCTGCTGCAGTTACTCAATGTGCTGCAGCCCACAATTCATTCATTAGGTTTTCTTCTTTTATCAAATTACCTGTCAATTACATTAAAGTGTTTTAGCCTCAGATAGTTCAATGGTGCACACTGTTCTTATACTTCTGTTTCAAGTAATATTTATCACTATAATTTTAGGCTACAGAGTTGGCTTGAGACCAATGTCAGCTTACAACAATGCAGAAACAACAGTCCAAAGTTATCTGGCCTTCTCCACTTCACTCTGCACGGATAGGTGGAGGTCAGCTTTCAGATTACAGAACTCCACTGGCCAGAATCAAATGGCAGTTAAATTGGAGCATTAGCAGACTGCCTCGTAACACTAAAAATATTAGTTGATAATCTGATAAACCACTACTAGCTTCTGAATTTTATTCAACGCCAATTGCAGTGAAACTGCAGATTTTTCCTGATCCTGGAGATGGTTTTGAAGATGTGCGGTTGTTGAAAATCAAGGGTTGGAGTCTCCGGTCGCCGAAATCGCGTTCGGCGATCGGCCAGAGAATCAGAGTTCCCGACCAAATTGGGGACGGCACCGCTTTCGCGATGCTCCGCCCCTTCCAAAGTGGCGTACCCTAGGAGTACGCCGCGCCAGGTATCGACAGCCTCAGGACATTGCCTTTGGCCTGCCGCCGGATGCTCCATCCCCAATCGGCCGAGTTCCCGACAGCGTAGGTCGCCTGTGGTCTCACAGGTCGGGAACTCAGCGTGGTGGCTGCGGACCCAGTCCAGCACCAACACAGTCAGGGGAGGGCCGATCCGCAGGTGGGAGGGGACTTTATTAGGGGCTGGGGGCACTGTGGGTGGGTGGTCCGGGGCGTGCGGGCCGGCCAAAGGGGGGGCACTATTTCACGGGCCAGATCCGCGAGCGGCCCCTGCCATGTAGCACGGCGCGGTTGCTGCAGGTCGCCACCAAGCGCATGCGCGGCCACGGACCCGGCAATTCTCCGGGGCATATCGGCAGCTAGATCCAGGTGCTCTACGCTGCCGGCATGCTAGCCTCCAGCAAAACGGGGAATCGGTGGCCGTTTTATGCCATTTTTGTGGCATAAAACGCCACCGTTCCCACGTCAGCGTGGGGACATAGCCCCAGAATCGGAGAATCCAGCCCCAAGTCTCTTCTGCCCCAACCCACAATCTTGTTCCTGTCTCTCCCCCAGTTACCATGTTCCCACCGCTCCCACAAACCTATTCCCACCCCTGCCCCAATCCTGTTCCAGCCCCTCCAAACCCTGTCCCCCCTTCTCCCCATCCCAGTTCTCTCCTCTCCCCCAATCCTCTTCCCACTCCTATCCCCCAATTCTGTTCCCGCTCCTCCCCCTCAATCCAGTTCCCACCTCTCCCCACCCAACCCTGTTCTCGCCCCTCCCCAAAAATCCTGTTCCAGCCTCTCCCCTAAATCATGTTTGCTCTCTCTCCCTAACCTTTTCCCACCTTTTCCCTCAACCCTGTACACACCCCTCCCCCAATCCTGTTCCCGCTCCTTTCCCCCAACCCAATTTCCACCTCTCCCCGTCCAACTCAGTTCCCACCTCTCCACAACCCTGTTCCCACCCCTCCCCCAGCTGTATTCCTACCTCTCCCCCCCAACCCTGTTCCCTCCTCTCCCCCTCCTTGTTCCCACCTCTCCCCTGCAACCCTGTTCCTGCCTCAAAAATTCCTGCCTCTCCAACCTGTTCCCGCCTCCCCTCTTGCCCCCCAGCGCTGCTCCCAACCCCTGGGTGTGATTCTCTGGTCGCCGAAATCGCATTCGGAGATTTCATAGATCATAGAACTTAGTGCAGAAGGAGGCCATTTGGTCCATCAAGTCTGCACCAGCTCTTGGAAAGAGCACCCCACTTAAGCCCACACCTCCACACTATCCCCATAACCCAGTAACCCCACCTAACCTAAGGGCAATTTAGCATGGCCAATCTACCTAACCCTGCACATCTTTGTAATGTGGGAGGAAACCGAAACACCCGGAGGAAACCCAAGCAGACACAGGGGGAATGTGCAGACTCCGCACAGACAGTGACCCAAGCCGGGAATTGAACCTGGGACCCTGGAGCTGTGCTACTGTGCTGCCCTAATCGCCCATGATTCCCTCGCGCGCCTTTGAGCGGGGTGGCGGCAGAAAATAGAGGAGGATGGATCCGTGAGGAAACGACTCCGGAGTTCCAATCAAAGTACATCATTGCCAAGTCAGAGTTCCTCATCTACGCTAGTCTGACCCCTCAAAAACACGACTATGCAAATCCAACTTGCCACACCAAGATGTCCCCTGCCAGCCTCTCCAAAGAGCCCGAGGTCAGTAACGCACCTTCTCCCAACAAGCGGGCCAAGAAAAGGCTGAGGTCGCAATCGTCGCGACGGTCCAGCTTGAAGGGCGGTAAAGGGTGGAAATCCCTCCCACCAATCCACCAACACTCAAAAGAGATCTGCGAGGGTATCAGGAAGGATTTGCCGGAGGACGAAAGACTGGCACTGCTCTTTCAGGTCTGTTTGGAGTATACTCTGCAGAAGCTGCAACGCATCCTGGAGACACAGGAGGACTTCAGTCTGGATGCCTTTTAAGCACATGTCTCTGGTATTTCCAATGACGTCAAGCGCGTTGTAGAGACAATGGCCGGCCTCCCTATTCTCCGGCACCGTTTTTTGGGCGGAGGTGGGATCGCTGCCCCCCAGTGTTTCTCCGGGCCCCGATGGGCCGAGTGGCCAACGCATTTGGCCGAGTCCCGCCGGCGTGGATTACTCACCTCACACACGGCAGAACCTGGCAGCTAAATGTGTGGGGGCCGTACTGGGGGGGGGGGGGGGTCAGGGGGATCCGACCCCAGGGAGAAGGGAGCCCCCGTGCATGCGTGGAAATACACCCGCTGTTCTGCACATGTGCTATGTCACGCGGGCTGTTCCCCGCTGGCTGGAGCTGCGGGGATGACTCCGGCAGCAACCTAGCCCCCTAGAAAGGTGAGAATTCCTCACTTTCGTTGACCCCGGAGCGGTCGGCGCTGGTTAGCCCGCCGGTGTGGGGACATAGCCCCATTTTTAGAGAATCCCAGCCCCATTTTTAGAGAATCCCACCCAATGAAAATAGACGTGACTCTGAAGAAATGCACAGAGAAACCGGACGACTTTCTACCCACTCCTGAAACCAAGATGATGATGAAGCAATTGAAGGGCAATATTGTGAGATTAAATGCTGATTCCAAGGCTTGGGACCAACTGCTGGACGTCAATCAGCAAAAAGAAAATACAGCTGCTGATTTGGGGAAAGTAGCAGTGAAAGGGGAGACCCTGGAACCAGTCATGATGAACTCTCAAATAGTTGTGATCAAGACAAAGCCAGATTATCGGTGCTAATGGGATGAGGGTCTGGACCACTGGGAGCTCTTATCTGGACCACTGGGAGCTCTTCCGGGGCAGGTGTGACCTATATAAGGACGGGTTGCATTTAAACCGGAGAGGCATAAATATCCTGGCCACGAGGTTTGCTAGTGTCACACGGGAGGGTTTAAACTAGTATGGCAGGGGGGTGGGCGCGGGAGCAATAGGTCAGAAGGTGAGAGCATTGAGGGAGAACTAGGGAATAGGGACAGTGGGGCTCTGAGGCAGAGCAGACAGGGAGAAGTTGCTGAACACAGCGGGTCTGGTGGCCTGAAGTGCATATGTTTTAATGCAAGAAGTATTACGGGTAAGGCAGATGAACTTAGAGCTTGGATTAGTACTTGGAACTATGATGTTGTTGCCATTACAGAGACCTGGTTGAGGGAAGGGCAGGATTGGCAGCTAAACGTTCCAGGATTTAGATGTTTCAGGCAGGATAGAGGGGGATGTAAAAGGGGAGGCGGAGTTGCGCTACTGGTTCGGAAGAATATCACAGCTGTACTGCGGGAGGACACCTCAGAGGGCAGTGAGGCTATATGGGTAGAGATCAGGAATAAGAAGGGTGCAGTCACAATGTTGGGGGTTTACTACAGGCCTCCCAACAGTCAGCGGGAGATAGAGGAGCAGATAGGTAGACAGATTTTGGAAAAGAGTAAAAACAACAGGGTTGTGGTGATGGGAGACTTCAACTTCCCCAATATTGACTGGGACTCACTTAGTGCCAGGGGCTTAGACGGGGCGGAGTTTGTAAGGAGCATCCAGGAGGGCTTCTTAAAACAATATGTAGACAGTCCAACTAGGGAAGGGGCGGTACTGGACCTGGTATTGGGGAATGAGCCCGGCCAGGTGGTAGATGTTTCAGTAGGGGAGCATTTCGGTAACAGTGACCACAATTCAGTAAGTTTTAAAGTACTGGTGGACAAGGATAAGAGTGGTCCTAGGATGAATGTGCTAAATTGGGGGAAGGCTAATTATAACAATATTTGGCAGGAACTGAAGAACATAGATTGGGGGCGGATGTTTGAGGGCAAATCAACATCTGACATGTGGGAGGCTTTCAAGTGTCAGTTGAAAGGAATTCAGGACCGGCATGTTCCTGTGAGGAAGAAGGATAAATACGGCAATTTTCGGGAACCTTGGATAACGAGAGATATTGTAGGCCTCGTCAAAAAGAAAATGGAGGCATTTGTCAGGGCTAAAAGGCTGGGAACAGACGAAGCCTGCGTGGAATATAAGGAAAGTAGGAAGGAACGTAAGCAAGGAGTCAGGAGGGCTAGAAGGGGTCACAAAAAGTCATTGGCAAATAGGGTTAAGGAAAATCCCAAGGCTTTTTACACGTACATAAAAAGCAAGAGGGTAGACAGGGAAAGGGTTGGCCCACTGAAGGATAGGCAAGGGAATCTGTGTGTGGAGCCAGAGGAAATGGACGAGGTACGAAATGAATACTTTGCATCAGTATTCACCAAAGAGAAGAAATTGGTAGATGTTGAGTCTGGAGAAGGGGGTGTAGATAGCCTGGGTCACATTGAGATCCAAAAAGACGAGGTGTTGTTAAAAAATATTAAGGTAGATAAGTCCCCAGGGCCTGATGGGATCTACCCCAGAATACTGAAGGAGGCTGGAGAGGAAATTGCTGAGGCCTTGACAGAAATCTTTGGATCCTCACTGTCTTCAGGGGATGTCCCGGAGGACTGGAGAATAGCCAATGTTGTTCCTCTGTTTAAGAAGGGTAGCAAGGATAATCCAGGGAACTACAGGCCGGTGAGCCTTACTTCAGTGGTAGGGAAATTACTGGAGAGAATTCTTCGAGACAGGATCTACTCCCATTTGGAAGCAAATGGACGTATTAGTGAGAGGCAGCATGGTTTTGTGAAGGGGAGGTCATGTCTCACTAACTTGATAGAATTTTTCGAGGAGGTCACTAAGATGATTGATGCAGGTAGGGCTGTGGATGTTGTCTATATGGACTTCAGTAAGGCCTTTGACAAGGTTCCTCATGGTAGACTAGTACAAAAGGTGAAGTCACACAGGATCAGGGGTGAGCTGGCAAGCTGGATACAGAACTGGCTAGGTCACAGAAGGCAGAGAGTAGCAATGGAAGGATGCTTTTCTAATTGGAGGGCTGTGACCAGTGGTGTTCCATAGGGATCAGTGCTGGGTCCTTTGCTCTTTGTAGTATATATAAATGATTTGGAGGAAAATGTAACTGGTCTGATTAGTAAGTTTGCAGACGACACAAAGGTTGGTGGAATTGCGGATAGCGATGAGGACTGTCAGAGGATACAGCAGGATTTAGATTGTTTGGAGACTTGGGCGGAGAGATGGCAGATGGAGTTTAATCCGGACAAATGTGAGGTAATGCATTTTGGAAGGTCTAATGCAGGTAGGGAATATACAGTGAATGGTAGAAGCCTCAAGAGTATTGAAAGTCAAAGAGATCTAGGAGTACAGGTCCACAGGTCATTGAAAGGGGCAACACAGGTGGAGAAGGTAGTCAAGAAGGCATACGGCATGCTTGCCTTCATTGGCCGGGGCATTGAGTATAAGAATTGGCAAGTCATGTTGCAGCTGTATAGAACCTTAGTTAGGCCACACTTGGAGTATAGTGTTCAATTCTGGTCGCCACACTACCAGAAGGATGTGGAGGCTTTAGAGAGGGTGCAGAAGAGATTTACCAGAATGTTGCCTGGTATGGAGGGCATTAGCTATGAGGAGCGGTTGAATAAACTCGGTTTGTTCTCACTGGAACGAAGGAGGTTGAGGGGAGACCTGATAGAGGTCTACAAAATTATGAGGGGCATAGACAGAGTGGATAGTCAGAGGCTTTTCCCCAGGGTAGAGGGGTCAATTACTAGGGGGCATAGGTTTAAGGTGAGAGGGGCAAGGTTTAGAGTAGATGTACGAGGCAAGTTTTTTACGCAGAGGGTAGTGGGTGCCTGGAACTCGCTACCGGAGGAGGTGGTGGAAGCAGGGACGATAGGGACATTTAAGGGGCATCTTGACAAATACATGAATAGGATGGGAATCAAGGGATACGGACCCAGGAAGTGTAGAAGATTGTAGTTTAGTCGGGCAGCATGGTCGGCACGGGCTTGGAGGGCCGAAGGGCCTGTTCCTGTGCTGTACATTTCTTTGTTCTTTGTTCTTGAGGATGTGACCGTTCTCCAGAATATGGAATGTATAATGAACCAGCTGCATCTCACCATGAACTTGATCACCAGAGCCAGGCAGGAATGGGATTCGAGTCTGCAAAATATATCTGAAGAACTGGCATCCAGAACATTCAAAGAGCTGGAGGAATGTCCGCTCCAGAAATTTCTAACGGTCATGAAGGAGTGACGGAGAGAGTGGAGGCGGCTGTGGAATTAAGGCGATCAGCCGGAGAATCCAGTTTACAACCAACGTTGCCTGAGGCCCACCACTCGATGCTCCACCCCCGACCGACTGAGTTCCTGACGGCGGCGCTTGCATGTGGTCTCATCTATCGGGAACTCGGCGTGGCAGCTGTGGACTCAGTCCAGCGCCGCCACAGTTGGGGGAGGGCCGATCCGTGGGCAGGGGGGACTCTGTCAGGGGCTGGGGGTACTGTGGGAGGGTGGACCAGGGCGCGCGAGCTCAGTCTGGAAGATTCCAGGTTGTTAGAACTCATCTCAATTTTTTTTTGCCTAAATGTGATTCAGAAAATTTCGGCTGAATTCAGTGAAAAAACTGCTTGAATATTGAAACAAAGCTGTCTACATCAGAGCGAAATGAAACATTGTCAAGCTATCAGAAATGCTATAAATTAAATTTTAATTTTTAAAAAACTAATTCAATACCATGGGGGTAATTGTCATGCCAAGTGCCATACAAAGTCACATGCCACCATTGGCGTAAAGTATCCGTGAAGTACCACGACCATTGAATAGTTAACTGCAGAAAGGACCTCCGGTAATTCTTGATTTTCAAATTGAGAGCTAAAGTAATGGGTTCTGCAGAACTCACTGCAGAATTCTCAACAGTGGCCCACACTGGTCACCAATATCGTGTCGTTTTCATTGTGTATTAATTGCCTGATATTCACCCATAATCACTACCATCAAGTTTTAGTAGTCTGTATCCTATTTATGATTGAACTCACTCACCTCAAGGAAGTAAGTGGGGCAGGCAAATGTTTTAGGTTAGGACCAAAACTCAGAGAGACAGATTTCAGAGCAAGTTTGCAACACAAATTATATTTCTTAACAGGAAAGGGGAATATTTGTAATTGGTTGTCCAAGGAGCTAATAACTTGATTCAACCCAATAGCATCTGCTGGCAAGGCATAATGGCAGAACAACACATAATAAAGGTTCTGCTCAGCAAGATGGTAAAGGTTGTTTTTTAAATTTAGATTACCCAATTCTTTTTTTTTCAATTAAGGGGCAATTTAGTGTGGCCAATCCACCTACCCTGCACATCTTTGGGTTGCGGGGGTGAGACCCACGCAGACATGGGGCGAATGTGCAAACTTCACACAGATAGTGATGCAGGGCTGGGATCGAACCCAGGTCCTCAGCGCGGTGAAGCAGCAGTGCGCCACCATGCTGCCTTTAGGCGGTGAAGGTTACCATTGCCTTTAATTTTCACACCGCTGGTGTCTTTCAGCTACCTCCAAGGGTTATCACAAGCACTGCTCCAATGAAGAGATAACCAATGGCCCATTTTCTGAATTTGCCCACTTACACTTCACCAGCTCGAGAGGTAATTCCCCCACCAAAAAAATTAGTTCCTTTGCAAGATGTTCATATGACATATATATCATTCACGCAACTACCAGCAATTCTAGGAAATAAGAAGGGTTTATACTCCCAGAACAGTTGTTGTTTTAGGTGTAGGTTTTCCTCTCCTAAAGATTTGTCACAAGTTGTTAAAAGGAAAGAGGTGCTAAACATCTGAAGCAAATAACATGACCTTGGGACTTCCCAAATGGCTTGACAACTAATGCAGTGTAATCATTATTGTAATGAAGGAAATGCCACAATTTCCCCACAGCAAGGTCCAAAAAACAGAAAGGTGATAATGACAAAATAATCTGTTTTTATTCATTGTGTTTGAGGGATAATTATCGGTCAAGACACCAGGGAGAGCTCTGCTGTTTTCCTTTAAAATAGTCTCATTGGATTGTTTACATCACCCGACAGGGAAAATGGAACATTAGCTTAATGTCTCAACAAAACACAGCACCTGTAACATCAGCCTTGATTATTGGAGTTACTTCATGATATTCTAATTCAGAAGCAAGAATGCTGCCCACTGAGCCACAGCTGTGTAAAATAAAAAAGAAACTGCAAAGTAGAGCAAAAGAGAATTGTTATGTATTTATATTGAGTCTTAACAGCTGCAGTAAGCACTGTGTATTGACATATGCACGTCGTCACTGGAAATGATGTCACCAGTTGCTAGCGTGGGTAACTGCCAGAGTGAAGAAGCAGCCTGTAGTGAACACACCTTATAAATACAGCTCTGTTATTTTTGACCCTCCGTGCTTCCAAGTGTCAGCTCTCCACAACACAAATATTGGCGACGAGAACTTGGGACGGCGCTTGCTAGCCACCTGGGAGAAAACATTTTATGAAAATCGGGAAAGACTAAGAAGAAAATCTCTTCTATGTACTCCGGACATAGCGGGTGAGGTGGGCATGATTAGTGATCCTTTGTGGGGCAATTATAGAGCTGGGTGTTAAAAAAGAGAGGCTGAATCTTGAGTTGTTGCCTTATTTAAACGGGATAAGCAAGGTATCTGCTGAAAACACATTGCAAATTGTGCATACGGGAAACCTCCATTAGGAAGAAAATAACACGAGTTTTCGGCACTGTGGGCCCCTTCAACAAAAATATGGAGCAATGGAATTCCTATACTGAACGTTTTGACTATTTTGCACACGCAAACAAAATAGCAGAGGATAATGGGGTTCCCAAATTCCTGGGCATGATGGGGGTAAAAACATTCAATCTCCTCTGAAGTTTCGAGAAACTGGAGAAGCGGGGCACCAAAACATATGACCAAGTTGCAAAGATCATGCAAGCACACTATTCGCCGAAGCCTTTGGTGATTGCAGAGCTCATCACACTGCACAAAAGACATCTAGAAGAGAGGGAATCAATTGTGCAATTTCTGGCTGTATTAAAAAGACTTGCAGAGTACTGTGAGTTCGGTGATGTACTGAATGATACAATTCGGGAAAGATTGGTCTGTGGTCTGTGAAGTGAGGCAATACAGAAACGGTTGCTAACCGAGAGTAACATTATTCTGAAAAAAGCCATGGAAATTCTTGTTCAATGGAGCTGGTTGCGAAAGAAGCGCAGCAACTGAGTTTGAATACTCGGATACACAAAATGTCAGCTGAATCAACACCTAAGAATATTGAAACATGTACATGTCACCAATGCGTGAAGCCATGGCATTCAGCTGTGGAATGACAATGCAAGGATATTAAATGCAGATGCTATGGATAGAAAGTAATATGCAGCATGCCTGCTGAAAGAAAAAGCAAGCTAGGAACAAAAATAATAATAAGACCAACTCAAAACAACATGTAAACAGAACAAAAGAAGAAGTGTTCATGTTGTGCAAAAGGGTCGAGAGAAACAAGATGAATCTCAGTCTGAAGACAAATTGGTGGCATAGGGGTTAGCACTGCTGCCTAAACATTGCCAGAGAACCTGGGTAACTGTCTGTGTGGAGTTTGCATGTTCTCCCCTTGTCGGCTTAGGTTTCCTCTGGATGCTCTGTTTTCCTTCCACAGTCCAAATATGTGCAGGTTAGGTGGATTGGCCATGATCAATACAAAGAAATAGGGTGGAGGAGTGGGCCTAGGTAAGTGCTCTTTCGGAGGTCTGGTGGAGACTCAATCGGCCAATGGCCTCCTTCTGCACTGTAGGGATTCTATGGATTCTATGAATGTGCTATCCATTACTGGGTAACTCCACTGGGGCAGCAGTCTCGCTGATGCCAGAGACTAGACACATTCCATTGAAACCTTCAAAAATAGTGTTAAAGACGTACACTGGTGAAGTGGTTCCATTGAAGGGCCACTATGACGTAGCTGTGCAACTTAACAGGCAATTTGTGTTTACATGTAATAAAGGGCAATTATCCAGCATTGATAGGTCGAACATGGTTCAACCAGTCCAGCAGTCCAAAGATGTGCAGGTTAGGTGGATTGGCCATGATAAATTGCCCTTAGTGGCCAAAATTGCCCGGAGTGTTGGGTGGGGTTACTGGGTTATGGGGATAGGGTGGAGGTGTTGACCTTGGGTGGGGTGCTCTTTCTAAGAGCCGGTGCAGACTCGATGGGCCGAAAGGCCTCCTTCTGCACTGTAAATTCTATGATGGTTCGAAAAGATTCGACTGAACTGGGCCAAAGTCAACTTGATGACTAATGAAGAATCAGGCCTTACAAAAACTCTAAAGAAGCACACTGTTGTGTTTGATGGAGAACTGGGGGGTATGAAAGGCACCACAGTTAAATTTTAGATCAAAGAAGGAATCCAAGCAAAATGCTTGAAGGAATGATCGGTATCCTATGCTACCAGGCTGAAAGTGGAGGCTGATTTTGAACTACTGTTGAAGACCTGTCAGTATTAGTGAATGGGCTACAGCAATAGTACCAGTCATCAAAAAGGATGGTTTCTTTGGATTTGCGTAGACTTCAAAGTCACCCTCAACCCAGTTGTGTGTGCGGAACAATACTTACTACCACATATTGATGACCGGTTTGTGCGATTGGCAGAAAGCCAACATTTCAGCAAAACTGATCTGAGTCAGACATACTTACAGATGAATGTAGACCAGAAGTCACAGGAAGTTCTGACAATTGTGACATAGAAGTTTGTTTTGGTACCGAAGACGATCGATTGGTATCACATCAGCTCTAGCTTGGTTTCAAAAAGCAATGGATCAGATCCTACTGGACTAGGCAGAGTCCAGTGCTATCTGGATGACATCCTAGTCACTGG
Source organism: Scyliorhinus torazame (assembly GCF_047496885.1). NCBI lineage: Eukaryota > Metazoa > Chordata > Chondrichthyes > Carcharhiniformes > Scyliorhinidae > Scyliorhinus > Scyliorhinus torazame. The sequence goes on along the minus strand of NC_092708.1, from coordinate 165,028,247 downwards.
AAAAGACGAAGAGGAACATCTTTGGAATTTGGATGCCACTCTTCAAAGATTGGAAGACTATGGGCTAAGAGTCCGCAACGACAATTGAAAGTTCTTCCAATCTTTCTTTGAACATTTGGGGCATGTAATCAATGCCACAGGTCTTCACAAATCTTCATTGAAGGTTAAAGCTATCACAAAGTTAACCAGTTGTGAACCTTCCTAGGATTGTTGAACTACTATTGAAGATTTGTTCCAAATTTGGCAACATTTTAAAACCATTGTATAACTTGTGCCAACAAGAAGGTAATGTGGTTGGATCAATGTACAAATGCTTTTGTGCTAGCCAAAGAAGCGCTGTTCAAAGTGAAATCGTTACATATTTTGATCCTACCTTATCCCAACAGTCAGCATGTAACACATCTTATGGTGCTGGAGCAGTGATAGCCCACATCATGCCATCGGGTGAAGAGAGACTTTGGGCGGGTTTCTCCGACCCCCGGTGAATCCCGCCCCGCCGCTGGCTGCCGAATTCTCCAGCGCTGTTTTTTTGGCGGGGGGGTGGGGGGTGGGATCACATCGCGCCGGTCAGGGGCTGTTGGCAGTGGCCCCTCCGGCGATTCTCCAGGCTCCAATGGGCGGAGCGGCCGCCCGTTTTCACCCGGTCCCGCCGGCGTGAAATACACAAGGTCCATGCCGGCGGGACCTGGCACTGAGGGCGGATAGCGGGGTTCTCAGGGGGGGGGGGGCGCGTGGGGATCCGGCCCTGGAGGGGGACCCCACGGTGGCCTGGCCCGCAATCAGGGCCCACCGATCTGCGGGCGGGCCTGTGCCGTGGGGGGCACTCTTTCACTCTGCGCCGGCCTCTGTAAAGCTCCGCCACGGCCGGCGCGGAGAATAAACCCGCTGCGCATGCGCAGGGATCACGCCAGCGGTTCTGTGCATGCACCAGAACACGCTGGCGCTCCCGCGCATGCGCCAATTCGCGCCGGTCAGCGGAGGCCCTTCACCACTGGTTGGCATGGCGCCAACCACTCCAGCGCCGGCCTAGCCCCCAGAAGTGTGAAAGATTTCGCAACTTCCGGGCGGCCCGATGCCGGAGTGGTTCACGCCACTCTTTGGCGCCGGTACGGCCCGCCCACCAGTTGGGAGAGAATCCCGGCCACTATGTCTCCAACATTGAGCAATGCTGAAAGTAATACACACAAATTGAAAGGGAAGCCTTAAAGATTATCTTTGGAGTAAAGAAATTTCACCAATTCATGTACGGAAGAACATTTACGCAGTTGACGGAGAATTGTCCATTAACGACAATTTTTGAACCACACAAAGGAATCCCGTCACCTGCAGCAAGTAGAATGCAGAGAAGAGCAATGCTTTTGTCTGCACATACTATCAAGATAAGATTTCGATTTATTGTCACGTACACCAAGGTACAGTGAAAAGTATTGTTCTGGGTGCAGTCCATGCACAAAAAAACATTAAAAGGTTGCTGCGGTTATAATAGATGCAGGAAGAGGATTTGTGGGGGAGAGTTCTCAGAGAGTCGCCACGCTCCAGCACCATCTGGGGTTAGTTGGGTTGTCAAGTTTAGTTTGGGGTAGTCGGGTTGGGATGGTAGTCAGGTAGTTGTATGGAGGTCAAGTGGGTTGGGTCAAGGAGTAGTCGGGTACTGAGAGGGAAGTCTGAGAATAGTCAAGTCAGTTCGGCGGGGGTAATCAGGTCAGGGGTTAGTCGGGTGGTATTCAGATCAGGTCCAGGGAATCATCGGGTAGGGCTTAGTCGGGTAGGACATAGTCAGGTAGGGCTAAATGGTAGCTGGGTGTTTCGGAGGCAGTCAAGTGGATGGGGACAGTTGGGTGGTGGAGATAGTCCAGTTGGTTTGAGAGCTAATCGAGAGAGTAAAGGTTGTCAGGTTGAGGAGGCGAGGATGGTAGTCGAGTGGTTGTGTCAGGAGTAGTTGAGTGAGGGGGTTATCGGGTCTGGTTACTAGTCAGGTGGTCAGAAGAAGGGTTATCGGGAGGGAGGGTAGTCAGGTGATTGAGTGTTAGTGGTTAGTCGGGTGAGCTTGCAGGGGCGATTGGGCTTGGGAAGGGGGGGAATGTCGAATTATGGCGCTCAGTAGAGTGGTGGGGAAACTTTTGTAAAAGATACTGAGGGACAGGATATATGCACATTTGGTTAAAAATGGACCAGTTAGTGACAGGCAGCACGGTTTTGTATGGGATATTCATGTCTCACCAACATGATTGAGTTTTTGAAGAGATGACAAAGAAAACTGATGAGGGAAGGGCTGTATGTAGTTTATGTACATTAATAAGGCGTTTGACAAGGTCCCACATGGCAGACTGGTACAAAAACTAAAATCACTTGGGATTCGGGGTGGGCTGGCTGGATGGATACAGAACTGGCTTGGTTATAGAGACAGAAAGTAGAGGTTGAAGGGTGTTTTCTGAATGGAGATGTGTAGCTAGTGGAGTTCCGCAGGGATTTGTACTGGGACCTTTGATGATTGTAGTACATATAAATGATCTGGAGGAAATTGTGGGTGGTCTGATTAGTAAGTTTGCAGATGACACAAAGATTGGTGGAGTTGCTGATAGTGCCGAGGATTGTCAGAGGACACAACAGGATATAAATAGATTGGACACAGATTAGAGACTTGGACACAGAAATGGCAGAGGAGTTTACTCCAGACAAATGCGAGGTGATGCATTTTGGAAGATCAAATCTAGGTATGAATTATACTGTAAATGGCAGAACCTTTAGGAACATTAACATACAGAGGAATCTGGGCCACAGTTCCCTAAAAGTGGCAACACAGGTGGCCAAGGTGATTAAGAAGGCATACGGCATGCTTGTCTTCATCAGCTGGGGCATTGAGTGTAGGAGTTTGGAAATCATGTTGCAGCTATATAAAATCTTGGTTCGGCCGCATTTGGAGTATTGCGTGCAGTTCTGGTCACCACATTATCAGAAGGATGTGGAAGCTATGGAGAGAGTGCAAAGAAGGTTCACCAGGATGTTGCCTGGTCTCGAGGGTGTTGGCTATGAGAACAGGTTGAATAAACTAGAATTGTTTTCACTGGAAAAACGGAGGCTGAAGGGAGACCAGTTAGAGGTCTTCAAAATTATGAGAGGCATAGACAGGGTGGATAGTTAGAGTCTTTTTCCAAGGGTGGAAGTTTCAATTAGAAGGGGGCGCAGGTTCAAGGTGAGAGGGGGAAAGTTTAAGGGAGATGTATGGGTAGGAGTTCACGCAGAGAGTGATGGGTACCTGGAACTTGGAGGGCCGCAGGACCTGTTCCTGTACTGTATTTTTTTTTGTTCTTTGTTCTTATGTTGGATAATGTGTGTGTCAGATTTGGTATTAATCAGCATACCTTTTCCAGGGTAAGTATGTTGCAAGAGGATATAGTGGAAGCAGGCACATGAGCAACATTTATGAGGCACTAGGATGGATACATGAATAGGGAGTAAATAGAGGGATATGGACCGAGTAAGGGCAGAAGATTGTTTTTTTTAGTTAGGGCATCATAATAATAATCTTTATTGTCACAAGTAGGCTTATATTAACACTGCAATGAATTTACTGTGAAAATCGCCTAGTCGCCACATTCCAGTGCCTGTTTGGGTACACAGAGGGAGATAAGCACAGGCTTGGAGGGCCGCAGGACCTGTTCCTGTACTGTAGTCAACATAAGAACAAAGAAAAATAATGTGTGTGCCAGATCTGGTATTAATCAGCATACCTTTTCCAGGCAATTGTCATCTATCTGGCCCAATCTCTGACTCTGTTATGATGTGGAGATGCCGATGTTGAGTTTAGTGTCAGAGACTTTTGTGGAGGAAATCAGCCCATCTGAAGTCTATACTTCATGGACAATTTGAACATGTGTGCATCAGGACGTCTACAGAGTCCTGACGTACCACTCCCAACTTAGGATCCAGACACCAAAATACTTAGGCCACGTTGTCTCTGGCTGGGAGGGTGCAAACGGTGATGATGACGGTCCTCCCGAGATTCCTATTTGTATTTCAGTGTCTCCCCATCTTTATTCCGCGGTCCTTTTTTAAGCGGGTCAACAGAGTGATCACGGGCTTCGTCTGGGCGGGCAAGACCCCGCGAGTGAGGAAGGTAACGCTTGAGCGGAGTCGGGCAGAGAGTGGGCTGGCGCTGCCAAATTTTGGCAACTATTACTGGGCGGCTAATATAGCCATGATCAGGATATGGGTGGTGGGGGAGGGGTCGGCATGGGTGAATATGGAGGCGGCTTCATGTAAGGGCACCAGTTTGGGGGCGTTAGCAACTGCACCTCTGCCGTTCCTCCCGGCATGGTACTCCACCAATCCAGTGGTGGTGGCGGCCCGGAGAGTTTGGGGCCAGTGGAGGCGGCATGTGGGAGCAGTGGGAGCATCGATCTGGACCTCAATCTGTGATAATCACCTGTTTGCCCCGGGAAGTATGGACAGGGGTGTCCGGTTATGGCAGAGAGCGGGGATTGAGAGGATGGAGGATATGTTCATAGAGGGGAGTTTTCAGAGTATGAGGGCGTTGGAGGAAAAGTTTGGGTTGACGAGGGGAGACAAATTCAGGTATCTGCAGGTACGGGACTTCCTTCATAAACAGGTGTCAACCTTCCCGCTCCTACCGCTAAGGGGGATTCAGGACAGGGTAGTTTCCAGAGGGTGGGTAGGAGAACGGAGCGTCTCGGTCATTTATAAGGAGCTTATGGGGTCGGAGGAGATGCAGACCGAGGAGCTGGAGCGCAAGTGGGAGGAGGAGCTGGGAGGTGAGATAGAGGATGGTCTATGGGCAGACGCGTTGAGTAGAGTCAACACATTTGCAACATGAGCCAGGCTCAGTCTGATACAATTTAAGGTTGTTCACCGGGCTCACTTGACAGTGGCCCGGATGAGCAGATTCTCTGGAGTGGAGGACAGGTGCACAAAATGTGCTGGAGGACCGGCGAACCATGTCCACATGTTTTGGACATGTCCAAATTTTGGGGATTTTGGCAGGGTTTTGTGGACGTCATGTCCACGGTGTTAAAAACAAGGGCGGCGCTGAGTCCACAGGTGCCGATTTTCGGGGTGTCAGAAGACCCGGGAGTCCGGGAGGAGAAAGAGGCAGACGTTCTGGCCTTTGCTTCCCTGGTAGCCCGGAGACGGATACTATTAGCATGGAGGGACTCAAAGCCCCCGAAGTCGGAGACCTGGCTATCGGACATGGCTAGCTTTCTCTGTTTAGAGAAAATCAAGTTCGCCTTGAGAGGGTCACTGTTAGGGTTCGCCCGGAGGTGGCAACCGTTCGTCGACTTCTTTGCGGGAAAATAATCGTCAGCTGACCGGGGGGGGAAGGGGGGGGGGGGGGGGAAGGGGGGGGAAGGGGGAGTAGTTTAGATTAGAGTAGGGTGTCAATAAGGGTGGGACCTGTTCGAGAGGTAAAAACTATGTTTATGGTTTCATGTATATTGTTTATTTTGTTGTTGTCACTATACCAAAAATACCTCAATAATTAAAAAAAAAAATTTTTTTTTAAGTATCTGAGTTACAATACATGTTCCTCATCACAAAAAGTATTAATACTGTACCATCATTCATTTTATTGGAGGGACAGACTAGCTGTATTGTCAGGAAGTATGCCAGTGTACAATTTCATTGGATTAGATTTTGCCAGTCTGAGGGAGCTCAACACACAGAACATAGGAGCAGGAGTAGGCCATTTGGCCCTTCGAGCCTGCTCTGCCATTCAATGTGATCATGGCAGATCTATTATCTCAATGCCATACTACCGCACTCTCCCTTGTGGCCTTTATTGACTGGTGCCCAACCTGACTGGAAGCCAAGTCGAACAAGTCAAGCTGGTCTCTGGATGGGAACTGATCAATGACACAAGTTCTAATGTACAATTGTTTTTTTTAAATTTAGAGTACCCAATTATTTTTTTCTCATTAAGGGGCAATTTAGCGTGGCCAATCCACCTACCCTGCACATCTTTGGGTTGTGGGGGTGAAATCCATGCAGACATGGGTAGAATGTGCAAACTCCACACTGACAGTGACCTGGGGCCGGGATCGAACACAGGTCCTCAGCGCCGTCGGCAGTAGTGCGAACCATTGTGCCACCGTGCTGCGCCAGGTACAATTGTTTTTTTGATTAATTCTTAATTACAGCCTTAATATGTCCTTATTACTCCACAGTGAAAGTGGGAATCCTGCCTTCCGAATGCTCCAGTACTTTCTGACCCATTCGCACCCGGTGGGTCAGGTAAGTAAAAATCCAGGCCAAAGTGAGGAAGGAAAAATTGGATTATGAGGGAAGGAGAAATACAAGAAACAAAGGAAAAGTAGAGAATTTTTTTTTAAATGAAATGTTTTAAAATTTAAAATTATTCATAAAACTGAAGAAATGAAACTCCACACTTATAATTATTCATTTTCTAGATGAGAGGTTGATTGACAGCAATTAACAATTATCTCATCATTAAAAAAGGTAGTTATCTTTATTTTCAATTGCCAGATTAAGCTTTCTGTAGCATGTTAAATAGGCAATATCTGGGGCTGTTTAGCACAGGGCTAAATCATTGGCTTTGAAAGCAGACCAAGGCAGGCCAGCAGCACGGTTCAATTCCCGTACCAGCCTCCCCAAACCGGTGCTGGAATGTGGCGACTTGGGGCTTTTCATAGTAACTTTATTTGAAGCCGACTTGTGATAATAAGCGATATTCATTTCAATACATATGAATATGCAGAATGTTTTGAAAATCATCAGGTGTTAACTGTGTGGTCCCTTTTTCACAAAGCTAATGACAGAGTGGTGAAAATCAACCAGCAACTTGTGGCAATTTTCAATTCATGGAGTATTTCATCCTTGGCGTAATTTACTGGTCAAGTTGTGAATTAATAAAAGCAGGCGTCATTTAGATGCCCTAATCTTTAATTTAAGCAAAATCTGCCTCAATGTCAAATGCCAAGTTCATACTTAGTTCTTAAACTGCTCCTATCTGAGATGAGTGATCCACAGTTATTAATATTAGGTTGCCCGTGGCAAATACTCATCCATAAAGGTGACTATGAGCCCAGATTTGGATTTAGAATTGACTTTTCAGCTTCATAACCAATGGAATCTCATGAAACCGAAAATGAAATCTGTAGTTGTATTTTGGGAATCCTCATGTTTCTGAGAAACCGAACATCCCACTATCAGAAACATGTCTATATTTTGCCTTTCACATTCAACTTAAAAGGCACAACTCCCACACTGTTAATTGCTCAGACAATTCCCACACTCTGTAGTTATATTTCTGTCAACAAACTGATAAATGTTTTGTCAATGTACGTTCACAGTTGATTCACAAAAATTGTCAAACTACCACCATTTGTGCTCAGGCAAGTGCTTATTTATTCAATATAAAGAATCCTTTTGCTATTCTGGACACAATTTGTATTGGTTTGATCAATATATGATTCATAGTCTAACATCATAATATTTCAAAATTCCATTTGATTTTTTCTGATACTGAATTTTACACTGCATGTGAAACCAAATAAAAAGTCACACACTAACTACAACACAAAATCAAAGCAAATGATTCTTATCCTACACATCGAATTCAGTCTCAGTTTTCTGATTTCATTGCTTTACGATCTTAAACAGAAAGCAGGAAAGCATCATGTCATTGAATATGTAGAGTACGAAACAAATAATAAAGACACTGAAGCCTTTAATGCATAGTAAAGTTTTTGAATATCTCCATTGCCAAGTCCAATAAAACTGATGGGGAATTGGCTAAATTGAACAGCCACCAAAACAGACACAGGGATTACTCTGTGATTAACCCATTCCCACTGATTTCAAAGCAGTATGTCACCTTCCTTCTTTCTGTGCATTTGAATGATCTCTGCATCCAGCAAGCGTTAACTGCACCATTCATTGGCTGAACGCATCAGCAGGGGGCCAACAGTGCCTCTTATATGAAGCCGATACCACTTAAAGAGGAGGCACATTGTAGCTGAAGCAAGTACTGGAGTCGTGGTTGAAGAGCATATGACCTGGGAAACAGTGAAAAATGTAACAACGGGGAGGGAGAGCTCTTAGGTTTTCAGAGATGCACTTGAGGACTTGGTGGAGGAGCTGAAAAGGAAAAATATATGCCTTGTATCTGGAGGGGGGTGGAGGAGGCCCTCGTAAAACATGGTCAAAGGGCAGTGGGAGCAGATCACAAAGAATTTCAATGACAGGAGCCAAACTCTGGACCTGGATGCAGTGAAACATGAAATTTAGGGACCTCACCCAGAGAGTGGTGGAGGCAAGGTCAATTACACTTCCTTCTCACTTGCAGAACAAGGTGGCAGAACCAGAGGCAACAGGAGCTAACCAGAAAAGGACAAATGCACCCATACTGTATATATCCTAACACCTATGGAGGAGATGGTCTGGGCCATTAGTGGAAGGCAATTGCTGAGATCATAGCCTGCAGCAAGGCTACACATATGAAGATGAGACCATTGTATCTAATCCACCTTCCCCCATGCTACCTCCCCCCCCCATCAGGCATTCTCTTCTGATTTAGAATCCACAGATGGTGGAACCAAGCATATGTTACCTCCCCTGCTTCATGCACCAGCACCTCACCCTGTGTTTTTTCCCTTTCAGATATCCAAGAGGTGTAACCTGGTCAGGCAGTGCAGGAACGACAAGAAGTGATAATGACACAGCACTGTCAATTGATTTCACACTCACACGTCCTAGCTCAGGTACCAACATTTTGTGTATCTTAAGAGCATTAAAATAAAATGAATTAAAATGAGATCTGCATGTGGTGAGGCACACAGTACAAGTGGGTTGCAGTCAGGACAAGGGAGAAGTTTGCACCAAGGGTGAGGTTACACACTGGTTCTGCTACAGACAACGCAGAATCAGGAATTCAATGAGACAGCCTACAAAAGAATGTGAATTAACTGCACAACAAAATGTTTGGTGAATAGAGAAGCATGCCAGAAAGCCTGTGGTCAACATCAAGTAATATGGAGGGGTCCAGCACTAATGTGGCATTGAGCTTTGCACAGATCCAGGAGTCCACTCCTCCGGTGTGTAAATAGTAGCCAACTCCAATCACACATCGATGAAGTGCCTGGTGGCTGATATCATATTTATATTGCAGCACAAAATAGCAGCCACCCAATGTTTGGATACTGCAGTGAGAACACACATTGCTCTCACTGCTCTCCTTCAAGCTCAACTTCCTCCTTTACAAACTCAGACTGCTGCCAGCATAGCTGAGGATCATAGTGTGCATCGACTGGCAGTGACATCATGGAGTGCAAATTTGCTGTCCTTTCTGAAAGGCATCAATTATCTGCCCATCACTGCCACTCCACGAACACCCCTGTCGGCAGCTAGACCAGACTACTGTTGGCCATGTAGAGACAGTGCAGTTTGCAACCATTTCTTCTAAGTCCAGAGCTGGTCAAGATTGACCGGTGAGGTCACCTGCACTCCCCTCCATTGAAAGTCAGCTACTTCCCACCAGCCTTGCTGCTTTCATTGGAGCAGTTCTGCCGGGAGCACCAGGACAGGCAAAGGCACATGATAGACAGGCCGTAATGGAATTCCTAAAGGTGATGCATGAATGTAAATGGAATGGTTGTATTTGAGATTTGGTTTGAAATGTGTATTTATTTTTGTGATTGTAATTTTTGCATTGTGGCCAAGTGGATGCTGTGATAGTCAGTGACAGAGACAGAGGGAAGGGAAGGGTTGAGGCTTCTGGTAAATGGGAGTTTCTATTACTGGTATTGCACACAGATGAGTCCTTCATGGATAGATGGCCATAGAGGAGCTGTCTAGATTGCCTCCTCTCTTCCACCTCATGCTTCTGCTACTTAATTGTTTGCTGTATAGCTGGTGGCATATTCAGTTTCCTTGTGACAATAAGGATGTGGAGCGTACAGCAAACAGGCACAAATATTTGGCACCCATTGTGCAGAGAACTGCAGGGCTCCTCCAGAATGGTCTAGAAAGTGGATTGTTGTTTCAGCATGCTGATGGCCTGTTCTGTAACATTGTGTGTGACAGTAAGACTCTCATTGTATGCATGCTACATTTGCATGTATGGGTTGCCCACTGGAGTGAGCAGCCAAATCATCAGCAGATAGCCTGTTTCCAAAGCAGCCAACCTTAGCAACAGCAAACTTCCACAGATTGAAGACATTGTGGCTACTGCCAAGATTCCTGGAATTGTCCTGCATGATTTACCAGACACCAGCTGGATGTTGAGGGAGTGGAATCCTTTTCATCTCCGGTATAAGGTAGAGTTGGCATACAGCACCAATAAAGTGTTATGCATGCAGTGACTGGCACCCTGCAATATGGGAAAGGCTGCAATCCTCACTAAGCTTTGTGATTCACATTTTTCTCTAGTAGGAAATATCAAATGTAGTAAGTTGTCAAAAGAGAGTCTTGGTAACCTGCCTTAAACAACAAACAGAAAACTGTGAAACATTATAAATATCTCCAGATTGAGCCTGAAAGGAACAAAACACAAATATTCATTCTATGGTCACCTCCGCAGCCTCCACATTACAGTTCTTGGCCTGGTCTGAGGCCACTGAGAGCTCTCCTGTTTCTCTCTCTTCCAGGAGCCTGTTCTGCCTTTTGCAGTCCGTGTTAATTTCCAGATCATGCTGTATTCCAAGGGTAATGCCTACTAGTATCTGAAGCCAACTAGTTTGTGCAGAACCTTGAAGTCACCTAAAACTACTCAGTCCCTGTAGACGTTTGCAATTTCAAACAACTACAGAAAGCGCCAACACTTGTAGCATCATAATAGCAGCCCAAATCAATCAATCAATAACCAATCTGCAAGCAGTTGATGATTATTTTATATAGCGCAGGTGGGGAGGGAGGTCCTTCTTGCTACTGAATGCATGTGCAGCTGTGCAAGTTTACAAGAGGGCAGTAGCTGGTGTGGTCAGCTCCAAAATGACACTGCTGGCGTTAAATCAGCGTTGCACACTGATTAATGTTGTGGTCTGCCTATTTCCAGTGGGCATTATTGCATGCATGCTCACACCTTTAACTAATAAAGCCGTAATTAGACTAATCTCATTCCACAAGTTTGACTCCTTTGGTTAACCAAATATACTTAAATCAACAAATTGAGGGGTAAAATAAAATGTCAGAGTACATTGAATCTTAAAGGCAACTTAAAATATCAAAACAAAATGTAATTTAAGGGGTCAATAAAACACGTCAGTCCCTGCGGTGCCCACTGGGCACGGATGGCCACAATGGTACCGAAAGACACTGTTGTGCTCCCTTTCCAGGGACACCCGGCAACGAACAAGGCCGCAGAAGAGGGGCAAACAGTCGGGACCCCCCCCCGGAGGGGCAAACAGTCGGGACCCCCCCCCCCCCCAACCCATCATCCCCTCTCCTCGACCGCCCACTGTCTGGACCTATTAATGACGACCGAACAAGTGTATGTGTGCACGGGCACCACCAAATGCCATTCTGAATCGATAACACACGCTTTAAAAAATAGGTGGTGCTAACCAGCCGACATTGGTCTCCCGGCCCCCTCGATTTACCGCCAGCCACACTAGGTATTGTTTTGCGCTGTTGTGTGTCCGTAATATCCAGATTTCTTCCACGTTAAGTATCCATCATTCACGACAACTGTTGCAGCAGACTGTGGAATACAAACAATCCTAGTGCGCCCACTTTCGATTGTATTTGACTATACTGTAGCAGATACAAGTTGCTTCTCTGAGAGAATGGACCTTACAAGGACTCCCTTCACACTTAAGAAAAGCGTCGTATCTCATATTCGCATAAGTGATATGCACACCCGAAATGTCTAAAAGGACGATGCCAACGAGCGAGCGATTTCCACATCTTTCATTGAACGATGTTTTTGGGGATTTTTAGTCGGGTTCCTGTAACATATTCACAACTATCTGAAGCCCATGTCTGGCACGCTGATCGTTACGATCACGGAGCACCAACGTTTAAAGTACTCGTTCTTATAGCACTTTACTCCAAAGAGAATTTAGATAATCGGACAATTGTTTGAAGTATGTTGTTTTTCATATGGAATGTGTAACCTGCAAACTGCAGTTATTCATTTTTAAACTGTTCAAACTTGTCAGGCTGCGTCATTGCTCAGAATTGAAGTAGACGAAAGGGCCAGCATAAATCAGGGATTCTGCCTTTCCTTCTCGTGCTTGGGGAAAAGCAAAAGCAGCTTTCTTGCTGGTTGTTTTGGAATTACCCTATCGTCTCTGACCATGGTACTGAAACCAGGAGACTCTCAGAACAGCGGTTGCAAAGGAAAATCTAACATTTGGGATTGTAACTGTTACACATTAAACACGACTAAAAGAGGAAAAGGGCTAGATGATTTCAACGGCTCCCAGTTCTCAGCCAAGTGGTGGCATTGGTGGCTGTCGGAGGGCATCGAGTTCGGTCGCTCTGGGAGATTCGGGAGGTCTGCAGACTCCAATGTACCAGTCTTACCTTATTATAAACGGGTCGTATTACAGCACTGTGCGATGTCAGGTCACAGCTGGTCAATTACCACATAACAAATAGCAGTTACCAACACATTTTCTTTTTCAGTTGCAGGCGGTGTAATAGACTGAACATTGTAATTACGATGCCAGACACCCTCTATGTCTTTTGGCTGCAGGGATGGTGTATATTCGGGTTACGATTTCACTAAGTTGGAGTGAAAGCAAGCTACTACAACTAGACACTGACTGTGCTTTTAGAGTCTGCTCCATCTGGTTATATGGAAATCGCGGAGCTGGCAAACAAAGTTTTACTTTGAAAATAAAAATCCTAGGATGTCTTCAATTAAATATTAAGCTTCTACAACTGCGTTCGGAAACATCCCTTCCCTCCTCCCACACCAAAACCCACCCCATTCCTGCACAAAACATTATTTACGACCTACATTTATGCAGTTCAAACACTTACGAGTTCCGTCGAATCGTGTTGCAATTGTATCCAAAAAGGTGTTCTGAGGCGCAAGCAACCCTTTCATGACAGGCATCTTTTCTTGTGCTGACAATAACAGCCGTAGCCATTAAAAGGGATTAAACAGTAGGGAAATAACATATATGTAAGTATATAAACATATATATCAAGGAATCAGCCCCAGGCACCCGAGCACTTGTGTTGACTCGCACACTTTGGCCAAGCAGAAGTGATCATTGCTTCTTTAGACGAATTTACCCACGAAATCCGAAAACTTGATCACAAGTTAAGCCAACCGCTTACTCGAGCTTCTTTGTAATGCCGGTCGAGTAAAGGATTCGAGGTATGACCGTGTGATGCTACAGTCTGCGCCTTGTTTCGCTTCTCTTCTGCTAGCCGGAGCAGCGAAAAACTGCTTCCAACGCGCCTGCTTTGTCCAAGCAGATGTCGTGTCACATGAGTAGCAGGGGTTCAGGATGATGGGGAGGATCCTCGGGCCAGCAGCCGTTCCCAGGTAACATCAATACACAGGGACTGCCACTCCAGCAGGGCGAACCTTAAAATGTGCAAAAGTACCTCATCTCATGTCAACTAGTACCAACCCCAGATGTCATTTTAAAATGCTGTTATCAGTGTTAATCATTTGATATTTGTCATTATGCTTTTTTATCTTGTGCAGACACCCCATTTCATTTTTGAATGTAATACATATTTATAAACCCATTTATTGTATGGATATATTGGTGGGAGATATAGGATTGTATGGATATTTTGACATTGGAAGCCAATGAAATGTGACACATGAGTACCTCAGTATCGGAGAGCAGTGTCTGATTTACATTCCGGTCAATGATATTTCTACTTACACTTTTCTCTGTTATTCCATTCTCACGAGATGACTAAGCATTCTGAACAGTTATTAAATAAGTAGAGGGCTGATTGCGAAATAACAGTCAATAACAACGTACTTGAATTTAGAATAACAGGATTATGCTTCACCTCAAAATGTCAGCACATTAATATGTTCTTAATATCAATATGCTACATATCATTAGTTTCAGAAGTTCTGTCTCTATATGTGAGCTCAAGGCTAGTTTTAAAATAAAGTATCCTCATAAGTAAAGGAATATGAAATATACAATCGTACATAATTTCTTAACTAATCACGGAGCTTTGCCCAAATATCTCACCAAGAAGCAGAAATGTCTTATTAAATAGTTGGATGCTCCCTCCTGGCGATCTTGCTTTAAGGAGACCGACATTTATAATAAACGTGAAAGAGCAGCAAGGTAGCTAATAGTTATTGTCATGCAATTCATCACAGACTTAGTTAATACACATTGCATTACGGTGAAAGTGCTGAAGTTCTGCAATCCCGCCCTTGCCATCAATACTACTGGTACCCATGATCATTTTTGCCACATCATAAGGGGTTGGAATAATATTCCTTAGGGGTTTCTCTTTATTTTTAATGTGGCTCCATTGACACTCGTAGGCATTAATAATGTAATTGAGTCGGTAAAATAAGGAAACCAACTCAAATTGTACACTGCTTTTTATTAAAGCACTTGAAATGCATTAGCCCGATCTGGGTACTGAGGTGTTCTTGGTCACGCACACAAAGACAACGAGCGCCAATATTAAGACACGGCTAAAATATGGAACTAAATATTTTATTTAATCCATCCATGTACAACAAATAACACGTTATTAGCATTTCTAACCCCAGGTGAATAAAGGAATATTGAACATGGGCGTGGTCTCTTGCAGGGTTATCTTTGTGAGAAACCATCTCACGTCAATTTGCGGCCTGCGTCAACCTACTGTCAGAGGCATATGACAGCCACACAAACCTCTTACTTTCTTGGTTTAACTGGAGGCAATTTTAGGAACTAAACCCGTACCACATTGGTGTGAGCGGAGTCCTTTTATCGCTGTGCTATTGGCCGCTTCTCCCAATGCTACCAGAATATCCACCCCCTACCGCCACGTCTGCCCTTCCATCATGGGGAAGTTAGGTAGCTTTACAAAGATCGTCGATTGGGATTATTTTCTCACTGTAATCGGTTTCAAGATTTAGATTCTCTCGCGTTGTTATCGGAAAGGAATAAGTCAAAAGCAAAGCACTTTCAAATGTAGCAATACGTTTGATAAGGTTCCCCATGGTCGGCTCATGAAGAAAGTAAGGAGGTGTGGGATAGAGGGAAATTTGGCCAATTGGATAAGTAACTGACAGAGGGTGGTGGTGGATGGAAAATTTTCAGACTGGAGACCAGTTACCAGCGGTGTTCCACAGGGATCAGTGCTGGGTCCTCTGCTATTTGTGATTTTTATCAATGACTTGGAGGAGGGGGCTGAAGGGTAGGTCAGTAAATTTGCTGATGACACCAAGATTGGTGGAGTAGTGGATGAGGTGGAGGGCTGGTGTAGGTTGCAAAGAGACATTGATAGGATGCAGAGCTGGGCCGAGAAATGGCAGATGGAGTTTAACCCTGATAAGTGCAAGGTGATTCATTTTGGTAGAAAAAAATTGAATGCGGATTACAGGGTCAACGGCAGGGTTCTGAGGAATGTGGAGGAACAGAGAGATCTTGGGGTTCATGTCCACAGATCTCTGAAGGTTGCCACTCAAGTGGATAAGCCGTGAAGAAGGCTTATAGTGTGTTAGCGTTTATTAACAGGGGGCTTGAGTTTAAGAGCCGCGGGGTTATGCTGCAATTATACATGACCCTGGTGAGACCTCATTTGGAGTATTTTGTGCAGTTCTGGTCACCTCATTATAGGAAGGATGTGGAAGCATTGGAAAGGGTGCAAACGAGATTTACCAGGATGCTGCCAGGTTTGCAGGATAGGTGTTATGAGGAAAGGTTGAGGGAGCTAGGGCTTTTCTCTTTGGAGCGGAGGAGGATGAGAGGCGACTTAATAGAGGTTTATAAGATAATGAGGGGGATAGATAGAGTGAACGTTCAGAGACTATTTCCTCGGGTGGATGTAGCTGTTACAAGGGGGCATAACTATAAGATTCAGGGTGGGAGATATAGGAGGGATGTCCGAGGTAGGTTCTTTACTCAGAGAGTGGTTAGGGTGTGGAATGGACTGTCTGCTGTGATAGTGGAGTCGGACACTTTAGGAACTTTCAAGCGGTTATTGGATAGGCACATGGAGCACACCAGAATGACAGGGAGTGGGATAGCTTGATCTTGGTTTTGGACAATGCTCGGCACAACATCGAGGGCTGAAGGGCCTATTCTGTGCTGTACTGTTCTATGTTCTATGTTCTAATACAGGCTTCATTGTGGAGAACAGCGTCGCCCAGTATTGTGCAATTATAAGTGAACTAATGGTTCATAAAAATAGTTACCAGTTCACCCTCGAATCCAACAGCGCAGGAGTTAAGATACCTTTAATACACCAATGGATGCACTTTTCACATCTGCATTCATTTCCTAATAACCCATTGCTCACAAATTATTTTATCTGAGGGCTGTGATGACTGACGTTTTGAGTCGAACGGCCTTATTTGCTGGAGTAAAATGCTATTCGTGAGAATGAGAACGGAGGAAAGGTTCAATCAAATGCATAAACCTTGGCTTCGTGCCCAATACGAGACCACTCATCAAGCCAAGTCTGTCCAAAATTTGAAATGCCCTTGCGCATCAAGTAATTCGTCTCGTTTGGTATTTCTGGCACCTTCGTAGAAGCGATGGGATGTGGCTAAACAAAAAAGTAGTTCTTTGGATGTGAAGTTTTGATACTTTCTCAGATCATTCGACCTTAAATAAAGGCACATCAGTTTAATTACCTCTACGCAACAAATAGCTCCATTTTGAAATGTGCCAATAAATCAATTACCTCTAAGAATTGTTTTCTCTCTACATTTTCACTATTTTACAGAAAAGTATTTATTTCCCATTTCCAACTTCCGTGTTCTCCAGTTCCCAATTAAATAGTTTCCTGACTTTAAATCAATCTGTACTTTTCACTGCATCTATCACATCAATTGTGCTAACTAGATTACTACACTCTGAAATGACTCCCTAGTGACCAGCATGCGCAACTCAATTTACAATAGATTATAGGGAGACCAGTATTGGCCATTAGTTTGTATTTTTCTATTAGAAGTGTGAGCAATATTAGGTTCAAAGGTTCCGAGGTTAGTTTGATAGGTTGTGTTCTATTGTCCAAGAACATCCTCAGATAAGGACACTAAAACTGCACACACTACTCCAGGTGTAGCCTCACCAATGCCCTATGTAATTGCAATAAACTATCCCTATAAACAAATCCTCTCGCTATGAAGGCCAACATACCATTTCCTTCTTTACTGCCTGCTGTACCTGTGCACTTACTTTCAGTGACAGATGCACGAGGACACCAAGGTCCCGCTGAGTATCCACCTCTCTCAATTTACACCCAATCAAATAATAATCTGCCTTCCTATGTTTGCTACTGAAACAGATAACCTCACATTTAGCCACATTATACTGCATCTGCCTTCCATATACCCACTCACCAGTCTGTCCAAATCCCACTGAAGCATTTCTGCATCCTCCTCACAGCTCACCCACCCACTCACCTTTGTATTATCTGCAAATTTGGAGATAATACATTTAGCTCCATCGTCCAAATCATTAATACATAATGTGAACAATTGGGGTCCTAGCACAGATCCCTGCCGTACCCCACTAGTCACTGTCTGTCAATTGGAAAAAAGATCAATTTTTCCAACTTTTTTGCTTCCAGTCTGCTAAACAGCTTTCTATCCATCGCAAGACACTACTTGCAATCCCATGCGCTTTAACTTTACATGTTGAAGCATGGTAGCACAGTGGTTAGCACTGCTGCCTCATAGCACCAGGGACATGGCTTCAATTACAGCCTCTGTCTCTGTTGAGTTTGCACTTTCTCCATGTTTCTGGATGGGTTTCCTCTGGGTGCTCCAGTTTCGTCCCACAATCCAAAGATGTGCAGGTTAGGTGGGTTGGCCATGCTAAATTGCCCCTTACTGTCAAGGGATGTGCAGGTTAGGGGCTGGGTTATGGCGATAGGGAGGGGTGGATGGGGGAGTGTAAATGGGTAGAGTGCTCATTCGAAGGGTCGGTACAGATTCGATAGGCCGAATGGCCTCCTTCTGCACTGGAGGGATTCTATGACTCTATGACTTACGTCAGTCTCTTCAGTCCTTCCAATCTCGGGCCAATAGCACTTACTTATTCTTGAAGATGGTATTTTAAAAGTGCTATTTCCGGCCTAATTTTGCACATATATTTAAAAAGGATGAGATTAATGGAAGCTAATCAAACTCCCAGACTGTTTCCATAAGCGGGAGAGATGGGAAGAAGCTCATGTGGAATATACACAAACTGTTTCTGCGCTGTAAATACTACATTATTACGCAAATCTGAGCATCTTCTGGTTTATATTTGTATGGTCCCGCATCGAAATTTCAAGAAGATATCTCGATTAACATTTTATCGCCTTACTGTACATTTTGAAAAATAATAAAGTGCCTGTTTTAGGTTAAAATAATGTTTTGTGCTTATTTCCATCTTCCGTCTTATTCACTTACAAACCTCAGAAGATAAGGATTGCCTGGTCCAGTCACAGACTCCCAGTCCACTCCCAATTGACAATACCTGCACCAAATGAATACAAATAAACTTTCCCCTGGCTGCGTTAGTGCGACTTAAAGTTCAGCTCTGTGTCATTTTTGCATGAGTGATATTATTTATACCTGAACAAATATATCTATCCTCTTGTTAGGTATTAGGTTAGTCACAGACTACGCCGAAAAGTCACTCTGCTTTCTGATTATGACTGGTTTTGAACTTTTTTAACACCCGTTACTGAATAAAGGTATCATAAAAAGGTACCCCGGATTTCATGCAATAATTTCATGCAAAATACATAAAACCCTGGCCGATTACAGTTTTGTATTTCATCGGAAATAACGGTCGAGATCCACTCATTCTCCTTCATCTCGCGCATTTCTCTGTCGCTGCCTTGAAAAGAATTCACGATCCCAGGAACAAAGAACACACATCATACGCCAGTCGGAACTTGTTCCTTGTGACAATCATCAAAGCACACACATATTCCCAGTTTAATAGACCCCACCAGACGCGCCTGCCGTCGGTGACCGAGTGTTGAAAGAGCAGATATAAAGCTGGAAATTCAAAGTGAAATGGAGTAATGGACATTTTATCAAAATGCAGCAGCGCCCTCTTCACAGCAACATACTTCAACGCAGCACCTGCACAGCGCACACAAAGAATTTATCAAAAACACATCACTAACTTCGTTCACCAGGAAGGATGAGATACCAAGTCAACGCGTTTAAGCATAGATCCAAAGCGAATTGTCATTGAAGTTGAATTTCTCAGGCTGCTTCCAGTTATTGGTGTACTTTCTTCGCTAGCAATCCTCCTTCATTGTTCTTTTGTTTATAGCATACAAGGCAAAACCACTTGGCAGTCTGCTGGGCGTCTACCACATGGGCCCAGACTGCAATTATAATTGCACATCGTGTCATTCATTGAAAAAAAGGGAAGTAATCAAAATATTTGGGTATTTCCCGAAAATGCAATCTTATGTATCCCAGTATTTACTCACAAACACAGGCAGGGAACATATAATTCACAAAGGGAAATCGGTTTAGCATTAAGTACACATGGGAAAACGAGTACTACACTGAGTATACACAGGCAGACTCGTATAATGTTTAAAAATTCATTTCAGGGTGTGGCGTTACTGATTAGGTCAGCAATTATTGCCCATTCCTAGTTGCCCTTCAGAAGGTGATGGTGAGTTGCCTTCTTGAACCGCTGCAGTTCCTGAGGTGTAGGTACACCCACTGTGCTGTTAGGGAAGGAGTTCCAGGTTGTTGCCTCTGCGACAAGTGAAGGAACGGCAATATATTTCCAAGTCAGGGTTGTGAGTGACTTGGAGATGGGGTTCCTAGGTATCTGCTCTTGTCCTTCTCAATGGTAGTGGCCATAGGTTTGGAAGGTGCTGTCTAAGGCACATTGGTGAGTTCCTGCAGTGCATCTTGTAGATGGTACACACAGTTGCTACTGTTTGGCGGTGATGGAGGATTTGATGTTTGTGGAAGGGGGAGCAATCAAGTGGGCTGCTTTGCCCTGGATGGTGTCGAGCTTCTTCAGTGTAGTTGGAGCTGCACTCATCCAGGCAAGTTTTAAAAAATAAATTTAGAGTACCCAGTTATTTTTTTTCCAATTAAGGGGTAATTTAGAGTGGCCAATCCACCTAACCTGCACATCTTTGGGTTGGGCGGGGGGGGGGGGGGGACACGGGGTGAAATATTCCATTACACTCCTGACTTGTGCCTTGTAAATGGTGGACAGGCTTTGAGGTGCCAGGAGATGAGTTACTTGCCGTAGGATTCCTAGTCTTTGACCTATCCTGGTAGCCACAGTATTAATGTGGCGTGTCTGGTTCAGTTTCTGATCAATGGTAACCGCCCGCCCCCCCACCCCCCCCCCCCCCCCCACCCCAGGATGTGGGGGATTCATGTATTGGTTAACAGCTTCAAATTCCTAGGGGTGCACATCACCAAAAATCTGTCCTAGTCCACCCACGTCGACGCAACCACCAAGAAAGCACAACAGGCTCTTTACTTCCTCAGGAAACTAAGGACATTCGGCATGTCCACATTAACTCTTACCAACCATTGATGCACCATTGAAAGCATCCTATCTGGCTGCATCATAGCCTGGTATGGCAACTGCTCTGCCCAAGACTGCAAGAAACTTCAGAGAGTCGTGAACACAGCCCAGTCCATCACACAAACCTACCTCCCATCCATTGACTCTATCTACACCTCCCGCTGCCTGGGGAAAGCGGGCAGCATAATCAACCGCCCCTCCAACCAGGCTTACTTTCTCTTCCACCTTCCATCGGGCAGGAAGAAAGTCTGAGAACACGTACAAACAGATTCAAAAACAGCTTCTTCCCTGCTGATACCTGACTCCTAAATGACCCTCTTATGGACTGACCTGATTAATACTACACTCCTGTATGCTTCACCCGATGCCGGTGTCCACGTATTTACATTGTATATCTTATGTTGCCCTATTATGTATTTCCCTTTTATTTTATTTTCATGTACTTAATGATCTGTTTGAACTGCTCGCAGAAAAATACTTTTCACTGTACCTGGGTACACGTGACAATAAACAAATCCATCCATCCAAAGCCATTGAATGTCAAGGGGTGGTGGAGCTCTCTTGCAGGAGATGGTCATTGCCTGGCACCCGTGTGGCACAAATGTAACTTGCCATGTGCCAGCTCAAGCCTGGATATTGTCCAGGTCTTGCTGCATTTGGACATGGACTGCTTCATCATCTGTCGCGAATGATGCTGAACATTGTGAAGCCACCCGCAAACATCCTCACTTCTGACCTTATCATGGAAGGGGGGGGGGGGGTCATTGTTGAAGCAGCTGAAGATGGTTGGGCCGAGGACACCACCCTGAGGAACGAATGACAATTGTGCTAACCACTATGCTACCATGCTGCTGAGTGACCCTGGGTGGAACCCAAACTGAGTGTCAGTGAGCAGGTTATTGCTGAGTAAGTGCCGCTTGATAGCACTGTTGATGACTCCTTCCATCACTTTGATGATAATGGAGAGTAGACTGATAGGGCGGTAATTGGCTGAGTTGGATTTGTCCTGTGTCTTGTGTACAGGACACACCTGGGCAAATTTCCACATTGCCAGGTAGATACCAGTGTTGTAGCTGTACTGGAACAGCTTGGCTAGGGGTGCGGCGAGTTCTGGAGCACAAGTCTTCAGTACTATTGCCCGAATATTGTTAGGGCCCATAGCCTTTGCAGTATCCAGTGCCTTCAGCCGTTTCTTGATATCACATGGAGTGAATTGCATTGGCTGAAGGCAGACATAGATGATGCTGGGGGCCTTCGGCAGACACCAAAATGGATCATCCACTCAACACTTCTGGCTGAAGATTGCTGCAAGTGCCTCAGTATTGTCTTTTGAACATAGATGCTTGGCTCCACCAACATTGAGGATAATAACAATAATCTTTTAGTATCACAAGTAGGCTTACATTAACACTGCAATGAAGTTACTGTGAAAATCCCCCTGGTAGCCACACTACGGCGCCTGTTCGGATACACTGAGGGAGAATTCAGAATGTCCAATTCACCTAACAAGCACGTCTTTCGGGACTTGTGGGAGGAAAATGGAGCACCCGGAGGAAACCCACACAAACGCAGGGAGTACATGCAGACTCTGCACAGACAGTGGTCAAAGCCGGGAATTGACCCTGGCACTCTGAAGCAACAGTGCTGACCACTATGCTACCAGGCTATTTGTGGAGCTTCCTCCTCCATTGAGTTGTTTAATTGTCCACCACCATTCATGGCTGGATGTGGCAGGATGACAGAGTTTAGATCTGATACGTTCATTGTGGAATCGTTTAGCTATGTATATTACTTGCTGCTTATGCTGTTTGGCACACAGGTAGTCCTGTGTTGTGGCTTCACCAGGTTGATATCTTTTTTTTCAGTACGGCTGATGTTGCTCCTGGCATGTTCTCCTGCACTCTTTATTGAACCAGGGTTGGTCCACTGGCTAAGTGGTAATGGCAGAGTAGGAGATATACAGGGCCAGGAGGTTGCAGATTGTATTTAATACAATTCTGCTGCTGCTGATGACCCACACCACCTCATGGATGCCCGGTTTTGAGTTGCGAGATCTGTTTGAAGTCTGTCCCAGAAAGCACGGTGGTAATGCCACACAACAGAATAGAGGGTATCCTCAATGCGAAGATGGGACTTTGTCTCCACAAGAACTGTGTGGTGGTCACTTCTACCCATACCGTCATGGACAGATGCATCTGCAGGAAGCAGATTGGTGAGGATGAGGTCAAGTATGTTTTTCCCCGTTGTTGGTTCCCTCACCGCCTGCTGCACTGCCAGCCTAGCAGTTATGTCCTTTAGGACCCGGCCATCTCGGTCTCTGGTGGTACTATCGAGCCACTCCTGGTGATGGACATTGAAGTTCCCCACCAAGAGCATATTCGTGCCCTTGCTACACTCAGTGCTTCCTTCAAATGGTTTTCAACATGGAGAAGTACTGATCCGTCAGCTGATGGTGGCCAGTATGTGATAATCAGCAGGAGGTTTCCTTTTTAACCTGAAACCATGAGACTTCATGGGGTCAATGTTGATGACTCCCAGAACAACTCCCTCCCGACTGTAAACCACTGTGCTGCCACCGCTGCTGGGTCTGTCCTGCGGGTGAGACAGGACATACCCAGGAATGGTGATAGTGGTGTCTGGGACATTGTCTGTAATGTATGAATTTGTGAGTATGACTATGTCAAGCTGTTGCTTAACTAGTCTGTGAGACAGCTCTCCCAGCTTTGGCACAAGCCCCCAGATGTTCGTAAGGAGGACTTTGTAGGGACGACAGGGTAGAGTTTGCTGTTGTCATTTTCTTTACCTGGTTCGATGCTGGGTGATTTGTTCAGTTTCATTCCTTTTTTGTGTTTTCATAGTGGTTGAATACAACTGAGTGGCTTATTAAGCCATTTCAGAGGGCATTTAAGAGTCAACCACATTGCTGTTGGTCTGGAGTCACATGTATGCAGACTAGGTAAGGATGACAGATTTCCTTCCCAAAAGGAGATTAGTGAACCAGATGGGTTTTTACGACAATCGACAATGGTTTCATGGTCATCATCAAACTTTTACTTCCAGATATTTTATTGAGTTTAAATTTCATCACCATGGTGGGATTCAAACCCAGGTCCCAGATCATTACCCTGGGTCTCTGGATTACTAGTCCAGCGACAATACCACTATGCCGCCGTCTCCCCAAATGTCACACACATAAGCATTAACAGGCTGATGTAATGCAATGCACACGGGTAGACTATTCTAACACTGAGTAACTACAAGCAGACTAGTATAACATGCAATTCACATGGGAAGATGGATACTAAAGTGTTGGGACATGGTAACTATGTTTTACTGTTGTAAGGAAAGGGGGTTGGGGGGCTCTTGCTGCGTTTTTGTAGGTTTTGTACTAAAATTGTTTAAAAGTTTTCATGAAAGTATTTCCCCCAAAAAACTACAGGCAGACTAGTACAATATTGAATGCACAAGCAGACTGGTATAGCTTTCAATATACAGATACAGACTGGTATACTACTGGATTAAAAAAAACAGACTGGTCTATCATTAAGTTCATTGGAAGGGCTGCAAAAGTTAATGCAAAACAGTAATACAGGACAAGCAGTGAGGGGCTCAATCGCAAACTGTGATGTATGAGTAATTTTGCTATGCTTCCTTCGCTTCATGAATGTAAATATGCATTACTAGATAATAGAGCTGTTTCAATATCATCTGATTTGTTGGCACCATCAACGTGATACCAGTCCTTAGAGGAGAACATCCAGCCTTCTCCGTAATATTTTACCTTTAATGTGATGAAAGAATTAAAATTAAACTTTGCCTCCCCTTATCTCAAACATGGACTCTTGTTGGCCCTTACTTTAAAAAATGATTTGTGCAAGAATTGAAAGCTTGATATGATTAAAGACAGTGCAAAAAGCATCTATACCAATGTTACAAAGAAAATTTAGTAACTTGGCATAAAAATGCAAAGTAAAACATTCAAAATACCAGGCATAAATTCTCGCATTCGTGTCTACAGAAGGACAACCTCTTTGGCAGCAATCAGCACAAACATGTGGCTTTATGCCATTACAAAAGTGCAAAGGATATTTTTTGGGGGAAATACTTTCATGAAAACTTTTAAACAATTTTAGTACAAAACCTACAAAAACGCAGCAAGAGCCCCCCAACCCCCTTCCCTTACAACAGTAAAACATAGTTACCATGTCCCACCCACCCACCCTGCACCCCTCTAACGTCTAACTGTGACCAGGTGTTTAAAGTACAATATAAACGGCGCCATCTGCGGTAAAACCCTTCCACTGACCCTCTCATGGTAAACCGAACTTTTTCGAGATGTAAAATATATATCAAGTCACCCAGTCACACCGAGGCGCTTGGCAGTGTAATCACTCCCAGTCATGAGGATGCACCTCCTTGCCACCAGTGATGCAAAGGCCAGGACGAATGCCTCTGTCCGGAGGTCCGGCACAACCGAAACCCCCAAAATCGTCACCTATGGGCAAGGCTCCAACTTAATGTTCAGGATTGCTGACATAGTCTCAAAAAAGGACATCTAGAAGTCCGCCAGCTTTGAGCATGACCAGAACATGTATGCATGATGTGCTGGGTCCCCCAGACACCCCACCAATCGCATCTATGATCCACCCCTTCAAAATTTCGACTCGTTCTGGTCTTCATAAATTGTGCTTGGATAACCACTTTCAGCTGGATGAGACTCAGCCTTGCAGAGGACAAGGTCGAGTTCACCCTCCGCAACATCTCACTCCAAACCTCCTCCTCCAAGAGTTGACCCAGATCGTCCGTCCACTTTGCCTTCACATCCTTAACAGAACCCACCTCCTCCCCATCATCTGCTGGCATATATTCAACATGCTAGCCACTTCTGAACCAGATCAGGATAAGATCCTCTCAAGCAAGGCTGCTTCATCAGAAAAGCTGAAAAATACTTTTTTGACCCAGCTGCGCACCTGGAGATACCTGAACCCATCAGCATCTGTGACCCCATATTTTTCTCTCAGTTCCCCTAAGCTAGCAAACCAACCTTTCAAAAATAAGTCTCCCATTTTCTCTAAACCTTTACCCTTCCATTCCCTAAATTTCACATCCAATCGAGTGGGTTCAAATAACTGATTTGCACAGATAGTGGTCAGCCTAGAGGCGGCCCTCAAATAAAAATGATGGCGGAGTTGCTTCCAAATTTTTAACGTGGCTAGTACTACCAAGTTAGATGAGTATGTCTTTGCTATCACTGGTAACAGAGCTGATACCAGCACCGCTAGGCTTGCTCCCCTCACAGATTCTGCTTCCATCCGAACCCAAAGCTCATCCAAATCTCCAACCTACTCCAGCACCTTTTCAACATTAGCTGCCCAATAATAGTATTGAAAGTTTGCCAAAGCCATGCCCTAGGTCTCTCCCTTTGAAGCAATGTCCTGCTGATCCTTGGGCTCTTACCGAAGCGAATAAACCCAATCACCAGAAGGTCAATCTCTCTGAAAAAAACCTTGGGTAAGAATATCAGAAGATATTGGAATAAGAATCAAAATCTTGGTTAGATTGCACTCAGCCCACCAGGGATAATGGGAGACCATCCCATTTTTGCAAGTCCAATTCAACGTCCTGAGGTTCCCCCAGTCCCTTTCTATCTTGACACCCAAATACCGGAAATGACTTCCAGCTAGCCGGAACAACATCCCTCTCTGCCTCATCAACTCAATCACAAAGTATTCACTCTTTCCTAGATTCATCTTGTAACCAGGAAAGGCCCCAAAATGCTGCAAGATTCCCAATAATGTTATCTAATGACACCTTCGGATCCCTCACATGTAATAGTAAGTCATCGGCAATCCGGATTGAGCACACACTAACTTTTAATAGAATTTATTCCCTGATTGTAGACATTACAGTTTCCAAGCAGGAAGATTTATTGGAAATCTATATAACCCAACCCTATCCTCACCAAACGGCAGGGTCTTTTTATATTAAATAATAAATCAGTTACTCCCTCTTACAATGAATATTTGTCCTGTTTGCTCAGTAAGCAAAGCAATAAAACCAGCCAGCCATTAGGAAGATATAATGTATTGTGTCAATTTATTTGAATTGACAGCAATGCTGGTAAATGACTGAGTAAGTCTCTAAATCTTTTTAACTGAATCATCCTGCTCCATGGAAATTTGAACGATTAATTTGAGTGACACAACTGTTATGATTCTAAGATTTGTCCCTGAATTTTGTTTTTGTGTGTGACTGTTGCCAGTAAACCTTATTTATGCATTTTCGTTACGTGGAGTTAACATATAAATATAGTCATGAAGTTTCATTGACTTTAGAGATCTGAGCTCAGATATTAATAAGTTTATATTATTTATGATCATTACATCATACTAAAAATTCAAACCACAGATCTCAAATTGCTGAACTCTGTGCTGTGAAGTATATTGCTGCATTTAACTAAATCAAATATACTTCAAGCATATTTTGTTAAGTAATGCAGATATTTCATTCATATTTACTAGATTCTCTCCCAACACTGGGTTTGATGATGACAAGTGTCTCAGTGTCCGTAGGCAGATCTGAGTGACAAACAACTAACACCATAGTCAACAATATTAAATTCAATAATAGTATATGATAAACAAATTATACAGCAGCTTGTATTTTACCTTCAGTAAGTTTATACTACATACAGCTCAGTAGAGATACAAACTCCTTCTCGTTGCTCCAGCTGTGTCCATGTACTCTTTTGGAGGTTGAGCCTATAATCATCACTTGTCTTTAATAAGGCAATTAACTTAACAATGTAATTGCGAAAGCCGCTGATACATTGACAAACAAAAACTAATGTTCCACCATTACCTTGCTTTGTTGTGTGTCAGACAGCTGGGTCTCTTTTCCTTCCTCATCACAATTTCTAGTTCTGTACATCAGTAAACCTCCACCCTTTTCATAAAAGATTTTATTCCAAATAAAATGTTATCATTCTGTTCCAAGGATGTGCAAATGATCATTTCTGAATGTTTTCCAACAACATATTTGTAAAATGGAACAACACTCTTTGCAGTTCAATTAATAATCTTTATTATTGTCATAACTAGGCTTACATTAACACTGCAATTAAGTTACTATGAAAATCCCCTCGTCGCCACACTCGGACGCCTGTTCAGGAACACTGAGGGAGTATTCAGAATGTCCAATTCACCTAACAGACACGTCTTTCGGACTTGTGGGAAGAAACCCGAGCCCCTGGAGGAAATCCACGCAGACATGGGGAGAACGTGCAAACTCCGCACAGAGAGTGACCCAAGCCGGAATCGAACCGGGGACCCATGCGCTGTGAAGCAACATTGCTAACCACTGTCCGAGCATGCTGGCCAATTGATGCACACAGGGAAGTCCTGCAGGTTAGTAATTTGAAGTTGAACTCCAAGTACCTGCCAGCCATTATGCCACATGAAATATTAGCTATGAGAATGTTATGGATCAGGGTTTAGAGAACCCCAAAGTGTACCATGGAGTTCACCTGACCCACAACTTTTAATAGATTGTGGTTATGGGAGCACACAGGCCTACTTTACAGGTGTGGTGCAACAGAGAGCTAAAGTACTTTTAAATTAAAACAATGTTTAAAACACTTTATAAACGCACAGTAAACATCTTAATAACTATCAACACCAATCATCCCCACAGATACAATATTCTACAAATAATCCTTAATCTTTCCATGCAACATCCATTCTGAATTCTCCCTCAGTGTACCTGAACCGTACATTACAAATAATGACAATGGTGAGGTCTCACCATAGATGCTATGGGAGCACTGAAAGTGGTGATCAGGGGAGTGATTATAGCAATTAAAGCACATGCAGATGCGGAGGCTAAGGAGGAGCGACAGAAATTGGTGGATAAGATTTTAAACATAGATCATAGTTATGTGAGGGATCTGACCCCTGAATTGTTGATGTGCAAGAAGGAACTGCAAATGCAGTTCAACCTGATGTCAATGGACAGAGCAGTGTGGCAGTTGAGGTGAGCAAAAGGGGCAGTGTATGAATATGGAGAGAAGGTGAGTCGTCTTTTGGCTGATTCATTAAGGCGGCGGGAGATGGAAAGGGAGATCCTTCAGGTTGAGGAACGAGAACTTAAGTTGGTTTCCGATCCAGAGGAGGTGAATGGATGTTCACGTCTTTTCATGAGAAATTATATCGGTCGGAACCATATAAAGATGGACACGGGATGGCGGGGTTTCTGGGGAGTCTAAAGTTTCGCAGAGCAGTTGACAGGCCGCGGAAGGAGTTGGAGGCCCCGCTTTGTTTAGAGGAAATCCAGGGTGCATTGAAGCAGATGCAATCAGGGAAGGCACCAGGGCTGATAGGTTCTGGGCGGAGTTCTAAAAAGTTCATAGATCAGTTAGGTCCATTGTTGCTGGGCATGTTTACGGACTCTTTGAAGAAGGGCATTCTCCCGGGGACATTGGGCAAGCATCCATTTCGCTGCTTTTGAGGAAGGATAAAGACCCCAAAGAGTGAGGGTCATACTCTCCGAGCTCCCTGTTGAACGTGGATGCCAAATTGTTGGCCAAGGTGTTGGCTTTAAGATTGGAGTCAGTCCTGTATATCTGTTGGTATGTAAGGGGTTCACATTTGTAAGCAAGTGCTAGACAACCACTAGATGGCAGCATCAGATCTGTGTATATAAGCTATGCTCAGAGGAGATTCCAGCCTTTTCGTATCAGGAGTGACTAGTGAGCAGAATGTTAGAGATATAGCTTAGTGAGCAGGTGTAGTTAAACATTATATATACTTATTCTTATTTATCTAATCTTCAGTTATAGTCGTAGAAGAGTGAACAAACTCATAGTTAGTTATAATCATTACTTAATAAACAGTATTTGTTTAATTTGAAGACTGGGAGTTTTACTGAACATTAACCATTAGACCGTTCTGGAAGTAAGCAAAAGAGTAACTCTTTTCGGCGGCAGCGGTGCGCAGGGGCCTTCTGGGAGGTGAGTAGTTACTTTAAAAACCCTTACCTGGTCCCGTGTCTGTTCTTCTTTTCTGTTTTATTTTTTGTATATAAGGCGGGAACCGGAAGTTCGACCCGCGGACTTCTGGGAAGGCCCCCCTCCCCCCAACCAATAAATTCTGGTGGAGAGGAAACCCGAGACACTACACGTGTAGTGTCGCCCACCCACCCTCCTCCTCTAACCTAATAATAAGACCCATTGGTGTGAGGTAAGTGCCATATTATATTATTATTATATTATTAGCATTGTGCAGGTCAAGGTTCGGAGGTGGAGGAGCAGTCTCAGTCAGCGAGAGAACCTGAGAACATCCAAGACAAGAAGGTAAGAAGGTAAGTAAGTGATTTTTACTCATTTTTACTTTTATACCTTTTTCAAATTGTGTGTCGGGGGGAAAATGAAGTGACATCACAGAAAAGCTGTGGCCTGAGTGGCTGGTTGGGATTCTACACTAAATTTAAAAAAAATTTGAGCATTGGTAACGAATTAAACATAATAACTTAATTATAATTTAGAGGGATATCTAAGCCAGAGATCGGAGAGTACTATATTTAGCTTTCGCATTTCTATTAGAAGTCTAGTGCTAGGAAACAGATAGTTAACAGTAACTTTGAAATTTTAAAAATATAAAAAAAAAAATTTAAAAAATTAATTTTAATTTTAATTAATTGACGCAATGTCAGTTAGAGGGGTGCTGTGCTCTGACTGTGAGATGTGGCAGGTCCGGGAGGCTTCCAGCGTCCCGGATGGCTTCATCTGCAGAAAGTGCACCCAACTGGAGCTCCTCACAGACCGCATGGTTCGGTTGGAGCAGCAATTGGATGCACTTAGGAGCATGCAGGTGGCGGAAAGCGTCATAGATCGCAGTTATGTAAATGTGGTCACACCCAAGGTGCAGGCAGAGAAATGGGTGACCACCAGAAAGGGCAGGCAGTCAGTGCAGGAATCCCCTGTGGCTGTCCCCCTCTCGAACAGATATACCCCTTTGGATACTGTCAGGGGGGATAGCCTATCAGGGGAAAACAGCAGCAGCCAGAGCAGTGGCACCACGGCTGGCTCTGATGTTCAGAAGGGAGGGTCAAAGCACAGAAGAGTAATAGTAATAGGGGACTCTATAGTCAGGGGCACAGATAGGCGCTTCTGTGGACGTGAAAGAGACTCCAGGATGGTATGTTGCCTCCCTGGTGCCAGGGTCCAGGATGTCTCCGAACGGGTAGAGGGCATCCTGAAGGGGGAGGGCAAACAGGCAGAGGTCATTGTACATATTGGTACTAACGACATAGGCAGGAAGGGGCATGAGGTCCTGCAGCAGGAGTTCAGGGAGCTAGGCAGAAAGTTAAAAGACAGGACCTCGAGGGTTGTAATCTCGGGATTACTCCCCGTGCCACGTGCCAGTGAAGCTAGAAATAGGAAGATAGAGCAGCTAAACACGTGGCTAAACAGTTGGTGTAGGAGGGAGGATTTCCATTATCTCGAACACTGGGAGCTCTTCTGGGGCAGGTGTGACCTGTATAAGAAGGACGGGTTGCATCTAAACCGGAGAGGCATAAATATCCTGGCCGCGAGGTTTGCTAGTGTCACACGGGAGGGTTTAAACTAGTATGGCAGGGGGGTGGGCACAGGAGCAATAGGTCAGAAGGTGAGAGCATTGAGGGAGAACTGGGGAATAGGGACAGTGTGGCTCTGAGGCAGAGCAGACAGGGAGAAGTTGCTGAACACAGCGGGTCTGGTGGCCTGAAGTGCATATGTTTTAATGCAAGGAGTATTACGGGTAAGGCAGATGAACTTAGAGCTTGGATTAGTACTTGGAACTATGATGTTGTTGCCATTACAGAGACCTGGTTGAGGGAAGGGCAGGATTGGCAGCTAAACGTTCCAGGATTTAGATGTTTCAGGCGGGATAGAGGGGGATGTAAAAGGGGAGGCGGAGTTGCGCTACTTGTTCGGGAGAATATCACAGCTGTACTGCGAGAGGACACCTCAGAGGGCAGTGAGGCTATATGGGTAGAGATCAGGAATAAGAAGGGTGCAGTCACAATGTTGGGGGTATACTACAGGCCTCCCAACAGCCAGCGGGAAATAGAGGAGCAGATAGGTAGACAGATTTTGGAAAAGAGTAAAAACAACAGGGTTGTGGTGATGGGAGACTTCAACTTCCCCAATATTGACTGGGACTCACTTAGTGCCAGGGGCTTAGACGGGGCGGAGTTTGTAAGGAGCATCCAGGAGGGCTTCTTAAAACAATATGTAGACAGTCCAACTAGGGAAGGGGCGGTACTGGACCTGGTATTGGGGAATGAGCCTGGCCAGGTGGTAGATGTTTCAGTAGGGGAGCATTTCGGTAACAGTGACCACAATTCAGTAAGTTTTAAAGTACTGGTGGACAAGGATAAGAGTGGTCCGAGGATGAATGTGCTAAATTGGGGGAAGGCTAATTATAACAATATTAGGCGGGAACTGAAGAACATAGATTGGGGGCGGATGTTTGAGGGCAAATCAACATCTGACATGTGGGAGGCTTTCAAGTGTCAGTTGAAAGGAATACAGGACCGGCAGGTTCCTGTGAGGAAGAAGGATAAATACGGCAATTTCGGGAACCTTGGATGACGAGTGATATTGTAGGCCTCGTCAAAAAGAAAAAGGAGGCATTTGTCAGGGCTAAAAGGCTGGGAACAGACGAAGCCTGCGTGGAATATAAGGAAAGTAGGAAGGAACTTAAGCAAGGAGTCAGGAGGGCTAGAAGGGGTCACGAAAAGTCATTGGCAAATAGGGTTAAGGAAAATCCCAAGGCTTTTTACACGTACATAAAAAGCAAGAGGGTAGCCAGGGAAAGGGTTGGCCCACTGAAGGATAGGCAAGGGAATCTATGTGTGGAGCCAGAGGAAATGGGCGAGGTACTAAATGAATACTTTTCATCAGTATTCACCAAAGAGAAGGAATTGGTAGATGGTGAGTGTGGAGAAGATAGATAGCCTGGGTCACATTGTGATCCAAAAAGACGAGGTGTTGGGTGTCTTAAAAAATATTAAGGTAGATATGTCCCCAGGGCCTGATGGGATCTACCCCAGAATATTGAAGGAGGCTGGAGAAAAAATTGCTGAGGCCTTGACAGAAATCTTTGGATCCTCGCTGTCTTCAGGGGATGTCCAGGAGGACTGGAGAATAGCCAATGTTGTTCCTCTGTTTAAGAAGGGTAGCAAGGATAATCCCGGGAACTACAGGCCGGTGAGCCTTCCTTCAGTGGTAGGGAAATTACTGCAGAGAATTCTTCGAGACAGGATCTACTCCCATTTGGAAGCAAATGGACGTATTAGTGAGAGGCAGCACGGTTTTGTGAAGGGGAGGTCGTGTCTCACTAACTTGATAGAATTTTTCAAGGAGGTCACTAAGATGATTGATGCAGGTAGGGCAGTGGATGTTGTCTATATGGACTTCAGTAAGGCCTTTGACAAGGTCCCTCATGGTAGACTAGTACAAAAGGTGAAGTCACACGGGATCAGGGGTGAGCTGGCAAGGTGGATACAGAACTGGCTCGGCCATAGAAGGCAGGCAGTAGCAATGGAGGGATGCTTTTCTAATTGGAGGGCTGTGACCAGTGGTGTTCCACAGGGATCAGTGCTGGGTCCTTTGCTCTTTGTAGTATATATAAATGATTTGGAGGAAAATGTAACTGGTCTGATTAGTAAGTTTGCAGACGACACAAAGGTTGGTGGAATTGCAGATCGCGATGAGGACTGTCGGAGGATACAGCAGGATTTAGATTGTTTGGAGACTTGGGCGGAGAGATGGCAGATGGAGTTTAATCCGGACAAATGTGAGGTAATGCATTTTGGAAGGTCTAATGCAGGTAGGGAATATACAGTGAATGGTAGAACCCTCAAGAGTATTGAAAGTCAAAGAGATCTAGGAGTACAGGTCCACAGGTCATTGAAAGGGGCAACACAGGTGGAGAAGGTTGTCAAGAAGGCATACGGCATGCTTGCCTTCATTGGCCGGGGCATTGAGTATAAGAATTGGCAAGTCATGTTGCAGCTGTATAGAACCTTAGTTAGGCCACACTTGGAGTATAGTGTTCAACTCTGGTCGCCACACTACCAGAAGGATGTGGAGGCTTTAGAGAGGGTGCAGAAGAGATTTACCAGAATGTTGCCTGGTATGGAGGGCATTAGCTATGAGGAGCGGTTGAATAAACTCGGTTTGTTCTCACTGGAACGAAGGAGGTTGAGGGGAGACCTGATAGAGGTATACAAAATTATGAGGGGCATAGACAGAGTGGATAGTCAGAGGCTTTTCCCCAGGGTAGAGGGGTCAATTACTAGGGGGCATAGGTTTAAGGTGAGAGGGGCAAGGTTTAGAGTAGATGTACGAGGCAAGTTTTTTACGCAGAGGGTAGTGGGTGCCTGGAACTCGCTACCGGAGGAGGTGGTGGAAGCAGGGACGATAGGGACATTTAAGGGGCATCTTGACAAATACATGAATAGGATGGGAATAGAAGGATACGGACCCAGGAAGTGTAGAAGATTATAGTTTAGTCGGGCAGCATGGTCGGCACAGGCTTGGAGGGCCGAAGGGCCTGTTCCTGTGCTGTACATTTCTTTGTTCTTTGTTCTTTGTTCTTAACAAGATATTACAATAATGTAATATAACATAGTACTAGGATTTGGCTTTGAAAAAACTAGCTGGATAGATTAGGAAAATCAAGAAAAGCAGAAATTAGCAGCAGCTATTCAACTGGGGAAGCTTTGCAGCAAACGGATCCTTCACAGAAAACCACCTCGATGGACCACACACAAGCTCCACGTCAACTCAAGACAACCAGTAATCTAAATTCTAATTGGAAATTGCTCAAGCAACAATTTCAAATCTACTTAGAAGCTACTGATTTAACCACCGCTACTGGTGGTAGGAAAATTGCATTGGTTCTATCAATGGCAGGACAGCATGCAATTGAAATATACAATTCATTCCTATACTCTGAAGGTCAGGACAAAAGCAAATTCGAAGTAATACTAAGTAAATTTGATGACCACTGCAAAATTCATACAAATGAAATTTTTGAAAGATTAATTTTCCACAAAAGATTGCAGAAAACTGGGGAATCATTTAAAAGCTTTGTCACCGATTTGGAACTCCTAGCACAATCTTGTAACTATGCAGCATTGCATGACTCACTGATCCGTGATCAAATTGTATATGGCATAAATGATGAAAATTTAAGAGAGAGGCTATTAAGACAGCAAGATCTTATGTTACAACTAGCCATAGAAAAATGCTTAGCACGTGAACAAAGTAAAAATCAATACAATAACTATTATACCCGTGAAAAAGGCACGCAAATCCACCACGAGGTTGAGTATGTAAAAATGATGTCGCAATCGATGAAGAAGCACGTTTCAGACAGCAGCCATCTTGTGCGCGTGAACGCGAACCCTGCACATGTGCACATCATTAGAAAATGTGAGACAGCAGAAAACTGGTCTGCGCATGCCCGGAATGTGTCAGAATGATGATGACATGACGTGTTACCGATGTGCAACCGCCCATTTAAAAAGGAAATGTCCAGCTCATGGTAAACAATGTTCAAAATGTGGAAAGCCGAATCATTATGCATCACAACGTAGATCTTCTTTCCAATTTCAAACTCCTAAACAAAAATACAGGAACTTCAATGTTCGGAGTGTGCATTCAGCGGAGAAAGAAACCAAAGAGAATTTTTCATCAGCAATGACACTTTTTCACTCGAAAATACATTTTTTGTGGGAATCATAGAAAGATGTGAAGAAATTAAAGCACACTAAACAATCCTCATCAAATCAACACTAACAATGAATGGACTTCTGTAGTTCAAGTTAACAATCATCCCTTAATGTTTAAACATGACACAGGAGCTTCAGCAAATCTACTGTCAAGATTGGATCTCAGTAAGATTCCAGGAGAACCTGAAATACTTCCAGCTGCCTGTAGACTGAAAGACTGCAACAACAACCAGATCGCTTCAATAATGATTTGAAATCGTTACTAAAGAAAAATCCTCAATGTTAGGTGCTCAAGCATGCAAAGACTTGCAGCTTGTACAAAGAATATACACAGCAACTCAAGCTACACTGTTCATAGTATATATAAATGAATTTGAGGAAAATGTAACTGGTCTGATTAGTACGTTTGTGGACGACACAAAGGTTGGTGCAATTGCGGATAGCTATGAGGACTGTCAGAGGATACAGCAGGATTTAGATCGTTTGGAGACTTGGGCAGCGAGATAGCAGATGGAGTTTAATCCGGACAAATGTGAGGTAATGCATTTTGGAAGGTCTAATACAGGTAGGGAATATACAGTGAATGGTAGAACCCTCAAGAGTATTGACAGTCAGAGAGATCTTGGTGTACAGGTCTACAGGTCACTGAAAGCGGCAACACAGGTGGAGAAGGTAGACAAGAAGGCATATGGCATGCTTGCCTTCATTGGCTGGGGCATTGAGTATAAAAATTGGCAAGTCATGTTGCAGCTGTATAGAACCTTAGTTAGGCCACACTTGGAGTATAGTGTTCAATTTTGGTCGCCACACTACCAGAAGGATGTGGAGGCTTTAGAGAGGGTGCAGAAGAGATTTACGAGGATGTTGCCTGGTATGGAGGGCATTAGCTATGAGGAGAGGTTGAATAAACTTGGTTTGTCCTCACTGGAACGAAGGAGGTTGAGGGGCGACCTGATAGAGGTCTACAAAATTATGAGGGGCATAGACAGAGTGGATAGTCAGAGACTTTTTCCCAGGGTAGAGGGGTCAATTACTAGTGGGCATAGGTTTAAGATGTGAGGGGCAAGGTTTAGAGGAGATGTACGAGGTAAGTTTTTTACACAGAGGGTAGTGGGTGCCTGGAACTCGCTACCGGAGGAGGTGGTGGAAGCTGGGTCGATAGTGACGTTTAAGGGGCATCTTGACAAAAACAATAGGATGGAAATAGAGGGATAAGGACCCCGTAAGTGTAGGTTAGATGGCCAGCATGGTCAGCGCAGGCTTGGAAGGCTGAAGGGCATGTTCCTGTGCTATGCTTTGCTTTGTTCTTTGTACACCAAGTATGGATGAAGAAATTCAACAAATCTGAAGTCAGTATCTTCATGTATTCAGAGGCATGGGCACATTACCGTTCCAGTATAAAATTTCACTCAGGAAGGATGCCAAGGCCTGTTATTCATCCACCTAGGAGAATTCCTGCTCCTTAAAACTAGAACTTCGTCGACTTCAATCCCAAGGTATTATATCTCGAGACACACAACCGACTGACTGGGTCAGCTGATTGGTTTGCGTAAAAAAAACATCTGGAGATCTTCGCATCAGCATTGATCCTAAAAATCTCAGCATCTGTATTGATCCTAAAGATCTCAATAAGGATATACGAAGGGAACACTATCTCTTACCAAAGCGCGAAAAATGACAAGTGAGATGGCGAATGCTCGCAGCTTCACGAAATTAGACAAGGATTTTGGCAAACGCAACTCGACGACTCGAGCAGACTATTATGTACTTTCAACGTGCCCTTTAGACGATTTTACTTCAACCGTATGCCATTTGGTATAATATCAGCATCTGAGATATTCCACAGGATCATGGAATAAATGACAAAAGGAATTGAAGGTGTGGGGGTGTACGTTGACGACATCATCATTTGGTCCACAACCAAGGAAGAACACATAAAACGTTTAAGAAAAGTATTTGAATGCATCAACAAGTTCGGACTCAAACTGAATCAAGCAAAGTGCACATTTGCAGAATCTTCATTGAAATTTCTGGGAGATACTATTTCTCATCAAGGTGTCAGCCCTGATAATACAAAGATCGCAGCAATTCAAAACATGAAAATTCCAGAAGACAAGAAAGCTGTTCTGAGGTTTCTGGGTTTTGTCAATTTTCCTGGCAAGTTTATTTCTAACCTGTCAGCAAGAACAACTGCATTGAGAAATGTAATCAGAAAATCAACTACTTTTGAATGGATGCAGAGTCATCAGAAAGAGTGTACATATCTAAAAACACAACTTATGACTGCACCGATACTCGCTTTCTTCGATCTGAAAAGAGCAACTAAGATATCCACTGATGCAAGTCAGGATGGAATAGGCGCAGTTCTCTTACAACAAGATGAACATTCTGATTGGATTCCTGTTGCATAGGCTTCAAGAGCAATGGCAGCAACGGAATGCAGAATGATACGCACAAATTGAGAAAGGATATCGAGGTCTATTGGCAGGAATACTCAAATTCCATGACTATGTCTACGGACCTCCAACCTTCACTGTGGAGACGGATCACAGGCTGTTGGTCCACATCATTGACAAAAATCTAAATGACATGACACCCAAACTCCAGCGAATAATAATGAAATTATAAAGGTATGATCTCAATTTAATTTATACACCTGGGAATGAGCTAATAATTGCAGACACTTTATCATGTTCCATTGCAACAGATAGCACACCAATGGAATTCATAAGAGACATAGAAGCTCAGGCTCAACTATGTGTGGAGAACCTTCCTGCATCAAATGAAAAACTGCAATTAATAAAGCAAGAAACAAAGAAGGACGCAACTCTTCAGACAGTAAAGCACCATCTGTTGCATGGGTGGCCGAAGGGAGCGTTGTCCTCAATATCACAACATACAATCAGATTTAACAATAGTTAATGGTCTATTGTTGAGACCAGACCAAATTGTCATCCCACACAGTCTTCGATCCGACATTTTAGAGAAAATTCACGAGGGGCACCTCGGTATTGAAAAATGTAAAAGAAGAGCAAGACAGGCAGTCTACTGGCCGGGGATAAACAGGGACATCACTGACATGATAATAACCTGCAAAACTGTCAAAGACACCAACCTGCACAATGCAAGGAGACCCTTCAACAGCACAAACTGATCAAATCTCCTTGGACAAAAGTAGGGATCAACCTCTTCCACGCAACTAGTCGAGACTGCGTTCTAATAATGGCTTATTATTCTAACTACCCAGAAGGGCCTGTACTGCGCTGTAATGTTCTATGTTCTATGATCTATATAGTTAATTCAGCAGAAGGCACGATTTTTAGACGCAACAGATGTGCTTTGCAGAAAATTAGGCTTCACCAACCAATATTTCCAACCTTAAACTTCAATGTCTCACTATTTCAAGAAAATCTACTGCATACCAGAAAATCAGATGACAGGTACAAAACTGTCAAAGTTTCAGACTCACAACTTCGTCAGTTAAGAAGGTCAACACGAAGGTGACGAAAACCTAAGACATAAATATTATACTACTGTGTAAAGTCATTAATCAACTTTTATTTGTACAGATGTACATCTCATGGTTTATACTTATTTGTTATACAATTTTCTCCATAGTATAGAAAATGTGTCAAAAAAAGGGGATGTAATGATCTGTATATCTGTTGGTATGTAAGGGGTTCACATCTGTAAGTAAGTGCTAGACAACCAGTAGATGGCACCACCAGATCTATGTATATAAGCTACACTCAGAGGAGATTCCAGCCTCTTCGTATCAGGAGTGATCAGTGAGCAGAGTGTTAGAGATATAGCTTAGTGAGCAAGTGTAGTTAAACATTATATATATTTATTCTTATTTATCTAATCTTCAGTTATAGTTATAGAAGAGTGAACAAACTCATAGTTATTTATAATCGTTACTCAATAATCAGTTTTAGTTTATTTTGAAGACTGTGCATTTTAATGAACATCAACCATCAGACCTGGAAGTAAGCAAAAGAGTAACAAGATATTACAATAACGTAATATAACAAGTCCTCCCCGAGTTGATAGGGGAAGATCAGATGGGGTTTGTGAAAGGACCGGAGGCTGTCGGCGAATATGCTCCGGTTGCTTAATGTGATGCTTTCCCCTGCGATCAGTCCGATACTGGTGATTATTATATCTCTAGACGCAGAGAAGGTGTTTGACTGGGTGGCGTGAGGTACCGCTTTACAGTATTGGAGGAATTTGGGCTGGGTCCGGGATTTGTGTCCTGAGCGCACTACTGTATGCAACGCCTTTTGCGAGTGTTTGCACTAATAATATGGCCTCCGAGTCCTTTTTGTTACATTGGGGCATGAAGCAAGGATGTCTGCTGTCTCTTTTCTGTTCGTAATGGCAATTGAGCCGTTGGCCATGGCATTGAGGGCCTCAATGGAATGGATTGTTACAGAGTTGGGGTGGAGCACAGACTATCATCATATGCTGATGATTTGCTGTTATACGTAAAGAATCCGGAGACATCTATTAGGGACATCATGGAGATTTTACAGCAGTATGGGGTTTTCCCTGGCTATAAGCATAATATAGGGAAAATGAATGTTTTGTGCTCTGACTAGTGGGTTGGGGAGAGTAGTCCGAGAGGGTTGCCATTTTGATTGGCAGTGACCAGCTTCCAGTATTTGGAGGTACTTGTGGCGGGAGAGTGGGGACGGTTACAGAAGCTGAATGACATGAGATTGTTGGGGAGAGTCAAGGCAGACCTACAGATGTGGGACAGTCTCCCGCCATCACTGGGGGGTCGAGTTCAGTTTGTTAGAAAGAATATACTACCTGGATTCCTATTCCTGTCCCAGTACCTCCCAGTATTTCTGTCCAAATCATTTTTCAAGAGGTAGACCGACTTATTATGGGATTTATCTGGGTGGGCAAGGTCCCAAGAATTCGAAGGGGGTGCTTCAGAGGGAGATAGAGGCAGGGGACCTTGCACTGCAAAATCTGTGATATTACTATTGGGCAGCTAACGCAGAAAGGTGTTGGGGTGGTTCGGGGACCCGGGGGCCCTCAGAGTAAAGATGGAATTGGAGTCAGTTCGGGAAACGAGCTTGGCAGCGTTGATAGCAGCGCCATTCCCGGTAGTGCCGGTGAAATATTCAACAAATCCTGTGGTGGTGGCGATGCTAAAAATTTGGAAGCAGCTCTGCCAACATTTCGAATTGGGGGCAACATCACCGCTGCCTCCCATCTGTGCCAATCACTTATTCAAACCAGCAAGGCTGCAAGCCACAATTAGTGCTTGGAAAGAGAGAGGGTTGGAGAAGGTGGGAGATCTATTTTTCGGGGGGCAATTCGTGACCTTGGAGGAGTTAAGGAAGAAGTATGAGCTTTCGGATGCAGGCCGATTTAGGTACCTCCAGGTGCGGAGCTGGGTTAAATAGTTTTTCCTGGCCTTTCCAGTGGTTCAGCAGTCCACCTTGTTGGAATGGATCGGTGGAGCCGGGTGTGCCATTAGTGGGTTCAGTTGAGAGAACAAAGATGAAATAGATGGAGGAGTTGGGGCTGATACCATAGGAGCAGAATTAGGCTACTTGACCCATCAAGCCTGCTCCGCCATTCAATCATGTCTGAAATTTTCTCATCCCCATTCTCCTAGAGGAAGGGATGTGGTGTGAGACATTGAGGAGGGTGAATGCGACATCATCATGCAGGAGGCTGAGCCTCATTCAGCTAAAGGTACTTTTTCGAGCTGACCTCACTAAAGTGAGGGTGAGCCAATTTTTTGAAGGGACAGAAGATAGATGTGAGCGTTGTTCAAGAGGACCCACACATGTTCTGGACGTGCCCCAGGTTGCAGGACCATTTCAGACGCCCTGAATGTGGGGGAGGTGAAACCCTGCCCATTACTGGTGATTTTGGTGTCTCCGAAGTTCCAGAACTGCAAACGGGAACAGGAACTGATGTCCTGGACTTTGTTTTGTTGGTGGCTCAAAGGCGTATCTTATTGGGCTGGGACTGGAGGATGGCAGCAGTGCTGAAGGCTTCGGCATGGCGATGTGATTTGATGGGGTTTGTGTGCCTCGACAAGGCCAAATACACATTGAGAGGGTCGATTGAGGGTGTTTGTCGAAGGTGGCGACCGTTCATAGTGTATTTCAAAGAATTGGTCACTGCTAGAGTTTAATGGCGGCTTACTTGTTTACGGGGAAACACTATTTCCCTCGTGGCTGCCTGCTTTCTCAGCTGGTGAGCCAATAGGCGGCCAGCCTTGTCTCCATGTTCCGAGAAGGTCCCCAGTGTCTGGCAGAGTTGGTACACTGCTTTCCTCGTGGATAGCAGGTTAAAGTCCATTTGCAGCTTCTTCCTCTCCGCCAGCAGCTCTTCGGTCGGGGCCTCGGAGTACTTTCTATCTACTTCCAGAATGGAGTCCACTAGCTGTTGCCTGACCACCCTCTCTTCCCTATCTCTACTTGCCTTGTAGGTTGTGATCTCTCCTCTGATCACGGCCTTCAGTGCCTCCCAAAACGTGGAGGGTGAGACCTCCCCGTTTTGGTTGTTACTAACGTAATCGCCTATGGCCTGTGATATATTTTGGCAGAAGGCCTTGTCGGCCAGGAGGTCCGTGTCCAGCCTCCATGTGGGCGCTGGGCCCGGCCTGTCTCCAACCTCATATCCATATAATGTGGAGCGTGGTCGGAGATAACGATCGTGGAGTAGTCGGTTCCCGTGATCCCTGGAAGCACCGATTTCCCCACTGCAAAGAAGTCGATACGGGTGTATATCTTGTGCACCTGTGAAAAGAACGAGAACTCCTTTTCTCCCAGGTGCAAGAACCTCCATGGGTCCACCGCCCCCATCTGTTCCATCAAGGCCCCTAGCTCCCTAGCCATGCCAGACGTTTTCACCGTTCTGGGATTTGATCGGTCGGTCAGTGGGTCCAGCACGCAGTTAAAGTCGCCCCCCATAATCAGTCGGTGTGTGTCAAGGTCGGGGACTTCCGCCATGGTCTTCTTTATGTATTCTGAGTCATCGCAGTTGGGAGCGTACACACTTACCAGTACGACAGGTGCCCCTTCCAGGACACCACTGACCATGTCGAACCTCCCCCTAGGTCCGTAACTGTCTTGGTTCCCATAAACCTCGTCCTTTTGTGAATTAATATTGCTACCCCCCCTAGCCCTCGTCCGGTAGCATGAGTGGTATGTCTGTCCCACCCAGCCTTCCATACCAGCAGTCGGTCCTTCTCCCTCAGGTACGTCTCTTGTAGGTAGATTATGTTTGCTTCTAGGCTTCTTAGGTGGGTGAACATTCCAGATCTTTTCACTGGGCCATTGAGTCCTCTTACATTCCAGGTAACAATCCTGGTGGGGGGTTTCTGACACCCCCGGTCCTGTGGGATCACCCATACTTACCTGGTGGACGTGCCCCTGCATTCCGGGGTTTCCCTTTGCTACGGGGCCGTCCAAAATGGCCAGGGTCACCGCTCTCAACATGGGGTCGGGCCCCAGCGCTCAGGGTTTTCCCTTTGTCCAGGGGGCACCCAATGTGGCCACCAGCTGTGTGTATGCCACACGGGTGCGCCCCTTCGCTCCGGGGTCTCTCTCCGCTCTGATGCCCTCTCGAGTTGCTGTTTGCGGCACCCTCTTGGTTCCTCGCCCTGCTCCATGCCCGCCGAGGTCTATGTCTGTACTACTCCACTATCTCACCCTTCTCTTTGCTTCTCTTTTGTTCTGCGTTCTCCCCCGACTCCCCTCCCCCCCCAGCCCCTGTCCCTTTGTCCCACCCCCCCCTGTGTTCTCCCCCCCTTCTGCCCCCCCTCCCCTCCTTGTGCCAGGTGCTCCTGTTCCCCTGAGAGGGGTGCCGTGGTCTTCCTTCCTTCCTGCCCTCCCGTGCTGAAGGGAAAAATGGAATTTCAAAGAACAGCTGAAAAGTAGATTTTCCAGTTAGGATGATGATGTTGAGATGGGTCTGGGAAAGATGACACTAAACCACATTAGTTCTCTGTCTGGCAATGTATTTATTTTAATATTCTCATTCTTGTTTTCCAACTCTTCGATGACCTTGTTCCTTCCCATCACTAAACTCCACCTGTTCTATGATGCTCTGGGTTCTCTGTGCATCTCCATTTCTGACCTCATTTGCATCCCTAATTTTCATTGCCTCACCACTGGTCGGCATGACTTCAGCTACCTCAGCCCTGAGTTTTGGAATTCGCATTCTAAATCTCTCCACCTCTTTGTCTTTCTCTTCTCCCCTAGCAGGTTGTTATTGTTATAGTATTCACAGTAGAAATATGCAAGTTAAAGCTTGTATTTATCTGCATTGTCAAAGTAGTTTCATCATACTAACTCTTCAACCTGATTTCAGAACCAACACAAGAAAGGAATCTTATTCTGCTTGGTATCAGTGGGATGGATGGACTTGAGTTACATGAAAAGAATGTGATGATTGTCTCTGAGATGCTTCTGCTCTGTTGCAATAAAGTGAAATGGTACATGTAGTAGTGGGAAACAGTTCAGAGGAAATTCCTCGCCAATATGTTCTATACTGTGGCCTGAAATTCTGCAACATAAATCAAAATGCAGTACAATAAAAGGGAAACATTATAAAAATTACACCCTTTGAAACTGATCCATTTTAGCATCACTGTCATCAAAGTGTATTTAAAGAAGTATGTAAACAGAGAAGCTCGTTAAAGATCAGTGTACACCCTAAGTGCTAATCAATTAAAAGCCATAGGATGAACCTCAAAATCATTTTGCCTTACAAAGAACGTAGATGGCAGCTACAAGGAGGTCACGAGGTGCCCTTCAGTGAGTTGACAACTTCCTCCTGCATGGTGAATTATCATCTCTCAGCTGATTCCAGGCAAAAACACACAAGTCATGGTGTGAGAACTTATGGGTGTGAGTTCTAGTACACCACATTATGGACTGTTGCACTAACTTGTTTTGATTCTTTGAAGTCCAGAAGCTGTAGTTTTCAGTACCGAACACAGTTTTATCTTTCTTGGCAACTTTCAAAGTAATGTCTATTTAAATAAATGAGGTAACAATAGACTCCTCAAGGCAGCGTTACAAATGAAAGCAGTTTCATTGGGCGGAATTTAATGGTCAAAGTGGAAAGCCAGTGGAAACTCCGCCATGGTCATTCCATGGTGCCTCAATGGTATTAAATCCCAATTAGACAGCCTGCTGCCTGCTATCAAGAGTCTTGGATCTTGCAGTGCAGATGTCTCACCTCTGAGAGCTTCCAACCAATCAGAGGTCTCCAAGCAAAGTCACCAGGAGCGATGGTCACTGCTAATACTGCAGTAGGCCCAGGAGAGCGTTCGCTGGAGTCTGGGACACAGGTGAGTGATGCAGGCACACAGAGACCAGTCATAT
Organism: Scyliorhinus torazame; assembly: GCF_047496885.1. Lineage (NCBI taxonomy): Eukaryota > Metazoa > Chordata > Chondrichthyes > Carcharhiniformes > Scyliorhinidae > Scyliorhinus > Scyliorhinus torazame. The sequence goes on along the minus strand of NC_092708.1, from coordinate 164,983,453 downwards.
AGGCCTCAGTGAAAGGGAAAAATGAGGTGTGTTTAAAGGGCAAAGAAGGTGTTTCCACATGTGGAGGCGGTGGTGGTGGTGTGGGACAGGAGGCACTGCAACTGACAGGTCTCTCCATTGGGCACAATGTGCCCAGGCAGAAGAGACTGCTCAGAGTAGGTCACAGGCATGCCCACAGGTCACAGGCATGCCCACGGAAATGTACCTGATGGCCTGCCCCCACCCACCCTGGCAGAGTACCATTAAGGGTCCCAATTGCCTCCAGCAGGAAGGCTGTCCTCAATGGATCCTACCCCCAGCTTTATTGGAGCAAGTTGGGAATGCACCCAGAGTTTACCAGCCCCCAAATAATCCCCCACCGCCACCCACCTGGCAACTTCTCGAGATGGTGGAATTCCTTCAATTCCACCCATTGCGGCTCTCATACTTTACAAAGAACAAAGAACAAAGAAATGTACAGCACAGGAACAGGCCCTTCGGCCCTCCAAGCCCGTGCCGACCATACTGCCCGACTAAACTACAATCTTCTACACTTCCTGGGTCCGTATCCTTCTATTCCCATCCTATTCATATATTTGTCAAGATGCCCCTTAAATGTCCCTATCGTCCCTGCTTCCACTACCTCCTCCGGTAGTGAGTTCCAGGCACCCACTACCCTCTGCGTAAAAAACTTGCCTCGTACATCTACTCTAAACCTTGCCCCTCTCACCTTAAACCTATGCCCCCTAGTAATTGACCCCTCTACCCTGGGGAAAAGCACTCTGTCTATGCCCCTCATAATTTTGTATACCTCTATCAGGTCTCCCCTCAACCTCCTTCGTTCCAGTGAGAACAAACTGAGTTTATTCAATCGCTCCTCATAGCTTATGCCCTCCATACCAGGCAACATTCTGGTAAATCTCTTCTGCACCCTCTCTAAAGCCTCCACATCCTTCTGGTAGTGTGGCGACCAGAATTGAACACTATACTCCAAGTGTGGCCTAACTAAGGTTCTATACAGCTGCAACATGACTTGCCAATTCTTATACTCAATGCCCAGGCCAATGAAGGCAAGCATGCCGTATGCCTTCTTGACTACCTTCTCCACCTGTGTTGCCCCTTTCAATGACCTGTGGACCTGTACTCCTAGATCTCTTTGACTTTCAATACTCTTGAGGGTTCTACCATTCACTGTATATTCCCTACCTGCATTAGCCCTTCTTTTTTTTCATTTCTTTCATAAAGTCAAAAATTGATCAGACAATCTTTAAGACGTTGCGATTCCTTTTTGAATATTTACATATGATCTCACAGAAATGCTGATAGCAGATTACCCATTGCACAATCTAGTGTGCAAAAGCTTTTCAAAACCCTTGACACTTAATTATCTCCCAGAGAGCACTGTTTATTATCAGTGTCCTGGTTCAGATGGGATGGAAGATAAATACGTATCTATGTCACCCAGACTACTATAAAAATTATTGGCTTGTATCTTCCTGGTTTCCCAGTATTGGATTTGGGGATTAACCCAAAAGTGCATGGAGAAATCTCTCCCGGACGTTCTCAGATAAGCCTTTACATGGCAATTGACCTGAAGTGCTAATTTCCGCTGTACAATTGCGCTGCACTGGGAGCCATCTGATTAAGTGATTTAAATTGCTAACTTTAGATGGTTCTGCCAGTTTTACACCAATAGTTATTCTAAAAGAGTTAGAAGGAATCAAAACACTTCTACCTTCAGTGAAACTATTTTAAATACCGAGACGAAGTCCTGCACGGTACAACACCACACCCCACCCCCCACCCACCCACACCCTTGACTAATCAACCCCAGGGTATTCTCAACCATCCCCCCACCCCACACTAATAAAGATTATTATTATTATAAATCCCATTGACAGCGGCAGGACCAGAAAATCCCGTCACCAGTCAACAGCAGGCCGCCTCCCACCATCGAGAAACACATTTCAGGGGAGGCCAGAGAATCTCGCCTGGTATATAATAATAATAATCTTTATTATTGTCACAAGTAAGCTTACATTAACACTGCAATGAAGTTACTGTAAAAATCCCCCAGTCGTCACACTCCAGCGTCTTTTCAGGTACACTGAGGGAGAATTCAGAATGTCCAACTCATCTGACAAGCACGTCTTTTGGGACTTGTGGGAGGAAACCCACGCAGACATGGGAGAACATGCAGACTCCGTACAGACAGTGACCCAAGCAGGAATCGAGCCTGCATATCTGCCCCGTACAGTTATGGACAATGGCAGCTGTTTGTGACACCTAATATCCACCGTGATGTTAATGGCCTTACTACTTCCCGCTCCCAAAAATAATTGATTTAAATTGGGGGCCTCATTAGTTAACCCGAAACCATACTATCGCATGATCGAGACTTAAGCTCTCTGAATTCCTTTAATTAATATGATTTTTGAACTTAGTCAGTTACTGTTTGACTCTGAAGAGAACAGAGCTTCAGACAGCAACATGTGCTGTCTACCATCTTACCATCAAACAGGTAGCAGCAGAAAGAGCTCTGTCCAGGTACAGTTGCTTGGCCCTCATCTACAGTGTGAACTCCTGGAATCTTGGAACTTGTACTTTCAAGCTTAAATCAACTCTACGTGCCTTCTCCACTCTACAAGTCTCACATCTGGAAAGACAGGTCACATTGCAACAATTAGCCAACCTACCCTCAGAAGAAACACTCCATTAGTCTTTTGATTCTGGATTCTGGACTAATGGAAAACCATAACTTGTACTTTATTGTGGTCTGGTCCTGTACCCCTTTCTTACCCTTATCCCTCTTTTATTGCATAAGTGCAATAGAAAATGTGGATATTGTGAAACCCCTTTTCACATTTTGAGTGTGTGTGAAATAAACCAAAATTTTTCATAGAACAGAATCCCTAGTGTGCAGAAGGAGGCCATTCGGCACATCGAGTCTGCATGACCTCTGAAAGAGCACCTTAGCCTAGGCCCAAAGCCCTGCCCTATCCCCGTAATCCCAGCTAGGGGCAAGTTAGCATAGCCAATCCACCTAACCTGCACATCTTTGGGCTGTAGGAGGAAACCTACACAGACACACAGACAGTCACCCGAGGTCGGAATTGAACCCGGGTCTCTGCCACTGTGAGGCAATAGCGCTATCCACTGCTGGACAAATTATTCATAGATGATTGGACCACTGAAAACTGAAGTGTTGGGGAAAATACACTATCACTTATCAGAAATCTAAAACACCTGTTTGTTTACAGATGGGCTGTGTGAGGAATAATTAGGGCTGTTTAAAGTAATCCCCCTCCTGTCCTTAACATCAGCATCACAATGTTGAAAGCTACTTTGCAGCACATTCACATCACTTCCTCCTGTTAAATGAGTTCTGCTATTGATTCTCCCCTCGTTCTTTACCTAATTCTTGCTGGGCGTAGGAGAAGAGAAGAGATATAGTGCTGGATTTAATGGAAGCAACAGGGTCTTGCTCATGAGCTAGAGAGCCGGTAGGATCCCTCTTTAATAAGATCAGGAGGAGTCACAGGATCACAGAATACTACAGAGCAGAAGAGGCCCTTCGGCCCATCGAGTCTGCACCGACACCCTGAAAGACCCTGACCTGCCCACCTAATCCCACTTGCCAGCACTTGGACCAAAGCCTTGAATGTACTCATCCAGGTACTTTTTCATAGAATTTACAGTGCAGAAGTAGGCCATTCGGCCCATTTGGTCTGCACCAGCTCTTGGAAAGAGCACCCTACCCAAGGTCAACACCTCCACCCTATCCCCATAACCCAGTAACCCCACCCAACACTAAGGGCAATTTTGGACACTAAAAGCAATTTATCATGGCCAATCCACCTAACCTGCACATCTTTGGACTGTGGGAGGAAACCGGAGCACCCGGAGGAAACCCACGCACACACGGGGAGGATGTGCAGACTCCGCACAGACAGTGACTCAAGCCGGAATCGAACCTGGGATCCTGGAGCTGTGAAGCAATTGTGCTGTCCACAATGCTACCGTGCTGCCCCTTTTAAAGGGATCCCGCCTCTATCACTGTCCCATGCAATGCATTCCAGATCGTCACCACTCTCTGGGTGAAAAAGGCTTTCCTCAAATCCCCCCTAAACCTCCCACGCCTCACCTTGAACTTGTGTCCCCTTGTAACTGACCCTTCAACTAAGGGGAACAGCTGCTGCCTATCCACCCTGTCCATGCCCCTCATAATCTTGTACAACTCGATCCGGTCACCCCACTGGGTAAAAATAAGCACAAATTTTAATTTATAAACGATACACACACACTTCCTGGTGGATCCCTACTGGGTTCCTGCTTGATCAGTGCTTTACTGGTCTTATATACACCGGGTAATTGAGATACCCCACCCTGAGCGGGGGAGCACATACTCCTCAAAAAGCATGGAGAGGGCAAGCATTCCCACCCCGTAGGTCCTATACAGGATATTACATTCCTCCCCACCAAAGTCTGAAAACCCATTTGACAAGAGATGAGATAGAGGAGGAGGAGCAAGCAGAGGACGCCGGAGTCTCTTCAGCTCTGCCAAGCCCTCATGAAGCTGAAGTACCAGTCAGTTGGCGTATACCATGTCGGTGAACGGCATCTGAGGCAGGAGCGACATGGTGGACGAACATCAGGGGGCAGCTGAACTATGGAGTCTGAGTCCTCCAAAGTCAGCAACTCCATCTCGGAGTCGGAAGACACAACATAAGGCATGAATGCATTGAGGAAGATTGAAGGCATTGCAGCAGGCTGTTCAGCAATAGAGCCGTAGGATCCAGCACTTCACAAGGGAGCAACCTCGGTGTGTGAATGTGATTGAGGTGTAATTTCATCAGTTGCCCCCAAACCTGAACTTGGTATGAAACTGGTCCGATTTGATGGATGACAATCCCAGAGCGCTGTCGCTGGAAGTTATGAACAAACAGCGCATTGTCAGGTGCGAAGCGACAAAGGGGTTGACGACGAACTGGCAACATCCTTGCAAATCTTGGTTATACTACACCTTTGTGTCAAAGTTCCATCAAAATCAAACTCAGTCATGTACAAAGTCTACGACCCATTAACAGCTCAAGGGGGACTACCTCAGTTACTGCGTGTGGCATGGTTCTGTATGAGAATAAAAATCTTGCCAGTCTTGTGACCTTTGAGCTGGATGTCTAGCACTAGGGCCATATAGTTAATTGTAACTTAATTAACAATAATTTATGTATTTATTTAAAATTAATTAACTAGCGCTTAAATGTCACTCAGCGGGGTGCAGTGCTCTAACTGTGAGATGCAGCAGATCTATGACGCTTCCAGCATTCCAGTCAACTATGTCTGCAGCAAGTGTAACCAATGGCAGCTCCTCACAGACATGGAACAGCAGTTGGATGTACTTAGGAGCAAACAGGTGGTGGAAAGCATCATAGATAGGAATTATAGAGATGTGGTCACACCCAAGGTGCAGGCAGACAGATGGGTGACTGCTAGAAAGGGCAGGTATTCAGTGCAGGAATCTCCTGTGGCTGTCCCCCTCTCTAACAGGTATACCATTTTGGAAACTATTGGGGGGTATAGCCTATCAGGGAAAACAGCAGCAGCCAGAACAGTGGCAACACAACTGGCTCTGTTGCTCAGCAGGGGAGGACAAAGTGCAGGAGAGCGATAGTTATAGGGAACTCTATAGTAAGGAGCACAGATAGGCGCTTCTGTGGAAATGAGAGAGACTCCAGGATGGTGTGTTGCCTCCCTGGTGCCAGAGTCTAGGATGTCTCTGAACAAACACAGAATATCCTGAAGGGGGAGGGTGAAAAGCCAGAGGTCATAGTATACATAGAGAATAACGACATAGGCAGGAAGAGCGATGAGGTCCTGCAGAAGGAGTTCAGGGAGTTAGGCAGTAAGCTAAAAAGCATGACCTCTAGGGTTGTAATCTCAGGATTACTCCCCGTACCATGTGCCAGCGAGGCTAGAAACAGGACGATAAGGCAGCACGGTGGCACAGTAGCCCTGCTGCCTCATGGTGCCAAGGTCCCAGGTTTGATCCTGGCTCTGGGTCACTGTCCATGTGGAGTTTGCACATTCTTCCCGTGTTTGCGTGGGTTTCACCCCCACAACCCACAAAAATGTGCAGGTTAGGTGGATTGGCCACGCTAAATGTCCCCTAAATCGGAAAAAATTAATTTTTTTTAAAAAAAGGACGATAGTGCAGCTAAACACGTGGCTAAATTGGTGGTGTAGGAGAGAGGGTTTCAGATTTCCGAATCATTGGGATCTCTTCTGGGGCAGGTGGGACCTGTACAAGAAGGATGGGTTGCATCTAAACATGAGGGGCACCAATATCCTGGCTGGGGATTTGTCACTCGGGAGGATTTCAATTAGTGTGGTGGTGGTGGTGGTGGGGGGAACGACACGGGGGGTGGGGGGGCGGGGGGACCATAGCATTAGCTTAGAAGGTGAGATATCTGAAGGGGAAATAGAGAACAAAAACAAGAGAACAACATCACCCTCAGGCAAAGCAAAAAAGGTGACAAGTGTGAGAAGGGAAATGGTCAATGCAGGAGTGAGGGAACTGTACCTTAATGCGCGCAGTATACGGAAAAAGATAAATGAGCTTGTTGCGCACACTGAAATTGGCCGGTATGATATTGTGGGCATCACAGAGGCGTGGCTGCAAGGGGATCAGGGCTGGGATCTAAATATATAAGGATATGTGTCCTATCGAAAGGACAGGCAGATGGGCAAAGGGGGCGGGGGTTGCATTGTTAGGAAGGAATTAAATTAAATCGATAGCAAGGAGCGAAATAGGATCAGAAGGCATAGAAACTCTGTGGGTAGAGTTGAGGTATAGTTGAGCACAGGTAAAAAGGCCCTGATGGGAGTTATGTACAGGCCCCCTAGCAGTAGTCAGGAAGTGGGGCAGAAAATAAATCAGGAGATAGAGAAAGCATGTAGAAAAGGAAATATCACAATAATCATGGGGGACTTCAATATGCAGGTAGACTGGGAATATCAGGTTGGTAGTGGATCCCAAGAAAAGGAATTTGTGGAATGTTTAAGAGCTACCCTTAATTTCCCTTGTTCCATTCAACCATGGATGCCTTGTCCTCCCCCTAGCATGTTTCCCCCTCCTTGGAATGAATTTCTACTGTGCCTCCCGAATAACCCCCCAAAACTCCCGCTATTGCTCTTCCACTGTCTTCCCTACTAGGCTCCTTTTCTAATCAACTTTGGCCAGCTCCTCCATCATGTCTTTGTAGTTACCCTTATTTAATTGTAATACCATTACATCTGAGCTGGTTTTTTTGGAGCAACTTGTGGTCGAGCTCACTACAGAACAGGCAATTCTGGATTTGATGATGTTTAATGAGGCAGATTTGATGAGGGATCTTAAGGTGAAGGAACCCTTAGGGAGCAGTAAGCACAATATGATAGAATTTTCCCTGCAGTTTGAGAGGGAGAAGCTGGAATCAGATGTAACGGTAAGACAGTGGAAGAGCAATGGCGGGAGTTTTGGGGGGTTATTCGGGAGGCACAGCAGAAATTCATCCCAAGGATGAGGAAACATGCTCAGGGGAGGACAAGACATCCATGGTTGACGAGGGAAATCAAGAGCAGCTTAAAAGCAAAAGAAAAAGCATACAAAGTGGTGAGAATTAGTGGGAAGTCAGAGGATTGGGAAGCCTTTAAAAGCGAGCAGAGGATGACTTAAAAAAGCAATAAGGGGAGAGAAGATGAAATATGAGTGCAAGCTAGCTAGTAATATAAAAGCAGATAGGAAGAGTTTTTTTCAATGTACAAAAGATAAGAGGGAGGCAAAAATAGACATTGGACCACTGGAAAACATGGCTGGAGAACTAATAATAGGCAGCAAAGAAATGGCAGACGAACTGAATAGTTACTTTCCATCAGTCTTCATGGTGGAAGACACCAGTGGAATGCCAGAGCTCCTGGAGAATCAGGGGGCAGAGGTGAATGCAGTGGACATCACGACGGAGAAGGTTCTGGGGAAACTGAAAGGTCTGAAGGTGGATAAGTCACCTGGACCAGATGGACTACACCTCAGGGTTCTAAAAGAGATAGCTTAGGAGATTGTGGAGGCATTGGTGATGATCTTTCAGGAATCGCTGGAGGAAGGAAGGGTCCCAGAGGATTGGAAAGTGGCTAATGTAACACCACTGTTTAAGAAGGGAGGGAGGCAGAAGACGGGAAATTATAGGCAGGTTAATCTGACTTCGGTCATTGGTAAGATTTTAGAGTCCGTTATTAAAGATGAGATCGTGGAGTACTTGGATGTGCATGATAAATTATGACTGAGTCAGCAGGGCTTTGTCAAAGGGAGGCCATGCCTGACAAATCTGTTAGAGTTCTTTGAGGAGGTAACAAGGAAGTTAGACAAAGGCGAACCAGTGGATGTGATTTATTTAGATTTCCAGAAGGCCTTTGACAAGGTGCTGCATAGGAGATTGTTAAATAAGTTAAGAGCCCATGGTTTTAAGGGTAAGATCCTGGCATGGATAGAGGATTGGCTGACTGGCAGAAAGCAGAGAGTGGGGATAAAGGGGTCTTTTTCAGGATGGCAGCCGGTGACTCGTGGTGTGCCTCAGGGGCTGTGCTGGGACCACAACTTTTCACATATACATTAATGATCTGGAAGAAGGTACTGAAGGCACTGTTGCTAGGTTTGCAGATGATACAAAGATCTGTAGAGGGACAGGTAGTATTGAGGAAGCAAGGGGGCTGCAGAAGGATTTGGAGAGGCTAGGAGAGTGGGGAATGAAGTGACAGATGAAATACAATGTGGAAAAGTGTGAGGAGGTTATGCACTTTGGAACGAGGAATTTAGGCACAGACTATTTTTTAAGTGCGGAAATGCTCAGGAAATCAGAAGCACAAAGGGACTTGGGAGTCCTTGTTCACGATTCCCTTCAGGTTAACGTGCAGGTTTAGTCGGCAATTAGGAAGGCAAATGCAATGTTAGCATTCATGTCAAGAGGGCTAGAATACAAGACCAGGGATGTACTCCTGAGGCTGTATAAGGCTCTGGTCAGAACCCATTTTAAGTATTGTGAGCAGTTTTGGGCCCCGTATCTAAGGAAAGATGTGCTGTCCTTGGAAAGGGTCGAGAGGAGGTTCACAAGAATGATTCCTGGAATGAAGGACTTGTCATATGAGGAACAGTTGGGGACTCTGGGTCTGTACTCGTTGGAGTTTAGAAGGATGAGGGAGGATCTTATTGAAACTTGCAGGATACTGCGAGGCCTGGATAGAGTGGACGTGGAGAGGATGTTTGTAGGAAAAACTAGAACCAGGGGACACAATCTCAGACTAAAGGGACAATCCTTTAAAACAGAGGGAGGAGGAATTTCTTCAGCCAGAGGGTGGTGAATCTGTGGAACTCGTTGCCGCAGAAAGCTGTGGAGGCCAAATCACTGAGGGTCTTTAAGACAGAGATAGATAGGTTCTTGATTAATGGGGAATCAGGGGTTATGGGGAGAAGGCAGGAGAATGGGGAGGTGAGAAAAATATCATCCATGATTGAATGGCGGAGCAGACTCGATGGGCCGAGTGGCCTAATTCTGCTTCTATGTCTTGTGGCCGTATGGTGTTCTGTCTGTTTCTTGAGTCCCTGTTTAACCGTCTGTAATCACTTCATCCATCGTAGGAGGGTTTGCGGACTTGGTCTGCAGAGGTCGACGGCTCAACGCATCAACATGCGCAATCTGGGTCCCTGGGTGGTGCTCGAAAGAGTATTCATAAGCGACCAATAAGAGCTCAGCGCTGAATCTTTGCAGACGATATTGGTGGGATTGCCTTGTCTTCATGGAAGAGGCTTAGAAATGGCTTGTGATCAGCCATGAAAAGAATGACGGCCATAGACGTATTGGAGAAATTGGTTTGCACTAAATATGACCGGAAGACCTTCTTTTTCAATCTGGACATATTTTCTTTCGGCCGCAGCTAGCATCTGGGGGCCAGAAGCAATCGGACGGTCATGGCTGACATCCATTCAATGGGACAAATCTGTCCCATGCCATATGGCGATGCATTGCACGTGACATCCAACGGTTTTCAGGAGTCAAAATGTGTCAACAACCCTGAAGAAGACAACCGCCCCTTCACCTTGTTAAATGCCATATCCTGGGCCTTGTCTCAAGCACAAGGCTGGCATTTTTCCAAAAGCAAGTGGAGGGGGATGAGGATGGTAGCCAAATTTGGAATAATGTGCCCAGAATAATTTACTAACCCTGTGGCGTCTCATAGAGCGGGGGCCATTCTCGTTCCTTCTCGGCAACTGGGTGTAGGCTGTCTCAGTCCATCCATTTTCCCAAATATACTACTTCTTTCACCTGAAACACGCACTTTGCGTAGCGCAGGCAGACCTCATATTCGTAAAACCGCCACAACATCACCTCGAGATTCAATAAATGTTCTTGTTCCATGGCCCCTGCGACTAACATATCATCCAAATAAACCGCAACATGCGGCAATCCACACAGAATGTTCTCCATGACGCGTTGGAAGATTGCGCACGCTGAGGAGACCCCGATAGGAAACCAGGTGTGCTCATAGTCGCTTGTGACATCATTCCGTGAGGATTCATTGAGCTCCAGCTGTAGATAAGCATTGCTCATGTCTAATTTTGTGAATGTACAGCCGTCAGCCAATGTTGCATATAATCCTCAGTGTGAGTTAAAGGGTAACGGTCCAATCTTGAAGCTGTGCTCACTGTCAATTTATAGTCTCCACAGAGGTGGACTGCCTTATCCGGCTTCATGACGGGGGCCAGTGCCACCGCCCAATCAGTGAAGCGCACAGGCCGAATAATGCCCAAACTTTCCAAACGCTGAAGTTCAGCCTCAACCTTCTCCACTATGGCGTAGGGAACTGGGCGGGCACAAAAGTATCAGCGCTGCGTTTCTGGGTCCACCTGGATTTTAATCACAGCCCCTTTCATGATACCCAAACCAGGCTGGAAAATCTTCTGGAATTTGCTCAATACCATACAGAAACCACCATATCCCATTTGGAGGATATATTGCCAATCAAACTGCAGCTGGTGTAGCCAATCACGGCCCAACAGGCTAAGGCCATTTCCTTGCACAACAATGAGGGGAAGGTGCACAGACTGGTGCCCATAAACCACCAGAGTGAGGGTGGACCCTATTATATTCAGTCGTTCCCCTATATTAGTTGCCAAATGAGATCTGTGTCAGCTGAAGACAAAGTATGCATTCTTTGTTTGACAGGATCAAAAGTGCTCTGCACCACTACCGAAAAGGCCATTCCCATATCGAGTTTCATTTGGAGCATATTACCATTCACTCGTATCGGAACACGAATAGGGGCAACGTGGCCGCTGCCAAACAGTTCAGCTGCATCTCAGCCTCATCCTCTGCCTCTTCTGGATCACCCGGATGTAAGGCGCGGCCTGAGTCTGATGCCTACATCGACAAGGGCGCCTGTTGCGCTGGCCTTCCTGCTGCTGGCAGGTATGCCTAGACTGGTGTCCACCTGTAGCACATGGGTCAGAATCACCTTAAGCTGATCTTGCGTCTCAGCAGCTGGCTCTTTGCCCAGAAGTTACAGTGCTGTTTGGTCCAGGCCGCGTGGTTACAACGTGAGGGGTGTTATGGGCGAGGATTTTCAGAACCCCAAAATGTATCATGGAGTTCAACTAACTTCTCCTTTAATGGATTTGTTGCTTTTTCGAGCACAGGGCTTTTTCCCCCAGGTGTGGTATTACAATTATGGACACATGGGTTTTTAAACACAAAACACTGTTTATTCCATGAACTCAACTTAACATCTTAAATAAACATTGGATCTCTTAACACCCCTTACTTCAAAGATAACTCAGAAAATATTGCAACAGTAAATAACTCCTTAAAATGTTCCTTCAAACTTCCAAGAGACTTAACACCTTTAAACAAAGTCACATCAGGTTAAAGGATATATATATTTTCTGTAGAATGGCAGAGATATATTACGCTTGGTTTACTTCAGCTTCAGCACACTGCTTTCTTCCTGCAAACTCTCTGGAAACACACAGACACACCCAAGCTGCTCACAGCAAAACAGCCAGGCACTTTTAAACTGCTCTCAGCAAAACCAGCCAGGCACTTTTTAAACTAACTGCAGCTCTCTTTCAAAACTAAAACTAAAAACCTGCAAAACACAGACTGCAAAATGGCTGAACTGAGCTGAGCCCCACCCACTCTCTGACATCACTGTTTTCTTAAAGGTACATTGCTTAAACATCCATGTCTTAAAAGTACTCTCACATGATAGGGGTGACACCCCAAAACATTCAACTCCATCCCTTGTGTCTCTTGGATGCTGTGTTCCGCCTTTCTTGGGATAGGGAGATGAAAGGTTAGGGAGACTTCACCCAAAAGCTTTATGGGTTTCTATAGTATTGATATTGCAGACCAAATGATAAAGGAGCATACTGAACAAAACAGTTGCATGCTCACAAAAACTTGGCTATCTTCCGTAGCTGAGGCACAAACTTTGTGACGGTCTCACCGGTGGACCTCTCCACGGTATTAAACCGATATATTTGAACCATTATCGACAGGGTTGGGTTGAAGTGTTGCGCCATAAGCTGGTCGAATGTCGTTGTTGGTTATGTGAGACTCCGGATCATCCCGAACGTATGCAGTCCAAAGCCCATTGACAGTATGACCGTCTTGCGCTCGTTCCCCATGATTTTTTGGCCTGGAAGAAAGAACGTATTCGTTCAGCACATTGGTTCTACAACATCGCGTCAAATGTATCTTACAGCCCAAACAGAGACATGGCAAATCAAAGAAATCCAAACATGGGTCCAGAAAATGGGGGAGGTGGCTCAGCTGAGTAGATCACAGCATCGACAGCAAACCAGTTTACTTCTCGTCACCAGTTTATTAAGGTCATGAGGAGTCCATACCGAGGTTTATTTACAAACGATATGTGCACACTTCTGGTATACCCCTACCGGGTTCCTGCTTGGTGCCTTACTGGCCGACCTTATAGACACCGGATAATTGAGATACCCCACTCCTAGGTTGGGAGCTCGTACTCCACAAGGAGCATGGGGAAGACAAGCATTCCCACCCTTCGGTCCGCTCCAGGGTATTACACGCCCGTCATCTCTTTTAGGGATGACTCATCAAATTAAGTGCGACACAGGCACTTAACTGAACAATGGCGGCTCTACCCTTGGATCAAGGACATCTGGGACAGAATCTTGCCCGCCAAGAACTGTGGGACAATTAGAGGCCTGCAGCTCTATTGAACAGCAATGCGACCAGGAATATAGTGGCTGCTGCCAGTACGACACTCACCCTTAGCCTAGTATCATTGCCAAGCCACAGGTAAATGACGGTAGGAGAGATCATCTCAGGTTAGCTCTCAGCAGGCTTCTCCCCTTCCCAATGCTGGGTTCCTCGATCAGGAACTGGGTGTCTCTGAATGAGGGACTCCCAACTATGAGCACACAAGTCACCCCACAAATATTTGTTGTCATGCTCCCAGCCCACCACTGGTTTATAATCAGCGGTGGTGGCATGAACCCTTAAGTGGGCATTAATTGCTCATTAAAGGACCCCAATTAGCAAAAGGGCAGGATGGCCGTTCACCGGCCTTCTCGTAATGGACATAATCAGGGTGGAGGGAGAAAGGCGGCTGGGTCACCACCCATCATCTTCCAGTCTGATTAAATGACTCCTGTCACCAAACGCCCTACGGGGGAGGCATTAAATTGCACCTGTGCACTGCACGCTAGATGAACTAAATTCATAAATCTGTTCTTTATAAACTGATGTGGAGATGCCGGCATTGGACTGGGGCGGGCACAGTAAGAAGTCTTATAACGCCAGGTTAAAGTCCAACAGGTTTGTTTTGAATCTCTAGCTTTCAGAGTGCAGCACCTTCCTCATTCACCTGAAGACTTGTAAGACTTCTTATTTTATAAACTATTTACAATTTTTCTACTCAATTAACAGGAGGAATTGCAAATGTGCAAATGTTTAAGAAAGATACAAAAGTGTAAGTCGAACATAGTGGCAGATCAAATCAATATATGGTTGCGTACATTTTATATTTTACAAGTTACTAATTTGAGTTGCTCTTTTTTCCTCCTCATGTTATCTTGTCAGGTCAGACAAGGACAGATCTAAATGGGCTGCCATCTAGAATTATATAGTCAAGTCCCCATAACAGCATAATTGAGTCACTTAGTAATGAAAAACATAATAATAATAATAATAATTGCTTATTGTCTCGAGTAGGCTTCAATGAAGTTACTGTGAAAAGCCCCTAGTTGCCACATTCCGGTGCCTGCTCGGGCAGGCTGGTACGGGAATCAAGTCATGGATCAAGTCATCCATAATGTGCAGAGAAAATTTAGCTATCTTTGACCAAATCTGGTTCCTACTACTCTTTAATCATTCAGCAAACTATAAAAACCCAGTAGTCAGACGTTTTGCTTCAAATGGACAAATTCATGGTGCAGTTAGACCTTCTGTACATTAACAAAACAGAATCATTTATTTTTGCATGAGGATACGTTATTGAAATACGGTATTATTGATGCTCCAGACATTTTTGACACTGCAGATTTACCAAGTCTTTCCCATTAGGTCTGACAGGCACTCATTTTAGTTCAAAAATGTGACCTATCTTCATTCTTTCACTCAAAAGATGAACAACGGCTTCATTCGTTGAGCCTGTACAGGCCGTCTGTGCCACGCTTGCTGATCATAAATAACATTCTTAATGTTTCTCTAAAACTACTGAATTGAATGGGAAGTGTTTTGCTAGATTGGAATTCAATGCTTGGATCATGGATACAGTAAGTGGTATGGATATTCTCAAAAGCAAAGGATATATAGCAATTATTACAAAAACAATTCTCTCAGGCTGTTAAACTTATGAGTTATGAGGAATTAGTTGGACAGGTATTGATACCTTAATATACATGAATACAATTATTTTACATTATGCTGCTCCAAGTGCTTCTTTTCTAAAAGTTTGAAAGAAGGGGTTTCAATCTTGGGACACTAACAGCAATGCTGGTGAAAGAGGGAGCTGCTAATTTGGGAAGAGCTCCACTTAAACTGGGCTGGAATCAATGTCCTGGTGATTCATATAACTAGGCTTGAGGATAGGATTTTAAATTAAAATCGAGTAGGGAAGGGTCAGGTGAAGGGGATGCAGGCATCTAAAGAGAATAGTTGAGGCTTTTTGGGTAAGCCAAGTAGAGTTGGACAGGAACAGACAAGAGAGGAGGAATATTTCATCAATGAATCAGGTTCATGCAAAGAATAGGATTCAAAATAAAATTGAAATTCTTGAATCTGCGAAGCATTCATAAAAAAAACAGATGAACTACAGGCATAGAGATGAATAGTTCAGGTCTAATCATCATTGGAGACATGGGGCAGGACATCCAGGCAGGAACATGGGGCAAGATTCCCGCCGGGTCGGAGAATCGCTGGGGGCTGGCGTGAATCCCGCCCCCGCCGGCATCGGAGATTCGGCGGGGGCGGGAATCGCGCTGCGCCGGTTGGCGGGCCCCCCGTGATTCTCCGGCCCGGATGGGCCGAAGTCCCCTACCTTACTGGCGGGACAAGGTGGCGCGGGCGGGCTCCGGGGTCCTGGGGCGGGCGGGGGGCAATCTGGCCCCGGGGGGTGCCCCCACGGTGGTCTGGCCCGCGATCGGAGCCCACCGATCCGCGGGCGGGCCTGTGCCGTGGAGGCACTCTTTTCCTTCCGCCTTCGCCACGGTCATCGCCATGGCGGAGGCAGAAGAGACTCCTCCACAGCGCATGCGCGGGGATGCCGTGAGCGGCCGCTAACGCTCCTGCGCATGCGCCGCCCGGCAATGTCATTTCCGCGCAAGCAACACTGCCGTCCAGCCTTTGAGAGCAAAGGTCTCTGCAATTGTGTCTCTGGTATGCTGTCAGATGGGCTAGAGGGCAATGTATTGGATCCTTAATCCTCGCATTCCGATTTCTATTCAAAATCTCCCTTCCTCGATTTGCTCTGGGGGGGGGCGGTGGTTGGGAACCTGGCAATCTCCATAACTTCTTCCTCTATTACAGGAACAATGTGAAAATGGGGAATTCCTCCTCTGGTCTGTGTCCCCTTCTCAGGTATTATGAGTCTTTTTCTTCTCCAAGAACAAAGAGACGGATATAAGGAGAATGAAGAAGTCATAGCAGCTGCCAGGAATTAAGTGCATACATGCAGGAAGCCCTTGTTGTGAACAGAGAACAAAGTACATCACAGGGACGGGGCCTTCTGCCTGAATGCCCAGATCCCTCTGCATGTTAATGTTCCTAAGGGTTCTGCCATTTACAGTATAATTCATACCTGGATTTGAACCTCCAAAATGCATCACCTCGCATTTGTCGAGATTAAACTCCATCTGCCATTTCTGTTCCCAAGTCTCCAATCTATCTATACACTATTTTATCCTCTGGCAATCCTCGGCACCATCAGCAACTCCACCAATCTTCGTGTCATCCACAAACTTATGAGTCAGACCACTCACATTTTCATCCAGATCATTTATATATACTACAAGCAACCGAGGTCACAGCACTGATCCCAGCGGAACACCACTAGCTACAGATCTCCATTCTGAAAAATACCCTTCCACTGCGACTCTTCGTCTTCTTTAGCCAAGCCATTTCTGTATCCATCTAGACAGCCCATCCTGAATCCCATGTGATTATAGTTTTTGTACCAGTCTGCCATGTGGGACCATGGCAAATGCCTTACTAAAGTCCCTATAAACTACATCCACAGCCCTTCCCTCATCAATTTTCTTTGTCACCTTTTCAAAAACTCAACCAAGTTGGTGAGACATGACCTTCCCCAAACAAAACCATGCTGCCTGTCACTAACTAATCCATTTTCCTGCAAATGTGCATATATCCTGTCCCTCAGTATCTTTTCCAAAAGCTTCCCCACCAGGCGCACCGACCTATAATTTGCTGGTTTAACCCTGCTTCCTTTCTTAAACTAGAGAACAACATTGGCTATTCTCCAGTCCTCTGGAACCTCGCCTGTGATCAAAGAGGATGTGAAGATATCTGTTAAGGCCCCAGCTACTTCTCCCCTTGCCTCCCGCAGTAACCTGAGATAGATCCCATCCGGCCCTGGGGACTTATCTTCCTTAATGCAATTTAGGATATTCAACACTTCCTCCTTTGATATATTGACATTCTCCAGAGCATTCATGCACCTATCCCTGACCTCAACATCCGTCATGTCCTTCTCCTTGGTGAATACTGATACAAAGTACTCATTAAGGATTTCATCCATTTCCTGTGGTTCCACGCATAACCTCCCTCCATTGTCCTTGAATGGGCCTATTCTTTCTCTTGCTACCCTCTTGCTTCTAATATATGCATAAAAAGCCATGAGATTCTCCTTGACCATTTTTACTAAAGACATTCCATGGCCCCTTTTAGCCCTCCTAATTCCACATTTAAGTTCCTTCCTACTTTCACTGTACTCCTCAAGCGCTTCGTCAGTTTTTAGATGCCTAGACCTATTGTATGCTTTCTTTTTCCTTTTGACTAAGCTTACAATTTCCCTTGTCATCCATGGTTCCCGAATCCTGCCATTTCTTTCCTTTATTTTTGCAGGGACATGCCTGTCCTGCATTTCAATGAACTGGCCTTTAAAAGCCTCCCACATGTCAGACGTGGATTTGCCCTCAAATAGCCGCTCCCAATCCACATTCCACAGTTCCTGTCTAATTTGGATGTAATTGGCCCTCCCCGAATTAAGCACCCTCTCCCAAGGGTCACTCTTGTCCTTATCCATGGCTACTCAAAATCTTATGGAATTATGGTCGCTACGCCCAATACGCTCCCCCACTGAAACATCAATTACCTGGCCTGGTTCATTTCCCAAAACCAAGTCCGGTATGGCCCTTCCCTGGTTGGATTGTCAACATACTCTATCAAAAAGCCCTCCTGGACACATCTAACAAATTTTTCTCCATCCGAGCCTCTGGCTGTAAGGGATTCCCAGTCAATATGGGGGAAGTTAGTCACCCATCACAACTACCCTGCTTTTTTCACACCTTTTCCGTATCTGACTACACAACTGCACCTCTGTCTCCTGAGGGCTGTTGGGAGGTCGATAGTACACTCCCAACATTGTAATTTCACCCTTCTTATTCCTGAGCTCCACCCATAATGCCTCACTACAAGATCCCTTCAATGTGTCCTTACTCAACACAGCTATGATCTGCTCCCTAATCAGCAGTGCAACTCTCCCACCTCTTTTGTTTCCCCTTCTGTCCATCTAAAACATCGGTATCCCGGAATGTTATCTGCCAGTCTTGTCTCTCTTTTAACCATGCCTCCGTATTTGCAATTACATCATAGTTCCATGCAGTAATCCAGGCTCTCAATTCATCTGTCTTACCTGTTATACATCTTGCATTGAAGTAAACGCATTTCAGATCTACAGTCCCGGCGGCTTCCCTCTGCCGTCTCGTACTCTGCATTATGTTTATCTCAGTTTCACTTTTTTCCCTACTCTCTACACTTATTGGCCTGCTTTTCTGTTTCCCACGTCCCGCGACACTAGTTTAAACCCTCCTGAACAGCACTAGCAAACCTCCCGCCCATATTGGTGCCTCTCCAGTTTACGTGCAACCTGTTCTTCTTGGACATGTCCCACCTTCCCCAGAAGACACCCCAGTGATCCAAATATCTAAAGCCCGCCCTCCTATACCAGCTCTTTAGCCACGTGTTCAACTGTACTATCTTCCTGTTTCAAGCCTCATTATCACGTGGCACGGGCAGTATTCATGAAATGACGACCCTCGAGGTCCTGCTTTATAGCTCCAGACCTAACTCCCTGAATTGTCTTTGCAGGATCTCTTCCTGCTTCTTTAACCAATTAGCCCAAATGTGGACAATGACATCTGTCTCTTTACCCTCCTGTTTCAGGATGCCCTGCAGCTGTTTGGAGACATCCAGGACCCAGGCACCAGGGAGGCAACACACCGTCCTAGAGTCCCGTTTGCGGCCACAGAAATGCCTGTCTGTGCCCCAACTATCGAGTCTCCTACTGCTATCACTCTCTTGGACTTAGCCTGCTTCTGCTCTACAGCAGAACCAGTTGTGGTGCCACAGGCCTAACTGCTGCTGCTATCTTCCCCTGAGAGGCTATCCCCCTCAACAGTTCCAAAACACTATAACTGTTTGAGAAGGGAATATCCACAAGAGGCTCCTGCCTTACCTGCCTACCTCTCCTGGCGGTCACCCATCTACCTGTCTGAACCTCTGTTGTGACCACCTCCCTGAAGCTAGTGTCTATCACACTCTCTGCCCCCTCTACGCTCCGCAATGTGTCCAACTGCTGCACCAAATGAACTACGAGGTCCGTGAGGAGATGTAGCTGGTCACACTTCCCGCAGCCAGAGTCGTCAGGGACTCTAGAAAGCTCCCTGATCTCATACATCTGGCAGGAGGAGCATATCATTGCCCTAACTGCCATATCTGCCCTTGTTCAATTAAGAAAGATATAAGAATAAGAATCTTACCTTTCTTGTCCTCCTCATAGTGCATTTTATTTGGTTAGAGGAGGAGGGAGGGAGGGAAAGAATAATATAGTGTTTTGGGCATAACTGCTCCTTGACACCAGTTCTTCAGCTACCCACAGTACAATCGAGGTGACTGAGTTGACGGCTCCCAGAATCCTCTTCTGCCGCCTCTGCTGGCCTCTACGGCCAATGCCAGCAGCTCACAGACATAAGAAGCTGCATGTACCCATGCTGGCAAGTCTTCAACAGCAGTGCTCGAGATCTAAGCCCAATTGATGGGTTAGGAGGTAGGCAAGGACACACATTCCTCCCATGTTCACAAGCAGAATGCAGCCTCTGGCTCCTTTCGATGGCATGTCTGCTGGAGGTTGAATACCCAGAAGCCTCTCATGACAGTCTGGTTTGCACTTACCTTACCAGAGAAAATAAGGTAACCAAACCTCTTCCGGCAGTGGACACAGTCCACCTTACCGTATTTAGTCTGCTAATGTTCTCAGCAATCTTGATCTATGGATGCTTGCTTTCGGAGCATGGCCTTCTCCTGCCACCCTTCGGAAATAGGACCTCGCTCCTCTCCCTTATTGCCTCATTGAGGACTTTAAGGTCAACATCTTGCATTGCTGCTGCTTCAATTGCTTCAGTAAAACAGCAACATTAATGGCTGTTGTGATTTGTTTAAATGGGACCTGTATTCGCTCAGTCCTGCCCCCATTCTTGCCTAGCATGACTAATTGGATGCTCAACCTACATTTTAGCCAATTTGCAGGCAACCTCTGTGAAAAGCGGGGCTATAACTGCTCCCTCGGGGGGTGGGATCAGTACCATGAAATTGTCACAATGTTGGTTCCCTGATCCCGGAAGAAAAATCAGGCCCACGTAACCAAGGTTTGGAGGTAAATATTACAGAATACACAACATTTTGAAAAGGCAGAAAAGCAGGAAGAGGAGTACTCCTGATAGTAAAGGATGAAATAATGACAGTCAGAAGAAAGGATCTTCATTCAGAAGATCAGAAATGGGTGGAGATTAGGAATAACAGAGGTCAGAAAATGCTGGTGGGAGTAGTGGTTGGCCTCCAACATTAATTATATCGTTGGACAAAGCATTAAGCAAGAACAATTTAGAGCCTGCTACAAAGGCATTTTTTCTAAAAATTGGGGACTTAAATTTTCATAAATGTTGGACCAATTAATTTGGCAAAAGTGGTGTGGAAGATGAGTTTGTAAAGTGCTTTTGTGACAGTCTCCTCGAACAATACATTGAGGAACAAACTAGGGATAAAGCTATTTCAGATCTAGTACTGTGCATTGAAAGAGGCTTAATTATAATCTCAGAGGAAAAGATCCTCTGGGAAAAGTGTTGACAATATAATTGAATTCCATCCTATGTTTGAGGGCAAAATGCTCCAGTCCAAAACACAAATCTTAAACATACAAAAAAAGTCAATGATATAAGTATGTAAGGAGAGTTGGTTAAGGTTGATTGGCTAAAAAGACTAAAAATGTATGATGGTAAATAAGCAGTGGAAACATTTAAAGAAAAAAGTCTAAATGTTTTTAAAAATGATTAATTATTAAATATTTAAAATATTAACTATTAAAAACTCAGCAAGAAAAATCCATCCGTGGCTCACTAGGGAAGTTAAGAACGTATTGGATTAAAAGAAGAGGCTTATCATGTTGCAAGGAAGAGTAGTAAGCCTAAGTAGTAAACCTTTGAGAAGGTTTTAGAAACCGGGGCACGATTCAGCGGATTTTAGTTAATGTCTGCTGAATAGTGCATTTAGTGGGATATTTCTCGGTGTTAAACAGCACTCTAGGACACCATTTTATTTAAACGGCAACTGGAGAGATGATCCCTTGTTGTAACACATGTTCAATCTTGCAGTTGACTTTGTCTAAGAGTCGGTGAGGGACATTCCATGGAGTAAAAAGACAAATAGGCTTCGCAGCTGTCCAGGGATAATGTAATATCCTCAGCCAGATTCTCCGTTCCTGAGATTAAGTATTGATGCCGCGGCAAGATTTATGGAGTTCTGCAACAGCAAAACTGGTGCCTCACCTGGACAGATTCAACGACTGTTGAGGGACTAACACTGGCGCCACATGGAACACAATCGATTCCAATGAGAAACGGTGTGGGATTCACAGGGTTCGTGATTGGCACTCAGGAGGCTGACAAGCTTCAACCACATACACACTTCGCTGCCCACACACATCATCCCAGCCAACAAGGTGGCAGCAAGACGCGGAGCCCCAAGGTTCACCAGCACGGGATTGGATATCCTGCTGGGCGCTGTGGAGGAGAGAGGGGCGACCTTGTACCCCGGGGTGGGAAGGTGACTAGCCGTCGCCATTCACCGGCTTGGATGCAGGTGGCAGAGCGGTCAGCACCGTGGACAACGCCATCCCTACCAGCCAGCCGTGCCAGAAAAAACTGCACAACCTCATTAGGGCAGCCAGGGTGAGTAGGCAGGTACTGTGTCCCTGGCACTAATCCCTGTCCCGGGCCGGGATTCTCCAAAAATGCAGCTAAGTGTTGACGCCGGCGTAAACACCGGAGTGTTTCATGCTGGCGTCAAGGGGCCTCTTATCCCAGCGATTCTGTGGCCCACAGGGGGCTAGCACGGCACCAGAGTGCACGGCTCCAGCTGCCTTACACGGCCCTGCACTGCTGGCCGCGGGTCCGCGCATGTGCGCGGCGGCCGTTTCCGCGCCGAAGCCGCGCAACATGACGGAGCCACACAGTGGGCTGGCACGGAAGAAGGTAGGCCCCCCCCGCCAGATCAGTCCAATTTCTGCACGAGGTGATGGGATAAAGATAAACCTTCATCATAGTTTACAATGTTGTGTGAAACCTTTCATTCTGCTACTGATTTGTTAGTTATGCCATGCCTAAAAAGGCACAATTCAAAATAAAATCCCCAAGCAGTAACTTCACAAACTGTTAGAAATTTTGCTACCACAAACTTAAATTTCATGATTTTTGGGGGGAATTTAAGCAATATTGCTGCTTGAAATATTTGGTAATACATTAAAGTGGAATGACATCCTCCCCGTGTTTGCGTGGGTTTCCTCCGGGTGCTCCGGTTTCCTCCCACAGTCCAAAGATGTGCAGGTTAGGTGGATTGGCTATGATAAATTGCCCTTAGTGTCCAAAATTGCCCTTGGTGTTGGGTGGAGGTGTTGAGTTTGGGTAGGGGGCTCTTTCCAAGAGCCGGTGCAGACTCAAAGGGCCGAATGGCCTCCTTCTGCACTGTAAGTTCAATGATAATCTATGATTAATCTAGGACAAAGGTTCGGCACAACATCGTGGGCCGAAGGGCCTGTTCTGTGCTGTATTTTCTATGTTCTATGTTCTATGACACTTTATGGTGAGTTTGCGTGTACTGCAGCATGTGACAGAGAAGAGTTACCTGAGCTACTCAGAAGGTTCCAACACAGTTTATTTAGAGGAGGAATTGCTTCTGATGTTGGAACAGATCTGATGGAATTATTTGCTCCCCAATGTCCCTTATTTCCTACTTGCACGTAAATCCATCATCTGTTTGAACAAATTACTCATCATCTGGGAAAATGGACCTCCTAGCCTTTGCAGTTGGACTGGGAAATGGAGGGCTGGCAAGGTGACGGGATAAGGGATCGAAAGGGGAGCCCAACATCCTCCTGTTGCCATGCTACATTGCCAGCAGTTGAAAAGCTGGCCGCTCAGATGCCCACAAGGAGGATAATTAGGGCAGATTTTTGATCTATAAGGGTGTCAAGAGTTTGGAGGGAGCCAGGCAGGAAAGCGGAGTTGGGAGCACGACTAGATGAGTTGTTATCTTATTGAATGGCATAGCAGGCCTGAAGGAGTGAATAGCCTACTCTTGTTCCTATTTCTTAATGAGTCATTTCAGTGCCATTTCCTGTCTACTGGTGGGCCCACTCTCATAAGGGAAACTGCCAGTTTCCTCTAATCAGATTCCAAATTGTGGGGGGGCGTACCCTCATTAAGGGTTCTACATGGTCCACAGAGGATCTATTCCACCATTGCCAGTCCTCAACAATACTCCCACCCTGAGCAGCCATATTCACCTTTCGGGTATGCAGGGCTTAAAGCTCTACCATTCAGAAAATTCTGCCCTATGTGTTTCTTAACATTTCTGTCTATTAATTACTGAGACTATCTTCAGAGAGAATAACTTGGATATTTGTGTGACCACAACACTTACAACCAATAGTTACTTATCATAAAGCTAAAGCTAATGTTGATGTTAACTGATCTCAATTCAATTTCCTCCCACTGTTAAAATTAGTAGATAATGGGCTGAATTCTCCGTTTAGGGGTCTAAGCGCTGGTGCCAGCGGAGCATGTGTGGTCTTTTAAGACTGAAAAATCAGCGTGAAACCCTCTCCGATTCCAGTACAGGTGAGGGGCTAGCACCGGCGCTGACTGAAAGCCCCGCTGCCCGTGCTGAAAATGGCCGGAGAATGGCCTGGTCCCAGGCCGCGCATAGCTGATGACCTGCACTGGTCGCGCCATACAACATGACGCCGGCCTTGCGTGGCCCCAACCCGCCAACCACGACCACACAGCCCACCCCGTGGCTACCCCCCACCAGTCCCCCCAGCCCTTGCAAAAGTCTTCCCGGCCAGCGGCATGGATGCCGGCCGGGTTTGGTGGCACTGCACACAATCCGCAGCTGTCACACCAGATTCCCGCATGGTTGGGACCGCATGTGGCCTGCACCGCCGGGAACTCGGCCCATCGGGGGCGGAGCATCGCGGGTGACACGCCAACGCTGTTGAAATGGCATGTCACATCGATGCCAATTTGGAGGGGACGGAGCATGGTGGACTGGCGTCAAACCGGCGCCGGCCCCAATTTCGGCGCGAAAATCCATTCTCTGAACAATCGGCGAACACGATTTCGCCGTCGGGCTAGGGAAAATCCCGCCCCATTACTTGCATTTTTTTGCATTAACAGAGAAATGTCCCAAAGAACTTCACGGAGCGGTTAATAAGTAATGGAAACTGAGGCAAAAATGAGCAAGACTGAAAGCTTGGTCAAAGGGGTTGGTTTTAAGAAGGGTTTCAAAGAAGGAGAAGAAGGGGTTTAAGGAGAGAATTACAGAATCGGAGCCTAGGCAGCTAAAAGTACAGCTGTTAACGGTGTTGCAAAGGGAGGGTCTTTGTACAAGTTCAAGGAACAGATAGTTTAGGGTTTTGCAACCCAGGATAATACCAGAATACTGAGTATTTTTAGCAGAATGAGGTCCAAATTGGGCAGGAGGACATTCTGTTAACATTACATTCTGCAGTCTCTCTTTCCTTCCCCATGTACGGTATGCGTTGTCTGCATAGCATGCAAGAAACAATACTTTTCACTGTATACTAATACATGTGACAATAATAAATCAAATCAATTCAGAGGAAAGGTGCCAAGGAGAGCGGAGATAAATATTGGAAATATGAGGGGCAGGATTCTCCGTTGGCTGACGACGAAATTGCGAAACGCGACTGGGTGAAGAATAGGTTCCGACATCGAAATCGCGGCGGACGCTGATTTGACACCAAATTGCAACTTTTCATCACCTCGACAACGGCATCAATGTGGCCCAGAACGCACGTACAGTAAACACCATTTGCATATCATTAGCGGCCTGACCCGGTATTCTCCGGTGCCTCCGGGATTCTCTGCATCCGATGGGTCGAGTACCCGACGGTGCGGTTCACTTGTGCTTTTAAAAATCGTGAAACTGGTGTCGTGGCTGCTGAGGGAGAGAGAGAGGATACAAAATGTCTCCAACATCGCCAAAGTTTGCTGACAGTTGTGCCACTGGCCGGGGGCTTCTGCCAGGGCTGGGGGGAGTAGCGGGGGATGGTCAGGAGGTGGGTTGTGGGGTCGGGGTGGACAGGCATGGAACACCATTGCCGCAGCTGGAAAGGCAGCCATGCAGCTGTGCATGTCACTGACAGCCCACTGCGAATTTAGGTCCACTGGTCATATAAATGTCCTCCCAGGCCACCCCCTAGGTGCCCCAGCCGACCCATCAGCTGTATGGGCGCGCTCCAGCACAATGAGTGCCATCTTCTTGGCTGGGATGACTGTGCTTGGGGAGTGTGGTGTTTTTGTGGCTACAGATTGTCAGCCTCCCAAGTGTCATGCACGGACCTGGCGAATCCAGCACCGTTTTCCATTGGAATTGATTGTGTTCCACGTGGCGCCGGTGCTAGCTCCTCCACCATCGCTGAATCGGTCCAGGTTCTGCGCCAGGTTTGCTGTCGTGAAAGTCCACGAATTACAATTTAACTTAAGTGAACCCAAATCACGATCGGCATGGGGTCGAAGAATGGGCGTTGGTGCCGAAATCCGGCGGGATGCTGCTCCCGCGATTCTCCGGTCCCTGGAGAATCGCGCGTGCACGGTCTACACGACGTGGGTCGGGGGCCATTAACAGAGAACCCCGTCGTGGTTCTCCGATGAAAACTGGCCGAGCTCCCAACGGCATGGGATCTCGGGGGGTCTACTTCTTTCGTCAGGGTCCGTGGTGCAATTCCGCCATGTCGCCCGGGCCGCCGCCGCAGGCCGCCATGCGCATGCGCAAACTCCCGACCGGAAGTGCAGGGCCCCATTTCCACAGCCAGAGCTGCAGGAAGCACTCCGGGGCCCTGCTAGCCCCCTGCAAATTGGAGAATCACTCTGGGCTTTCTTAAGGAAAGTCCAGAGTGGAAACGCCCGCGTTTTGACGTGGGCGTGGTGACATAGCCCCATTATTGGAGAATCCAGCCCCCAGGCTATCCCATTCTGAGACTTTCTTTAAGAAGATTAAATGCGAGTTCGACCTTCACTGCTTTAAAAATCCAATCTCAAGTGGCAGCATTCTTCAGACTTGGAATCTCATTCTTCGTTGAATTGAAATATCCTTAGGCTATATCACCATTTTAAAAATGCAAGATGTTAAATAGTTTAGCTTGACTATTACAATACCAGAGCAGATAAATATTCTGTCTGGAACATTACGAAAGCACCTGTTTGAAAAATCATTACTCTTCCAATTGATAGCGTTACTGCAATTAAATCTGAACAAACTTCTGTCAGAATGAAGTATTTCCAGTTATTTTACATTTACAAAAGTTTTCTGTATATTTCGCTAACACTTTTGGGAAAAAAAAACACAGCTGGAGAAGGACTAGGTGATCATCATTCGAGTGATACTAATACCTGCTTGGACTGTGTGTGAAGTCGGGTGCGATGCCTGGGTCTGTGTGTCTCTCTCGTGGGGACCATGGATTGGTTTCAATTTGGGTTGGTTTTTGAAGCGGGCAGGGAGCTGGATTGGGGGTTTGCCGCTGTCCACACTCTGAGCTCTGGCTTTGAAACTCTGATAAAGTAATTTTAAAAATATTTTTTTTAAATAGTATATTTGAGAGAGCAATAAATGATTAGATCATGTAACAAAATTTCTCTAAAATTGGAGACATATTTAGTTGAATTAAATATGATTACTCTAAAAATATTAAAACAAAAAGGGTGTTAACATTTTTCGGCATTATAGTACTGCTGGTTCATGACTTGTTAATTAGTTCCATTTTGCTACAATAAGTAACGTTTGATGTGTTCTGTACTCTGGGATAACACAGGCTGCAACTGGAAGCAGCTTCGACCAAAAGATACTCCCAACCTTGAAGTTAGTTCAATCTGATTTATTGAACCAGGAGCACAGTTAGCACAGTTCTCTATGCGTTCGACTCTCTGCTAACCTAAGTGTGAACCAGACTAGCTCTTAGCCATGAACTGGAGGTGTGATACTGTAAATACACCCTGACTCACTCTGTAGATGTTCATCAGTGGAAAGAACTGGAGTGTGAGTGCCTCATGCCTTCTATGGTGAGATACCACGCCTGAGTGTCCTGCCTGCTATTTGGTCATGTCCTGTTCTCTGTGTTCATTAGCTGCCTGTCTGTATATCATTATCTGCATGTTTGCATATCATGACATCTCCCCTTTTTTTTGCATGTTCTGTTGACATGTGGGAATATATTTACATGTGGTGGCATATACTAACTTATGTACAAGTGGTGGCATATGTGATCGTATTTACATGTGACGACAGTTGTCTAATGTGAGAAAACAGAACATAGCAAACAAAACAAATGTTCATAGGTCCAGGCTCTGGGGCTTGCGTCTGATCCTTGTCGACCGCCGGAGAGGTGGTGGTGGGGACGACGGCGCCTCGACAGGCGGGATGGAAGCCTGACTGGTGGCCTCGTAGTTCGAGTTATCAGGAGGTGGCAAACCAACGGACGGAAACGGAGAAGAAAGCGGTTGCGGGCAGGCAACCTTGCGCAGTGCCCGTCTGTTTCGTCGCACAACAGAAACATCAGCCATATGTACAACATACGAGCTGGGAGCAGCCTGTCGAACAACGACAGCTGGAGCAGACCAGCCACCATCCGGAATCTTGATCCTGACAGTGTCTGCCAAGGATAACACGGGCAAATCGGTGGCATGAGCATCATCGCTCTGCATTTGCTGGTTTCGGAGCTGCTGCACCGTCTGCAGCACCGGGAGGTGATCCAGGTTGGGCAAGTGTATGGCTGGAAGTGTCGTCCGCAGGTCCCTATTCATCAGGAGCTGAGCCGGCGACATGCCAGTGGACAGTGGGGTCATCCTGTAGGCAAGCAGCGTGAAGTAGCTGTCAGAAGCAGAATCCGCGGCCTTGCAGATGAGCTGTTTCACAATGTGCACCCCTTTTTCAACCTTCCCATTGGACTGCGGATAGTGTGGGCTGGAAGTGACATGTTTGAAATGGTATGACTTGGCAAACATAGACCACTCGTGGCTGCTGAAGCACGGGCCATTGTCACTCATGACAGTGAGTGGGATACCACGCCTGGAGAGCGTCTCCTTACAGGCCTTGATGACGGTCCGAGATGTGAGGTCTGAGAGCTTCACGACTTCAGGGTAATTGGAGAAATAGTCAATAATCAACACGGAGTCACGACCATTCGCACGAAAGAGGTCGATGCCAATCTTCAACCACGGAGAGCTCTCAATTTCATGCTGCTGGAGCATCTCTTTGCTCTGCGCTGGCTGGAAGTGTTGACAGGTCGCGCAGTTGAGAACCATGTTCGAAATGTCCTGGCTAATACCGGGCCAGTAGACAGCCTGCCTGGCTCTGTGTCTGCACTTCTCGAAGCCCAGGTGTCCCTCATGGATTTGGCGGAGCACCAAGCTCTGGAGACTGAGTGGAATGACAATTCGGTCCAGCTTGAGGAGGATACCATCAACCATCATCAAGGAAAGATTGCCAGCCATTGGCGAGGTTGTGCATGACACGCTGCAATAGGGGGTCTTTGGCTGTCCCCTTGCGGATACGAACCACCTTCTCATCAGACACCGGGGAGGGAGCTAGCACACAGCTGCACCTGTGATTCAATTTGCCGGTTGATTTCCAGCAGTTCACTAGGCAATGTGATGGAGCGGGACAATGCATCAGCGATAGTGAGCTCCTTGCCAAGCATGCACACTAAGTCAAAGTCGTACCTTCTGAGTTTGAGGAGGATGCGTGGCAACCGAGGCGTCATGTCGTTCAGGTCCTTGTGGATAATGTGGACCAGAGGCCTATGAACCATCTCGACAGTGAATGTCGGCAGGCCGTAGACATAGTCGAGAAACTTGAGAATGCCAGTGAGAAGACCCAGGCATTCCTTCTCTATTTGCGCATACCATGTTTCTGTGGGCGTCATGGCCCTCGATGAAGTGTCATCGCGTTGGAGCAGCAACGCACCGATGCCATCCTGGCTCGCATCTGTTGAGATCTTTGTCTCCCTGTCGGGGTTGAAAAATGCCAAGACGGGTGCAGTGGTGAGCTTGGCTTTCAGCTCCATCCACTCTGCCTGATGTGCTGCTTGCCACTCAAAGGCAGTGGACTTTTTCACCAGGTGTCGTAGGGCCGTGGTATGTGAGACCAGGTTTGGGATGAACTTGCCCAGAAAATTGACCATGCCCAGGAAGCGCATCACCACCTTCTTGTCTTCAGGGACCTTCATGGCTTTGATGGCCTTGACCTTGTCTGTGTCCGGGCACACGGCCTGCTGAGAGATCTGGTCACCTAGGAACTTGAATGTTGACATGCCAGAGCAACATTTGAACCTGTTCAGCTTCAGGCCATTGGCATGGACGCGGCGGGAAAACCCGCTGGAGACTGGAAACATGCTCTTCAAGGGTCGTGGACCACATGATGATGTCATCCAAGTGCACACGAACCCCTTCAATGCCCTCCGTCATCTGCTCCATGATGCGATGAAAGATCTCCGGTGCCGAGACACTGCCAAACGGCATGCGATTATAGCCGTATCTGCCAAACGGTGTGTTGAAGGTGCAGAGCCTTCTGCTGGACTCATCCAGCTGGATTTGCCAAAATCCATGTAATGCATTTAACTTGGCGAAAAAACGTGTGTGTGCCATCTCACTGGTGAGTTCCTCCCGCTTCGGGATGGGGTAGTGTTCACGCATTATGTTCTTATTCAGATCCTTGGGATCAATGCAGATGCGCAGGTCTCCCGAAGGCTTTCTGACACATACCATCAAGCTGACCCAGTCAGTCGGTTCGGTTACCTTGGAAATTATGCGCTGTTGCTGAAGATCCTTGAGCTGTGCCTTCAGGCGCTCCCTCAGTGGAGCCGGGATCCGGCATGGTGCGTGGACCACTGGCCTGGCATCAGGCCGTAGCAGAATCTTGTGTCGATATGGCAGAGTGCCCATCCCGTTGAACACATCCAGATTCTGAGTGAGGATGTCGTCAATGCCGGCCTGAAGATCCACATTGGAGGATGTCGTTGTGTAAACCCGCTGCACGAGGTTCAGCTGCTTGCAGGCATGCGCGCCAAGTAGGGATGCCCTGTCTGGCTTGACAATTTCAAAACGGAAATGAGCATGGATGCTCCGGTTGGAGACGAGTAGATAGCAGGATTCCAGTGCCGTGATGGCATTTCCATTGTAGTCCAGGAGCCTGCAGGCTGCTGGAAGGTCCTTGGGGGGCTTCTTGATGCGTTTGAAATCTGCCTGTGAGTAGAGGCTGGCAGAAGCACCTGTGTCCAGCTTAAACTGGATGGAGCAGTGGTTGACCTGCATCACCGCACGCCATTCGTCCGCAGAATCCACAGCGAGGATGGATTGAAGTTGTGGTGAGTTGGATGTGGCATATTCATATTTGGTAATGATGCCCACACAGTAGGCGGAGTCCAGGCATTCTTCCTCTGGATCCGTTGTGCTGCCAGGATCAGAATCCTGTAATTGTTGTTTAACAGTCTGAATGCACTGTTGGTGGAATTGGGAGCGCTGGTCCCTGACTGGTGGTGCAGACCTGTACAAGGCTGCATAGAGACCAGGCTTCCCGCAGTTTAAACATCACCTGCGTCTTGCACGGCAGTGTTTCTTTAAGTGGGCGCTGCCGCAGTTCGAGCACGTCATGACATCAGCATCCTGATGCTCCGCGCGTCGTCGCACATGCGCAGTCCGGGTGTCGGCCGCTTCGTTATCCCATTCGCATCGCGCATGCGTGGGGCCCCGGGAAAAGCGCGCGAAATTGCCACTTTTATCAATGCTGAGGCACTGTATCCAGGAGATGGCCTGCACACTCTCTGTCTTGTGGGCGGCAAGTTTCTCATTTTCAGCCAATTTGTACTGGGCATAGCGATTTTTGGCATGCTCATGCACTGTACATGTTTCAATCGCGACTGGCAGGGTCATATGCTTGATTTTCAGTAGCTGCTCTCTCAGAGGATCAAAGTGAACTCCAAAAACAATTTGGTCTCTGATCATGGAGTCAGCAATATCACCTAAGTTCCAGGACAGCGCGAGCAGGTGGAAGTTAGTTAAGAAGAGGTTGAAAGATTCATCTTTACCTTGTAGACGCTGTTTAAATATGTAGCGCTCGAAGATTTCATTGGTGTCCACTTCACAGTGACTGTCAAACTTGTCCAGGATGGTCTGAAACTTTGTCTTGTCCTGGCCTTTGGTGAAGTGAAAAGAGTTGAAGAGTTCGATGGCTTGATCACCTGCTGTTGCGAGGAGACGCGCGATCTTCCTTGCATCAGACTCACCCACGAGGTCTGAAGCCTCGATGTACAGCAGAAACTTTTGTTTGAATGTCCGCCAGTTGGCACTGAGATTGCCAGAGGTCCTGAGCTGGTGAGGAGCCTGAATCTTCTCATGGTGCCAGGATACATTCGCTGGTCGACAAGGAATGGACTGAGGTAAACCACCTAGATTAAGCAGTCCCTTGGTATCATGATGTGTTATGTACTCTGGGATAACACTAGGCTGCAACTGGATGCAGCTTTGACCAAAAGATACTCCAGACCTTGAAGTTAGTTCAATCTGATTTATTGAACCAGTAGCACAGTTAGCACAGTTCTCGAAAAGTTCAACTTTCTGCTAACCTAAGTATGGTTACTCTGTCTGACTGGACCAGACTAGCTCTTAGCCACCTGCTGGAGGTGTGATACTGTACATACACCCTGACTCACTCTGTAGATGTTCATCAGTGGAAAGAGGCGGAGTGTGAGTGCCTCATACCTTTTATAGTGAGATACCACCCCTGAGTGTTCTGCCTGCTCATTGGTCATGTCCTGTTCTCTGTGTTCATTAGCTGCATGTCTGTATATCATTATCTGCATGTTTGCATATCATGACAACTTTGGTACATGTTTATGGGCAGCACGGTAGCACAAGTGGCTAGCACTGTGACTTCACAGCGCCAGGGTCCAAGGTTCGATTCCCCGCTGGGTCACTGTCTGTGCAGAGTCTGCACGTTCTCCCCGTGTCTGTGTGGGTTTCCTCCGGATGCTCCAGTTTCCTCCCACAGTCCAAAGACCTGCAGGTTAGGTAGATTGGCCATGCTAAATTGCCCTTAATGTCCAAAAAAGGTTCGGAGGGGTTATTGGGTTACGGGGATAGGGTGGAAGTGAGGGCTTAAGTGGGTCAGTGCAGACTCGATGGGCCAAATGGCCTCCTTCTGCACTGTCTGTTCTATGTTCTATATATTATTCAGCATGATCATCAAATGTGAAAAGCCACAACCAGGTATATTTCCCAAATGTCTCAAAAAATGTAATCTGTGATAAATTATTTTTCAAAATCAACTCAGCTAAAATGTAGACAGACCCTGTAGACTTTCTACCTCAATAAATGGGTCCTTTTCTGGTTTGCAGAATGTAACGAGTGGTGTGCCACAGGGATTGGTGCTGGGCCTCAACTCTTCACAATTTATATAAATTATTTGGATGATGGGACAGATGATATGGTTGCTAAATTTGCTGTTGACACAAACGTAATTTGGAAAGTAAGTTGTGAATAAGTAATAAAGAGACTACAAAAGGATATAGAAAGGTTAGGTGAAGTGGGCAAAGATCTGGCAAATGAAGTATAATGTGGGAAAATGTATGATTGTCCATTTTGTTTATTGCAAGGCAAGTTGAATACAAGAGGAGGAAGGTGGGGTTCAGTTATATAGGGAATTAGTGAGACCATATTAGTGTACTGTGTACAGTATTGGTCTCCTAATTTAAGGAAAAATATAAATGCATTGGAAGCAGTTCAGAAAAGATTTACTAATTTAATACCTGAAATGGGTGGGTTGTCTCATGAGGAAAGGCTGGACTGGCCAGGCATGTATCCACTTGAGTTTAAAAGCTAAGAGGTTGCTTGATTGAAACATATAGCTTCCTACGGGGATTTGACAGGGTGGATGTGGAAGGGTTGCTTCCTCATGTGGGAGAATCTAGAACTAGAGGCCACTTTTTAAAAATTAGGGGATAAGACAGAGATGAGGGGGGAAAACTTCCCTTAGGGTTGTGGAAAAGTGGAATTCTCTTCCTCAAAAGGTGGTTGAGACAGAAGCCAGAGTTTTACAGCAGGCATAAAGGTCGGGGTGTGGAGAATTTCCTGGAGAAATTGTCCCCACCCCCCACCAATGATGTAAAGGGTCCCATCATGCAACATCGGGAATCCCATTTGCATTCATTATGTCATTAACATCCCTCCTGGCAGCAATGTTCCCCCACGCTGCAAAGTCCGCCTCCATTGGCGTGATGTTACATTGGTGCCATCCAAGTCATTAAAAACATGAAATTGGCGAGCTCACCTCTGACGGGAGAATTCAATGCTACTCAGGGTTCTGGGTTCAAGGCATGAGAACTCAACCATGAGAACGGGTTGTGGCTATTGTACTCTGGAATCAGATGGGGCTTGGGCGGGGGGCAACCGGCAAGCTACCCCAGGCGGAGAGGCTTAGGGGTATATGGTAGGCTTAAGGGTGGAGTGAGCTGGCAGGGCTGTTTACTCAGAGGGGAAGAGCTGGCAACAAGTGGGGGATGTAGACTCATCGCCAAAAGGGGAAGAAAGCCAAGTTTAAAACTGACTCAACCTGAGGCTGAAATCTTCAGTTGCTGGGCCTCTGCCTTCTTGCAGGACCATGTCACTGGGAAGGGATGCCTGGGCTAGTGTGGCGATTGGTGCCCAGTAGTCACAACCTGAAGGGTCCACTAAGATCTAAAATGGAGTAGGGGGGGCGGGGGGAGTGAGGTGGGGGTGGGAGGGAAGGTGGTGGCTGCCTGTGAGTTCTTGACTGAGCAAGTCAACTCTAACAGAGAGCCATGGGAGTTATAAAAAACTTTAGCTTATCAGATCTTTGAGACGTTAATCTACTAACATTCCCTCGGTTTGATTGCTAAGCCAATTAGGCCCACTAACTGTGTGAGTGCCACTGATTACCAATCAGCAGTTAACCCTGTGTGTGTTGACCTACACATTCTGTGAGTGCCACAGTTTCCCTGCACTATTCTTCAAGTGAGTACATACACACTGTGTGATGAGTGGTTACTGTACCCTTAACACCATGTAGGTGATGCCCCTCTAAGACCGGGTTTGGAACTCTGGGGGATTCCGCCTCCGGCTCCGCCCACCAGGGAGCAGTATATAAGGTGATACCCTGTAGGCGGCACTCAGTAAGCACACGTCTCTGTAGCCGGCTAGTTCTCTGCTTATTAAAGCCTTCATTTACCATTCCACACTCTCATGTGGTTATTGAGGGTACTACAGAGGGCACGAACAAACAGAACACTCTGCTCCATCAAGTGTGGGTACTGCAGCATTCTTACAGTTAACCTAAGAACAGATTCCTGTGCCTTGCATGAGAGCTCAGGAGGCAGGAGGGTCGCCACAACTGTAGCCACGTGGACAGGCTGAGTGGGGAAAGGGAAAGGATGGTTTATGGTCTTTTCCATTCTGAGAGGTTATGAGGGAAAGGCTCTTGATTTGATGGCCAGCACAGTAGCCAATGTCTGTCGCAACAATTATGCAACTGGCTCCTTTCAGGGCTTAATAGGTGACCTTTGCACTTCTGCTCAAAAATGCATGAAGGAGGTGAT
Source organism: Scyliorhinus torazame (assembly GCF_047496885.1). Classification (NCBI taxonomy): domain Eukaryota; kingdom Metazoa; phylum Chordata; class Chondrichthyes; order Carcharhiniformes; family Scyliorhinidae; genus Scyliorhinus; species Scyliorhinus torazame. The sequence goes on along the minus strand of NC_092708.1, from coordinate 164,948,494 downwards.
GGACACATTCCTTGCAAGGGCTCACAACTACATCAATTTCAACCAGGATCAAGCTAGCCAGGATGCAAGAGTCATGGGATTGGCCGAGATAGCAGGCTTTCCACAAGTGCAGGGAGCCATTTACTGCACTCACCTGGCTCTTCTATCCCTTTGGCATCAAGGAGTGCAGTTCATCAATCCCAATGGCTTCCATTACCTAAACATTCAGCTGGTGTGCAACCACACAAAATGCATTCTCCAGGTGTGTGTGGGTCCCGGGGAGTGTTCACGATAGCTACATCCTTACCTGCTCTCAGATCCCCAATGTTTTTGAGGGAGCACAGCGGCTACAGGGTTGGCTCCTCAGGGACATGGCTGGCGATGTAGCTGATGAAGCCTGTGCGGAGGCCACAGAGTGTTGCTGAGACCAAATATAATGAGGTTCATGCTGCTACTTGCATTTTGGTGGAGCAGGCCATTGGAATGCAGTTCCAGTGTCTGGACCGGTCTGGTGGAGCCCTGCAATATGGTTTGTAGTGACTGTGGTGTCTGTCTCTTTAAGACAGTACAGTTGAAAAGGATCACCTGACTTGACGACCAATGGGAATCAAAGGTGCGTGATCACCCCAAAGAGTGGAGTCATCTCTTGGGCAGAATACATCTGGCAGTCATGTAGTAAACATGTAAGTATTTCAAGGCAGCATAGAGCTGCAAACCTCCTGTATCAAGTTACTCTTTATTAATAAACACCTTCTTGATCCTAACAAAGTCTGAAGTCTCTTAACAATGCCAGAAGTGTGCCATAATACGTAACATATTGGCGACAAGATGGATCAATTGGATGGCACAGCCTACCTGAGTACCCAATTAATTGAAGTTTAGAAAAGAGGGATAACTCACCTGAGTGCCTGTTTTTGAGCAGACAAACTAACAAACCCAGCGTGGCCGGTGAGTCAAGAGGTTTGGAAAGACATAGAAAAATGAAATGAAGAGAGATTAGCCTTCTGGAGCAAGAGAAATGAAACTTGAGCTCAGAGAAACTAAAAAAAAATGAAGGACTGTTTGAAGAAAGCAGATGATATATCCAGCTAGAAGAGAGCTGTGGTCCAGATTTACATGGAATAAATAGAAGGCAGAGATTGCTGCAGTTAAATAGGTTCAGATGCTAAAAGGAGTAAAAGGGAAATAAAAATCTCAGGGAACTTCTGCAGATCTCCCAATCTGAACTGAGCCTGCTGGGGGTCCGGGGAGAGAGATCTCTGCACTGAGGGACTTCCAGCAGAGAAGTTCTGGAGTTTTGGGGAGAAGTCCCCAACCTGTTATAAACAAAACAACGTTTTTTTTTTAAACAGCCCCAAATGACACATGCTGGATCTCCCAGTGAAATTGACAAAAAGAACGATATTAGAACGAGAAGAGGAAAATAGACTTTCCAGCCAGCCAGAAAAAAATGGAAAACTGTAGAAATCGATGGAGAAATCTTGCACCAGCAAAAAAAAGAGAAGTTGACAGTTTTAAAAAGTTCCAAAAAGAAGGACCTGTAGTTTCCTGACAAAACCCCCAAAATGCAGGCAAAGCACAGAGAAACAGCAGCTGTGGCAGGTTAAAGAAATTTGTAAAGTTATAATCCGGCGGATAGGAAAATAGCAAACATGACATCACTGTTTAAAAAAGGAGGTAGGCAGAAAGCGGGTAATTATAGGCCAGTTAGCTTAACTTTGGTAGTAGGGAAGATGCTGGAATCTATCATCAAGGAAGAAATAGCGAGGCATCTGGATGGAAATTGTCCCATTGTACACACGCAGCATGGGTTCATAAAGGGCAGGTCGTGCCTAACTAATTTAGTGGAATTATTTGAGAAAGGAAGAAATGATGAACGTAGAAGTTGAGTTTGATACAACTACAACAGAAAGAAATTAGTCAGTTCTCTGAAAACATGCAAAGCATGAGAAGGGAGAGATTGTTATCAAATGTTGTTAGAAGGGAATGATGGATTCACCTTGGAAGAAACTCAAACAGATAAGCTGAGTGGATTGCAAAAGCACTGCAATGGACAAAAGAATGATTGTGATTCTCTCCGACAAGAGAAAGTTATTCTGATAGAAAAAAAACTGCAGGTGGTTTGAGGAAGAACTCTGATGCGTTCACTAATAGAGCATTAAGCTGGTGAAAAATGTCTGTCGACTGGAAGCTTCTTGCAAAAGCTGGAAATCAAGGTTGGAATGCTAATGGAGCAATGTTTACATGAAACAATGGAATAAGAGTAAAAATTGAACATACTAAGAATGAGAATCAGAAACCAAGAAGAACAGCTTAATCATCGGATACAAACAAATCGGCTCTCAATTGAGTGAGAGATTGGAAAGGCAACAGCTGGGAAATAAAGCTGAGTTGGAACAAATCCGGAAACAGATTGAAGACTGTGATCACGGCAGAAAACATTTAACAAAGGTGGGCTATTTAAAATTGTCAGTTCATCGAAGGGTATTCCAGATGAATATCAAGGTAAAGGAGATGGAGCTGGAGGGCTCAGACCAAAGTGCAACTGTTGGACGTGGAGTACAAAATACAGATGGAGGAGAAAGCAGATGCACTAAATAGAGAACTACTCGTGTCCAAATGGAAGATTGGTTGATTCAGAAGACTGAAAGGAAAAGATTGGAAAATGAAGTCACCCATTTGAAATGAAATGAAATGAAATGAAAATCGCTTATTGTCACAAGTAGGTTTCAATGAAGTTACTGTGAAAAGCCCCGAGTCGCCACATTCCGGCGCCTTTTCAGGGAGGCTGGTACGGGAATTGAACCATGCTGCTGGCCTGCCTTGGTCTGCTTTAAAAGCCAGCTATTTAGCCCAGTGTGCTAGGTCATTATGCCGGAGAGAACTAGACAAAACAACAATTCAGGCAGAGAAGGAAACTGAGATTACATTCCAGAACGAGATTGCTGAATTAGTCACACTAATAATGCACAATAACTAATATAACGGGCGCGATTCTCCGAGCCCCGCGCCAGGCCGGAAAATTGGCGCAACTGCACCACGCCGCCCCGACGCCGGCGCGCAATTCTCTGAGGTGCGGAGAATCGGCGCCATTTGCGGCTGAACGTTTGGCGCAGCGCCGGTCGCGGGCCGCTGTAAAAGGCCAGGCCGCCGATTCTCCGGCCCGGATGGGCCGAGTGGCCGCGTGGAAACGGCAGAGTCCCGCCGGCGCCGTTCACACCTGGTCGCTGCCAGCGGGAACTCTGCGCAAAGGGTCGGGGGGCGGCCTGTGGGGCGGTGAAAAGCACTCGTTCACCGGAGGGGGCCTCCAATGGCGTCTGACCCGCGATCGGGGCTCACCGGTCGGCAGGCTGGCCTCTCCCTCCCCGGGCCTACTTTGTTCCGCTTCCGGCCCCAGAACCCCCGCGCCATGTTGCGTCGGGGCCGGAGCGTTGAAGAAGTCCCCCGCGCATGCGTGGGTTGGCGCGGCCCAACTGCGCATGCGCGCGTCGGTGCAGCACCCATTTGGCGCTGGGAAGGGTGGCTAGAGCGGCGTGAACCGCTCCAGTGCCGTGCTGGCCCCCAGTGGGGGACAGAATCGGTAGTTCCCACACCCGTTTCGCGCCGTCGTGAAACGCAACGGCGTTCACGTTGGCGTGAATACTTCGTCTCCATTTTGGAGAATCGCGCCCACCATGGTCAATGAAAAAGATGCCGAATTGCAATGCTGGAAAGAAAAGGAACTTTATCACACAACCTAAATACAAGAAATAAAGTACCACGACCATTCCTTCACAAGGACCTGTCAAGACATAAGACTGCGTTTTATTGTGATGATGGTAACTGAATGCATTGTAGAATAAGGGGCGTCATTCTCCGACCCCCCGCCGGGTCGGAGAATGGCCGTTGGCCGCCGTGAATCCCGCCCCCGCCCCCGCCGAAGTCTCCGAAGGGAGAAAAGTCGGCGGGGCGTTAATGGCGCCGCTGCCGCGGAGAATGTCACGGGTCTGCGCAAGGCAGCCGATTTTCGGCCTGCCGATATTCTCCCTTCCGGATGGGCCGAAGTCCCGTCGACGTGATGACCGTTCACGTCGACGTGAATCAAACCTCCTTTTCATCGGCGTGACCCGGTGCTCCAGGCTCACGCCGACCAGCGAGGAGGTGAGTGACGGCCTGGGGGGTTGGCTCTGGGCAGGAAATGGCGTGGCCGCAGACTGATTGCCTGAGGAGAGGTGTATCTCGGCTTGTGTGTGTGTGCGGCGGGGGGGGGGGGGGGGGTGGTTAGAGTAGGCTGGGCTCCGGGGGAGTGCCTGGAGGGGGTCCGTGCCGGGGTGGAGGTTGGGGGTTGTGGAGGGGGTCCGTGCCGCGGTGGAGTTTGGGGGGGGGGGTCCGTGCTGGGGTGGAGGTTGGGGGTTGGGGAGAGGGTCCGTGCCGGGGTGGAGGTTGGGGGAGGGGTCCGTGCTGGGGTGGAGGTTGGGGGGGGGGGTCCATGCTGGGGTGGAGGTTGGGGGGGGTCCGTGCTGGGGTGGAGGTTGGGGGTTGGGGAGGGGGTCCGTGCCGGGGTGGAGGTTGGGGGGGGGGTCCGTGCTGGGGTGGAGGTTGGGGAGGGGGTCCGTGCCGGGGTGGAGGTTGGGGGTTGTGGAGGGGGTCCGTGCCGGGGTGGAGGTTGGGGGGGGGGTCCGTGCTGGGGTGGAGGTTGGGGGTTGGGGAGGGGGTCCGTGCCGGGGTGGAAGTTGGGGGTTGGGGAGAGGGTCCGTGCCGGGGTGGAGGTTGGGGAGGGGGTCCGTGCCGGGGTGGAGGTTGGGGAGGGGGTCCGTGCCGGGGTGGAGGTTGGGTGTTGGGGAGAGGGTCCGTGCCGGGGTGGAGGTTGGGGGGGGGGTCCGTGCTGGGGTGGAGGTTGGGGGGGGGTCCGTGCTGGGGTGGAGGTTGGGGGTTGGGGAGGGGGTCCGTGCCGGGGTGGAGGTTGGGGAGGGGGTCCGTGCCGGGGTGGAGGTTGGGGGTTGGGGAGAGGGTCCGTGCCGGGGTGGAGGTTGGGGAGGGGGTCCGTGCCGGGGTGGAGGTTGGGGGTTGGGGAGAGGGTCCGTGCCGGGGTGGAGGTTGGGGGAGGGGTCCGTGCTGGGGTGGAGGTTGGGGGGGGGGTCCGTGCTGGGGTGGAGGTTGGGGGTTGGGGAGGGGGTCCGTGCCGGGGTGGAGGTTGGGGAGGGGGTCCGTGCCGGGGTGGAGGTTGGGGGGGTGGTCCGTGCTGGGGTGGAGGTTGGGGGGGGGTCCGTGCTGGGGTGGAGGTTGGGGGTTGGGGAGGGGGTCCGTGCCGGGGTGGAGGTTGGGGGGGGGTCCGTGCTGGGGTGGAGGTTGGGGGGGGGGTCCGTGCCGGGGTGGATGTTGGGGGTTGGGGAGAGGGTCCGTGCCGGGGTGGAGGTTGGGGAGGGGATCCGTGCCGGGGTGGAGGTTGGGGAGGGGGTCCGTGCCGGGGTGGAGGTTGGGGGTTGGGGAGAGGGTCCGTGCCGGGGTGGAGGTTGGGGAGGGGGTGCGTGCCGGGGTGGAGGTTGGGGAGGGGGTCCGTGCCGGGGTGGAGGTTGGGGGTTGGGGAGAGGGTCCGTGCCGGGGTGGAGGTTGGGGAGGGGGTCCGTGCCGGGGTGGAGGTTGGGGGTTGGGGAGAGGGTCCGTGCCGGGGTGGAGGTTGGGGGAGGGGTCCGTGCTGGGGTGGAGGTTGGGGGGGGGTCCGTGCTGGGGTGGAGGTTGGGGGTTGGGGAGGGGGTCCGTGCCGGGGTGGAGGTTGGGGAGGGGGTCCGTGCCGGGGTGGAGGTTGGGGGGGGGGTCCGTGCTGGGTTGGAGGTTGGGGGGGGGTCCGTGCTGGGGTGGAGGTTGGGGGTTGGGGAGGGGGTCCGTGCCGGGGTGGAGGTTGGGGGGGGGGTCCGTGCTGGGGTGGAGGTTGGGGGGGGGTCCGTGCCGGGGTGGAGGTTGGGGGTTGTGGAGGGGGTCCGTGCCGGGGTGGAGGTTGGGGGGGGGGGGTCCGTGCTGGGGTGGAGGTTGGGGGTTGGGGAGAGGGTCCGTGCCGGGGTGGAGGTTGGGGAGGGGGTCCGTGCCGGGGTGGAGGTTGGGGAGGGGGTCCGTGCCGGGGTGGAGGTTGGGGGTTGGGGAGATGGTCCGTGCCGGGGTGGAGGTTGGGGGAGGGGTCCGTGCCGGGGTGGAGGTTGGGGGGGGGGTCCGTGCCGGGGTGGGTGATGGGAGGGCAAATGAGTTGGTCCACCTGGCCAGGTGCCAGCCTCCAACAGTTGGACCCATGCGGTCCATGCCACCTGGCTGGGGGGAGGAGGGGATATGGGCAATGATGACATGTCGTCGTTCCCCTCCCCCCCCACCAGGCCGTCATGTTTTCAGACCATCCAGCGATGTTGGCCGCCGTGGTGGCAGCCGCTCATGTCTATGTTGCCCTGGATGAGGAGGAGGAGGAGGAGGAGGAGGTGCGTGCCAGAGAGGCGGCGCAGGCTGCCGCAGAGGGGCAGGCGGCAGCCGCCCAGGCTGGAGGGACACCTGACCGACAGGACGAGGAGGGGGAGGAGGACGTCGCGGCCCCACGGCAACGGAGGCACCCGAGGGCGCCCCGTGTGTACCGGCCCCGGCAGTCATACCAGGACCTCACGGACCGGGAATGCAGGAGGAGACTCCGGATGAGCCGGGAAACCGTGGCACACATCTGCCACCTGCTGGCACACCTGTCACCGCGTGGCACTGGCGGGGGACACCCTCTCCCCGTGTCCGTCAAGGTTACGGTGGCCCTGAACTTTTATGCAACGGGGTCATTCCAGGCACCGAGTGGGGACCTGTCCGGCATATCGCAGACATCGGTGCATCGGTGCATCCGGGCAGTGACAGATGCCCTTTATGCCATAGCGCACCGCTACATCCGCTTCCCCGTGGACCGGGCCAGCCAAGATGCCCGGGCCGTGGGCTTCTCTGCCGTTGCTGGGTTCCCCATGGTCCAGGGCGCGATCGATGGGATGCACGTTGCCGTGCGGCCACCTGCAGATAACAGGGCCGTGTTCACTAATAGGAAGGGGACCTATTCGATGAACGTACAGGTGGTCTGCGACCACCGCATGATGATCCTGCACGTCTGCGCCCGTCACCCAGGCAGTGTACACGACTCATTCGTGTTGTCGCGGTCATCCATCCCCGGCATGTACGAGGGACGCCATCCCCGGCTGACGGGCTGGTTGCTGGGCGACAGGGGCTACCCATTGCGATCGTGGCTGATGACGCCTATACGGAGGCCACGCAATGAGGCGGAGAACCGCTACAATGATGCCCATGTAGCGACAAGGGGAGTGATCGAGAGGTGCTTTGGCGTGCTGAAGATGCGTTTCAGGTGCCTGGACCTCTCTGGGGGCGCCCTCCAGTATCGGTCAGATAGGGTCGGCCGCATCATTGTGGTGTGCTGCGTCCTGCACAACATAGCCCAGCAGAGGGGCGATGTGCCGCAGGCAAGGGAGGGCGGAGTGGAGGAGCAGCAGGAAGAGGCCCAGTCCTCCCCAGATGAGGGGGATGGGGGCAATGGTCAGGGCAGACGGGGTAGACACAGACGGGTGGCTGTCCACCGTTACCGGCTGGCCCAGCAGGCACGGGACAGACTGATAGACGCCCGCTTCACTGACTAGATGGGCGTGGGAATCGGGTAGTATGGCCACAGACCGCACACCATGACAACAGCCGACCACCCACACCCCCCACCCATCCACCCACCCAGCACCCTCACCCCCCTCCCCAACCCCACACACCCCACCCGCATGCACACCACCCCCCCACTCCCAATTGCCGATCCACCGGCGGCACAACGGGCCGGGCTCACCCAGTTGCGGGTGGACGCGTGTCTATCGCAGGCCATGGAGAATGATGACAACCCGCCTCCGATGAGCTCCTGGCTCTACATCGCTGGACTATGTCTGACCCATGGCCACAGTACCACCATCCACCCGGACCATCCCTTCATGCGGCTGTGACACTGCAGCGCACGGTCCCGTCCTCTGCCCGGGGGATGTTGATGGCGGCCCAGGGGGAAGGGGGCAGACTCACCTGGGGCTGAGGTAAGACCACCCCTCACACACACACTTGCGCTCAACGTACATGACACCCCCGCACACTTTGGACAGAGCACAAAGGCAGCTTCGGTAGGTGTAACATTGACTTTAATAACCAAAGGAGTTCATGCACGTGCCCTAGCGCCTAAAACTCATCTGTGCCCTGCACCCGTGCCAACTTACTCAGTGTCTAATTGTTTGGCCTTACGGGCCCTTTGACTACGTCTACGTGGTTCCCCAGACGGTACAGCAGAACTGGAGGTGGACTCCTGTGATTCCTGCCCTCTGACACTGGATCCCTTTGGCGGCCGTTTCCTGGGGCGTCCTGGCCTAGATGGGCCAGGCTGCGGCCCGGGCGACTGGGATGGCGAGCTGCCAGCCTGTCCTGCCCGTTGCCCACCCGATGCACCTGGGACGGAAGGGGGGGAGTCCGAGGTGTCACGGTGTACCGGGACCTCCCTTACAGAGGGAGCCGGGACGGACCACACCACCTCCTCCTCCCTCGGGGTGCCCGATGGCCCCCAGGCCTCTACATGGGTGGGGGATGCGAACGGACTGGCCATCCGACGCGCCCCCGACATCTGGCGCTGCCAGTCCTGGAGGCCCGTGCTGGTATCGACAGGGGTTTGCAGGTTTGCAGCCATGGAGCCCAGGGGGTTGTCGAACCCTGTCTGCGACAGTGCGACGCCAGCTCGCACATGGCCACTGGCGCCGATGCCCTCAGCGATGGCCTGCTGAGACTGGGCCATGGCCTGCAGAGACTCGGCCATGGCCTGCAGAGACTGGACCATGGCCTGCAGAGACTGGGCTATGGCCTGCTGAGACTGGGCCATGGCCTGCTGAGACTGGGCTATGGCGTTGAGCGCCTCTGCCATCTGGCGCTGGCACTGGCTCATGGCCTCCTGTGAGAGGGCAGCCATTTCCTGGGCCACAGACGCCGCCTGCACGGAAGGCCCCAGGCCTCGCAAACCGTTCCCCATGTCTGACACCGTCGCACCCATTGCCTCCACCGCGGACGCCACCCGTGCGGTGTCAGCCTGGGTGGCACGCATGACCGGGACCACTCCCAGCTCCTGGACGCGGGTGGACTCCTCCACCTGCGACCGCAGCCGCCGCAAGCCACCCGTCACCCTATTCGCTCGTCTCCATGTCGGTGGTTGCATCGGATCTATGTGTAGGTGTGGTAACTGCAGGAACCCGGGATCCATCTGGGCGGCAGATGTTCGCTTGGCCTGGGCTGCCCTCCGACCGCCCGGTCCCTCTGCTGCTCCTACCTCCACCTGCTGTACCGGGACGGCTGTGTTGTGCGCACCAGTGAGTGTACCAGACGCCTCATCACTAAAGTGCCCAACCGTGGTGAGTGTTTCTGCGATGGTGGAGGGTGTTGGTGACAGCAGTGGCGTTGTGTCGTGCTCTTCGTCCCACTCTGAGTCCATGGCACTTTGGGGTGGGGGTTCGTCTCCACCCATCCACTCTGAGTCACTGTCCGGTATTTCGTCTTCCCGGGTAGGGGTGTCCTGGGTAGTGCTGTCCCGGGTAGTGCTGTCCCGGGTAGTGCTGTCCCGGGTAGTGCTGTCCCGGGTAGTGGTGTCCCGGGTAGGGGTGTCCTGGGTAGTGGTGTCCCGGGTAGGGGTGTCCTGGATAGTGGTGTCCTGGGTAGTGGTGTCCTGGCTCGGATGTGACGGGGGCCTGTGGCTGCCCCCCTCATCGCTGGGTGGTCGCTCCCGCACGTGACGGGGGTGTCGTCTCCCTGTTGCTCCAGGTCTCTCCGTCTCCCGTGGTCTCCGAGGGACATCCTGCGGGCGTCGCATGCTGGAGGGTTCGGGTCTCTCCGTCTCCCGTGGTCTCCGAGGGACATCCTGCGGGCGTCGCATGCTGGAGGGTTCGGGTCTCTCCGTCTCCCGTGGTCTCCGAGGGGCATCCTGCGGGCGTCGCATGCTGGAGGGTTCGGGTCTCTCCGTCTCCCGTGGTCTCCGAGGGGCATCCTGCGGGCGTCGCATGCTGGAGGGTGCGGGTCTCTCCGCCTCCCGTGGTCTCCGAGGGGCATTCTCGGGGTGTCTGCATCTGCGGGGATGGGTGCCTGGACGTTTGGTCCTGCGATACACAATGAAGCATGCATGGTTAGACATCAGGCAGTGATCAGGTAATACGGGAGAGGGGGATATAGGGGAGGGGGGATATGGGGACGGGCTGTTGGTGGCTCACTTGCTCGTGGGGCCCCGACCTCTGCGTCAGCAACCTCCCGGTCCTCAGGTCCGCCAGCCAGTTCCAGGGCCCTTTCCTCGTGTACGGTCAGTGGCCTCTCATCAGCGGGCCCTCCTCCAGTCCTCACATGCTCCCTATTGTTGTGTGCGCGCTTCTCCTGGGGGGGGGGGGGTGGCAGGGGTAAAAGGCAACAGTGTTAGGCAGGTATATGAATGCACGCCATCGGTTGCGCGTGCATTGCAGAGGTTAAGGTTAGGGCTGGATTCACTTGGGGATATGGGGGATATGGGGGAGGGGGGGATATGGGGGAGGGGGGATATGGGGGATATGGGGGAGGGGGGATATGGGGCATATGGGGGAGGGGGTATTATGGGGGATATGGTGGAGGGGGAATATGGGGGATATGGGGGAGGGGGGATATGGGGGATATGGGGGAGGGGGGATATGTGGGAGGGGGGATATGGGGAGGGGGGATATAGGGAATATGGGGCAGGGTGGATATGGGGGAGGGGGGAATATGGGGGAGGGGGGATATGGGGGAGGGGGGATATGGGGGAGGGGGGAATATGGGGGATATGGGGGAGGGGGGATATGGGGGATATGGGGGAGGGGGGGGATATGGGGAGGGGGGATATGGGGAATATGGGTGAGGGGGGATATGGGGGAGGGGGGATATGGGGGAGGGGGGATATGGGGGAGGGGGGATATGGGGGATATGGGGGATATGGGGGAGGGGGGATATGGGGGAGGGGGGAATATGGGGGATATGGGGGAGGGGGGATATGGGGGAGGGGGGATATGGGGGAGGGGGGAATATGGGATATGGGGGAGGGGGGATATGGGGGATATGGGGGAGGGGGGATATGGGGAGGGGGGATATGGGGAATATGGGGGAGGGGGGATATGGGGGAGGGGGGATATGGGGGAGGGGGGGATATGGGGGAGGGGGGATATGGGGGATATGGGGAGGGGGGATATGGGGGAGGGGGGAATATGGGGGATATGGGGGAGGGGGGATATGGGGGAGGGGGGATATGGGGGAGGGGGGAATATGGGGGATATGGGGGAGGGGGGATATGGGGGATATGGGGGAGGGGGGGATATGGGGAGGGGGGATATGGGGAATATGGGGGAGGGGGGATATGGGGGAGGGGGGATATGGGGGAGGGGGGGATATGGGGGAGGGGGATATGGGGGATATGGGGGAGGGGGGGATATGGGGGAGGGGGGGATATGGGGGAGGGGGGGATTTGGGGGAGAGGGGATATGGGGGGTATGGGGGACGCTCACCCTGCCTGCTCTGACGAGGTCGTTCACCTTCTTGTGGCACTGGGTGCCTGTCCGTGGTGTTAGGGCCACAGCGGTGACGGCCTCTGCCACCTCCCTCCACAAACGCCGGCTGTGGCGTGGGGCAACTCTGCGGCCGTGCCCGGGATACAGGGCGTCCCTCCTCTGCTCCACCGCATCCAGGAGCGCCTCCACATCGCGTGACTCGAACCTCGGGGCTGAGCGACGGCCAGCCATCAAGTCGGGTGTTGCGGTCGGCTGATCCGGTCGGGTGGGGGGGAGCTGCGCGGCCTTATGAGCCGTCACGCCGTGCAGCGCGTATGACGCTGCACGGCGTGAACCACTGCGCAAGCGCGGATCCCGTTACGTCGCTGCTAGCCCATTTCGGGCCGCAGACTATCGGCCCATTTTTATGACGTGACGCAAGTGGGATTTGCGCCGTTTTTTGCGCCGATCGGCGGAGTTTCCGCCGATAACGGAGAATTTCGCCCAAGGTGCGTGACAGAGAAAAGGATCAATGAAGGATTGGAGAGTGATACCATCTGCAGAGCAAAGTATGGAGTCCTTGATCAGCGTAGTGTCTAGAACAAGACTCAGAAAGCAGGAAGCATGTATGGAAGAATCATATGCAAGACTATTGGAACTGTACATAGTTGAGGCTTACCAGTAGAAGTGTTATGTTAAATGCAAGCCTCAAGATCTCATCCTTGAACAATCACTACATTGATTTACAAATGTCTAATTTGTGTGTATAATGTTTATTTAGAATGTGGGCTTGAGTAAATTGATTTTGAAAATTGTATAAAAAGTAAATGGAGTAGAATGTAGTGATTGTGGTCTCTCTCTCTTTAAAACAGTACAACCAAAAAGTGTCACCTGCCTTGAGGGTCCAAAGGAAACTGAGAGTGAGTGATCACCCCAGAAGGTGGAATCTTCACTCGGACAGAATACATCTAGCAGCCATGTAGTAAGCATGTAAGGGCTTGGAGCTGTGTTCCAAAGCAGCCTAGTGCTGCAAAACCTCCTGTACCAAGTTACTCTTTCTTCATAGAATCACTGCAGTGCAGAAGGAGGCCACTCAACCCATCAAATCTGCACCAACCCTCTGAAAGAGTACTTCACCCAAGCTCACACCCCCGCCCTATCCTATTAACCCATAATCTAACCTACACATATTTTTGAACACTAAGGAGCAATTTATCATGGCCAATTCACCTAACCTGCACATCTTTGGATTGTGGGAGCATCTGGCGGAAACCCACGCAGATACGGGGAGAATGTACAAACTCTACACAGTCACCCAAGGTCGGAATTAAACCCGGGTCCCTGGCGCTGTGGGACAGCAGTTCTAACCACTGTACCACCATGCCACCCCTTCTTATTTCTAACACCTTCTAGTTTCTAACAAAGTCTGAAGTCTCTTGATGCTGGAAGTGTGCCACAATACATAACATAGTCCACAGAGGGTATCACGCATCATTGTCATCTGCTGCGCCCTTCACAACCTGGCACATCAATAGGGTGAGGAACTGCCTGAGGAGGATGCCAAGGTTGACAATGAAGAGGAGGTCCCAGAGGGAGAGGTGGTAAGCCATCAGTCAGTGGCGATGGCCAGAAGGGGCAGAATAGCTCGGGACACACTCATAGCCACCCGATTCATGGATGGTGATGATTAGGCCAATAATCATATCCCATCATCTTTAGGTCCCATCCATGTGCACTGCTCTCCCATCTTACTGTGCACACCCTCACAGATAAGGCTCATACAATGCGGGCGGGGGGGGGGCGGAAGGGAGCAGTAGCCCATAGTCCATATGTTGCAGGAGAATCATGATGACTTGCAGTGGGGACAGCACGTTGTTCCTCAAAGAGCTGCTGCAAATGTCTGATTCCAGTTTGACTGATGGCTTGCTTACTCAATGGCCAGGGCCATATCAGGGCAATATTGTGCGTTAGTTTCATCTCTCCTGGTTCAGGCTCCTCCTTAGTTAGGTATGTCCCTGCGGTTCAGTGTCACCAGAGGCAAATACACACTTCTCATAAAGGCCTAGTCGCTGTGTTCCATGTGCAGAGATCAGACATTCACAATGACTGGGTTTAGTGATGGTGACTCTGAACATTGTGGGGAATGTCCTCATTGCTGAGGAGAACTGGTATGACTGATGTGTTTTGTCACTGTGAGGAAACGTTAACCAACCTGTAGAGAGCAGATGGAAGAGGCTCTGGAGGGAGCATCCAGCCTTGCTGTGGAACATGGACACAGTAGTCTCAGCGGCACTACAGGAAGAAATCTTCCGAGACCAGGGAGCCACAGAGAGGTTGTAATGGGGAGATTTACAGAAGTGGGTACTAACTTACATAGGTGGTCACTGCCTACAAGTGCCTAACATCTGTGCCCCCGCTGTGCAACTGGACCTTCTTGACCTTTCTAACCCTGACGCTACATCTTAGTGTATCCCCAGGATCCACAGCAGAGGTGCAGGCAACCTGCTGTCTGCCATGCCCTGCTGTCTGCGATGACCTTGGCAGGCATCTTCTGGATGGCCGAAATCTGGAGGACCCCGGTCTGCTTTCAGGGCACTGTTGTGTGGCAGAGTTACCTTCCTCGGCCTGTGGGGCTGGAACCAATTTAGTCACAGGAAGAGCGGAGTCAGATGGGCTAGACACTCCCGGGGTCTACTGAGTAGATGGCCTCGCTGTGCACCAGCTTCTCCTCCTCCCCATGAATGCTCGAGGGGCCTTAACTTCCTCCTTGGGATAGCGGGGAAATTGGAGTTAGGTCGAGAGGCCCCGCTGTCCTCTGGTGTTAGCAATCATGGATGCCCACAAATGCCTGCACCATGGAGTGCAAGTCATGCACCATGAAGGTCATGACCTCTACCAGTGCAGAACTGAAGTCTTGCACCAAGGTTTCCACTGTAGCCGCCACCCTTGCAATGTTCATCTAGCTACCTTGGAATGTCGGCACAATCTCCTTGGACAGAAGGAATTGCGTCACCTCCATTCAGCCTTTCAATCCGAGGAGTGTAGCTGACATCCCTTCCTGATGTTCCCAATTTTGCCTTTGTAGCTCCAGCAAATGTGGTGTGACTGAGTCCAGAGGCATATCATCTGTCTGGCACTCAGCAGATTTCTGGCCATCAGCAGTCCTCCAAGTGTCGGCTCCCTGGGACATCCCTGCCTCTGCTTACCATGGATCAGACAGTGTGCTGTACTGTTCTTTGTTCTTTGAAGTGCTCCTCAGTTTATGACCCTGAGGTCTCTCTAATACAAAGCCCCACCAAGGTATGTGTCTCTGCGTTGGTGAAGGATGTAGGTGAATGCAGTGATGCTTCTTTTTTTAAATAAATTTAGAGTACCCAACTTTTTTTTTCCAATTAAGGGGCAATTTAGCATGGCCAATCCACCTAATCTGCACGTCTTTGGGTTGTGGGAGTAAAATCCACGCAGACATGGGGAGAATGTACAAACTCCACATGTACAGTGACCCAGGCCCGGGATTCGAACCTGGGTCCTCAGCGCCGCAATCCCAGTGCTAACCACTGCGCCACATGCCGCCCGAGTGATGCTTCTTCGATCTCCACGTGAGAGAACAAATCCTCGCTGGAATTTGAAGTGGCTCGTGCGCCTGGCTGGTGGAGGAATTGGGCTCCTCCACTGATGTGCCTGCAAGAGAAGGGAGATGTCATTAGTGCATGACAGGATTCACGTTAGTTTGGTGTGGTGGATGATGGTGTTCTGGGTTCTCATTTGGTTTTTTGGCACCCACCTCACCCTCGGCGAAGGAGCGGTCGTCTTCTTCCCTGATCAACTGGAGGACTCCCTCCTCGAATGTCAAACAACATTTTGTCAAACAATGGTAAAGTTCCACTCAAAGTCTTTGAATATCTTTAAGGCGGAAGTAGATAGATTCTTGATAATAAGGGAGATGAAAGGTTATTGGGGTCGGCAGAAATTGAGGTTGAGGTTAAAATTAGATCAGCCATGCTCTTACTGAATGGCAGAGCAGGCTCAAGGGGCTGAGTGGCCTCCTCAAGCTCCTCATTCTTAAGTATGTATGTTCCTATGTAATATAGCACATACAGTTACAAAGTAACATTGTCAGTTGATATGATTTTGCTGATATAGATTCAGAGGGGAATGTTAACGGGAGCAGGATTATTGACCGGGAGAAAGCCTTCCTCCTCTTTGAATAATGTAAGGGATGTTTACACATCCAAAAGGAAAATAGGGTCTCAATTTAGAGTTCTTTCTCAATATGTCTCCTCTGACAATGCATTGAATCCAAGCAGTGAGAAGGAGCTAAGCTAACAGCATCTGTTGAGGAAAGTTACAAAACCATTAGGAGTAGTCTGTCTCAGGAATGAGTTTGGGAGGATGTACAAATATTTTAAAATGCAATAAAACGTAATGGGTAAAATTCAAAACCTGGCTGGTTCAGTAGCAACAGCCATTTAAGCAGCTACCTACCCAACCCTTCATAAGTTGATCACAGTTTCAGTGAAGGTAGTGATCAATGCAAATGCCTGAGACACCACAGTATTCATGCTGGAGATTAACTCCTCCATTGTCTCTGCAAGGGAATGTGCTGTCTCTGGAAATCTTGACAGTCCCTTCATAGTGTATGACTCTGAGGCTCAGCATCTGTGTCCAGTTGAGCAGAGTTTTAAGTGTCATGCGCCATCTGACTGAACCGCTTTACTGTTGCCCCTGTCTGCAGCACCTGTTCACATGTAATTTGCTTCTCACCTTGTGCCATCCAATTTAACTGAGAAACTGGACCACTGAGGTATGTGTACCTGCTTTGGTGAAGGGCGTGTTGAAACATGTAACACAACATCCTCAAGACTGTTGATCATCCTCTGATGATTCCTAAGGCTTCTTCCTCATCCCTTCTATTGGCTTTGCCAATGCACCAATGGGAGTTCAGTTTGTACCAAATCTCGGTGAAACAGGGCTCCAAGTTAGCAAAGTGTGATGATCCAGGAGACACGAGTAGGAAGGCTAATGTAGTTTATCTACAATACAAAGTAAAGCTGCTACGGAGGTGTAGAACAATAGAGTCCCAACCTGGGACGGCCAGCACCGCCGGTCCGGGTTAGGGCCGGCATTTAAAGGTCTCAGTTAATGAGTCCAACCTGGACAGATCTTCGCCTGATACAGGGTAACCCATAATGATCCTCTGTAGTACTCGTGGAGGTTATCACATTCTTCATCCATTCTACCCCCCCCAAGTCCGAATATTCTCCCTTGCTCTCATGACAATGGGGCCATGTGCCCACTGCAGGGCCGGGTCGAGGGCGTATAGCATTTGGGGGATCGTATTTTCCGTGATGAGCGTTGAAGGGCCACTACTAGTCTCTTCTTTGACAGTGACCTCCAACTGGGGTTCTGTCACTTCTACTTCTATTTCGGAGCCCAAGTCCTGTTGCCTTCCTCACTGACTCTTGGGCTCTGCCTATAGGCCAGTATGAAGGACTTTGAGGGTGTTAGGAATGTATTAACAGACTTTCCAATTGAATGCTGATTTGATGTCAATTGTCCAGGCCGTATCGGCAGCTAGAACCGGGTGCTCTATGCTGCCTCCCTGCTAGCCCCCAGCAAAACGGGGAATCGGTGGCCATTTTGCATCTGTTACCGTTTCCATGCTGGCGTGGCGGCATAGCCCCAGAATTGGAGAATCCAGCCCAGGGTACCTGTAGAGGAACATGATACTTCTGATGAATTAGAACAGGCCATTTTTCCAAAGGGACAACTGCCAAGAGTTGGTACAAAAATGACGTACTTACCTGAAGGGTCCAGTCAATGGAAGGATAACCAACTGTTGTTGGTAGAGCAGGGAAGGCCGCTGGAAAGTATAAACACTGGTTGAATATACAGAATACAAGGGAGACTGTCAAGACAATGGATTGGGAACACAATGTTAAAAAATGGAGGGTACAGAAACGTAGTGCCAGTTCAGATAGTAAGTCGGAAAAGTGAACATGATCGCAGGAAAAAGTCGAGAACTATTGAAAGGACATCCCGCAGCAGGAGTGAAAGATCAAGCAGTGGCAATACAGAACAAAAAAACAGGTGGGATAGGGGACGTAGTTTGATAAGGTCTCGGAATATGGGTAAGACTACGAATGCTACTAGGACTAGAAGCCCACATGTTCGGGAGATTTTGGGGTGGCCTCCAATAAACTAGATGAAAAAGTTATAAAAGATGCTGAACAGCAAGTTGGGGTGAATTTGGGGTATGCACGGAGTTCCAAATAGGGAAAAAGAACTCTATCTTACAGATGGATTTGCATAAAAAAGGTTCTTCTGGATGGAATTTATGAGGCAAAGGCCAGGCTTATGGTAAGGAGATTTGAAGAAAACTCAGAAGATCAGGATTTAAGGGTGGATTCACCTATGGCAGGAAAGGTTATTTTAAAGATCTTCTTGGCTTTATTTGCCACAAAGGCATGGGAATGTAAATTTATAGATATAAAAGCTGCCTTTTTGCAGGGGTATCAGCTTCAGAGGGACATTTTTCTCCATCATCCTAAAGAGGCCGCTAACACAGAAGGGGTACTCTGGAAGTTGAACAAATATGTATATGGATTAAACAATGCGTCTAGAGTCTGGTATTTTTCGGTAAGGTCAGTTTTGGTAACGTTAGGCTATTGCCAGTTGAAAGCAGATCCGGCAATGTTTTACTGGCACTATAAAGGAAATCTTTCTGGCATCTTTATGATGCATGTCGATGATTTTTTGTGGGGTGGTAACAGTGATTTACTTGGGTACAGTAATCACACATGGCAAACGCGAGATTGAGCAGAAAATAATCAACTCGATTGTCAAATTACCCTTGCCCCATAACGTCACAGCCCTCCAGTCATTTCTAGCACTGGTTGGCTACTGTAGAAACCACATCGACGGTTTAGACACAAAGGCAGCACCCCTATCCGAACTTCTCAAGAAGCAAGCACCTTGGGAATGGCTTCCACAGCACACGGATGTCATGGATGCTTTAAAAAGAGCCCTCAGCACAGCCCCCGCACTACATGTCCCAGATCCACTCTCCCCGTATGCAATTGAGGTTGCAACTACCGGCCGAACCCTTTCGGCCGTGCTCCTCCAAGAACGACATGATCATTTAGGCCCCGTGGCATACGCCTCATGCGTATTAGATCCAGTCGAGCAAGGATTTTCTGCCTGCGAAAGGCACCTGCTCGCAGTTTTGTGGGCTTTAGTTTTTGGGCATCACTTTTTCCTGTAAAATTTGGGCGTTCTTGGGGTTCACTTTACAGCCAATTTGTTGTAGGAGTCCTAATAATTCGGCGAGAAGTGAAATGTGCTCTCCCTTTGTGTCCGTCTGTAAAAGCAAATCATCTACATATTGGACCAGACAATCGGGTCGGGAAAATGTTGCTAATCCATTTGCCAGCTGTCGGTGGAAAATGGAGGGGGAGTTGTGAAAGCCTTGTGGAAGGCACGTCCACATATATTGCTGTCCCTGGAATGTGAAAGCAAATTTATATTGGCACGCTTTATCCAATGGAATAGACCAAAAGCCATTGCTAATGTCCAAAACCGAAATTTCTTTTTACTGCAGTCCCTGTTTGAGCATGGCCACAGGACTCATGGCTATGGTGGGGGCTGCTACTGCGGTTACTTTGCTGCTACTGCGGTTACTTTGTTCAGTACAATACTTCACCCACATTACAGGACTCAACCCCATCAACATTCTAAGTGAACAAACCCCAACACAACTCCTACTTGATGGTAGACTTAAGGATGGCACAGTCAGTCAGATCCACGCAGCCCTTTGGACCCTTCTCTTACAGGGACGGGACATAACAGTTAAGAGGACAAAGACCCACACTTTCCTCGCTGACAATTTACAATATGCAGGCACCCCACACGAGTGTGAAATAATATCTGCTAAACACAACACAGGACCCTTTATACCTAAGTCAGTTCCCCCGAAACCAGGTACTTCACCCCAGAGACCCCAGCCCACAGACACATGTGCACCCCTTAGAATCTATGTGGATGGCTCCTCCACAGTTTTAAACAGAAAAAGGATTACCATTTGCGGTATTTATGTAGAGGACGCGCAGGGACGCGCCCTAGAAGAGATTTCATTAAAATTGCCAGAACATTTATGCTCGCAGGCAGCAGAACTGGCAGCCATAGCGTACGTCGTAGAACACTCCGACTCGTTTCTGACCCCAGCCGACATATATTCTGACAGTTTATATGTCTGCAACAGTTTAACCAAATTCCTACCCCTGTGGGAAACTAGAGGATTCATTTCCGCAGACGGAAAGCCCCTACCCTCAGCCCCATTACTCCAGCATATTCTGAGAACAGCCAAAGATAGGAAATATGGAATTATCAAAGTCCGTAGCTATCATCGTTCTTCCCCCCCTTCTAACATTAAGGCAGACGCCCTAGCAAAGGTAGGTTCCAGACACGGTCACTTTTGGAACACCCCCGAGAGCGCCCCACTACATGCGGTTCAGGTCTCATAGACCAACATTCAGGACTTAGCAAAGGCCAAATCAGAAGACACACAGCTGAGGGAAGTTTTAAAAGGCAACTTCCTAGCCCCCTACGATAAGTACAAAAACACGTTGACAACACATGACGGTGTTACTTTAAAAGATGGAATTTATGTGGTCCCCAGTCAGGACAGGAATCAGATTATTTGTGAAATCCATGACAACCATGGACATCAAGGCATAGAGGCCACCTTAGCCCACCTCAGACCTCTCTGCTGGTGGCACAATTTAAAAACTGATGTGACTCACTACATTGAGAACTGCTTAATCTGTGTCCAGGACAATCCGGACAGGTACGCAAGAAAAGGTCAGCTTAGCCACACCCGCCCCGTTAATGGCCCTTGGACGAATTTGCAAATCGATTATGTTGGACCACTACCCCCCTGCATAAATGGTTTCAAGTATGTGTTGGTGGTCATCGACACCTTCATAATATGGGTGGAAGCTTTTCCATCCAGAACAAGCACAGCCAAACCGGCAGCTAAAATCCTCTCTCAGCACATCTTTACAAGATGGGGACTTCCACGCAGCATAGAGTCCGACCAAGGCTCCCATTTTACATGGCGAGTGATGAAAAACATCCATACAATTTTCGGAATCAAACACAAATTCCACATTGCATACCGCCCCCAATCAAGCGGCACAGTAGAAGGAATGAACAGAACTTTAAAAGCGACCCTCAGAAAAATGTGCAACAACACAACAGCAACTGGGATAAAGTTCTCCCAGTTGCATTAATGTTCATACGAAATACGGTATCCACGTCCACAGGATACCCCCTCCCCCCCACACCCTCATGACCGGACGCCCCATGAAAGGGACAGAATATTTGTTAGGACTGAATTTGGTCAGCCCCACAGTCACCACTCTCACGCATGAGAAAGCAGTACAACAGATTTTGGAAAATGTAAAGGCAGCCCAGCTTGCAGCAGCTGTTAGACTTGGGACACGCAAGAAAAAAGCAAAGTTTGCTTTGATAAGATGGTACACGCCACAGAGTTTGTAGTAGGGCAGCAAGTCATTCTATCACTATACAACCCCAGTTCATTCCTTTCCCCCGAATTTGCCGGACCGTATTCCATCTCTGATAAAGTCAGCCCCTCTGGAAACAAAATCACCTATCCGAATGGCAAGTCTGCGTGGTTCCACATAAACCAGCTTAAGGCTTATGGCTCGCAGAACAACCATGCACACCACATCTCGCTTGCAGCAGCAGATGAGCATGCCGCGCCCACGAACGACGTATTCCTACCCTCTCCTAACCTGTCCAGCCCATACTCAGACACGACTACGACTCCACCCCCAGAGGCTCGACTCCGCCTCTCCCTTCCTCCAACCGACAGCGACAGCGACGGCGATAGCGACAGCCCCAGCACACCACACTACGATTACACCCCTGCACCAGGCCCCACTCTCAACGACTCTGAACATGATTCCAGCAACCCCTTTGAAATAACATATATTAAAGCCCCTGATCCAACCCACCGCCCGACAATTATGGATTACCCCCTAGCAGCTCCAACCTCTATACAAAATACTGCCACCGAGACAATTCGTTCAGGTTCATCTGGAATGATAAGATGGACCCCAATTCGCCCCAAGCAGCTTTAGCACGGTTACTACAGTCAAGAGTATGGCAAACGGGAGAAGATGATGACATAGAGTCTGACTCGCACCAAACGAGTCCCTTTGCGACTCTGTTCACTTTAGAGCAATGAGGTATCCAGATGATGGTAAAAAAGGAACTGATGGAGAGTTACGGTGTCCTTTCTGATGGAGCCTGCACCATGCTTGTTATGTATGTTTGTGTTTTATTGTGAATGTTACATGTTGTTTGTTAACCCAAGGTTTTCATGGCCCCACGCTACCACTCTTTTAGCACCCACTGGCAGTTAATGGAACTAGTTTGTCCACAGACAAGCGATTGGAACTGCTCTTCTGCTTTGAAGGTAGAAGTTAGCAACAAATGCAACCCCCATGACGACCACAAATTCTTACCGTTCTTGCCGGTCGCTCAGGCAATGGAGAAACGGCACTGGTCCCCGCCCTGCCTGAGGACCCCCATCGGGTCAGCTATGCTCGGGTAGAGCACAAACGGCATTGGTCACCATTCTACCCAGGGATTCCACCCATTCTTACCCACCGCAGCCCATACACCCCATTTGGCACTTGTAGTTCAAAACTCTTTTGTTTGTTTTATGGCGACCCTTACATTGCTTTCCAGGTGCTATTTACATCCTCAAACACTGTGATGGTACATCGCACAGGCTGCGAGACAACCTGCACTGTGTCAGCATTTTTTCCTTCTCGGATGTTTTGTCCCAAATATTTGGTTTAAAAAAAGAGGGAATCACAGATGGTGATCAATTATAATGGGTAATTGGCAATAAAAGGACAGACAGACAGGCACACAAGATCTTAAACAAGATAATAACAGAAATTATGCTTGTGTCCATAGAACTCCGGAACCACAGAGGCCTCTAGAAGACGAAAGAAGAAGAAAATATGAAGACAACCATCATGCTTTACAGTTGGATCTTAGCGGGATCCCTCCAGTTGCGTGCGGACGCTAACCCCACAAACCCTTTAAGTGAATTAAAGTGCATCGATTTTTTTGTGTGTTTGTTCGTTCTGATAAAGGAAATGTAAAACTCTGTGCTTGATGCCAAGCCAGAGAGACCTGTGTTGCTGCTATTGTACAGTTTAAAAGAATGTAAAATGTTGTAAATTCTTTTGATTAACTAAGGATAGTTTAGATTAAGGACAGTTAGAGGTTCCAGTTTTTTATTTTGTAATGCATGCCTGAATGTCATAGCGCCCCATGGAATTTTATAATGATGTGTGTACATAAAGTAAATTAGGTAAAAGTTTCAATCCATAGGACAGACTAGTTGTTATAACCTGCCTGCTTACCACTGGCTGGGGACTAATGACAATCCCACAATCCTGTGGGAGTAGGAGCTTCCCCAATGAGGGGGGCGGAGAAACCATTAGTAAACTCCAAGTATAAATAAAGCTGGCCAGTTTGGAACCAGCAGGAAGGAGTGTGCAGCAAGGGAAGTTGCTGCTGCTGCTGTTATATATATATGTTATTGTAAATAAATGTTATTACTTTGTATCCTTAAAACTCGTGCTGGATTCTTCGTGGCCCTCACAAAACTGGCGATGAGGGTTAAAGTGAATAGCTGTCTACACTGCTGAAGCCACCTCCCTGGATTTTTGTTGGATACAGGTTGGAAGTTGTTTTCTATTATACCATGCCTCTGTACGGACGTTTGGATGTTTTTGATGCTGCGCTGGAAAGCTGGAACCAGTACGCACAACGGATGCGTTACTATTTCCGGGCAAACAATATCACCGAAAACGAGCGCCAGGTGGTCATATTGCTCACCGCCTGCGGCCCACATACATTTGGGGTGATTAGGAGCCTTACGTACCCAGCTGCGCCGGACACCAAAACGTTTGACGAACTTGTGAATATAGTGGGGCAACATTTTAACCCAACCCTATCCACGATAGTCCAGCGTTACCGGTTTAATACCGCTGAGAGGACCCCTGGAGAATCCCTTGCTGATTTTCCATCCAGGCTACGCAGGATTGCGGAGTACTGTGACTATGCTGAGAACTTGTCAGAAATGTTATGCGACCGTTTGGTTTGCGGTATTAACAATGCAGCCTTGCAGAGAAAGTTGCTAGCTGAGCCAACATTGACTTTTCAACAGGCCATTCAAATAGTATTATCCCGAGAGAGCGCAGAACGAGGAGTGCAGGAGCTACAGGGAATGGAAGTGCATGCCTTCTGTCCGAAAATGTCCCCCCGCACTCCTGCGGTACCTTGGGCGAGACGACGTCCGGACCGACGCCAGTGGCCGTTGGATATTCCTCCCCGAAGGGAGCCTTCTACAGAACCAATGGATGTGGAGCCATGTCTGTGTCAGACTTGTAGGCGCCGACCCCGTCACGGACGCCGGTCCTGGGGGCGATTCCGACCGAAACTGGGACCAGCCCAGGGGCCGTACCTTCCATGTGGATGAACCTGCGGCGACTACTCCTGAGGACGTGGAGACGGAGGATGACTGCCTGCAGCTGCATTGTGTGGCAGCTCCCCGTGTGGTCCCCATTAAGGTGACAGTACGGGTCAATGGTCACCCGCTTGAGATGGAGTTGGACACTGGCGCAGTGGTCTCCGTGATCGCCCAGAGGACATTTGACTGCATCAAGTAGGGTATACAGACACACAGGCCAGGTTGGCCACCTACACGGGGGAACCACTGGACATTGCAGGAACTACAATGACCCGTTGTTTATGGACGCCAGGAGGGGCATCTCCCACTTATCGTGGTGCGCGGCCATGGGCCCAGCCTGTTGGGTCGGGACTGGTTGCGCCATTTGCGGTTGCAATGGCAGCACATCCTCCAAACAGTTTCTGAAGGGTTGACTGAGGTGCGAGGACGATACCCAGATGTATTCCAGCCTGGTTTGGGGAAAATAAAAGGGGCCGTAGCCCGTATCCAAGTCAAACCAGGAGCCACGCCGCGCTATTTCCGGGCGCGCCTGGTGCCTTACGCCTTGCTCGAGAAGGTAGAAGGGGAGCTCACTCGTTTGGAGAGTTTGGGTATTATCAGGCCCGTCCGTTTTGCTGACTGGGCAGCACCAATTGTACCTGTAATGAAGCCAGATGCCACAGTTCGCTTGCGTGGCGACTATAAACTTACAGTGAATACGGCTTCCTGACTCGACCAATATCCAATGCCTCGCATAGAGGATCTCTACGCGAAGCTTGCAGGCGGACTCTCCTTCACAAAATTAGAGAGGAGTCACGCCTACCTACAGTTGGAGCTGGACCTTGCCTCCCGACCTTATGTAACGATTAATACACACCGGGGCCTGTATGAATAAACACGGTTGCACTTTGGAGTATCCTCTGCCTGCGCTATTTTTCAACGTGTTATGGAGGGCATTTTGAGAGGTTTACCACGTGTTGCTGTCTACTTAGATGACGTTTTGATTACAGGGACGTCAGAGCAGGAACATTTGGAAAATCTGAAGGCTGTCCTTAGACGCTTTTCGGAGGCTGGAGTCCGTTTACGTCGCACAAAGTGCATATTTCAGGCAAAGGAAGTAGTCTACCTAGGTTATCGGGTGGACCGTGAAGGTTTGCACCCCGTCGCAGAGAAGGTGCGTGCGATTCAACAGGCCCCCGCCCCGAATGACACTTCGCATCTTCGTTCTTTTCTCGGTCTCGTAAACTATTACGGAAAGTTCCTCCCCAATCTGGCAACTACGCTGGCCGCGTTGCACCTTCTGCTAAAGAAAAATCCCACCTGGGTTTGGGGTCAGCCGCAAGAAGCCGCTTTCCGTAGGGTAAAGCAACAATTGTCGGCATCTGGGTTACTAACCCACTGTGATCCTGGAAAGTCTTTGCTCGTCACATGTGATGCATCCCCGTATGGTATTGGGGCCGTCCTGTCCCACAAGATGGAGAATGGGGCCGAGCAGTATCGAGAAGGAGGACCTGGCAGTGGTTTTTGCGGTGAAACGCTTCCACCAGTACGTGTATGGCCGCCATTTCACTATCGTGACTGATCATAAGCCTCTGCTGGGACTTTTCAGAGAGGATAAGCCAATACCGCCCATTGCTTCCGCACGGATCCAGCGCGGGGCTTTGTTGCTTGCTGCATACGAGTATTCTCTGGAGCACAAACCAGGAACGCAGATAGCAAATGCCGACGCACTGAGCCGATTGCCTTTATCGACCGGCCCCATGTCGTCCCCCACGACCGGTGAGGTAGTTGCAACACTAAATTTTATGGACACCTTGCCTGTCACGGCATCACAGATCCGTGAGTGGACCCAGACGGAGCCAGTCCTGTCAAAGGTTCGGCACATATTCCTGTATGGTGGGCAGCATAGACAGCTCCCAGGCGAGTTGCGGGCATTTTCCTCCAAGCTGTCAGAATTCAGTGTGGAAGACGGCGTCCTCTTGTGGGGGACGCGTGTGATTGTCCCGGAAAAAGGCCAGGAGCTGATACTAAGAGACTTGCACAATGGGCATCCAGGTGTGACCAAAATGAAAATGTTGGCCCGGAGTTATGTCTGGTGGCCAGGCCTCGACACCGACATTGAGAAGGTGGCCCAAAACTGCTCCATTTGCCAGGAGCATCAGAAGCTTCTGCTGGCCGCGCCCCTAAATCACTGGGAATGGCCAGGGCGGCCTTGGGCACGCTTGCATGCAGATTTCGCAGGCCCTTTTCAAGGATCCATGTTCCTTCTATTAATCGATGCCCAGTCTAAATGGCTAGAGGTGCATAAGATGCAGGGGACAACGTCCTGCGCAACAATTGAAAAGATGCGTTTGTCCTTTAGTACGCATGGCCTCCCCGAGGTGCTGGTCACGGATAACGGCACTCCATTCATGAGTGAGGAGTTTGCGAGGTTCGTGAAGATGAACCGCGTACGCCATATCCGCACTGCCCCTTACCACCCGGCTTCAAATGGATTGGCTGAGCGCGCAGTGCAGACATTCAAAAGAGGCCGAACGAAGCAGTCTTCCGGATCAATGGACACGAAACTGGCTCGCTTTTTGTTTACGTATAGGACCACCCCCATGCGGTGACTGCGGTAGCTCCCGCAGAACTCCTAATGGGCCGGAGACTTCGCACCCGCCTTAGTATGGTTTTCCCGGACATTGGCGCAGTGTTCGTTCGGAATTTTGCTGGTGGTGCCCAGTGGGTTCCTGGCGTAACCTTTCGCCAAACGGGCCCTATATCTTACCAGGTGCAAGCCCAGGGTCGTCTCCAGCGCAAATGTGTAGACCATGTTCGGTCCAGAAGACTATCCCCACCAAAGATTCCCCGCCCCTGGAGCTCATTTCTACAGCCGCAGAGACCAGAGACAAGGGAAGGTAGTCCTCACAATCTTCCACTGGTGCCTCACTCAAAGCTGGCGCAGGCCGTTACAGAACCGAATGGAGATAGAGACGCTGACATGACAGAGGCAGCAGACTCTGACTCCGAGATGGAGACACAGGACGTATCAGAGGGGGAATCCTCGGGTCCACGGGCCCTCGGATCCAGTGGATGTACAACCGTTACGCCGTTCATCATGGAAGCGCCGGTCTCCGCCTCTTAAACACCGCCTGATCCAGCGCCACGTGCAAATGGTGTCTGGCCTGCGGCAAAACGAGTCCGACGCCCTCCTTCGCCAGGGTCTTCAGTGGATTCCTTGGACTTTGGGGGGGAGGGATGTTATAACCTGCCTGCTTACCATTGGCTGGGGACTAATGACAATCCCACAATCCTGTGGGAGTATGAGCTTCCCCAATGAGGGGAGCGGAGAAACCATTAGTAAACTCCACTTATAAATAAAGCTGGCCAGTTTGGAACCAGCAGGAAGGAGCGTGCAGCAAGGGAAGTTGCTGCTGCTGCTGTTATATATATATATGTTATTGTAAATAAATGTTCTTACTTTGTATCCTTAAAACTCGTGCTGGATTCTTCGTGGCCTTCACAAAAGCAGTGTAGTGCCTGTCCTTGCTTATGGGTGCCCGACTTAGGAGGAGAACGAAGAAGATGCAGTAATTTGATCCTTCACGCTTCGCGTTGAGGATCACAAAGAGGGAGTATAGTCATCTGGGATGGCCACTTCCAGAATACAAAATGGATGCTCACAATGAATGTAGGGAACTATATACAATGTTAAGAAAGCAAGCAGGCACAGAACCTGTCTGCAATTGAGAAGGCAGCTCCCAGACAAGACTGAAACTGTAGGTCAATTAACATATTGATGGCCCATCTCCGGGAACAAAGGAAAGACACTCAAGCAACCGATACAGCTCCAGACATCCCACCAGTTCCCCAAACCGAAAGCGTAAACAAAGCCAGGCCAACGGCCACCTAAGACACGCCCAGCCATCAGGGCACCCACCCCTTTATTGGCAAGATCAATACCAGTGATCAAGATACGGCCCAATTAATTGGGGCCAAGTTTAAGGCCCGCCCAAAAGCGCGCGAAGCCCCTCTGGGTATAAGAAGAAACCCCCGAGAGAGAATCGCTCTCTTGGATTTGGATCTCAAAGCGGAGAGACCCATCCACCAGCTGCACCAGAAGCAAGTAAGTCCAAGGTCAACGCTCGCTACCAGACGGACGACCTTAGCTGTTCTCCTGTATATCTTCGAACCCAACAGCCTCAGATTCGAACAACGGCCATTGTTCCTCTGACTGAGTTGGCACTCGAAGCTAAGTGTAGGTATTAGCGTTAGAGATAGTTTAGTTTGTAGTACTTTGTGCATGAGTAGATCTTACTGTGTGTGTAAATAAATAGTATTGACTTTGAACTAACTAACTGGTGTATTGGTTCTTTGATCAGTATTCGGGTTTGAACCTTGTGGCGGTATCGAGAGATACCTGGCGACTCTAAAGCAAACGTAATTAGGATTAAGGAAGGCGACCATATTGACCGCCCTATTCATAACCAGAGAAACAGAGCAACAACGGTGTCTCCCGGCCAAAAGACCCAATCTGGCTTCCAGCTGTCATGGCTTTTCCCCTGGACAACTTGCTTTGACTCTATCTTCCCGCTTAAGTGAGGGAACATTAAGCTGATCTGGTCCGGTGGCGCAGATCAATTAATAGTTCTGCAAATGCAACTCCTGTTTTGGTATGCAGCATTGTCCTATAATTAAAGAGAACCATGCTAGTTTTGTCTCGAGCAAGCCCCTGGTTTGCTTTTTCATGCCGCTCTTAAATGTTTGCACTGCCCGTTTGGTTAAGCCATTTGAGGATGGGTGACATGGTAATGTACGGATGTGCTACACTCCATTAGTCTTCATAAATGCCTGGAATTTCTGACTGGTGAACGCGGTCCCATAGTCCATTACAAGGACCTCCAGTATTCTGCTGAATGACTGTTGGAGTCTCTCTACATTAGCGCTGGAACTAGTGGAGGCCATCCGATGCATGTCCATCCAGTTGAAATGTGTGTCAATTAAGATTAGAAACTTAGATCCATGAACGGTCCAACACAATCTGCATGCACTCGTACCCAGGGTCTCTGTGGCCATTCCCATGGGTGCAGCGAGGATGGTGGCTGGAGTTTCTGATTCTTTTGGCAGGATGGGTGCTGTCTCACCAGGTTCTCACTGTCCAAGCCACCAGATGTAGCTCCTTGTGAGTATCTTCATTTTTGAAACACTGGGAGGTCATCCGTAGCTCCTGTATATTGGGTGCTGACTAGTGCTCAGGATGATCACTTGGGCTCCCCACAGGATAAGCCTTCCACGCTTAGTTCCTGATGTTTTGTGAGGGAGGGTTTTAAACCCTCTGTAGGATATCCTTGTAGTCTGTGACTTAGAGTGACGTGGCGTAGCTTTGACAGTGTAGAATCCTTTTGGGTCCAATTTTGGATCTGTATGGCGGATGCGGGCAGGGTGTCCATGAAATTTTGAGTCATAATGACTTTGTCAATCAGTGATGTGGTCAGACTTGTGGGCAGTGGTAGATTACGCAGGGCATTTGCATTTGATTTTTGCATTCCTGGGCGATGCTCAAACGTGTACTTGTATCGGCTGTTAAGTAATGGGTTAAGAGACATTGCAATTAGTTGTCTCATTTATGTTAAGTATCCATTAATTGACACTGATATGTAAAGGGGCTTCAGGTGGCCTCTGGCAGGTGGTGTGTTGTTAAGAGTTTTGTGCAGAGGCTGTGGAAGTGAAATAAATGGTGTTTGGTGAAAAGGAACAAGAACTTTAGACTCTTCATTTCACAGCAACTAAAACGTCTAACAATGGTAGCAGAGAATGGTTGCTGTGCGAATGTGAAGGTTTGAAAGGTACAACTTTTCCTGATCAAACTAAGGAGTGAGTGAAAAGGAAAAAAAAAAAATTTGGTCCATTTTGGATGACCAGCCTCCAGCTTGGGAGGGGACTACAATTAGCTCTGGTTTTGCTGAACATTTAAAAGCTTTACATAGCAGTAGAAAAGCTTTTTTGGAAGCAGAAGTCTCTGAAAGAATTCGCAGAGCTTTAAGACATAACGTACGGCCATCAGATGACGTTTTTCAGCAAGGAGACATGGTATACTATAAGAGAGACAATTCTAATGAATGGAAAGGCCCAGGGAAGATCATAGGCATAGATGGCAAAACAATTATTTTGCAACATGGTAATCAAACTGTTAGGGTCCATTCATCAAGGATAATGGGTACAGATTATAAATTTTCAAATTTAGGCAGAGCAGACAGACATGACGAGGAACCAGAGTAATCTGGTACGCATGTGTTACAGAACTATGAGGATCAATTAACTGATATAGACAGGGTTTCTGTGGAGGAACACAACACTTCTGGTGAATTAAAACAGGCCATTTTTCCGAAAGGGCAACTGGCAAAAGTTGGTACAAAAGTGACATACTTGCCTGAAGGGTCTAGTGAATGGAAGGATACAACTGTTATTAGTAGAGCAGGGAAGGCGACTGGAAAGTATAAACATTGGTTGAATGTACAGCATTCAGGGGAAGGAGTCAAGACAATGGATTGGGAAAACGAAGTTCAAAAATGGAGGGCACAGAAACGCAGTGCCAGTTCAGATAGTACATCGAATAGTGAACAGGTCCGCAGGAAAAGGTCGAGAACGATTCAAAGGACATCCCACAGCAGAAGGGAAAGATCAAGCAGTAGCAGTACAGAACGAGATACCAGGCGGGAGAGGGGACGTAGTTTGTCAAGATCTCGGAACATGAGTAAGACTACGAATACTAACAGGAGTAGAAGCCCACATGCACGTGAGATTTTGGTGGCTTCAAATAAATTAGATGAAAAAGTTATTAAAGAAGCTAAACAGCAAGAATTGCATAGTTGGAGTGAATTTGGGGTATACATGGAAGTACCGGATAGGGGACTATTTTTGCATTCCTGGGCGATGCTCAAAAGTGTACTCGTATCCCATTAAGTAATGGGTTAAGAGATTGCAATTGGTTGTCTCATTTATGTTAAGTATCCATTAATTGACACTGATATGTAAAGGGGCTTCAGGTGGCCTCTGGCAGGTGGTGTGTTGTTAAGAGTTTTGTGCAGAGGCTGTGGAAGTGAAATAAATGGTGTTTGGTGAAAAGGAACAAGAACTTTAGACTCTTCATTTCACGGCAACTAAAACGTCTAACATCGGTGATACTACTCCTACTCCATAAGGAGAAATATCGCAGGTTAACATGAGTGGTCTTGATGGGTCATAAAGTGTCAATATGTTAAATAACAGTATTTGCTGCTTCACCCTCACAAAAGCTTTATCTTGTGGTGTTTGCCACAATTCTTTTTTAATAGTGTGTGCAGGGATGTCAGCAAGGTGGCTAGATTAGGTATACATTTCCAGTAATAATTTATGGTCATGTACGGATGTGCTTCACTCCATTAGTCTTCATAAACGCTTGGAATTTCTGACTGGTGAACGGGGTCCCATAGTCCATTGCAAGGACCTCCAGTATTCTGCTGCAGCACAGGAGGATAGTGGTTAGCATTATGGCTTCACATTGTCAGGGTCCCAGGTTCGATTCCCGGCTTGGGTCACTGTCTGCGCGGAGTCTGCATGTTCTCCTCTTGTCTGCGTGGGTTTCCTCCAGGTGCTCCAGCTTCCTCCCACAAGTCCCGAAAGATGTGCTTTCAGGTAATTTGGACATTCTGAATTCTCCCTCTGTGTAGCCAAACAGCTACTGGAATGTGGTGACTAGGGGCTTTTCACAGTAAGTTCATTTCAGTGTTAATGCAAGCCGACTTGTGACAATAAAGATTATTATTATTATGAGATCTAGAAACGACTTTAGTTCCATTGGGTTTTATGATGACAGGACACTTTTTATGACCTTTACCTTGTCTTCTACGGGGTGCAGGCCGTCATTGTCAACACGGTGCTTGAGGTACTTTAACTCGCTTGCCTGAAACACACATTTTTCTCTTTTAGGGTGGACTTTTGCGTCGGAGAATTGCCGTAAGACTTCCTCCAAATTTTTCAGGTGTTGTTTCTAAGTGGCTCCTGACATTAATACATCATCCAGATATATTGCCACTCTGAACATTCCTTGAAGGGTGCTTTCCATCATCCTCTGGAAAATAAAGCATGCCGATGATACTCTGAAAGGTAGACGAGTATATACGTATAACCACTTGTGGATATTAATAGTGATATCACATCAAGCTCTAGCTGGAGCTGTGCATGGCTCATATCTAGCTTTGTGAATATGTGGTCTCCAGCCAGTTTTGCATATAGGTCCTCAATGGATGGCATGGGGTACTGGTCCAGGCAGGAGGCTCTGTTGACAGTCATCTTATAGTCACCGCAAGGGCAGACCGACTTGTCAGGCTTCAATATTAGGACCATTGGCGCAGTCCATTCTGTGAATTGCACCGGGCATATGATGCCTAGGTTCTACAGTCGTTTCAATTCAGTCCCTACTTTGGTGAGTAGGACGTAGGGACTGGCCGTGCCCTGAAATACTTGGGGGCGGCCTCCGAGTCTAACATAAATTTTCACCCTGGCTCCTTTACCTTTTCCAAGGCCTTCCTGGAATATCTCAGGATACTTCCTGATGACGTTGTATAAGTTATCCATCTTAAAAATCTGTTGCAAATCCAGGCGGACATTTTGCAGCCAGTCTTTTCCCTGTCCTTGTACTGCTATTACTGCTCCCTTGTGTACTTGGCCAACCTAGCCGAGGGGCAAAATGCCCATTTGGAGTCACCTGAAAGAATGTTCCCCTATAATGGAGATGGCGGCTCATGTATCTATTTCCATGTCTAGGGGGTGATCATTCACCTAAAATTTGATCGGGATTGGGGCCACTTTGGGGACAGTGATGTAATTCAATTGCATTAGCTCTTCCTGTTCAGGCTGGTTGATTTGTAAAGCCCTGGCCTGAGGTAGCTTTGTCTTCCTGTCTGGGCGGTACATGTTCTGCCGATTCTGTCAGTCTTGCCTTGGGCGT
The DNA here is from genome assembly GCF_047496885.1 of Scyliorhinus torazame. Taxonomy (NCBI): domain Eukaryota; kingdom Metazoa; phylum Chordata; class Chondrichthyes; order Carcharhiniformes; family Scyliorhinidae; genus Scyliorhinus; species Scyliorhinus torazame. Next base: position 164,915,457 of record NC_092708.1, on the reverse strand, counting down.
GCCCTATGAGCACAGGTGCAGCAACGCTGTGATTGCTCTTCTTAGTCCTCTGGGGAGGTTTCCCAACTGTTTCTGGTGTCACATGGTTGTCAACCCCTCTCCTTATATATTGTGCCTGATTGTTGACTTGGTGGCGGGTGGGTCATGTACGTACTGTCCGTGGGGAAATCGGTTCTCCTGTATGGGTGTCACCTGACACTGAGGATGCTCTAATCCATGAAATCCTAACGTTCTTGGCCTCTTTTCCAGCCTTTTCACGAGACATCACCATTTCTATGGCACATTTAAGGTCCAGGGTGGGTTCTGCCAGCAGTTTCCTCTGGGATTTCTCATGCTGTCACCATGTCCCTGGGCCACCCCCATCTCTCCATCAGCAATGGCCCATACTGGTGCCACCCTGACCTCCAGAACTCCCTCTTCTATTGATGCTAGGGTGATCGTGCTGTAGCTTTGTTCTCCTTGGAGCTGTGGGCTCTTTTCTGCTGTAATGAGAGAAAGCGAAGAACTATGAGCATGTGAAGTTCATTGATTTCTCAGGAGAGAGGGTGAACGTTCAGCGAAGCTGATTGTCATGAAAGGTTGCAACAGCATAATAAAATTAGGGTAAATGTGAGTGCTGTGCATTTTGGAGTTTGAGGAGCAGGTTGGAGGAATGGAATGTGTGCGACAGTAAGGTGTGGTGGTCAGAGGAGTGATGTGTAAGGAGATCCTAGAGAGGTGAGAGAGCGATGGCTGCCAGCTGAGAAATGCAGGACACTCTGCTTGCCAGACCGCATGAAGTCATTAAACCTTTTCTGGTTCAGAATTCAGGGTCACACTTTGGCTGCAGACATCCTTTGCCACTTGCAACCACAGCTACTTGGTGAAGCTGGCTGGTCTCCCTCTGCCGTCCTCAGGGAAGAGGACTTCTCATCATGCCCTGCACTTATACTTACTTCCAGATAAAGGTTTGTGTACCAGGGAGATAGCTTTTCACATCTTCCATCCATACTGCAGGTCTTTGTTCTTTCCCACTGGATGGTATGCTACAATCACTGCTGCCATTGTGAGTCCTGCGGGGGTCCCTTTAAATTAAGACCCATCATTGCTTGGTTAGGCATGTGATCCCACCTGTCTCTTGGATTGGTCCGGAAACCTGGAGACAGGGTGATAATCGTATTGCTCTACGAAAGAGCAACTGTACAGTGCACAAATTAGTTTGTCAAGATTCCACCCTGACAATTGTCCTGTCACTCCAGCATGGAATAAATTCACCAGGGGCTTGATTTAACGGAAATTAAACAGAGTTCTGTGTCAAGTGCATTTAGCCGGGTGTTTCCTGGCGCTGGTAGCGACAAGAATGACCCCTTTATTAAACGGAATTTTGCTTCATTTCAGGAGCCCACCCAGGCCATACTTAATCCCAATTCGTAAATTAACGGGCTACGCTTGCCAGTGCTGGAAGAGATCAGGGCAGCATCTTTAAATGGCGCCTTGATCCCTGAACCCCCCCCCCCAACACGGCCTCCAGCCACCCCAACTTACCAGTGAGGGGGTCCTCGAGCTCTGCGCACCCCACCTCATAATGCAGGTGGCATTCCAGGGTGCCAGTGTGCCCGGGTTGCGTTGGGGTACCAGGGTACCACCCTGCAGATCCTGACCACCCAGGGGCCTAACAATTGCCTAGGAGACCACCCCTCCAAGTGCCAGTACACTTGGTGCACGATGGTGGAGACCAGTGCTAAACGGCGCTCGCCCAGAGTCTCCGAGGCACTGGGTTAGGTCCCGCGCCTTCGGTAACTCTGGTGAGAGTATATTCAAGTGAGCTTGACTGCATACATGAATATGCAAATCTGGATCCCGCCTTCAATGGGCGGGTTCTGCATCGCAACACCTCATGAGATCTAATGAGGTGTAACGAGTTCCTTAAATCTCATGAGAGGCCGCTCGCGAGATTTAACTGTCTTGTCGCACTCAGAGTCGGGCAGGACAAGGCAGGTAAATCGCGACCAAGGTTTGCCATATATGTCAGCAATAAGTTATCACCAGTTTAGAGTAAGCATGAGTTTGAATGAAAGATGCACGAAAAGTGGCTCCCGGCAGAGTCTTTGTTATTGATCCCTTTTACCTGGTTTTTCGGGGGGGGGGGGGGTTGGTGTCCAAGCTAGGGTTGTTGAATGGATGGACTATTTCCTGATGGTGGCATGTCAAAATCGTTGACTAAAAAGTCCAATGCTGAGAAGGCTCAGGAGGGTAGCCCATCGAAGGAAGATGTAGGAAGGAAGATACCCATCACGCCCATTGCGCTTGACACGTTGGCCATGGTAATGATGCAGGAGCTGAAGAAATTAGGCAAACAGATGAAAAAACAGTTCAAGCAGCAGGGGCTGGAGATTAACGAATCTTTAAAACCCCTGTCTCGGAGGCTTTGGGTCTGATCCGTGAACAGCTGGTTAGAACCTCGAACGTGGTGGGGTGGAGGAGGTCTTGTCGCGGCACGTGGACTGGTTTGCTTCACTTGAAGTGGAGTTGCTGCTGGTGGCGGCTCGCAATAAATGCCTGAGGTCCAAGGTGGAGGACCTGGAGAACAGATCATGTCGGCTAAAGGTTGGTGGGGCTGTCGGACGTGGAGGACTCAAAGCTGACCCTTTTTTTGTGGTTGTACACGGGGAAGAGGCAGGGATGTCCTAAGTCCCCCCTTCTGCTCGCGCTGATGATTGAACCTTGGCAATCGCTTTGAGGGCCTCAGATAAATGGATACGGATTATAAGGGGGGGATTAGAGCGTAGGGTGTCCCTGTGCGTGGATGATTTGCTGCTGTATGTAAGGAATCCTGGGCAGGTTATGAGGCATTTATTGGGCATATTGAAGAGGTTCGGCTCCTTTTCAAAGTATAAACTGAATGTTGGGAAGAGCGAGTATTTTGTGATTAGTCCTGTAAAGGGAGGAGCTGGGCTGGCAGGTGATGTGCAATCAATTACACTCAAGACAAAGTGATTTCATAACTGAAGGCTTTAATCTACTAGAACTCTTTCCCCAGCAGCTTCGATACAGAAAGTGAAGGCTGCTGGGATGGCACCATCTCTTATACTCCGCCTGTCAGGGCGGAGCTACATACAACAGCCAATGGTAGACTCCTGGGTCTAACCAATGGTCATCAGCCTCTTAGGTACCGCAATACCTGGTACTACCACATTCACCCCCTGTTAAAAAAGAGCCCGGCGGGGGTGGTGGCCAGCGTTAATAGTCGCCTTTAGCATGGTATGACCAGGTATGGAGGTACCGTGATGTCGAGGATATTTACAAAGTGTTCACAGTGCAGCAATCAGTCGATTGGGTGGTCTGGTCATCCTTCTGGAGCGTCTGGGTTCCGGCGGTGATTCTGATGGGGGTCCCGGCGGTTGCGACTCCGGGAGCGTGGTTTCGTCCTCCCTGGCAGCTTCGTCACCCCTAGGCGGCGCTGTGGGGGAAAAAGGTAGACACGGGTGGGGGGCGCCTGTAGGGGCCGTCGGTGGATGGTCGGGCCTAGGCAGGAGCGGTGGGAGTACTGACCCTCCAGTGAGGTGCTGTGGGGGAGGTGGGGGTGGGGGCAATGGTTCGGGTGAGCGTGGGGTTCCGGCGGGCGCCAGGTCCCGAAGGGAGACTGTGTCTTGCTGGCCGTCAGGGAACGCCACGTAGGCGTACTGGGGGTTAGCGTGCAGCAGGTGGACCCTTTCGACCAACGGGTTCAACTTGTGCACCCGCATGTGCTTCCGAAGCAGGATGTGTCCGGGTGTCGCTAGCCAGATTGGGAGCGAGGTCCCGGAGGAGGACGTCCTGGGGAAAACAAGGAGAAGTTCATGAGGTGTCTGATTTTTGGTTGTACAGAGCAGCGACTGGATGGCGTGGAGGGCCATCGGGAGGACTTCTTGCCAGCGGGAGACTGGGAGGTTCCTGGACCGTAGGGCCAGTAGAACGGTCTTCCAGACCGTTCCGTTCTCCCTCTCTACCTGCCCGTTTCCCCGGGGGTTGTAACTGGTCGTCCTGCTCGAGGCGATGCCCTTGCTGAGCAGGAATTGACGCAGTTCGTCCCTCATAAAGGAGGACCCCCTATCACTGTGTCTGTACATGGGGAAACCGAACAGTGTAAAGATACCCTGGAGGGCCTTGATGACGGTGGTTGTGGTTATGTCTGGGCAGGGGATGGCGAATGGGAACCGGGAGTACTCGTCAATCACGTTCAGGAAATACGTGTTGCGGTCGGTGGAGGGGAGGGGGCCTTTGAAATCCATGCTGAGGCGTTCAAAGCGATGGAAAGCCTTTATCAGGTGCGCCCTCTCTAGCCGGTAGAAGTGCGGTTTGTACTCTGCGCAGATTTGGCAGCCCCTGGTGGCTGTCCTGACCTCCTCGATGGAGTAGGGCAGGTTGCGGGTCTTGACAAAATGGAAAAAGCGAGTGACCCCCGGGTGGAAGAGGTCCTCGTGGAGGGATCGGAGGCGGTCCACTTGTGCGATGGCACAAGTGCCGCGGGACAGGGCATCAGGAGGCTCGTTTAGCTTCCTCGGACGGTACAAGATCTCGTAGTTGAAGGTGGAGAGTTCTATCCTCCACCGCAAGATCTTGTCGTTTTTAATCTTGCCCCGCTGTGCATTATCGAACATGAAGGCCACCGACCATTGGTCCATGAGGAGAGTGAATTTCCTGCCGGCCAGATAATGCCTCCAGTGTCACACAGCTTCTACTATGGCCTGGGCCTCCTTTTCGACTGAGGAATGGTGAATTTCGGAAGCATGGAGGGTACGGGAGAAGAAAGCCACGGGCCTGCCCGCTTGGTTGAGGGTGACCGCCAGGGCGACGTCGGACGCATCGCTCTCGACCTGGAAGGAGAGGGACTCGTCGATGGCGCGCATCGTGGCCTTTGCAATGTCTGCTTTGATGCGGGGGGGAAGGTTGACAGGGGGAAGGTTGTGGACTGGATCAGGGGTCTGACTTTGTCTGCATAGTTGGGGACCCACTGTGCATAATAGCTGAAGAACCCGAGGCAGCGCTTCAGGGCCTTGGGGCAGTGAGGGAGGGGGAACTCCATAAGGGGGCCTATAACTCCACTACGTAGCCTAGAATGGCTAGAAGGTTGGTGCAAAACACGCATTTATCCTTATTGTATGTCAGATTAAGGATTTCCGCGGTCTGGAGAAATTTGCGGAGGTTGATGTCGTGGTCCTGCTGGTCATGGCCTCAGATGGTGACGTTATCCAGATACGGGAACGTTGCGCGTAAGCCGTACCGGTCAACCATTCGGTCCATCTCTCACTGGAAGACCGAGACCCCATTAGTGACACCAAAGGGAACTCTTAAAAATTGATAGAGCCGCCCATCTGCTTCGGAGGTAGTGTACTTGCGGTCACTAGTGCGGAGGGGTAGCTGGTGGTAGGCGGACTTGAGATCCACCGTGGAGAAGACCTTGTATTGTGCGATCCTGTTTACCAGGTCGGCTATACGGGGGAGAGGGTACGCGTCCAGCTGCGTAAACCTATTGATGGTCTGGCTGTAGTCAATGACCATCCTATGCTTCTCCCCGGTCTTTGCCACCACTACTTGAGCTCTCCAGGGACTGTTGCTCGCTTCGATGACACCTTCCCCCAGCAGCCTTTGGACCTCTGACCTGATGAAGGTCCGGTCCTGTGCACTGTACCGCCTGCTCCTGGTGGCGACGGGTTTGCAATCCGGGGTGAGGTTCGCAAACAGGGAAGGCGGGTCGACCTTCAGGGTCGCGAGGCCACAGACAGTAAGGGGCGGTATAGGGCCGCCGAATTTAACGGTCAGGCTTTGCAAATGGCATTGGAAATCCAGCCCCAGGAGGGTAGCCGCGCAGAGGTGCGGCAGGACATACAGGCGGAAATTGTCGAATTTCCTGCCATGGGCAGTGAGGGTCGCTAGGCAGAACCCCTTTATCTCCACCGAGTGTGACCCGGAGGCCAGGGAGATCCTTTGATTTACAGGGTGGGTGACAAGTGAACAGCGCCTTACCGTGTCGGGGTGAACAAAGCTTTCCGTGCTCCCAGAGTCAATCAGGCAAGACGTCTCGTGGCCGTTGATGAAGATCGTCGTTGTAGCTGTTGCGAGTGTTCGGGGTCGACTTTGTTCCAGTGTCACTGAGGCCAGATGAAACAATTGCGAGATCTGATCAGGCAGCGTGTAGTCGGCCGTGTTGGCGGCCTGGGGCCCCATCCTAGATGGCGTCACCCATGGGTCGCACATGGTGTCCGGGGATGAACAAGATGACGGCGGCGATGGACAAAATGGCAGCGCCCACCCGTCCAGCGTGGTGTCCGGGGGTCAAGATGGCTGCGCCCGTGGGTCGCACGTGGCCCTAGGATAGGGGGGTGGCGGTGAGCGCTGGCCGGTCGGGGCCTGAAGGGGGAGTTGCTGCGGTGGTCCATAGTCACTGGAGACCGCGGCCACAGCGCGGGCCTGGCAGACCCCCACAAAGTGGCCCTCTTGTCGCACCCTTTGCAGGCTGCGATGCGGGCCGGGCAGCGCGGGCGGGGATGATTCGCCTGCCCGCAGAAGAAACAGCGGGGCCCGGCAGCATTAGCGGGCCATCTCGTAGCGCAGACCTGCGGGGTCAGGGGGAAGGTCTGTGGGGCTGCCGCTGCGGGGTGCCACGCAGCCCAGGGGGCCGCCGCGCGGTCGGGTGCAAAGGACTGCGCGTTTTTGTAGGCAACGTCCATGGACCCTGCCAGGGCCCGTGCCTCTCTAAGTCCCAGAGTGTCCCTTTCTAGGAGTCTTTGGCGGATATCTGGGGAGCTCATACCTGTTACGAAAGCATCCCTGATTAAAAGTTCCGTGTGCTTGCTCCCCGAAACTTGCGGGCAGCCACAGTTTCGGCCCAGCACCAGTAGCGCCCGGTAGAAATCTTCCAACGATTCCCCGGGGCTTTGCCGTCTAGTCGCAAGCAGGTGACGAGCGTAGACCTGATTTACAGGGCGGATATAATGTCCTTCTAGCAGTTCGATCGCGACTGCATAGTTCTCTGCCTCCTCGATACGGTGGTAGAGCCCAGGGCTGACCCGTGAGCGCAGGAGATGCATTTTCTGTCCTTCAGTGGGGGTGCCTCCGGCCGACTCGAGGTAGCCTTTAAAGCACGCCAGTCAGTGTTTAAAAATTGCAGCAGAGTTCTCCGCGTGGGGGCTGAGCTGAAGGCACTCTGGTTTGATTCGGAGATCCATCCTTCCCACTTAAGTTCTAGTAGATTAAATCTAATCTACTAGAACTCTTTCCCCAGCAGCTTCGATACAGAAAGTGAAGGCTGCTGGGACGGCACCGTTTCTTATACTCCACCTGTCAGGGCGGAGCTACGTACAACAGCCAATGGTAGACTCCTGGGTCCAACCAATGGTCATCAGCCTCTTAGGTACCGCAATACCTGGTACGACCACAGCGGGGCTGCCATTCATCTGGCGTGGACTAGTTTTCGCATTTGGGCGTCCAGGTGGCCCGGCACTGGGTGCGACTTTGCAAGTTAAATTTTGCAAGGCTGGTGAGTAAAGTTAGGGTGGATTTACAAAGGTGGGGCAGCCTCGCACTGTCGTTGCTGGGCCGAGTTCAATCTATTAAGATGAACATTTTGCCACGATTTGTGTTCATGTTTCAATACCTCTCAGTTTTTCTACCAAAGTCGCTTTTTCAGAGAATGGAGCAGCTCATGACGGATTTCATTTGGGCCGGTAGAACTCGTCAGATTCAGAGTGGGTTCCTACAGCAGGAGAGGCAGGTGGCAGGTGAGGAAGGGGGGGGTATGGGCGGGCGGGGGTTGGTACTGCCGAACCTCATGTAATATCACTGGGCGACTAATGCGAAGAAGGTGTTAGGGTGGTTTGGAGATCAGGAAGTTATTTGGGTGAGGCTGGAGTCGTGGCCCTGTAAACCTGGAGGCACTGGCGATGGCGGTTTTGCCATTTTCTCCAACTAAATATTCTTCAAACACGGTGGTGCTCTCCATGTTAAAAATATGGTGGCAATCCGTAAGCATTTTAAGTTGAGGGTAGTGTTTAGATCAGTCCCTATCTGTAGGAACCATTTGTTTGAGCTAGCAAAATTGGATGCTACATTTGGGAGGTGGTGAGGCAAAGGGCTGGAGAAGGTGAGGGACTTGTTTCTGGAGGGGCAGTTTGCCAGCTGGGAAGAGTTGAAGGAGAAAGTAGAGTTTGGGTGACCGGATGCATTTAGGTATTTTCAAGTACGGGACTTTGTTGGAGGCGGGTAGTTCTGGGTGGGCGGAATGTAGTTCTTTCTTTCTTCATGTTATGTGTTGCTATTGTTGTTATATGTGTTATTTGGATTGGGATTTGTATAAAATGATAACAGTTCAGTAAAAATATTATTTTAAGAAAGAGTCTGAATCAAAGTAAAGGACTCAATTGATATGGTTCAACATTTGTTTTAACCTATTTTGGCAATTTGTCCTTTGACGCGTCAACTTGAAGGCTGGCGCAACTCAGGCCACTAGCTTCTGCAGTCATCATAAATACTGATACATTTCAACCAATAGATTTGGTGGAGCAAGGGAACCGACGGGATTCTCCATTTCAGAGATTAGTGTTGATGCCGGGATTGAATCGGTGATGTTATACGACAGGAAAATTGCGCAGTTCCCAGAGCAATTCATCAACCGTCAATGGGCTAGCACCGGCGTCTCGTGGAGCACAATTGATTCCAATGAAATTTGGTGTCCAATTCACCGGCGCCGGGATTGACATTCGAGAGGCTGACAAGATGCAGCCACATATAAACACTCCACTCCCCACACACACTCTCCCAACCAACAAGATGGCAGCAAGAAAAGCGGCACCCCGTTTCACCGATGGGGAACTGGAGACATTGCTGGACGCGGTGGAGGAGAGGCAAGCCACCCTGTATACCGGGTGGGGGGGAGATAGCCACCCGCCACTGTGCACCGGGCCTGGGCTCAGGTTGGAGAGGCCGTGAAGGCCATGAAAACACCACTAGGACCAGCCAGCAATGCCGTAAAAAACTGCACAACTTACTCAGGGCGGCCAGACTGAGTAGGCAGCACTGTGTCATTGGCATGCACTCCCGACCCACAAAACCGTAACCCCACCTTCCCCCTCTCCACCCGGAGGGCGACTGAACCCCCATCCTGCACCACATGCCAGTATCCATACCGGCCACCATGGTTGGGTGCCTGGCCACGAAGATCAACAGCTACCCGTCCCTTGTGCTGCATACAGCCGACTGGCTAACACTGTGCATTTTCTATCTCCCCCCGCCCACCACCAGAAGAAGACAGCCCACAGCCGCCGGGAGAGTGAAAGGATCGGAGGGGGACCACCCGGACTTGTGGCCCTTCACCGCAGAAGAGCAGTGGGCATTGAACCTGATCAGTGGACCTGGGGAGAGGGCTGTCACAGAGCCGGAGGTCGGCATCGGGCGAGCAAGTGAGACCCGTGGTTTCCCATGGTACGTGGGTCACCACCCCACCCCTACACTGACCACCACCCCAACACCAACCCACCACCAGCCCCCCTCCACCACCAATAGCCATGTTCCAGAGCTTGTGGACATTGCAGCAGCGCTCCAGAATATGGTCCAATCACTGCGGGCCTTGGCTGAGGGCATAGGTGGCATTGCCCGGGTACTGTCCAACTTAGCATAGGCCCAGAAGATGGCGGCACAGTCACAGCGTGGTGTGGCATAGTCACAGAGAGAGATGGTCCGCTCCCTGTGCTCCTTGGCCGCAAATATCGAGTATCGAGACCCTGGTCGGGACCTGGCGGGAGAGCATCATGGGTTAGCTCCGCATGCACCCCCGTCCCGTGGAATAGCCCACGATCCATCGGGCACCCCGAGGGAGGAGGAGGTGATGGGGCCCGTGCCGATGACTCCTGCAGGGGAAGTGCCAGACTACCACAGCGCCTTGGACACCCCCCTCCTGTCCCTGCTGCATCTGATCAGCAGTGGGCAGAACAGGGTGACACTATGCCACCTTGGATACTCTAGCAGCCTATCCAGGGCTAGGGTGCGGGGGTGGAGATTGGGGGCTGGAGTACGGGGGTGATTGCACGCATACGGCTGGTGGCAATCTGCACAAACACGAGCCACGGTGGGCAGTCAATGGGGTGTGCAGCAATGGCGGTCCTTGCCTGGATGCCTCAGTCCCATGGGGAGTCACCCTGATCCCACTGTCCATCCCCTGGTCACCTCCCCCGCCCACTCCGCCAACCCACTGTCCCCCCTGGGCTGGGAGATGATCCTCCCCCAGCCCTGCCAGTGGCAGGGCCGGCAGCCCACTATCGTGGCCTACCTCCTTTCTCTCCCTCATTGGCCATGGCGCCTGTTTCCCAAATTTTAAAACCACAAGTGAAACTCGCCATCGGAAATTCCCTCTCGCGGAGACGGGGCATCGCAGAGGCCCTAGAGAATATCGGGTCAGGCCGGCTAATGATCTGCAAATGGCATTTACCGTACATACAGAGTAGACACATCAATGCCACTGTCGAGGCACTGGAGCACAGCATTCTAGCGAGCGCCCAGCGCAAGCCATGATTTTGGTTCACACCCATTTTCTTCCCAATTGCGTTTCGCGATTCCGGCGCCAGCCTACCGAGAATCCTGGTCAACAAGTTTGATTGATTTCCACTTCCCCCAACCATTGGAAAACATCATCTGACAGGCATTTCAGAACACGTAAAACTCACTGTTGAAGTTACTAATTCAGAATGATATTCATTTTTAAACACAAGTTCACATTGTGGGCGGGATTCTCCGACCCCGATTCTGGTGACCGGTGCGGTCGGCACGCAGCCAGTCGGGGGCCGCTCAGCGAAGTCCCCCTGCCGATTCTCCCGGCACGATGGGCCGAGTGGCCGCTGAGTTAGGCCGAGTCCCGCCGCCGCCATTCTCGTATTGTAGCCATCTAAAATGGCCACCTGCAAAGGACCATGGGAATTGTGGTCAACTTGGACACAGACGAGGGCAGCACAGTGGTGCAGTGGGTTAGCCCTGCTGCCTCACGGCGCCGAGGTCCCAGGTTCAATCCCGGCTCTGGGTCACGTGTGGAGTTTGCACATTCTCCCCGTCTTTGCGTGGGTTTCGCACCCACATGGCGGAGGCGGAAGAGAATCCCTCCACTGCGCATGCGCGGGGATGCCGTCAGCGGCCGCTAACGCTCCCGTGCATGCGCCGCCCGGAGATGTCATTTCCGCGCCAGCTGGCGGGGCACCAAAGGCCTTTTCCGCTAGCTGGCGGGGCGGAAATTTGTCCGGCGCGGGCCTAGCCCCTTAAGGTTGGGGCACGGCCCCCCCAAGATGCGGAGCATTCCGCACCTTTGGGGCGGCGCGATGCCCGACTGATTTGCGCCGTTTCAGGCGCCAGTCTGCGGACATCGCGCCGATACCGGAGAATTTCGCCCCTTATTCCCCCTATTCCAAATTAACAGTAGAGAAGAGATGGCAGCGCAGATGTTAGAGAAGATGATGAATCCACAGCAGCAACCTGAGGTCGCAGTAGTTGACAAATCAGAGCAGTGCCCCATATTGGAGGATGTATTGAGGAAATATTTAAAGGGAAAAGGATGGCCCCTTTGGTTGAATTTTTGTGCAAATACTGAGTCAGGTCCAGAAAGGATAGGACAAACTTGGTGGGAGAATTTATGTGAAATCTATAAGAAAAACGCAGTGAAGTTCAGAAAGCCAATGGAAATAGTGTGCTGCTTGACACAGTTGCGAGGCACAGAGGAAATCGTTGAGATGCTCCGCAGTCAGTTAGTAGAGAAGGAAGAGGAGAATGAGAGAAACAGTAAGGAAAGCGAGAATATTATTGAGGAACTCCGGGAGAAGGTAGCCGCTAAAAACAGGGAAATCGTCGATGTTAAATGCGCCCACCAGTCTTGCATAGTACACCTCAGCAGCTTCCAAACTCAGTACGCCAAGGCCTATCAAGACATACAGCGCGCAGTCTTGGTAAGAGAGGAGACTGAACACCAGGTCACTCAGTTAACAAAGAAACGCGCCAATTTACAGGCAGCTTTAAGAGCGCTCCAGCAGTCCATTAAAGAACAAAGGCAGAGCACCATTGACCACGCTAAATGCCAGCGAAAGATAGATAAGCTCCAGTCGTTACTTTCCGTTCAGAATGGTTTTATGTGTACCTTCGGGGCAGACAAGACAGATGAAGAAGAGATGGCAGATTGGCAAGAGTTAAATGAAAGCGCGCACATGTATGTAAAGAGAACGGAGGGTCAAAGGCAACCACCACACATCCCAAAAAGAAAGGCACCAGCAGCACTGACTGCACAGGTCGCACCAACCCCCACAACTGCCCCGACACCCATGAATTCGGTCACTACATAAAGAAGGATAAGGGATCAGGCAGGTCCAGATATCACCTACATCACACCACTTTTGGTAACCCAGTTAAGGGACGCTTGCACTAAAATTACTCCATTTCAGCCCACCACAGACCCGCATAGCTTCTTTGAGGAGATGCGCCAACAAAAGGTTGTGTACGGATTAGATGAGAGGGAGGAAGTAAAATTGATCGTTATGAGCCTCAGCCAGTTGGTACGGTCAACTTTGTCAGATCCCCAAAATGTAGGAGAAGGAACCCGAGAGGAAATGAAGGCCGCAGACGATATCGGATGCAATAAAGGGGACCTGGTAGAGGGTTTAAACAAATGCAGACAGAAGAAAGGGGAACACCCGACCTCGTTTGCCGGTCGCCTCTGGATACATTTCAAGGCAGTATATGGAAACTTAAACCGCGCTCACCTAGATGACGAAGAAACCACTAAATGGTCCTGTACTTTAGTTTTGCACGCCACTGAAGCAGGTAAAAAGGCTTGCGCAAATTATGGCCCGGCAGATAACACATACAATGAGATTTGGGTACTCAGACGCCTATCTAGGGCATGGGAACAGATGGACCAAAACAGATTAGAAGCCACAATGTACCCCGTTAGAACTAGCCAGGAACCCACATGGACAAATGAGGGCAGAAAAGAGGAACACTACCCCGAGAACAGCACCCCAGAGCACAAGGCCCAACCCACGCACCACAAGGTTCATAGAATTTATCACAGAATTTACAGTGCAGAAGGAGGCCATTCGGCCCATCAAGTCTGCACTGGCTCTTGGAAAGAGCACCCTACCCAAGGTCAACACCTCCACCCTATCCCCATAGCCCAGTAACCCCACCCAACACTAAGGGCAATTTTGGACACTAAGGGCAATTTATCATGGCCAATCCACCTAACCTGCACATCTTTGGACTGTGGGAGGAAACCGGAGCACCCGGAGGAAACCCACGCACACACGGGGAGGATGTGCAGACTCCGCACAGACAGTGACCCAAGCCGGAACCGAACCTTGGACCCTGGAGCTGTGAAGCAATTGTGCTATCCACAATGCTACCGTGCTGCCCATGTTACACTTGTGGACAAGTAGGACATTTCGCCCGTGATTGCAGGCAAAAACCCCGACACAATCAACGATCCAAACAGCCCAAACCCCCACCCAGAAACAATAGGCCAGACCACGATCGCCAGCCACGACAGCTAGAAGGCACCATTCACCCCATGCATACCGTAAACGCCCACTCAGACAACCTCGTTTATAACTTCTAAAATTGACGGTGTCTGTAGTCTCCAAAATGGGTCTGTGACACGCGCTGGGATAATGTCGGACGACCGGTAGTCACAGGCACAGTCCGGGTACATGCAGTCAATTTTCTCTGGGACACAGGAGTGTCCCGAACCACACTAAACTCCTCAAACCTGTTCCAAAAAACACCCTGGCCAACCACGGATACCATTACACTCAGTGGATTCACAGGCCACATGCAAGAGGGATACATTACAGCCCCTATACCTGTCCAGATAGGAAATGTAACCACTAAACACCCTGTTGTTTTAGTCGACCTAACCCCAACCGCAGAACACATCCTAGGCATGGATTTTATGAACTCTCATAACCTCTCCTTCGACCCCATAAACAAGTGTGTCTGGCAGATGTCCAAAACAGCTAGAGCCCCCGCTACGCTCTCAGTAGGAGATTACGAAAACAGGATTTGCTCAGTGGGGGACTATTGGTTTAACCCTTCAGCAATTAGCACAGACGGGACCATTAAACAGGTCCTAGCCACACACAAAGGCATTTTCGCCCAGCGCAAACACGATTGTGGGCATATTCCAGGCACAGTTATGATTTCAGGTCGCGACCCCAAACCGCAGAAACAGGACGGATTCCCACAGCAGTTGGAGAGTGAAATTTTAAAAGTCATTAACAGTCTGTTAAAACAAGGAGTGATTCGACCCGTAGCCTCCACTAATAATGCCCCGATTTGGCCCATAAAGAAGCCAGGCGGCTCATTGCGACTCACAATTGACTATCGCAAATTAAGTAAAGTTACCCGTTTAACAGCCCCCACCGTTGCCACGAGTCCCGCGACCATGCTTAAACAGGGATATTAGCAGTGCTTTTTGGTCCCTTCCCCTAGACCGAGCTTGCCAATATAAATTTGTGTTCACTTTTCAAAGCCAACAGTACACATGGTCGTGTCTCCCCCCAAAGATTCCAGAACTCCCCCTCCATTTTCCACAGACCGCTAGCTACTGGTCTCTCTAAATTCTCTAAATTCTCCCGCCCCAAATGCCTAGTTCAGTATGTAGACGACCTGCTCCTGCAAACCGATACCAAGGAAGAGCACGTGGCTCTGTTAGCTGAATTACTGACCCTGCTCCAGTCCATCGGATGTAAGGTAAACCCCCAAAAGGCACAGATACTGAGGGAAAAGGTACTCTACTTAGGCACCATTATCACCCACGGCAAAGGAGAGATTGAATAGAAGCAAATTGAATATTTGAAATTGCCCCTACCCCGTAATGTAAGTGCACTCCGTTTATTCATTGTTTAGTGGGATACTGTAGAAATTACATAGATGTTTTGCCACCAAGGCTGCCCAACTCTCAGAGCTTCTGAAAAAGAACACCCCATGGAATTGGTTCCACAGCACACAGACATCACAGATGATTTAAAACGCACCCTAGGCACAGCTCTCGCTTTACAAGTTACCGACCTTGACTTGCCCTATGCCATAGAAGTAGCAACCACCAACCGAACCCTATCAGCAGTGCTCCTACAGGAACGCCATGACCGATTAGGACTGGGAGCCTATGCTTCTAGAGTTTTAGACCCCGTAGAACAAGGATTTTCTGCCTGTGAACGACACTTGCTTGCAGTCTTTTGGGCAGTTCAATATTCTGCTTATATTACAGGCCTCAGCCCAGTCACGATCTTGACTGATCACACCCCCACTCAACTTTTGTTAGACGGCAGACTAAAAGATGGTTCAGTTAGCCACATCAGAGCCGCTCGCTTGACACTCTTACTACAAAGCAGGGATATCTCTGTGAAACGCACCAAGACCCACACATTTTTGGCAGACAATTTGGAATACGCAGGGACCCCACATGAATGCCAGATAATTACAGCCAACCCCCACACAGGACCCTTTGTCCCAAGTAACTACAACCACATGCAGGCTGTGAGAAACAAAGTTCCCAAGACACAGGGGACATAGTTAAAATCTATGTAAATGGCTCCTCCTCTGTTGAGGATGGTGTGAGAATCACTGGATGCGGGATTTATATGGAGGATTCACAGGGACGCCCACTGGAAGAGGTATCCTTAAAATTGCCCAGCCACTTAGGTTCGCAAGCAGCAAAACTCACAGCCATAGCTTATGTAGTTGATCACCCGGACACATTTCCAACGCCTGCGGACATACACTCAGACAGCTTGTATGTTTGCAACAGTTTGACCCAATTCCTCCCCCTATGGGAATCTCAAGGTTTTATATCCGCCGATGGAAAACCCCTACCCTCTGCCCCTTTACTGAAACACATTCTTAAAGAAGCCACCGGCCGCACATACGGCATCATTAAAGTAAAGAGCCATCACTGCACCTCCCCACCCAGTAATCGCAAGGCAATCAGGCAATGGTCACTTCTGGCAACCACCCGAAGGCGAACAGATGCATTCAATCCAGGTTTCTCAAACCAATATCGAAGATTTATCCCAAGCCCAGAAAGCAGACAACTCTCTTAAACAGGTACTGAACGGCACCTATCCAGCCCCCTATGATAAATGGAAGGACACACTCACGACTCAGGACGGCATAGTTTTAAAGGACAGAATCTATGTGGTCCCCACCCAAAACAGAAACCAGTTAATCTACCAATTCCATGACGGACACGGACATCAGGGAATAGACACCACCATTGCCCATTTAAGAGCTTTGTGTTGGTGGCCCGAATTGAAAAGCGATGTCCCACATTATGTTGAGAATTGCCTCATTTATGGTCAGAACAATCCAGAACATTGTGCAAAGAAGGGACAATTAAGACACACCCGACCTGTAGAAGGCCCCTGGACAAACCTGCAAATGGATTACATTGGTCCCCCCCCCCCCACCCCCCACACCCCCACCCCCCACCCTTGAAGAAACAGTTTCAAGTATGTGCTGGTTGTTATAGATACATTTACAAAATGGGTCGAAGCATTCCCCACACTTTCAAACACAGCAAAGGCCACCGCTAAAATTTTGACCCATCAGATATTTACGCGCTGGGGTCTTCCACGCAGCATTGAGTCAGACCAAGGTTCCCACTTCACCGGCAAGTTAATGCAAAACGTTTTGACAATTTTCGGCATCGAACAGAAATTCCACATAGCATACCACCCCCAATCCAGCGGTACAGTAGAGCGCATGAATCACACTTTAAAATTGACTATTAGGAAAACGGTTCAACAGAACAACACCACTTGGGACACAGTACAACCCTTCGCTCTCATGATTATCAGGAACACAGTTTCCAGTTCCACAGGTTTCACCCCCCACACCCTTATAACAGGGAGACCCATGAAAGGCATTGAATATTTATTAGCGCTCAATTTGGCAACCCGCAGTAACCACTCTCACCCACGAAAAAGCAGTTCAACAGGTCAAAGAGAACATTAAAGCGGCACAACCAGCTGCTGCAGTCCGACTAGGCGCTAGAAAGAAGCAGAGTAAAGTCAGCTTTGACAAAAAGGTTCACCCCTTGGAGTACCAGCAAGTTATGATCTCGGTGTACAACCCCAGTTCCTTCCTATCCCCTAAATTCGCAGGCCCCTACTCCATTTCTGACAAAGTAAGCCCCTCCGTGTACTAAATAGCGCACCCTAACGGTAAGACTGGTTGGTTCCACATCAACCAACTCAAAGTCTACGATAGCCACGCCCACCACTTAACCTTGGCAATGGGAGAGGATGACGCTCTGCCCACTGACGATTCAGCCCGACAACCACTCCAACCCTCCCCCCCTCATGACGCCACCTAACCCTCGACTCTGCCCATAGTCACAGGTTTCAACCTCGTACTCGACTCTGATGACAGCCTCCCGGAATTGACTGATATCCCTAGCAACTGGCGTGATCTCTCCACCATCAGCGACACTAGCCCCCTGAATGACGTCTTGAACCTCTTAGACCCCTTGAATGACCGTCCCCACCCACCGACTGATCCTCCGCCCACCCCCCAGCAACACTGCTTCCACTTCCAGTTCACCAGTTCCCAACTACCCTCCATCACGCCACTACCCCGAAACTCTTTTTTGGCACCATGACAATTCCTGCAGGTTGGTAAGACATGACGAATCGGACCATCCACACGCCTACACGACTAACGCCCGAAATCCGCAGACACGAGTCTGGCAACCAGGAGAAGAAAGCAATGAGCCCCTTTTGGGCAGGGATGTAATAGAACTGACGCACGCAAATACCTGAGGTGTCCAGATGATGAGAAACGGACACTGGCTAGGAATTAAGGTGTCCAAATTGCTGGTGGAGCCTGCCCATCTTCCTCTTTTCTACCTTATCATCCTTTCCAATATATGGTTTTAATTGATGTCGGCCTGACACCCGATTTCTTCATACAGTCATAGTTACTCTTCTCACAGAAACATAAGACGCGGTCTACTGACCAATGGCAGGTAAATGTATGCTTGTTGGATCTCATACGACTACAAATTCTTCCCTCTCATTTCGGTCACCCAGGTGGTGGAGTAACGGCACGAACCCCCGCCCTACCCGGGGATCCCACCCATTCTTCTCATGCAGCGGCCCACACGCACCTCATGTTCCCTTCACGCTCCCTGGAATTGTTTACGACACGTTACACTGATTTGGGCAGGTCTTAAATCTTCCTTTCGCTCCACAGTCTAAACCCTTACTTCTTCCACTTTTCTTTAGAACCTTTCGGGTCGCTTCCAAATGTTATTTACACTTAAAAACAATGGTTGTTGATCACTGCTGCTACCTCTGAGCTCCTGGGACGAAACTTTATGAAACTGGCTGCCCTAAAATTCGGCTGGTTAAGCAGAGCCTCAACCTCCCATGGTTGTTAGTAAAAATGGAGACAGGTCGAAGAAAGCATCCGCCCACTCTGAGCATCGACCACACAAGCTGTGAGACACTTGAACGATTGCATTGCGGCACTTGGATTAGTACCTCTCAAAAAAAATTTGAAACAAAATGGAGGAATCATACATGGTGACAATCATAAAGGGTAATTGTAACTAAGAGAGAAAGACTAATACACACAGATATTAACCGATGACAATGACATGATACTATGCTTGATTCCCTAGGATTACACGAGAACAGACACACCGCAGGATGAATCCAGGACACATATTATTCACATGGATAATCGTTGGACTTACCGGACTCCGAGCACAAAACACCAAAGACAACACAGCCCGGCGGCTTCTGGTATAAACCCCCAGATGCAGGGGAATGTGAGTACGGGATACTTTGGGTCAAACACAACAGAAGCATTCTATTTGGGTGTAATAACCAAAGGACAAGGTATAGAAAGCCCAATGGGACCACATCAGAATGTTACATCAGCACAACTGGGAAAGGAGATTGGTGGGAACTTACTAATGAAGGGTGTCCCAAAATTGGACGTTGAAAGAGAAGTACAGGGAACACATTTGGAATCAGACAAAATTGCCCCTGGACACCCACTAACGGTAACTTGGTAATACACATAATTAGAGCATAGTATAAGCCAGTCCCAAACGCCACAACACAACAGACCACCTCCAGTCAGGATACCACCCAGCAAGAGTTAGAGATCAAGACCGAAACCCCCACCTGGTGGGAACACATTGCAAAATGGAACCCACGCTCATACATAGTAGAGACCCTCCTCCTGATTGCGATAATATACATAGTCATCCTCACACTCCGACTCCGTGAATGGAAGGCAAAAGCCTCCCGCCCCCCAAGAACACCGTTCAAGCCCCCTTCTTCGGAATTCAATAAAGCAATCAACTGTAACAACTGCTGCTAAAATGGGCCATTTGTATCTCTGTACTGATGAAATATGATAAGGAGAAGGAATGTGGTGCTGCTGTTTTAAAATGTTTATGTTGTAAATAAGTTCTTTAGGTAGAAGCAGCAGCATGAGTGTA
This sequence comes from Scyliorhinus torazame, assembly GCF_047496885.1. Classification (NCBI taxonomy): domain Eukaryota; kingdom Metazoa; phylum Chordata; class Chondrichthyes; order Carcharhiniformes; family Scyliorhinidae; genus Scyliorhinus; species Scyliorhinus torazame. The sequence goes on along the minus strand of NC_092708.1, from coordinate 164,895,962 downwards.
GTATAGAGAGCTTAGTTAGAAACCAACTGTCTTATATGAATTTAAGTTAAAATATTTTATATGAATCTAATTTTAGACATGAAATAGCCATTAGTAGTGAATTGATTTAATGAATGTATGTAATAATGAGTTAGGTAAGAATGTGCAATGAGTTTAGGACAGAGCAGAGTAGGACTTTTACTGACCGAAAGGGTGACCAAAACCAACAAGACAGATATGGGATCAGTACTGTGATCCACCACGCTTCGCGTTCAGGATCAAGAGGACGGAATGTAGCCATCTAAAATGGCCACCTGCAAAGGACCATGGGAATTGTGGTCAACTTGGACACAGACAAGTACACAGCTTCTGTGTATTGTACAAACAAGCCAGACCTGACCGAAACTTGCACCCATTAGAAGTCAATCACCAATTCCCCCAGGGCAATAGAACTCGAATCAAGGAGCGGCAACAGTAGCAGACTAACAAGCGCCACTTCCCCTTATTTGGAAAGGGGCCTGGGACAATGACAGCTGGGACCCGCCCAGCCACCGAGGTATCCGCCCCTCAATTGGCCAGGATCAATGAGGGTGATCGAAACCCTATCGATTCATTGGATCTGGAGTTAGGACCACCCAAAAGGGTGTGAAAGAGAAGAAGGATAAGAAGCCCTGCGCACTAGGGATCGGCCTCTTTTGGGACAGCCTGTGAGTGACCAATTGCAGCATATCAACCAGCCAAGTTCAAGGATTCGCGATCACTACCTGATGGACAAGCCCAGCCGAGACGGACCTGACGACTTCCAACTGACCCACGTTGACACAGATAAAGACCTTGGGCGAAATTCTCCTACCCGCCCCGCCACATTTCTGCCCCGACCGGCCGGCGGGAGTCTCCGTAACACCGGCCGGTCAATGGGGTTTCCCATTGTGGGGCAGCCCCACGCCGTCGGGAAACCCCCGGGCGCCGGCAAAACGGAGACTCGCGCCGGCGGAGAATGACGCCCATCATCTCCCGCACAGAGCCAGTCACCCCGAAGTAAAGGTCATCTTAGTTATTAGGTCTAGTTTAGTGTGTAGCCTTGGGAATCATTGCATATAGAAATAAGTCTTGTGTTTGTTAATAAACTGTCTTTTGAACTAATGTACTGGTTGTGTTGTTATTCGGTCAATATAAGAAACAGCTTGTGGTTCACATAGAAATAAAGAAGTCAACAGTATGGTCCTACCCGGCGGGACCTCGGTGTTGATGTTGCGGGGGGCAGCCTGGTGGGGGAAGGGGATCTGACTCTGGGTGGGGCCTCCACGGTGGCCTGGCAGGCGGTCGGGGCCTACGAATCGGTGGGCCTATCCTGGTGGGGGCCTATGTTCCTCCGGGCCGGGCTCCTGTAGCTCTCCGCCATGTTGCGTCGGGGCAACGTGAAGAAAGAAACCCACGCGCATGTGCAAACTTGAAACTGGCCGTGGCGCGCATGCGCACACCCGCGGCACCCGTCCGGACGCCCGTTTCGGCAGCTGGAGCAGCGTGAGGCTCTCCAGTGCCGTGCAGGATAGCTGATCCTAGAGGCCTGTTGACGCCGTTGTAAAATGCTCGGGCGTTTACGACAACGTCAACACTTAGCCCCTGGATCAGAGAATCCCGTCCTCTATTTCTCACTCCAACATTCCAACTTTACACTAATTGAATATTATTTTAAAAGCTGGATTGTCAACCCAGTCACGCAGTTGAAAATGAAATGAAATGAAATGAAAATCGCTTATTGTCACAAGTAGGCTTCAAATGAAGTTACTGTGAAAAGCCCAGTTTGCAAGATCTTTGTGTGTACCAGAAACATAAATTGATAGTAAAGTATTTCTTTATTGAATTTGGATAAGAAAAGAAAATCTACATATTTAAACAATGTGGCTCGAATTGTTCCTTTGTGGCTGGGTTTTGCAAAAGTCTGTCTGTCCTTCATTATTGCAAGAGCTAAACCAGCAGGAGACTTATCCAATATGGTGGCAATGACTCTTTTAAAAAGCAGGAAATGCAGAAATGGCAGTGCAGTGCAAAAATAGACTGCATTCAGCTTCAAACCCATGATTCCCCATTCAGCGACTTCCTGATCTCAATCATCTGAGTCGGAGCTTCCCCTGCAAGGAAGAAAGCCAGTTGGGTTTCATGACTGTCAATATTTGCTAACTGTCAATCAATATGCAAGACTAAAATAAGCAGTATTGTTTTTAATGCAGCAGCTGTCAGTTAAATACTTGTCAAGTCAAATTTTATGGAAGACACACTCAGCTGTACAAATTGTGACGTAAGAATGTGTACTTCTGTTGATAAGGAAAGAAATCCAGGTTTGACAGGCGTAAGCTTGTCGATTGAGTGATGAAGAAATACTACTTACTATTACCAATTCCGGTAATCAATTCCTTCAGGTCATTTCCTCCTTACTGCATCTTTAGTTTCAAAGCTTTTGGTTTTACTGAACATAAGATAAGAAGGAAATGAGAAATGGTTTCACAATGTCAATGCTGCTATTTAAGCTTACCCTTTATTATGACATTAATATTTTATACAACCTAAAACCAGATACATTAATGTGTTGAGCTTGAAAAGGCTATTTGCCATCTCAAATCCGTCAGATATAATGGCACTCATTTCCTTTTACAGTCTCTGTCCCATATCCTGTTAGGCTTGGTTCAGATGTAACATGTTTAAATGTCAGGAGGGTCTGCATTCATGCCTAACTCTGAGCGATTTGAACACATAAACTAGAATTGCTCTTCAGCGCTGAGGGAGTACTTCTGTCAGAGGGTGTTGTCTTTTAGATGGTTTTAAGCAAAGGACATTTTTAGGTGGGCATAAGATCGCCAAACACAACTTGAAGAGGAACAAGTGACTCCTGGTAATCTGGGGCGGAATTCACTGACCCGCCACACCAATTTTCTGGTGCAGCATGCCCCCAAGCTGGCAGAGAGATCCTCCATCTCGGCAGCCAGCCAATGGGGTTCTCTATTGTGGGCACCTCCATGCTGTCTGGAAATCCACGGCGTGAGTGCGCTGCCGGCGAAGCGAAGAATCCCCTCGATGGAGAATCCACTGGGGGTCTCCTCCTGCTTCTATTTTCTATATTTCTATGGTCAATATTTATCCTTCAACCAACATCGCCAAAATGATTTACTTGGTCATTTATCAGTTGTTCTTTGTGAGACACGTGCAGATTCGTTGCTGTATTTCGCTATATTTGCAAGTAACTGCATGTCAGAAATACTTCATAGGCTATGAAGTGCTTTAGGATGGACACTATATCAATTGCAAGTCCCTTATTTCATATAACTGAGTTTTATGAACTGTATTCTAAATCTAGGGTGCTTTTTGCTAGACAACTATGAACAGAATTCTGTAACAATCAATTTCCCAGCCTCTCTTGGAGGCAAGGTATCTTCTGATACCTCTCCAAGTCACGACTCTATACAGGTAAGCTTAGTCATTGAGTTTATGAAGACTTTTCAATATGAATTGACTGAATTACAAATTAATCTGATCACTGGATAATGGAGGTTATAGCACAGTTGTAAAGTTTCTGGACTCGTAATGCAGAGGCTTGTACTAATTCTCTGGCGACATGATTTCAAATCCCGCCATGGCAGCTGCAAAGAATTCAATTCAAATAATAAATCTATAATTAAATCATGATCAGACTGTTGTAAAGCCTTGGCCTTAATTCTCTAGGGCTGCTAGCCCCAACTGGGATCCCTGTTGAATCGGGTGTGAGTACCAAAATGGGTGTCAAACCCGCTGCAAGTCTCCCAACCCTCGGCGCCTGTCCTGATCAGGTTCTCAGCCAGAACGGGCGAGAACCTGATTGCAGCTCATGTACATGAATTTACATATAATTACCCAGTTTGAGGTTGGATGCTCTGGCTTCACGGTATGCTCCTACCCAGCTGGAGGTCCCGTGGGTGGCAATCTCTACTGGTTCTGACAAGTGGTGACCAAGCTCTGTGGACTCAGGGGTGGGTGGAGGGGGTGAGTACCCTCTCTATAATTATCTCCAGGGTACCGAGGGGGGGGGTCATCAAGGGGAAGTGGCGGTTGGGGGGGCTTGGGCTGGGCTGCTGGATCTCAGGTCAGTGGTCTTTCCTGGGATGGGGGTTGTGTGGTAAGTCTTCCCTCTGCAGCTTTGAAAACCATTAAACTGTCTTTCAACACGTTAAATTCTAGTATAAAGTCTTCCCTCTAATCTGTTGGAATCCTTTGACGCCTCTCCCAGCATGCCAATATCAATGATCTGTCAGATGAAGGTGAAAGTCTTCTCTCCATGGCCTTGAAACCCTTTGATGCCTCTCCCAGCATGTCAATATCGATGATCAAGGGGAGGGACCTTTAAAAAAAGTCATAACGTTTAAATTTAAAGGGTTTTGTCATGACAGAAGAGCTCAAAGCCGTGGTTCTGTTCCTCCTGCTCTATGTGGGTAGCAGGCACATTTCCAGTCCACGGGACCAGCATGTCTGCAGGTCTTGGAAGCTCGGGTTTCAGAGCTGGAACTACGGCTGGTGCAACTGTGGTGCATCCACGAGTCTGAGAGAATTGTGGGTAGCAAGTTTAGAGAGCCGGTCACATTGCAGCAGAAGGGACTTGAGGAAGGAAGGGAATGGGTGACCACCAGGCATTCCAAGAGAAAAAGGCAGGTAGTTTAGGAATCCCCTACGGTCCCATTTACAAATTGGTATTATATTTTGGAGGCTGAGTGCCAAGCTTCTGGCAGCACAAGCAACCTGTCTGTACAGGAGGGGTAGGAAGAGAGGAAGAGCAGTAGTAATAGGGGGTTCTATAGCCAGGGGAACAGAAAGGCGCTACTGTGACTGTCAATGTGACTTCAGAATGGTGTGTTGCCTCCCTGGTGCCAGGGTCCGAGGTGTTACTGATTGGCTGCAGGGCATCCTGCAGGGGAAGGGCAATAAGATAAAGTTCAAAGTTCATGGTACATGTTGGTACCAATGACATAGGTAGACCGAGAGATGAGGTCTTGCTTCAAGCATTCAAAGAGCTAGGCAATAGTGTTATGGGCCAGGGTTTAGAAAACCCCAAAGTAAATCATGGAGTTCACCTGACCTACAACTGTTTATTGATTTTGGTTACAATGAGTACAAGGGCCTGCCTTTCAGGTGATATTCAACAGAGGCCTTAAGCACTTTTAATCAAAAACAAATTCTACGAATTTAGTTAACATTTTTCTAAACACACACAGTAAGCATTTTTATCAACTACAAACATAAATACCCCACACATTCCCCCCTTTAACTGTTCCAATTTAATAACAAGATCCCATAAACCAGAAAAACCCTTTCCAAAGGTGTGGCCCAACACACGGCCTTCTTATTATCTTTAAGACTGTGGAATGGATACTCAGAGCCACAGCCAGCTCCCAACGCAAAAATGAAAGTAAAAACACCAGAGCCACAACCCAGCTCCACCCACCCAATGGCATCACTGAAGTCCTGTGATAAGACAAAAACATTTCTTAAAGGGACACCCATGACACCTTCCCCCAAGAAAAAAAACCATCAACTTGAAAGATGGTTTCATTTTTCACCTTTTCACTCTTCCAATAAGAACAATTGACAATAAATATACATTGTTTTAAACAAAAGCAAAACAGGCAAACATTGATAATAACACAGTCCATTGTACTTCTTCTTCCACCATCGAACCTGCTTCTCTTCATCACATTCGTGAAAAAGCATTGCAATCACATTTTCTCGTCCTGCCACATGTATAATTCTCAAATGAAATGGCTGTAACAATAAACTCCATTGAAACAGTCTGGCATTTTTATTCCTGAATCGCTCCAAAAACGTCAATGGATTTTGATCAGTATGTATAATTGTTTCAGACAAAATTGCTGGTAACATAAATATTAAAATGTTGCAAAGCCAGCACCAAGCTCAAAGTCTCCTTTTCAATTGTTGAATACTTCCTCTGGTGATCACTCAATTTCTTGGAAAAATATCCAATTTTCCTTCATCGTCTTCTGCAAGAGCACAGCACCTATATCCACATCACTCGCATCGACAGCCACTTTGAATGATTTTGTGTAATTTGGGGTGGCCAATAAAGGAGAAGTGGTTAACACAGCGTTCAGGCTGTCAAATGCCTGTTGACACTCTGCCGTCCACTGATTTGCTACGCTTCTTCAACAAGTCTGTCAGTGGAGCAACCACACTGCTGAAATTTGACACAAACCTTTGGTAAAATCCAATCATGCCAAGGAATTGTATTATTTCCCTTTGTGTCGAGGGTATTGGAAACTCCCCCAAAACGTTTGTTTTTACATCCCGTGGAACCATTCATCCCGATCCAACTGTACGGCCAAGGAATGTGACTTGGACTTTTCCAAATTCACTTTTGGCTAGGTTTACCACCAAACCCGCCTCCTGAAGTCAATCGAATAACTCCATCAGATGCTTCAAATGTTCTTTCCATGTCTGACTAAAAATCACCAGATCGTCGATGTATACCGCACAATTGAGTAATCCTGACACAACTTTGTTACTTAACCGTTGAAATATGGCTGGGGTGTTTTTCAGGCCAAATGGCATAACTTTGAATTGGTATATACCATCTGGAGTCACAAAAGCTGAAATCTCCTTTGCCCTTTCGGATAAAGGTACCTGCCAGTAGCCTTTAAGTAAATCCAGTTTGGAGATAAAAGCTGATTGTCCCGCCTTCTCAACGCAGTCCTCTGAGCATGGGATAGGATAACAGTCTATTCTTGTAACTGCATTAACCTTTCTATAGTCCACACACAATCGTTGGATGCCGTCCAGTTTCAATACCATCGCTATGGGTGAGCTCCATTGGCTGCAACGCACTTCAATTATGCAATTTTTAAGCATACTTTCAATTTCTTTTTGAACCTGTGCCAATTTCAAAGGGTTAAGTCTATATGAATGTTGTTTAAATGGAACAGCATTTCCCACATCTACATCATGTATAGCCATTTTAGTACTTCCCAACTTATCTCCACAAACTTGTCCATGTGATATTAATAACTCAGGTCAGTTTGTTTTCCCTCTGGTAGGTAACTCAACAATTTATCCCAATTTTTAAGAACATGCTCGTTATCGGGGCAGCCCAGTGGCGCAGTGGGTTAGCACTGCAGCCTCACGGCGCCGAGGTCCCAGGTTTGATCCCGGCTCTGGGTCACTGTCCGTGTGGAGTTTGCACATTTTCCCCTTGTTTGCGTAGGTTTCGCCCCCTGTAGCCATCTGGGGTGGCCACATCCCAATTACAAAATGGGCACCTGCAAAGAATGCAGGGAAAATTGGACATGCTCAGAAACATGTAGGTGCAAGCTCTGTCTGTTGATTACAACCTTAAACTCTCAGACAGGACAGAAACTACCAAACACTTTACATACTAATGAGACATCTCCAGGGACAAAAGGGAAACATTTAGATACACAATGTTGAGGCAGACTCCCCAGCGCTAGAAGAAGCTAAGATAAAGCAGACTGACAGTCACCAGGCCACGCCCAGCAATCAGGGAACCACCCCTCTATTGGAGGAAAATCGATACAGATGATTGGGAAAGACCCAATTAGTTGAGGCCAAGTTCAAGGCCCGCCCAAAAGCGCGCAAAGCCCCTTTTCCGTATAAACGGTATCCCCAAAGGGAGAACGCCCTCCTTTGGCTTTGGCTCTCGCCGAAGAGAGAGACCTGCCCAGCAGCTGCACCAGACCAAGTAAGTCCCAAGTCAATGCATGCTACGAGATAGACGCTCCTAGTTGCTACCCTGTAAACAGCTCAACCCAGCAGCATCAGAACCGAGCAACGGCCATTGTTTCTCTGACTGAGTGGGCGCCCGAAGCTAAGTATAGGCTTTAGTAATAGTGGTAGTTTAGTTTGTAGAGTTTATGCATGAGTAGACTTGACTGTGTGTAAATAAATGAGCATTGCTTTTGAACTTACTAACTGGCGTATATAGTCATTGATCAGTATTCGGTTCTGAACCTTGTGGCCGTGTCGGAAGATACCTGGCGACTCTTGAGCAAACGTGATTAAACAGAGCCAAATTAAGAGCCAACCAAAAGTTAGCAACATTTACTGGCGGCATCTGACGGGACTCGACTTAGAAGTGGCCTAACCACTCCGAGAGAACCCAAAATTTGAATTGAGAATCCAATTGGGAACAGAAAGAAAAACCACAAGCGTCAAAACAGTACTGATCAAGCCTTTGAGATTCGGAAGTGTGTTAATGCATGCCTACTAACAGGGATATAGAACAACAAAGAACAAAGAACAAAGAAATGTTCAGCATAGGAACAGGCCCTTCGGCCCTCCAAGCCCGTGCCGACCATGCTGCCCGACTAAACTACAATCTTCTACACTTCCTGGGTCCGTATCCCTATATTCCCATCCTATTCATGTATTTGTCAAGATGCCCCATAAATGTCACTATCGTCCCTGCTTCCGCAACCTCCTCCGGTAGCGGGTTCCAGGCACCCACTACCCTCTGTGTAAAAAACTTGCCTCGTACATCTACTCTAAACCTTGCCCCTCTCACCTTAAACCAATGCCCCCTAGTAATTGACCCCTCTACCCCGGGGAAAAGCCTCTGACTATCCACTCTGTCTCTGCCCCTCATAATTTTGTAGACCTCTATCAGGTCGCCCCTCAAACTCCTTCGTTCCAGTGAGAATAAACCGAGTTGATTCAACCGCTCCTCATAGCTAATGCCCTCCATACCAGGCAACATCCTGGTAAATCTCTTCTACACCCTCTCTAAAGCCTCCACATCCTTCTGGTAGTGTGGCGACCAGAATTAAACACTACTACTCCAAGTGTAGCCTAACTGAGGTTCTATACAGCTGCAACATGACTTGCCAATTCTTATACTCAATGCCCCGGCCAATGAAGGCAAGCATGCCGTATGCCTCCTTGACTACCTTCTCCACCTGTGTTGCCCCTTTCAGTGACCTGTGGACCTGTACTCCTAGATCTCTCTGACTTTCAATACTCTTGAGGGTTCTACCATTCACTGTATATTCCCTACCTGCATTAGACCTTCCAAAATGCATTACCTCACATTTGTCCGGGTTAAACTCCATCTGCCATCTCTCCACCCAAGTCTCCAAACTATCTAAATCCTGCTGTGTCCTCTGACAGTCCTCATCGCTATCCGCAATTCCACCAGCCTTTGTGTCGTGTGCAAACTTACTAATCAGACCAGTTACGTTTTCCTCCAAATCATTTATATATACTACAAACAGCAAAGGTCCCAGCACTGATCCCTGTGGAACACCACTGGTCACAGCCCTCCAATTAGAAAAGCATCCTTCCATTGCTACTCTCTGCCTTCTATGACCTAGCCAGTTCTGTATCCACCTTGCCAGCTCACCCCTGATCCCGTGTGACTTCATCTTTTGTACTAGTCTACCATGAGGGACCTTGTCAAAGGCCTTACTGAAGTCCATATAGACAACATCCACTGCCCTACCTGCATCAATCATCTTAGTGACCTCCTCGACAAACTCTATCAAGTTAGTGAGACACGACCTCCCCTTCACAAAACCACGCTGCCTCTCACGAATACGTCCATTTGCTTCCAAATGGGAGTAGATCCTGTCTCGAAGAATTCTCTCCAGTAATTTCCCTACCACTGAAGTAAGGCTCACCGGCCTCTAGTTCCCGGGATTATCCTTGCTACCCTTCTTAAACAGAGGAACAACATTGGCTATTCTCCAGTCCTCCGGGGCATCACCTGAAGACAGTGAGGATCCAAAGGTTTCTGTCAAGGCCTCAGCAATTTCCTCTACAGCCTCCTTCAGTATTCTGGGGTAGAACCCATCAGGCCCTGGGGACTTATCTACCTTAATATTTTTTAAGACACCCAACACCTCGGGCGAGATTCTCCGACCCCCCGCCGGGTCGGAGAATCGCCAGAGGCTGGCGTGAATCCCGCCCCCGCTGGTTGCCGAAGTCTCCGGCACTGGAGATTTGGCGGGGGCGGGTATCGCGCCGCGCCGGTTGGTGGGCCCCCCCCCGCTTGATTCTCCGGCCCGGATAGCCGAAGTCCCACCGCTAAAATGCCTGTCCCGCCGGCGTAAATTAAACCACCACCACCGGCGGGACAAGGCGGCGCGGGCGGGCTCCAGGGTCCTGGGGGGGGGCGCGGGGCGATCTGGCCCTCGGGGGGGTGCCCCCACGGTGGCCTGGCCCGCGATCGGGGCCCACCGATCCGCGGGCGGGACTGTGCCGTGGGGGCACTCTTTCCCTTCCGCCTCCGCCACGGTCTCCACCATGGCGGAGGCGGAAGAGACTCCCTCCACAGCGCATGCGCGGGAATGCCGTCAGCGGCCACTGACGCTCCTGCGCATGCGCCGCCCGGAGATGTCATTTCCGCGCCAGCTGGCGGGGCACCAAAGGCCTTTTCCGCCAGCTGGTGGGGCGGAAATTCATCCGGCGCCGACCTAGCCCCTCAATGTTGGGGCTCGGCCCCCGAAGATGCGGAGCATTCCGCACCTTTGGGGCGGCGCGATGCCCGTCTGATTTGCGCCGTTTTGGGTGCCAGTCGGCGGTCATCACGCCGTTTCCGGAGAATTTCGCCCCTCGTCTTTTTGGATCTCAATGTGACCCAGGCTATCTACACACCCTTCTCCAGACTCAACATCTACCAATTCCTTATCTTTGGTGAATACTGATGCAAAGTATTCATTTAGTACCTTGCCCATTTCCTCTGGCTCCACACATAGATTCCCTTGCCTATCCTTCAGTGGGCCAACCCTTTCCCTGGATACCCTCTTGCTTTTTATGTACGTGTAAAAAGCCTTGGGATTTTCCTTAACCCTATTTGCCAATGACTTTTCGTGACCCATTCTAGCCCTCCTGACTCCTTGCTTAAGTTCCTTCCTACTTTCCTTAATTTCCACACATGCTTCATCTGTTCCCAGCCTTTTAGCCCTGACAAATGCCTCCTTTTTCTTTTTGACGAGGCCTACAATATCTCTCGTTATCCAAGGTTCCCGAAAATTGCCGTATTTATCCTTCTTCCTCACAGGAACATGCCGGTCCTGAATTCCTTTCAACTGACACTTGAAAGCCGCCCACATGTCAGATGTTGATTTGCCCTCAAACATCCGCCCCCAATCTAGGTTCTTCAGTTCCCGCCTAATATTGTTATAATTAGCCTTCCCCCAATTTAGCACATTCATCCTAGGACCACTCTTATCCTTGTCCACCAGCACTTGAAAACTTCCTGAATTATGGTCACTGTTCCCGAAATACTCCCCTACTGAAACTTCTACCACCTGGCCGGGCTCATTCCACAATACCAGGTCCAGTACCGCCCCTTCCCTAGTTGGACTGTCTACATATTGTTTTAAGAAGCCCTCCTGGATGCTCCTTACAAACTCCGCCCCGTCTAAGCCCCTGGCACTAAGTGAGTCCCAGTCAATATTGGGGAAGTTGAAGTCTCCCATCACCACAACCCTGTTGTTTTTACTCTTTTCCACAATCTGTCTACCTATCTGCTCCTCTATCTCCCGCTGGCTGTTGGGAAGCCTGTAGTAAACCCCCAACATTGCGACTGCACCCTTCTTATTCCTGATCTCCACCCATATCGCCTCACTGCCCTCTGAGGTGTCCTCCCGAAGTACAGCTGTGATAGCCTCCCGAACCAGTAGCGCAACTCCGCCACCCCTTTTATATCCCCCTCTATCCCGCCTGAAACATCTAAATCCTGGAACGTTTAGCTGACAATCCTGCCCTTCCCTCAACCAGGTCTCTGTAATGGCAACAACATCATAGTTCCAAGTACCAATCCAAGCTCTACGTTCACCTGCCTTACCCGTAATACTTCTTGCATTAAAACACATGCACTTCAGGCCACCAGACCCGCTGTGTTCAGCAACGTCTTCCTGTCTGCTCTGCCTCAGAGCCACACTGTCCCTATTCCCAAGTTCTCCCTCAATTCTCTCACCTTCTGACCTATTGCTCCCGTGCCCACCCCCCTGCCATACTAGTTTAAACCCTCCCGTGTGACACTAGCAAACCTCGCGGCCAGGATATTTATGCCTCTCCAGTCTAGATGCAACACCGTCCTTCTTATATAGGTCACACCTGCCCTGGAAGAGCTCCCAGTGGTCCAGATAACGGAAACCCTCCCTCCTACACCAGCTGTTTAGCCACGTGTTTAGCTGCTCTATCTTCCTATTTCTAGCCTTACTGGCATGTGGCACAGGGAGTAATCCCGAGATTACAACCCTAGAGGTCCTGTCTTTTAACTTTCTGCCTAGCTCCCTAAACTCCTGCTGCAGGACCTCATGCCCCTTCCTGCCTATGTCGTTAGGACCAATATGTACAACGACCTCTGCCTGTTTGCCCTCTCCCTTCACGATGCCCTCTACCCGTTCGGAGACATCCTGGACCCTGGCACCAGGGAGGCAACATACCATCCTGGAGTCTCTTTCACGTCCACAGAAGCGCCTATCTGTGCCCCTGACTATAGAGTCCCCTATTACTATATAAGGTAAACCTGAGAGATTTTGTTGCGTAAAACTGTCGGGAATTTTGTAGGCCGGACATTAGCCTAAGCCGTACCCGTGTTTACATCACCGCTTTATCACCCCCTGTTCCAATTTCAGTAGAGATCCTAGTTGAGGAAGTGGCAATGAAGCAAATGGAATGCCTTATGAACCCCCAGGAATTCTGGGTCACAGCGACCAGTAGAGTAGGACAGTGTCCCGTTTGGGAACATGAGATCAGGAAATATCTCAAAGGGAAAGGATGGCCCCTTTGAAGTGAATTCTGTGATAATGATGAAACAGGACCCGGGAGTATAGGACATACTTGGTGGGAGAACCTGTCAGAGATCCACAAGAAGAGCTTAGGGAAAGCTCGCAAGCCGATGGCAATCATGTCCTGTTTGGCACAATTGCGAGGCACAGAGGAGGTCATTAGGACAATCCGCAGAGAGATAGAGGAGAGGGACAGAAGTAGTGAGGTAGACATGAGCGACATAGAGAAAGAGAATCGAGATCTGAAAGAGCAGTTAGCAGCAAGGGACAGAGAGGTGGATGATGCCAAGAGGGCACATCAGTCTTGTCTCACGCATTTGAACAGTTTTCAGACGCAATACGATAAGGCCTACAAGGACACGCAACGTGCGGTCTTAGTAAGACAAGAAACAGAACAGCAAGTCGAGAAATTGCAGAAACAGTGCAATGATTTAAAAGCAACCCTACGAGCACTCCATACTTCCACGACGGAACAAAGGCAGAGCTCAGTAGACCACGCAAAATGCCGGAAGCAAATTGCAGAATTGCAATCTCTGCTGTCTGTGCAAAATGGATTTCAAAGTACATTCGGACCCCAATTAGATCAAGAAAACGGCCCCGATTGGCAGGAATTGAACGGGACTGCCTATAGATACATGGGACATGTACGCAGGAAAAACCCCAGAAAAGGAAAGCACCCCAACCCCAACTGAACAGGCAGAACACACCCCCATGAATCCGCAGGGCCGCAGGAGAAGGAGAAGCAGATTTCCTTTACACAACCCCGTTAACCGTGACCCAGTTACGGGACGCGTGTGGAAAAATTACACCGTTCCTTCCCACTTCAGACCCCCACCAATTTTTCGCGAAAGTCAAACAACAGGCAACCATGTACGGTCTGGACGAAAAGGAGCAAATGAAGCTCACAGTTTTAAGCCTCGTCCCTTCAGTCGTAGCAGCCCTTCCCGACACAGAGAATGTAGGAGGAGGCACACTCCAAGAGATGCACACGGCGATCCTTGATGCGATCGACTTTAACAGAGGAGACCCCGTAGAAGGCCTAAATAAGTGTAGGCAAAAGAAGACCGAGCAGCCCACAGCGTTTGCTGGACGTTTGTGGATTCACTTTACCGCAGTTTTTGGAGAGTTAGCCCGCCCCATTTGTCCCCAGATAATATGGCCAAATGGACCCGAATTCTAGTCTCCCATGCCACAGAAGCAGGACGAAAAGCTTGCGCAAACTATGACCCCTCAGATGAGGCCCACAATGAAAAATGGGTTTTGAAGAGATTGTCCCGCGCTTGGGAGCAATCAATTGCAGGCAAAACCGCATTTATAACGCCCGATGAAGAGCAGGCAGAAATGAACCCAGTTAAAGCACACCAGAACCCCGCATGTGTAAATGAGGGCAGGAACAGCCAACCCCAGCCAAAACGTCAAGAATGTTATAATTGTGGACAGCTAGGACACTTTGCACGCGAGTGCAACGCGCCCCAGAAGCAGCAGAGAAACCAACAGACAGGCACCTTAAACAAGAATAGGGCAAAGCCGTTCCATAGCGTTAGCGCCCGTTCAGAGAATGCAGGCACTGACTGACGGTGTTCGGGCTCCCCAACTTGGGTCTGTGACACCCTTTGGGACAAGTCCGGTAGACCGGTAGCAGCAGGCAAAGTTTGGGGACAACCCGTAGAATTTCTTTGGGACACAGGAGGGTCCTGCACCACACTCAATTCCTCCACGATGTTTCAGCGAGACACGTGGCCCACAACAGACACCATCACACTCAGCGGCTTTACAGGCCATTTACAAAAGGGACACATCACAGCCCCTATAGCAATACAGATAGGTAACATCACGACCAAGCACCCCGTAGTTTTAGTTGATCTGCCCCAGACAGCAGAACATATCCTTGGGGTCGATTTCATGAGCTCCCATAACCTTTCTTTCGACCCAGTGAATATGGGTGTATGGAAAATGGCAAAGGCAGCACGAGCCCCCGCCACGCTCACAGTAGGAGAATACGTAAATAGGATTAGCTCAGTAGGAGACTTCTGGTTTGACCCTCGAGCCATTAGTGCAGACAAACAAGTTAGGGCTGTCCTGCTGGAACATAAAGCAGCATTTGCACAGCACAAGCACGACTGTGGCAGTTTGGCTGGCTTTGTGAACATTACAGGTCCCGACCCTATACCCCAGAAGCAGTACGGATTTCCCCAGAAAGCAGAGGGAGAAATCTCCAAAGTAATAGAGTTTGTTGGATCAAGGCGTACTCAGATCCGTAGCCTCCACAAACAACGCACCGATTTGGCCCGTCAGGAAACCGGATGGATCATGGCGACTGACCATTGATTACTGGGAACTGAACAAAGTAACCCCAGCAGCAGCCCCCACCATAGCCACGAGTCCCGAGATCATGCTCAAACAGGGACTCCAGTCAAATTTTTTTTCGGTTTTGGACATTAGTAATGGCTTCTGGTCCATTCCATTGGCTGAAGGGTGCCAGTACAAATTCGCCTTTACATTCCAAGGGCAACAATACCCGTGCACGTGCCTTCCACAAGGCTTCCGCAACTACCCCTCCATTTTCCACCGACAGCTGGCAAATGGTTTAGCAAAATTTTCCCGCCCTGATTGTCTGGTCCAGTATGTAGACGACTTATTACTACAGACAGACACAAAGGGAGAGCACATTTTGCTTCTCGCCGAGCTCCTAGCACTCCTAAAAGAAATTAGTTGTAAAGTCAACCTCAAGAAGGCCCAGATTCTGAAACAAAAAGTGATTTACTTGGGAACAGTGATCACTCATGGTAAACGCGAGATCGAGCACAAGAGAATTGACTCGATCGTCAAATTGCCCCTTCCCCACAATATCTCAGCCCTCCAGTCATTTTTAAGACTGGTTGGTTACTGCCGAAACCATATTGACGGTTTCGCCACTAAAGCAGCGCCCCTTTCCGAACTTCTCAAGAAGCAGGCACCTTGGGAATGGCTTCCACAGCATACAGATGCCGTGGATGCTTTAAAAAGAGCACTCAACACGGCCCCCGCACTACACGTCCCAGATCCACATTCCCCGTACGCTATCGAGGTAGCAAGCATTGACCAAACCCTTTTGGCCGTGCTCCTCCAGGAACGCTACGACCAGTTACGCCCCGTAGAGCAAAGATTTTCTGCCTGTGAAAGGCACCTGCTCACAGTTTTTTGGGCAGTACAATACTTCGCCTACATTACAGGACTCAACGCCATCCCCATCCTCACAGAACACATGCCGACACAGCTATTGTTAGACGGCCGACTTAAAGATGGCACAGTCAGCCAAATCCCCGCAGCCCGTTGGACCCTTCTTTTACAGGGACGGGACATCACAGTAAAGAGAACCAAAACCCACACCTTCCTTGCCGATAATTTGCAGTATGCAGGCACCCCTCATGAATGTGAGATCATCACCACAAAACAGAACACAGGCCCATTTATTCCCAAAACACCCCCCAGGAAAACAGGTAGTACACCCCAGAGACCCCAGCCCACAGACATGTGTGCAACCCTGAAGATACATGTGGATGGCTCATCCACAGTGTTAAACAGAAAGAGAATTATCGGTTGCGGTATATATGTAGAGGACGCGCAGGGACGCGCCCTAGTGAAATTTCCTTAAAGTTGCCAGGACACTTCGGCTCGCAGGCACCAGAGCTGGCAGCAATTGCATATAATGTAGACCACCCAGACCCGTTCCCGACCCCAGCAGACATCTATTCAGACAGCTTGTATGTCTGTAATAGTTTGACAGAGTTCCTAACACATAAACCCCTACCCTCAGCCCCATTACTCCGCCAAACCTTAGAGACAGCGAAGGATAGGAAATACAGAATAATTAAGGTTCGCAGTCATCACCGTTCTTCCCCCCCCCCCTGGTAACGTTAAAGCAGATGCCCTAGCGAAGGCAGGCTCCATGCATGTTTATTTTTGGAACCCCCCCGAAAGCACCCCAGTCCACGCAGTTCAGGTCTCACAGACCAACATTCAGGATTTAGCGAAGGCCCAGAAAGAGGACGCGAAACGCAGGGAAGTTTTAAAGGGATCCTTCCCAGCCCCGTACAACAAGTTTAAAAACGCAATCACCACACACGACGGTGTGATTTTAAAGGATGGCATTTATATAGTTCCCAGCCAGGACAGGAACCAGATCATTTGTCAGTTCCATGATAATCATGGACACCAAGGAATTGAACACACCCTAGCCCACCTAAGACCGCTTTGTTGGTGGCCTGATTTAAAAATCGATGTAACACACTACGTAGAGAATTGCTTAATCTGTGCCCAGAACAATCCGGACAGATATGAAAAAGGCTCAACTTAGTCATACCCGCCCCATTAATGGACCCTGGACAAATCTCCAGATAGATTATATAGGACCCCTACCCCCATGCAGAAATGGTTACAAGTATGTGTTGGTGGTCATAGACACCTTCACAAAATGGGTGGAAGCATTTCCATCACAAACTAATACGGCCAAGACAACGGCTAAAATATTAACGCACCATATCTTTACAAGATGAGGCCTCCCACGCAGTATAGAATCCGACCAAGGCTCCCATTTCACCGGACGTGTAATGAAAAACGTCCTCACGATTTTCGGCATTGGACAAAAGTTCCATATCGCATACCACCCCCAGTCAAGTGGTATTGTAGAACGAATGAATAGGACATTAAAAGCCACCCTCAGGAAAATGGTACAGCAGAATAACAGCACCTGGGATTCAGTACTCCCATTTGCTTTAATGTTTTTAAGAAACACGGTATCTACATCCACAGGTTACACACCCCACACCCTCATGACCGGACACCCCATGAAAGGCATTGAGTATTTACTAAGACTGGATTTGGCCAGCCCCGCAGTCACAGCCCTCACTCATGAAAATGCGGTTACACAACTAGTTCAGAACATATAGGCAGCCCAACTCGCCGCAGCAGTGAGACTTGGAACCAGGAAGAAACAGAGCAAGGCTTGTTTCGACAAAACAGTACACACCACTGAGTTTACAGTTGGGCAACAAATTATGCTTTCCCTTTACATCCCCACTTCATTCCTTTCCCCAAAACTTTTCAGACCGTACTCCATTTCGGACAAAGTCAGCCCCTCAGTATACAAAATAACCTATCCCAATGGTAAGTCTGTGTGGTTTCATTTAAGCCAGCTCAAGGCTCATGGCTCGCAGAATAACCACACACACCACATCCTGCTCGCAGCAGGCGATCACGCACCACCCACAGATGACGTATTCCGACCCTCCCCCAACCACTCCAGCCCGTCCTCAGACACAACGTCAACTCCGCCCCCACAGGCAGCTTCCTCAACCTTCCCTCAACCAGCAGCGACAGCGACAGCGATAGTGACCACACTGATAATAGCCACAGCACACCACGTTACGACTATACGCCTGCACCAGGTCCAACTCTCAGCGAATCTGAGCATGATTCTACTGACCCATTTGAGACTACATACATCAAAGCCCCTGACCCAGACCCACCGCCCAGCGATTACGGATTGAAGCATAGGAGCTCCAACCTCGACACACGATTCTGGCACCAAGACAATTCGTTCAGGCTCATCCGGAATGATGAGATGGACCCCAATTCGCCCCAAGCAGCTTTAGCACGGTTACTACAGACAAGAGCTTGGCAGCCTGGAGAAGATGATGACTTAGAGTCTGACTCCCACCAAACAAATCCCTTTGCAACCCTGTTCGCTATTGAGCAGTGAGGTGTCCAGATGATGCAGAAAAAGGAACCGAAGGAGAGATACAGTGTCCTTTCTGATGGAAACTGCACCATGTTTATTGAATGTTTGTTCGTTAGTGTTATCATTAAGTGTTGTTCGTAAACTCGAAAGTTTTCACGGCCCCACGTCACCACTCCTTTAACGCCCCCCGGCTGTTAATGGAACAAGTTTGTCCCAGACAATAGTTCAGAGGAACTAGTTTGTCACCAGAACCTTGTTAAAGGTACAAGTTTGTCCCAGACAATAGTACAGAGGAACTAGTCCGTCGACAGAACCCGACTCATAGTTGCTCCCCTAATTCGAGAGGCAGCCCCCCACGACGACCATGTTCTTACCCGCTCTTGCCGGTTGCTCAGGCAGTGGAGAAACGGCATTGGTCCCCGCCCTGCCTGAGGACCCCCCTCTGGTCAGCTATAAAGAACAAAGAACAAAGAAATGTACAACACAGGAACAGGCCCTTCGGCCCTCCAAGCCCGTGCCGACCATGCTGCCCGACTAAACTACAATCTTCTACACTTCCTGGGTCCGTATCCCTCTATTCCCATCCTATTCATGTATTTGTCAAGGTGCCCCTTAAATGTCACTATCGTACCTGCTTCCACCACCTCTTCCGGTAGCGAGTTCGAGGCACCCACTACCCTCTGCGTAAAAAACTTGCCTCGTACATCTACTCTAAACGTTGCCCCTCTCACCTTAAACCTATGCCCCCTAGTAATTGACCCCTGTACCCCGGGGAAAAGACTCTGACTATCCACTCTGTCTATGCCCCTCATAATTTTGTAGACCTCTATCAGGTCGCCCCTCAACCTCCTTCGTTCCAGTGAGAACAAACCGAGTTGATTCAACCGCTCCTCATAGCTAATGTCCTCCATACCAGGCAACATTCTGGTAAATCTCTTCTGCACCCTCTCTAAAGCCTCCACATCCTTCTGGTAGTGTGGCGACCAGAATTGAACACTATACTCCAAGTGTGGCCTAACTAAGGTTCTATACAGCTGCAACATGACTTGCCAATTCTTATACTCAATGCCCCGGCCAATGAAGGCAAGCATGCCGTATGCCTTCTTGACTACCTTCTCCACCTGTGTTGCCCCTTTCAGTGACCTGTGGACCTGTACTCCTAGATCTCTCTGACTTTCAATACTCTTGAGGGTTCTACCATTCACTGTATATTCCCTACCTGCATTAGACCTTCCAAAATGCATTACCTCACATTTGTCCGGATTAAACTCCATCTGCCATCTCTCCACCCAAGTCTCCAAACAATCTAAATCCTGCTGTATCCTCTGACAGTCCTCATCGCTATCCGCAATTCCACCAAACTTTGTGTCGCCTGCAAACTTACTAATCAGACCAGTTACATTTTCCTCCAAATCATATATATATAATAAAAACAGCACTGCGGAACACCACTGGTCACAGCCCTCCAATTAGAAAAGCATCCTTCCATTGCTACTCTCTGCCTTCTATGACTTAGCCAGTTCTGTATCCACCTTGCCAGCTCACCCCTGATCCCGTGTGACTTCACCTTTTGTACTAGTCTACCATGAGGGGCCTTGTCAAAGGCCTTACAGAAGTCCATATAGACAACATCCACTGCCCTACCTGCATCAATCATCTTTGTGACCTCCTCGAAAAACTCTATCAAGTTAGTGAGACACGACCTCCCCTTCACAAAACCATGCTGCCTCTCACTAATACGTCCATTTGCTTCCAAATGGGAGTAGATCCTGTCTCGAAGAATTCTCTCCAGTAATTTCCCTACTATTGAAGTAAGGCTCACCGGCCTATAGTTCCCTGGATATATCAGAAAGCATATATGGAAGAGGAATCTGAGAGTATACCAGTGTGTTATTACCGTAAAAATGATGTTTCGATGAGAAAATGGAGACCTGTACATATGCAGGCGGATGAAAAGTGGGCAGAAGTTCATCAAGTAGTATTGCCGGTAGGGTATAGAAAGGAGGTGTTGTGGGTTGCACATGAGGTACCAGTGGGAGGTCATTTGGGAATAAGGAAAACTCAAGCTAAAATAAAAAAACATTTTTATTGGCCTGGACTACATAAAGATGTAGTTAAGTTTTGTCAATCATGTCAAGTATCGGGAAACCTCAAGCAGTGATAAAACCAGCGCCCTTAATACCCATTCCAGCATTTGACGAACCCTTTACAAGGGTCCTAATCGGTTGTGTAGGACCTCGTCCTAAAACAAAAAGTGGGAATCAATATCTTTTGACTGTAATGGATGTGTCTACTAGGTTTCCAGAGGCCATTCCAGTATGTAATATTACAGCTAAAAGGATTGTGGAGGAGTTACTTAAATTCTTTACTAGATATGGACTACCCACAGAAATACAATCGGATCAAGGATCAAATTTTACTTCAAAGTTATTCAAATAAGTTACGGATAGCTTTGGAATAAAACAATTTAAATCAACTGCGTACCATCCAGAATCGCAGGGAGCGTTAGAAAGGTGGCATCAGACATTAAAGATAATGTTGAGGTCGTATTGTCAAGATTATCCAGAGGATTGGGATAAAGGAATCTCACTCGTCTTGTTTGCAATTAGGGATGCACCTAATGAGTCTACCAAATTTAGTCCTTTTGAACTAATTTTTGGTCATGAGGTAAGAGGACCACTTACATTGATTAAGAAAAAATTGGTGGGTGAGAAATCGGAAATTACATTATTGGATTATGTGTCAATTAAATAGAGCAGGTGAATTGGTTGGACAACATTTGAAAGTTGCACAAAATGTGATGAAACGGGTAGCGGACAAGAAATCCAAAGTTCGTAGTTTTGCCAGTGGGGATATAGTTTTAGTGTTGTTACCAGTGGTAGGGGAGCCTTTAAAAGCTAGGTTTTGTGGACCGTATCAGATTGAAAGGAAATTAAGTGAGGTGAATTATGTGGTAAAATACCAGATAGTAGGAAGACTCACCGAGTGTGTCTTGTGAATATGCTTAAAAGGTACTTTGAAAGGGAAGGAGAAAAAAAGGAGGTTTTAATGATTCTAACTCAAAGTGACAAACCAAATCCAGATGACTGTGAATTTGACATATCTCAAATTAAATTGGAAAATGAGGATGTTCTTAAAAATTAGCATGAATTGTTTTGTTACCTTCCAGAGGAAAAACGAACTGACCTGAAATAGTTATTGATATCACATGGGCAAGTTTGTAGAGATAAATTGGGAAGTACTAAAATGGCTATCCATGATGTAGATGTGGGAAATGCTGTTCCTATCAAACGACATCCATGTAGACTTAATCCTTTAAAATTGGCACAGGTTAACAGAGAGATTGAGAGTATGTTCAAGAATGGCATAATTGAAGTGGGTTGCAGCCAATGGAGCTCACCCATAGTGATGGTACCTAAACCAGACGGTCCCCAACGGTTGTGTGTGGACTATCGAAAGTTGAATGCAGTTACAAGAACGGACTCTTATCCTACCCCGCGTTTGAAGGGTTGCATTGAGAAATTGGGACAATCTGCTTTTATTTCCAACTTCCAGACATGGAAAGAACATTTAAAACATCGTATGGAGTTCTTCGATCAACTTCAGGAGGGGGGTTTGGTGATGAACCTAGCCAAAAGTGAATTTGGAGAAGCCCGAATCACTTTCCTTGCAGAGTTCCCGTTATCCTCAAGACGAAGGGAAATAATGCGATTTCTTAGCATGAGTGGATTTGATTGAACAGTTGTGCAAAGGTTTTGTGGCGTGATTACTCCACTGATGGAATTGCTGAAGAAACGTAAAAAAATTCAATGGACAGCGGACTTTCAACAGGCATGTGACTGCCTGAAAGCTGTGATCACCAATGTTCCTGTATTGGAGAATTGCAAGGGACTCTGTGGTCAGATTGAACTAAAGTATCTGATTCTAAAGAGAAATGCCGAGGAGTAGAGGAATGGATGGATCGTGCAGAGACTTTGTTCAAAGAGACTGTCAATCGAGAAGGATTTTGGTTGGAGGAAGAAGAACAAAGAAAAATGGACTATATTATTATACCTGTTTGATTGTGTTGTTTTCTTTAAATTAAAATGTATATTTACTGTGTACATTTCTTAGTGGATGGTGCAAAAGTGAAAAATGAAACCATCTTGAAGTTGATGGTTTATTTTTTTTTCTTGGGGGAGGTGTCATGTGAGAGTATGTTTAAGACATGGATGTTTAAGCAATGTACCTTTAAGAAAACAGTGATGTCAGAGAGTGGGTGGGGCTGAGGTCAGGTCAGCCATTTTGCAATTTAGTTTTGCAGGTTTTTAGTTTCAGTTTTGAAAAGAGCTGGGTGTGTGTCTGTGTTTTGCAGTGAACTGGATATCTGCCATGAAAGACTATCTCTGGATCATTTGGGTGATTTAAACTTATAATAGCGAAACCTTTAACCTGATGTGATTTTGTTTAAAAGGTGTTAAGTCTCTTGGAAGTTTGAAGGAACATTTTAAGGAATTATTTACTGTTGCAATATTTTCTGAGTTATCTTTGAAGTAAGGTGTGTGAAGAGATCCAATGTTGATTTCAGATGTTAAGTAGAGTTCATGGAATAAACAGTGTTTTGTGTTTAAAAACCCACGTGTCCATAATTGAAATACCACACCCAGGGAACAAGCCGAGTGTTAGGAAAAGCACCAAATCCATTCAAGGGAGAGTTTGGTTGAACTCCATGATACATTGTGGGGTTCTGAAAACGCCTTGCCCATAACACACCTAAGATGGATTTTGTCACCTCCTCATACATCCCAGATACCTCCTCTAATAGCGATGCAAACACTTCACTAGCTCTACCTACCAAATTTGTTTGAATCAGTAATACTCACATGTCCTGTGGCCATTTCATTTGTTTAGCGACAAATGAAATGAAAAAGGCTTCTACATTCTTATGATCAAACCTTGGCGATGCTTGGACATATTTAAATAGATCCCCACCAAGCCTTCCACTATGATGCTCTTTCTCACTATCCTCATCACTATCCTCAAACTGTATGTTTCTCTTGACATCCGCTAATCTTAACTGACTGTCATTTTTCATGGCGATTTTCTGAAGTTCAAAGTCCCTCTCTTTCTCTTTTTCCCTGATCTGTACCTCCCTTTCTCTTTCTTTTAGTTCTGCTAGGGCTATTCTTTCTTTTCCCCTTTCTTCTCTCTCCTTTTCTTTTTCCATGATATGTATCTCTCTTTCTCTTTCTTTTTCCCTCATTTCGTATACAAGCTGCTTTAATTGTTTTTCATGTTCAAGCTGCTTGATCTGTAATTGAATCCTTGCCATTTCCAATGATTCTGACTGTATCTCAGGCAATTTTAAATGCTCAGCTACTGCCGCAATTATCTCTTCTTTTCCTATTTTGTCAGGCAATGTTAACTGCAATGTTGTTTGCTAAATCTAAAAGCCTTTTTTTAGTCTCTGTTTGTAAGGTACTGAGTATGACCTTCTCCACCCCAAAAAACATCTGAGCCTCTGAAAGAACCATTGTCCACAACACACTCCCTACTTAAACTGGAATACAACACCTGAAAGGCAAACACAAATATGTTTGCCCTCACTGTCTTTAAGTTCACTGAGCCAACCCAATCACTAAAGATAGACTTTTACCCCATGAGCCCCCAATTTGTTATGGGCCAGAGTTCAGAAAACTCCTAAGTATATCATGGAATTCACCTGACCTCCAACTGTTTATTGATTTTGGTTACAATGAGTACAAGGGCCTGCCTTTCAGGTGATATTCAACAGAGGCCTTGAGCACATTTAATCAAAAACAAGCTTTATTCTACGAATTTAGTTAACATTTTTATAAGCACACACAGTAAGCATTTTTATCAACTACAAACATAAATATCCCACACAACTACCGTAATCTATGTATCACCCTTAATAAATTCCCCCCTTTAACTGTTCCAATTTAATAACAAGATCCCATAAACCAGAAAACCCCTTTTCAAAGGTGTGGCCCAACACACGGCACTCTTACTATCTTTAAGACTGTTGTATGGATACTCTTGTTTCCTTTCCAAAACAGCAAGTTTGAATTCCTTCCCGAAAACAGTTTTAATTATCAAATAATCTGGAAACAGGTTTTAAACTGAAGATAGAGAGACACTTCTTTTTCAACCTGTGCAATACAAAACCAGGTCAAACTCAAAATGAAAGTAAAAACTCAGAGCCACAGCCCAGCTTCACTCACACAATGACATCACTGAAGCCATGTGATAAGACAAAAACATTTCTTAAAGGGACACTCCCATGACAGTAGACTAAATAGCAGGACCTCTCAGGTTTAATCTCTGGATTACTCACAATGCCACATGCTAATGAACACTAAAATATGAGAAGAGCGCAGATGAATGTGTAGCATAAGAGTTGGCACGGGGGGGGGGGGGCATGGGGAGGGGGCAAGGACTCAGACTGATAGCAGAATAGGGTCGCAGCATAATACAGTAAAGCAATCAAGTCAAGGGAATAAAGCTCTACTACGTTTCAAGGGAGTAAGGCAAGGCTGGATGGCCTCTACTTTAATGGCAGGTATATTGTGTTGTGTAGGCTCAGTGGTCCAAATGGCTTCCTTCTGCACAGTAGGGATTGCATGATTCTTATTGCAGGTAAAATGGCTGAGTTAAGGGCGAGGATTTGCACATGGAATTATGATATAGTAGCCATCACAGAGATGTGGGTGGGGAGGGGCAGGATTGGCAGCTCAACATATCGGGATATGGAATCTTCAGGCAAGACAGTGTAAAGGTAAAAGAGGAGGAGGCGCTGCATTATTAGTTATGGGGTCAGCTACTGCAGTAAGGAGAGATGTAGGGCATGATTTAACAGGAACAAAACAGAGTCCCATTTTGGACATGTTTAACGGGGTGTTTCCCAGCGTCTGCAGCGCCGTTTCTTTTTGGACTCGGTATGGAACACCCCATCGAGGCCACATTTACCTTAATTTTTAAACGCTGCCCCGATCTCATGACCCCCTGCTGCGGCCTTCGGACCCCTCCACCCAACACTCCACTTTACCTTTTAGGGTATTCTCGAGTGCCCCCCGCCAAGTACCAAGTGGCAGTGTCAAGGTGCCCGGGTGGCAGCGGGAGTGCCAGGGTACCACCTGCCTAGAGCCCGATCACTCGGGGGGCCTCCGATGGCATGATATATTCTCCCAGGTGCTGTTTTGCCTGGTCCACATTTGTGTGGATCAGTACTAAAATGTGCCATGGTGAGGTCTCGCAGGCATGGACGTTAGTTCCCGGGCCTTCTGAGAATCCGGAAGCGACATATTTAAGTGAGCATATGCAAAGCTGGGCATGTCTAGTGAGGGTGAGATCCACATTGCGACGTCTCGTGAGATCACAAATCTCAAGAGAGGCCTCTCGCGAGATTTAGTGGCCTTGTCACATCACAGGGTCAGGCCCGTCGATGCCATTCGATCGCACCCAATATCTTGGAGGGGGGAACAAATGAATATTTGTGGGTAGAGCTTAGGAATAAAAATGGACAGCCTCATTGCTAGGAGTTTATTATAAACCCCCAGATAGACAGCGGGAAATTGAGGAGCAAATATGGGCACAATTCATGGAGGTGTGGGGGTGTTTAGCACAGGGCTAAATCGCTGGCTTTGACAGCAGACCAAGGCAGGCCAGCAGTATGGTTCAATTCCCGTACCAGCTTCCCCGACCAGGCGCCGGAATGTGGCGACTAGGGACTTTTCACAGTAACTTCATTTGAAGCCTACTTGTGACAAGAAGCGATTTTCAAATTTAAAACAATTGGGTAATTATATGAGGTAATTTCAACTTTCCCAACATTAATTGGGATAGGCATAGTGTTTAGGGTTTAAATGGAGTGGATTTCTTAAAATGTATACAGGAGAATTTTTTAGGTCAATATGTAAAGGGTCCGACAAGGAATGGAGCAGTGCTGGACCTAATTCTGGGCAATGAAGCCAGACAGGTGGTTGATGTGGTGGCATGGGAGCATTTTATTGATCGCAACCACAACATGCTACAATTTAAGATTGTTATGGACAAAGAAATAGAAAAATTGCAAAACAGGTTTTGGATTGGGAGAGCGTGAATTTTAGTAAAAAATAGCAGGATCTGGCCAAGGTCAACTGGGAAGAGCTACTGGTGGGCAGTCTATAGAAGAGCAGTGGGGGCATTCAAAAAGGAAATGGGGAAGGTGCAGGACCAACATGTACCCTTTGGGGTGAGAGGAAGGAGTAACAAGCCCAGAAAATGAGGGATGACCAGAGATATTCCGGAGACGATGGGAAGGAAAAGAAAGGCTTTCAGCAAGTACAAGGGGAGCAAATCAGTGGAGGTATTAGTGGAATCCAGTGTAGGATGGAACTTAAAAAAGCTATTAGGTGAGCAAAGAGGGGATATGAGAAAGTTCTGGCAGGTAAAAGTAGGGAAAATCCCAAGATATTCTTTAAGTATATCAATGGGAACAGAGTAACCAGGGAAAGAGTCGGGCCCATTAGGGATCAAGGGGGCAATATGTGGACGGAGCCAGAGGACATTTGTAGGGTGTTGAGTGATTACTCATATCCATCTTCACCTAAGAGAATGAGGATGTAGGTATGGAACTCAGGGAGAGAAATTGCGAGGTTCTTGAGCAAATTGACATAGGCAGTGACAAGACATTGAAGGTGATGGCAGTGGACGAATCTCCAGGTCCTGATGAATTATGTGCTGGCCTACTGTGGGAAGTGAGGGACTCTGACCCAAAATTTTAATTCCTCTCAGGCCATGTGGAAGGTGCCAGAGAACTGGAGAACAGCTAATGTGTTTGTACTATTTAAGAAGGGATGTAGTTAGAAACCAGGGAACCAGAGACCAGTGAGTCTCACACAGTGGTCGGAAAACTATTAGAGAAAATTCTGAAGAAGGGATTCTATCTCCCTTTGGAGAGGCAAGGTTTGATCAAGGCTGTCATAGGGAGGTCATGCTTAACAAATTTGATTGAATCTTTTGAGAAGTTGACCAGGTGCATAGATGAGGGGAGTGCAGTTGATACATTTATATGGATTTCAGCAAAGCCTTTGACAAGGTCCCACATGGGAGATTTATAATGAAAGCAAATGCACATGTAATTTGATAAGGTGGATTAAAAATTGGCTTAGTTTTAGGAGACAGAAAGTCATGATCGACTAAAAGAAAATGCTGGAAAATCCCAGCAGGTCTGGCCGCATCTGTAGGAAGAGAAAAGAGTCCAGGTGACCCTTTGTCAAAGCTAATGACAGAGAAAGTGGGAAATATTTATACTGTTGAGGCACGATCAATTTGGCTGGAGACGAATTTGAATTCAAACTGAGGCTTTGTTCGTATCTGAAGTGTGGCCTCCTACAGCAGCTGACGAAATGGCTGCTAGCTGAAGGCCACGCATATTTATAACCCGGCTCCTGGGCGGAGCTGGCATGCAGGGGCCCAGGTGAACCTGTAGTGCAGGTTCTACCGTACAACCCTTAATATAGGAACACAGTGGTTTGCCACAACTGTGGAGTGAGAATGAAAGCCACAGAAACCTAGGGAAATGGGGTGCTAATAGCCACAGATAGTAAGGGGAAAGACTCCCCCAGAGAGAACCAAAGGTGTGAAAGGCCAAACTGCAGAGAAATTAACTTCAGAGGGTAAACTGTGACAGATGTAGATGTGGGGGGAGGTGAAGGGTGAAGCAAAGGGGAGAAAGGGTAACGAAAGGTGGATAAGGTGGGAGGAGATGGATATATATAAAGAAAGACAAGAGAGAGAAAAATGGTTTTTAAAAAAAATGGTTAAAATGAAATGGGATGAAAACAAATGGGTCGAGGTGGGGTAGAGCTAATGATCTGAAGTTGTTGAATTTGCTGTAGAGTGCTGTACCGGAAGATGAGATGTTGTTCCTCCAGTTTGCTTTGAGCTTCACTGGAATATTGTAGCAGGCCAAGGACAGACATGCGGGCATGGGAGCAGGGTCTTGTGTTAAAATGGCAAGCAACGGGAAGGTCAGGGTCCTGAATGCGCACAGACCAAAGGTGCTCAGCAAAACGATCACCCAGTCTGTGTTTGGTCTCTCCGATATAGAGGAGACCACATTGGGAGCAACGAATGCAATAGACCAAATTGGAAGAGGTGCAAGTGAAACACTGCTTCTCCTGGAATGTGTGTTTTGGTCCTGAGATGTTAAGCATGGAAGAGGTAAAGGGGCAGGTGTTACACCTTCTGCAATTGCATGGGAAGGTCCCATGGGTGATGGGAGAGGTGTTGGGTATGGTGGAGGAGTGGACTAGATTATCTCAGAGGGAATGGTCTCTGCGGAATGCTGACAGAGGGAGTAAAGGGAAGATGTGTTCGTTGGTGGCGTCACGCTGGAGTTGGCGAAAAAGGCAGAGGATTATGCTTTGCACATGGAGGCTGCTGGGGTGAAATATGAGAACGAGGGGGACTCTATCCTTGTTCTGGGAGGGAGAGGAGGGGGCAAGGGTAGTGGCGCGTGAGATGGACTGCACACTGTTGAGGGCCATGTCAACAACTGTAGGTGGGAAATCACGGTTGAAGACGAAGGAACAAATTTTCGAAGCACCATTTTGTAAAGTGGCATCATCGGAACAAATGTGACGGAGGTGAAGGAGCTGAGAGAAAGGGATGGAGTCCTTCCAGGGTGTAGGGTGCGAAGAGCTGTCGTCCAGATAGCTGTGGGAGTCAGTGGGTTTGTAGTGGATATTAGTAGCTAGTCTAGTGCCGGAAATGGAGACAGAAAGATCAAGGAAGGGAAGGGAAGTGTCTGAGATGGACCAGGTGAAAGTGATGGAGGGGGGGGGAAACTGGAAGCGAAGTTAATAAATTTTTCCAGGTCCGGATGAGAGCATGAAGCGGCACCAAAATAGTCATCAATGTAACGGTAAAAGGAGTTGTGGGAGGGGACCCGGGTAGGCCTGGAACAAGGAATGTTCCACATAGCCGATAAAAGGGCAAGCGTAGCACGGACCCATGCGGGTACCCATTGCTACACCTTTGATTTGGAGAAAATGGGATGAGTTAAAGGAGAAGTTGTTGAGAGACAGAATGAGTTCAGCCAGGTGGAGGAGAGTGGTGGTGGAAGGGAATTATCCAGGCCTCTTTTCGAGAAAGAAGCGAAGAGATCTCAGGCCATCCTGGTGTGGGATGGAGGTGTAAAGAGATTGCACATCCATGGTGAATAGGAGGCGTTTAGGGCCTGCAAACTGGAAGCTGTCAATATGACGCAGGGCATCAGAGGAATCCCGGATGTAGGTGGGGAGGGAATGGACCAGAGGAGTGAGGATGGAGTCAAGATAAAAGGAAATAAGTTTGGTGGGGCAGGAGCATGCTGACACAATGGGCCTGCTGGAACAGTCCTTTTTGTGAATTTTGGGAAGTAGGTAAAAGCAGGCTGTCTGGGGTTGGGAGACAATGAGGTTTGAAGCTGTAGGGGGAAGGCATCCGGAGGAAATGAGGTCGCTCATTTCTCCCCTTTGCTCCCCCCTTCCCCTCCCCCCACATCTACATCTGTCACAGTTTACTCTCTGATGTTAGTTTCTCTGCTGTATGGCCTTTCACACCTTTTGTTCTCTCTGGGGACTGCCATTAGCACGCTTTTCCCTTGCTTTCTGTGGCTATTAGCACCCTGTTTCCTGGGTTTCTGTGGCCATGACTCATCTTTCATTCTCACTCCACAGTATAAATATTTCCCACTTTCTCTGTGTTAAGCTTTAACATCTGGACTAGATACGTTAGCTGTTTTCTCTCCCTACAGATGCTGCCAGACCTGCAGAGATTTTCTAGCGTTTTCTTTTTGATTTCAGATTCCAGCATCCGCAGTAATTTGCTTTTATTGAGTGGTGATAGATGGCTGCTTGAGTGACTGGAAGCCAGTGTCCAGTATCATACCAAAGGGATCTGTGCTGGGTCACCTATTATTCGTCATTTATAGCAACAACATAGATGACTATGTGGAGGTAGGATCAGTAAGTTTGCAGATAGCACAAAGATTGGCTGGGTGGTTAACCAGTGAGGTTGAGTGTCTTGGGTTACAGGAAGATATAGACGAGATAGTCAAATGGGCAGATAAGTGGCAGCTGGAACTTAACCCTGAAAAGTGTGAGGTGATACACTTTGGAAGGAATAATTTGACAAGGAAGTGTCTAGTGAACGGCATGGCATTGGGAAGTTCTGAGAAACAAAGGGATCTTGCTTGCTGTGTTTGTCCATAGAACTCTGAAGGCAGAAGGGCAGGTTAACAGGGTGGTGAAAAAGGCATATGGGACATTTATCAATCAAGGCATAGATTACAAAGGCAAGGAGGTCATGCTGGAGTTGTTCGGAACTTTGGTGAGGCCACAGCTAGAGTACTGTGTGCAGTTCTGGTTGTCATATTATAGGAAGGATGTGATTGCACTGGAGGGGTGCAGAGGACATTCACCAGGATGTTGCTTGGATGAAACATTTAAGTTAAGGGTTGTTTTTGTTAGTACAGAGAAAACTGAGTGGCGACCTGATCGAGCTGTACAAGATTATGAGGGGCATGGGCAGGGTGGATGCGGAGCAGCTGTTCCCCTTAGTTGAAGGGTCAGTCATGAGGGGACACAAGTTTAAGGTGATGGGCAGGAGGTGGAGGGGGGATATGAGGAAAACCTTATTTGTACAAAGGGTGGTGACAGTCTGGAATGCATTGCCTGAAAGGGTGATAGAGGTGGATTGCCTCACATTCTTTAAAAAGTACCTGGATGAGTACTTTGCACATACTAACATTCAATGCTTGGCTATGGGCCAAGTACTGAAAATGGGATCAGGTAGATAGGTCAGGAGTTTTTCATATGTCGGTGCATATTCACTATGCTGAAGTGCCTCTTCTGCATTGTGCATTTCTGTGATTCAATGATCTACCAGATGAAGGTGAAAGTCTTTGCTCTGTAGCCTTAAAATCCGTTGATGTCTCTTCCAGCATGTCAATATCAATGATCTGTCAGATGAAGATGAAAGTCTTCTCTTTGATGTGTTGGAAAACTTTGAAATATTTTCCCACAATTATTTTATTCCCCTTTAACTTTTTCAAGCCTCTGGGCAAGCTGAGAAGCCTAAAGCTTTGAACTGCATTGCTTATATTCAATTTCACAGTCCATTCCCTTTTACAAGCCTCTTCATTGACAGGTCCAGACTATTTGAAAGGCGGATTAGCTTTGTTTGTTTTTCTAGCTCTTCATGGTCCATTAACTCTGAAGTGCTTCCTATTTTGAGCAGGTCTTGTTTCTAACCACAGTTTTACTTTAAAGAGGCAGTTTCTTTGTTCTGAAGATTTTCACAGACAGACCAGGTGCTCTATCTGAGTGCTGCCTTGCCCCAATCTCTTAGGAACGGAACCTGTCAGCAGGTTCAGGCCCTGTCCCCTCAAGGCCAGCACAAAACCTGCCCCTCTTCACAAACGTTTTGAAGTGCCGTTGAATCCCACCTCAGCAGCGCTGCTAGCGCCAGTGAGAAACACACCAGTTTTCTCACCGGCTGCAGCACTTAGAATTGATTTGGGAGGACCGCAGCCTGTATATGGTTCACAAATGGCTTTCAAAAGAAGAAAGTCTAGCCAACATGTGATTTCAAATCCCAGCAATTGTTTTATTACCTGTATGGCAGGTAACATGTGCTTCTCAATTCAGTTACAGCAAAGGCTTTCGGAAGAAGGCTTGAAGTCGTCCAAAAGTTTTACATAAAGTTTATTGAGTAACACAACTTAAATAACTGCGTGAGCTCTTACTTGAAGAACTGTACTAGTAGAAAGGTTACAACTTTTCTGTGCACTATCACTAGGCCTGACCACACTAGCAGCCCTGAGCTAAATCTCTGCCTTTGTTCTCCTCACAGTCTTCTCAGCCAGAGAGTTTGAGGGCTGCTTGCTTTCCCCTTTATACCCGACAGTGCTGCCCTAGTGGTCTTTCCATTTCCCATCAGTCCCTTCTGTACATACCCATGTAAAGATCACTACATCCCTCTTTTTCACTTTTTTTTTTAGTTGCAGAGCTGTAACTACAATGGAACAAACACAGTTAGTTGATGCACACATACAGAGCAGAAAGCAACAATTGTATCAGTCCCATGTTCACAGGTTCAGACAGTTGGGTGCACGTCTGATTCGGGTAGACCTCCTGAGTGGGCATGGAGACCCTGAGGTTTTTACGTCCAGCTGGGCACCAGCTGCTGGTGTCCCGGGATGTCGCATGATAGCGTCCTGCAGATCCAACGTCTGAAATACAGGTTGATGAGGTGGAACCTTCAGCAGGTCTCGTTGATTGCGTCGAAACAGCATACCATCACCAGACTTCACAATGTACGATCATGGCGATACTTGTCGGAGCACCTTTGCCATGTTAGACCATCCTCCGCCAGGGTGTCGCAGTCTAACCATGTCATCGATCGCTAACAGATGCAGCAATTTGCATGGCGGTCATAGTGCTGCTTTTGTATGTGACGTTGGTGACACAACCTGTCCAGCACTTGCTGGATCGGTGAAGTGTAACGCCGGTAGCGTTGTCCTCACATCTCAATTGAAGAGCATTTGAGCCGGTGACAGC
Source organism: Scyliorhinus torazame (assembly GCF_047496885.1). Taxonomy (NCBI): domain Eukaryota; kingdom Metazoa; phylum Chordata; class Chondrichthyes; order Carcharhiniformes; family Scyliorhinidae; genus Scyliorhinus; species Scyliorhinus torazame. The sequence continues at coordinate 164,862,891 of NC_092708.1, read as the reverse complement.
CCTGAGCTCAATGGTGATGAACGATATGATAATAGAACCAAGTGTATGTTGGAATTCGAGTCAGTGGCCTTGTTGAGCAGTTGCTTAATAATGTGTACACCTTTCTCCACCCTGCCGTTCGATTGAGGAAAGTGTGGACTCGATGTCACGTGCTTGAAGTTATATTTTTTTGAGAATTCCATCCACTCCCCCTTGCAAAGCAAGGACCATTGTCGGACATGGCCGTTTGTGGGATGCCATGCCTCGAGAAGGTTTCCTTGCAGGCTTTGATAACTGACGCCGATTTGAGATCCAGGAGTTTCATTACTTCCGGAAAGTTGGAGTAATAATCGATGAGAAGAACATAGTGTCGACCCTGGAATGAAACAAGTCAATACCAACTTTGTCCCATGGTGACGTAGCCATCTCATGTTGACGGAGTTGATGTGTTGGGTACTCTGAGGCACAGACGAACCAACACGGTTGCGATTGGTACAACGCAGTTTTATTTCTTTTAACCATTTATATAACAAACTCTGGTACTCAGCACATGGTGACTGTCTGAATGTCTGGCTTGGAGGTCCTTGCCCTGAGCCGTCTCCTGCTGGACTGCCCCAGGAAGTGTCGTGTTCCTTGTTTTGTACTGTGTATGCTCTTGTCTGTGATTGGCTGTCGTGTTGTATGTGCTAATTGGTCCGTTGATCTGTCCATCATAATGTATGTGTGTATGTGCTGTGATGTTCACTTGAATATCATGACATCCCCCCTTTTTTACAAGATTATGTGCCTACGTGGTTATAAATAGAGATGTGTACTGAGTGCAGCTAAATGTGTGTGTGTAATATTTACAGCATGTACATGGGGCTTAACTATATACAAGGGGCGATGTCGGGTGTGACATAATAACGAGGTTGTACCATAACAAAGAACGTGGAACTGTGGAACGATAAAACAAATTCCTGTAACGATAAGAACATAAACATGTTAAAACAGTGGTTGCATGAGTTCAACGTGTAAACAGTCTCATAAGTCCAGTCTAGTAGGTGGGCGACGAATTCGGGTTGACCTCCTCAAGGGTGAGTCTGGAACCACCGGCTGAGGTGCGGGCCAGGCCACGGGCGGCGACGGAAGGGGCATGGTAGCAGGCAGCGCCACAAAGTCGCTATCAGGAACCACAGGAGGACACGGTGTCAGCGTAAGGTCTCGTTGCGAGCGTGGAAGTAGGCGAAGAGCCCGGCGATTGCGCCTACGCACGGATCCATCGGGCATGCGGACCAGGAACGAGCAGGGAGCCACGTGTCGGAGAACTTCGGCAGGTGCTGACCAGCCGCCTTCTGGTAGGTGGATGCGGACGTCGTCTCCAGGGGCCAGGGCGGGAAGATCAGTTGCCCGTGTGTCATATGACCTCTTCTGGCGACCGCGCTGCAGTTGCATCCTGTGCAGTACCGGAGCATGGTCTATTGTGGGCGCCAGAATGGAAGGCACAGTGGTCCTGAGGGCGCGGCCCATCAGCAGCTGGACTGGTGAGAGACCAGTGGCTAGTGGGGCCGAGCGGTAGGCCGGCAGGGCGAGGCAGAAGTCCGACCCGGCAGCTGCAGCCTTGCAGAGGAGCCGCTTGGCAATGTGAACGCCCTTCTCCGCCTTTCCATTGGACTGGGGGTGCAGAAGCCTGATCGTCGCGTGTGTGAAGCCATACGAGGCAGCAAACGATGACCATTCCTGGCTGGCGAAACAGGGCCCATTGTCCGACATGACAGTCATCGGAATGTCGTGGCGAGCAAAGGTGTCTTTGCAAGCCCAGATGACAGCGGACGACGTCAAATCGTGCAGGCGTATGACATCTGGGTAGTTGGAGAAGTAGTCAACGATGATGACATAGTCCCTGCCGAGCATGTGAAATAGGTCCACACCCACCTTAACCCAGGGGGACGTCACCAGCTCATGGGGCAGAAGCGTTTCAGGAGGTTGCGCCGGCTGAAACCTTTGGCAGGTGGGACAGTTGAGTACCATGTTGGCAATATCGTCACTGGTGCCCGGCCAGTATACCGCCTCTCGGGCCCTCCGTCTGTACTTCTCGACCCCCAAGTGGCCTTCATGTAGTTGGTCGAGACCCAGCTTGTGCATGCTGTGCGGAATCACAATCCGGACCAGCTTCAGAAGGACACCATCAGTGACGGCCAGGTCGTCTCGGACATTGTAGAACTGCGGGTACTGCCCTTTGAGCCACCCTCCCGTCATGTGGCACATCACACGTTGTAGAAGGGGGTCGGCCGCAGTCACTCGGCGAATACGGGCCAGACTGGAGTCGGCAGCTGGCAGATTTGCCGATGTGAAGGCCACCTGCGCCTCGACCTGACATACAAACCCCTCCGAATCTGGCGGCGTGCTCACTGCTCTGGATAGGGCATCCGCAACGATGAGTTCCTTCCCTGGGGTGTAGACCAGTTGGAAGTCGTACCTCCTGAGTTTGAGTAGGATGCGCTGGAGGTGAGGGGTCATCTCGTTCAGGTCTTTGTTTCGGATGCTGACCAGGGGGCGGTGGTCAGTTCCGACAGTGAACCGGGGAAGCCCATATGCATAATCATGGAACTTGTCTAAACCGGTTAGCAAGCCCAGGCACTCCTTTTCGATCTGCACGTAGCGCTGCTCTGTGGGGGTCATGGCTCGCGATGCATAGGCAACTGGGGCCCATGACAACGTGTCATCCCGCTGCAGGAGCACTGCCCCAATGCCGGATTGGCTGGCATCAGTCGAGATTTTGGTGGCACGAGACGTGTCAAAGAACGCCAATACCGGTGCAGTGGTGAGTTTGAGTTTGAGCTCCTCCCATTCCAGCTGGTGTGTGTGTTGCCACTGGAACTCTGTGGACTTTTTGACGAGGTGGCGCAGAGCTGTCGTGTGGGAGGCAAGGTTGGGAATGAACTGCCCCAGGAGGTTGACCATGCCAAGGAAGCGTAGCACTGCTTTCTTGTCTGCCGGCTGCGGCATGGCTGTGATGGCGCTCACCTTGTCTGCATCCGGACGCACCCCTGACCGGGAGATATGGTCCCCCAGGAACCTCAGCTCGGTTTGGCCAAATGAACACTTGGCTCAGTTGAGGCGCAGGCCGTTTTCCCGTATGCGGGCAAAAACGTGTTGGAGACGATATATGTGCTCCTGTGATGTGGTGGGCCAGATGATGACGTCGTCCACGTATACGCGCACCCCTTCAATGCCTTCCATCATCTGCTCCATGATCCTATGAAAGACCTCGGATGCCGAGATGATGCCAAATGGCATCCGGTTGTAGCAGAACCTGCCGAAAGGGGTATTGAAGGTGCATAGCTTTCAGCTGGACAGATCAAGTTGGATCTGCCAAAACCCCTTAGAGGTATCCAGTTTCGTAAATATTTTCGCCTGGGCCATTTCATTCGTGATCTCCTCCCATTTGGGTGTGGGATAATGTTCCCTCATGATATTGTTATTGAGATCTTTTGGGTCAATACATATGCGGAGCTCGCCGGAGGGTTTCTTGACACACACCATGGAGCTGACCCACGGCATGGGCTCCGTGACCCTGGATAGGACCCATTGGTCCTGGAGATCCGCCAGCTGCTGCTTGAGGCAGTCTTTGAGTGGCGCAGGGACGCTGCGAGGTGTGTGAATGACCGGGATGGCGTCTGGTTTGAGGCGAATTCGGTAGGTTCACGGCAGTGTTCCCATGCCCTCGAATGCCTCCTGGTTGTGGGCGAGGAGCGATTAGAGCTGTGCGTTGAACTCTGCATCTGGGAAGTCAGACGTGCCGTCTGGAGAGAGAGAGTGGACTTGTTGCACGAGGTGGAGAACCTTGCATGCCTGTGCGCCTTGCGGGGAGTCCTTCGTGTGCCGACTATCTCGAACGAGAGTGTGGCCGTGTGTGTGTTGTGTGTCACCTGGAGCTGGCAGGATCCCATAGCCGGGATAATGTTCCCGTTGTAGTCGACCATCCTGCGCCGGGACGGCCGGATTGGTGGTCTCACCTTCATGGCGTAGAAGGCTGGCCATGCTATGAGGTTGGCGGAGGTGCCAGTGTCCAGGCGGAAAGTGATCGGCAATCGGTTGACCGCACACCATTCATCACCCGGATTGATTGTGTTGACTCGGTTCCCATCAATGACCGCAACCCGAAAGGTGTCTCGGTCATCTGTGTCATCGGTCTGGATGTCGTAATGTGGAGGCTGAATGGTCCGCACGTGTCTGCGAGATTGTCGGAGATGTGGAAGATCGACAGGTTGAGCTGCTCGACAGTAAGCAGCGTAGTGGCCCACCTTGCCACAGCGTATGCATTGTTGGGTTTTTGCAGGACATTGCCCTTTTAAATGTGCAGCTCCACAGTTGCCGCACATCGTGACGTCATGACGTTCGATTCGCCACTGCGCATGCGCAGTTCGGTCTTGTGTCGAGCGCGCCTGCGCATCACGTCCCTCAGTGTTGCCGTAGGTTTTGGCGCGCACAAGCGCGGGAGGCCTCGAAAAGCGCGCAAAACGGCCGCCCTTGTCCGGGCCACGGGCCAGGAGAAACTCGATCTTCTGGACCCGTTCGGCCTCGTGGGGCACCTGGCTCGCCGATCCGGTCGCGTAGGACACCCTCCGCACCGATTCGGTCGCCTGAAATTGGGCATAGCGGCTAGTCGCGTTCTCGTGCAGGACACAAGCTTCAACTGCAGATGCTAAGGTTAGGCCTTTTATTTTTAAAAGCTGCTGGCGTAGGCTGCCCGAGGCAACCCCAAAAATGATCTGGTCCCGGATCATGGACTCTGAGGTGGTGTCGTAACCGCAGGACTGCGCGAGTATGCGGAGATGCATCAGGAATGACTGAAAGAGCTTATCCTGACCTTGCAGGCGCTGCTGGAAGACATACCTCTCAAAGCTCTTGTTGACCTCCACGTTGAAGTGTTGGTCGAGCTTGAGGAGGACCATGTCGTATTTAGATTTGTCCTCGCCTTCCGTGAACACCAGGGAGTTGTAGACATGGATGGCATGCTGACCTGCGGTGGTGAGGAGGATGGCGATCTTTCTTTTGTCCGAGGCGCTCTGTTTTTCGTTGGCTTCCAAAAAGAGTTCGAAGCGCTGTTTGAACAGCGTCCAATTTACACCAAGGTTCCCGGCGACTTGCAACGGCTGCGGTGTGTTGACGGTGTCCATGGCGCAGGATGGCAGATTTGTGGGTAGGTTTTAATTCACTTCTGGTACCATGATGTGTTGGGTACTCTGAGGCACAGACGAACCAACACGGTTGCGATTGGTACAACGCAGTTTTATTTCTTTTAACCATTTATATAACAAACTCTGGTACTCAGCACATGGTGACTGTCTGAGTGTCTGGCTTGTACGTCCTTGCCCTGAGCCATCTCCTGCTGCACTGCCCAGGAAGTGTTGTGTTCCTTGTTTTGTACTGTGTATGCTCTTGTCTGTGATTGGCTGTTGTGTTGTGTGTGCTAATTGGTCCGTTGATCTGTCCATCACTATGTATGTGTGTATGTGCTGTGATGTTCACTTGAATATCATGACAGGAGTGGCTGCTTGCATTGTGCCGGCCGATGTTTTTGACACGTGTCACATTTGAGCACCATGTTTGTTATGTCCGCCTTTATCCTAGGCCAGTACACAAATTGCCATGCTCTTCTTTTACACTTCTCGACACCAAGGTGCCCCTCATGAATCCAGCGGAGCATGTCCGCCCGGAACGCCAGCGGAATGACGATTCTATCATTTCGCAGTACGATGCCATCCACCACGGACAGTTCAGTTTTGACGTTTTGGAACTGTGGGCACTGCCCTCTTGACCAGCCATGCTGAAGGTTGTGCATGACCTGGAGCAGGGTCGCATCTTCTCGTGTTGCCTGACGAATTTGCTGCAGCCTCTCGTCCATTGCCGGGAGTGTCTCTCTGCACCACTGTGCATGAGCTTCTACATCGTTAATGGATGCCGGAGGTGTACTGTTAGCATCAATGGCTCGGGAAAAGGAGTCAGCGATTATTAGGTCCTTCCCTAGAGTATAGACCAGCATGAAGTCGTACCTCCTCAACTTCATCATCATGCGTTGTAGGCGCAGCGTCATGTCATTGAGATTTTTGTTGATAATGTTGACCAGTGGCCTATGATCAGTCTCCACTAGAAATGTGGGAAGGCCATACACATAGTGGTGGAAGTTTGTTATACCCGTGATCAATCCCAGGCACTCCTTCTCTATCTGTGCATACCTGCACTCTGTGGCGGTCATCGCTCTAGAAGCGTATGCCACTGGGACCCAGTCCAATTGGTCATTCTGTTGAAGTGGCACCGCACCAATTCCATGTTGACTGGCGTCGGTGGAGATCTTTGTGGGTTTTGTAGGGTCAAAGAATGCCAGCGTTGGAGCTGCCATCAATTGGTGCTTCAGATCCACCTACTCGTCTTGGTGGAGTGGAGTCCAGTCAAACTCCGTGTCCTTCCTTATCACATTTTGTAACGCTGTTGTCCGTGCTGCTAGGTTCGGTATGAACTTGCCTAGGAAGTTGATGAATCCAAAAAACCTGAGCACCGCTTTCTTGTCACGTGGCTGCTGCATGTTCTGAATTGCTGCAATCTTCTCAGTGTCCAGCTTCATCCCGTGCTCCGATATCATGTCACCCAGGAAGGTCAGAGATGAATGTGCGAAGGTGCACTTGGATTGGTTACGCTTCAGCCCAAATTGGTGGATTCTTTTGAAGACTTGCTTTAACCGAGCAGTGTGGCCTTCCTCTGTCGTTGACCATATTATGATGTCATCAACATATACTCAGTCACCGTCAATTCCCTCCGTCATCTGCTCCATAATTCTGTGAAATATTTTGGATGCAGAGATAATCCCGAAAGGCATACGATTAAAGCAGTATCGCCCAAACGGTGTGGTGAAGGTACATAGCGGTCAGCTGGAATCATCGAGCTGCATCTGCCAGAAGCCTTGTGAGGCATCAAGTTTGGTGAATATGCGAGCCTTCGCCATTTCACTCATTAGCTCCTCTCGCTTGGGGGTGGGGTAGTGCTCCCTGCGAATGTTTTTGTTCAAGTGTTTGGGATCTAAACAGATTCTGAGTTCACCGGACGGCTTTTTGATTCATACCAACAAGCTGACCCACTCAGTCGGCTGTGTGACCTGTGTTATGATGCCTTGAGATTGGAGGCGTTGGAGTTCTGCTTTTAACCTGTCCCGCAAAGGAGCTGTTACCCTCCTTGGTGCAAGAATGACCGGTGTTGCATCGTCTTTGAGCAAGATTTTGTACTTGTAGGGTAACGTACCCATGCCACAAAAGACGTCAGGATACTCACTGAGAAGCAGCTGGATGGTATCAGCAGGTCGTGATGAATCAATCATGTTCATGAAAATCCTCTGTATCAGCCGCAAATCCTTGCAGGCTTGAGCACCTAACAGCGACGTTCGTTCGTCATCCACGATCTCAAAGCGTAGTCCTTCCGTGACTTTCTTATTGACTACTTGTAGGTGGCATGATCCCCTCAAGGTGATCTGGTTGCCATTGTAGTTGTTAACTTGCATGCAGCAGGTATCATCTCGTGTGTCTCTGGGATGGACGCAAGATCTTTGCTTGTCATCAAGTTCGTGGATGCTCCCGTGTCAAGCTTGAACGTAATTGGGGAGTTGTTCACTTGCACCATGACACTCCATTCGCTTGTGGATTCAATGGTATGCACGTATTGAGGCTGTGTGGTCAGCTCGTATGGTTCCTCTGTGGCATTTATGCTCCCAATGCCATATGTGTTCTCCAAGGAGTGGAAATCTTGGTAGTCGGAAAAATTTTCTTCGAGTGTCTGAGTGTCCATTGCATCTACTGTGCGAACCTTGAAGTTTCCATGTCTTTGTGTTGGAGAGTAATATTTTGCTGTGGACTGACACTGGGAGGCAAAATGATTCATTTTGGAGCACTTTAGACATCTTTTCCCGAGTGCAGGACATTTCCCTTTTAAGTGGGCAGTGCCACAACAGTAACACGTCATGACATTCGTGACGCCACGCGTCGGCAGCGATGGTGCATGCGCGACTCGCTCTTCTGGCTGGGTTTGGAACTTTGCATACTGCGCATGCGCAGACATGCTGGAATCGCCGCTGCCGGCCGGAAAAGAATGACTGTGAGTAGAGGCCACCAATTTAACGTCTTCCACCTCGTGGAGGATTTTCTCCGCGTTTTCTTTTCTAGAAGCTCTAGGTACTGCTGTTTTTACTGTTCTTGCTGTAAGCATTTTGCTAATGTAGTTTTTAAAGCTAAATCATTTTGCTGCATTAATGATTCCCTTTAATTTTCATCTGAGACTATAGATTAATTGATCCCTGATGATGGAGTCTGTTACATCAGCATAGTTACAACCTTGTGCTTGCAAGCGGAGATCTGTGATAAAATTGGAGATAGTCTCCCCATTTTGTTGGAATCTGTTACGCAGGTTAAATCGTTCCATGATTTCATTTGACTGTGATTTACAATGTTCATCAAATTTTGCAATTATCACTTGAAAGCTATTTTTATCTTCATTGTCACCATACGTAAACGAGTTATAAATGTCTACAGCTTGCCGGCCTACCGTTGACAGTAATATCCCAATTTTCCTCTCGTCGGGGGCTGCATTTAAGGCAGTGGCTGCCATGTATATTTGAAGCTGTTGTTTATACATTTTCCAGTTACTATTTAAATTACCAGTAGTTTTTAGCAGCTCTGGAAGTGTTGTGTGGCCCATCGCTTCGGTTGGTTGTCTGGAATCCAAATGCTGCAAAGTCTTCCAGAGTCGAGTGGCCGGCCCGTTACTTTTTCTGCTTATTTTGGTTCTTTCTGGTCTCTAACCTAATCTATCTAGTACTGTTCAATTAAAGTCAACCTGGTACCATGTTTTGTTACCTGTATGGCAGGTAACATGTGCTACTCAATTCAATTACAACAAAGGCTTTCGGAAGAAGGCTCGAAGTCGTCCAGAAGTTTTACATAAAGTTTATTGAGTAACACAACTTAAATAACTTTAAGAACTGTACTAGTAGAAAGATTACAACTTTTTTATACACTACCACTAGGCCTGACCACACTAGCAGCCCTGAGCTAAATCTCTGCCTTTGTCTTCTCAGCCAAAGAGAGCTTGAGGGCTGCTTGCTTCCCCCTTTATACCTGCCAGTGCTGCCCCCGAGTGGTCTTTCCATTTCCCATCAGCCCCTTCTGTACATACCCATGTAAAGATCACTACAGCAATAAGGTTGATTTTTAACTGCCCTCTGAAATGGCAAGCAGTTAAGTCACTCAGTTGTATCAAACAGCTAAGGCCACATGGACTGCAGCAATTGAAAGCAGCAGAGCGATGGGCAATAAATGCTGGCCTTGCAAATGATGTCTGCATCCCAGGACAAATTTTAAAAATGACCAATATAATGACAACCATACTTGATTCTTCTACTCACTAGCACAAAGACGAGGAAGTCAATTGTGTTTCTCTTTTGAAAGGCTAGATTGAGATCTGTGAGGCTCCAAATTGCACCTGGCAGTGCCGTTATGCCCCGAGCTACTTTTACAAAATCTGATAGATTGACATAATTACCTTGAATAATGCACCTGTGGATTTTAATGAGCAAAGAGTCACTGATGGCAAAAGAAAAAGAAATATACTGCTATATGAGGATGGCTGAGTTAAATGTGTGCACATGCTGCAAACTCTTTTTGGGAAATATACTTTATTCATAAAATATCTGAAACAACATTACAAACATGGGCAGCGCGGTGGCACAGTGGTTAGTACTGCTGCATCACTGCACCAGGGACTCACGTTCGATTCTGTACTTGGGTAACTGTCTGTGTGGAGTCTGCACATTCTCCCCTTGTCTCTGTGGGTGTCCGCAGGGTGTTCTGGTTTCTTCCCACTGTCCAAAGATATGCAGGTGAGGCAGATTGGCCATGCTAAATTGTCCCTCAGTGTCCAAACATTAGGTGGGGTTGTGAGGATGGGGCGGGGGAGTGGGCCTGAGTGGAGTGCTCTTTCGGAGGGTCAGTGCAGACTTGACAGGCCAAATGGCCTCATTCTGTACTGTTGGTATTCTATGATTCTATTTCAAAATGGCCATCACACAAAGTGCAATAATAGTCAGGCTCTGCACATGTATTATGTTTCACTCTGAGGTGTTTCAATATAGTGCACATGCGTGGGTATAACAATATTTTAGGAATAGTTCAGGTGGAATTGATCCATTTCTACTGGGTAGGCAGAAGCAATGTCATTAACAAAATATTGTATCCATCCTGCTTAACATTTCTTTTGTACAGCTTTCTGAGATTGAAAAATGTAGATGAAAGTAACTTAATAACAGTCATCTGTGATCAACTAACACATATTTAAAATGGCAGGTCTGATGGAGTGACTGCTAGTCAAAGTTATTCGAATTGTTAATTGGCAGAGGACAGATAGTTGGTGGTATAATCATAATGTTAACAATAGCATGATCAACGGCAACAATTCAACACAGTTCCTTCATGATAGCTTTTGAATGTAAGATGATTAACGTTTTCTACAGTTAAACTTTTCACAATTCTTGCTTTGGAAATAAAACAATAACTATGATAAGTTTAAGAGAGGCAATGGCTTTGGGGAGGTGCCTTGATTTATGTTCGACCAGGTTTGTAGAGACATATGTGCTCATGACAGGTTTGACATGGATCTTAAAGGTATTGAAGGAAGATTAAAAATCAAGTGTGGGTTTCAATGAAGTCTCTGAGCAAAATGGGTATTATCACAACTAATCCGACTCTGAGCAGATGGCAGCACCTTCTGAAATGTCAAATACTTCTCTCACAATCCTGAAAGTTTTGGAACAGTTGCTGATAAAATTATAAAGCATATATAAAGCATGTTAGGGAATAATGTAATTTCTTCTATAAAGGTAAAAATCCCTCATTTTCCAAGCACTGGCCAGTCGTGTTCCCCCGAGGGTCCCGAGGGTGAGCCACAAGGCAGCCAGTGCTGCCTGGGACAAGGTGGTGGCTGTAGTCAGCTCGGGCAGTATGACCAGGAGGGCTGACATCCAGTGTTAGAAGAAGGCCAACGACCTATACCGTGCAGCCAGAGAGAGTAGACACCAACATCCCATTCCCCAAACCTCCGGGAGCATCCCCCAGGTGACCCCCAACCCTCTCCCCAATCCCCTCACCCTCCCCCTTCCGCACTCTCTCCACCCATCCCTCCAACCCTCCCTGCACCCCAACCCTCCCTTCACACACCCTCCCCAACTATTGTACCAGTTGCAGGCAGGCACTGTTCTAAGCTGATTAAATTGATGCGACCATTAATTCACTCAAAGACATGAGTAGAAGTAAACCGTGGTTTTAATCATGATACTAATACACTGGTGAATTACTAGTACTATACATTCACCACATTGGCTAATGATGCCCTCTCTCTGTCCTCTTAGGAATAGCTCTCCCATGATCGATGGGAGATGGCCCAGACTGAGGTGGGGTGCCAGACCTGAGAATCCTCACCTCCTTCGAGTAGCGGGCCCTGAAGGTGACAGTGTGGCCGAGGACAGGATGGTCACCCACGCAGAGGCTGTCTCTCCATGCCCACCATACTGGACTGGATCCGTCTGGGTCCACTCACGCATCTGCGATGCCGTGACTGGCAAGGAGTCCATAAAATTTAGGGTTGCAACCACCTCACCGGTCATGGGGGTGGACATGGGGCCAGTCGACAAAGGCAATTGGCTCAGTGCATCGGCATTCGCTATCTGGGTCCCTCGTTTATGCTGTCGAGAATACTTGCAGGCAGCGAGCAACAATGCCCAGCGCTGGATCCGTGCGTAATCAATGGGCAGAATTGGCTTATCCTCTCAGAAAAGTCCAAACAGAGGCTTATGATCAGTCACAATAGTGAAGTGGCGACCATAAACATACTGGTGGAAGCGTTTCACCGCAAAGACCACCGCCAGGCCCTCCTTCTCAGTCTGTGCGTACTTCTTTTCCACTGTAGTCAATGTGCGGGAGGCGAAAGCTATCGGCCGCTCGGCTCCGTTCTCCATCTTGTGGGACAGGACGGCCCCAATACCATACGGGGATGCATCACACGTAATGAGCAAAGACTTTTCAGGATCATAGTGGGTTAGTAACCCAGACAACGACAACTGCTGTTTCACCCACCGGAAAGCGGTTTCTTGCGGCTGACTCCAAACCCAGGTCATGGGAGAGCTATTCCTAAGAGGACAGAGAGAGGGCATCATTAGCCAATGTGGTGAATGTATAGTACTAGTAATTCACCAGTGTATTAGTATCATGATTAAAACCACGGTTTACTTCTACTCATGTCTTTGAGTGAATTAATGGTCGCATCAATTTAATCAGCTTAGAACAGTGCCTGCCTGCAACTGGTACAATAGTTGGGGAGGGTGTGTGAAGGGAGGGTTGGGGTGCAGGGAGGGTTGGAGGGATGGGTGGAGAGAATGAGGAAGGGGGAGGGTGAGGGGATTGGGGAGAGGGTTGGGGGGTCACCTGTTTGGACTTTTCTGAGAGGATAAGCCAATTCAGCCCATTGATTACGCACGGATCCAGCGCTGGGCATTGTTGCTCGCTGCCTACAAGTATTCTCTACAGCATAAACGAGGGACCCAGATAGCGAATGCCGATGCACTGAGCCAATTGCCTTTGTCGACTGGCCCCATGTCCACCCCCATGACTGGTGAGGATTCTCAGGTCTGGCACCCCACCTCAGTCTGGGCCATCTCCCATCGATCATGGAGTCCTTGGGTATTATCAGGCCTGTCCGTTTCACTGACTGGGCAGCTCCAATTGTACCTGTAATGAAGCCAGTGACTTTAACAGAAGGTGCAATGGGGTCAGCGTAGTTGCCAGATTGGGGAGGAACTTCCCGTCATAGTTTACGAGGCCGAGAAAAGAACGAAGATGCAAAGTGCCAGTCGGGGCGGGGGCCTGTTGAATTGCGCGCACCTTCTCTGCAATGGGGTGCGCCTGATAACCCAGGTAGACTACTTCCTTCACCTGAAAGACCCACTTTGTACAACGTAAACGCACCCCAGGCTCTGAGAAGCGTCTAAGGACAGCGTCCAAATTTTTCAAATGTTCCTGCTCTGACGTCCCCATAATCAAAATGTCGTCTAAGTAAACAGCGACACGTGATAAACCTCTCAAGATGCCCTCCATGATGCTTGAAAGATAGCGCAGGCAGAGGATACTCCAAAGGGCAACCGTGTATATTCATACAGGCCCCTGTGTGTATTAATAGTTACATATAGCCGGGAGGCAGGGTCCAGCTTCAACTGTACGTAGGCGTGACTCATATCTAATTTTGTGAACGAAAGTCCGCCTGCAAGCTTCGCGTAGAGATCTTCTATGCAGGGCATTGGATATCGGTCAAACCAGGAAGCCGTATCCACTGTGAGTTTATAGTCACCGCACAAGCGAACCGTGGCATCTGGCTTCATTACAGGTACAATTGGAGCTGCCCAGTCAGTGAAACGGACAGGCCTGATAATACCCAAGGACTCCAAACGAGTGAGCTCCCCTTCTACCTTCTCGAGCAAGACTTAAGGCACTGGGCATGCCCGGAAATAGTGCGACATGGCTCCTGGTTCAACCTGGATACAGGCTACGGTCCCTTTTATCTTCCCCAAACCAGGCTGGAATACATCTGGGTACCGTCCTAGTATCTCTGTCAACCCTCTAGAACCTGTTTGAAGGATGTGCTGCTACTGCAGTTGCAAATGCCGCAATCAGGCTGGGCCCGTTGCTGCGCACCACGATAAGTGGGAAACGCCCCTCCTGTCATCCATAAACAATAGGGGTCATCGTAATTCCAGCAATGTCCAATGGTTCCCCCGTATCGGTGGCCAACCTGGCCTGTGAATCGGTTAATGTAAGGATCTCTGTATTCTGCGTGATGTGGTTGAATGTCCTTTGGGCAATAACGGAGATCACTGCGCCACTGTGCAACTCCATCTCAAGCGAGGTGACCCGTACTGTCACATTAATGGGTGCCACATGGGGAGCTGCCACACAATGCAGCTGCAGGCAGTCATCCTCCGTCTCCACATCCTCAGGAGTAGCCACTGCAGGTTCATCCAAATGGAAGGTCTGGTCCCTGGGCTGGCCTCAGTTTCTGTCGGAATGACGGCGCCTCTGGCGCCCCCAGGACCGGCGTCCCCGATGGGGTCGGCACCCACGTCCGACACTGACATGGCTCCTCATCCATCGGTTCCGGAGAAGGCTCCCTTCAGGGAGGAAAGTCCGGCGGCCTGGCGGTGATCAGGATGCCGCCCCGCCCAAGGTACTGCAGATGCTAGGAATCTGAAATAAAAACATAAAACGCTGGAAACGCTTGGAAGCTCTGGCAGCATCTATGGATAGAGAGGCAGAGTTAATTGGTTAGATTTTCAGACAGGAAGAGACGGGAAGGATTCTCAACTTGGCAGATCTATCTCCTTTAAAAAGAGCTGGGGGCAGGTGGAGTCAGGCCTATTGCCTACAGTCACAGGCCAGAGGGCCAACAGAGGTAAATGGATCACAAAGCCGACAGGCTGGTACGCCCTCCTCAATTTAATAGGACAAGTTCCCAGAAGTAATGTTGAATGCAGGGCCTCAAACGCTCACCTCGCACCAATCCCACATCATACCCCTTCATAACCCCAAACTCGTTACATGCTCCCTCATATCCCCGTGCTCCCTCCATTCCCTCTCTATGCCCTCACACACACTCCCTGACCCCTCAACACCCTTCATCTATCATGCCAGCATCCACTCTGTAAATACCTCAGGATGTATTTGAAATCAAGATAAAAATAAACTTCTAACAATTTAATGGAGATGTGTTTCAAACACACTGGACACTGTAAAGAACTCATTCATAAATAAAATTTAAAAGAATTAAATCCCCTTAAGTGGTCAATCTTTTGCAAAAACAAGCACTTATTCACTTACAACATCAAAGATAGATAATCCTTTAATAACCTCTTAAAACTGTGATAACTGGTTCTGTAGCTTTTGAAACTCAGCCAAGCATGCATAATGGGTCGACTGTAATAACAACCTTTGGGAACTGCAAACAATTGAAAATGAAAAACTTCGATTTTTTTTTTCCAACAACAATCAAACCAGTCTAGGAACATTTTCTTACTTTACATAAAGCCTGCTGATGGCTACATTCTTCAGCTTAGAAGGGCTCTAGGCATTTAAATCACTCCAGATGATTAAACCACACACCTAAATCAATGTTTCCTTCAGTTTTGAATGCAAATGGGAAAAGTATTCTAATACATCTCAACACTTACACAATGTTGACCAATGTAATGATCAATTTCTCTTTACAGGCTGTAACCCTATAATAAATCCTGTGGTAAAAATACAGCTAGTTTACAACACAATTACTAATTATTGAAACCAAAAGAATGAAGGAATTAAAGGAATAGGTGGCTTTTTTTGGCTCCCCACTTGAGACTGGACCTCCCCCGGTTCACTGAAAAGCGGTGGACCACATCTAATCATTGAAGAGGCTCAATTCCACTAAAATTGCAGAGGGCTTGTACTGCCCACTTCCACAATGAAGCTGACAAGATCAAAAGTGCTGTGTGAAGGATCACTGCTTGCATCCTTATCCTATGCCAACGCAAATTGCCAGAAATGGGAGTGGGGACATGAATCCTAGAATCGGGGCCCATGCTCCAATTTGAAAGGCCCCCCCGAGTTGGCCTGACTTGGCGATAATCTAGGCCAATGTTTCAGACAACCAAGAAAGATAGAATGGCCTGTTACCTTCTCCACAACTGTAATCAATGATACCCTACTAATAGTGGTGTTATGTGTTAGAATAGATGGGGCATGATCATCCAGGTGCAGTGTTGTACTGGCATGATGCAATACTGCAACTCCAATCTGTTCCTCACCTTCAGTAATGAAATGGTAGATACCATAAAATGCAATAGTATAATTGACAACACTGTCACCATTGTCTTCTATAAAGCCTATATTCATTCAGTGGTTCAATATGTAGCCTATCTGGCAACTGGTTAAGAAAACTCATTTTATTCTGGACACATTAGACTGCAAATCCATTTAGTTGAGTGGACTAGTCTACTCCATACTAAAATTAACCTTCTGAAACATCTAGTCCTTTAACTAAAAAACTTAAACAAGCGCAAGAATTGATCATGCTTATGCCAAGAATACACAAATTGCTGCGATTTCACCTCAGTCTTGTGGCAAAATGACCAATGGCCTGAATATTAGGCCAGATACTGAATTGTACACTTTAACTTAAGAATTGGACACTTTAAATTAGCTACAGTCAGAACCACAGACAGGCCTGATGGGAAGTCAAACAGCCAAATTCCAGTACAGAGGGGCGAACTGAAAGAAGTTTATAAAATTATTAAGGGTATAGATAGGGTGAACAGTTGGGGTTTTTTTCCCAGGGCGGAAATGACAATTACAAGGGGGCACAAGTTCAAGGTTCAGTGGAGATGTGCGAAGCAAGTTTATTACACAGAGGGTGGTGGTGGCCTGGAATGCACTGCCAAGAGAGGTGGTTGAAGCAGATACGTTAGCGACCTTTAAGACTTATCTGGATAGGCACATAAACAGACGGGATATAGAAGGATACAGGCGGTTGGTCTAGATAGGACACATGATCGGCGCAGGCTTGGAGGGCCGAAGGGCCTGTTCCTGTGCTGTATTGTTCATTGTTCTTTGTTCTTACACTGGGTAGAGATAGACAGCCGGGGTATATCTGGGCCGGTTCTGTAAAAAGAACAATGGAAGATAATCGGCGCCATTCAAATGGATCGATTGTTGTGGATTGCCCAGATGAAGCCAGACTTTCTGGCACCTAGATTTCCTGCCGTTACCTTATATGAGATAAGTTTTTGTGCAGAAAATGCACCTGCGGATGTATCTTCTGGCCCCGGGGAAGGAGGGGAGGGGGAGCTCCTGGCGTCCTGAAAAGTTGAAGTCAGCAACTCCATTGGGTACTGTGTCCTCCACCCTGTTACTTCATTGGCTGAAAGCCAGAGAAGCGTCTGGAAGGGCACCAAGAGGAGGATAAGAAAGAGGCATCCAGAAACACGCCCCAGCGAAGGCAATGGAGAAGACTTGACAGCGGACCAGAGAACAGATGGAAGAGGAGTGCGAGACCCACCTTCGCAGACAAGGGCCCTCACACAACTGAGGTTCAGGGTGTTGGACGTGCAGCTCGATCAAGTTCACCAGCACAGGTAGTATTAGAAACTTGGGCAAACTATTTTTGGGAGGATAATTGTTTTATTGTGTTTGTTAATAAATTTGAGTTGAATCGTGAACCTGTGTTTGTCCTTTCTTCATCTCACAAATAAGGGCACCTGGGTAAAACATTTTACTAATAAACTGGTTGAAGTGTCTGATAATTTACAGACAACAATCTTCTCAGCAATCCATAAACTTCTCACACAATTCCAGAACCAGAGCCTTTCACACCATTTTTGTTGATTGTGGAGCTCTGCCTTAGCCACTGGTGTTTTCTAACATTTGTTTCCTATATGAAGATATTTAACTGGAGTTTGTTATGATCCTCTCAGAGACTGATAAGTTTTAAATATATATTTGAATTCGAAATAACTAACCTAAAGTAATTGCATGATAAGACTTCAAATTTTAACTTTTCCTGTATCAAATGAACTAAAGGCAACATTGACTAAACATTATTTAGTAGGCAGGTAGCACTCTAAACTACAGAAAACATGCCGCCTTTAAATTTTAACACGACTGAATACCCCATGCCACAGTTTTGTTTCATTGCCTGTTCCCCGCAGAATTGCAGTTTGTAAAGCAACCAGTCCGATGTCACTTCCAACTGGTTTGCTTTTCTCTGTTCCACCAAATTGTAACATTTTGACCTTCAAAAGGCACTTCTCTTGGTTTTCGGAAAAGCCCTGAGCCAACTAAAAGCAGAAACTCCACTACTGGCAATTCTTTTCCCCACCATGACAGGATGAATTTCTAGAGTCTTTAGATTGCCATGGGACGCGTCTTTTTGACCAGGGACTGTTTTCCTGCCCACATTCTGCCTGGTAGTCAACAGAGAGGCAGCACATTCTTCTCTGTTAACCACACTAGCTGCAGCCTTTTGTCTTGCGTAAAGAAAGCCCTGGCTTTCTTTTCTGAAGGAAGGTTGGTGAAACATGCATTTGTATTTGGGCAAGATTACAGTTTGTACGGTTGACTGAATTGAAGTGTAATTCTTCAATTACATGAAATTCTTATCAGTTCTTTAGGGATTAATTTTATTGATTCTATTTATTTAAGATTAAGGATTTACTGCTGACCAATTAAATCAATTTCTTGATTGTTCTCTTGTGAATTTCTAGTATTTTTCCAGCATGGGAATTTCACTTTGGGCTTTCCATTCATTTTTCCATGAAAGCTGCAAACATTTGGGCCTGCCTACTAGAAATCTGTATTTTACCCCCAAAAAATCAACACAACATTGGTAGTTGGGGAGTTATTGAAAATCATTATCAGGAACAAATTAAAATTGAAAGGTATGGGTTAATCAAGGAGAGCCAGCACAAGTTTGTTGAAGTTAAATTATGTCTGACTAACTTAATTATATTCTTTGACGAGATAGCAAAGAAGGTTGATTAAGGTAGTGCAGCAGATGAATTGATAGGCTTTTAAAAGGCATTCAACAAAGTGGCAAATAGGAGGTTTATATTTGGAAGATTTAAAAAACACACATGGCATTAAAAGGAAGTGGTGATCGATGGAGAATTGTTTCTGTGACAGGAAGAAAAGCAGGCTGGTGGATAGATGTCTTTTTAGAGCGGGAGCTGGTTTGCAGTGGTGATCGCAGAAGGTCTGGTTTTGGTCCATTATTTGTTGTCATTTTTTTCATCATGTAGACCTGGGTGTAGGACTTCTCCAGCTTCCACCCTAAACACATTAAAGAAGCCATCCCCTATGGACAAGCCCTCCGTATACACAGGATCTGCTCAGACGAGGAGGAGCGTAACAGACATCGACAGACACTGAAAGATGCTCTCGTACGAACGGGATATGGCCCACGACTCATCGATCGACAGTTCCAACACGCCACAGCGAAAAACCGCACCGGCCTCCTCAGAAGACAAACATGGGACACAACCGACAGAATACCCTTCATCGTCCAGTACTTTCCCGGAGTGGAGAAACTACGACATCTTCTTTGCAGCCTTCAACACGTCATCGATGAAGATGAACATCTTGCCAAGGTCATCCCCACACCCCCACTACTTGCCTTCAAACAACCGCGCAATCTCAAACAAACCATTGTTTGCAGCAAACTACCCAGCCTTCAGAACAGCGACCACGACACCACGCAATCCTACCATGGCAACCTCTGCAAGACGTGCCAAATCATCGACATGGATACCACCATTACACGTGGGAACACCACCCACCAGGTACACGGTACATATTTGTGCGACTCGGCCAACGTTGTCTACCTCATACGCTGCAGGAAAGGATGTCCCGAAGCGTGGTACATTGGCGAGACTATGCAGATGCTGCGACAACGAATGAACGGTGATCGCGCGACAATCACCAGGCAGGAATGTTCCCTTCCAGTCGGAGAACACTTCAGCAGTCAAGGGCATTCAGCCTCTGATCTCTGGGTAAGCGTTCTCCAAGGCGGCCTTCAGGACACGTGACAACGCAGAATCGCCAAGCAGAAACTTATAGCCAAGTTCCGCACACATGAGTGCGGCCTCAACTGGTACCTGGGATTCATGTCGCATTACATTCACCCCCCACCATCTGGCCTGGGCTTGCGAAATCCTACCAACTGTGCTGGCTTGAGACAATTCACGCCTCTTTAACCTGGGGTTACCCCAATCTCTGGATCTGTAAACACTTAATTAACTGCAAATGCTCGCATTCGAAGCATTGTCTTGCATCTTTGAATTTGTCTATGTATATGTTTCTGGAACATACCTCTTCATTCACCTGAGGAAGGGGCAGAGCTCCGAAAGCTAGTGTTTGAAACAAACCTGTTGGACTTTAACCTGGTGTTGTAAGATTTCTTACTGGGTGTAGGAAGCAGCATGACGAAGTTTGAAGATAATAGGAAACTTGGCAAAGTAGTACAAATGGTGAGGATAGTTATGGGTTTCAGCGTGACAAAAACAGGATGGTGAAATGGGCAAAAGTACAGTTCAATGTAGAGAAGTGTGAAGTGATGCACTTTGGGAGGACTAAAATGGAAAAACAGTATACTATAAATGGCATGATTTTGAGCAGTGTGTCCTTGGTGTTTACATACACAAAACCTTAAATAAGGTCAAGTTGATAAGATGATTTAAAAAATGTAGACAACTTGCATCCATTGATAACAGAATGCAATGAGTGTGTGTGTAGGGGGGTGGAATCTCCAGGGCTGCCAGCCAGCAGTGAGAATCCCAATTGTTCAGTGAATCGGGCGTCAGGCAAAACACAGGTTTCACGCAATCCCGGCCAGTCCCAACTGGTCTCCAAGACGGTCATTCTCCCTAATTTGAATCTAATTTGTGGGCAGGACAACAGATTCACCGGTCTCCTGGGATGCTCCAGTCCCCCTAAGCCAGGAATCCGGCTGTGGTGAATTAGGGCAAATCCTGACAAAGAGAGACCTGATGGCTTGAACTCTGAGGGGTGACAAGGGAGTGAGTACCCTCCTTACAATTGACAACAGGGTGCAGAGGGAGGGGTCCTTAATGAGATGTAGGGGTGGGGGGGGGGGGGGGTTGTGCTGGGCTGGAGGGGCTCAGTTCGAAGGTCTTTCCTGGGTCATTCATGTCGAGAGGCCTAGAATAGAAGACCAGGAATGTACTTCTGAGGCTGTATAAGGCTCTGGTCAGACCCCATTTGGAGTATTGTGAGCAGTTTTGGGCCCCATATCTAAGAAAGGGTGTGTTGGTCTTGGAAATGGTCCAGAGGTGATTCAAAGAATGATCCCTGGAATGAAGAGCTTGTCGTATGAGGAACGGTTGAGGACTTTGGGTCTGTACTCGTTAGAGTTTAGAAGGATGAGGGGGGATCTTATTGAAACTGTCAAGATACTGCGTGGCCTGGATAGAGTGGGCGAGGAGAGGATGTTTCCACTTGTAGGAAAAACTAGAACCAGAGGGCACCATCTCAGACTAATAGGACAATCCTTCAAAACCGAGATGAGGAGGAATTGCTTCAGCCAGAGAATGTGAATCTGTGGAACTATTTGCCGCAGAAGGCTATGAAAGCCAAATCACTGAGTGTCATTAAGGCAGAGAGAGATAGGTTCTTGTTTAATAAGGGGATCAAGGGTTATAGGGAGAAGGCAGGAGAATGGGGATAAGAAAAATATCAGCCATGATTGAATGGCGGAGCAGACCCGATGGGCCGAGTGGCCTAATTCTGCTCCTATGTCTTATGGTTTTATGGATGGGAGTCATTTGGCTGGTCTTCCCATCTGTAGCCTTTAAACCTTTGAACAGTCTGTCAGCATCTCAAAATTAAAGTTCTGTGATAATAAAGTGAAAGTCTTCCCATATGGCGTCTTAAACACTTTAAACACTCGGCATGCCAAGTTCAAAGATCTGTGAGAGGGAGGTAAAAGTATTCCCTTTAATGTGATGGAAACCTTTGAAGTGTTTTTTATCACAGTTAATGTTATTGCCCTTTAAAGTATTGAACCTTCTCTGCAAGCTTAGAAGTTTTGAACTGCATTTTCTACATTCAAAGTCTTATTGCCTTTGACAAGCTTTTTGATTGACAGATGCAGACAGTTTCAAAGGGAGGATAACTTGTTTTTTTAAATAAAGCTATACAGGGGTCTATCTACTCTGAGGAGCAGCTATTTTTCTAACCACAGTTTTTTAAAGAGACTGAGTCTTTGTTTTCAAGAGCTTCTAGGTGCTCTGAACTCAGAACGCAAGGTGCCAGGTTTGTATTGTCAAGGGGTGTGGCCTGAAGGGGGGGAATCAGGGTGGCTGAAAGGGAAGACTGGGGTGACTGATGGGGAACTGGGGGGGATGCTAAAGGGGTGGACTGGGAGGGCTGAAGGGGGACACTGAAGTAGGGTGCATTACCAGTGTACTGGGGAGGGGGGGGTGGTGGTGTTTCAACAGCATTCTTACATCGGGGTGCGCTGCTCTGTGGAGTAGGGCCTGGCATAGACATTAGGCCTCAGATCCAACAAAACCCCGATCCTCTTAAAGAAATTACTGTGTGTCATGGAATGCACAAAAACCCCAATCTTGGTGAAAATAAATTCTAAGCGCCACTGCATGGCACGTCAGCTTCGGTCCTAGCGCCAGCAGGAATCATTCCCTTTTCTCAATGCGGGAGCGCTTAGTCTTCATTCGGGAGAATCGCTCCCAATATAAAAACAGAGGTCATGTTAGATACTTATAAATCACTCATTAGGTCTCAGCTGGGATATATTGGATAATTCTGGGCACTACATTTTAGAAAAGATATTATCAAGTGGGCGTCACAATTTTGATCAGGGAATCAATTACAGCAGTAGGGAGGGATGACATCTTGGAAGGCTCTTCAAATGAAGCCATATGTGTAGACCTTCAAAACCGAAAGGAGCAATCATTTTGTTGGGAGTGTGGGAGGCCCCCTAACAGTCCAAGAGAAAGAGAAGAGCAGATATGTAGGTAAATTTCAGAGAAGTGTAAAAGTAATAAGGTATGACAGTGGGGGATTTCAATTTCCCAACGTTAACTGAGGTAGTCATAATGTGAAAGGTTTAGTGGGAGCGGAACTCTTAAAATGCATCCAGGAAACTATTTAAGCCATTACGTATAAGGTCCTACAAGCGAGGGGGTGGTCTGGGCTTAATTTTAGGTAACAAAGCCGAGCAAGTAGTTGAAGTATTGGTTGAGGGGCATTTTATAGACAGCGATCATAACTCTGTTCAATTCAAGATTGTTATTGAAAAGGACAAGGATGGTCCTGAATTCAATATTCTAAACTGGGAGATGACCAATTTTAATAAGTACAGACATGATTTGGCTAAAGTGGACTGGGAGCAAACACTTTTAGGTAAATCTGCGACAGAACAGTGGGACGCATTCAAGATAGAAATAGGGAGAGTACCAACATGTTCCAATCAAGAAAAAGGGTAGGACCAATAAATCCAGTGAACCCTGGATATTGAGGGATATACAACATTGGATAAAGGGAAAAAGGCAGCATATGGCAGATATCAAGGGTTCAAATCAGCAGAAACCTGAAAGGAAGCTAGAATGTGCAAGAGGGAACTTAAAAAAGAAATTAGGAGTGCAAAAAGGGTATATGAAAGGATATTGGCAGGTAAAACAGAGAAAAATCGTAAGTTGTTTTACAAGTACATTAAGGGTACAAGGATAACTATGGAAAGAGTAGTGTTCATTAAGGGCCACAGTGGTAATTTTTCTGTGGATCTGGAGGAAGAAGTTAACATAGAGAGGGAGGAGATTCTGAGTGGTCTGGCAGGCTTAAAAGTAGATAAATCTGGACTTGAAACGTTAGCTCTTTTCTCTCCCTACAGATGCTGCCAGACCTGCTGAGATTTTCCAGCATTTTCTCTTTGGAAGTAGATAAATCTCCAAGACTGGCTGAAATGTATCATAGGCTGTTGAGTGAGGCAAGGGACGATAATAGTAGAGGTGCTGCCAATAAGTTTAAATTCCTTTCTGGCCGCAGGAGAGGTGTTAGAGGACTGGAGGATAGCCAATGTGGTTCCATTGTTCAAGAACGGAGGAAGTGATAAACCAGAAAACTATAGGCCAGACAGTCTAACCTCCGTGGTGGGGAAACTATTGGAAGCAATTCTGAAAGACAGAATTAATTTTTATTTGGCAAATTTGACCCAGAATTGGTTGAATGGCAGAGGGTGATGGTCGAGGGGTGTTTTTCTGACTGGGAGCCTGTGTTCAGTGGGTCCTACAGGGATCTGTGTTGGGGCCCTTGATGTTTGTGGTTTATATAAATGGTTTAGACTTGAATGTAGGAGTGTTGATCAGTAAGTTTATGAAATATCTAAACTGCGCATGTGCAACCTGTACATGACCAACTTAGGTTAATCGGAATTGGAGTTTCCGACCTCGCAGACAAGTTTGAACAGGGTCTATAATCAAAGTTAGGGATCCAAAATTATTGGAAAAAGATGTAGAGGTGAGATAAGTAGAATTTTTCATTCAGAGTTGTCAAGGTCTGGAAAACTCCAACATGAAAGGTCAGAAAGCCAATTCTATAAATAATTTTAAAAAGGAATGGGACAGGTTCTAGAGGTTGAGGAACCTACAGACGAAAAGAGGGAATGTGGATTAGGTATGCTTGCTCTTTCAAAGATCTATCACAGGCATGCAGACTAAATGGCCTCCTTCTGTGCTGTAAAATCAATATTTCTATTATCCCATCTTCACACCCTGGAATTCCATTCCTAAAGCCTAATTACCTGACTTACCACCTTCAGAAATCTCCTCAAACCTATCTCAAATACAAATCTTCACCAACTCTTCCAATCCCTCTCCTCTTGCTCAACTGCTCAACATCTGTCCCTGTGCTTATGAAGTCTCTGAGTACAATTTCAGCATCAAACATATAAGGTGCAATTCAGAGACTGTGTTGCACCTAGCGCGGTTTCTGGTGAGTCGGGTGGATAGCAGGAGACCTCAAAATCAAAATACATGCCAAGCGTGAACCATTTTGTAATTTACCTGGCCCGCTCCCCAAATGGCAAGTTCCGGATCATGCCCAAATTAGGGCGGCACGGTAGCATAGTGGTTAGCACAATTGCTTCACAGCTCTAGGGTCGCGCTTGGGACACTGTCTGTGTGGAGTCTGCACATTCTCCCCGTGTGAGCGTGGGTTTCCTTCGGGTGCTCCGGTTAGGGGCTGGTTTAGCACAGGGCTAAAAAGCTGGTTTTTAAAGCAGACCAAGGCAGGCCAGCAGCATGGTTCAATTCCCGTACCAGCCTCCCCGAACAGGCGCCGGAATGTGGCGACTAGGGGCTTTTCACAGTAACTTAATTTGAAGCCTACTTGTGACAATAAGTGATTTTCATTTCATTTTCATTTCATTTTTTCATTTCCTCCCACAGTCCAAAGCTGTGCAGGTTAGGTGGATTGGCCATGCTAAATTGCCCTTAGTGTCCAAAATTGCCCTTAGTGTTGGGTGGGGTTACTGGGTTATGGGGATAGGGTGGAGGTGTTGACCTTGGGTAGGGTGCTCTTTCCAAGAGCCGGTGCAGACTTGATGGGCCGAATGGCCTACTTCTGTCCTGTAAATTCTATGATTCTATGATTCTATGATTCTGTGATTCTATGAAAAGAAAGATCCTCTAAAATGTACAATTCAATTCACCACGCCGGCCAACATTACTGAGAGATGGCGAGAATATCATTAATCCTCATTTTCATTCATTTCAATCTCATTAACAAGATTGAAGTTGAATGTAGCGGCCTCCCAGGAATGACCTGACTCCCCAGCGGGAACTCATATAGGCGTCGTTTAGTACACCTTTTCAAAAACAGGAACCTGGCACAATGGCTGCTGAGGGGAAGTGAGGAGGTGAGCAGCCATTTCCATCATTTCCATTTTCCGGCATGCAGCTCGAGGGCACTGGAAATGCTGCCCCAGTGCTCATGGTGGTGGTGGTGGGGGGGGGGGGGTGGGTGCTCAGACAGGCCCTCAGGGAGGTTAGGCTTAGTCATGGGTCTGGGGTGGTCCCGGTAGGGAGTCACCCTTGCACAGGTGGGTGAGGAGCTTTGCCTCTGTGGGGCCTTCAGCCATCTTTAAATATTGTGGAGGTCCATAACAGGGAAACCACAGCTGCAGTATGTCTGTCCTACCAAACTCTTCCAGGACAGCTTCTATCCTGAAATTCAATTTCACTCCTTTTGACTGTGAGCAGCCTCTAGCTTCACAACTGAAGGCTATTTCAAATGAGGTATTAGCCTTATGAATTGTGAGAGCACTTCACGCTCCTCAACTCTCAAGTGCCTCCTTGGGGGCACACGTGCCATGCCTCAGAGGATGAATAGTGCATTGTATGTCCACCAAGTTTGATGACTGATCAGTGTGCCTGAACTCTAGGAGCATCAGCTTCCAACAATCAAACACTAAAGAGCAGGGCGTCTGCACTGAGGATCCTCTCACGACCAAAGGATAAATGTGTGGATGAGCAGAGGGCAGCTGAGCATGGCCTTCCTAATATTCCCGGCAGAAGTTTGGGGTCTAGTGGCTTCTGATGTAGCCGAGGGTTAGTGTGCAGAGCAAGGTTTGGCAGCACAACTGGCTCACTGGATGGCACTCTGAGAGAAGGCGGGATAGCCATAGTAAGGGGGGAGCGAATTGGGGGTTTGAGGATCCCAGGATCGAAGCCCTAATTGCATCCCAGAGTGCTAAAAGAGATGGCTAGGGAAATTGCAAATGCACTAGTGATAATTTACCAAAATTCACTAGACTCTGGGGTGGCCCCGGCGGATTGGAAATTAGCAAACGTGACACCACTGTTTAAAAAAGGAGGTGGCAGAAAGTGGGTAATTATAGGCCAGTGAGCTTAACTTCGGTAGTAGGGAAGATGCTGGAATCTATCATCAAGGAAGAAATAGCGAGGCATCTGGATGGAAATTGTCCCATTGGACAGATGCAGCATGGGTTCATAAAGGGCAGGTCGTGCCTAACTAATTTAGTGGAATTTTTTGAGAACATTAACAGTGCGGTAGATAACGGGGAGCCAATGGATGTGGTATATCTGGATTTCCAGAAAGCCTTTGACAAGGTGCCACACAAAAGGTTGTTACATAAGATAAAGATGCATGGCATTAAGGGGAAAGTAGTAGCATGGATAGAGGATTGGTTAATTAATAGAAAGCAAAGAGTGGGGATTAATGGGTGTTTCTCTGGTTGGCAATCAGTAGCTAGTGGTGTCCCTCAGGGATCAGTGTTGGGCCCACAACTGTTCACAATTTACATAGATGATTTGGAGTTGGGGACCAAGGGCAATGTGTCCAAGTTTGCAGATGACACTAAGATAAGTGGTAAAGCAAAAAGTGCAGAGGATACTGGAAGTCTGCAGAGGGATTTGGATAGGCTAAGTGAATGGGCTAGGGTCTGGCAGATGGAATACAATGTTGACAAATGTGAGGTTATCCATTTTGGTCGGAATAACAGCAAAAGGGATTATTATTTAAATGATAAAATATTAAAACATGCTGCTGTGCAGAGAGACCTGGGTGTGCTAGTGCATGAGTCACAGAAAGTTGGTTTTCAGGTGCAACAGGTGATTAAGAAGGCAAATGGAATTTTGTCCTTCATTGCTAGAGGGATGGAGTTTTTAAGACTAGGGAGGTTATGCTGCAATTGTATAAGGTGTTAGTGAGGCCACACCTGGAGTATTGTGTTCAGTTTTGGTCTCCTTACTTGAGAAAGGACGTACTGGCACTGGAGGGTGTGCAGAGGAGATTCACTAGGTTAATCCCAGAGCTGAAGGGGTTGGATTACGAGGAGAGGTTGAGTAGACTGGGACTGTACCCGTTGGAATTTAGAAGGATGAGGGGGGATCTTATAGAAACATATAAGATTATGAAGGGAATAGATAGGATAGATGCAGGCAGGTTGTTTCCACTGGTGGGTGAAAGCAGAACTAGGGGGCATAGCCTCAAAATAAGGGGAAGTAGATTTAGGACTGAGTTTAGGAGGAACTTCTTCACCCAAAGGGTTGTGAATCTATGGAATTCCTTGCCCAGTGAAGCAGTAGAGGCTCCTTCATTAAATGTTTTTAAGATAAAGATAGATAGTTTTTTGAAGAATAAAGGGATTAAGGGTTATGGTGTTCGGGCCGGAAAGTGGAGCTGAGTCCACAAAAGATCAGCCATGGTCTCATTGAATGGTGGAGCAGGCTCGAGGGGCCAGATGGCCTACTCCTGCTCCTAGTTCTTATGTTCTTATGTTCTTATGATTGCCAGTCTCTCTCTTTCTCTAATTCCTTTGAACTATGTTTACTGGAGTTGATCCGGTGGAGGCTGCCCTCGCATTGCTTGTGACAGCCGAGGCTGGCAGACGCCATAGAATGTAGCAGCGACAACACAGGCTGGTGGCAATACCCCATGTGCAGAGGGCCACCACACACCCTGATGACCCGGCCACCCATCAGGCTGAGGAAGGATCCAGAAGGGGAGGCCAGCGATGGCCCAAGGTGTACAGGCACCATTGGTCTATCAATGAAATGACGGACACCATGTGTCGCAGAAGACTGCATCTCAGCAGGGGACAATGCACCACCTGTGCCATGTCCTCGCAAACATGGACTCCCATAAAAGAGGATGATACCTGCTCCTGATGGACGTGAAGGTCACTGTAGCCCTAAATTCTATGTCACTGGATCATTCCAGGGCTCGAGCAGGGACCTGTGCGGCATATTTCAATCTTCAGTCCACAGGTGCAACCGGGAGACAACGGATGCTCTTTATGCCTGGGATTCAGACTATATCACTTTTGAGCTGGACCAGGCCCACCAAGAAGCCAGGGCTGCAGGATTTACTGCCATCGCCAGGATGCCCCAAGTCCAAGAGGTGATTGATTGCACGCATGTCACCCTGTGAGCACCAGGAAGTGCCCTCTAGTAACAGGACGGGCTTCCACTCTCTGTGCATTCCAATTATGTGCGACCACCGCCTCCAAATCATGCACGCGCGTGGCTGCTACCCTGGGAGGGTGCATAACAGTTACATCCTGGGAGTTCGGAGATCCCCTGTCTTCGAGGACCATCGCTGGATGATGGCTTGGCTTGCGGGAGACAAAGGATACCCGCTGAGATAATGGCCAATGACAATGGAGTGGAGGCCTGAGACCAAGGCCGAGACCCGATACAATGAGGCCCACGTTGCATCCCGTGCTGTCATTGCGAGGTGCATCAGACTCCTCAAGATGCGGTTGCTGTGCCTTGACCACTCTGGCGGTGCGTTGCACAAAGTAGGAGGCCACAGAGGGCTTCCTACTTTGTGGCAGTCGACTGTGCCCTCCACAATCTGGTGCAGCAGTGGGGACAATATGCTGGAGGAGGAGCAGGATGAAGTGGAGGGATATGCTGTCTCACCTGAGGAGGATGAGGCAATCCAGCAATGGCTGGAGGACAAGCCTGAGGAAGTGTCGGAGAATGGAGGACAGGTGGTGGCAAGGGTCTGACATACCAGGAGGACCAGAGATGCCTTCATAATTTCCAGATTCTCCTAGGACGAGGCTGTTTCTGTCAACTCAACACCAACCTCCATTTCCCTCCTTCCTCCCCAAATTCCCGCCTCTCCCCAATTCCCTCCCTCCCCAATCCTCACCTACCCCCAATTCCCTCACTCCCCCAATCCTCCTCCCACCATAACCCCCCAACCTCCTGCTATCCACCCCATTTTCCTCCCTCCTCCCCAATCCCTATCCCCCAAGCTCCCCTTCCCCCATTCCTCTCCCCTATCACACCGCCACCTTCCCGACTACCCTGTTTCACCCTCCAAGGATTCGTGTAACATCACCTCAAGGTGATGGGCCTGTGTGGGTATTGTCAGCGGGGTCACCATACAAGGGAGGAGATGAAGATAACTTGCTGTGAGGAACGCTCTGGTATTCCTCAATATCTGCTAAAGTCTGACTCCTGTCTATCTGCTGACAGCGCGCTCACACCCATCCTCTGAATGGGGTCTACATCGGGGATTTTTGTTATTGGCCACTGTGTCTGCTGAACGGGGTTAGGGGCTGCAGACAGCAAGGGGTGGGGATGCAGGCAGGCCCACTGTGAAGAGGCTCCACTTGTGTGAGGTGTGACATGTTTTGATATACACAGTCAGTCCAGTCAGTGCTCCCCACTCTTCTTGATCTTCTATGGTCTAAGGCTACATCTAGGTGTGTCCCCAAGCATGGACGTCAGAGGTGGAGTCAGCCTGCGACCTTCCATGCCTTGTGCCCTTTGATGCACTTGGCGAACGTCGTCTGGAGGGCCTGGAGTTGGGGGGGCCCCAGCTGACTTACCGTTGTCACTGGCGTGGCAGTGCCACTCTGTCTGCTCACTGCCCTTGAGATGTGCTGGTGTCAGGAGGGGGGGGATTCAGAAGCGATGGAAACTGCTGTTGTCTCCTTGGTGGCAGCCCCTGGATTGGCCTCCAATGCTTTCTCCTTCCGGACGGTGCCCATCGGGGCCTGGGGGGCTCCATGGGTTGGAGGGGCAGCTGGAGTGAGCTCCAGAGGCCTCTCAGTCATCCGGTGTGCCAGTCCTGGAGGCTCCCCATTGTCTGCACCATGGTGTTGACACCATCAGCGATGCTCCTCAGTGACTGGGCCATGCTCTGGAGTGCCTCGGTAATGCCCACCTATGTCTGTGATATGTCCCTCAGCGACTCGGACATGATGTCGAGGCCCACAGCCATGGTGGACACAGACTGAGCCATGCCTTGGAACAACCACTCAAGACGTGCTGCTCTTTTGGAGGGTTGGTGCAGACTCGATCGGCCAAATGCCTCCTTCTGCACTCTAAGGATTCTATGATTTCTATGATAATGTTGTCTTAACAATTTTCGCCTCATAAAAGGGTCTCTTTCATACTAATATCCAGTAAATTGATGCTACTGCTTTGAGAATGTTTGTGCATAGGTATTCGACATGCTTTGCTTAAATAAATAACTAGAGAAAGCAGGTTAAAAGTAGTGGCACGGAGCATAAAAATCCAATCACCATGTAGCCATCCATAGTTTCACTTCATTATGGTTTTATAAAAGACATGCACACAGACAGTTCAATCTCCACAGTAATTCAATCAAAAAAACAAAATATTATTACAAACTCAATGTGAAGCCCATTCAGACATGTTCAGCGAAGTTTTGCTTAGGTGATTAATCACTTTCCAGCATGGAAATGTTAACTCTCTAAAACACAAAGCTGAATCAACAGAGGTGACTATACAAGAGAGCAAAGCTGCTTTTAAAGAGCCCAAACAATTTGAATAAAATGCAATGATTAAAAAATAATGCTCAATTTGTTTTTGTGCTGTGCTCGCTTCCTGCAAGAGAAATAATTGGCCTGTCATATCCTGCAGAGCACTTTCCTATGGAATGATAGATTTATTATGTGTTTTAAAGAGATTTCTGAAAAGCATTAATGGCATCTCATCTTAAATCCTGTACTGACTTCAGAACATTTCCTGTAAACCTGACATTATTTTCTTTTTGCTGTAAAAAGGACACTGAAAGGAAACACTAATTCATTTTTTCCTACTTAGGGCCAAGAGTCTGTTATTCACAATAATTACTACTCAATTTTATTAAGATAGTTTGGCTGACAAGATTCTCTGGAGATAATACGGTGAGCTTAATGAATCAATTGCATTAATACAAAAAGTTTCCAATCTGCAGAATAATTCAGGCTGAAATACATATTGGGTATAATATTAACTGCTCCATTGGACATGGTGGCATGCTGGCACAATGGCTAGCACTGCTGCCTCATAGCATCAAGGACCCGAGTTCAATTCCGGCCTTGCGTGATTGTCTGTGGGGAGTTTGCACGTTCTCCCCATGTCTGTATCCTCCGGGTGCTCCGTTTTCCTCACAGTCCAAAGATGTGCAGGTTAGGTGGATTGGCTATGCTAAACTGTCCCTTAGCGTCTCAGGATGTATCTGTTATGTAGGGATAGGGCGGGGTGGGCAAGGCAGTGGACTTCATAGAATCATAGAATTTACATTGCAGCAGGAGGCCATTCGGCCCATCGAGTCTGCACCGACTCTTGGAAAGAGCACCCTACTTAAGTCCACACCTCGATCCTATCCCCTTAACCCAGTAACCCCACCCAACCTTTTGGACACTATGGGCAATTTAGCATGGCCAATCCATCTAACCTGCACATCTATGGAGTGTGGGAGGAAACCGGAGCAGCCGGAGGAAACCCACGCAGACACGGGGAGGATGTGCAGACTCCTCAGACAGTGACCCAAGCAGGGAATCGAACCTGGGACCCTGGAGCTGTGAAGCAACTGTGCTAACCACTGTGCTATCATGCTGCCTCCAATTAGGTAGAGTGCTGTTGCAGAGGGTCAGTACAGACTTGATGGGCCTCCTTCTGCGCTGTAGAGATTCTATGATCGGTAGAAAAAAGTCAGGATGGGGGTATAAATAGGTAAAAATGTGAAACCCGACTCAAACCCATCATGAACATGCCTAATTCCAGTTCAAGTACGTCTTGTTTGGGGTTGGCCAAGTAACCCGCTGTGGAGAGGTGCATTAGTGATTTTAACATGTGTAGGTGGCTTTGTGGCTCTGTGCCTGACTTTAGCAGCCATTTGAATTAATGGCTCTGGAATGTGTTTCTTAAGACACAGGAAATCCAGCAGCTAAACAAAGGTGGGAACTGCCAGATGCTGCAGGAAAGTGGTTTCCAGCACTGCAGAAGTGCTTGCTGGGGATCCTCAAGCAAGCCATTGTTTTCTCTCTGTAATTTCCTCTCTCTTACCCCAGCCCACACACCCCAGCACATGGCCTTTTTCTCTTTGCCTCCCTCTTTGCTGCTGTGCTCTAATTTCCTTTCACCAACCACTGACCTTCTTAATTCACAGGAAACAAACCTTTGCTGCTACCTCCTGTGATGTTCTTTGTGTTGCTAATACTCAAGATGGATTTGTAGTGTACACAAAGACCACAAAAAGCTAAGTCAAATAAACAAAGCTGAGATTTATTACACTTCTTATTATACAGTTCGATAATTATTCCTAAAACAAGCAATTACAACTAAACTATAACCTGCACTGTACTAACACCTGTCTCTTGCACACTATCTTAAATTGTTCTCTGCTCTGCTCCTTTTCTCTCTCACTACACTCTCCCAGAAGTCTGAGAGACATTCCCTTTTATAGGTCTGCTCCCCAGCTCTCACTGGTGGTAGAATATAGTATCACATTAATTCTTAATGTGCCAGACATTATACATAATGTCACATCCCCCTTTCTTTGAAAATGTTTGAAAACATTTTTAAAACATTTTTTTTTCTTTTAACATTTTTCAAACATGCATACATCAATAATGCAAAATTGGTCCATGGAAATGCATTTTGTGAAAGGTTAACAAGGTAGTTATTAGCTTTTTACAGTTCATGAATTGAGTCTGTACTCAATATTCACTGTGGTAGTATGGTACATAACCAACAAGTCAGAAGTTCAATCGATCAGGATTTTGACTGGTTGAACTACCTTTGTTGCCTGGTGTGGTCTTTTTTCTGTGCTTGTGGTGTCGATTTCTTGTCTCCTTTGTCGGAAAAACTGGTTTGCTTTGTGGTTTTGGAGCAAGTACGAACTCTTGATATTAAGAAGGAGGATGTGTTGGAAATTTTGAAAAGCATCAGGATAGATGGGATATACCCAAGGTTACTATGGGAAGTGAGGGTGGGAGGAGATGCTGCGCCGTTGACGATCATCTTTGCGTTCTCACTCTCCACTGGAGTAGTACCGGATGATTGGAGGGAGGAATGTTGTTCCCCTGTTCAAGAAAGGGAATAGGGAAATCCCTGGGAATTACAGACCAGTCAGTCTTACGTCTGTGGTGAGCAAAATACTGGAAAGGATTCTGAGAGATAGGATTCATGATTATTTAGAAAAACATCGTTTGATTAAAGATAGTCAGCATGGCTTTGTGAGGGGCAGGTTATGCCTCAAAGCCTCATTGAATTCTTTGAGGATGTGACGAGACACGTTGATGAAGGTCGGGCAGTGGATGTGGTGTATATGGATTTCAGTAAGGCATTTGATAAGGTTCCCCATGGAAGGCTCATTCAGAAAGTCAGGGGGCATGGGATACAGGGAAATTTGGCTGTCTGGATACAGAATTGGCAGGCCGAAAGAAGACAGTGAGTGGATGGAAAGTATTCTGCCTGGAGGTGGTTGACCAGTGGTGTCCCGCAGGGATCTGTTCTGGGACCTCTGCTCTTTGTGGTTTTTGTAAATGACTTGGATGAGGAGGTGGAAGGGTGGGTTAGTAAGTTTGCCGATGACACGAAGGTTGGGGGAGTTGTAGGTAGTGTTGAGGGTTGTTGCAGGTTACAACAGGACATTGACAGGATGCAGAGCTGGGCTGAGAAGTGGCAGATGGAGTTCAACCTTGATAAATGTAAAGTGATTCATTTTGGAAGGTCGAATTTTAATGCTGAATACAGGGTTAAAGGCTGGATTCTTGGAAGTGTGGAGGAACAGAGGGATCTTGAGGTCCACGTACATGGATCCCTCAAAGTTGCTACCCAGGTTGATAGGGTTGTTAAGAAGGCGTATGGTGTGTTGGCTTTCATTAACAGGAGGATTGAGTTTAAGAGCCGCGAGGTTTTGCTGCAGCTTTATAAAACCTGAGTTAGACTACACTTGGACATTGTGTCCAGTTCTGGTTGTCTCATTATAGGAACGATGTGGATGCTTTGGAGAGGGTACAGAGGAGATTTACCAGGATGCTGCCTGGACTGGAGGCCATGTCTTATGAAGAAAGTTTGAGGGAGCTAGAGCTTTTCGCACTGGAGCGAAGAAGGCAGAGAGGTGACTTGATTGAGGTGTACAAGGTGATGAGAGGCATGGATAGAGTGGATAGCCAGAGGCTTTTCCCCAGCGTGGAAATGGATGGCATGAGGGGACATAATTTTAAGGTGATTGGAGGAAGGTATGGCGGAGATGTCAGAGGTAGGCTTTTTACACAGAGAGTGGTGGGTGCATGGAATGCACTGCCAGCAGAGGTGGTGGAGTCAGAGTCAGTAGGGACATTTAAGCGACTCTTAGACAGGCACATGGACAGCAGTAAATTGAAGGGGTGTAGGTTAGGTTGATCTTAGATTAGGATCTTAAATGGTCGGCACGACATCGTGCGCCGAAGAGCCTGTACTGTGCTGTACTGTTCTTTGTTCTATGGTCATGCACATGCGCAAAACATAAGAACGTAAGAACTAGGAGCAGGAGTAGGCCATCTGGCCCCTCGAGCCTGCTCCACCATTCAATGAGATCATGGCTGATCTTTTGTGGACTCAGCTCCACTTTCCGGCCCAAACACCATAACCGTTAATCCCTTTAAACTATCTATCTTTATCCTAAAAACATTTAATGAAGGAACCTGTACTGCTTCACTGGGCAAGGAATTCCATAGATTCACAACCCTTTGGGTGAAGAAGTTCCTCCTAAACTCAGTCCTAAATCTACTTCCCTTTATTTTGAGGCTATGCCCCCTAGTTCTGCTTTCACCCACCGGTGGAAACAACCTGCCCGCATCTATCCTATCTATTCCCTTCATAATCTTATATGTTTCTATAAGATCCCCCCTCATCCTTCTAAATTCCAACGAGTACAGTCCCAGTCTACTCAACCTCTCCTCGTAATCCAACCCCTTCAGCTCTGGGATTAACCTAGTGAATCTCCTCTGCACACCCTCCAGTGCCAGTACGTCCTTTTTCAAGTAAGGAGACCAAAACTGAACACAATACTCCAGGTGTGGCCTCACTAACACCTATACAATTGCAGCAGAACCTCCCTAGTCTTAAACTCCATCCCTCTAGCAATGAAGGACAAAATTCCATTTGCCTTCTTAATCACCTGTTGCACCTGTAAACCAACTTTTTGCGGCTCATGCACTAGCACACCCAGGTCTCCCTGCACAGCAGCATGTTTTAATATTTTATCATTTAAATAATAATCCCTTTTGCTGTTACTCCTACCAAAAAGAATAACCTCACATTTGTCAACATTGTATTCCATCTGCCAGACCCTAGCCCATTCACTTAGCCTATCCAAATCTCTCTGTTAATTCCCAGAACAGTTAACTTCCAGATGGCGCTTTCTTCCCAAGCGTGCCTGTGCAAAACGGCCACCTTCTGTAGCGCGTTGTTTTTCTAGCTGTGCCACAGTTTCAATGGCATCACTCCTGTTGCGTACTTTAGCGCCATATTCCCGCACTAACATTTCGGAGCTTATATTTTCAGATTCTTGTAAGGTTAGTGTCTTTTCTCTGAGCGGTCTTTTTACAGAGTTTTTCATTGATTTGAGGCTCACTGTGCTGATTATAGTTTTCAATTCTCACATTAAACTTATTTTTATCATCATCATTCTTAAAGTTGAATGAATTAAACAACTTTATAGCCAGCGTTCCAGCCATTAGTAGTAACAGCGCAATCTTTCGCTTGTCACTGGCTGACTCTAGCGGGGAGGCAGAAATATACAATTCAAACTGCTGTTTGAAAGTTTGCCAATTTAGATCGAGTTTATCAGCTGTCTTGGAGTGCCTGGGCTTCTGCAGACCTTCTATCTTACACGCTGGAACTCGGTTCTGTCGTCGAGATATGGTCAGTAGTTTTCTTGAATCCTGTTTTTTAAACTAATCTCACTAGCTAAACTATTTGCTATGCTTTTAAAAATCACTCGCTGATACCATGTGGTGTTCTTTGTGTTGCTAATACTCAGGATGGGTTCGTAGTGTGCACAAAGACCACAAAAAGTTACGTCAAATAAACAAAGATAAGATTTATTACACTATTCATTATACAGTTTGATCACTATTCCTGCTCTGCTCCTATTCTCTCTCACTACACTTTCCCAGAAATGGGAGAGGCATTCCCTTTTATAGGTCTGCTCCCCAGCTCCATCTGGTGGTAGGATATTGTATCACATTAACTCTTAATGTGCCAGACATTACACAAAATGTCACACGTTCCATTGCCGGCTTCACAGTCGTCAGTCTTTCAATCACTAAAACAATCAAGCTAAATAACATCCCACAATTATTTCCCTCTTTTTATTTGTGGCTCCCCATTGCACTCTTACTTAACTGCCAGCCACTTATCTGCTATCATAATGGTCAGATAATAGAAATTGTTTGAGCAGGCAAACTGTTGTGATCTAGCTGTTCATTTAAAAAATCTTTGTAGGGGCGGCACAGTGGCTAGCACTGCTGCCTCACAGTGTCGCGGTCCCAGGTTCGATCCCGGCTCTGGGTCACTGTCCGTATGGAGATTGCCCATTCTCCCCGTGTCTGTGTGGGTTTCGCCCCCACAACCCAAAGATGTACAGGCTAGGTGGACTGGCCACACTAAATTGCCCCTTAATTGGAAAAAATGAATTGGGTACTTTAAATTTATTTCTTTTAAATCATCTTTGTTTTGCCAGTGTCCTTTAGGGAAGGAAATTTGCTGTCCTTTCGTCTACATCTCTGGAACTTTTCGGAGGCCTATAGAAAACCCCTAACAGGGTGTCCTCTCCTTTCCTGTTTCTAACCTCAATCCATACTACCTCTTTGTGATTCCAGCACCACCCTGAAGTGCCCTGAGTGGTCTAGCATGGCCAAAGATACTAGCATGTTTGCAGTAGCTTATGTCAACCAGGAATGAACAACAAATGCTACCCTTGCCAGCAATACTATCATTGAGAGGAAATTTAAACCTCAGTGGGGCACATAGAGCAAGAACATACATGCTGATCTCACAGAAGTGCCATGCATGCATCTTCAGACTCAAATTAGGTATGAAAAAAATGGAAAATTTGGGAGCCTTTTAAATCCAAATTTTACCAATTAACTACCCTAGGCATCTTTTCCAATGGAAATCAGCAAAACTTGATTTTAACAATAAAATGTTCAAAAGCAAAATACGGTAGCTGCTGGAAATATGAAATCAACACGGAAAATTGAACAACACTTCTGATGAAAAGGTCTTGAACTGAAAGGTTAATCTCCCTCCAGATGCTACCAGACCTACTCATTCCAGCATTTTATATTTTGGCTTTAATGATCCCTAATCATATACCTTATTCAGGAATATTTTTGAGATGTCAGCTCTCCTTTGTTTGGTATTGTTACGCGCTTCACCGGCATGCTAGGACCAATGCAGGTAAATGCATTCCTTATTTGTTAACGTGCCGGAATTCAACAAAAAAAGAAAACTGAGGGTGCGATTTTGTAGCCTCATTGCGCTTCAGCGAGTGCGAAGAGCCCGTTAAATGTCAGGAGAGGCCAAAGTCGAGACCCGCGCCAAGCGCCGATTGGTTTGCAATCTAACCAACCCACTCCCGGAGTGTACCGGCAGGCAGGAAGGTGGTTTAAAGTGTGTCTTCTTCAATGCCAGGAGCATCCGGAATAAGGTGGGTGAACTTGCGGCATGGGTTGGTACCTGGGACTTCGATGTTGTGGCCATTTCGGTGACATGGATAGAGCAGGGACAGGAATGGTTGTTGCAGGTGCCGGGATTTAGATATTTCAGTAAGCTCAGGGAAGGTGGTAAAAGAGGGGGAGGGGTGGCATTGTTAGTCAAGGACAGTATTACGGTGGCAGAAAGGACGTTTGATGAGGACTCATCTGCTGAGGTAGTATGGATTGAGGTTAGAAACAGGAAAGGAGAGGACACCCTGTTAGGGGTTTTCTATAGGCCTCCGAAAAGTTCCAGAGATGTAGACGAGAGGATTGCAAAGATGATTCTGGATAGGAGCGAAAGGAACAGGGTAGTTGTTATGGGGGGCTTTAAGTTTCCAAATATTGACTGGAAACGCTATAGTTCGAGTACATTAGATGGGTCCGTTTTTGTCCAATGTGTGCAGGAGGGTTTCCTGACACAGTATGTAGATAGGCCAACGAGAGGCGAGGCCATATTGGATTTGGTACTGGGTAATGAACCAGGATAGGTGTTAGATTTGGAGGTAGGTGAGCACTTTGGTGTTAGTGACCACAATTCGATTACGTTTACTTTAGTGATGGAAAGGGATAGGTATATACCGCAGGGCAAGAGTTATATCTGGGGGAAAGGCAATTATGATGCGATGAGGCAAGACTTAGGATACATTGGATGGAGAGGAAAACTGCAGGGAATGGGCACAATGGAAATGTGGAGCTTGTTCAAAGAACAGCTACTGCGTGTCCTTGATAAGAATGTACCGGTCAGGCAGGGAGGAAGTGGTCGAGTGAGGGAACCGTGGTTTACTAAAGCAGTCGAAACACTTGTCAAGAGGAAGAAGGAGACTTATGTAAAGATGAGACATGAAGGTTCAGTTAGGGTGCTCGAGAGTTACAAGTTAGCTAGGAAGGACCTAAAGAGAGAGCTAAGAAGAGCCAGGAGGGGACATGAGAAGTCTTTGGCAGGTAGGATCAAGGATAACCCTAAAGCTTTCTATCGATATGTCAGGAATAAAAGAATGACTAGGGTAAGAGTAGGGCCAGTCAAGGACAGTAGTGGGAAGTTGTGCTTGGAGTCCGAGGAGATAGGAGAGGTGCTAAATGAATATTTTTTGTCAGTATTCACATAGGAAAAAGACAATGTTGTCGAGGAGAATACTGAGATTCAGGCTACTAGACTAGAAGGGCTTGAGGTTCATAAGGAGGAGGTGTTAGCAATTCTGGAAAGTGTGAAAATAGATAAGTCACCTGGGCCGGATGGGATTTATCCTAGGATTCTCTGGGAAGCTAGGGAGGAGATTGCTGAGCCTTTGGCCTTGATCTTTAAGACATCTTTGTCTATAGGAATAGTGCCAGAAGACTGGAGGATAGCAAATGTTGTCCCCTTGTTCAAGAAGGGGAGTCGAGATAACCCCGGTAACTATAGACCAGTGAGCCTTACTTCTGTTGTGGGAAAAATCTTGGAAAGGCTTATAAGAGATAGGATGTATAATCATCTGGAAAGGAATAATTTGATTAGATATAGTCAACACGGTTTTGTGAAGGGTAGGTCGTGCCTCACAAACCTTATTGAGTTCTTTGAGAAGGTGACCAAACAGTTGGATGAGGGTAAAGCAGTTGATGTGTATATGGATTTCAGTAAAGCGTTTGATAAGGTTCCCCACGGTAGACCACTGCAGAAAATACGGAGGCATGGGATTCAGGGTGATTTAGCAGTTTGGATCAGAAATTGGCTAGCTGGAAGAAGACAAAGGGTGGTGGTTGATGGGAAATGTTCAGACTGGAGTCCAGTTACTAGTGGTGTACCACAAGGATCTGTTTTGGGGCCACTGCTGTTTGTCATTTTTATAAATGACCTGGAGGAGGGCGTAGAAGGATGGGTGAGTAAATTTGCAGATGTCACTAAAGTCGGTGGAGTTGTGGACAGTGCGGAAGGATGTTACAAGTTACAGAGGGACATAGATAAGCTGCAGCGCTTGGCTGAGAGGTGACAAATGGAGTTTAATGCAGAAAAATGTGAGGTGATTCCTTTTGGAAGGAATAACAGGAAGACTGAGTACTACCGGGCTAACGGTAAGATTCTTGGCAGTGTGGATGAGCAGAGAGATCTCGGTGTCCATGTCCATAGATCCCTGAAAGTTGCCACCCATGTTGAGAGGGTTGTTAAGAAGGCGTACGGTGTGTTAGCTTTTGTTGGTAGAGGGATTGAGTTTAGGAGCCATGAGGTCATGTTGCAGCTATACAAAACTCTGGTGCGGCCGCATTTGGAGTATTGCATGCAATTCTGGTCGCCGCACCTGTGCCCACGGGTCTGCTATGCCAACACCGTCCCCTGGACCGTGCCTTCCCATTCCGGGGGCAATCCCAGCCTATGCCCGCATGCCTCACTGACCATTCACAGCCCAACTGACCGTGAGGCATCTGGCCGTGCAGCTGAAGGCTATTGCCAATTGGGAATTGGCAATCATAGTTAAGGATCACTTCACACCTCCCAAGTGGGCCCCTGTGGGTAGACATGCTATGAAGCATGTGGGGGTCATTGCCTAGCACCCCAAACAGATGGTGATGCCTGGAGACTGCGGAAGGCTACACCATGGATGCAGCGGGCAGCATCCAACCACCTGGAGGCTGGCCCGAGCACCAACATTACCGTGGCCAGAGGGTGGGTGCGTGCACCGGGAGGGGACCAGCGGCACGTCTAGGTAATGTAACGTGCGGATATCTGGCGTACAGGGTCTTGGGTCCGGTGAGCAGGGGCCCCAGCTGCAGCTGGGGGGGGGGGGGGGGGTGGGCTGGGCGTGCCGGGGGGTGGAGGAGCAATGAGGGATTGAAGGGTCCCAGGGTGGAAGACACTACTTGTTGACAGTCCCCCACCCTCTCCTTACAGGTATTACACAAGATGGCCGATATCTTGGACTCCGCCGAAATTGCCCTGGTGGTGCTGCTGGCAGGCCAGGCGGCAGAGGAGTCGCTGGCAACAGCATCGACAGAGGTTCGAGGCGGCAGCCCATGTGCAGTGCCCCACCTCACACCCTGC
The DNA here is from genome assembly GCF_047496885.1 of Scyliorhinus torazame. Classification (NCBI taxonomy): domain Eukaryota; kingdom Metazoa; phylum Chordata; class Chondrichthyes; order Carcharhiniformes; family Scyliorhinidae; genus Scyliorhinus; species Scyliorhinus torazame. Next base: position 164,821,751 of record NC_092708.1, on the reverse strand, counting down.
GGACCCGGCTGCCCAACAGGCCAGGGAGGAACCCAGAGGAGGAGGCCCGCGACGGCACAAGGTGTACAGGTGTCGCTGGTCTTTTGAACAGATGATGGACTGCGTGTGCTGCAGTCGGCTCTGCCTCAACAAAGGCATGATGCGGCACCTGCACCATGTCCTTGCAGACATGGCACCAAGTGGAGGAGGAGGACATCCGTTCCCTGAACTTCTACACCTCAGGATCATTCTAGGGCTCGAGCGGGGACGTCTGCGGCATCTCACTAGCTACAGCCCGCAAGTGCATCCGTGAAGTCACGGCTGCCGTTTGCCCAGGCAGACAACTATCTAAACTCCGACCTGGACCAAGGCCAACATGATGCCCGGGTAGCAAGAATCTCCGCTAACACCAGGATGCCGCAGGTCCACAGGTTAAAAGATGGCACGCATGTCGCTTTGCGCTCACTGGGCCGTTGGGGAGTGCCCTTCATTAACAGCAAGAGCTTCCACTCCCTGAACATCCAGCTCATGTGCGACCACCACATGAAGATCATGCACACTTGAGCACACTTCCCAGGGTGTGTGCACGACAGCTACATTCTGGGGTATTCAGACATCCCTGGCGTCTTTGACGACCACCGCAGGATGACCGGTTGGCTCTTGGGGGATAAGGGGTACCTGCTGAGGCCCTGGCTGATGATGCTAATACAGAGGCTGGTGCGGAGATGAGGCCCATGAGGCCACCCGGGCTCTCATTGAGCAGTAAATCAGACTCCCCAGTATGCGGTTCCAATGCCTCGACTGCTCTGGTGGTGCACTGCAGTGCACCCCTGGAGGGTCGCCTGCATTGTGGTTGCCTTCTGTGCCCTCCACAACTTGGCACAGCAGGGAGCCAATGTGCTGAAGGTGGAGGGGGAGGAACATGTGGCCACCTCCGACGAGGAGGACGAGGGCGAAGAGGCGCCGGACCAGGAGGAATTGGAGGACGAGCCCAGTGCAGGCTAGCATGAGGATGGACGACAGGCGGGAGCGGCTAGGGTCCAACAAGCCCAGAGGGCCAGTGCCGCCATCTTACTCACCCACTTCATATAGGATGTGGCCCCATCCGTCATTCCCCTTCCCTCCCCTCCCCCCCGACCCTCCGCCTATCCCCTCCCCCGCCCTCATCATCCTCCTCCACTGTCCCCCCCCGACCTCCATTCCCACCCTCCCAGTGTCTGCATAAAGCCACTTCAGGGTGATGGGACTGTGTCAGCACTGTCAGCGGGTTACTGTCGATGTCAGGTGAGGTGATGATAACCTGCAGAAGGCTGAGCGCTGGAGCAACTTGTTTAATGCTATAGTCTGACCCCTGCCTGTCTGCTGAGTGCTCGCTCACACCCATCACCTGCACATGGTGTGCTGAGGGTGTGGCGGAGAAGACGCTCAGCCTGCATTGCTGAAAAAGTGAGAGGCGTCATACTGATTGAAGCCAACAGACTTTAATGGCATACAAATGTGCCCCCAACTGCCCCACTCGCTCAATGGTGCCGTCCCACTCACCCCACCTACCCGTCAAGGGGAGGTCATGTCTGACAAATCTGTTAGAATTCTTTGAGGAAGTAACAAGGAAGTTAGACAAAGGAGAACCAGGAGACGTGATTTATTTTGATTTCCAGAAGGCTTTTGACAAGGGGCCGCACAGGAGACTGTTAAATAAGTTAAGAGCCCATGGTGTTAAGGGTAAGATCCTGGCATGGATAGAGGATTGGCTGACTGGCAGAAGGCAGAGGGTGGAGATAAAGGGGTCTTTTTCAGGATGGCAGTCGGTGACTACTGGTGTACCTCAGGGGTCTGTGCTGGGACCACAATCTTTCACAATATACATTAATGATCTGGAGGAAGGAACTGGAGGCATTATTGCTAAGTTTGCAGATGATACAAAGATCTGTCGTGGGGCAGGTGGTATTGAGGAAGCAGGCGGGCTGCAGAAGGACTTGGACAAGGAAGGAGAGTGGGCAAAGAAGTGGCAGATGGAATATAATGTGGAAAAGTGTGAGGTTATGCACTTTGGAAGGAGAAATGGAGGCAGAGACTATTTTCTAAATGGGAAGGTGCTTAGGAAATCCGAAGCACAAAAGGACTTGGGAGTCCTTGTGCACAATCCTCTTAAGGTTAATGTGCAGGTACTGTCTATGCCTCCATTTCTCCTTCCAAAGTGCATAACTTCACACTTTTCCACATTGTATTCCATCTGCCACTTCTCTGTGCCGGTGGAAGGTGGGATAGCTGTGGCGGGAATTCGGTGGTGTCCTCGGAGCTCTTCTCCGAGGTGTTCTCTTGAGAGGCGAGGGTGAGGTTCACCCCGGATGGCTCGGCACCAGCGGCTGCCCATCCTGTGGAAGAATGGACATGTGGTCAGTAGGGGGGAATGGTCTTCTGTATTGCAATAAGTACCAACGTGTGACAGGCCATCTGGGTGGGTGCCAGTGGATCCTCACCTCTGCGCCACAGGCCGACCGCTACGATGGTCACCGCCCTGTCTTCGGCCACCCTCGCGACCTCCATGGCTCCCTGAGTCGCAGATTGCCTCTTACATAGGGTTTCCAACTCTGATTGCACATATTGCTCAAGGATTCATCAATATCTTTTGCCTCCAAACAGTGCTCCCTGTTTGAAATTTGCAAGGTTCTTCACTGTCAGCCTTTAAAAAAAAAAACTACTCCAATATCTTTTATAAACAATAAAGAAGTGTTAACTGAAAATGACAACAAAGGCATTTTAAAAGCCCCTTGCTCCTGGATTGTTTGCAGCAGTGTCTTGTAAATTTAACTGAAACTCTCCAGGGCAATCCTGGAGGGGTGGCAACCCGAATCATGCGAATTCAGAAGTCAGATTGCCGCCGTAAACGCTCAGCGTTTTTTTTTGGGGTGTGGGGTGTGGAGGACAGAAAGAAACGCTTCACAGATGGATTACAAGCAGGGACAAATCCTCCAAACTGTGAGAATGTTGAGGCCCGTTTTGTGCAATATGATTCTATGGAGTATGCTAAATAACAACAGCAGAAACATAGCAAAATTACTTATCTACTGCACCCGAACATCACACTGCCATCTATTTCTCCAGACTTGGCAGGGTTTGCTGACTGGATTCAGCATGCTTCGCAGCCTGAGGTATCTTTGGTTCACAGGTGACCCTGAAATATGAACCTGAAGGAGTCCTGCACACCTGCAAATGCCAACGGTCTTTGCGCGCACGTGGGGGCAGGTTGGGGGCGCGCGCGGGCCGGCGGCTTGCTTTGCGGGATTGCACTGCAGGATTGGAGAATTTAGGCTTTCCAGGCATTACGGCATCTCTTATTACTGTCCGGTCAGGTTCCCATTCTCCCGCTTACTCACTGTGCTGCAAAATGAAGAGCCAATCGTCATTGGTTAGTTACAACGAAATGGTTAAAGTGACTGTTGTAATCCTCCCATAATGAACTAACTTTAATAGTTCTCTTTCAAAGGCTGAGCGTACTGTGGCACCAACTTGCACCACAGGGCGGTGTTAGAAGTCTTTGCTATCGAAAGGTATTGGGTTGGACAATGAAGAGCCGAAGACGAGATCGTGGAGCTACGCATCACAGCAATATACTATTGCTGCTACTCTGCTGTGACACTCAACAGCTGCAATCAGATCCTGCATGGAACAATTTAATGCTGAAGGCTGTTCTATCCTAGCTTAACTAATCGGGCAAAAAGTAACTTCCCCTCTAAGCATAGCATTCAATTGATCTTGATTCCGGGGGCTTCTAACCAGTACTGTTTACCCTAGACTCTGTTCTATGTACTGGTCATCCATTGTATGAAGAACCTGTTGTTCATAATCCTAAATTTAATTTGAAATAGTATTCTGGATGTATTGTCTATGTTTAGGTTTGCCAGCTGCAACTAACTGTATTTCTGGAGGTTTCATCAGCACACCCACCCTTGTAATACCCTACCTTCCTGTACCAATCTGAAAGCAGTAAGAAGTCTTGCAACACCAGGTTAAAATCCAACAAGTTTGTTTCGAATCACTAGCTTTCGAATCACTGCTCCTTCCTCAGGTGAATGAAGAGGTGGGTTCCAGAAACATATATATATATATATATATATATATAGACAAAGTCAAAGATGCAAGACTATTCTCTGAATGCGAGCATTTGCAGGTAATTAAGTCTTTACAGATCCAGAGTGGGGTAAAGACTTAATTACCTGCAAATGCTCGCATTCAGAGTATCATCAGGATTCAATTTTGTTGGCTTCGAAGCACATTGGGCTTGACCTTTAAAAATACTATCAATCAGCTGTTCTAAATTGAGTTAGCTTTGTTTGCATTGTCAACGTCCCAAATTGCGAGGAAACAGCTATTGGAAAGGAACACAAAATTAGGATGAAGTATGAGCATCACAGAAGTGTGTCACACAACATTAAGTACACTTCCTTAAGCGTGGATTCTTTTATCTATACCACAACACTGATAATTAACATAGGGATCAAACAAATGGAGTGGCAGGAAAATCATAGAACTATAAACACAAGCAAAATCATGTTTTATTTTCAAGTAAAACAAACAGTTGACTTTTCAGGTATGGATCATATAAATTTTAAATACAAAACTGGAACCAATAAAAGTTTTACATTAAAAACCTAGACATCTGTCACCAAATGTAAAGCTTGCTCCAAATAAACCTGTGCCTGACTCAAACTCCAGTGTACTGAATAATTTCTCACTCACTGCCATTATAAATCATTGCAGCAACCAATGAACCTCTTCATAGTGCATTGAATGTGACTTTCCATGCAAGTTGTGAGATTTTGTATGAAGCTCTGGAAGGGCTGAAAATGTCAGATTCTGAGCAATAACAAAACACCTGTCCTAATTATACAACTTTCTGGTTCAGGTACAGTCCCTAAACAGAGGGTCTTGATCCAAAATAGAATGTTTCCCAGTCCATGTTATCATTGACTACTGTCACTACACAAGAGTTATGCATTTTAATCAATAAAAATCAAATTTATGAGTAGAAACAGCTTTATGGTTGAAATCTGAATAGGCAACAGTAAATACTGGAGTGAATGGATTCCTTTTCAGCTATCAATCACATCTCATGCAGCACACTTAAATTTACACCTGAGCTGAGCAGCAGCGTGAAAACCGAACAAACTAAATACAAAAAAAAAGTTGGAAATTGCTGCTTCTGCTCTCGGTTTGACAGTAGGTAATACAAGTATTCTTTCCACATCTGAAAAAAAATGCCCAAATTTGTTTTACTCTATTTAATCTTATTGTATTTTTATCATCATAACAATAAAAGGTCCATTCCAAAATTTGTCTCTCACCAGAATATCTTTCTCCAAATGCGAAAACAGACAGACCACCTATTTCAAGATTACAGCCAAGCCCAAACTTGAACTGTAATGTACAACTACTACCCTAGCTTGAGAAGAAATACTATATTCACATCCTGTGTCACATTAGATGACATAGCCAAGATTAGCAACTGAAAATGGGAGTGTGGCAAGTAAAATTAAAGGGAAAAATATTTCTTTATCCCTTAAAATTGGCCAAACAATTAAACTTAAAACCTCATGCTCTATACATTGTTTGTCCAATTGGCCTTCTTTCTTTCTCACACACAAAAATGTAATCTAAAACATTGTATAAGTTATGGCAAAATGTTTCCACCAGACCAGGAACTGAAGAGCGGAGGGGCATGTGAAATTATAGTTTATCAATTTGCCTTTTTCTCTAATCTCCAGTACAGTAATGTACAGTTCGTTATTACTATTTGTTGGTCATTGCTGGCACCTTGATTGCTTGGATCAGCAGCACTCTCACTTTACCGGACAGTTCATTTATGTTGCCCATTTCAACTGCATGTTCCACAGTAAGGCTGCAATCTGCAGCTTAGACAGTTTTGCCCAGCCTCCACAAGGACTCCATAACTAAATTTTTAGCAACAAATGTTCAGGAGCAGAGACTTTATCTAGTGTCATTTTGTTAAATGTTTTAAGGTTGTCAACTTTAAAATATACTCAACTAGTGCTAAATAAGCAGTACACAAACCAATTAAAAGTAGCTTATTTTGGTAGATGGGATCTCCAGTGCATATTAAAGTACACCACCATGGTTGCATTTAAATTCTAAGATACAATTAATAGGTATTTTTAAAAAAAAGAATTATACTAATTTCTTCCCTCATACTTTTGAAGCTGTTTACTCCAGAGACCACGGTCATTCTATGGTATCTTGCTCAAGTGGCCATTATTCCTTAGCCTGGTGAGTACATGTGAGAGGTAAAGGAATCATAGCCAAACCCAGTTCTGGTGTGCACATACACACATGCCCACGTGAATTGATGGATAATGATCAGGTGCAAGAGGCTTGGCAAAAATCCCGTCCTTACTCCAGAGGTGCTCAATACAAATGATAGCACTGCAATCACCACCCAAACAGGAAATCAATTATGCACAGGCTAGAGATCAAAACTAGGATCTCCTTGATCGATGTTATGCACTGGAAAAGCCCACTGAATTCATTAGTGAAAGGACAAATTTTCCATTTTTACCTAAACAACTCTTGAAATCTTGATCTAAGGATAACATTCTTGAGAAATTAGGTTTTGCAACAACAGGATTCAAATGCTCAGTCCTACCAAACCATTTCATCAGTCCCGTCCCTCCCCTCCAAACCACTGACAACTTAACCATTCTCATCTTTTTTTCTATTATTTCCACATAAGTCCTCTAGATAGTCTGCCATTATGTTCACAGTACTGGAGGTGTGTTGGTTTTCTGAAGTACTTGGTTGTACATCTGAAGTGATCGTACGCATGTCTCTTTCATTCTTGGTAGGATCTGATGGTGTTAGAGCTGTTGCAGAAGGTGGTTTTCTTTTCAATTTGATCACTCGATTCACTATGACCTTCTTTTCCGGCAATTTGACTGCTGCAGTGCAACAGGACTCTGTGGCGCTTCCAGCATTCTGAGATCTAACAGGTTGAGATGTTTGGGCACGTGTTCCAGACGCAGACCCCGTGGTACTGGAAGATGCTGTCCTGTGGTTTACAAACACCCCAGTGCTTAGTCTCTTTATGGGTGTGGCTTTGAGATGAACCAAGGTGTTTGGCACCGTTTTTGAAGCATCACCGGGTGTTGACAGTTTGACCAATCCAGTGTTCTTCACTTTAATGCGGGTACTGGTGGATGGGCCAGAGAACTCTACAGGTTTCAGGTTCTTTTTGGGAGTTTCCATTTCTGCTTCATTGACATCGATATGTCTGGAAGATAAATAAAACCTAGATTTGTAGCAACTCTGATAGAATCCATAAAAAAGGAAGTTAATCCTTTGAGTACTGATATTCTTTTAGTTAATTTTAAATTAGATATTTGCTGATCTAATTGCTACAAATTGTAAACTGAGAACTTGTTGTGAATTTTACAAAACAGAACACTCCTCATTTAGATCATTTATGAAATAGGACAAAAGAGAATATCAGCAAAGTGACTATGATTTATTTCTTTGTCAGTCAATAAGGGGATCCCAAGAGCCGCAGTCTTAATTTTTTGAAATACAGCATCAGCTATCCATAGCAACTGTTCCAGGTTTTGTAAGCAGCCTTGAAAGTAGATTTTTGTTTAATTTGACTATTTATATGAAGTTTTCAAATCATATTCACTATTATAAGCTAACAAAGTCAAGATGCCATTTTGTATTAACATTGGGCCAAATAAGCCATTTAGTAATCCATAAAACTATACAACCTACAACATGTACTAATCAAGAATGACTGTATAGTTAGTAACCAGCCAGAAACAGAAGATAGAATAAGTACTCAGCCCCAATGTAAAATTGAGGAATAAGCAATTAATCAAGTAGTTATCAAGGCTGGATAATATACTATTTGAAGTTTCAAGTATTAATTTGTTGCAAACTAATACTTCTAAACATTCTGTTATGTGGGAACAGAGACACAGCTACTGTATTTGACTGTTTAGGGCAGGTGCAAGAGAATGAAAGGATACTTGTCCAAACTCAGATAAAAGACCATGAACTGACCCATTGTTCTGCTTCATGGAACAATGTGCATAAATGTATAAATCCAATAAAATTAACCCAGTAATAATAATAATCTTCATTGTCAGAAGTAGGCTTGCATTAACACTGCAATAAAGTTACTGTGAAAAGCCCCTAGTCGCCACATTCTGGCGCCTGTTCGGGTACACAGAGGGAGAATTCAGAATGCCCAAGTGACCTAACAGCAGGGGCTGCATTCTCCATGCTGGAAACTAACTGCTGACGCCGCCCTGAAAACGGTGGAGTTTCACGACGACGTGATTGGGTCCACAGCTGCAGCGATTCAACCGCTCCCAAGGGGCTAGCACGGGCGTATCGTGAAACTCCACACTCTTACAGGAATTGCGGTTGATTCGCCGGTTCAGTGATTGATGCCCCGCCGCGCCTACACATGAGTCATTCTCCCCCTCCAACACACAAGCGTCGCAGCCAACATGGCCGAAAGGAGGGCAGCGCTGCGATTCTGGGACACTGAACTCGAGACCCTCCTGGACTTCGTGGAGGAGAGGAGGCTGGTGCTGTACCCCCGGCCGGGGTGGAGGTCAGCAGGCACCATTGTTCGCCGTGCCTGGGCGGAGGTGGGAGCCGCTGTCAGCGCCTTCGGGGTGGTGGCCCGGATTGGAGACCAGGGCAGGAAGAAACTGCACGACCTGCTCAGGGTGGCCAGGGTGAGTACCCAGCGCTGTACCCCTGGCACCAAGCACCTTGCCCCCACACACGTGACCGGGAAGCCCCTCCCACTGCCCCCGGGGGACAGCCGGACTCCCAACCTGACCCACATGCCAGCACCCATCCCAGCCACAAGGGCCAGGTGCACTGGCCACTGATGCCATCAGATATCCAAACCCTGGGCTGCATGTGTCGGAACATCGAACAGTGTCGTTGTTTGTGTTTGCCCCCCCAGGACAAGGCCGCGCACAACCGCCGGGAGTGGGGGAAGACCGGAGGGGGAACCACCAGACCTGCATCCCCTCACTGTGCCCAAGCAGAGGGCACTAGACATTGTCAGTGGACCGGAGGAGTGGGAGGTCGCCGACGCGGAGATCGGTGGCGCGCCACGTAGTGAGACACCTGCCTGATTGCGGGTCCCCATGACAAATGTGTGCCCACCCCAACCCCCTTCACCCCAACCACCCTCACCACCTCAAGCTCACCATACAGGACCAGCGGGGATGGGCCCGGCCTATCCGGTGCCCCCCGTCCCCAGCCAGTGCCAGAGCCGGTGCCCCCCATACAGCCGAGCACCGATGGGGAGAGCAGCCGGAACACCAGCTCCCTGCCCGAGATCCAGGACACCACGGAGTTGGGGGTCAGAGGAGGACACAGACTTTCCGTCATACATGTCTCCAACATCCTCCACCATCTCAGAGACTATCACCCCGTTTGGGTAAATTAGTGAAGAGGCTCCTCGGACACTCACTGGTGTGCACCACAGTCGTTCCAGTACAGCAGGTGGAGGTAGGAACAGCCAAGGGGCCAGACGGTCGGTGGGCAGTCCAGCCCCAGGAACCAGCTGCCGCCCAGAAGGGTCCTGGGTTCCTGGATGATCGAATCCCACCCATAGTGCAGGTGCAGTCAGAGACCCAGGGACTAGAGGAGGAGATGACGGTCGGCTTCCATCACCTACAGGGGCAGGTGGAGGAGTCCATCCACGTGCAGGAGCAGGGAATGATGCCGATCCTGCGTGCTGCCCAGGCCAAAACCACACGGGTGGCGTCCGCGGTGGAGGCAATGGGGGTGACGGTGTCGGATATGGGTCAACGGTTGCAAGGCCTGGGGCATTCTGTGCAGGGGGGGGGTGGGGGGGCGGGGGGGCCGTGACCCAGGACAGGGCTGCCTTCTCACTGGCAACCATGTGCTGGAGCCAGCTGGACAATGCAGTGGCGTGCCTCAGTGTGGCCCAGTCACAGCAGGTCATGCCTGAGAGCATTGGCGGCCTTGCCCAGGTGCAGGCCCAGTCACAGCAGGCCATTGCGGAGAGCACCAGCGGCATTGCCCAGTTGCTGGCCGGCATCGCACAGAGGGAGGTGGCCCACTCACTGGCTGATGTGGCACAGACCCTCAGGGTGGTGGCACAGTTGCATAGTGATGTGCTGCAGTCCCAGACGGAGATGCCCCATTCCCTGTGCTCCATGACCGCTAACGTTCAGACCCTTGTTTGTACCAGAGCGGGTCTCCCGGACTGGCAGCCCCAGGTGGCAGGGGGGGCCTCGGGGGATAGCCCCACTTGCACCCCCGTCCCATGGAGAAGCCCGGGGGTCATCGGGCACCCCGAGTGAGGAGGAAGTCTGGGGCCCGTGCCGGTGACTCCTGCGGGGAATACCGCAGCACCTCGGACACCCCCCCCCCCCCCCCCCCCCCCCCGCCTCACCTCCTGTCCCTGGTGCATCTGGTGGCCTGCATGCAGAACAGGGCGGCACCACGCTACCCGAGACGCCCGATGAACAGCCGGGCCATCCAGGCCGGGCCGCCCCAGGAGATGTGCATCAACGGGTACCCTCGTCGCAGGGCAGGTGTCACAGCAGGCCGCCTCCACTACTGCTGTACCATCTGGGGAACCACAAAGGCTTGGCGGTAGGACCCATAAGGCAAGAAAGTTAGACACCAATTAAGTTGGCACGGGTGCAGGGCACAGCTTAGTTATTGGTGCTAGGGCACAGACTGTATATATTTGTCAACAATAAACACATATTCACACAGTTAAAACCAGCCTTGGTGCTCTGTCTGATGGGTGTGGGGCGGTCAGTGATGGCCACTGGGGGTGAGGGGTGGTGGACGACTGAGGCCCAGTGTGTGGACCGTGTAGCCCTCCCCCACTGCCCCCGCATCCCCCGACCGTCCCCATCACTCCGTTCCCAACTATTCGACAGGACCTTGTGATGGACTGGCCAGGTCGCATGCAGTGATCACCCATGTGGAAGGTGTCACCGTGGGTACGAGTCAGACATTGTCTAATGATGTTGAGCATGGAGCTCATCGCAGAACGGGTTGCCATCATCCTGCATCCCATGGACAAGGCCCACTGCCATTGTCAACCCAGTGCCCCTGGCTCGTAGAGCCGCAGGTAGATATAACGGAGGGGTGTGTGCATGTGGGTGGTTTGGTGGTGTGGGAGGCGAGGGTGTTTGGTGGTGTGGGAGGTGAGGGTGTTCAGTGGTGTGGGAGGTGAGGGTATTTGGTGGTGAAGGGGTGTGGCATTGTGGTATCCATGCCCCTGCCCAGCAACCCCCTCCGCCTAGTTGGTGAAGTGTGTGTTGATGAACGTGTCCCATGTGCGTTGGCCCTGGTGGTACCGTTGTGCGGCCTCCCATGTCTGGCCAGGCCCCATGTCCCCCTCATTCTCCTCGTCTGATGGGGCCAGCCCTTGCCACTCATCCTCCTCCGGCACATCGCCCCTCTGCTGGGCTATATTGTGTAGGATGCAGCAGACCACCACGATGTGGCCGACCTTCCTTGCCACATACTGGGGCGGCCCTCCAGAGCAGTCCAGGCACCTGAAGTGCATTTTCAGGACCCTGAAGCACCTTTCGACAACACCCTGGTCGCACAATGAGTATCATTGTAGCGGTGCTCCGCGTGGTCTGTGACCTCTGTATAGGCTTCATCGACCACGACTGCAACGGGTAACTCCTGTCGCCCAGCAACCACCCCTGCAGCAGGGGTGGGGGGGCACGGTAGCATAGTGGTTAGCACAGTTACTTCACAGCTCCAAGGTCCCAGGTTCGATTCCGGCTTGGGTCACTGTCTGTGCGGAGTCTGCACATCCTCCCCGCGTGTGCGTGGGTTTCCTCCGGGTGCTCCGGTTTCCTCCCACAGTCCAAAGATGTGCAGGTTAGGTGGACTGGCCATGTTAAATTTCCCTTAGTGTCCAAAAAGGTTAGATGGAGTTACTGGTTACAGGGATGGGTTGGAAGTGTGGGCTTAGGTGAGGTGCTCTTTCCAAGGGCCGGTGCAGACTCGATGGGCCGAATGGCCTCCTTCTGCACTGTAAATTCTGTGATACTGTCCCTCAAACATGTCGGGGATCACTGATTGTGCCAGCATTAAGGAGTCATGTACACTGCCCGGGTACCGGGCACAGACGTGCAGGGTCCACCTCTGTTGGTCACAGACCACCTGGAGTGGTGCCCCTTCCTGTTTGTGAATAGCGGCCTGTTATCACCTGTGCGCCGATGTCTGGGAGATGCCGGACAGGTCCCCACTCGCCAACTGGAAAGACCCCATCACATAAAGGTTCAGGGCGACCATCACCTTGACGGCCACCAGGAGCGGGTGTCCTCCCCCATTCCCATGCGGTGCCAGGTGTGCCACCATGTGGCAGATTTGTCTGACAGTCTCCCTGCTCATCCGCAGTCTCCTCCTGCATATCAGGTCCGGGAGTTTCTCAAATGACATGCGGTTGCGGTAGACGCGTAGCCTCATCCGGCACCTCCTTGGCACCACTACCTTCTTCTCAAATTTGTCCTGTTGGGCAGCTGGTACCAGCCGCTCTGCAGCCCACTCCTCTCCTGCAGCCTCCACACCCTCTCGGAGCCGCCCCCGCTCACGATGCCACAGGGCTGCATACAGGGCAGCCGCTGTCACCACGGCGGCCAACATCGCTGGTTGATGACCGAACATTATTATCTGCAGGGGGCGAGGGGAAAACATGTCATCATGGCGCATACAGTCGTGCAAAACCAGGTACCATGAGCTGCACACGGTGGTCCCGGTTGTCAGCGCGCACCCCAGCCACGCATGTCTCCACCCCCGCACCCCGGCCCCGTCTTCTGTCCCTGCTGCTAGTGCCATCGGTTGATGGCACTGCCCTCACTGGGGGTTGCTGTCGGTGTGGTTCTGGGTGGTTCCCTAGTGGGTGTCGTCAGTTGAGCGGAGTAGCCGGAGGAGAGCCCCCCCCCCCCCCCCCCCAACCCATAAGGCCGTTTTCTCTGCGGGTGGGATGTGTGGCAGCAATATGGCCGCCATAATGGCGCTCGGTGCATGGGCATTGCCACTCTCCTGTCGTGGGCTCCACGGCTGCTCAGACTGCCCCCCCCCCCCTTCCGCCCTCCACAGAAAGCACGGCCGATGTCCGATACGGGAGCCCGCAGTCCCCCCACGCCAACTCCTATCTCCTCTCGCAGCCGCCTCAGCCAGCACCACGATTGTCTACAGGACATTAGAAACACAGCATCAGGACATCGGCCCATCCGAGGCGCAGAATCAATGAGGCACCGGAGAATCGGTCGTCAGGGCAGATAATGAAATGCGTACTGTACTTCCGGGCGGGCGCCGCGATTTCATTAATTTCAGGAGTCCAGAAAATGCTGATTCAGTGCAAAACCGGCGTCAATCCTGATTTTGGCATCAGAGCCGATTCTCCGGCCGATCACGTTTCGCGATTTCGGCATGATATCACGCAGAATCCAGCCCCACATCTTTCGGGACTTGTGGGACGAAACCGGAGCCCACGGAGGAAACCCACGCAGACACGGGACAACGTGCAGACTCCGCACAGACAGTGACCCAAGCTGGGAATCGAACCTGGGACCCTGGCAACAACAATATCCAATTGGATAATAACAAGGAAGATTTGAGATGAGGTGATGTTAAGTCAAGGGTTAGAGTGGGTACTGAAAACTCTCTTGTTGCTAGTGGATTAGATTACAGCTGGTGCAGAATGTTCCTTGGGGCAGAATTTGAGAAAATCACCATCAGCGAGGAACATTTACATTTCCACCTGGTGCAATCACCCAAACTGGAGGTATAAAAGTCGGTCATGTAATGATAAGTATACCTGTTCCCTTTTTCCGTTACATGAACTTTGATATTATTTGTTATGTTATAGTCCTGTTTTGCCTTCCAGTCGGTCTCATTTGAACGAAAACGTTTTAGAGGGTCAATTTGGAACTGGTTAATTAAGAATCAGAATTTAAAACATATAAACTCCTTAAAACTGACATGTGTTAGAAAAGCAGATTTATTCGTTGGGTGCTCCAAGTGACTCTCCAGTGTCCAGGAATCCCAGTTTGTGAACTTATGCCCTATTATGTATAAAATGAGCCACAGAGGAATTTTAAAGAGCCACAACATACGATGAGATTAGGTACCTACCGCTTCTGAATTGGTGCCACCTTTTCTTGGCTGCCCTGCAGGGGTCGGCCTTCAAGAGTCCAACATTCTATCAATTCCTGAGGCACTCTCCAATAACTGACACCTGCAGATAAAGTAAGACACTGAATTTGCTTGCTACAGATGATATTGATACAAGATGAAAACCTATCACCAAGACACAAATCAATTATGCCCAAATGCAAGGAATAGGGTAAAAACTACTTTCACTGAGTATTTTGTTACTACAGGATTCAAAATTGAATTAAATATAAATATTAGTGTGTGTGCAAGTTATATCACTCTGCAGATTGATTCTTCTGACATGACTGCAAACTGTTCCTTGCAAGTGTCATCTGATTTTAATTTCACTATTTTTGTAAAGTTTGAAATATTATCAAGATAAGTAATCTTACACCGTGCTATACACTTATCTCTACCACTTTGATGCATGCTCGAGTGTTTAGGATAAATAGTTCAGCTCATTTCGAAAAATCACACTTTGTTTGAATTTTGAATTACAAACCATCTACAGAAAGGACTTTCTTTTTAAAGTGTGTTGTCGTCTGAAAGTGAGAGAAATACAATACCACAGCTGCATTCTGATAAGAGCTGGCTTGTTATCTACTTATGTGATCTATGCTTGTATTTGGCAAATGATTTGTAATGGACCGTATCTTTCTCATTTAAAACAGGACAGTTCTTCCAGTCAGCTGAAGTACGCTATGTCTCAACTCAGGCCTGTCATAGTGTCACAATGAGAAAAGCAAATTCTTTGTGTGACAGCTGGAATCAATCGTTCACTGCTTACAACTTGTTTTTCTCTGAAAACAGTAAACTCTATTACACATTACCATATTACAGTGGAAGTGTGACGAGTCAAACTTGGATGACATGAAATTCTGGTTATGTTGAAGTCGTCAACCATTCCCACCAGTAGAATAGTAAATACCGCATTAGTAATGCTGGATTAGTCAAATCTATCTAAACTTGGCTTATAAATTCATAAGATATAGAAGGAGAATTAGGCCGTTTGGCCCAACGCTTCTGCTCCGCCATTCGATCATGGCTGATCTCACCCTGGCCTTAACTCCACCGTCCTGCCTGTTCTCCATAACCCTTCAGCCCACTACCAATTAAAAATATGTCTAACTCCTCCTTAAATTTACTCACTGTCCCAGCATCCACCGCACTCTGGGGTAACGAATTCCACAGATTCACAACCCTTTGGGAGAAGTAGTTTCTCCTCAACTCTGTTTTAAATTTGCTACCTCTTATCCTAAGTTTTTATTATCTGCTGTGCCTGCATGCTAGTTTTCTGTGACTCATGAACGAGGACCCCCCAATGCCTCTGTAACGGAGCACCCCAAAGTCTCCCCCCATTTAGATAAGTTGCAGTCCGGTTTTTCTGACCAAAATGCATGACCTCACACTTATCCACGTTAAACTCCACTTGCCACATTTTGGCCCACTCTCCTAACCTATCTAGATCCATTTGTAAGGTTCTTATTTCCTCAATGCAACTGACTATCCCGCCTATTTTAGTGTCACCTGCAAATTTGGGTATAGAACCCTCGATCCAAGTCATTAATATAGAATGTAAATAGTTGGGGCCCAAGGATCAGGCCCAGTGGCACCCCACTAATTACACTGTGCCATCCAAAGAAAGACCAATTTATCCCAACTCTCTGTCTTCTATCTGTCAGCCAGTCTTCTATCCAAACTAATAAGTTACCCCTAATCCCATGTGATCTAACCTTGTGAATTAACCTTCTGTGCGGCACCTTATCAAACGCCTTTCATAAGTCCAGATATACTACATCTACAGGATTCCCATTATCCAATTTGCTTACTGCATCTTCGAAGAACTCGAGCAAATTAGTCAAACATGATTTGTCTTTAATAAAACCATGCCGACTCTGATGGATAGCGTTTTGACTTTCCAAATGTCCTGATATTACTTCCTTGATAATTGATTCTAGCAATTTCCCAACAGCTGTTAAACCAACTGGTCTGTAATTTCCCACATTTTACCTCCCACCCTTTTTTTTTCCAATCCACTGGAACCTTTCCCGTGTCCGCTGACACTTTCCTTCAACACCCTAGGATGTAGGCCATCAGGCCTGGGGGACTTGGCTGCCCTCAATCTTAATAGTTTATTGAGTACCGTTTCCCTATTGATGTTGATTGTTCTACATTCCTCCCTTTCTATTACCTCTGAATTGTCTGTTCCTATAGGAATGGTACTAGCATCTCCACAATGAGGCAAAGTATTGATTTTGCATCTTTCCCATTTCTGTGTTCCCCACTATTAACTCTCTGGTTTCATCTTCCAAGGGACCAACATTCACTTCAGTGACTTTTTTCCCCTTTTATGTACTTATAGAAGCTTTTGTTATCCTTTTTGAAATTTTACACTAGTTTTCTTTCGTATTTTACCTTAGCTCTTTTTATTACTTTTTTTGTGTCACTTTGCTTATGTTTGAAAGTTTCCCAACCTTTCAGCCTGCCCCTGGCCTTTGCAATATGATATACCTTAGTTTTTGTCTTTATATTGTCCTTGACTTCCTTGTTTAGCCAGGGATGTTTTTACCCCTCTTACCATCTTTCTTCCTCACTGGGATATATTTTAGTTGTGAGGAACTGAAATGAAATGAAAATGAAAATCGCTTATTGTCACAAGTAGGCTTCAAATGAAGTTACTGTGAAAAGCCCCTAGTCGCCACATTCCGGCGCCTGTTCGGGGAGGCTGGTACGGGAATTGAACCGTGCTGCTGGCCTGCCTTGGTCTGCTTTAAAAGCCAGCTCTTTAGCCCTGTGCTAAACCAGCCCTGATACAAGAATTGAGTATCTCCTTAAACAACTGCCACTGCTCATCAGCTGTCCTACCTTTTAGCCTTCCTGCCCAGTCTATACGGGTCAAATCTGCCCTCATGCCTATGTAATTTCCTTTGTTTAATTCCAGAACTCAGGTGTGAGACTCTACTTTCTCGCCCCCAAACTGAATTTTGAATTCAACCATTCTTTGGTCACTACTCCCTAGTGGATCCTTAGCTATGAGGTCATTAATTAATCCCTCCTCATTACACAATACCAAATTCGGAGTAGCCTGCTCCCTGGTTGGTTCACCAACATACTGTTCCAAGAAACAATTTCTGATAGATTCAATGAACTCTACCTCCAGGCTACCCTTGCCAATTTGTTTCTTCCACTCTATGCACATATTAAAATCACCCATGATTATTGCTGTACCTTTCTTACACGTCCCCAGTATTTCCTGGTTTATACTGTGTCCCACTGCAGAACTATTGTTTGGGGACCTAAAGATTACTCCTACTCAATACTTTTCCCCTTTGCTATTTCTCCTTTCTACCCAGACCGATTCCACATCTTGATCAGCAGTGCTTATGTCATTCTCATTACAGCACTGATCCCCTTCCTCACCAGCAGGGCTACACCACCTCCTTTTCCTTTCAGTCTATCTTTCTGAAATACTGCGTACCCTTAGATATTCAACTCCCAGACCTGGTCTCCCTGTAACCATGTGTCAGTAATCGCCACCAAATCATACTTTGCGCTGTTAACTCATTACATTTGTTCCAAATGTTTCATACATTTAGATACAAAGCTTTTAAATTTGTTCCACTGTTAAATTTCCTTACTCTTCTATAATTCCTTGGTGCATAAAGACATTCAGCAATTCAATCCCTCACCTTTATTTTCTGGTGACCATCTGCCACATCATTAACCTGTACCCTTACCTCCTCCTTTAATTTGGGGTTTCTAATTTCCCCAACAACTGAACCCCCCTCCCCCCCCCATTCATTTAAAGCCCGATCTACAGCCCTAGTTACGCAATTTGCTAGGACTCTGATCCCAGGTGATTCAGGTGAAGACCACCCCATCGGAAGAGCTCCCTCCTTCCCCAGTACTGGTGCTAATGTCAATTAATTTAAACCCATTTCTCCCATACCAATCTTTGAGGCTCGCATTTACCTCCTTAATCTAATTGACCGTGTTCCAATTAGCAGTTCTGCTTTCCTGATCGTAGCGTCGGCGTGGGTCGAACAGGACAGATTGTTGGTGATGTGCACACCTAGGAATTTGAAGCTGTAAACCATCTCTACCTCAGTACCATTGATGCAGGCAGGCACGCATATGAAACTTCGCTTCCTGAAGTCAACGACCAGCTCCTTAGTTTTGCTGACGTTGAGGGAGAGACTGTTGTCATTACACCATGTCATTAGGTTCTCTGTCTCCCTCCTGTACTCTGACTCATCGTTGTTCGAGATCCAACCCACTACAAACATCAGCAAACATGTAGATGGAGGTGGAGCCACATTTTGCCACACAGTTGTGTATAGGGAGTGTGGTAGGGGGCTAAGTACGCAGCCTTGCGGGGCTCCGGTATTGAGGACTATCGTGGAGGAGGTGTTGTTGTTTATTTTTACTGATTGAGGTCTATGTGTCAGGAAGTCGAGGATTCAATTGCAGAGGGAGGAGCCAAGTCCTAGGTTTTAGAGTTTTATTATGAGCTTGGCTGGTTGACGGCAGAGCTGTAGTCAATGAATAGGAGTCCTTGGTGTTGAGATGCTCCAGTGATGAGTGTAAAGCCAGGGAGATAGCGTCTGCTGTGGACCGATTTTGGCGGTATGCGAATTGCAGTGGATCAAGGTATACAGAGAGTATGGAGTTGATGTGTCTCACGGCCAACATCTAGAAGCACTTCCTAATGATAGATGTCAAGGTAGTCATGGATGCACGTTGCCTGGTTCTTCTTTGGCACCTGTATGATGGTGGTCTTCTTGAAGCAGGTGGGAACTTCGGAGTTTAGGAGGGAGAGGTTGAAGATGTCCGCAAACACACTCACTATTTGGTCTGAGCAGGATCTGAGTGCAGGAACTCAGTCAGGACTCGTTGCTTACCGAGAGTTCACTTTCATGAAGGCCGATTTGACTTCGGAAGCGGTGACGGTAGAATGGGTGTGCCCAAGGCTGCTGGAGCAGTTTACAACAGCTAGTTGGTTTCCTGCTCGAAACGAGCATAGAATGCACTGAATTCATCCGGGAGGGGTGCGCTGTTGCCAGAGATTCTACTCGGCATCGTTTAGTAGCCTGTAATGTTGTTTAAGCCTTGCCACTATCGATGAGAGTCCATGTCATTAGTCTGTGACTCTAGCTTAGTCTGGTATTGTCTCTTGGCATCCCTGATGGCTTTGTGGAGGTCAAACCTAGATTTCCTATATAGGCCAGGGTCGCCTGCCTTGAATGCCTCAGACCTGACCTTCAGTAGGGAGTGAATCTCCATGTAAATCATGGTTTCCCGTTGGGGAACACACGTACTACCTTCTTTGGCACGTAATCTTCCACACACATGCTGCTGAAGTCTGTGATGGTGGTGGCATTCTCGTTTAGGTTGGCC
This sequence comes from Scyliorhinus torazame, assembly GCF_047496885.1. Classification (NCBI taxonomy): domain Eukaryota; kingdom Metazoa; phylum Chordata; class Chondrichthyes; order Carcharhiniformes; family Scyliorhinidae; genus Scyliorhinus; species Scyliorhinus torazame. The sequence continues at coordinate 164,802,179 of NC_092708.1, read as the reverse complement.
GCTGAGTTCTTGCCACTGACTCCAAGCCGTCGCTTCGGAGTTCTTCTGTTGCCTCGGACCAGCACTGCACGACCTTCTTATCGGATTCTCAGGCTTCAATTTCTGCTTGTATGCCGGGCCGGGAGAAGTCCAATTTTCCGAAGTGCGGTCGGGGGATGGATCAGTAGGCACCCTTGATGTTTGTGTAGCAGTGGTCAAGGATGTTGGCGCTCCTGGTGAGACAGGAGATGTGTTGGTAGATTTTGGCAGTACTCTTGAGATTGGCCTAGTTGAAGTCCCCAGCCACGATGAACAAGGCCTCCAGATATTCTGTTTCATTGTTATTTATAGCAGTGCATAATTAATTCATCAAGCGTCTTCTTCACTTCGTCTGGGGTGGGATGTAGACCGTTGTGATGATGGCAGAAGTGAACTCCCGCGGAAGGTAGTACGGGTAGCACTTAACATGTTCCAGGTCCGGGGAGCAGTAGTTTGCCAGGGTTGCCACGTGTGAGGACCAGCAGTTGATGAGGAGGCAAACCCGTCCACCCTTCGCTTTGCCAATGAGGTAATGTGGTCCATGTGGTGGTTTGAGAAGCCGTCAGGTTGTATGGCACAGTCCGGTGAGGCAGGGGTGAGCCATGTCTCCGTGAAAACGAGCACACCGCAATCTCTTACTTCCTTCTAAGAGGCAAGTGTAGCGCTAAGCTCATCCGCTAGTTTTCGATCGCTTGAATTTTTGCCAGGAGCATGCTCGGGAAACCGCGTTGCTCTAGTCTCACCTGCAGACCTCCACGTTTCCCTCGCTCCCTTGGTCGGCTGCTGCTTCTGGATGGTCCCGAGATCTGATGGGAGAAGTCTGACCTTGTGGAAAGCAAGGGTTGCATCTGGCGGGGTCCCGGCGATGGTTGCAATTTTAGAGTTGCCGGGGAGGGGGGGGCATGTTCGCAATCCGGTCAGACTCCGCAAGTACAGATCTATCTTTTGCCGCGTTCGGACCCTCGCATGGTGTCTCTGCAGTTTTGGGGATCTCTAGTCCGGGTTTGGGTCTCTAGCAGGGTCTTCCTGGGTCAGGTTGGGCCGGGTAATATATTCAGTTCCAGTGTTGGTGCTCTGGTCAGGCCATCCTGGAATTGGGCCTTGGAATATTACCTTTATGGTTCTGTTTTGTTAATTTAGCTCCTAGCTGTTCATACTCCCTTAGCAGAACCTCTGACTTGTTCTACCTATGTCGTTGGTACCTAAGTGGACCACAACAACTTGATCTTTACCCTCCCACTCCAAGTTCCTCTGTCACCCAGATGAGATATCCTGAACCCGAGCACCAAGTAGGCAACACAACCTTCAGGATTTGCGGACCTAGACACTGAGAACAATGTCAATGTTTCACTCTAAACCGACTAAGCTGACCTACCAGAGTGCAGGTACATCACAGAAGAGCGCAAAATCATGGAGTGCTGGGATAGCCATCATTTGGCATCAAGATCTCCCTGTGAAAGAACACATTATACCTACGAATATGGCTAAACAGGGAGAAAGTTAAAAGTGTTGTCGATCGAAGCGAAGATGAAGTTGACTCAGTAAGTGGAAATTCATGGTGGGAAGTGGAAAGTGCAAAGAAGTGGGAGATTCCTTTCCAGCATGGAAGAGGAAGAGATGGCTGCCTATTCCAGAAGCTCTGCTAGCATGGTCCAAGGCAGTCTGTGCAGAGACCATTCCCATTTCCAGTCCAATCCTTTAGGAAAGGGAAGTTGCTCTGGCAAAGAAGGTTGACCATTGATATTCAGCTGCAGCAACGGATGGCTGAACCCATTTAAGACAAGGCAAGGTCTCTTGTGTGGTAAACATTGAGGGTGCAGCGGTTACAGCCGCAACAAGATGACTGGCTCCAAAATAGTCTGTCCCACGACTTAAATGAGTATGCACCACGACTCATTTTTAACACTGATGAAACAAAACTGTTTTACTGTCTTTTCCAGAGCACTCTGATGTTCAACGGTGAAACATGTAATGGTGGAAAGCGGAACAAGGAACATATCCCTGCTATGGTCTGCGCCAACATGGATGGCACCAAAACACTTCTGCTTCTTGTGATAGGAAAGTCCAAGAAGCCGCATTGCTTCGCAAATATCAAGACATTGCTCAGACAATACAAGGCTAACCAAACCACCTGGTTGACCTCCAGCTTTCTTGAGGCATGGATCAGGAAAGTGGACAAAATGTATCCACAAAAGAAAAAGATTATCAAGATTACCCACGCCCCCTGACATCACTGGCCTCGAGCGTCAAGTTGATGTTCTTAACTCCTAACACCACAGCCTAGCTCCAAACAATGATCAGGAGTGATTAGGTACCGAAAAACCCACTACCGACGCCAACTGATCTCTCAGGTTATCAACACCATCAATAACAAGAACAATCCAACAGTTCTGAAGGCCATGTTCATGAAGAAAAAGGGAGGATGGTGACAAAAGCCACGATTGATAACTACTCCCACCATGCTCAGTGTAAACAGGTTATGGCAGTACAAGACACTGAAAGTGAGGAGCAGGATGAGGCCTACAAACCTGATGGCGAGACAGTTTTGCTCACCTGCAAGCGGCTGGAATGGAAACTCTAGCAGAGACAACGATGGAAACTTGAGCAGAAGTGGACAATGTTGCACACTGCATGATGGAACTGGCAGATGATGCCAATGTCGATGCAATACATTCCTCAACCTAGAAGCCCAAGAAGGTTGATTCCATGAAGAGGCCGATAAATGCCCACCCGCTCACCCGTCTATTTCCCTCGCTGACACCACAAAGGTCTCAGAGATGCTCCGGGATTTTGCACTGCAGCATAAAAATATCGTAGACATGTTTGACTGCATTGACGACATGGCGGACTGTGTCATCCACATCTGAAGACAGCACTCACGAAGCAGAGAAAAGTAACCGGAATTTTCCAGATCTAACCCCCGACATTTTTCAATGGAAAGCTCCGGCCTTTTGCATTATTATGAGCAAATTGAATAAAGACTTTTTCACACATTCACTGCTTAACTGTATTTTCATTTAGCATCTGAATCTGTTGTTTTTGACATGGACACATCTGTAGGCATATCAGGTTATGCTACCATGAAGCTCCACCTAACACAGATTTGGATGCAGATCCTGTGGGATTCAACTTGACGAGATTTTACTTTATAATGTGCTTTTGATTGAACCAAGTGCTTTTACACAAATGTATCTACTTTTGAAGTTTAAAGAAGGCATGAATTTCTGTTGCAGAACAATTGGTTATTCTTCACAAAATAGGCTCTCAGTTACAATGCCTGATGCTCAATCAACCCAGACATTTAAAACGGGATGAATAAAGGGTTAGAAGTGAGACTGCAGGAAGGAAAGGAAATTCAGATAGTTACAATTGAATATCGAGGAATAAAAGCTGATGGAAAATGCAAGAAATGCAACAGATGCAAGGTCAGATAGATTTCCTGCACTTGCTTGACTCACGTGGGAGGAGAGGGATAGAAGATAGTTCATGTAACGCTTGAAAATCTTCAAATTAATTTGTAAAATCCACTCAAGAGCAGTTTGTGCAAACAAGGTCTTTAGAAATGAGGCTCAGAAAGCTAAATGGGCTTTATTCATTTTTCTAACTAACCCAAAGGTAAATTGTGTTTGATTAATTTATTAAGAGTTTTCGAGAAAGTCTCAACCAGAGTGGATCGAGGGGAACCCAGTAGATGTGTTGTATTTGGACTTCCAGAAGGCGTTCGACAAGGTACCTCACAGAAGGTTACGTCATAAGATAAGAATCCATGGTGTTGGAGGTAATATATTGGCTGATGGGCAGGAAACAACAGGTGGGGATGAGGAGTTCTTTTTCAGGTTGGAGGCCTGAACCAGTGGGGTGCCACAGGGATCAGTGCTGGGACCACAACTGTTTACAATTTACAATAATGAATTGGAGGAAGGAAGCAAATGTATGGCAGCCAAATTTGAAGACAACACAAACATAGATGGAAAGGTAAGTTGCAAGAGCGATTCAGACATAGAATTTCATACAATTTACCGTGCAGAAGGAGGCCACTCGACCCATCAAGTCTGCACCGACTCCTGGTGCACCCTAACATGAACGAGCACCCTACCCAAGCCCATACCTCCACCCTATCCCCACAACCCAGTAACCCCACTCAACACTAAGGGCAATTTTGGACACTAAGGACAATTTAGCATGGCCAATCCACCTAACCTGCACATCTTTGGACTGTGGGAGGAAACCGGAGCACCTGGAAGAAACCCACGCACACACGGGGAGAACGTGTAGACTCCGCACAGGCAGTGACCCAAGCTGGGAATCGAACCTGGGACTCTGGAGCTGTGAAGCAATTATGCTAATCACTATGCTACCGTGCTGCCCATGGAATGAGACATCTTGGAATGAGATATTGACAGGTTAAGTAAGTGAGCAAAAAGTTGGCAAATGAAGTATAATGTGGGAAAATGTGAAGTTGTTTGTTTTGGAAGGGAGAACAAAAGAACAGAGTATTATTTAAATGGAGCAAACTGCAGAAAGCTGCAACACAAAGGTATTTGGGGTACTTGTGCACGAAACACAGAAAGTTAGCACAGAGGTGCAGCAGGTAATCAGGAAGGCAAATGGAATGTTGGTCTTTATTTCTAGGGGGCTGGAATATAAGAATAGGGAGGTTTTGTTGCAACTGTACAAGATACTGGTACAGTCACATCTGGAATACTGTGAGCAGTTTTGGTCCCCTTATTCAAGGAAAGATATGATTTCATTGGAGGAAGTTCACAGAAGGTTCACTAGGATGATTCCCGGTATGGAGAGATTGTCTCGAGTAAAGGTTACACAGGTTGGGACTCTACTCATTGGAATTTAGAAGAATAAGAAATGATCTCATTGAAACATATAGGATCTTAAGCGGTTTGACATGGTAAATGTGGAGAGGATGTTTCATAGAATCTGTAGTGCAGGAGATTCGATCCATCAAGTCTGCACCGGCCCTTGGAAAGAACACCCGCATACCTCCACCCTACCCTATAACCGAACCTAACCTTTTGGACACTAAGGGGCAATTTAGCATGGCCAATCCATCTATTGTATTCTCCTCATGAGAGAGTCGAGGGCCAGAGGACATAGTCTCAGAATGAAGGAGTGCCAATTAAGACTGAGATGAGGAGGAATTTCTTCTGGCTATTAACAATGGTGAATGTACTTTGCAGTCTTTATTACTATATTCTTGATAGTTTATTTGGAACAGTTCCGTTCAATTGTTCTACAGAATAGATTGGAACTGGATCTTCAACAAAAGATGTGCTTTTAACATTTAAAATCTTGCCCTGTATTATGATGTGAAAGGCATGGAACTGGAATAAAGATCAGAAAACTGATCAAATCAATAATTCCATATGCATCACGACTTGTGATATGTTTATGAAGCTCCTACACTTGATTGTAAAGCTTTCACTGTCACATGGTGTACTGGACTTTGTCTAGTAGCTGATGGCTGAGAGCACCTTCCCTTTGGACTTTCTAAGTGAACTAGCTCACAAGGAGCTATTTTCATTTATCGTATTTCCTGAATTAACTATCTAAAGGATAAAAAAAGTTTTTTTTTTTTTACTCCTCAACTTTTTAAACAGCAGGATCTATAACCTTGGATTCACCAATTCAGAGCGATCTAACTTCTGAATAACTTACCCAAGTCCAGTGACAGTACTATATTATAATAAGAATCCAATATAGGAGAAAAGATTAAAATAAATGTTTTTCTCCTGATGCACTGACTGGGAATGTCGGTGATAACTGAAAACATGGCCCAACGTATATCTGAGCTTTGCAGCTCACCTCCAAAGTCTTAAATGTTTTTATGTTGACATGAAGCATAAGTACCTCTTCCCTCCCAAGAGTCAAAGGCATCCATCATTTTCTTCAGCTCACCAGCTGAGTAGTAGCTCCATATGTATTGAAGATTGTTCCCAGCTTCCCTGCAAAGGAGGAAAGAAACAAAGAAATATGAAGCAAGATTAATGCAAGAACACAATTAGATATTCAATGTGTAACTCACAACAGTTTAAAAGTTGTAACCATTTTTGAAGATTGTAGTTTATATTTTCCTTGATATTTCTATTGCCTTACAAGTATATAGATTGGTATAAAAGTTGTCAAGAAGGCAGATGTTGAGATGAACGAGAGTGCAGTTTAAAAAGAACATTGATTTCTCTCACAAACTGAGGCTATAATGTCTGGGACAGTTTGATAAGTTTGGGGAGGAAATAAAGTATAACGAATGGTGCAGGACATAAATAGAATGAAAAATCTGAATCTTGCGCATACAAATTTTCTCATGCTTCAGTGCTGAATTCCGAAGGTCCATCAAAATTAAACTGACTCAAAGTGGGCCAATTAAAATAAAAGTTCATAAGCTACAAGCTCACAAGGAGCTATTTTCATTTATCGTATTTCCTGTATTAACTATCTAAAGGATAAAAAAGTTTTTTTTACTCCTCAACTTTTTAAACAGCAGGATCTATAACCTTGGATTCACCAATTCAGAGCGATCTGACTTCTGAGGAACTTAGGAAGCTTTTTAAGAATTTTGTACAAAGTATTCAAAAATGAATCCTCTCAAGACTTAACTCTCACTTTTCTTATTGTAGTAACTTGGCTCCATGGGTTAGGTACAAACAACAAATGTTTATTTATACAACATGCTAGTTACATAGTACAGCCTCAAGGTTACCATTTGCCTCCTGGATCAAACGGAGCAAAAGCCCACGCTCTGCTCGGCAATTCCACACGTTAGGTAGATTGGACAAATGGATCACATGACTCTTCAGAAGATCGCCCCTTAAAGAGGCCAGCTACTACATCCCTCCCCGTCTAAGTTCTTTAATATACAGAATGGTAGTTAACCTATACAGTCCCCCATAATTCCTCGTAGAGTGGCAAACTCCATCATCGAGTGCTTCTGTCGGGGTACTTTCTGTAGAAACTGTTACACACGGCCTTTCTTCTGGAACTGAGGTGTCAACCTCCTCTGTTTCAGTCGGAACAATACTCTTGCCTGTCACAGGCTGATTGGAAATTTCACTTCTTGGGTCGCCACAACACCTGCGGGTGGCAACAACGAATCAGGCTGTAACACTCTGGGACAACTCACGACCACTCAGATGGTCCATATGTTTCCTCACTTCATAAGGTAACAGTCCTGTCTTGGCCACAACAATTCCTGGAACCCAGCTTGGACCACTCCTGAAATTTCTCACATAAACGATCTATTTCAAACGTTCTTGCATCTTTAGTTGAGTCATGGTTCCTTTGCATCCGTGGAATGACCAGGTCAACCATGGGTGTGAGTCCATATAGATTATGTTGGACCATTTTGGTTTCATTGTCTTGCTTCTACCCTCCCTGCTAAATTTGAAAATACCAGGCTTAGTCTGGTCCTTATGTTGGCCCATCCATGGTTCTGCCAGAGATACACACGTGGTCGAATGCGGGGTGATCCTGTACACTACCAGGAACTGAGCTATTTTTGTTTCCAAAAATGTAGCTGGTTGTTTCTTTAAGTCGGCCTTGAAAGTTTGGACTGCCCGCTCAGCCAGCCCATTGGATGAGGGAAGATACGATGCAGTTCTGACATGCTTTCTCCCATTGGAAGACATGAACCTTTGAAATTCGGCACTTGTAAAAGCCATTCCGTTATCTGATATGAGTAGTTCAGGTAAACCATGGAGCGCAAAAGATTGGCGAAGCTTCCCGACTGTGACACGTACGATTGTGGAATTCACCTCAAATACTTCCAGCCACTTGGAGTGGGTGTCTACCAACAGTAGAAACAACTCGATAAAAAATGATCCTACATAATCTATGTAGGACTCACACCCATGGCTGACCTGGTCATGGCAATGGGCTGTGGCAGGTAACTGCTACTGATCACAGTGCTTCACTAATAGCTCGGATATTGGCATCGATGCCTGGCCACTAAACATAGCTTTTGGTGGGCATCTTCATTTTAGACATGTTCGGATGGGCACTATGCAACTCTGCAGGGAGAAATTCCACCCCCTGCACTGGGACAATTATTCTTGCTCCCCATAGGATGATGCAGTCAGCTAAGCTCATCTTTCCAAATGTGGTATGGCTTCACGTCTTCAGAAATCCTCTCATCCTGCTAATCTACTGATATTTTGTGTCTTATGTTTGATAACAGTGAGTCTCTGCTCGGACTCGACTTTCTGCAACAAAGCAAAGGGCACAAGTTTAACCCTGAAAAAAGTTGGGGTGGCTTCTGGGTCTACGAGAAGTTTTGCATTTACGCAGTTGATTTCCGAGTTCATTCTGAAAAACATCCTGATACTTGCAGATTACTTCATTCTAAATATTTCCGACCAATTGAGTTTCATTTCTTGGAGCCAGTCACAGCCCATTAGACTAGGTCCTTAGCCAGATGCCACGGTTCATGGAAATTGGATAGTTTACTGTGCATAGCTCACAGGTTTTTCTATCACCCCAAACATCTTAATGGTGCCCCCCATGAAGGTAGCCTGTCTGGTTGATGTGTTCTGCAACCTCAGGGGCTGAACCTCTTCTTGAAGCTATCTTTAGTCTGCTCCCATTCTATGGTAGCAGCCGCTCCGTGTCAACTTCCATTCTTAATGGTCTGCTATTGACCAATAACACTATTGTAACAAGGGCTATGTTTTCACGTTATTCATCTGCAGAATGTTCTGATCACTCGTAGAAAAATCTTCAACACTATGTGCTGATGCAGAACTGCTCACTCTATTGCTCCTCGGCAGACTCTGCTTAAATCTTGCATCTGTGCCTCAAATGGCCCTTCCAGTTGCATGCGAAGCATTCTGCTTCCTTGCATCTGCAAATCTCTGGGAGGGATTTCCCCCACACCTATAACATCTGTATCTATCCCATGCTGTCGATTCATTTTCCTCAATCTTCTAATTATACCAACTTCTGTATTTGCTTCTCGATTTAAAATGGAGTCTTTGCTTTGGAAACCATTGCTGTCTGCAGCTTCCCACCCTAACTGGTAGATCATGTCATTATGTCCGTTCTGAAGTTCCTGGGCATCCTTTGCAGCGCTCTCCATTGCTAACGTTATTTACATCGCTTTTTTAAAATCACAGTTTCTACCAGCAACTTCCTCTGTATGGCCTCATTATTGACTCCACAAGCTAAGTGATCCCTCAGCATCTCACATAATGTTGTCCTGAAGTCACATTGTTCGCAATTTTCCGAGGCCTTGCTATGTAGGTTCAATGGTCCTCCCTGGGGCCCTCTCCGTGGAATTGAATTTAAATTGTTGCAGAATCACAGAGGGATTTGGGTGGTAGTGCCCTTTTACTAGATCCATGATCTTTATAAAGGAGCTTGTATCGAGGGTGTTTAGGGACGTTAGGCTATGGGTTAAATTATAGGTTTGGGTCCTACACGTGCTGAACAATATAATCTTCTTCTTCCCGCTTCCTCAACTCCATTTGCTCTGAAGAAAAATTCTAATCGCTCAACATACCGCACACAATCTTCAGCAGAGGTGTCAAAGGGATCCACTCTACCAAATACAAGTATTTCTGTCGCTCTCTTCTACTTCACAAGCTTGACTTCGACTGGAAGCTGGTTATCTTGCAATTACTGCTTTTTTTACCCCGTCGCCAAATTGGTTCCACCAGTCAAGTACAAACAATGAACATTTATTTATAATCTTTATTGTCACAAGGAGGCTTACATTAACACTGCAATGAAGTCACTGTGAAAATTCCCATGTCACCACACTCAGGCACCTGTTCGGGTACGGAAAGGGAGAATTCAGACAGTCCAATTCACCTAACGAGCACATTTTTCAAGACTCGTGGGACGAAACCGGAGCACCCGGAAGAAACCCACGCAGATATGGGAAGTGACCCAAGCGGGAATTGAACCCAGGACCCTGGCGCTGTGAAGCAACAGTGCTAACCACTGTGCTGCCCATGTATACAACATGCTATTTACAGAGTAGTGCAGCCTTGATACTGCCAGTCTCCCTCCTGATTCGAACGGAGCAGAAGCCCATGCTGCTCTGTTCCGTGATTCCAAGCGCTAGGTACTGACTGGACGAGGTTACATGACCCCTCAGAAGATCGCCCCTTAAAGAGGCCAGCTACTACACTTACCCTTCCCTTCCCACTGGTAGAAACAACACTATTGACTTTTCAGAGGGGCATTGGAGCAGGGGAATTGTCCATCAGAAGTTCAACTTCTCTGGCAATTCCCACTGAGTCATTATATTGGGACTGACAAAGGGTCCCATAGTTTATCATAAGGGGTACGTCTGCTCTCCAACTATTTGAAGACCCCAAGATTTGGACCATTATCGACTGAACATTTGCATTCTATAACATACAATTCTTATATATTGATCATTCATAAAGTATGAACAAAGAAATGTTAATTGTGATGTTAGGTTTAACTGCGGCGGCTGGTGAGGGTACCAACAAGAGAGAAAACCATGTCCTATAGTCCTAGTACTCACCTTGCCACAGACGCATCTGGCAATGGCAGCATTAATAGAAGTGACCATCTCACACTCCTTGAGAAGACAATGCCCCGCCTTCCTCTTGATGATACCCTCCATTGTCTTGTACAACGCTACCACCATTCTAAATGGGATAGTGTAGCCACTTAAAATGGCTAACTCCCGATTTAAAATGGCGAACTGCAAAGGCTGATGGGAAAGTCAGCCAACAGGACACAAACGAGCAGCTGCAGGTTGACTGTGTATTTACCTCTGGAAAGGCCAGACAAGATCGATACCAGCAACCATCAGCATAACAAAACACCAGCCATCTGCATACTAATGAGCAATCCCCGGGAACAATGAGCAACATTTAGACACATAAAGCAAAACCTGACTCTTTGGCGCCAGCAGAAGCCTGCACAAAAGGTGAACGACCACCTCAGGACAGCCCATCGATCAGGGAACCACTCCAGCATTGGAGAAAATCGAACCAAGTGATTGGGACAAAGTCCAATCACTTGGAACCAGGTACAGGGTCCGCCCCGAAAGGCTGGAAGCCCCTGGGGACTATAAGAATAAAGCCCAAGTTCAAATCGTTCTTCTTGACCGGGTCACTCAGCAACGCGAACCAACCCTTGACAGTGACCGGTTTAGCCGCCGCCGATATCCAGTAAGTCTTACTTCAACGCTCGCTACGAGATAGGCGCTCCTAGCTACCAATCTGTACCAACTTCGAATCCCGCAGACTCAGAACCCGAACGAAAGGCCATTTGTTATCCCTGACCTGGTGGGCCAGTTCCAAGTTAAGTATTGGCCTGTTAGCTGTAGAAGTAGCTTAGACGTAGAATTTGTACATGAGTAGTGATTACTGTGTATAATAAATGTGCTTTGATTTAAATCTTACTAAGCGGTGTATTGGATTATTGATCATTACTCGGACTTGAACCACGTGGCGGTATCATAAAGATACCTGGCGACTCAAGAGCAAAGGTGATAAAACAGAGCAATTAAACTAAGGCAAAAGTTAGCAACATTATTTGGCGACATCCTGACGGGACCCGATCTAGAAGTGGAAAATCACTCCGGGAGAACCCAAGAATTTGAATTAGAGATCCAATTGGAAACAGAAAACCACAAGTGTTCAAGCAGTTCTGATCAATACTCATAATTCGGAAGTGTGTTTATGCATGCGTAACTAACAGGGCGATAAGGTAAAACTGATAGATTTTTTGTTGCGACAAAACTGACGGAAGTTTGTATATCGGAAAGTAGCGAAAGCCGTACCCGTATTTACAGCACCGCCTTAGCTCCCCTGTTCCAAATTTAAAAGAAGCATTCGGATAGGAAAAGTGGCAATGCAGTGCCTAATGAACCCCGAGGAATTTGTGGTCGCTGCGACCAGCAGCAGTAGAGTGGGACAATGTCCCATTTGGGAGGAAGAGATCAGGAAATATCTCAAAGGGAAAGGATGGCCCCTTTGGAATGAATTCTGTGACAACGAGGAATCAGGTCCCGGGAGGATAGGACATACTTGGTGGGAGAACCTGAGCGAGATCCACAAAAAGAGCTTAGGGAAAGCTCGCAAGCCGATGGCAATCGTGTCCTGCTTGGCACAATTGCGAAGCACAGAGGAGGTCGTTAGGACGCTCTGGAAAGAAGTTGAGGGCATACATCGGATGAGTAAGGTCGATGTAAGCGAGGTAGAAAATGAGAATTTAGACTTGAGAAGGAAATTGGCAGCAAAAGATGGAGAGGTGGATGACGTCAAAAGGGCTCACCAGTCTTGTCTGGCGCACTTAAGCAGCTTCCAGTCTCAATACGAAAAGGCCTATCAGGACACGCAACGTGCAGTCCTGGCACGAGAAGAAATGGCAAAATAGGTAGAGGCATTACAAAAACAGTGTAGTGACCTCAAGGCAGCATTAAGAGCACTCCATGCTGCCACCACAGAACAAAGACAAAGCACATTAGACCACGCAAAGTGCCGGAAGCAGGTTGCAGAGCTGCAATCACTGCTTTCTGTTCAAAAAGGTTTTCAGGAAACCTTTGGAGAAAGATTAGATCAGGAAGACGGCCCTGATTGGGAAGAATTGAATGAAACAGCGCGGGGATATGTTCAGGGAATATGTGCGCAGAGAAAGCCACAAAAGAGAAAAGCGCCCCAACCCCCCCACACAGCAGATTGTTCAAGCTCCAATGAACCCAGTAACCACCCACCGCACAGCCACATCGGACGATGCGGAATTTCTATATTCCACCCCCTTAAGTGACCCAATTACGGGACGCGTGCGATAAGATCACACCGTTCCTCCCCACCTCAGACCCCCACCATTTCTTTGCCACAGTTAAACATCAGGCGACCATGTACGGCGAGAGCATGTAAAGCTCACCGTTTTAAGTTTAGACCCGTCAATAGCATCAGCCCTTCCCGACCCACAGAACGTAGGAGGAGGCACCCTTGCAGAAATGAATACCGCGATCCTGGATGCGATCGTGTACAACAGGGGTGACCCCGTAGGAGGCCTCAATAAGTGCAGCCAGGAAAAGACAGAACACCCCACAGCGTTTGCTGGACGCCTGTGGATTTATTTCACAGCAGTTTTTGGAAATTTAGAACGTGCCCATTTGTCCCAAGATGGTGTGGCCAAATGGACCCGCACCCTTATCTCCCATGCCACATAGGCAGGACAAAAAGCCTGTACGAATTATGACCCCTCAGAGGAAGCCCACAATGAGAAATGGGTTTTAAAAAGATTGTCCCGCACCTGGGAGCAGTCTGTACAAAGCAAACCCGCAGTTAAAAATCCCGAAGAACAGCAGGCAGAAGCAGACAAACCCGCAGTTAGGGAACCCGAGGAAGAGCAGGCAGACATGCATCCAGTTAAAGCGCACCAGAACCCCGCATGGGTAAACGAAGGAAGCAACAGCCCCCCCCCCCCCCCCCCCCCCCCCCCCCCAGAAACCACCGGAATGTAATAATTGCAGACAATTAGGACATTATGCACGAGAATGTCAAGCCCCCCTGAAACTGCAACAGGATCAGCCCACAAATGCCCCCCGAACCAGCGAAGACACCAACAGCCCCGACTCCCCCACCCAGGCAACCATACCCAAGGGAACAATGCACCGAAGAGCCTGTTCCACGTTATGTGCCCCAGGGGTCATGTTACAACTGTGGGCAGCCAGGACACTTCGCCCGAGATTGCAGGAGACCCCCACCAGCTAGACTAGCCCCCAGATATGAAAGAGAACACCACCCACAGCAGCTACAAGGTCCCAGCTGCCCCATGCAAACTGTGAGCGCTTATCCACCACTTCTCATGGCAGCGTTACCTCAGCAAGGCCACTTCATTTTTGTTTCACTCCTCCTTCCTCTCTTCTTCGGTCACGCTGCACTCCCTCCATATGCTAGTTACACCCCAGCCCAAATGTGATTTACGATGTCCCGTATTCTGATGGGACCTGCAGAATGTTTTATGTTGTTTGTAAGTTTGTTAAATGTTGTATGTCCGACAGGAGAATTGTTTCTCACTGCCCCACGCCTATTCGGCCGAAACCTCTTGAGGACTTGCCTACAGAGACTCACCATTGCCAGACACTAGTTCAGCAGAAACATCTGAGAGCTTGTCTGTAGAGCCTGGTTAAGGAACCAGACGCCCGTTCGTAACTGCCCTTCTGGTTCGAAGGTAGAACCACTACGGCAGCCCCACCACGATGACTACATTTTTTGCCCGTTCTTGTTGGTTGCTCAGGCAGTGGAGAAACGGCTTGGGACCCGCCCTGCCTGGGAACCCCCCCTCTGGTCAACTACGCTCAGGTAGGAGAGATACGGCATTGGTAGCCGTCCTACCCGGTGACTCCATCCAACTCTTACCCTTCGCGGCCCATACGCACCTCATTTTGGCACTTTCAGTTCAAAAAGTTTTGTTTTGTTTAGGCGACCTTTAGGTTGCAAACCACATGCTATTTACATCCTGAACCCTTTGGATGGTAAATTGCACAGTCTGCGAGACTGCTCGCACTGGTTCATTATTGGGAAGTGTGTCTTGTCATAAAATTCGATTTTTGAAAAAGAAAATGAGGGAGTCACACATAGTGACCAATTATAAAGGGAGTAATTGGCACTAAAGGACAGACACACTATCGTACAAGATATTAAACAAAGATAGTTACAGACACTATGCTTGTTTCCACAGAACTCCAGAAGCTCCTGGACCGGAGAAGAGAAGAAAGAAAAGGAAAGAGAAGAGCCATGAGGACTTCCTCCACATGGATCAGCATCATATTTATGGACATTTGGTTGCGAGTGAACGGGAACCCCATGACTTCAAGCCCCCCCAGCCGTTAATGTTTCACTTCCCCACAGTACCCAGAGCCCAGTCACCAGCGACACCACATCATCTTGGTGTGCCAGGTTTATAACCTGGTACTCTCTGTCCTATGTAATAGCAACATGACTGGTATTAGCGATACTCTGCTGCATAGTGCAGACTATGCGTCTACGGAAATGGGGAAGGAGAGCCTACCGCGCTCGAACCCCGGTATATAGGATCAGATCCCCTATGTTCGGATACGACCAGACCCCCAACCCCCGCGATCTATAATAAAGAGCATTCACTTGCGTTTATTGTAAATAAAGAAATGTAAAGAACTGTTCATGAGCAAATTGTACGATCCTGAGCTTGACTGCCAAGCCAGGAAGACTGATGTATAAAATGCTATGATTTTATTTGTATGGTTGAGGAAGTTAGGATGATGAAATGTTTAAGTGAGTGTAGTGTATTAAGAATAGTTAGAGGTTCCCAGTTTATTGTTTTGTAATGCATGTCCCTGTTTGACATAGCGCCCTTGGAATTGTTAGTTAAAATTTTTTTGCATAGCTATGGTCAGTGCAGAGGCCATGAAGGAAGTGTCCCCCCCAGGTCAGGGAATGGAAAGCAACATTGTTATGTGATCCTTCACGCTTCACGTTAGGATCACAAGGAGGGAATGTAGCCACTTAAAATGGCTAACTCCCGATTTAAAATGGCTAACTCCCAATTTAAAATGGCGAACGGCAAAGGCTGATGGGAAAGTCAGCCAACAGGACACAAACGAGCAGCTGCAGGTTGACTGTGTATTTACCTCTGGAAAGGCCAGACAAGATCGATAACAGCAACCATCAGCATAACAAAACACCAGCCATCTGCATACTAATGAGCAATCCCCGGGAAAAATGAGCAACATTTAGACACATAAAGCAAAACCAGACTCTTTGGCGCCAGCAGAAGCCTACACAAAAGGAGGTGAACGACCACCTCAGGACCGCCAATCGATCAGGGAACCACTCCAGCATTGGAGAAAATCGAACCAAGTGAATGGGACAAAGTCCAATCACTTGGAACCAGGTACAGGGTCCGCCCCGAAAGGCTGGAAGCCCCTGGGGACTATAAGAATCAAGCCCAAGTTCAAATCGTTCTTCTTGACCGGGTCACTCAGCAACGCGAACCAACCCTTGACAGTGGCCGGTTTAGCCGCCGCCGATATCCAGTAAGTCTTACTTCAACGCTCGCTACGAGATAGGCGCTCCTAGCTACCAATTTGTACCAACTTCGAATCCCGCAGGCTCAGAACCCGAACGAAAGGCCATTTGTTTCCCTGACCTGGTGGGCCAGTTCCAAGTTAAGTATTGGCCTGTTAGCTGTAGAAGTAGCTTAGACGTAGAATTTGTACATGAATAGTGATTACTGTGTATAATAAATGTGCTTTGATTTGAATCTTACTAAGCGGTGTATTGGATTATTGATCATTACTCGGACTTGAACCACGTGGTGGTATCATAAAGATACCTGGCGACTCAAGAGCAAAGGTGATAAAACAGAGCAATTAAACTAAGGCAAAAGTTAGCAACAATAGATTTAGAACAGATCTAGTAACTCAAAACATGATTCCCACGAGAAGCTATGAGTCATCACCAGCAGAACTGTATTCAACCACAAATCTGTAACCTCATGGCCTGGTATATCAGTCACTTTATCATTAACATCAAGTTCAAGTTTGAGGCTCAAGCCTCGTTCAATGAAAAGTGCAGGAAAGCATGCCAGGAGCAGCAGCTGGCATACCGAAAAATGAGGTGTCAGCCTGGTGAAGCTGTAATACAGGTCTACTTGCATGCCGAACAGTGGAAACAGAATGCTAAAAGGCAGGGTTAAGTAATCCCACAACTGACAGGTCAGATCTAAACTCCACAATACTGCCACATTCAGTGATGAATGATAGTAAACAACTAAACAATGAACGGCTCCACAAATGATGGTAGAGCCCATCATACTAGTGTAAAATATAAGGCTGAAGCACCTGCAATCATCTTCAGCCCGAGATGCTGAGTGGATGATCGATCCAGCCTCCTTCTGAGGTCCCCAGCACCATGGTCTTCAGCCAATTCAATTCACTCCACGTGATAGCAGGAAACGTCTGAAGGCACTAGATATTGCAAAGATTATGGACCCCGACAACAGTCCAGCAATAGCACTGAAGACTTCTGCTCCAGAGCTAGCTCTACCCCATGGCAAGTGGCTCCAGTACAGTTACAGCACTGGCATCTACACAATGTGGAAAATTGCCCAGGTTGTCCTGTGCACAAAAAGCAGGCAAATCCAACCTGGCCAATTACTACACCATTGGTCTACTCCAGATCACCAAAGTGATGGAGGGTGATTGTCAACTGTACTATCAAGTGGCACTAACACAGCAATAACTTGCTCACTGATGCTCAGTTTAAGCTTTTTGGTTCTACCAGGACCACTTGACTTCTTGACCTCATGACAGTCTTGGTGCAAACATGGGCAAAAGAGCTGAACACATGAGGTGAGGCAAGTGACTGCCCTTAATATCAAAGCAGCATTTGACCAACTGTGACATCAAGGAGCCCTAGCAAAACAGAAGGCAATGGAATCAGGGGAAATTCGCTACTGGCTGGAGTCATACCTAGTACAAAGGTTGCAGTTACTGAATGTCAAAGTAGTTCCTCAAAACAGCGTCCTAAGCTCAACCATCTTCAGCTGTTTCATCCATGGCCGTCCTGCCATAAAGTCAGAAATGGAGATGCCTGCTAATTGCACAATGTTCAGCACTATTCAAAACTCCTCAGATACTAAAGCAGGCTGTGTCAATTGTTATGGCCACATGAGAAGGGGTATATGACTCACCGATCTTCCCATTCCAAGTCTGACTCTAACAGGGTTTTTTTGAAGGATTTAGAACGATTTATAATAATAATAATAGCTTATTGTCACAAGTCGGCTTCAATGAAGTTACTGTGAAAAGCCCCTAGTCGCCACATTGCAGCGCCTGTTCGGGGAGGCCGGTACGGGAATTGAACCCATGCTGCTGCATTGTTCTGCATTACAAGCCAGCTGTTTAGACCACTGTGCTAAACCAGCCTCTAACAAATTTTCTCAACATGTGTTTAACCATATAAGTACTGACTGCAAAGAAACGAGTCTGACAAACTAATGCTGGCCTCGTCAGTGAATCCCACATCCTTTGAAATAATTCTTCAAAACTTTATCATTGATGAATTGAAGAAAAGGAACTAATTCACTTGTTGATTTATGGTGGTTAACAGTGGAAATCATAATCAACAAACATACAAAAAGTGTCATATGGCACAAGACCTACTGATCCATCAAACTCTCCAACAGAATTATGACATTCTCAATTAAAACAAGAAATACTTTGGCAGCTCAGCTTAACCAATGAAGGTACACATTTGCTAATATGAGAATTTTTCATAGGATGACTGAGCTCAATAGACTCTGAATCAACTAATATAACTTGGCTCGGAGAGCTAAATTTTAATATCTGGTAATTGCTAGACACAGATTGGCAGTAAAATCCCCAAAAGTTTTTTGGCAAGGAATTCAGGAGGCAGGATTCCACTAGTGTCTTGTGATTAATATAATTTACCAATCCCAATATTCTTCATGCAAAATGTCAGAGATCAAACAAGACATGCACTGCAAAGTGGAAAACTTTACATCTTATATACAATAAATGGTTGCCAGATCACCCACTTTTACCTCTTATAGATACTTCTACTTTTCATCCTGCCTCCCAGCTGCTTTTCAATGGCTCCGATCCCCTCAGTCTTTGATGCAAATACTCCGAGGATCTTGCTCTCACAACTGGCACCACAAGTATTGAGATAGTGCAGGATCCACACCGTGGGGTTTGTGCAGATTAAACCATAGGAGTCACATATGTCGGTCAATGCCTATATTCAATAAGTAGAACAATAACAAAAGAAACCATTGATTATTTGATATGATTGATGTAACTGCTTTAACTATACTTATCTTCCTATGGAGTGGTATTGAGATACATAAAAACTAATTTTTAAATTAGGCCATTATTGACAGTTTTCTTAGCCCCACAATGAAATTTCACTGTACTGCTAAATTGCATATGTAATACACCAGCTGACAGTGGCTTCTGATAGCAACATATTGCAAAAATTATAATCCCAAATCTAACTATACCATTGTAAAATATAGGATCAGAAGACACTATATTTCAATTTACCTCACTTCAATTGTAATTTTGAATAACAGAAGTGTCAAATGGATAGTGGTCAAGAGTTTTGTAAACAGTTGATTTGAGTTTCCGTTTTGGGCTAAATCAAAACATTACACCCAAATTGTGCTTGAAGTTGAGTTGGTGAGGTTACAGTTCCAAGTTTCTGCTAAAATGTATTTGCATAATCATAAGTATTATTTTTGGGGGGAACCAATGCAATCAAGCATTGTAAAATTATTCCTTTATTTTCCTATTCCTTGATGTTTTGATGATGGGAAAATTGAATTTTCAACCAGTACAAAAGGTTACACGATCACAAATGATTTTGGACATAGCCCACTTATGCTTACAATTCCCAATCTTCTGTGCTGGTTCGGCCACTCACTGGAATCAGAATGCAAAACTTGCCTAACTGAGCAGAAGCTCTACCCCAATATCCCATTGCCCAACTAAAATAAAAGTGTGAGGAAAGGAATAGGGTTCTCAAAAATAACACTGCTCTCAGTGATTAATAATTTTATTGTTGAAGCCTACAAGTGGTCACTAATGAATTGCCCTTTTTCTCACCGGGTAACCTCAACTTTTAGGATAAAACATTATAAAGTTGATTCATCTTAAAAATATCCCTTATCCCTTCTTGAATTGTTCATACAACCAATCTAGATCTTGTTTTTAAGATGTGTGTTAGAATAATTGTGGAAGTAAATCCGGTGCACACATATGGCAGTAACCACAGCGGCCACTCCGTGATTTAATTATAAAAGACCAATCTGAAATGAACATTGAGCAGGGTGGTAGGGTTGCACCCAGAGTGATTACTCATACAATATGCAGGAATAAGTTATAAGTTCACTGCAGTAAAGGATGCAACATGAATGGTTCATAGTTATTTTACAACACAGAATCAGATTCCAATCTGAGAAATACAAGCCATGAGAAAAAAACTATTTTTTGGAAAAAAATAAAAGCAGTCGTCGCCACTTTTCCAATTTTCTCCAAGACACTACCTCCCTCCAACTATACAGTTATGTGAATGTCAGATAATCTTTGATGACACAAACTATTAATCTGAATAGTCAAAGTGTCACGGTCCTCTATGACCACAGAGAAGTGTCAAACCCAAGGCCAATCAATCTTTGCTTCATCAAATGTTACATGCAACTTAAAGGTTTCTGGATAATAATGATCCAACTAAACTCTGGCCAGTTTTTCCCTTCCTACTCAATGTCCTATTGCAGTGCGAGCTGAGATCAGTTAATTTTAGAATAAAACCTGGATTCTGCTGGTCTGCATGGCCCAGTTACACCAGTAGAAAGAAAGAATCTGTACTTACATGGTGCTTTCACAAATGTCAGGACATCCTAAAGAACTTCATAGCCAATTAAATAGTTTCAGAAGGATAATCACTATACTGTAGGAAACATGGTGGCCAATTTTGCACACATCAAGGTCTCACATATAGTAGTGAGGTAATGACCCGAGATAAATATTGGCCAGGACATTGGGGTGAACTCCCATGCTCTTCTCCAAATAGTACGATAGAGTTTTTTTGATGTCCATCTTAGAGGATGAGGCTTCAGCTTCATCTGAAAGATAGCACTTCCAACAGTATAGCACATTCAACAGTACAGTACTCCCAACAGTACTGCACCAAAAGATTAATCAATATTATGACAAGTCTTTAGACTGGGACCTAAACCCACAGCCTTTTGACTCGGAGGCAAAAGTGTTACAACTGAGCCAAGGTCAATACTTGATAAACTTGCAGAGCTGCCAAGGAAGATCAAAAATCTAAGAATATTACTGGAAGGTGTTGTTTGGTCTGACAGAGTTAAGCTTGTTATACACTAGCTTCAATAAAATTGAAAATCTTTCAACATTGTTGTTTTCCAGGAAGGAAAATAACTCAGTAACAGGTGATTTAGAAAGAATTTGTCATCAATGAAGATCATAAAGAAAAGCTTTCATGATCGATTGTCAAAATAATGTTCAACACCGTTCTCCCCATAGAATCCCTACAGTGCAGAAGGCGGCCATTCGGCCCAATGAGTCTGCACCAACCCTCTGAAAGTGCACCCCACCCATCCCCACCTATAATAATAATCTTTAATAGTGTCACATAAAGGCTTACATTAACACTGCAATGAAGTTACTGCACTTCTTTGGACACAAGGGGCAATTTAGCATGGTCAATCCACCTGACTGCCACATTTGGATTGTCATTTATTTTCACTAGGTTTCAGAATTTAAAAAAAAAAAGCCTTATCTCTTTCATAGATCCCTACAGTGCAGGGGGGCATTTGGCCCATTGAGTCTATACCAACCCTCCAAAAGAACACTCTCCCCCGGTCCACACCATCCGATCCCCATAACCTAACCTGCACACCCCTGGACCCCGACAGGCAATTTAGCACGGCCAATTCACCTAACCTGCACATCTTTGAACTGTGGAAAGAAGCACCCGGAGGAAACCTACGCAGACACGGGGAGAATGTGCAGACTCCGCACAGACAGTGACCCAAGCTGGGAATCAAACTCAGGTCCCTGGCCCTGTGAGGCAGCTGTGCTAACTATTGTGCCATTGTGGCATTATAAAACAAATGACAAATTTCTGAGTAAACTTTGAGACAAACGTTACAAACCTTTTTGATTTCAATATTAGATCGGGAGCAATGTCTCTCCATCTCACTCGACAAATAGTCAGTCAAACTGTAGGGATAGGGAATGCCAAAGTAATCTGCCTCTTCCTGTAATGCTACACGTGTTCTCGCTTCCTCAGGGATGCAGAGCTCCCCGTGTAGATAATCCAAGAGATATTTGAAGAGTTTGCCATCTCGTTCAATAAGACAAGCCCCTATAATAAAAGATTAGATGTTTGACTCTAAAATTCAGCATTGCACATCTTAAATTCAAAGAGGTCAGTTGATCACTCAAGCAGTTTATCTTCCAACTAGTAAGCATCATGTTCGCCCACGACACAGCCAGGTAGATTGCCCAATTCTTCAGTGAGCCGTTGCACAGTAATTCAATATCACAAGCAAAGTGATCCATCTCACTTAATGGAAATATGGCTTCTTAAGCAAGAGGTAACTAGGTAGCCCAATGATTTTTGTTTATTTCTCTTCCCACACCTAGTGGAGCACAAGGCATACTTTCATCAGTTTCCATGCGAGTTTTTACCTGGAACAGGTTGCTAAGCTGGTCGCCAGAGCATATAGCTGGAGGGACACCATTCTACATCAAGCATGGCTGATCAAGAATCTCTCCCGCTCTTACCACCTGCCAGTGGCATGTGTCAGAAGGGTTTTGCAAGTTGCTACTCAACCTGTTGACCACGTTATGAATGCACCTTCCTTGGCCTGGAGTGGAACTGGAAGCTGGAGCTTCTGGCTCAGAGGCATGGAGGCTACCCACTGAGCCACAAGCCCTCCAACCTAATGGTTGTTACTGAACCACTAATCCAGAGGTGTGGAATAATGATGCAGAATTCAAATCCCAGCATGGCAGTTCAGGAATTCAAATTCAATTAAATAGAATTGGATAAAAAGATATTTTTCAATAATGGTGACCATGAAACTATCAAATTGTTGTTGGAACCCAGCTGGTTCACAATGTCCTTTATGAAAGGAAAGATGAATTATGGAGAGTTGTATTTAATCCTAGTTAAGTAGGTTGCAGAAAATATCTTACCTGGTCTGGTCTATATGTCCAGACTGATAGAAATGTCATTGTCTCTTAATTGCCTTCTGAAATTACCTTGCAACCTAGTCAGTTGTATTTCAGAAGTTGGTTAAATACAACCTTTTGAAGGGCAAACAGGGATGGGCAATAAGTGCTGGTCTTACAAGCAGCACACCCGTGAATGAATAAAAAAGAACCACGTGTCCGACTGACCCATTTAGAATGCAACTTAACAGTTTTTTCAGAGACATCTGCAGCGCAGACTTAAGGGAAGGTGGGGGAAAAGGAGCTCAAAAGCTATGGCACATTTCAAGAGAATGGCACTCCGGTCTAAGCAGGAACTTACATTATATACATTTCTATTATTTGCTATTAGTTGGTGATGAAGCAAAAAATACTCAAGTGCGATAAAATGAGAGATGTCTATAGTAAAAGTAACATTTCATAAGGGAGCATCCTGAAAATATAGAACTCCAAATCGTTCACTTCTACTTCTGGGATCCATGTGAGAGAGCTGCCTCAAAAATATTCATTACTCTGGCCAATGTTTAAATGATTTAATGCTTCTCTCCCCAGTCATAGGCAGAAAAGCACCGACAGTCACTTCTCTTCCCACTTTCGTTACTTCTTGCATTCCTTAAGGATATAGCCTTCGTCCCCTATTTCTCATCTACATGCTGCCCCTCAGCAACATCAGGTTGATCAGAACCACAACACGTCAGGTTCCATATGTGCACCGACTTCACTCACCTCTGCCACTAACCCATCTCTTTTATCTCCTTCACCTTCTTTAAATCGCCACACTACTCATTTGACTTTGAGTAGATGAGCAGAAATGTCCTCCCAACTAAATATTAGGATGACCACCAGACTTTGGTGCCTGCTACAAACTCCATTCCTGAGGCACCAACTTTATCCCGCACCTGGCAACTGTTTACAGGTGAACACCACTGTTGGCAAACTTGTATTGTATTTGTCGCCAAGACGAACATCAAAGTGCATATCCACTTTATCACCAAGATTGCCTACATCCAACTCCATAAAAACACCTAATTCTACAGCCTGCCTCAGTACACATGCTGCTGAAACCCTCATCCATGCCTTTGCCACCTCTAGACTTGACTGTTCCAATGCATTACTGGTCAGCCTCCCATCTGCCACCCTCCATAAACTTGTGCTCATCCAGAGCTCTGTTGCCTGTATTAGAAATCGCACTGTGCCTGCGGTGGTTGATTTGCACTGGATCCCAGTCAAGCAACATCCCGATTTTAAATTTGTTTTCAAATCTCTACGTGATCTCGACCCTCCATGATGCTAAAACCGTTCTATGATTCTTTAACTCTTTATCTCAGTTTCCTTCAACAGTCCTACAACCCTCTGTTAAGTGCATTCTTCTAATTCTGGCCATTCACACATTCCGGATTGTTAAAGATAGCAGATTTGACCATAATATTTGTTGGGATACTGGTCAAGAACCACAAACAATTTTTTTAAATTTGCATAACTGTGAGGAAAGTATACTTCACCCAGGAGTGAAGACTCTGACGAATAGTCAAAACACGGAATTAACCACATCAAAATTAACAAAAATAGCGTCACAAAGATCAATTAAACAGTTCTTCAACAAAAGAAAAAACGTGATCTCACTATCTATAACTGCTACTAACTCTAATTAAACAACCCAATATAGTTCAATGCTACTGATAAATAAAGTTAACAAACAGATTACTTGCTTAGCTGTGGAGAGATAGTTCCCTTCAAGAGCAGATTTGAAACACTTCTCCTCAACCTTATGGTATTTGGCAAAACTACTGTTCGACTTAAAATCCTTCTATCTTGTCTGACTCAAAATCCTATGGCAAACTGCAAAACTACAGGCAGACCTGGCTCCTTTCATTAATGACATCATCTCTATTCCACTATTTTCCGCAATCTACTTAACTAGGATTAAATACAACTCTCCATAATTCATCTACCCTCCAGGGAATCTCGAGCAAACAAAGCACAATAGATAGAATGGTTTTCTGGCACATTTATGCCATTTCCTATCTCTATCGCTTGCATTTTAATCCTGCTCCCAGTAGAATTTCCGGGAAACCTCGGTTCGGTCACCATAACCGAGTAGGGGATTGCAGTCAACACACGCCGGTTCAGAAAGTGATGTGGCACCAACCAAAGCAGCTGATCGGTGAGTAAGTCCCGGTAAGTAATTTCAATCTATTAAAATAATTAATTGCTTAATAGCAAGGCTGGGGCTAAAAAAAAAGAGTTTAGAATAGTACTGTACAATTATAATAGAAGTGTTTGGTAAGAACCAAGTTTCCTAGCTAACAAAATAAGGCCCCTAGCTAATGTAACTTTTTTTAAGGGAATAACTAGCTTAATTGAGAGGGATGTCATGGCAGGAGACCTCAGACCCGTGATATTCTGCTCCTGCACAATGTGGAAAATGAGGAACAATCCCAGCGTCTCTCGTGACCATGTGTGCTGAAGGTGTGTCCAAATGCAGCTTCTAGCTAACCAGATTTCAGAACTGGATCTGTGGATGTACTCACTATGGAGCATCCGCGATGCTGAGTAAGCCAAGGATAGCATGTTTAGTGAGATGGTCATACTGCAGCTGAGGATTGCACAGGCAGAAAGAAAACAGGTGACCATAAGGAACAGTAAAAGACTCAGGAAGGTAGTGCAGGAGTACCCTAGGGCCATCCTCCTTTTAAACAGACATACCGCTTTGGATACTGTTGGGGAGGATGGGATGGCCTTTCAAGGGAAAGCAACAGCAGCCAAGCTCACAGCACCATGGGTGGCTCTGCTGGTCAGAGGGACGGAAGGAAAATGAGTGGTAAGGCTATAGTGACAGGGGATTCAATAGTTAGCGACATAGACAAGACGCTTCTGTGAATCATGTTGCCTCCCTGGTGCCAGGTTCCGGGGCGTCACGGAGTGGCTGCAGAACATTCTGGAGGGAAAGTGAACAGCCAGTGGTCGCGGAATGCATTGGTACCAACGACATAGGTAAACTAAGGGATGAGGACCTATAAGCTGAGTACAGGAAGTTAAGAGATCAATTAAAATGCAGGACCTCAAATGTAATGATCACAGGATTGCTCCCCATTCCATATGCTTGCGAGAGCAGGAATAAGAAGATTAGCCAAATGAATACATGGCTGGAGAGATGGTGTAGCCGAGAGGGATTCAGATTCTTGAGGCACCTTGGACTGGTTCTGGGGAAGGTGGTAACTGTACAAACAGGACGGGTTGCACCAAGGCAGAGTTGGGACCAATGTCCTTGTGGGGGCTTTTGCTAGTTCTGTTGGGGAGCATTTAAACAGGTGTGGCTGGGGAAGGGATCCCACGAGTAGGATCAGATAGGTCAGATTCAGATCAGGAAAATGGAGGTAGAACATCAGCTAGTGATGCAGAAGACATTGTGAAGGACATGGAATTACAGGAGAAGCAAAGTTTTAAATGTGTCCAGTAAGGGAAATTGACGTGGTTAAACTGTTTATACTTCAATGCAAGCACCATTAAAAACAAGGTAGATGAGTTAAGGGCACAGGTAGACACATGGCAGATGGACGTCATTGCAATAATGGAAACCTGGCTAAAGGATGGGCAAAATTGATAGCTCAATATCCCTGGTTACAAAATATTCAGAGTGGGAGATAAAAAAGGAGGCAGAGTGGCAGAGTAGCACTAATTGTTAAAGAATCAAGTCCAGTTGCGAGAAGGGATGAGATTATAAACGGCTCAACATACAAGGCTTGATGGGTTGAGCTTAGAAATAAAAACGGGGCAGTCACACTACTGGGAATATACTACAGACCCCTGAATAGTGAAAGGGAGACAGAAGAGCAAATATGTAGGCAAATTTCTGCATGTAAGAACAAGAGGGCAATAATAGTCGGAGACTTTAATTATCCCAATAGCAACTGGAATTAGAATATAAGGGGCACTGAGGAAGAAAAATTCATGCAGTGTGTCCAGGAATGTTTTTTCAACCAATTAGTGGCAAATCCAACGAGAGAAGATGCAATTCTAGACCTAGTCTTGGGGAACTATAAAGGGCAAGTGGGTGAAGTGACAGTTGCCGACCATATCCGGGATAGTGATCACAATTCGGTTAGATTTAGTATTAGCATGGAAAAGGACAGAGATAAAGCAGGAGTAAATGTTTTGAACTGGGGAAAGGCTAATTTTGCAGGAATGAGAAGGGACTTGGCTGAGGTGGGCTGGACAGCACTGCTAGAGGATATTCAGTGGAAAACCAGTGGAAAGCATCAAAAAGTGTGATCCTAAATGCACAAAGTAGACATGTCCCCCCCCAAACATAAGAGTGGTAGTGCCAAATCTGGACCCTGCCTGGTTGTCTAGAGGAATACAGGAGGAAATCAAACTGAAACAGTGTACGATAGGCAAAAAGAACTAAGCACTATAGCCTAGACAAATATAGGAAGTGCAGGGACGAGGTTGACAAATACATGAATAGGATGGGAATAGAGAGATACGGACCCTGGAAGTGCATAAGATTTTAGTTTAGACGGGCAGCATGGTCGACACTGGCTTGGAAGGATGAAGGGCCTGTTCCTGTGCTGTATTTTCTTTGTTCTTTGAATTATTTTGTCTCTGTGCTTACAAAGGAAAGCGATGATGCTGATGTAGTAATCGAGGAGGAACACTGTGAGATATTGGACAGGATAATCATAAAGGAAAAGGAAGTACTCGAAGTCCTTGAAAGTTGATAAGTCACCAGGGCCAGATGGATTGTTTCCAAGGCTACTGAAGGAGGTCAGGGAGGACATAGCAGATGCTCCGAGGATGATTTTCCAATCCTCACTAGATAGAGGTGGTACCGGAGAACTGGAGATATGCAAACGTGGTTGCATTCTTTAAAAAGGGATCAAAGGAAATGCCAAACAATTATAGGCCAGGTAGTCTTACAACAGTGATGGGCAAATTAGTAGAATCAATCCTGAGAGATAGCACGTAGAAAGGCATGGACTACTCAAGGATGGACAGCATGGATTTGTTAAAAGATGATCCTGCCTCACAAATTTGACTGAATTCTTTGAGGAAGTGACAAGAAGGGTTGATGAAGGTAGTGCAGTGGATGTTGTGTGAATGGATTTTTTAGCAAGGCGTTTGACAAGGTCCCACATGGCAGATTGGTCAAAGATGTAAAAGCCCATGGGATACAGGAAAATGTGGGAAACTTGGTAAATAGTTGGATTCATAACAGGAAACAAAGGGTAATGGTCGATGGATGCCTTTGCGAATGGAAAGTTGTTTCACAGGGCACGGTGTTGGGACCCTTACTGTTTGCGGTATATATCAACGATTTGGACATGAATGTGGGGGGCAAAATTGGGAAATTTATAGACACCAAGATTGGCCGAGTAGTGGATAGGGTAGAGAATAGCCACAATCTCCAAAACAATATAAATGGGTTGGTGGTGTGGACGGTAAAATGGCAAATGGACTTTAACACAGAGAAGTGTGAGGTCATGCATTTAGGAGATCAAACAGTTATAGGGAGTACACAATAAATGGGAATATACTGAGGGGGTAGATGAAGTGAGAGATTATGGTGTGCAAGTACAGAAGTTGCTAAAGGCAACAGTTCAAGTAGACAAGGTTGTAAAGAAGGCATCTGATATGCTCTCCTTAATTGGCAGAGGTACAGAATATAAAAGTAAGGATATAATGTTCGGATTGTATAAAACACTGGTGATGCCACAACTGGAGTATTGTGTGCAGTTCTGGTCAACACATGACAGGAAGGATGTAATCTTGGAACTCCGCCCCTAACAGCATAGTGGGTGTACCTACACCTGAAGTACTGCAGCAGTTCAAGAAGGCAACTCACCACCACCTTCTGAAGGGCAACTAGGAATGGGCAATAAATGCTGGCTTAACCAACACACACATCCTGTAAATGAATTTTTAATTAAATTGGTCCGGATAGTTCAGAGGAAGTTTACAAGAATGTTACCAAGGCTAGAAAAGTGTAGCTCTGAGGAGAGTTTGGATAGGTTGAGGTTATTTTCCTTGGAACAAAGAAGGTTGATGGGGGGACTTCATTGAGGTGTACAGAATTATGAGGATAAGAGATAGAGCGTATAGGATCAAATTGTTTCCCTTGGTGGAGAAATCTAGAACCAACGGGCATAGATTAAAGATAAGTGGCCGGGTGGAGGGGACATGAGGAAGAACCTTTTTACACTGAGCTACTGGGTCTGGAATTCACTACCCGAGTTGGTGGTGGAGGCAGAAATCCGAAACTCTTTTAAAAATGCTGTAAACATCTATGACTCGAAGTTAATCCATTGCTACAATTAAAATCAAGATTACAGTAGCAAGTTGCCAAACAGATCAAGATCAAGTTTTGCACACAACCTACAGATTCTGCCCTGAAATCACAAGTTCAATAAAACATTCAAGTTACATTACAAAATTAAAACACCTTCACATGTGAATACCACACAAATTCTCAAGCTTCTGTGAGAAAGTAATCACTGCCACTACATTGCAATTGCTTCTACCGAAATTCTGAGTGAACAGATGCAACTGAAAGGGAAACACTTTTGGATCTCATGTTTGAAATAAGACTCCACTTTCTTACATCAGAAGTCTTAGAACATAGAACGATACAGCGCAGTACAGGCCCTTCGGCCCACGATGTTGCACCGAAACAAAAGCCATCTAATCTACACTATGCCATTATCATCCATATGCTTATCCAATAAACTTTTAAATGCTTGTCTTGTTCCCACATAAAACTCAGGAAGCTCAAAATGAAACAGAGTTAAACATCATTAATGAACTAACAAAAATGTGTTATTCAAGAATAATGGTGAGTGTGTTCTAGGTGCTGTGAACAGTTAATCCTGATCTGGCAATGATTAGATTTTAAAACCCTCAGCCCAGTTTTTAAATCCCTCCATGGCTCACCTCTTCCTATATACGCGATCTCCTCCAATCCCAGAGCCCTCTGAGAAATCTGTATTTTTAAAATTCTGTTCTCCTAAGCATCCCTGATTTTGATCACTCCACCCTGGTGGTCCTGCCTTCAGTGGTCAAGGCTGTAAGCTCTGAAAGTTAGTCCCTAAATTTCCACCTCTCTCCTCAAGACATAGATCCCTGACCAATTTTTTGTCAGCTGTCACCTTATTGATTCAGTGTCAAATTCTGTTTGTGAATACTGCTGTGAGCACTTTGGGACATTTTACTACGTTGAAGGTGCTAAATAAATGCAAGTGTTGTTGCTTCACATACTGCAGATAAAACATGAGTTGGGCCAAAACTGTCAGTAGCAGAAAAGCAGCAAGGTAAACATCCTTTTCCATAATCAAGTTGTCTTTGCTATGTACTTGGTGTGAAAACAGGGCAATATTCCGGCATATTCATTTAACTATTAGTGTAGTTTTAATGAAGTGTTCCTACACACCATTTAATATTGCACATGACTATCTTCATAGAATGAATCAGAGATTCACTGACATTAACACTTCACTAATTTTTCCCAAATAAATGTGTTTTGCTTATAAACAAGGAAAAATAGCTACTGGAAGCTTGTAAGTATGCCACATAAATTGGTATGATTGGCAACGGCATAATTTTCATTACCTGATTCATCTAGTTTCAAAGGAAATCGTCCGCTAAACATTGCGCTAAGCATCGAGTCTTTAAAACGGCAAAGAGAATTGCGTCTGGCTGTATACAAACAACCTCCCACATTCAATCTGAGAATCTCAGAAATAACTTCCCTCTCACAAGGCTCCATGGCGTACAATATCCAATCACTTCATCGCTGAAATTCTAAATGCAGAAAGCAAACAAAAATTAACAATTTGTTGTTGCAAAAATTATAAGTGCATTGTTGCAAAAAATTAACAGTTTGTTGTTCGGGCAGCACGGTAGCAAAGTGGTTAGCACGGTTGCTTCACAGCTCCAGGGTCCCAGGTTCGATTCCTGGCTTGAGTCACTGTCTGTGCAGAGTCTGCATGTTCTCCCTGTGTCTGCATGCGTTTCCTCCGGGTACTCCAGTTTCCTCCCACAGTCCAAAGATGTGCGGGTTAGGTGGACTGGCTGTGCTAAATTGCCCTTAGTGTCCAGAAAGGTTAAGTGAGGGTTACTGGGTTACAGGGATAGGGTAGATAAGTGGGCTTGAGTAGGATGCCCTTTATAAGGGCCAGTGCAGACTCAATGGGCCGAATGGCCTCCTTTTGCACTATAAATTCTATGATTCTATGAAGATAACTCAAATGTTACTCGGCATTTAAGATTGTCACCCTAAGCATTACTCACTCGCCAGAACACAAGTCTGGTAATTACAAAACAGTAACTAGTTTAAAGTTGGTAATATCCAAAAGCATTATTTTGATTGTGCACTTGTGAAGTACTTTGGATTTCTTTATGATCGAGGTCTTATACAAGAGCTCTATGTATTGCACAATTAATGTACCAAAAAAATGCTACTCAGCCATATCATACAGAAATCTATGAAAGGCAACACAAAACCGATATTAGCTTTGATGGCATGTTGCAATTATTGCAAATTATTTACAGGGTCTAATGAGTCAATGGCCTTGAGATTAGCATCCTCATTTGTCCTACCCTAATGGGCCATGAACGAGACTTAATCATAAGCAGAGTTGCCATTGAAACTGATCCACTTTAACTTCATCGGGACCTATCAAATCCCGAGTATTTTCAATAAACTTCAGATTATTTCCATTCACTCCGGGAGAGGGAATTCCTCACAGTCAATCTCTTTACTTCACTCCCGTTGATCTACATCTCAGCAGCACGACTTGAAGGCGAACCACTGGCCTCCATCTCCTCCGCTATGCTTCACTTACCTTCCTCCCAGATAGGCGCACAATGATGACACGCCAACAGTCCAGCGCAACCGCGACGCTCGATTCTCTGACAGCTTCCTCTCTCCAACCTGGATCTCCGTCCGCTTTACGCCCTAGCGGCCGGAGTGCAGCAGGCTGCCAGATCCTGAAGCGGGGGAATGGATTGCGGGATGATCTCCGTCTGCTTTGCTCCCCGGCGACCCGAGCACAGCAGACTGCCTCGCCGTCGCGGGTCCCGGTGTGGGGGGAAGGGAAATGGATCGCGGGTTGACCTCCGTCCACTTTGCCCTCTGGTGGTCGGAGTACAGCAGGCTGCCTCGCTGTATGGGATGACCGCCGTCTGCTTTGCCCCTGGCGGCCGGAGTAGGAAACGTTTCTGCATCTTGCTGTGTTTCGATATGCTCCACAAGGCTCCAGTGTCACCATGGTCAACTTGAGCATGATCAGTTGATCTTGACTCTAAGAAGTTAAATTCTACTTTACTACATCTTGGGGGGGGGGGGGGCGGTGCAGTGGTGATACTACTTTTATGACGATGGTTGTGAGAATTGTATTTTTTTTGGCAATCATATTCCATGATTCTGTCGTGTTTGTCACAAACAGAAACCAATAACCATGATGGGGACTAATTCCCCTCCTGTGGCACTGTTAGTTTAGGAGCCAAAAGTCTCCAAACCAATTTAGAGTTTTGTGCTGCAATGCCTGGATAATCTGCCTTTAACCCAAAATGGCATATTGATAAAGGAATTTAAGGGAGCTAGGAATGACTGCCTCAAGATTGATGAAGCCTTTGATTACCAATTTAGTGGCTGCTATTCCAATTTTTAGAAGCTGCATGTTATCTTGCTAGTAGCCCTGCCTAACATGGCTTGGTAGCACAGTGGTTAGCACTGCTGCCTCACTGTGCCAGGGCTTCAATTCTGGCCTTGGGTAACTGTGTGGAGTTTGTATGTTCTCCCTGTAACTGTGTGGGTTTCCTCTGGGGGCTCCAGTTTCCTCCAACAATCCAAAGATGTGCAGGTTAGGTGGACTAACACATGATCAAAAGGGATAAGGTAGGGGAGTGGGCCTAGCTAGAGTGCTAATTCGGAGGGTTGGTGTAGATTGGATGTGCCTAATGACCTCCTTTTGCACTGCAGGGATTCTACTGTGGTGATATGCATCACTAAATACATAAGGGGTTAATGTAGATACACTAGGATACTAAATAAACAAGGGGTTAATGTAGATATACTGGGACTAAATAAACACTAGAGGGAGCACCACAGACATTCAACCAATAGGTCAGTAAGATAGGACATGACCAATGGGCAGTCAAGACACATCCAGAGGTGACACTACCACAAGGGGGCTACCCATATAAAAGGACAGGGTATAGATGCTCTTTCTCTTTCCATAGACGATACTCAGAGATACAGGGGCAGATCAGGGAAGCATCACACCCACCGCATGGATTAGAGCAGACTGGTTAGTTAGATCAAGTTACTATAGTAAGATTAGCAGGAGAATCAAACCCAAGTAGGAGAATTGTTAACTGTTCAATAAATATGTTAAACTTATCTCCAAGTCTGAACCTTCCTTTGTCAGAGTATACATCAAGGAAGCAGCTTATGCTACTTGAATAAGCATAACACAACAGGGGAGCAGGCCTAGCTAGAGTGCTAATTCGGAGGGTTGGTGTAGATTGGATGGGCCTAATGACCTCCTTTTGCACTGCAGGGATTCTACAAACAATGATAAGCTAAACTGGAGTAGAGAAGTCTCAAGTGAGGATTTTGACACACACAATTTTGGGGTCACTAAAAATGCTCCTGGAACAGGATCCTCCTTATGCCTCATACTGACTTCAGTGAAGCACCAGTGTTCCATGTTGATATTTGTATGTTCGTTATCATATAGTTGAGGGCTAAACACAGGCTTCTGAATGAGAGGCCCATCTCCATGTGCACTGCTGCAGCATTGGCGATCTGG
Source organism: Scyliorhinus torazame (assembly GCF_047496885.1). Lineage (NCBI taxonomy): Eukaryota > Metazoa > Chordata > Chondrichthyes > Carcharhiniformes > Scyliorhinidae > Scyliorhinus > Scyliorhinus torazame. Next base: position 164,768,600 of record NC_092708.1, on the reverse strand, counting down.
TGCTTGGTTTCTTGACACAATGTAAAGACTTCCTCAGTTTTCACTGTATTTTTTGCTGCTGCCGATTGACTTTCTAAACATGTTTGAATTAGGATGATCATTGATGGAGGTCAAGAAACCAGGCACCAGATCGCCAATGCTGCAGCAGTGCACATGGAGATGGGCCTCTCATTCAGAGGCCTGTGTTTAGCCCTCAACTATATGAGAACGAACATACAAATATCAACATGGAACACTGGTGCTTCACTGAAGTCCGTATGAGGCATAAGGAGGATCCTGTTCCAGGAGTATTTTTAGTGACCCCAAAATAGAATTGCCAGGCATAAAGACATCCTGGTGCTGGACAGGAGAATGACCAGCTGAAATAGGACTGTCTGGTACAAAACTGGATAAATGACCCACCCTAATTGAAGAAGACTTTTGATATTCTTTGGGGGACTGTCTGAAATACTTTGTCAAGACCACCAATACTCGATCAACATTTATTTTTTAATTTATCTGATGACTTCACCGAAACAAAGCTGTGTTACTGCACTATGTTGGAGACCTCATAGGATTGAGCAATATTGGGTAGGAGAAAGGGCATGTTTGGTCTTAGAGAACTTGTTAGAGCTCCCCATTTAACTTGAGGAGGAGATGAAGCCTGGCAGTCCAGTTGGAAGAGAGAGGGACTGGAGTGCGAGGCAGGCTCCAAATTCCTGATGACTTGCTGCATGCTCCACAATCTGGCACTGATGGGAGACCAGCTGATACCACCAGCAATTATGCCAGAGGATCAAGAGAAGGACAGGGAGGATGATGCAGAAGCAGCTTCATAGGAGGTGAAAGATGATTGAAACCAGGGGATGCAGCAGTGGGTTCTAGGTAACTGGCCTGTACCTGGGAGGGACACTCACTACCATCTAATTGAAAACCTCTTTTGAAAGATGACCTTCACCATCAGATTTCAGATGCCTGTTGCCACGTGCCTTACCTTTCATAATTGAGGATCCTTTAAGAATTCCAACATCTTCACTAGCCTGTTCAATCCCTTACTCATGAACACAATGGAAAACGGCACCAATTCTGCCATTATCAGTTGAAATAATCAGTCTTTATCAAGGGTAAAAAAAACCAATGAAAACAGCAATTGAAATATTAAGGTAAGGTTCTTACATTTTATAAACCTCAATTAAATCTCCCGTTAGCCTCTGGTCTTCTAAAGAAACAACCCTGGCCTATCTAATCTTTCCGCATTGGTAAAATGTTCCTGTACGGGTAATATCTTTCAGCTAATGGGGGTGACCAGAACTATAGGCGGTAGGTATGCCAATTGTGGTCTAACTTGTGTTTTATACAGTCGAGCATAACTTCCCAGCTCATGACTTCCGGTGACGCAATGTAGAGAGTGGACACGTTCCTGCTGGAAAGCTGACTTTTTTTACCCTCTTCTGGCGCCACGACCGTTTCCTTTCAAAAACCTAATAATTTAGTGAAATAGAGCTTCTACCTTACGGAGATGCCCAGGAGAGACAAAAATCAGGCTGAAATCTGTCGACAAATTTTGAAACCTCACAGGTTTGGTCTGGAAGTAAGTTGGAGGGGTTGGGTTCTCCTTTTCCATTTCCGACCACCCCTCTTAACAGGCTGAGGATCTCATTCAGATCTTAGCGAGTGAATTAGAGATGTTAAGGTTTGTCGGTACATCTTAAAAGAACGATTGAAGAAGGCTTGGCCCCCATTCGTTTAGCCTTGGAAAACACAAATAAGACCGTTGAAGTTCATGGAACCAGTTAAAGACATCGAGATGGCTTTTACAGGCCACAGTGATCAGACCACCTCTTGAGAGGCTGATCTTACTTCAGTGGTCAAATGTAATAAGTAATTCAAGACCAAACTGAGTGACCTGGAAAATAGATCCAGAAGGCAGAACATTCGCATTGTGGAATTGCTGGAGAGAATGGAGTTCCGCACCTCTACAGAATATTTGTCGAGCATGTTTTGCAAGATGGTGGGTGCGGGTGTGCTCACATTCTTCCCCCCAGAGTCAAACCGGGCCCATCACTCTACGATTAAAGCCTCGATCTGGAGATCCGCCTTGTGCAGTTATTGAACGATTTCATAGCTTCAAAGAAAACGAACAGGTCCTTCGCCGGGCTAGAAAGCATCAAGATATCAAATGTGAGGGTCACTCCATCAGGCTGTACCAACATCTGAGTCTGGACCTGGCAAAGTGAAGAGCTGCCTTCAACGGGGTGAAAGCCATCTTGTATAGAAATGGAGTCAGATTCAGAATGGCTTATCCAGCTCACCTTCTGGTGGCTGGGGAAAGGACCGCTTTTTTGGTATGCCAGAAGATGCAGACTCCTTTGTTCGAAAGCTTAAATTGAGCACCGTTTAACCTATGTTTAACCTATTTTATGGCCCTGTGGATGGACAGTACATGTTTTATGTTTTTTCATGTCTGGGTTTGGGCGTGCTCACAACACCTTTGGATAAATGTGAGGGTTTTCTGATATCCGGTCATTTTCTTGTTATCAGTTTATTGCTCTCTTCCTCTTTTCATCGTTGTTGAGCTTGATAATTGAACACTGATGTGGTATTGTAAACTAGATAAAGTTTTACTTTCCAGTTGGGAGTCTCCCTGCGAAGAAAGTGGTTAGCTAACAGAAGCAGAGATAGAGGGTATCCTGCAGCTTTTCACAATAGTCTGTGACAATGTGTTTAGAGCGTTTAGTTAGCTGTGTTTTGTTAACTGTAGGTTTTGGGATAGGGTATTGTTTTTTACTGTTAAAATATGGTGTTGTTGAGGCGGGGAGGGGCGAGGGAGTGGTTTTCGTATTAGTTTATTGACGTTGAATGTGGATTCTCCTTTGTCATGTCACCTGTCTTGGTTGGTGGCCGTCAAGGGTGGATTTCTTTACTTACCTTTTCAGTGTCCCTTGTTTGGTATTTCTCTTTGGGAATGGCTCTCAATTAAGGAGTGGTGGGAGATCTTCAGTTCGTTTGGTTACCTGGAATGTTCAGGGTCTGAATGGCCCAGTAAAACGGTCGAGGGCATTCATCCATCTTAAGAGTCTAAACTCCAATGTTGTCTTCTTGCAGGAATCCCACTTGCGTGTCAAGTGCCAGACCAGGATACATAAGAGTTAGACCATGAGACATATGAGCAGCATTAGGCCACTCGGCCCACCGAGCCTGCTTTGCCATTCAATCATGGCCTCTACGTTTCTCATCCCCATTCTCCTGCCTTCTCCCCATAACCCCTGATCTCCTTATTAATCAAGAAGATACAAAAGTCTGAGAACACGCACAAACAGACTCAAAAACAGCTTCTTCCCCGTTGATACCAGACTCCTAAACGGCCCTCTTATGGACTGACCTGATTAACACTACACCCCTGTATGCTTCACCCGATGCCGGTGTTATCTAGTTACATTGTGTAACTTGTGTTGCGCTATTATATATTTTCTTTTATTTCCTTTTCTTTTCATGTGCTTAATGATCTGTTGAGCTGCTCTCAGAAAAATACTTTTCACTGTACCTTGGTACACGGGACAATAAGCAAAATCCAATCCAATCCAACCTATCTATCTCTGTCTTAAAGAGACTCAATGATTTGGCCTCCGCAGTCTTCTGTGGCACTGAGTTCCACAGACTCACCACCCTCTGGCTGAAGAAATTCCTACCTCAGTTTTAAAGGATTGTCCCTTCAGTCTGTGGCTTTGACTTCTAAACTCCAACAAGTACAGAGCAAGAGTCCTCAACCGCTCCTCATATGACAAGCTCTTCATTCCAGGGATCATTCTTGTGAACCTCCTCTGGACACTTTCCAAGGCCAGCACATCCTTCCTTAGATACGAGGCCCAAAACTGCTCGCAATGCTCCAAACGGGGTCTGACCAGAGCCTTATACAACCTCAGAAGTCCATCCCCGTTCTTGTATTCTAGCCCTCTTGACATGAATGCTAACATTGCATTTGCCTTCCTAACTGCCGACAGAACCTGCACATTAACCTTAAGAGAATCTTGAACTAGGACTCCTAAGTACCTTTGTGCATCTGATTTCCAAAGCCTTATTGTCAAGCAGGTTTTTCACTCCAATTTTAATGGCAAGGCCCGGGACACGGTAATTTTAATTAATAAGAGAATTCAATTCTCCTCCCCTTGGATTACAGCCAACCCTAATGCTCATTATATTATTGTTTGTGGCTCCCTGGTGAACACTCCGGTAGTCATGGTTAACGTTTATGCCCCACTGGGATGACACACATTTGATCAATTCTCTTTTAAACTCTCTCCCCAACCTTGACTCAAACCAGCTGATTTTATGAGATGACCTGAACTATGGTTCTCTTTTCCCATCCAGGATGGCCAGGGTTTTGTCCTCTTTTATGTAACTGATGGTCGGGGTGGGGGAGAGATCCCTGACACCTTTTGCACCCAAAAGATAAGGTTTTTCCATTTTCATATGTCAATCATGCCAATTCCCGCATTGGCTTTTCACAGTAACTTCATTGAAGCCTACTTATGACAATAAGTGATTATTATTATATTATTATTAAAATTTATGATAGGTCTCTCCCTTCGGGGGTTGCATCTGAGTACTCAACGATTATTATCTCCTAACACGCCCCATATTTTGCCGATCTACTGTTTGAATCTGGCTCTTTTCTATGCCCACCTTGGAGACGAGTCACTACTCTGCTGTCAGACAATACATTTTGTGAGCATTTAATAATAATAATCATTATTGTCACAAGCAGGCTTACATTAACACTGCAATGAAGTTACTCTGAAAATCCCCTAGTCGCCACATTCCGGCACCTGTTCGGGTACACTGAGGGAGAATTCAGAATGTCCAAATTACCTAACAAACACATCTTTCGGGACTTGTAAGAGGAAACCAGAGCACCCGGAGGAAACCTACAGAGACACAGGGAGAACGTACAGACTCCGCACAGACAGTGACCCAAGCCAGGAATCGAACCTGGGACTCTGGCGCTGTGAAGCAACAATGCTAACCACTGTGCTACCGTACTTGTCTGCCTTCATGGAAAATTATATTAAACTAAACAAGTCAGACCCAATTACTCCCTCCACACTTTTGGAGGTTCTTAAGGCCGTCATAAGCGGGAAATTATTTCTGATGAGTGTATATCCTGAGGACAACGAAGTAGAAGCAGCAGAGGCTGTTGGACTCCATCCTAGAGGTGGACTACCAATACTCGCTTGATCCTACTCCAGAGCTACTGGCAGACAGGAAAAAAAATTTCAGACCCAGTTCAAGTTGGTGTTCACTGGCAAGGCTGTGCAGCAGTTACAACGCTCCAAGGGTACATTTTCTGGGCATGGGGAGAAGGCAGTTGTCTTCTGGCAGATCAACTCAAACGGCAAGTGGCCTCACGTGAGATCCCTAGGTATTCAATAAGGGCAGCAACCTTGTTTCCGCCCCTCTCCAGGTCATCGCAGCTTTTAGATCTTATTTCTGTAACCTGTATAAGTCAGAATCCCCACAGATAAATCGATTATGGCTGACGTCTTGGATGGTCTGCACATCCCAGCTGTTAAAATGGGCAAAAGCTGTGATTTGGATTCCCCATGACTCCTGGACAAGATTTTAACATGTATTGGGCTGGTGCAACCTGGCAAGGCCTCGGGTCCAGATGGTTTCCCAGATCAAGTTTGACATTGTCGGAACAGCTCGTACCCTTAATACTGGATATGTTTAATGACTCACCCCCACAACCCAAAAAGATGTGTAGGATAGGTGGATTTTCCACGCTAAATTTCTCCTTAATTGGAAAAAATATTGAGTACTCTAAATTATTTTTAAATGTAAAATTATGAGGACGCTGAATACATTTGACTCCTTCTCTGGTTATAAATTGAATTTTGGACTTCCGCTGGCGGCCATGGTGTGAATGGTTGCACATTTGGTGGCTCCCGTTCGTGGTGGACGTTTTGGACCTTTTCCCCGGCTAACGGTGGAGCTGAGTGATTGTAAAAGGTGAAGGAGAGGTGGAAGAAGAGAGTATTCCACCGGTGTATGGTTTTGTGTACCAGATGTGGTCGGAAAAGGAGGGAACAATTGTTGAAATCTGGTGTGGAGTCTGCGACACAGGGGAAGATGGCGGAGGGTCAGGGTCAGAGCTTGCCAGCCCAGTGGTCGACGGAACAGTTAGTGAGCTTCCTCCATGAGAAGTTTGCCCAGCAGAGGAAGGAGAACCTGGAGGACCTGGCCAGGGTGGTGGATCCGATAAAGGGGAGGATCGGCCTCATGGAACTGAGGTTAGGGGCCCAGGGCCAGGCTATCCAGGAGGTGGGGGAGCGCGAGGAGCAGCTTGCCTCGATGGCTGCGGAAATGGGGTTGATGAGGCATCAACAGAGGAGGCTGCTGGACAAGGAGGAGGACCTGGAGAACAGATCGCGCAGGCTGAACTTGAGGATCGTGGGCTGGCCGGAGGGCAGTGAGGGAGCAGACGCCGGTGCATATGTGGAGCGGATGTTCGAGAAGCTGCTGGGTGAAGGAGCGTTTGCTCGGCCCTTGGAGGTGGACCGGGCGCACAGGGCGCTTATGAGGAAGCCGCAAGAAAACGAACCGCCGAGGGCGATGGTGTTGCGACTGCACCGGTTCCTGGATAAGGAACGGATTTTGAGGTGGACCAGGCAGACAAGGCGCTGCACTTGGGAAGGCAGAGAGCTGTGCATCTATCAGGACCTGGGTGCAGAGCTGGCCAAAGGAGGGCGAGCTTCAACTAGGTGAAGGTGGCCCTCTTTCAGAAGGGGGTGAAGTTCGGCATGTTTGTGGGTAACGTATGAAGGTCGGGAACTCTACTTTGGGGTGCCAGAGGAGGCGATCGAAATTGTTAGAGAGAATGGACTGGCAGGAGAATGAGGACATTGAACTCTGGAGGGGACGTTCCAATCTTGTCTTTGGTTTTCTTCTGATTTGTATGAACCACTTTTGCACTGTATCATAGAATTTACAGTGCAGAAGGAGGCCATTTGGCCCATCGAGTCTGCACCGGCCCTTGGAAAGAGCACCCTACACAAGCCCACACCTCCACCCTTTCCCAGTAACCCCACCTAACCTTTTTGGACACAAGGGCAATTTAGCATGGCCAATCCACCTAACCTGCACATCTTTGGACAGTGGGCGGAAACCGGAGCACCCGGAGGAAACCCACGCAGACACGGGGAGAACGTGCAGACTCCGCACATAGTGATCCAAGCTGGGAATCGAAACTGGGAGCCTGGAGCTGTGAAGCAACTGTGCTAACGACTGTGCTGCCGTGCTACCCCAACATACTTGGGGCTGTTGCTCTGTTTTGGGTTTGTTTCATTCTTGATGGGGGATGGTGGGTTGCTCTTTTCTTTGTGTTTGGTGGGGAGTGGCTGAAAGGCTGATCACATGGAATGTGTGCGGGTTGAATAGGCAAGTCAAGAGGGCCTGTGTGTTCGCAAATCTGAAAAGCTTAAAGGCGGACGTGGCAATGATACAGGAGACACACCTGAAGGTGGTGGATCAGACTAGGCTGAGGAAGGGGTGGGTAGGGAAGGTATTCCATTCGGGGCTAGATTCCAACACAAGGGAAGTGGCAATTCTGATTAATAAGCGGATGATGTTCTGTTGCTGGACCATTTTTCTAAGGGTGGTTTTTAGGGTCCGATTCATGCGCTCCACTATACCACTCGACTGAGGGTGGTACGCAATGTGAAATTTTTGGGTTATGCCAAATATCGTGAGGGCGTTCTGCATGACGCGTCCCGTAAAGTGAGAACCTTGGTCCGATTCAATACTGCGGGGGAGTGTGGGTGGGTTAGGATTTTGGCGGTGGTTTTTGCGGTGTTGGTGCGGGCTGGAAATGCTTCCACCCACTTTGTAAAAGTGTCAATGACCACCAGAACATATTTATAGCCATTCCTGCAAGGGGGCAATGGACCTATAAAATCGATCTGGAGGTTAGTCCAGGGGCCGTTAACGGGTCGGGTGTGGCTGAGATGTGCTTTTTTGGCATACCTATCTGGGTTGTTTTGCACGCAGATGAGGCAATTTTCGATGTAATGGGATACATCCTCTTTAAGATTTGGCCACCAACAAAGCTGCTTGAGGTGGGCTGCGGTGGGTTCTATTCCCTGGTGTCCATGGCCGTCATGGAATAGACAGATCATCTGGTTCCTATCTTGTACAGGAACCACGTGAAGGCTGTCTTTTAGCACCACACCATCATGTGTGGTTATAGTATTCCGGAACCTCTCGTATGAGGCTGGAAACTTCCCTTTCACGATTTCAGTGAGAGCGCTATCCTGCTTCTGGGCCGCTACTAGATCCTCGATCCTAGTCTGCGCGACCTGAACTGCACTCACTGGCGCACTCACTGGGGCGCTCCCGGGGGGCTTCCAAAAGTACCCATGCCTGGATCCTGCCTTAGCCAGCGCGTCGGCTTTTACATTTCCAGGGGGGGAGGAACGATGGTGGCTGCGGACTTTTATAATGCCAAAAGTCCTGTTCTTGGCCTTTTCCAGAATATGGCGGAGTAATGGGGCTGAGGGGAGGGTTTTTCCATCCGCAGAAACAAATCCTCTTGTTTCCCAGAGGGGCAGAAATTCAGTGAGGCTGTTGCAGACGTACAGACTGTCTGAATATATGTCTGCTGGGCTGGGGAAGGAATCTGGGTGCTCTACAATGTAAGCGATGGCCGCAAGCTCTGCAGCCTGCGCGCCTAAATGTCCGGGCAATTTTAATGCGATTTCTTCGAGGGCGCGTCCCTGCGCGTCCTCCACATAAATCCCACAACCTGTTATGCGTTGCCCATCCAGTATTGTGGAAGATCCATCCACATAAATCCTGATGGGGTCACACGTGTCCGGGTGAGGGGGGTTCTGAGATGGAGTGGCTAGTTTTCTGGGGGGTGTTCTGGCTATAAAGGGGCCTGTATTATGGTGGGGCGAGATGATTTCACACTCATGGGGGGTTCCGGGGTATTGTAGATTGTCCGCTAAGTATGTGTGAGTCTTTGTCCGTTTTACTGTGATGTCCCGTCCTTGTAAGAGAAGGGTCCACCTAGCAGCGCGGATTTGGCTGACGGTACCGTCTTTAAGTCGTCCGTCCAGTAAAAGTTGTGTGGGGGGGTGTTCGGTCAAGATGGTGATGGGGTTCAGTCCGGTAATGTAGGAAAAGTACTGGACTGCCCAGAAAACTGCGAGCAGGTGCCTCTCACAGGCTGAAAATCCCTGCTCCACAGCATCTAAAATTCGGGAGGCATAGGCTACGGGTCTTAGCTGGTCATGCCGTTCCTGCAGGAGCACGGCTGAAAGGGTGCGGTCTGTGGTCGCTACCTCTCTGGCGAAAGGGGAAAGCGGGTCGGGAACTTGTAGTGCGGGGGCGGCTATGAGTGCCTGTTTTAGTGATTCCACAGTCTCCGTATGCTGCGGAAGCCATTCCCAGGGGGTTCCTTTCTTTAGGAGGTCTGAGAGGGGCGCTGCCTTGCTGGCGAAACCGTCAATGTGGTTTCGGCAGTAGCCAACCAGTCCTAAAAACGACCGGAGGGCTGAAACGTGTTGGGGAAGGGGCAATTTAGCGATCGAGTCAATTCTTTTGTGCTCGATCTTGCGTTTGCCGTGTGTGATGATAGTACCCAAATATATCACCTTTTCTTCCAATATCTGGGCCTTTTTGGGGTTGACTTTACAGCCAATGGAGTGTAGTAATTCCAGGAGTTCGGACAGAAGCTCAATGTGCTCTTCCTTTGTGTCTGTCTGCAGTAGTAGATCGTCTACGTACTGTACCAGGCATTCGGGGCGAGAAAATTTTGCTAATCCATTTGCCAGCTGTCGGTGGAAAATGGAGGGGGAGTTGTGGAAGCCTTGTGGCAGGCATGTCCACGTGTACTGCTGCGCTCTGAAAGTGAAGGCAAATTTGTACTGGCACGCCTTTGCCAATGGAATGGACCAGAACCCATTACTGACGTCCGAAACCATGAAATATCGGGCATGGAGTCCCTGTTTGAGCATGGTCTCGGGACTTGTTGCAACGGTGGGGGCTGCTGCGGGGGTGACTTTATTGAGTTCCCGATAATCAATGGTCAAGCGCCATGATCCGTCGGGTTTCCTTACTGGCCAAATCGGGGCATTATTAGTTAAGGCTACCGATCTTAGGACGCCCTGCTCTAATAAGCTTTCTATGACCTTTAGGATTTCTCCCTCTGCTTCTAGGGGAAATCCATACTGTTTTTGGGGTCTAGGGTCCGGTCCGGTTATCTGTACGGAACCGGTCATCCGTCCACAGTCGTGTTTGTGGGTTGCGAATGCTGCCCTGTTCTTTTGCAGGACTGCCCTAACCTGTCGGTCCGTGCTGAGTGTGGTGGGGTTGAACCAAAACTCGCCTACTGCGCTAATTTTGTTCATGTAGTCCCCTATATTGAGTGTTGCGGGGGCTCTAGCGGATTTCGCCATCTTCCAGACACACTGGTTGACTGGATTGAAGGAGAGGTGGTGTGAGTTCATAAAATCGATCCCTAAAATGTGCTCTGCTGTTTGGGGCAGGTCGACTAACACTACGGGGTGTTTTGTATTAATATTTCCGATCTGGATGGGTACAGGGGTCGTGATATGCCCCTGTTGTGAGTGGCCTGTGAAGCCGCTGAGGGTGATAGTGGATGTGGTGGGCCACGTGTCCTTACCAAGGGTGGAGGAATTTAAGGTTGTGCGGGACCCTCCTGTGTCCCAGAGAAACTCGATCGCCTTTCCCCTAACCTTTTCTGCGACTACGGGTCGTCCTGACCTATCCCAAAGGGTATCGCAGACCCAGCTGGGGGAGCCTATACACCGCCATGCCGTTCGGGTCGCGTCTGTCGGATCGGACTGGGCGCTAACGCTATGTATGGGCTCTGCCTTTTTCTTATTGGGAGTGCCTGTATGTTGGGCTCTCTGTGGTTTCTTAGGGCCATTGCATTCTTTAGCAAAATGTCCCAAGTGTCCGCAATTGTAGCACTCTTGCGGTTTGGCTGGGGGGCTGTTCTTTCCCTCGTTTACCCAGGCGGGGTTGTGAAGAGTGGTTCTTACTGCCTGCACATCTGCGGCGGCTTGGTTTTCCTCAGGGGTTCTAGCTGCTGATTTACCGTGAGCCGCTTGTTCCCAAACGCGGGACAATCTCTTGACCACCCATTTCTCATTATGAGCCTCCTCCGAGGGGTCATAATTGCTACAGGCATTCTGTCCTGCTTCCGTGGCATGGGAGATAAGGGTGCGGGTCCCCTTGGCCATATTGTCTGGGGACAAATGGGCACGATCTACGTTGCCGAAAACGGCTTCAAAATGAATCCACAAGCGTCCTGCGAACGCTGTGGGGTGTTCAGACTTTTTCTGTCTGCATTTATTCAGACCGCCTACGGGGTCGCCCCGGTTGTACCCGGTCGCATCCAGAATCGCGGTAAGCATTTCTGCAAGGGTGCCTCCTCCTACATTCTGTGGGTCGGGAAGGGCTGCTGCGACCGATGGGTCTAAGCTGAGGACCGTGAGCTTTACCTGCTCTTTCTCATCCAGGCCGTACATGGTCGCCTGGTGTTTGACGGTGGCAAAGAAATGATGTGGGTCTGAAGCCGGGAGGAACGGTGTGATTTTGCCACATGCGTCCCGTAATTGGGTCACTGTGAGGGGGGTGGAATATAAGACCTCCACCTCGTCTGCTGTGGTGGTGCGGTGGGTTGTTACAGGGTTCATGGGAGCCTGTATTATCTGTTGTGTGGGGGGTGGGGGTGCTTTCCTCCTTTGGGGTTTTCCCTGTGCACATGCTCCCTCAACATATCTCTGCGCTGTCTCTTGCAATTCTTCCCAATCAGGGCCGTCTTCCTCTTCTAAACTTTCCCCAAAGGTTTCTTGAAATCCCTTTTGGACAGAAAGCAGTGCTTTCAAGTCTGCAACCTGCTTTCGGCACGTTGCATGGTCCAAAGTACTCTGCCTTTGTTCTGTGGTTGTGGCGTGGAGCACTCTCAAGGCTGCCTTGAGATCACTGCATTGTTTCTGGAGCGTCTCTAACTGGTTTTCTGTTTCTTTCTTTATCAGGACTGCACGCTGCAGGTCCTGATAAGCCTTTTCATATTGTGACTGGAAACTACTCAAGTGCGCCAGACAAGATTGGTGACCCCGTTTGGCGTCAGCCACCTCTTCGTCTTTTGCTGCTAATTTCCATTTCAATTCCAGGTTCTCTTTCTCAATTTCACATATATCGGTTTTACTTATCCGATGTATGCCTTCCATTTCCTTGCGGAGCGTCCTGACGACCTCCTCTGTGCCTCGCAATTGTGCCAGACAGGACACAATTGCCATCGGCTTGCGCGCTTTTGCTAAACTCTTTCTGTGGATCTCACTCAGGTTCTCCCACCAAGTATGCCCTATACTTCCAGGACCTGAGTCATCGTTATTGCAGAAATCCTTCCACACGGGCCATCCTTTGCCCTGCAGAAATTTGCGGATTTCCACTTCCTAAACGGGACACTGTCCCGCTCCTACGCTGCTGACTGGTGCGACAGCAAAATCTTCGGGGTTCATGAGGCGCTGCATCGCTTGCATTGCCTGCATGGCTCTCTCTTATCTGCTTGTTACGTTCGAATTTGGAACAGGGGGCTAAGGTGGTGTGATAGATGCGGGTACGGCTTGCGCTAATTTCCGAAATACCAACTGCCGATGGTTTTGACGCAACAAAAAATCTATCAGTTTTGTCTTATAACCCTGTTAGTTACGCATGCATATACACACTTCCGAATTGTGAATTATTAACCAGAACTGCATGAACACTTGTGTTTTTTTTTTGTTTCTGATTGGGTTCTAATTCAAAATGTTGGGGTTCTCCCGGAGTGGTTTTCCACTTCTAAGTCGGGTCCCGTCAGGATGTCACCAATTATGTTGCTCTTTTTAACCTTAGTCTATTTGCTCTGTTTAGGTCACCTTTGCTCATGAGTCGCCAGGTATCTTTATGATACCGCCACGTGGTTCAAGTTCAGGTTATGATTAATAACACAGCACACTGCTTAGTAAGGATTAAAACAACGGTCATTTATTATATACAACAAGCAATATTAATACCCTAATACTACTTTCTATATAATAAACCTATCACTACTGGCCAATACTTAACTTAGGAAGAGCCCACCAGGTCAGGGAAATGAATGGCTTGTCCAATCAAATCTCGCCCGCGGGATTCAAAAGGCTGCTACAGGTCGGTGGCTAGGTGTCTCTACCGGATAGCGATTGCTGGATTCAAACTTACTATTACCGGTGGCTGGTCTTGCGAAGGTCTCGAGCAGGCGAAGATGAGAGAGAGAGAGATCTGAACTTGGACCTTCATTTTTATAGAGCCCAGGGGCTTTCCGCCTCCCGGGGCGGCCCTTGACCCTGAGTCCCAAGTGATTGGATTCTGTCCCCAATCTCTGGGGTCGATGTGTCCAATGGTGAGGCGATTCCTCGATCGGGGGGTGGTCGCTCACCTGTCTTTGTTTCGGCCACTGCAGGTGCCGACAGGTCTGGCCCGGTATTCAATTGCTAATATGTTGCAATTGTTCCCGGGGATAGCCGATTTAACTGTGGATGTCTGAATAGATTGGCTGCAAACAGTCCTGAATGCAACTGCGGATACCTGGGTTGATGGGCTGTTGATAGCCCTGTGTATCGATCTGGGCTACCTTCCCAGAGCCGAATATGCAAAACTGTCTGCAGCTGCCTGCTTGTGCCTTCTTGGCTGCTTTTCCCAGCAGTCTTTCGGGTTAGCCGTTTTAAACTGGGTTTTGGCCAGATTAATCGGAACGCAGCCATTTTACATGGCTACAGTTCGAAGTGGGAAGTATGGTGGCGGACCCGGGGGAAGATACGTTATGGTGAGTGGGAATTTGGAGGGGATGCCGGTGGTGCTGGTGAACATTTATGCACCGAACTGGGACAATGTAGACTTTATGAGGTGGGTATTGGCTGATTATGGGGTGGGAATTTAATATGGTATGAATCCAAGGTTGGACCAGTCGAGTTCGTGGACAGGGAGGGTGACAGCGCCTGTAAAGGAACTAAAAGGGTTCGTGGAACAGATGGGAGGGGTACATCCGTGGAGGTTTGGGTGGCCGAGAGCGAAAGAGTACTCATTTTATTCCCATGCGCACAACGTGTACTCCCGGATTTACTTTTTCGTTATGGATAGGACGTTGTTGCCGAGGGTGGTGGACGTTGAGTACTCAGCGATAGTGGTGTCGGATCATGACTTACGGATGAGTAAGGAGGTGGGCCAGCACCCACACTGGAGGTTAGATGTAGGAATATTAGCAGAGGACGAGGTATGTGTGCGGGTGAGGAAGGCCATTCGGAGGTATGTGGAGATAAACGTTACGGGGGGGGGGGGCGGTCTCGGCAGCTATGGTATGGGAGGCGTTGAAGGCATTGGTGAGAGGGGAGTTTATCTCGATACAGGTATACAGGGAGAAGGCAGAGTGGACGGAAATGGATAGATTAGCGAGGGAGATCCTCCAGGTAGACGGGAGGTACTCGAACGCCCCAGAGGCAGGATTATTGAAGGAGCGGCAGAAGCTGCAGAGGGAGTTTGGGTTGCTGTCTACAGGGAAGGCGGTGGGGCAGTTGAGAAAGGAGAGAGGGGCGGTGTATGAATGAGGAGAAGGCTCGCAGGATGCCAGCACACAAGCTAATGAAACGGGAGGCGGCGAGGGAGATTGGGAAAGTGAAGGACAGAGGGGGGAATATGATCTTGGACCCGGTGGGGGTGTTTAGGGACTTTTACAGCAGGTTATACGAGTCGGAGCCCCCAGTCGGGGTGGAGGGGGTGAGGTGGTTTTTGGAGGATCTGGAGTTTCCGAGGGTGGAGGAAGAGCTGGTGGAGGACCTAAAGGCCCCAATTGGGCTGTTTGAAGTGGTGGAGGGGCTGGAGGCGATGCAGTCGGGCAAGGCCTGGGGCTGAATGGATACCCAGTGGAGTTTTATAAAAAGTTTTCAGGAGTGCTGGGGCCACTGCTGGTAAGGGGTTCAATGAGGTTGGGGAATCAGGGATGCTCCCCCCGACGATGTCACAGTCCTCGATTTCTCTCATCCTGAAACAGGATAAGGACCTGGAACCATGCGGGTCGTACAGGCCAATCTCCCTTCTAAATGTAGAAGCCAAGCTGTTGGCCAAGATCTTGGCTTCAAGAAAAGATGATTGTATGCCAGGGGCGATAGGGGAGGACCAGAAGGGATTTGCGAAGGGCGGCGCATATTAGAAGGCTGCTAAATGTGATTATGATGCCCTCCGAGGGAAGGGAGGTGGAGGTGTTGGTCACCATGGATGCGAAGAAGGCCTTTGACCGGATGAAATGGGAGTATTTGTGGGAGGTCCTGGGGCAATTTGGGTTTGGGCAGGGTTTTGTGGACTGGGTCCGGTTGCTGTACCAGGCACCGGTGGCGAGGGTGCGGACGAACCGAGTGAGCCCGGATTATTTTCAGCTGCAACGGGGGATGAGGCAGGAATGACCACTCTCCCCACTGCTGTTTGGTTTGGCCATAGAGCCACTGGTGATGGCACTGAGAGTGTCAGAGGACTGGCAGGGGATAATATCGGGGGGGGGGGTGGGGGGGGGGGGGGGGTGGGGGTGGAAATGGAGCACAAGGTCTCACTATATGAGTACAACCTACCTTTGTATATTTCTGACCCGCTGGGGTGTTTGGAGAGATTATGGGGATCCGAGGGGAATTCAGCCGGTTTCGGGGTACAAATTGAATATGGGCAAAAGCGAGGTCTTTACGATTCAAGCGAGGGGGCAGGAGAGGAGATTAGGGGGGATACCGTTCAAGGTGGTGGGAGAGAGCTTTTGGTATATGGATATCCAGGTGGCGAGGGAGTTGGAGCAGCTACACAAGCTGATTTTGGCTCGGTTAGTGAAGCAGATGAAGGGGAATTCAGAAGGTGAGATATGCTCCCACTGTCACTGGCGGGGAGGGTGCAGACCTTGTCCCTAAGGCTTTCTTTAAGAGGGTGAACACGGTGATCTCTGGGTTTGTATGGGAGGGTAAGACCCCAGGGGTAGAGAAGGAGCTGCTGGAGCGTGGTCTAGGGGAGGGAATTTCAGGAACTACTACTGGGCGGCGAACATAGCAATGGTCAGGAAGTGAGTAGTGGGGGAGGGGTCGGTTGGGAGCGGGTGAAGGCAGCATCGTGTAGGGGCACAAGTTTAGGGGCACTGGTAACGGCACCTCTGTCATTCTCGCCAGCTCGGTACTCCGCAAGCACGGTGGTAGTGGCGGCCTTGACGGTGTGGGGACGGTGGCGGAAGTACATGGGAGTGGAGGGGCGTTGATATGGACACCTATTTGTGGCAACCACCGGTTTGCACCGAGAGGGCGGGATGGGGGGTTTCGGAGCTGGCAGCGAGCTGGGATTGGGTTCCGTTGCCTGCAAGTGAGGGACTTTGCGCGGAGGCAGCTTTCAACCTTTCCGCACCTACCGCCCCAGGGGATACAGGACTAGGTAGTGTCGAAAACGGGAATGGGGGAGGGAAGCTCTCGGAAATTTTTTAAGAACTCGTGGAATGGGAGGGAACCCCGATAGGGGAGGTGAAGCGAAAATGGGAGGAAGAATTGGGCAAGGAATTAGAGGCGGGATTGTGGGAGTAGAGTTAACGCGTCCTCGTCGTGTGCTAGGCTCATAATTCAAGGTGGTTCACAGGGCACATATGTCAGTGGCCCGTATGAGCAGGTTCTTTGAAGGGGTGGAAGATAGTGTGTCCGCATATGTTGGGCATGTCCGTAGCTTAGGGGATTCTGGCAAGGATTTGCCGATGTCATGTCCACGGTATTGAAGGTACGGGTGGTTCCGAGTCCAGAGGTGGCGATTTTTGGAGTGTCGGAAGACCCAGGAGTCCAGGGGGCGAGAGAGGCTGATGTTTTGGCCTTTACCTCCCTGGTTGCCCGGAGATGGATCTTATTGGTGTGGAGGGACTCGGAGCCCCCAAAATCGGGGGTATGGGTTAGTGACATGGTCGGGTTTCTCAGGCTTCAGAAGATCAAGTTTGCCCTGAGAGGATCGTTGCTAGGGTTCGCCCGGAGGTGGCAGCTGTTTATCAACTTCTTGGGGGAAAATTAAGCTGTTGGCAGATATCAAGCTGGTTGGGAGGGGGGGTGGTCAATGGAAAGAGTCAGGCATGGGGGATGGTTGAGGTGGGAAATAGTGGGAAAGGGGGACTGGGGAACTATGCATGTAAACCACGTTGACTGCGTTTAGTTGTTGATTGGGTGGATGTTATTTGTTCTTTCCTCTTGGAAATTGTTGTTAAAATTTTATATGCCGAAATGAAATATTTTTTAAAAAATAAATAAATTGAATTTTGGTCAAAGTGAGTATTTTCCAGTGAACACCTCGGTTGAAGAGCTCAGTTTAGCTCAATACCTTTCCAATACCAGTTTCTATCTGTTTTGGGGTCTGGATGGCCCATAATTGGGCCTCACTTCATAAATTAAACTACTCAAGCCTGATCAATAGTGTCAGAGCGGATCTAAAGTGGTGGAACAACCTCCCTCTGTCTCTGGCAGGTAGGATCTAAACGATTAAAATTAATGTACTTCCGAGGTTGTTCTTTTTCTTTCAATGTATCCCTATTTTCTTGGCCCAAATCCTTTTTTATTCAGGTTAACAAATTGATTTCTGCTTTCATTTGGATTTGGATTTGTTTGTTTATTGTCACCTGTACCGAGGTACAGTGAAAAGTATTTTTCTGCGAGCAGCTCAAACAGATCATTTAGTACATGAAAAGAAAAGAAAATAGAAAGAAAATACATAAAAGGGCAACACAAGGTCCACCATGTCAAAAGGTCTCCTCCACGGGCCTCGGAGGATCTTCAAACCTGCAAGGGAAGATAAAAGAGAAAGGTTAGTGAAAATGTTAGTGTCAGAATTAAATTGTTGAAGATTACTACAGTTATAAGATATGTAAAAAGAGGATCTGTTTGGGAGAGCTCGCAGAGAGTCGCCATGCTCTGGCGCCATCTAGAGTTTCAGAATCCGCAATGTTCTGCTCCAAAGAGACAGGCGAGCGAGAGGCTTGGCTCTCCCAAATCTTTTGTTTTACTATTGGGCAGCTAACATCCAAAACATTTTGTAGTGGATTAATGACCCCAATTCAATTTGGGGCAGAATGGAGACTCGCTTGGACAATACCTCTACTCTTCATACCATAATTACTGCACCACCGCCCTTCCCTCCTGCTGGACTTTCCTCCATTTCCGGTGGTGGTGTCCTCCCTCAGGATTTGGAAACAGTTTTGGCAGCACTTTAAGCATTTTTCCCCATCTTCTTTAGCCCCAATTTGTGATAATCACCTCTTCTTACCTGCTGGTTTGGACTCTTCATTTAAATCTTGGAACGCAAAGGAACTTGACCATTTTAGGGACCTAATTGTAGGGGGATTTGCCAGTTTTAGGGAGCTGGTTGACAATTTCAATTGCAAAATTCTAGCCTCTCTTGTTATTTTCAGACATGTGACTTTTCCCATAACATTTTTTCTTCCTTTCCTTTGGCCTCCTCCCTGCTGAAGGTTTCTGAACCTGGCGAGGAGTCTATCTCAGAACGATATGGCTATATTCTCTTGTTCAATCCCGTCCCCTTGGATGGGGTGAAGGTGAGATGGGAGAGGGAGCTAGGTCCTGTGCTTACTGATGAGGCTTGAAAGGAGGCACTTTACAGAGTCTACTCCATATCCTCTTGTGCCCAGTTGTGTTTAATCGAGTTCAAAGTGTTGCACAGGACACACTTAACCAAGGCAAGGATGAGTGAGATTTTCCCCAACATGGAGGACAAGTGTGATCCTGGTTCGCTTGCCCCAGATAACCATTTACATACATTTTGGTCCTGCCCCAAACGTGCCGGCTTCTGGGTTTCGCTTTTCACTCTATATCAGAGATTCTTTGGGTGGTTCTCGAGCCATGTTCGTTGGTAGCCATATTTGGGGTCTTAGACTCACAGGCATTTCACCCTTGGGTAGTGTGGTGGTATGTATTAGGGGTCATGTGGGACTGTGAAGCCGTGATGCTACTGGCTGACAGATCCCGGGTCCTGGTTGGCTGTTGAATCCTGGCTCCGCCCTGAAGGCGGAGTATAAGAACCCGAGCTTCTCCCCGCCGCTTCATTCTGTTGCTGAACTGCTGGGGACAAGTCTCGCTTAATAAAGCCTCATCGACTTCATCACTACTCGTCTCTCTCGTAAGTCATTGTGCGCTACAATTTATTAAGCGAGCTTAAAGGACTATGGAGCTCCGGATCGCCCCGGAATGCCTGCGGATCAGCCCCAACGCAGCAAACTCGGCAGCAGTATTTAAACACTGGCAAGCATGTTTTGAAGGCTACCTCCGAACGGCCCCCGGCCGGATCACAGAAGACCAGAAAATGCAGGTCCTGCATTCAAGGGTAAGCCCGGAAATTTACCCTCTCATAGAAGACGCAGAGGATTTCCCGACGGCGCTCGCATTACTGAAGAGCATCTACGTTCGCCCCGTGAACCAGGTCTACGCGCGCTACCAACTCGCAACGAGACGGCAAAGTCCCGGAGAATCGCTAGAAGAATTCTACGCCGCGCTGCTAATTTTGGGACGGGGCTGCAGCTGCCCGCCGGTGAACGCAATCGAACACACGGACATGCTAATTCGCGATGCTTTTGTGGCAGGTATGAACTCTCCCCAAATCCGCCAAAGACTTTTAGAAAGAGAGTCATTAGGACTCTCAGAGGCACGGGCCATTGCAGCTTCCCTAGATGTGGCCTCGCAAAACGCCCGCGCCTACGGCCCCAACCGCGCGGCAGCCCCTTGGGCTCCGTGGACCCCCGTTGCGACAAACCCCCCCCCCTCACAGGCTTGCGCGGTTAAAGCGCCAAACCATCCCAGGGGGCCCGCTGCTATTTCTGCGGGCAAGCGAAACACCCCCGGCAGCGCTGCCCGGCCCGCGCAGCTATTTGTAAAAGCTGCGGCAAGAAGGGCCATTACGCGGCTGTGTGCCGGTCCCGGGGGGTCACCGCAATTCCTGGAGAAGAACGAGCCCAGCATAGCCCAAACGCTCCCCAACCCCCCCCAGCGCCCCATGTGCGACCCGCGGGCGCCGCCATTTTGGGTCCCGGGCACCACGAGGGGAGGATGGGCGCCGCCATCTTGTGAACCCCCAGCCACGTGCGATTCATGGGGGCGGCCATTTTGTCCACCCCTGACCACGTGCGATCCATGGGGGTGGCCATTTTGTCCACCTCCGGCCGCGTGCGATTCATGGACGCCGCCATCTTGGATGACAACAAAGGACCCCAGCATCGACGGCTCCACGGGGTCCGAAGAAGACGCTGCGACACTACGGCCACGACTGGCTTCGGTGACTCTGGATCAATCACGGCCCCGGACGCTCCAGACGACGACAACAACGGTGCTGATCAACGGACACGAGACATCATGCTTGATCGACTCCGGGAGCACCGAAAGTTTCATTCACCCAGACACGGTAAGACGCTGTTTTCTGACCATCCATCCAAGTACGCAAAAGATTTCCTTAGCTGCAGGATCCCATTCCATAGAGATCAAAGGGTTCTGCATTGCGAACCTAACGGTGCAAGGGAGGGAGTTTAAAAACTACAGGCTCTACGTCCTTCCCCAACTCTGCGCGCCCACATTACTGGGATTAGATTTCCAGTGTAACCTGCAGAGCCTAACATTCCAATTCGGCGGCCCAATACCCCCACTCACTATCTGCGGCCTCGCAACTCTCAAGGTTGAACCGCCGTCCTTGTTTGTAAACCTCACCCCGGATTGCAAACCCGTCGCCACTAGGAGCAGACGGTACAGCGCCCAGGACCGAATATTTATTCGGTCTGAAGTCCAGCGGTTGCTGAAGGAAGGCATAATCCAGGCCAGCAATAGTCCCTGGAGAGCCCAGGTAGTAGTAAAGACCGGGGAGAAGCAAAGGATGGTCATAGACTATAGCCAGACCATCAACAGGTACACACAGCTAGATGCGTACCCTCTCCCCCGCATGTCCGACATGGTAAATCGGATTGCCCAGTATAAGGTTTTCTCCACCGTGGACCTCAAGTCCGCCTACCACCAGCTCCCCATCCGCCCAGGTGACCGCAAGTACACAGCCTTCGAGGCAGACGGGCGTCTATACCACTTCCTAAGGGTCCCATTTGGTGTCACGAACGGGGTCTCGGTCTTCCAACGGGAGATGGACCGAACGGTTGACCAGCACGGGTTGCAGGCCACGTTCCCGTATCTCGACAACGTAACCCTCTGCGGCCACGATCAGCAGGACCACGACGCCAACCTCCAAAAATTCCTCCAGACCGCTAACGCCTTGAACCTCACATACAACGAGGAAAAGTGCGTTTTTAGCACAAACCGGTTGGCCATCCTGGGATACGTAGTGCGCAATGGGATAATAGGCCCCGACCCCGAACGCATGCGCCCCCTTATGGAATTTCCCCTCCCCCACTGCTCCAAATCCCTGAAACGTTGCCATATTATGGTTTTCATATTACGCCCAGTGGGTCCCCCAGTATGCAGACAAGGCCCGTCCGCTAATACAGACCACTACCTTCCCCCTGTCGACAGAGGCTCGCCAGGCCTTCAGCCGCATCAAAGCGGATATCGCAAAGGCCACGCTGCGCGCCATCGACGAGTCCCTCCCCTTCCAGGTCGAGAGCGACGCATCCGACGTAGCTCTGGCGGCCACCCTTAACCAAGCGGGCAGACCCGTGGCCTTTTTCTCCCGAACCCTCCACGCCTCAGAAATCCGCCACTCCTCAGTGGAAAAGGAAGCCCAAGCCATAGTGGAAGCTGTGCGACATTGGAGGCATTACCTGGCCGGCAGGAGATTCACTCTCCTCACCGACCAACGGTCGGTAGCCTTCATGTTCGATAATGCACAGCGGAGCAAAATTAAAAATGACAAGATCTTAAGGTGGAGGATCGAGCTCTCCACCTTCAACTACGAGATCTTGTACCGTCCCGGAAAGCTGAACGAGCCATCCGATGCCCTATCCCGCGGCACATGTGCCAACGCACAAATAGACCGTCTCCAAGCCCTCCACGAGGACCTCTGCCACCCGGGGGTCACTCGGTTCTACCATTTCATAAAGTCCCGCAACCTCCCCTACTCTGTGGAGGAGGTCCGTACAGTCACCAGGAACTGCCACATCTGCGCAGAGTGCAAACCGCACTTTTTCAGGCCGGATAGAGCGCACCTGATCAAGGCTTCCCGCCCCTTTGAACGCCTCAGTTTGGATTTCAAAGGGCCCCCCCCTCCACCAACCGCAACGCATACTTCCTGAACGTGGTGGACGAGTACTCTCGTTTCCCCTTCGCCATCCCCTGCCCCGACATGACAGCAGCCACAGTCATTAAAGCCCTTGGCACCATATTCACACTGTTCGGTTGCCCCGCATATATCCATAGCGACAGGGGGTCCTCCTTCATGAGTGACGAGCTGCGCCAGTTCCTGCTCAGCAAGGGCATAGCCTCGAGCAGGACGACCAGGTACAACCCCCGGGGGAACGGGCAAGTAGAGAGGGAGAATGGCACGGTCTGGAAGACCGTCCTGCTGGCCCTATGGTCCAGGGATCTCCCAGTTTCCCGGTGGCAGGAGGTACTCCCGGATGCTCTCCACTCCATCCGGTCGCTGCTGTGTACCACCACTAACCAAACGCCTCATGAGCGCCTCCTAGTCTTCCCCAGGAAGTCCTCCTCCGGAACGCCACTGCCAACCTGGCTGGCGGCCCCAGGACCCATCTTGCTCCGGAAACATGTGCGGGCCACAAATTGGACCCGTTGGTCGAGAGGGTTCACCTTCTCCACGCGAACCCGCAGTACGCCTACGTGGCGTACCCCGACGGCCGACACGACACGGTCTCCCTGTGGGACCTGGCGCCCGCCGGCAACACACACACCCCCCCGACACCGATCATCCCCTCCCTACCACCGGCGCACCCCGCGACCGCCCCCTTCCCGGGAGGATCGGTCCTCCTCCCGTGCCCGCCCAGGAGTGAAACAGGAACGAACACCGAAACGCTCCCGGAGACGACAACGCCTGAACAAGCACCTGCACCACCACCGGGGCTGAGGCGATCGACGAGGAAGACCAGACCGCCCGCTCAACTCGTGGCATCGGCGTGACACCAAGAATGTTGTTGGATTGTAACAAAAAAAAGATTTTTTTTTTCTCTTACTGATATTGTAAATAGTTTCACAAACTTTGTACATAGCCCAGTGTAGGGCTAAAACTGTAGTAACATGCCCAAAATTTTCCTCCCAGGACCAGCCTTGTAAACCCCTACCACCATGCGAACCACCACCCCGCCGGGTTCCTTTTTAACAAGGGGTGAATGTGGTGGTATGTATTAGGGGTCATGTGGGACTGTGAAGCCGTGATGCTATTGGCTGACAGATCCCGGGTCCTGGTTGGCTGTTGACTCCGGCTCCGCCCTGAAGGCGGAGTATAAGAACCCGAGCTTCTCCCCGCCGCTTCATTCTGTTGCTGAACTGCTGGGGACAAGTCTCGCTTAATAAAGCCTCATCGACTTCATCACTACTTGTCTCTCTCGTAAGTCATTGTGCGCTACAGGTAGGTTGTCACCTTTGCCTCACTGGTAGCCCGGAGGCGAATATTGCTTAGCTGGAGGTCTCCCATCCCGTCCAGTGCTTATGCCTGGCTGGGTGATTTAATGACATTCCTGCACTTCGAAAAAATTAAGGGGTGAATTCTCCGTTTGATGGACTATGTTCCCAATTGCAATCGACTTAGGGTCCCCCTGGGAGCTCAAATCGGGATACAATTCCATATCCTTTGCCATGCAAATTTATGCATATCTGAAACGCTCAAGCCTAGGCATCATCCTAGTGAATCTCCTCTGCACCCTCTCCAGTGTAATCACATCCTTCCTATAGTGTGACGACCAGATCTGCACATGGTACGTTTGCTGTGGCCTAACAAGCATTTTATACACCTCCATCATAACCTCCCTGATCTTATATTTTATACCTCGGCTAATAAAGGTAAGTATTCCATGTGACTTCTTGACCACCTTATCTACCTGTTCTGCTGCTTTAGGGACTTTTGGACATGCACTCTAAGTCCCTCTGGTTCTCTGTACTACCATTCATTGTATATTCCCCTGCCTTGTTAGGCTTGCCAACATGCATCAATTCACACTTTTCAGTTTTATATTGCATTTGCCACTGTTCTGCCCATCTGACCAGCCCCTCCATATCATCCTATAATCCAAGGCTTCCCTCCTCGCTAATAACCACACCAGAAGTTGACAGAAGTTCAGTCAGAACTGAGTGATGCTGAGGCTATGGAGGTTGTGTGGCAGGAGCCATGATGCTTTCATCCTGCAACAATCCACATCAGTTCCAGTCACCTTCATGGAACCAAATGGCGACAAGGATTTCCTGCTGTGGCTTTCCTCCATCACACGGCCATATCAAGACAGTGCTCCTATAATGTCATCCATGCTCTGATTAGAAACATTGTGGAGCCAACCTTCAAAATCCTGAAGCATTGGTTCAAGAGGAGCCCTCAGTTCCACCTCTTTGACCGAATTTAAGAGTACAGTGGCCATCCAATATTTTGTGTTTCACTGCAGCTGACCAAAAAATTTTGACTTTAGGTGGACTACAAGGGGGAAATCGTGAAATCAGCCTGATGTCACCAGTGAGTTGTTCGAACCATTTTTGATGGTTGGACCTCGTATCAATCTTTGGTGAACGCGAGTGGAAAGGAGCTGGGAGAGGGAAGAGAGGCAGCTCATCCAACTGGGGGGCTTGATTTGTGACAATGCCTGGGTCTTCTTAAGAGCTCTTGCACCTCCTAAAGCATGGTCATTTTATTCTGCTGAAATTGTTGAGACAAATTGAGCAATTGGGATTCCATGTCGGAGTCCATGGATCAGCGTAGCAGAGATGGAGGTTCTGATGGAGCAGGTGAGGGTACAGAGACATCCCAGTTTTCTATTAGCAGGAGGGTGCCAGACCAAAATGTGTAGCAGACGTGGAGAGAGATGGCAGCAGCATCATTTCCAGGAAGTGGATGCAGTGCCTCAAGGAGTCCAATGACATTCCCCAGAAAGCATGGCTTTAGATGATGTCTTGCTTATCGATTTATGTCACAACACTTCTCTTCACTGTTCCATTTGCTTTTTCTCCAAGCTCAAGGGAATACTGCATCTCTTACAATCCTCTACATCGTTCCTCAATTTACCATGCACTTAAACTGGTATCTATATAATCCATAAAATCCTTAAAGTGCAGAAGGAGGCCATTCGGCATATCGAGCCTGCACCAACCCTCTGAAAGAGCACTTTAGCTAGGCCCACTCCCCCATCCTATCCCCAATGTTCATGGCCAATTCACCAAACCCACACATCTTTGGACTGTGGGAGGAAACTGGAGCACCCGGAGAAAAGCCATGCAGACACATGGAGAACATGAAAATTCCACACAGTCACTTTAGAACAATAAAAAAAAACATAATTATAACCTGCTGCCATTGCAAATCCCTTTAAACTTAATAAAAAATGAATTGTTGATTAATGTATCTGTGCTAATCATTGGCTAAACTACACTGCCAATATGGTAATGTATCCTGCTAAGATTGTCCAGTATTCTCAATTTTTGTTTCAGATTCCAGCATCAGCAGTAATTTGCTTTTATCTATGGTAACATAGCCTCGTTCTGTTTCAGACTTTAGAAGTGATTTGTCCAAATTGATGCCCTTGGTGTGGAATCTGGGAGAAGTTTGCGCTGCAGTGTTATGTCCACTGCAAACTGAATATATGCTACTCCAGACAAATTAAGACCTGGAACATGCATCAGACAGAGAGACCTTTATGTAATCTACCTGGAATGATAGAATTGGATAAAAACCACAACAATATTGCAATTGCCAGTGTTTGCAACAGATAGCCAGATGTAGCTATCCAAGTAGGTTTCTTCCAGACATTAAGACCCTCAAGTTAATATTTGAGTTGTAAAACAGAACTTCTAAACAGGTATTTCATTTATGTTGAAATAAAAATGAAACTCAGATTGAAAATATTTCCTCTGCAATTAGTTATTATTTCTTGAGTTATGAAAGCTATGGACTTCATGAGGATAACGTCCGTGTGGCTTTCAAGTATAAAATACAAAGACATTACAACAATGGGAATCAACATGTCCCACAGCTTTCATTCTACCTTTGGTAATATATTTCAGATAGAAAAGCATTGATCCATAAAGCCTGCTTATCCGCTCATCACCTTTCTTTCCTGTAAGCTATCTTCATGGCAAAGAAAGTGTGTTCATAATGTCATGATATTTAGGTAAACATCATAGCACAAACATACATACATACTGATGGACAAATCAACGGACCAATCAACACACACACAACACCACAGCCAATCACAGGCAAGAGCATACACAGTACAAAACAGGGAACACAACACTTCCTGAGCATTCCAGCAGGAGACAGCTCAGGGCACAGAGCTCATAGCAAGCCACTCAGACATCCACCATGTGCTGAGTGCCACTACAAGATAGTATTAGGAATAGGTCCACAGATTCTAGGGTTATGATCGAACCTCAGTAACCAGTTTACCACTGTAAATAAATGTTAGTAATAAAACTGAGTTGTACCATTCGCAACCGTGTTGGTTCGTCTGTGTAGCAGAGTACCCAACACATCATAGTACCAGGAGTAATTGTGGGACCTACCTACGAATCCTCCGGAATCTGCCATCCTGCGCCATGGACACCGTCAGCACACCGCAGCCGCTACAAGTCGCTGGAAACCTCAGCGTTAATTGGAAGCTGTTCAAACAGCGCTTTCAGCTCTTCCTGGAAGCCAATGAAAAGGAGAGCGCTTCGGACACCAGAAAGATCGCCATCATCCTCTCCACGGCAGGTCAACACGCCATCCATGTCTACAACTCCCTGGTGTTTGCAGAAGGTGAGGACAAGACCAAGTACAAGACGGTCTTTCTCAAACTCTACCAACACTTCAACGTCGAGGTCAACGAGAGTTTTGAGAGGTATCTCGTCCAGCAGCGCCTGCAGGGTAAGGATGAACCCTTTCAATCCTTCCTTACGCATCTCTGTATCCTCGCGCAGTCCTGCGGTTACGACACCACCTCCGATTCCATGATTTGGGACCAGATCGTTTTTGGGGTCACCTCGGGCACCCTCCGCCAGCAGCTCTTAAAAATAAAAGGCCTCACCCTAGCCTCCGCAATCGAAGCCTGTGTCCTGCATGAAAACACGACAAGCCGCTACTCACAATTTCAGGTGGCCGAATCGGCGCGGCAGGGGTCCTACGCGGCCGGATCGGCGAGGCAGGCGTCCTACGAGGACAAACGGGTCCAGGCGATCGAGTTCATCCCGGCCCGCGGCCTGGACGAGGGCGGCCATTTCGCGCGCTTTTCGAGGCCTCCCACGTTTGAGCGTGCCAAAAACGACGTCGACACAGAGGGACGTGATGCGCAGGCACGCTCGACGCAAGACCGAACTGTGCATGCGCGGTGGCGCAACGAACGCCATGACGTCACGACGTGCGGCAACTGCGGAGCCGCACATTTAAAGTGGCAATGTCCCGCAAGAAACCGACAATGCCTCCGCTGTGGCAAGATGGGCCACTACGCTGCCTGCTGTCGAGCAGCTCAACCTGCCAATGTTCCCCAATTCCGACAACCTCGCAAGGACGTGCGGACCATTCAGCCTCCTTACTACGAGTCATGCCCAGACGATATCCAGACCAGTGACGCAGGCGACCGGGATGCCTTCCATGTTGCGGTCATTGATGGGAACCGGAAGTCTCAAGCCAGGACCCACCAGCCGTTGCAAGTGAACACTGTCAATCCGGGTGATGAATGGTGTGCCACCCTAACAGTCAACTGATCACCGATAACATTCCGTCTGGACACTGGTGCCTCCGCCAACCTCATAGCATGGTCAGCCTTCTACGCCATGAAGATCAAACCACCAATTCGGCCATCCCGTTGCAAGATGGTCGACTACAATGGGAGCATTATCCCGGCAATGGGATCCTGCCAGCTCCAGGTGACACACAACACACTCACGGCCACACTCTCATTCGAGATAGTCGGATCATCAAAGGACTCCCTGCTAGGCGCACAGGCATGCAAGATTCTCCACCTCGTGCAACGAGTCCACACTCTGTCTCCAGAAGGCACATCTGACTTCCCGGATGCAGAATTCAGGGCACAGCTCCAATCGCTCCTCACCCACAACCAGGAGGCATTCAAGGGCATGGGAACACTGCCCTACACCTACAGAATTCAGCTCAAACCGGACGCCACCCCAGTCATTCACGCACCTTGCAGGGTCCCAGCGCCACTCAAAGACCGCCTCAAGCAGCAGTTGCAGGATCTCCAGGACCAAGGGGTGCTATCCCGGGTCACGGAGCCCACGCCATGGGTCAGCTCCATGGTGTGTGTTAAGAAGCCCTCCGGCGAGCTACGGATCTGCATTGATCCAAAAGACCTCAACAACAACATAATGAGGGAACACTACCTCATACCCAAACGGGAAGAGATCACGAATGAAATGGCCCGGGCTAAAATCTTCACGAAACTGGATGCCTCGAAGGGTTTTTGGCAGATCCAATTGGATCAGTCCAGCCGAAAGCTGTACACCTTCAACACCTCTTTCGGCAGGTTCTGCTATAACAGAATGCCATTTGGCATCATCTTGGCATCCGAGGTCTTTCACAGGATCATGGAACAGATGATGGAGGCCATCGAAGGGGTGCGTGTCTACGTGGACGACGTCATCATCTGGTCCACCACACCACAGGAGCACATCAATCGTCTCCAGCGCGTCTTTGCGCGCATGCGGGAAAACGGCCTGCGCCTCAACCAAGCCAAGTGTTCTTTCGGCCAAACCGAGCTGAAGTTCCTGGGGGACCACATGGCCCGGTCAGAGGTCTGTCCGGATGCAGACAAGATGAGCGCCATTACAGCCATGCCGCAGCCGGCAGACAAGAAAGCAGTGCTACGCTTCCTTGGCATGGTCAACTTCCTGGGGAAGTTCATTCCCAACCTTGCCTCCCACACAACGGCTCTGCGCCACCTCGTCAAGAAGTCCACGGAGTTCCAGTGGCTGCCCACACACCAGAAGGAATGGGAGGAGCTCAAAATTAAGCTCACCACAGCCCCGGTATTGGCGTTTTTCGACACATCTCGTGACACTAAAATTTCAACTGATGCCAGCCAGTCCGGCATTGGGGCGGTACTCCTACAGCGGGATGACACTGCGTCATGGGCCCCGGTCGCCTATGCCTCGCGGGCCATGACCCCCACAGAACAGCGCTACGCGCAGATCGAAAAGGAGTGCCTGGGTTTGCTGACCGGAATAGACAAGTTCCATGACTACATGTATGGTCTCCCCCAGTTTACCGTTCAGACTGACCATCGCCCCCTGGTCAGCATCATAAATAATGACCTGAACGAGATGACATCTCGCCTCCAGCGCATCCTACTTAAACTCAGGAGGTATGACTTCCAACTGGTCTACACCCCGGGAAAGGACCTTATCATTGCGGATGCCCTATCCAGAGCAGTGAGCACACCGCCCGATTCGGAGGGGTTCGTCTGTCAGGTCGAAGCGCAGGTGGCCTTCACATCGGCAAATCTGCCAGCGGACGACTCCAGTCTGGCCCGTATTCGCCGGGAAACTGCGGCTGACCCCCTTCTACAATGGGTGATGCGGCACATGACGGGTAAGTGGCTCAAAGGACAGTGCCCGCAGTTCTACAATGTCCGAGACAACCTGGCCGTTATTGATGGTGTCCTTCTAAAGCTCTGCTCTAATAAGCTGTCGATTACTTTTGCGATTTCTCCCTCTGCCTCTTGGGGAAATCCATATTGCTTTTGGGGTCTAGGGTCACATCCTGTGATTTGTACTGAACTGAATTTGTGGGCCACGAATGCTGTCCTGTTCTTTTGCAACACTGCCTAACCTGCTTGTCCGTGCTAATTGTAGTCGGGTTAAACCAAAATTCGCCTACTGCGCTAATTTTATTTGCATATTCTCCTATTGTGAGCGTTGCGGGGGCTCTTGCGGATTTTGCCATTTTCCAGACACATTGGTTGACTGGATCAAAGGATAGATTGTGGGAATTTATAAAGTCTATGCCCAACATGTGTTCTGCTGTGTGGGGTAGATCGACTAAAACTATGGGGTGCTTGGTGGTGATGTTGCCGATTTGAATGGGTACAGGGGCTGTGATGTGTTCCTTCTGTGAGTGGCCTGTAAAGCCGCTGAGGGTGATAGTGGCTGTAGTGGGCCACGCGTCCTTTTGAAACATGGTGAAGGAATTTATTGTGGTGCGGCACCCTCCTGTGTCCCAGAGAAACTCGATGGGCTGTCCCCGTATTTTTGCTGCAACTACTGGTCAGCCGGACCTATCCCAAAGGGTGTCGCAGACCCAACTGGGGGAGCCTGAACACCGTCAGTCCGTTCCGTTCAGGTCCGTCTGATCTGAACAGGTGCTCACACTATGTATGGGCTCTGTCTTATTCTTATTCAGGGTGCCTGCCTGCTGGGCTCTCTTTGGCTTTCGTAGGTCATTGCACTCTCTTGCAAAGTGTCCTAAATGGACACAGTTGTAACACTCCTGTGACGCTTGTGGGGGGCTGTTCTTGCCTTCATTTACCCATGCGGGGTTCTGGTGTGCCTTAACTGCGTGTATGTCTGCTTCTGCCTGCTGTTCTTCGGGATTTTTAACTGCGGGTTTGTTTTGTACAGACTGCTCCCAGGCGCGGAACAATCTTTTTACCACCCATTTCTCATTATGAGCCTTCTCTGAGGGATAATAATTCACGCAAACTTTTTGTCCTGTTTCTGTGGCATGGGAGATAAGGGTGCGGGTCCATTTGGCCATGTTGTCTGGGGACAAATGGGCGCGGTCTAAGTCTCCGAAAACTGTTGCAAAATGGATCCACAGGCGTCCAGCAAAGGCTGTGGGGTGCTCGGTTTTCTTTTGCCTGCACTTATTGAGGCCATCTACGGGGTCACCCATGTTATACCCGATCGCGTCTAGGACCGCGGTATGCATTTCTGCAAGGGTGCCTCCTCCTACATTATGTGGGTCGGGAAGGGCTGCTACGACCAAAGGGTCTAAACTTAAACCTGTGAGCTTTACGTGCTCACGCTCGTCCAGGCCGTACATGGTTGGCTGCTGCTTTACTCTGGCAAAGAAGTGGTGGGGGTCCGAGGTGGGGAGGAATAGTTTGATTTTCTCGCACGCGTCCTGTAATTGGGTCACTGTTAAGGGGTGGTGTACAGAAATTCCGTATTGTCCGATACGGCTGTGCGGTGGGTGGTGGCTGGGTTCATTGGAGCCTGAACTATCTGCTCGGTGGGGGGTTGGAGCGCTTTTCTCTTTTGGGGCTTTCCCTGCGCACATGTTCCCTGAACATATCTCTGCGCTGTCTCATTTAACTCTTCCCAATCAGGGCCGTCTTCCTCATCTAACTTTGATCCAAAGGTTTCCTGGAATCCTTTTTGAACTGAAAGCAGAGATTGCAGTTCTGCAATCTGCTTCCGGCACTTTGCGTGGTCTAATGAGCTTTGTCTTTGCTCTGTGGTGGCAGCATGGAGTGCTCTTAACGCTGCCTTCAGGTCACTACACTGCCTCTGCAATGCCTCTACCTGCTTCTCGGTTTCCTCTCGTACCAGGACTGCACGTTGCGTGTCCTGATAGGCCTTTTCGTACTGGGATTGGAAGCTGCTTAAGTGCACCAGACAAGACTGGTGTGCCCCCTTGGCATCATCCACCTCTCCGTCTTTTGCTGCCAACTTCCTCCTTAACTCTACGTTCTCTCTTTCTACCTCACTGACATCGACCTTGATCATTCGATGTACGCCTTCTATCTCTTTCCGGAGCATCCTAACGACCTCCTCTGTGCCTCGCAATTGTGCCAAACAGGACACGATTGCCATCAGCTTGCGAGCTTTTCCTAAGCTCTTCTTGTGAATCTCGCTCAGGTTCTCCCATCAAGTATGTCCTATACTCCCGGGACCTGTTTCCTCATTGTTACAGAATTCGCTCCAAAGGGGCCATCCTTTCCCTTTGAGGTACTTCTTGATTTCCTCTTCCCAAACGTGACACTGTCCTACTCTACTGCTGCTGGTCGCTGCGACCACAAATTCTTCGGGGCTCATGAGGCGTTGCATTGCCTGCATTGCCATCTTTCTTATCTGAATGCTTCTCTTAAAATTTGGAACGAGGGGTATTAAGGCGGTGCTGTAATTACGGGTACGGCTTTCGCTATTTTCCGAAATACAAACTCCTGACACTTTTGTCGCAACAAAAAATCTATCAGTATTACCTGATAGCCCTGTTAGTTACGCATGCATTTAACACACTTCCGAATTATGAGGATTGATCAGAACTGCTTGAACTCTTGTGGTTTTCTCTCCCCAATTGGATCTCAAATTCAAATTTTTGGGTTCTCCCGGAGTGGTTAAGCCACTTCTAGATCAGGTCCCGTCAGGATGTCACCAGTAATATGTTGCTAACTTTTGGTTGATTCAATTGGCTCTGTGTTATAACCTTTGCTCTCGAGTCGCCAGGTATCTTTATGATACCGCCACGAGGTTCAAGTTCAAGTAATGATCAATAATTCAATACACCAATTAGTAAGATTCAAATCAAAGCACATTTATTATACACAGTAAATCGCTACTCGTGCATAAATTCTACTTCTAAGCTACTTCTACAACTAACAGGCCTATACTTAGCTTCGGACTGGCCCACCAGGTCAAGGGAACAAATGGCCTTTCGTTCGGGTTCTGAGTCTGCGGGATTCAAAGGTTGGTACGGGTTGGTAGCTAGCAGCGGCTATCTCGTAGCGAGCGCTGACTTAAGACATTTGGGCTCTTGGCGGCAGCTGAACCGGTCACTGTCAAGGGTTGGTTCGCGTTGCTGAGTGACCCGGTCAAGAAGGACGATTTGAACTTGGGGGCTTAGCTTTAGAGTCCCCAGAGGCTTCCCCCTTTCGGGGCGGACCCTGTACCTGGTTCCAAGTGATTGGACTTCGTTCCAATCGCTTGGTTCGATTTCTCCAATACTGGAGCGGTTCCCTGATCGATGGGCGGTCTTGAGGTGTCCGTTAACCTCTTTTGTGTTGGCTCCTGCTGGCACCGAGGAGTCAGGCTTGGCCTTGTTTATCCCAAATGTTTTGATTGTTCCCGGGGATCGCTCATTAGTATGGAGATGGCTGCTACATTATTATGCAGATGGCTGCTTGTATCGATGCTGTCTAGGCGTTTGCAGAGTTTAATACACAGTAAACTTGCACCTGCTAGTTTCTGCCTCTGTTGGCTGAATTTCCCTTCAGCCTTTGCTGTTCTCCATTTTACATCGGGAGTTGGCCAACCCAGGTGGCTACACTGGTCACCATTTAACCAGCACAAACAAAAAGAGATTAACTGGTATTTTATTGTTTTGCTGCTTGTGAGATCTTGCTGTGAACAAATTGGTGACTATATTTGTTTAGCTAACAGTGACTTCACTTTAAAAATAGTTCATTGGCTGTGAAGCACTTCACAAGAGATCCTAAAAATATGCAATGTTCTGAATAAATACACAACCTTTCTTCTTTATATTGTTCATCAATTCATAGAAACTGCCCCCATCTGCAATCATGGATATATTACCTTGAACTGTTGCCTCTGCAAGCCTCCCCAGAAAACCATTCCAGCTACCACGTTAAAAACTAATTTGTGTATTTTAAACAACTTTTGAGTCACCCCTTAGTCTTCTGAAGAGAAAAGAAATCTCAGCCTACAATCATTCAGAACTTTAAGTTCTTTTTACTTGTTACATTGTAAAGCAAAACACAATAGAAAGCACCAACACAAGATTCAGAATCAATAAAACATGAAAACTTATTTAGTTCTTCTTTTGAACTAACATTAATTAATCAGTGAACATATTTGAAGAAAGGTTCCAGGCAGACCTCAAAATAGTTTATTTATAATCCTTACAAGGGGTGCAAGATTATTCCACAAATCAACTCAGAATTGTAAATGTTGAGGAAAAGTTAGAAGCACAATGGGCTATATGATCATTTAGCATTTATAAGACATCTAAGAAAACAATTTAGTAACTAAAATTAATGAGATTTAATCATGATTTTAAGTACAAGACTAAACTTGCAATTCTCAGAGATTGTGGAGTAGCAGTGATCACTCATTGTGGGCTTATTATCAGGAGGTGTTGTGGTCCTATGTTCTTTGTTACTGTAGAGTGTTGGCTTTTCTGATATTTCTATATACATATGCAAAATGCCTTTGATAAAAATATTTTTTTTAAAAAGAATTTCACTGGATTTATGACTGAGGCCAGTTGTTGAACCATCAATATCACAACATACAATATATTCCCTTTGGCTAATTATCTTAATAAAATGAGAACATAATTATTGTGAATTACATTCATAAAAATAATAAGTCATTTGTCACCATGATTATGCAAAGCTACATTTGTATTGTATCTTCACACGAGAAAACAGGCAGTAGGATTTCATCTGCAAACACACATCAGTATGTCCTGAAAACTTGGTCGTCAGGCTGAAAATCGCCAATATTCCAAATAAGAACAATTAGCCTACTGCTTATACAGATACAATTGATATCTTAATTTTCATTTTATCTGCCCTAAAATGGGCAATGACAAAATCAGGGTTTATTCCAACCCAATGTACTCTTGCCTGGATCAACACTCAAGCTGAGCAGTACAATTGCCAACACTTGTAATTTCTTCAGTACTTGCTACAGTTACTCAGGGACATTTCAGTTCTCATCCAATCAGTTTATGATGTGATTGCTGCCTAATACGGGCTTGTGGTTGGTCTGGCACAAAAATTAAAAAGCAAAGTATTGCTGAAAACTTACAGATGCACGTAAATAACAATTAAACAGCACTGACAATATCGCAATATTCCTGGTTCTAAAATAGGAACAGGACTCCTCAGAAAATAAATTTACTTTTAATATGATTACAAAGAGCACGTACAGGACTATCAGTCAAACTGGTAAACCTTCTCTGCACTCCCTCTACAGCAAGAACATCCTTCCTCAGATAAGGAGACGAGCCTAGGGTGGCACAGTAGCACAGTGGTTAGCACTGCTGCCTCAAAGCGGCGGGGACTTGGGTTTGATCCTGGCTCCGGGTCACGTCCCTGTGGAGTTTGAACATTCTCACCATGTCTGCGTGGGTTTCACCCCCACAACACAAAACATGTGCAGGGTAGGTGCATTGGCCACACTAAATTGCCCCTAAATTGGGAAAAAAATATGGGCGGCACAGTGGTTAGCACTGTTACTTATAGCTCCAGGGTCTCAGGTTCGATTCCCGGCTTCATAGAATCATAGAATTTACAGTGCAGAAGGAGGATATTCGGCCCATCGGGTCTGCACCAACCCTTGGAAAGAGCACCCTATCGAAGGCCAGAACTCCACCCTATCGCCATAACCCAGTAACCCCACCTCACATTTTTTTGGGGGACACTAAGGTCAATTTAGAATGGCCAATCCACTTAACCTACACATCTTTGGACTGTGGGATTAAACCAGAGCACCCGGAGGAAACCCACGCAGATAAGAGGAGAACGTGCAGGCTCCACATAGACAGTGACCCAAGCCGGGGATCGATCTTGGTACCCTGGAGCTGTGAAGCAATTGTGCTAACCACTATGCTACCATGCTTGGGTCACTGTCTGTGCGGATTCTGCATGTTCTCCCCGTGTCTGCGTGGGTTTCCTCTGGGTGCTCCGGTTTCCTTCCATAAGTCCCAAACGATGTGCTGTTCGGTGAATTGGGCATTCTAAATTCTCCCTCGGTGTACCCGAACAGGTGACGGAATGTGGCGACTAGGGGCTTTTCACAGTAACTTCATTGCAGTGCCTACATGTGACAATAAAGATTATTATAATTATAAAACTGCACAGAATATTCCAGGGGTGCTATTAATGGCCACGTTGCACTTGAGTGCGATGTGGCAGGTAGGTCACGGGAGAGGCCAAAATCGAGAAGCACAGCAGGTGCCGATCGGTGGGTCATCTAACCAGCCCGCTCCCGTTGATGAAATTAGGATCCCGCCGTAGTGCGGTGAAAAACCAATAATTACCACTTACCGCCAATCTTCATACAATTACGACTCCTATCTAACAACCTCCCCAGCAAGTGGTCACATGGGTGCTAATTAGTACTCCTTTTTAAAAACTTGAAGTTTACAGAATGGCTGCTGCGGGGATCCGAGGAGATGAGTAGCCATCTTTGCTCCCAGAGAATGAGCCCAGGGACACTGGTGTAGATGCCCCGGTGCTTGGAGGGGGGGGGGAACCCCGTTTGGGGGGGGGGGGCGGCGGCGCAGCCTCGGCCGGGACAGTGGGCGGGGGGGGGGGATGGGAGTCTCAGCGCCTGCGGGTCCACCATGCCACCCCCTGGGTTGTGTGTATCCATTACAGGAGCAATCCCAGCCCCTGCCTGTCTGTCCCACCGACTACCCATAACTCCCACTGACTGTGGAGGCCTCTGGCAGCACGGCTGATGGCTATTGCAAATAAAGAATTGGCAATCGTAGTTAATTGATCATTTCACAGCTCCCAAGTGGATTCCCGGGGGTAGGCGTGTCATGTAGCATGTGGGGGTTATTGCCTTGCAGATCCAATTAGACCGTAATGTCTGGACATTGTGCCTGAACACTGCAGGAAGCAACATCGTGGACACAGTGGCCAACATCTGAACACCCAGTCTACAAGATAAACTATTGAGGAAAGGTATTACTACAGATGATATGGAATCTGTCTGGGTCATGTTAAGAAACATCAAGGGGCAAAAAACATTTGTTGGGGTGGTATGCAGAATACCAAACTGCTATCGTAATGTTGGGAATAGCATCAGACAGGAAATCAAATGTGATAAAGGAATATCTGTAATTATGGGTGACTTTATTCTGCATATAGATTGGATGACTCAAATTCGGCACATTACAAAGAACAAAGAAATGTACAGCACAGGAACAGGCCCTTCGGCCCTCCAACCC
Source organism: Scyliorhinus torazame (assembly GCF_047496885.1). Classification (NCBI taxonomy): domain Eukaryota; kingdom Metazoa; phylum Chordata; class Chondrichthyes; order Carcharhiniformes; family Scyliorhinidae; genus Scyliorhinus; species Scyliorhinus torazame. Next base: position 164,731,517 of record NC_092708.1, on the reverse strand, counting down.
CGTGCCGACCATGCTGCCCGACTAAACTACAATCTTCTACACTTCCTGGGTCCGTATCCCTCTATTCCCATCCTATTCATGTATTTGTCAAGATGCCCCTTGAATGTCACTATCGTCCCTGCTTCCACCACCTCCTCCGGTAGCGAGTTCCAGGCACCCACTACCCTCTGCGTAAAATTGCCTCGTACATCTACTCTAAACCTTGCCCCTCTCACCTTAAACCTATGCCCCCTAGTAATTGACCCCTCTACCCCGGGGAAAAGCCTCTGACTATCCACTCTGTCTATGCCCCTCATAATTTTGTAGACCTCTATCAGGTCGCCCCTCAACCTCCTTCGTTCCAGTGAGAACAAACCGAGTTTATTCAACCGCTCCTCATAGCTAATGCCCTCCAAACCAGGCAACGTTCTGGTAAATCTCTTCTGCACGCTCTCTAAAGCCTCCACATCCTTCTGGTAGTGTGGCAACCAGAATTGAACACTATACTCCAAGTGTGGCCTAACTAAGGTTCTATACAGCTGCAACATGACTTGCCAATTCTTATACTCAATACCCCGGCCAATGAAGGCAAGCATGCCGTATGCCTTCTTGACTACCTTCTCCACCTGTGTTGCCCCTTTCAGTGACCTGTGGACCTGTACTCCTAGATCTCTTTGACTTTCAATACTCTTGAGGGTTCTGCCATTCACTGTATATTCCCTACCTGCATTAGACCTTCCAAAATGCATTCCCTCACATTTGTCCGGATTAAACTCCATCTGCCATCTCTCCGCCCAAGTCTCCAAACAATCTAAATCCTGCTGTATCCTCTGGCAGTCCTCATCGCTATCCGCAATTCCACCAACCTTTGTGGAAACTTACTAATCAGACCAGTTACATTTTCCTCCAAATCATTTATATATACTACAAACAGCAAAGGTCCCAGCACTGATCCCTGTGGAACACCACTGGTCACAGCCCTCCAATTAGAAAAGCATCCTTCCATTGCTACTCTCTGCCTTCTATGACCTAGCCAGTTCTGTATCCACCTTGCCAGCTCACCCCTGATCCCGTGTGACTTCGCCTTTTGTACTAGTCTACCATGAGGGACCTTGTCAAAGGCCTTACTGAAGTCCATATAGACAACATCCACTGACCTACCTGCATCATTTATATCTTAGTGACCTCCTCGAAAAACTCTATCAAGTTAGTGAGACACGACCTCCCCTTTACAAAACCATGCTGCCTCTCACTAATATGTCCATTTGCTTCCAAATGGGAGTAGATCCTGTCTCGAAGAATTCTCTCCAGTAATTTCCCGACCACTGAAGTAAGGCTCACCGGCCTGTAGTTCCCTGGATTATCCTTGCTACCCTTCTTAAACAGAGGAACAACATTGGCTATTCTCCAGACCTCCGGGTCATCACCTGAAGACAGTGAGGATCCAAAGATTTCTGTCAAGGCCTCAGCAATTACCTCTCCAGCCTCCGTCAGTATTCTGGGGTAGATCCCATCAGGCCCTGGGGACTTATCTACCTTAATATTTTTTAAGACACCCAACAACTCCTCATTTTGGATCTCAATGTGACCCAGGCTATCTACACACCCTTCTCCAGACTCAACATCTACCAATTTCTTCTCTTTGGTGAATACTGATGCAAAGTATTCATTTAGTACCTCGCCCATTTCCTCTGGCTCCACACATAGATTCCCTTGCCGATCCTTCAGTGGGCCAACCCTTTCCCTGGCTACCCTCTTGCTTTTTATGTACGTGTAAAAAGCCTTGGGATTTTCCTTAACCCTATTTGCCAATGACTTTTCGTGACCCCTTCTAGCCCCCCTGACTCTTTGCTTAAGTTCCTTCCTACTTTCCTTATATTCCACACCGGCTTCGTCTGTTCCCAGCCTTTTAGCCCTGACAAATGCCTCCTTTTTCTTTTTGACGAGGCCTACAATATCTCTCGTTAACCAAGGTTCCCGAAAATTGCCGTATTTATCCTTCTTCCTCACAGGAACATGCCGGTCCTGAATTCCTTTCAACTGACACTTGAAAGCCTCCCACATGTCAGATGTTGATTTGCCCTCAAACATCCGCCCCCAATCTATGTTCTTCAGTTCCCGCCTAATATTGTTATAATTAGCCTTCCCCCAATTTAGCACATTCATCCTAGGACCACTCTTATCCTTGTCCACCAGCACTTTAAAACTTACTGAATTGTGGTCACTGTTCCTGAAATGCTCCCCTACTGAAACATCTACCACCTGGCCGGGCTCATTCCCCAATACCAGGTCCAGTACCGCCCCTTCCCTAGTTGGACTGCCCACATATTGTTTTAAGAAGCCCTCCTGGATGCTCCTTACAAACTCCGCCCCATCTAAGCCCCTGGCACTAAGTGAGTCCCAGTCAATATTGAGGAAGTTGAAGTCTCCCATCACCACAACCCTGTTGTTTTTACTCTTTTCCAAAATCTGTCTACCTATCTGCTCCTCTATCTGCCGCTGGCTGTTGGGAGGCCTGTAGTAAACCCCCAACATTGTGACTGCACCCTTCTTATTCCTGATCTCTACCCATATAGCCTCACTGCCCTCTGAGGTGTCCTCCCGCAGTACAGCTGTGATATTCTCCCTAACCAGTAGCGCAACTCCGCCACCCCTTTTACATCCCCCTCTATCCCGCCTGAAACATCTAAATCCTGGAACGTTTAGCTGCCAATCCTGCCCTTCCCTCAACCAGGTCTCTGTAATGGCAACAACATCATAGTTCCAAGTACTAATCCAAGCTCTAAGTTCATCTGCCTTACCCGTAATACTTCTTGCATTAAAACATGTGCACTTCAGGCCACCAGACCCGCTGCGTTCAGCAACTTCTCCCTGTCTGCTCTGCCTCAGAGCCCCACTGTCCCTATTCCCTAGTTCTCCCTCAATGCTCTCACCTTCTGACCTATTGCTCCCATGCCCACCCCCCTGCCATACTAGTTTAAACCCTCCCGTGTGACACTAGCAAACCTCGCGGCCAGGATATTTATGCCTCTCCAGTTTAGATGCAACCCGTCCTTCTTATATAGGTCACACCTGCCCCGGAAGAGCTCCCTGTGGTCCAGATAACGGAAATCCTCCCTCCTACACCAAGTGTTTAGCCACGTGTTTCGCTGCTCAATCTTCCTATTTCTAGCCTCACTGGCATATGGCACAGGGAATAATCCCGAGTTAACAACCCTACGGTCCTGTCTTTTAACTTTCTGCCTAGCTCCCTGAACTCCTGTTGCAGGACCTCATCCCTCTTCCTGCCTCTGTCGTTAATATCAATATGTACCACGGCCTCTGCCTGTTTGCCCTCCCCCTTCAGGATGCCCTCTACCCATTCGGAGACATCCTGGACCCTGGCACCAGGGATGCAACATACCATCCTGGAGTCTCTTTCACGTCCACAGAAGCGCCTATCTGTGCCCCTGACTATAGAGTCCCCTATGACTATTGCTCTTCTGCGCTTTGACCCTCCCTTCTGAACATCAGAGCCAGCCGTGGTGCCACTGCTCTGGCTGCTGCTGTTTTCCCCTGATAGGCTATCCCCCCCGATAGTATCCAAAGGGGTATACCTGTTTGAGAGGGGGACAACCACAGGGGATTCCTGCACTGACTGCCTGCCCTTTCTGGTGGTCACCCATTTCTCTGCCTGCACCTTGGGTGTGACCACATTTATATAACTGCGATCTATGACACTTTCCGCCACCTGCATGCTCTTAAGTGCATCCAATTGCTGCTCCAACCGAACCATGCGGTCTGTGAGGAGCTCCAGTTGGGTGCACTTTCTGCAGATGAAGCCATCCAGGACGCTGGAAGCCTCCCGGACATGCCACATCTCACAGTCAGAGCACTGCACCCCTCTAACTGACATTGTGTCAATTAATTAAAATTAAAAGTTTTTTAAAAAAAATTCTATATTTTTAAATTTTTTTAAAAAAGTTACTTTTAACTATCTGTTTCCTAGCACTAGATTTCTAATATAAATGCGAAAGCTGAATATAGTACTCTCCGATCTCTGGCTTAGATACCGCTCTAAATTATAATTAAGTAATTATGTTTAATTAGTTACCAATGCTTAATTTTTTTAATTTAGTGTAGATTCCCAACCAGCCACTCAGGTCACAGCTTTTCTGTGACGTCACTTCAGTTTCCCCCGACACACACAATTTGAAAAAGGTATAAAAGTAAAAATGAGTAAAAATCACTTACTTACCGTCTCACCTTCTGAGTGTCTTAGATGTTCTCAGGTTCTCTCCCTGACAGAGACTGCTCCTCCTCCTCCGAACGGCTCCCGAAACTAGGCCGCGATCTTTTAAAATCTCCGCTCTGACTCGCAGCTCCTGCTCTTTTTAAATCTCCCGCGCTTTTTAAATCTCCCGGCTCTCTCTCCTTTCGCGTTGTTTTCAATGTCCCGGCTCTCTCTCTTCTTGCGCTGTTTTCAATGTCCCGGCTTTCTCTCCTCCATCGCTTTTAAAATCTCCCGCTCTCTCTCCACTCGCGCTGTTTTCAATTTAAATTACAATAGAGGAGGAATTTCTGGAATGGATATGGGATGGTTTTCTGAGCCAGTATGTTGAGGAACCAACAACGGAACAGGCCATCTTGGACTGGGTGTTGTGCAATGAGAAAGGATTAGTTGGTAATCTAGAGAGAACCCTTGGGGATGAATGACCATAATATGGTAGAATTCTTTATTAAGGTGAATAGTGAGGCAGTTGATTCTGAGACCAAGGTCCTGAACATCAATAATGATAACTATGATGGCATGAGGCATGAGCTGTCTATGACAGACTGGGAAACATTACTCCAGCCTGTGTAGCTGCCATCTGCCCTTCTGCATCCAGTTCCTCTGCAGCCCGCTCCTCTGCAGCCCGCTCCTCTGCAGTCCATTCCTCTGCAGCCCGTTCCTCTGCAGTCTGTTCCTCTGCAGCCCGCTCCTTTGCAGCCCGCTCCTCTGCAGCCCGCTCCTCTGCAGCCCATTCCTGTGCAGCCGGATCCTCTGCAGCCCGTTCCTGTGCAGCCCTGTCCTCTGCAGCCCGCTCCTCTGCAGCCCGTTCCTCTGCAGCCCGTTCCTCTGCAGCCTGTTCCTCTGCAGCCCGCTCCTCTGCAGCCCGCTCCTCTGCAGCCCATTCCTGTGCAGCCCGATCCTCTGCAGCCCGTTCCCCTGCAGCCCGTTCCTCTGCCCGTTCCTCTGCTGCTTGTTCGTCTGCAGCCCGTTCCTCTGCTGCCCGTTCCTCTGCAGCCCGTTCCTCTGCAGCCCGTTCCTCTGCTGCCCGTTCCCCTGCAGCCCGGTCCTCTGCAGCCCGTTCTCTGCAGCCTGTTCCTCTGCAACCCGCTTCTCTGCAACCCGTTCCTCTGCAGCCTGTTCCTCTGCAGCTCGTTCCTCTGCAGCCCATTCTACTGCAGCCCGTTCCTCTGCAGCCCGATCCTCTGCAGCCCTTTCCTCTGCAGCCTGTTCCTCTGCAGCCCGTTCCTCTGCAGCCCGTTCCTCTGCAACCCGTTCCTCTGCAGCCCGTTCCTCTGCAACCCGTTCCTCTGCAGCCCGTTCCTCTGCAGCCTGTTCCTCTGCAACCCGTTCCTCTGCAGCCCGCTCCTCTGCAGCCCGTTCCTCTGCAACCCGTTCCTCTGCAGCCCGTTCCTCTGCAGCCTGTTCCTCTGCAGCCTGTTCCTCTGCAGCCCGTTCCTCTGCAGCCCGTTCCTCTGCAACCCGTTCCTCTGCAGCCCGTTCCTCTGCAACCCGTTCCTCTGCAGCCCGTTCCTCTGCAGCCTGTTCCTCTGCAGCCCGTTCCTCTGCAACCCGTTCCTCTGCAGCCCGTTCCTCTGCAGCCCGCTCCTCTGCAGCCCGCTCCTCTGCAGCCCGTTCCTCTGCAGCCTGTTCCTCTGCAGCCCGTTTCCCTGCAGCCCGTTCCTCTGCAGCCCGTTCCTCTGAAGCCCGTTCCTCTGCAGCCTGTTCCTCTGCAGCCCGTTCCTCTGAAGCCCGCTTCTCTGCAGCCCGATCCTCTGCAACCCGTTCCTCTGCAGCCCGTTCCTCTGCAGTCTGTTCCTCTGCAGCCCGCTCCTTTGCAGCCCGCTCCTCTGCAGCCCATTCCTGTGCAGCCGGATCCTCTGCAGCCCGTTCCTGTGCAGCCCTGTCCTCTGCAGCCCGCTCCTCTGCAGCCCGTTCCTCTGCAGCCCGTTCCTCTGCAGCCCGTTCCTCTGCAGCCTGTTCCTCTGCAGCCCGTTCCCATGCAGCCCGCTCCTCTGCAGCCCATTCCTGTGCAGCCCGATCCTCTGCAGCCCGTTCCCCTGCAGCCCGTTCCTCTGCCCGTTCCTCTGCTGCTTGTTCGTCTGCAGCCCGTTCCTCTGCTGCCCGTTCCTCTGCAGCCCGTTCCTCTGCAGCCCGGTCCTCTGCAGCCCGTTCTCTGCAGCCCGTTCCTGTGCAGCCCGTTCCTCTGCAACCCGCTTCTCTGCAGCCCGTTCTCTGCAGCCCGTTCCTCTGCAGCCCGTTCCTCTGCAACCCGCTTCTCTGCAACCCGTTCCTCTGCAGCCTGTTCCTCTGCAGCTCGTTCCTCTGCAGCCCGATCCTCTGCAGCCCGCTCCTCTGCAGCCCGTTCCTCTGCAGCCCGTTCCTCTGCAACCCGTTCCTCTGCAGCCCGTTCATCTGCAACCCGTTCCTCTGCAGCCCGTTCCTCTGCAGCCCGTTCCTCTGCAGCCCGGTCCTCTGCAGCCCGTTCCTCTGCAGCCCGTTCCTCTGCAGCCCGTTCCTCTGCAACCCGCTTCTCTGCAGCCCGTTCTCTGCAGCCCGTTCCTCTGCAGCCCGTTCCTCTGCAACCCGCTTCTCTGCAACACGTTCCTCTGCAGCCTGTTCCTCTGCAACCCGCTTCTCTGCAGCCCGTTCTCTGCAGCCCGTTCCTCTGCAGCCCGTTCCTCTGCAGCCCGTTCTCTGCAGCCCGTTCCTGTGCAGCCCGTTCCTCTGCAACCCGCTTCTCTGCAGCCCGTTCTCTGCAGCCCGTTCCTCTGCAGCCCGTTCCTCTGCAACCCGCTTCTCTGCAACCCGTTCCTCTGCAGCCTGTTCCTCTGCAGCTCGTTCCTCTGCAGCCCGATCCTCTGCAGCCCTTTCCTCTGCAGCCCGTTCCTCTGCAACCCGTTCCTCTGCAGCCCGTTCATCTGCAACCCGTTCCTCTGCAGCCCGTTCCTCTGCAACCCGTTCCTCTGCAGCCCGTTCCTCTGCAGCCTGTTCCTCTGCAACCCGTTCCTCTGCAGCCCGTTCCTCTGCAACCCGTTCCTCTGCAGCCTGTTCCTCTGCAGCCCGCTCCTCTGCAGCCCGCTCCTCTGCAGCCCATTCCTGTGCAGCCCGATCCTCTGCAGCCCGTTCCTCTGCAGCCCGTTCCCCTGCAGCCCGTTCCCCTGCAGCCCGTTCCCGTGCAGCCCGATCCTCTGCAGCCCGTTTCTCTGCAGCCCGATCCTCTGCAACCCGTTCCTCTGCAGCCCGTTCCTCTGCAGCCCGTTCCTCTGCAGCCTGTTCCTCTGCAGCCCTTTCCTCTGCAGCCCGCTCCTCTGCAGCCCGTTCCTCTGCAGTCTGTTCCTCTGCAGCCCGATCCTCTGCAGCCCGTTCCTCTGCAGCCCGTTCCTCTGCAGCCTGTTCCTCTGCAGCCCGTTCCTCTGCCCGTTCCACTGCTGCTTGTTCGTCTGCAGCCCGTTCCTCTGCTGCCCGTTCCTCTGCAGCCCGGTCCTCTGCAGCCCGTTCCTCTGCAGCCTGTTCCTCTGCAACCCGCTTCTCTGCAACCCGTTCCTCTGCAGCCCGTTCCTCTGCAGCCCGTTCCTCTGCAGCCCGTTCCTCTGCAGCCTGTTGCTCTGCAGCCCATTCATCTGCAGTCCGTTCCTCTGCAACCCGTTCCTCTGCAGCCCGTTCCTCTGCAGCCCGATCCTCTGCAACCCGTTCCTCTGCAGCCCGTTCCTCTGCAACCCGTTCCTCTGCAGCCCGTTCCTCTGCAACCCGTTCCTCTGCAGCCCAGTCATCTGCAGCCCGTTCTTCTGCTGCCTGTTCGTCTGCAGCCTGTTCCTCTGCAGCCTGTTCCTCTGCAGCCCGTTCCTCTGCAGCCCAGTCATCTGCAGCCCGTTCTTCTGCTGCCTGTTCGTCTGCAGCCTGTTCCTCTGCAGCCTGTTCCTCTGCAGCCCGATCCTCTGCAGTGTGTTCCTCTGCAGCCCGTTCCTCTGCAACCCGTTCCTCTGCAGCCTGTTCCTCTGCAGCCCGTTCCTCTGCAGCCCGTTCCTCTGCAGCCCAGTCATCTGCAGCCCGTTCTTCTGCTGCCTGTTCGTCTGCAGCCTGTTCCTCTGCAGCCTGTTCCTCTGCAGCCCGTTCCTCTGCAATGTGTTCCTCTGCAGCCCGTTCCTCTGCAACCCGTTCCTCTGCAGCCTGTTCCTCTGCAGCCCGTTGCTCTGCAACCCGTTCCTCTGCAGCCCGTTCCTCTGCAACCCGCTCCTCTGCAGCCCGTTCCTCTGCAACCCGTTCCTCTGCAGCCCGTTCCTCTGCAACCCGTTCCTCTGCAACCCGTTCCTCTGCAGCCCGTTCCTCTGCAACCCGTTCCTCTGCAGCCCGTTCCTCTGCAGCCCGTTCCTCTGCAACCCGTTCCTCTGCAGCCCGTTCCTCTGCAACCCGTTCCTCTGCAACCCGTTCCTCTGCAACCCGTTCCTCTGCAGCCCTTTCCTCTGCAGCCCGTTCCTCTGCAGCCCAGTCATCTGCAGCCCGCTCCTCTGCAGCCCGCTCCTCTGCAGCCCTTTCCTCTGCAACCCGTTCCTCTGCAGCCCTTTCCTCTGCAGCCCGTTCCTCTGCAGCCCAGTCATCTGCAGCCCGTTCTTCTGCTGCCTGTTCGTCTGCAGCCTGTTCCTCTGCAGCCTGTTCCTCTGCAGCCCGTTCCTCTGCAGTGTGTTCCTCTGCAGCCCGTTCCTCTGCAGTGTGTTCCTCTGGAGCCCGTTCCTCTGCAGCCTGTTCCTCTGCAGCCCATTCCTCTGCAGCCCGGTCCTCTGCAGCCTGTTCCTCTGCAGCATGTTCCTCTGCAGCCCATTCCTGTGCAGCCTGACCTTCTGCAGCCCCTTAGATGCTGCCCGGTCCTCTGCTGCCCAGCTCCGCTGTTGTAGCTTCCCCTCCTCTCCATGCGGCTCCCACTCACACGGCTGCAGTGCATCTAGCAGAGCTGCGACCATCACCACGGCGGGCAGCATTGCTAGTTGAACGCCTTGGTCACTGCATGGGCATCATTGTAGCGGGTCTCCGCATCGGTCTGTGGCCTCCGGATAAGTGTCATCAGCCACAACCGCAGTGGATAACCCCTATCGCCCAGAAGCCAACCCCTCAACTGGGGTGGGGGCCTTTCAAACATATCAGGAATCGCCGAGTGTGGCAGAATGAAGGCGTCGTGCACACTGCCCGGGTATCGGGCGCAGAGGTGTACGATGTGCAGCTGATGATGACGCAGCAGCTGCACGTTCATTGATCGGTACCCCTTTTGGTTGGTGCAGAGCGGCCTGTTGTCCTCAGGTGCCCGTAGGGAGAGGTGCATCCCATCGATTGACCCCCCGACACGGGGCATCCCAGCGATAGTGGCGAACCCCGCTGCCCGGGCATCCTGTTGGGCTCGGTCCACATTGAAGTGGGTGTATTGATCCGCCTGGGAGCCGAGGTCTGTGAGATCCATGACAAGTCCCCACTCGGCACCTGGAAGGACTCTGTGGTGTAAAAGTTCACCTTGACTGTCTCCAGGAGCAGAAAATCTCCATCCCTGCCCCCCCCCCCCCATCCCATCCCCTCACCTCTGGCCATGTCGGTGGCCGGCACCGTGGATGCCTCTGGCCCTGGTGCCCGTCCCTAATCCAGGGGCACGGTTGGCTGGCACTGCCCTCACCAGGGGCTACCGTCGGTGTTCCCTGGGTGGTCCACCGGTGGGTGGCAGCAAGGTGGGCGGGGGTGTTGGGGCAGTGGGGGGGTGGGGGCGGTATGGCGGGTGGGTAGAGTGGGGTGTGGGGCTGGGGGCACCCATACTGCCGGTGACACAGGTCAGAACCAGGGGCCAAGGTGAGTGGTCATTGGGCTTGCAGCAAGATGGCTACCATAATAGACGTCCATGCCTGGACACCGTCCCAGTCCCATGGGGGGGGGTCACCCTGGCCAATTTCAACTTGTGAATTCTGTTTTTTACATTGACATCGAGCTTGCATGCTCCTAACGTCGTGATTTATTTACCATTGTAATCTCTTAACAATACTATTTTGTTTACTACTTGTGGTTCAATTTGCAGCTTTTAAACATCAGTCAAATTGATGAGGTTGGCCCTCGTACTTGTGTTGAGTTTTACTGTTGTAACTGTGTCATTTATCTTTAAAGGTTTTTGTGTCACACAATGATTTCTCCCATTACAGCTGGAGCATATCTTTCCAAACGCTGGGCATTGTCGCGGCAAATGCCATTTGCCGCATCGCTGGCATAAAATGGAGGATGGGGTCGGCTGCTCACAATGGTCGCCTGCATTGGAAGCACATTTTTTGTTCAAGTGGTCACCACACTAATGGCATCCGCTGCCTCTTCTACATTCGTGCCAAAATGCTGGAGATTCAATGTGCTGATCTGTTTTGCTGCAAGCTCGCCAGAGTGACATACTAGGAGAGCATTTTCGAGTTGAAGCTCTGTCTCCCTTAGATGTCTCTCGCATACCTTATCGTTGGAGATGCTGAAAACAATCTGATCGTGAATCATTGACGACTGGATGGTACTAAAATTGCACGACTGCATCTTTAGCCGCAAGTCAGTGAGAAAACTATCAAATGCCTTGCCTAAGCTCTAGGTATGCGCGTGAAATATGTAGCACTCATAGGTTTCATTTTTTTTAGGAGACCAATGGCGATCAAATTACTTGAGAACTTTGACGAAATTCTTGCTATCCGCCTCGCAATCAAAGACAAATGTGTTGAAAATTTCAGTTGCTTGGGGACCTGCTACAGTGAGCAGCAATGTGATACGCCACTCGTCAGGCTGTGCCTGCAGACCAAGGGTTGCAACGTAGAGTTTGAATTGCTGCTTAAACACTCACCCATTCTCGTCTATGTTACCGGTAATCTGAAGCTGTTGAGGTGCCTTGATATCTTCCATCCTGGGCTTCAAAGTTTTACCGCGCATTGAGCAACAGTTGCCAGTAGCTCGCAAGGTTAGTAGAAAAGACACGTTTTCTTCCTGCTTCTTCAAAGTTATCTTCAACTGTTCGGATTTTTTGCAGAATCTTCTTGTTCTTAGTCGATCATCAAACCTGGTACCATGCCATGTTCTGTAGACCGATATGAATGATGCACTTCAGAACATCTATTATGAACCAACTGGAATAAATAAATAACAAACTACTAACAGTAACTAACTATTATAGAGCTACTGCAAAATAGGTCTATCCACCAACATGACTTACTCCCAACTCCCCAGATACAGAGTCACCTGGTAGGTTTACACAGCACCCTGGTGGTCGGAGGTCGTGTATAATATTATGTACAAAATGTATTTTATTCATATCATCACACTTGGTGTCCTCGTGCATCAGTCACTGAAAGTAAACGTGCAGGGACAACAGGCAGTAAAGAAGGCAAATGGTATGTTGGCCTTCATAGCGAGGATTTGAGTATAGGAATAGAGATGTTTTACTACAATTGTATAGGGCATTGGTGAGGCCACACCTGGAGTATTGTGTGCATGTTGGTGTCGTTATCTGAGGAAGCATGTTCTTGCTATGGAGGGAGTGCAGCAAAGGTTTACCAAGCTGATTCCTGGGATGGCAGGACTGTAATATGAGGAGAGACTAAATCTGTTAGGACTACTGTATTCATTGGAGTTTAAAAGAGTGAGAAACTTGAGTTTAGAAGAGTAAGAGACAACTTGATTGAAACATATAAGATCCTGATTGAGTATGGACAATATGGACGTGGAGAGGATGTTTTCTCTTGTGGGAGAATCTAGAACTAGAGGTCACTGTTTTAAACTAAGGGGTCACCATTTAAAACAGAGCTGAGGTGATTTTTTTTCTCTCAGAGGGTTATGAGTCTTTGCGACTCCCTTCCTGCAAAGATTGGTGGAAGCAGAGTCTTTGAATATTTTTAAGGCAAGGATGGATAGATTCTCAGCAAGCAAGGGGGTGATAGGTTTAGGTGGTATGCAGGATGCAGATTTGACCAGCCATGATCTTATTAATTGGCAAAGCAGGCTCAGTGAGCCAAATGTTCGTACGTTCAATATTTTAAAAATAGATAAATGCTGGCAAATTGACAAAAGGTCAGGGGCTGGATTCGCCATTTTTGGATCTATGTCCCACGGCATCGTGAACACTGTGGTCTTTTACACCAGGAAAACTGGTGTCAAAAGGCCATGATTCACTGTCTTGCAGGGGGCTAGCTCTAGCTGCCGATACGCCCCCCCCCCTCCCCCCCCCCCCCCCCCCCGGCACCTCCGGGTCAGAGGCCGCGCACGCGCAGGGTGGCGGCCTCCAGCGGCCTTGCCGCGCTCCGTGGTGGAGCTTGACCGCCGAAATAATGCCCCGCATTGGCCGCTCAGCCGCCCTGGACCGCCCACACACATAGCCCCCAGTACCGTATGAACCCCCCGCCCTCCGATTAGCCCTCCCCGACTGTGACGACCCCGGACTGAGTCCGTAGCCACCACGCGATGTTCCCGAACGGCAGGACCATGTTAGATCCATGCCGTCGGGAACTCGACCGGTTGGGGATGGAGAATAGCAGAGTGGGCCTCAGGCAAAGGCCTGAGGTGGTGGATACTTGCCGATTTTCGGGGGGCGGAGAATAGCGAAACTGGCGCCAGTCCCGATATCAGGTGCGTAAACGGATTCTCCGGCCCGTCGTCGAATGCGATTTCAGCATTGGGGTGCGGAGAATACAGCCGCAGATTCTCATTTTTCATCTGAAACCTGAAAGGTGGCCCAGTCCAAGTTCATATTCACTGTTATCGCTATGTATGTTACGATCCAAATTGATGTTATCACTGAATGGGAAGATCCCAGAATGGAACCCTGGCTCAAAATACTGTGGGTGGGATTCTCCGTAGCCCAAGGCCAAAATCGTAATCGGCAATCGGGAGGAGAATGGATTTCCACGCTGAAATCGGGGATGGCACCGCTTTGACGCCAGTCCCCCATGCTCCGCCCCCTCCAAACTGCCGTCATCGTGATGCGGCACGTGGCACAGTGGTTTGCACTGCTGCTTACGGCGTTGAGGACCCAGGTTCAAATCCCGGCCCTGGTCACTGTTCGTGTGGAGTTTGCCCATTCTCCCCGTGTTTGCGTGGGTTTCGTGGATTGGCCACGCTAAATTGCCCCTTAATTGGAAAAAATGAATTGGGTACTCTAAACTTTTTTTAAAATCATGACGCGTGCCGCGGCCATTTCAATGATGTTGGCGCATGGGCAGCACGGTGGTGCAGTGGTTAGCACTGCTGCCTCACAGCGCCGATGATCCCAGGTTCGATCCCGGATCTGGGTCACTGACCGCGTGGGGTTTGCACATTTTCCCATGTTTGCGTGGGTTTCGCCCCACAATCCAAAGATGTGCAGGGTAGGTGAATTGGCCACACAAAATTCCCCCTTAATTGGAACAAATGAATTGGGTACTCTAAATTTATAACAACAAAAAACGGTGTTGGTGCATCATCGGCCGGCCCACCCGTGATTCTCCACACCCGATGGGCCAAGTTCCCGACGGAGCAGGCCACGTGTGGTCCCAGCGGTCGGGAACACAGCATACCGGCTGCGGCCTATGTCCAGCGCTGCCACATTTGGGCAGGATCCGTGCTGCTGGCCGGGGGGCTTCTGCTCGGGCTGGGGGGACTATGGTGATGGCCAGGGGGTGGGCTGCGGGGTCGCGGATGGCGGATTGGGTTCGCGCACGGCAGGCACCCAGCTGAATATCGCGACCGCTGCAGGTCTTCAGCCGTGTGCATTTGTGGCCCAGGATCCGGCCGTTTTCGGCACGGGCGGCGGGAGTTTTAATCAAGATTTTCTGGTTGTGAAAGACCACACATGCTCCGCTGGTCTCAGGAACGGAAAATCCAGCCCTGTAACTTGTACGTTTTTTGAAAAAACGTGGTGGAACAGAGTCACAAGACCACTAATTAGTTTTAACAACAAGGAAAAATGTTTATTGAACGTGAAAAAATTGGATTATTAAACAATACCTTTACTCCCCCTTTGGTTTAACAATTACACACAGGTTTTATGATTAAACCGGATTATAAAGTACAAATGGTCTCAATAACACACAGAGTCTCTTTTAAGCACACAAAATTACAATGGTAAGATACGCTCCTCTCTGAAGCCAAGTAAATATCGATGGATTCCTCCTCAAAATTCCCCCAGATGATTCTTACACCATGAGCCATCTTGTTTCACTGAACTCTGGCTTCCATACGAGTGATCTCACATTCTGTTTTCAAAAGTCACACTTTTAAACCTTAATTCACATTATGCATTTCCTCTGCTGCTTCCACAGCAGGCTTTCAGGTTTTACACCCTGCAGGTTTCCTTTGTATTCAAAGCTTTTACACAAACTTCGAGGTCCAGCCATCAATTTTCACATTATTTCAAATAATTTCTCCCAAACTGTAATGATTTCTCACAAACCTTAGCGCTATTGCAGATATGTGTATGGCCTCTCATGATCCAATGCCCTTTCAACTCTCTGTGACTTTATTGAACAGTTCCTGCTCCGAGTGTCCTCTGTTCTGTTAACTCCAGACTTCTTGGAAACTTCTCTTAATTAGTTGGTCCTTGGGTTTTGAGGGTGTTTTCTTAACTATTACTCCGTAGTATGGCTTTTCGTCTGGTAAGGATGAGAGAGATGGTCCCTCTTTAACCTCCCAAAACCAACTGCTTCTAGCAGAGCTATGAGTGTTACATTCTCTCTCACCAGTCATCTGCAACTACAATCAAATTAGCTAAAATAAAACTTAAAAGCTTCTCTACCTTGCAAAGCGCTGGTTTAGCACACAAGGCTAAATCGCTGGCTTTTAAAGCAGACCAAGGCAGGCCAGCAGCACGGTTTGATTCCCGTACCAGCCTCCCCGGACAGGCGCCGGAATGTGGTGACTAGGGGCTTTTCACAGTAACTTCATTGAAGCCTACTCGTGACAATAAGCAATTTTCATTTCATTAACTCTTCACGCCGTAGCCCTTTTTAAGCACAATAGAACCACAGTTGGAATTGAAACCAAACCTATGCATACAATTACCTTTGTTTGGCATGAATCATCTAACTATAGGTTTTACCCTTCCAGGCACAGAAACCCACTTAAAACTATAATTTCTAATGTTTACCAGTACAATATAATACCCCTTAAAACTATCTTTATTTTGCGAACATATCGATGAAGTGATAATTTATGTATTTTCACATCTGTTAGTTTCCAACTCTAAAACCATCAAAAATGCCATGAACTGATTACAAACGGTATTAAAGGAAATCAATTTAAGCACTGTAAATTGTACATAAAAACTGAGGATAGACAATTGTGCCACTGGCACGGTGGCACAGTGGTTAGCATTGCTGCCTGACAGCTCCAGGGGCCCGGGTTCAATTCCGTCCTTGTGTGACTGTCTGTGTGGAGTTTGCACTTTCGCCCCATGTCTGCGTGGGTTTCCTCCGGGTGCTCTAGTTTCCTCCCACAGCCCAAAGATGTGTAGGTTAGGTGGATTGGCCATGCTAAATTGCCCCTTAGTATCCAAAAGGTTAGGTGGGGTTACTGGGAAATGGGGATAGGGTGGAGGCGTGGGTTTGAGTAGGATGCTCCTTCCCATGGCTGGTGCAGACTCGATGGGCCGAATGGCCTCCTTCTGCACTGTAAATTCCATGATTCATCTTTTTTGTTTCGATGTGATTCAGCAACCATGTTGTGCCCAGCGCGGATCCAGTTGCAACGAATTGCACATGAGCCCCAAATCGGGCTGATTGTGTGTCACCCGACTCACCCATTGTCTGGGATTCAATGGTCATGCTGGCAAGACCTCACCAGAGTGCCACACAAATATGGAACAGGCTTAATGGCTCCTTGGGGGGGGGGGGTCTCGCAGGGCATTAGTAACCCCTGGGTGGTCGGGAACAGGGCAGGGGTACCCTGGCAATTCCCCTGACAGCTGGGCACCTGGGCACTGCTGACCTGACACCCTGGGAGTGGCACACAGTGTCCATGGCACTCCCAGGGTGCCCACATTCCAGGTCAGCACTACCAGGGGTTGAGTACGGAGGTTGAGGCGGGTGGGGGCATTCCTGGGGCCCAGAGAAATTGAGGAGGGTTTCCAGAAAAAGGGAAATAGGGTGGGCTGTATGGGGTGGGGAGAAAGATCGGGGCTGCCAATCAAAATGCCGCCCCAATCTGCGAAAAGCTTTTCCTGATGGTGAGATCAGCAGGAAATTCCTCTCAGTGCTTCCTCAACAGGAAGAAACTCTCCAAGGTCAAAAAAGCAGCAAAGTGCCATTGAATATTAGAGTGTTTCTCGGCACTGCAGCCACGAAGAAACACCCAGCTAAATGCGTCCAAATGTGGACCTTACATTTGTCTGCTGAATCGAGCCCTTTATCTCAAGTTTAAGATTAAGCTGCATTGAATTGGGAGAATTTTCTTTTCAGCTTCAAAACTTAAACTCTGATTGGACCTTACAGCTAATCAAAAACTTTTAGACACTGTCAGCAACTTTTGAGGATTAAAATAAATTCTCTTGAGATCAAATACATGAGATTGATTTTTTCATGTCAGACGGGAATGAGGTTATGAGGGCTTGACTGTGTCCCAACACTGAATTAGTGGGAAAGACTTTAGCTCTATCACTGCAACCCCATTTGTTGTCCACCTTCACTAACAAAACAAACACATTTGAGGCAGACAAGTGGACTTTGTACCCTACTTGGAATCTAGATTGAACCTAAGATACAAGATCATCAATCCGTTCCAATGAAAGCAACACATGTTGGACAAACAGCACCAAGGGTGGCAGTCCATGACTTGTCCCAGAGGAACCATGAGACTAAGGTGGATATTTGGTAAACAAAAAGTGGCTGGAGTACAAAACAGCAATGTACATCGTAATGTATGTTCTTGCATTCATTAGCTGTAGCTACAATGACAGGCCATGGGAATGAGTTGAATTCAAATCCATTTACATGACAAGTTTCAGTCACTTTTAAATTCAAATTAGGGGTTTATAGTGAATCTTTGGTCCATTTCTTTTGAGCATTCACTTAATGGCTCTGTTGTATTCCAGGCACTTTTCTTCAGTGAAAAAGCCATTACATTTGCATCATCCATAGCAATAATGGGTCAATGCAAAAATAATTTCTGCTTCATTGCTCAAGTATCAACTATTGATGGAGAGTTCAAACTATGTCCACAGATTTATGACTACAAATTCAAACTCTGGGGTGAGAAAATATTTTTGATTCTTAAAATGGGAATCAATAAACCAAAAACAAATCACTGTGGGCCATATGTTTCCAATGATTCCTGAGTGTGTTTCTGTCAGATTCTTTATACATTTTGGGGATGGTGGATTTAATTTTCAGAATCAAAGACTGATTTGTTGACATTGCCTAGTTATGGGACCTGTCGCAGAATGCTTAAAATAACTGCTATATTTACAAATTCAACAAAGAATACTTGCAATGATCTTCATAAATTGAACAAACAGGTAAAGCTTTTAGATGCAAAATTATTTTAAACAATCAAAAATATTCATAGAACATGTTGGATTTTCCACCCTCTTGTAAAAAATTATTAAAGAAAGGTGAGTTTAAAATGAAGGGGAAAGGATGGTCTACTAACATTCAAAGTTATGTTGCCATTTTCTTCCCTGGTGCTGCAACCAAAATGGCTGCTTTGGCATGTGTTATCACCAAAAGTCACTTTTGAATGTATATAAAAAGTGCCCGACTGGCGAGTCACAGTTTTAAAGTGTGCTTCTGTGTCAGAGCCAAATAATGAATTAAAAAATAGTTTGGCTGAAGCAGAATGCCCACAACATTGCACCTGTGCTCAGAAATGTTGGTGTATGCTTTCTGTACATGTCATACATATGCAATGATTCCCTGGAACATTTCCTGACAAAAAAGTTCAAATAATCTAATAATATGTATCGTGCTATGATTCACTCTGGTGAAGAAATGCACTTTTGCCTCTTTCACTTCGAATAAAAATGTATTTTCTGATAGGACATTAAAATTTTTGCTTAACACTGAAAATGAATGTCTCACATCAGTGGCTCTTTTGCTCTGTTGCAGTCATCACATTCCCAAGCTGCATCATTGGCTTGTGCTGCTTGGAGGTATAACAAAGACTTCACTCCCCTGAGCACCTTTACAGGATTAGTGACTTGGATCAATTGACATGAGCTGCTCTTTTG
The DNA here is from genome assembly GCF_047496885.1 of Scyliorhinus torazame. Classification (NCBI taxonomy): domain Eukaryota; kingdom Metazoa; phylum Chordata; class Chondrichthyes; order Carcharhiniformes; family Scyliorhinidae; genus Scyliorhinus; species Scyliorhinus torazame. The sequence goes on along the minus strand of NC_092708.1, from coordinate 164,713,107 downwards.
CTGTCTGGACTTTTGTCCAGGATGAAGTGAACAGAAGAAATCTTAAAGGTCCTACAAATCAGAAGGTTTTTCTAAAAAACAATGTAATCACTTTTATTTTTGATCACCTTAACCGTGACATTTTCTATCAAGAAATAATTCATTGCTACAGTGCTTTGTCAACTAGCCATGTAACCTGGAGTCCTGATTCTAAAATGGCCTGTTATCATGGCTAAGAATCAAACATGTCAATAAAGTCCCTTTGTGTTAAAAAAAATGTTTGACAAACTTTACTGGTTGTTTGATAAACGTGATGTGAGGGTGTAATTTTCAAAAGATGATGCTGCATCATAATTTTTTCATGTATGTCCTTGACATTAAAACATTTAACTTTAATGATCACATTTATGAGTTTACAAGTCCTCTTAAGGCCCTTCTCTCACCTCGCTCCCCTCCTAAAATTAGCAACTTTCAGCAACATTTAAAACTCTTTGCTCGATAAATGCTATTTTCTTTTTTTTTTAATGCCTATTTTCAGCTTCCTGATGTGAGGCAAGAAAACAATAAAAAGTAATTTTTTTTTCAACATGCAGAAGTTGCATAAAGGTAAATTACGAAAGAACTTGCTGCAAAAAAAATGGTACTCCAATAAATTAAGCTACTGCAGTCATTCTATTCGGTATAGACAATACATTGGTATCAACGGATGTTTCTGGCTTTATAGGACACGTTCTATACTGAGAAACTCTGTCACTGAGGACTGCAGACATAGTGGTAGCTAACTTGGGGGTTGCCGATTGTGAGTTAATTTCAGCCGGCAGTAGAGGATCATTGGAATTAGAATCTGTTAGTAGCGGTTTGTCTGTATTATATGAGAAGCCCTGATGTTTAGGCCTGCTGTGTTGATGCTGGTTTTTATTGTCGTCGTGGGGACGTCCCCTTCGGCTCCTGGTCCTAGCATCATCTGATCTCGCAGGAAAACTACTTTCATTGAACCTGTGACTTTGCGCTCGAGAGTAGAATCCTCGTCTTTGACCAGTTGGGGTGTTATGTTGATAATTCTGCATGAAAGGATGAAAAAGATAAACTTTATTATGTTTAGTTTAAAATAAGAGTATGGTTCTAATTCACATGACAAAGGGGAAACAGCTTTGGCTCATAAAATATTAGAAAGTACAATTATAAAATGAGTAGATCTAATAGATAATAGATCCAATAGCTCTTACCATCCAACAATCTGTTTGAGCTAATGGTGGAACTGAGCATTCATACTTGAAATTGTTGTGTTAACCTATCCGCATGTGAAAATGAGAGCTATCACCTGGCATTATTTTCTCAAGTACCTCTATTCTTACAAAGCATAATAAGCAGGAGTTCCAAATTACCCTACTTTCATTAACCATTAAGCCTTCTGTTTCTTCTCCTGTCGATAGATCTAGTTCATGAAAGTCGTGGTTGCAAGGTTAATAAATAAAAGACCAGGATTCAATATGACACTTGTTAACTTGATTCAATGTCAGGGACATTGCCTACCTTTTTATTATTCCTTTCTGGGCAATACAATGATCAGAGTTAATGACGACCACAATTGTTGCTGAGGTTCACCTCTCCGTGTTACAGTGTGACTACCTCGCAAGATGCAGTTTTTATTATAATTAATTTTTAAATTAGATTAAATAAAGCAACAAGATTGTGTAAAGGAAAGCTTGGCATTCTGGAAAGATTGAATCAAATATGCGGAAGTACATATTTCATGTGAACCTACCTCATGCTCTGGATGATATGATTTTTTTTGTATGCTCCTCACTATTCAAAGTTGAGTAATTTTCTACATTCGACCCTAAAGCCTATAAATCTGGATGTGTAGCAGTGATCACACCTGAAATAGGTATTTGGCCCTTTGTATTAACAAATTATAGACCTAACGGACAGGATTCTCCGTTGTTGATATTCTCCGTTGCGCCGGCAGCCCGGGGATTTCCCAACAGTGTGGGGCTGCCCACAACTGGCGAGCCGGAGAATCCTGGAGGTGCGCTGCACCAGATATCTGGTGCGGTGGGATGGAGAATACCGCCCAATGTCTTTTGTGAACAGAAGTTGCTGCTACTTTCTGACAAAGTTGTTGTCCCCCTACGTGCTATCCCTTCTTGTTTTCCCTCCCATCCTGGACATCCATCCTTCCTCACTTCCTCTGCGATACCAGGAACTGTGTGATCTTCAACCATGCCCCTTTTGCAAGATACCCAGTACTCTCTAATGCTGTGTGGCTGAATGGGAATGAGACACAAGATTAGTGGTCCCTAGGATATCACCATTCAGGTGCAGTGATTGACATGTGTCCTGTACATGTGCTCAGATTTCTAGGTCTCAATGTCAGATTCGGAAGGACAGGTGGAAAGCAAAACTCTTTGTTCTCTGATTCAACAAGGCACTTTTGCCCCTATTTCAGGACGAGTAAGATATTAATTTCCAAATATTAACCTGTCAGTAACTGAGATGGCTAATTTAATACTAAGTTATGTACAGTATTCTGCTAAGAAGCTTTCGGGAGCAATTTTATGGCCGCATCGCGCTTGAGTATGAGCGCATTGCAGCCATTAGATTAAGGGAGAGGCCAAAATTGAGAACTGCACCAGGCGCCAATCAGTTTGCGATCTAGATGGCCCGTCCGCGTTGGCAAAATGAGGGATCCCGCCGCGGCATGGCGAGAAACCATTAATCACCACTTAAAGCCAATCTCCAGACAATTAATGGGAGCGACCCCCCTATCTAACGGTCTCCCGTGATTTAACCGTCTCTCCAGCAAGTTGTCATGCGGGGGCTGATTAGTACACCTTTTTAAAAACGTTAAGCTGGTTGAATGGCTGATGTGGAGATCTCAGGAGGTGAGTAGCCATCTTTGCTCCCAGGCAATGAGCCCGGAAACACTGGGGTTGCTGCTCCAGTGTTTCAATGCGGGGAGGGAAGCCCCCGTGAGGAGTGGCCTTGGTTGGTGGGGGGAGCATGGGCCGCCATTGGTGGAGGGGTCGCCCCTGGGCTGGAGCGGGTGGAGGTCACAGAGCCCGCGGGTCCACTGTGCCACCCCCTGGATCATGTATACTTGTAACAGGGGCAACCTGAGTCCCTGCCTGTCTGTCCCACCACTCAGCCATAACTCCCACTGACCGTGGAGGCCTCTGGCCATGTGGCTGAAGGCTATTGCTAATAGGGAATTTGAAAACGTTAAGTGAGAACTTCAGATCTCCCAAGTGGATTCACGTGGGTAGGCGTGTCATGTAGTTTCTCGGAGTTATTGCCTAGCATTCCAATCAGATCACTGCATGAAGCAACAACACGGTTGCAGCAGCCAACATCCAAACAGGCAGGGGCTGGGCCCGAGCACCAGGGACATTTACGTGACTAGAATTTGGGTGAGTGCACCGGAAAGGGGCCTAGTGCCTGGTCCAGGTAACGTCACCTGCGGGTGCAGTGTCTGGGGTCTGGTGACCATGGCCCCCCGCTGCAGCCAGGGGTGCATGGACAGGAAGTGTAGAATGGCAGGAGATGTGGACGTGGGGGACAGTGGGGGAATGGAGGGTCCCAGGGAGGAAGACACCGCTGGTCGCCAGTCTCTCACCCTCTTCAATTCCTTACAGATATTACACAGGATGGATGATATTTTGGACCCCGGAGAGCTGTCCTCAATGATGCTGCTGGCAGGCCATGAGGCCAGATGCTGGAGAAGGCGACGGAAACAATGCCAACAGAGACTCGAGGCGGCACCCCATTTGCAGGGCCCCGCCCCACACCCTGGGGACCCAGTCACCCATCAGGCTAGGGAATGACCCAGGGGGGGTGAGGCTGCCAACAGGCCAGGTTGTGCAGGCATCGCTGGTCTTTCAAGCAGATGACAGAGAACGTGGGAGGCAGGAGGCTCCGCCTCAACAAGAGGACGGTGCAGCACCTGTGCAATGTCCTCACGGTGGCCTTCAAAGGAATCCAGGAACACCATGCCCAGGGGCTGGGGCAGGGGTATGCTGGTCGGCCCACGTAGTGGAAAGAAATGCCAGAGGTGTCATGTATCTTGGGCGTAATGCTCTTTAATGCTGTATATATGTGCTCCCATCTGCTCCTGGATCCAATGCCCACCTGAGACTGGGACAGGTAGCATCTTAGAGATGTCCACCTGGACTGGGACATATCCCCCAGTGAGTCGGACATGTACCGAGGCATTCAGCCATGGCCTTTACTGAGTGAGCCAAGCCCTGGATGCCACCATTCATGCTGCTCATGTTGCACACCAGGTTCTCCACTGTGGTCACCACCCGAGCAGTGTTAGACTCGGTGCCACGCATTGCCAGCGCTATCACCTGCACCTGTAGCCCCTGGGACTCCTCCTATTAGCTATGGACTTGTTGGAGTGTTGCTGACATCCCCCTCTGAATATCACGACCGCACCCTATCGACTTCATCAGCTCCGGGTATACCTGGTCCAGAGGCTCAACATCTGACTGGGACCCGGTTGGGTCCTGGGATCCAGTAGCCCCCCGACTGCTGACTCACTAGGGCTTTCCTGCCTCCACCTGTATTAGCAACTGTGTGGTGCTAACCAGAATGTGCCCCAGAAGCCTGACCACTACCGTCGCCTACCAAGGTGTGTGTCTCTGAGCTGGTGGAGAGTGGAGATGACAGCTGTACTGCGAATAAGGTGATCTCCTCGAGCTTTCCTCTGAGGTGTTCTCATGAGAGGTGAGGCGAGGGGATGGAAATCAACCCGGATGGGCAGGCATCATCGGATGGAGATCCTGTGGGATATTGGACATGTGGTCAGTGGGAAGGATAGATCACTCTGTGTGGCATTAACAAGTTACGTGTGATAGGTCATCTGGGCGGCGGTCGGTGGATCCTTAGCTCTGCGCCCAATGCCAACCTCTACATCGATGACAGATCTGTCCTTAGCCAGGGGTGGGGGCATGGGCACTATGGTGGGGAGGGGATGGGTGGTATGGGGGCAATGGGGGCGGGGGAGTAATGGGGGGCATGGGTGACACTGCTGGACATGGCTGGGCCGCAGCAAGGTATGGTGTTGAGCGGAGGTAGTGCCAGGTGCATGGTCATCGGGGTGGAGTCAGGGGTGGAGGGCGGGGCCGATGCCAGGGGGCCGGTGGAGGTCATTGATCTCCTTATGGCACTGTGTGCCGATCCTCCTGGTGAAGCTCCCCGAACTGACAGCCGCTGCCACTTCCTCCCAGGCGACTCTCTCTGCTCTGGGGCTGGTCCTCCAAGCACCTCGGGGGAACAGGGCTGGACCGTGTCCAACAATCATGGGGCTGATCTCCTCGCTGGCATGGCTGCGAGCTGTGTGGCGTTTGCTCTACAGGATCGACTTGAGTGGTGCTCCCTTTATTGCCACCAAGCTGGTGGGCGAGGTCTCGGTGAATCAGCCGACGGGACCATCATTTGCCGCGTGAAGCCCGTGGGGCCTCGTTAAGTGGACCAATTAACTTTTGATACTGGCGATAACCTCGCCGAGTCGAGCGTCAGGAAGCTCGCGGCAGTTCCCGCACGCTACCACACTTAGAAACCTTTCCATTAAATCGAGCCTTTTAGCTCTGGGAACTATACTTAGACTGCTCAAGTAATTTCACAATGTACCCTTATAGAGTGAAGAAAGCTTTCACCTCATTGTGATGGGCTGGATTCAAACTCAGGCCCTAAACATTATTTGTGTATTAATTGTTGGGCAATCACTCAACATTCACTTGAGCCCCTGATAGAGACAAAAACTGTGGCTGTCAGGTGTTATGGGCCAAGGTTTAGAAAACTCCAAAGTGTATCATGGAGTTTGGCTGGCCTACAACTGTTTCTTAATTTTGGTTATGAGGAGCACAAGGGCCTACCTTTCAGGTGATATTCAACAGAGGCCTTGAGCACTTTTAATCAAAAACAAAGTTTATTCTACAAATTTAGTTAACATTTTTACAAACACACACAGTCAGGATTTTTATCAACTACAAACATAAATACCCCACACAGCTACTGCACTCTACTTATAACCCTTAATGAATTCCCCTTAACTGTTTCAATTTAATAAAGCATCCCATAAACCAGAAAACCCTTTTACCAAAACTGTAGGTTTGAATTCCTTCCAGAGAGCAGTTATTTATTTTCAAGTTGTCAAGTGATCTGGAACCAGCTTTTAAAATGCAGAGAGAGAGAGAGAGAGATCGGACAAGACTTCTCTGTCTGAATCCAGCGTCCAAATGTGAAAACGAAAGCAGAAAAACTCAGAGCCGCAAAACAGCTCAAACCAAAACAAAAGTAAAACCCAGAGCCACAGCCCAGCTCCACCCACACAATGACATCACTGAAGCCATTTGATAAGACAAAACATTTCTTAAAGGGGCACTCCCATGATACAGGTTAGAAGGTGTATGCTCATAATGTGCAACTTTCTAACTAAATATAAAAGTGGCTCCAGTCCATCCCTCATTTGCTGGCTTTCTGCTGTAGAACAGTAGAGGCCAACATGCTAGCTCACAATGTCATCCATCACCTTTTACAGGCACTATATTGACATTTTCACATTTGGTGGAACACAGACAAAGCCATAACAACAGCAATGTGTAATTCTTACCTGTCTGTCAGCAGGTCCCTTTTGTATGTCAGAACTATTCCTTGGATTCATTACTTTTGGACTACCTGATGATAATGCACGAAGTGAGGATGGCAGTGAAGGAACATGACTGGAACTACCTTGAGGTCTCAGATGCATTGGAGTCAGTGAGGAAACGCACTGTGATCTTGCAGAGTAGTTATTTTTTGGATGTGAAACTGTATAGAAAATAAAATTAAAAACAAGATATAAAGATACAATTTTTGAGCCTGAAAGCGACATCTCATCAATCACATCCATGATTATCACTTGGCTTTTACATTGACCTTTAGAAAATGTATCTTAGAGATGTGGGAGTCACTGGTTAGGCCAGCATTTTTGCTCATCCCTAGTTGCCCTTCAGAAGGTGGTGGTGAGTTGTCTTCTTGAACCGCTGCAGTCCCTGAGGTGTAGGTACACCCACTGTGCTGTTAGGGAGGGAGTTCCACGATTTTGACCCAGCGGTAGTGAAGGAACGGCGATATATTTCCAAACCAGGGTGGTGAGCGACTTGAAGGGAAACCTCCAGGTGGTGGGGTTCCCAGGTATCTGCTGCTCTTGTCCTTCTAGATGGTAGTGGTCGTAGGTTGGAAAGTGCTGCCCACGGAACCTTGGCAAGTTCCTGCAGTGCATCTTGTAGATGGTACACATGGCTGCCACTGTTCATCGGTGGTGGAGGAATTGAACGTATGTGGAAGGGGGAGCAATCAAGCGGGCTGCTTTGTCCTGGATAGTGTAGAGCTTCCTGAGTATTGTTCGCACTGCACTCATCCAGGCAAGTGGTGAGTATTCCATTACACTCCTGACTTGTGACTTGTAGGCGGTGGACAAGCTTTGCGGGGTCAGGAGGTGAGTTACTCGCCACAGGATTCCTAGCCTTTGGTAGCCACAGTATTAATATGGCTAGTCCAGTTCACTTTCTGAGAAATGGTAGCACTCAGGATGTTGATTAGGGGGGAATTCAGAGATGTGTCATGTGAGATAACCTTAAGACATGGATGTTTAAGCAATGTACCTTTAAGAAAACAGTGATGTTAGAGAGTGGGTGGAGCTGAGGTCAGGTCAGCCATTTTGCAGTTTTTGGTTTTGCAGTTTGAAAAGTGCCTGGCTGGTTTTGCTGTGAGCTGATTAAAAGGAGAAAGCCAGTTTGAGACAGCAGCTTGAGAAGTTCTGATTTGCTGTGAGTTGCTTGGAGGGAGAAAGCCAGTTGGAATAAGCAGTTTGTGTGTGTCTGTATGTGTCCAGAGAGCTGCAGGAAGAAAGCAAGGTGCTAGAGCTGAAGTCAACCAAGCTAATATATCTCTGCCATTCTACAGAAAATATATATACCCTTTAACCTGATGTGACACTGTTTAAAGGTGTTAAGTCTCTTGGAAGTTTGAAGGAACATTTTAAGGAGTTATTTACTGTTGCAATATTTTCTGAGTTATCTTTGAAGTAAGGGGTGTTAAGAGATCCAATGTTTATTTAAGATGTTAAGCTGAGTTCATGGAATAAACAGTGTTTTGTGTTTAAAAACCCACGTGTCCATAATTGGAATCCCACACCTAGGGAAAAACCCGTGTGCTGGAAAAGCAACAGATCCATTAAAGGGAGAGGTTGGTTGAACTCCATGATACATTTTGGGGTTCTGAAAACGCCTCGCCCATAACAGATGGTAATGCCACTGAATGACAAGGGGCGTTGGCTAGATCCTCTCTTGTAGGAGATGGCCATTGCCTGGCACATGTTTGACGCAAATGTAACTGTTGCTTTTCAGCCCAAGCTAGATATTGTCCAGGTCTTGCTGCATTTGGATATGAACTGCTTCATTATCTGATGAGTGGCGAATGGTGCTGAACACTCTGCAGTCATCTGTGAACATCCCCACTTCTGACCTTATGATGGATGGAAGGGAGGTCATTGATGAAGCAGCTGAAGATGGTTGGGCATAGGACACTACCCTGAGGAACTCCTGCAGTGATGTCCTGAAGCTCAGATGATTTACGTCCAGCCACCACAACCATCTTCCTTTGTGCCAGGTATGACTCCAACCAGCGGAGAGTTTTCCCCCTGATTCTCATTGACTCCAGTTTATCTTGGGCTCCTTGATGCCCTACTCGATCAAGTGCTGCCTTGATGTCAAGGGCAGTCACTCTCACCTCACCTCTGGCATTCAGCTCTTTTGTCCATGTTTGAATCAAGGCTGTAATGAGATCAGGAGCTGAGTGACCCTGACGGAACCCAAACTGAACGTCTGTGAGCAGGTTATTGCTGAGTAAGTGTCGCTTGATAGCACTGTTGATAACTCCTTCCATCACTGTGCTGATGCTGGAAGGTAATCTGATACGGTGGTAATTGGCTGGATTTGTCCTTTTTCCTGTGTACAGGACACACCTGGGCAATTTTCCACATTGCCGGGTAGATACCAGTGTTATAGCTGTACTGGGACAGCTTGGCTCGGGGTGCAGCAAGGTCTGGAGTACAAGTCTTCAGTACTATTGCTGGAATATTGTCAGGACCCATAGCTTTTGCAGTATCCAGTGCCTTCAGCCGTTTCTTGATATCATGTGGAGTGAATCGTATTGGCTGAAGACTGACATCTGTGATGCTGGGGCCCTCCGAAGGAGACCGAGATGGATTACCCACTTGGCACTTCTGGCTGAAGGTTTTTGCGTATGCTCCAGCCTTGTCTTTTGCACAGATGTGCTGGGCTCCTCCATCATTGAGGATGGAGATATTTGTGGAGCCTCCTCCTCCAGTGGGCTGTTTAATTGTCCACCACCATTCAAGGCTGGATGTGGCAGGACTACAGAGCTTAGTTCTGACCTGTTCACTGTGGAATCATTTATTTCTGTCTATTACGTGCTGCTTATACCTGTTTGGCACACAAGTAGCCCTGTGTTGTAACTTCACCAGGTTGACACCTAATTTTTAGGTATGCCTGGTGTTGCTCTTGGCATGCTCTCCTGCACTCTTCATTGAACCAGGGTTGATCCCCTGGCTTGGTGGTAATGACAGAGTGGGGGATATGCTGGGCCATGAGGTTGCAGATTGTGGTTGAATACAATTCTGCGGCTGCTGATGACCCACAGTGCCTCATGAGTGCTCAGTCTTGAGTTTCTAGATCTGTTCGAAGTCCATCCCATTTAGCACGGTGGTAGTGCTACACAACACAACTATAATAGATTGAAGGCGCTGCATAAGACGTTTTCATTGCTCTTGCCTTCAGAGCTGAAGCAACACATCTCCATTATAGTCTATTATTAGACCAAAATTAAAATACCACAGAAATACTTGAAGCTGCCAGTCAGAAGACAGCCCATTTGAACGAACCAGCCTATGTCAACGTTTATTCTTTCTTTGAACAAATGGACCTCATCACACTTCGCCACCCTTTTTCCCCATTCACTTCATCCCCTGATCCTTCAGTTCCCTTTCGAATTTAATTTTGAAGGTTGGTCTAGTTTCTGCCTCAACCACTCCACAACTTCACAATTCCATGTGCAGCGGTTCATCTTGCTTCCTGGTCCAAACCTCTTAAACTTCGGGCTGGATTTTCATCACTGAGGCAGAAAGTTCAAGTCAGGAAATTTTCCAACCTGGCACACCCGTCTCCTTAAACAGGGATCCCGATCCCCCCCCCCACCCCACCCCCCCCCCCCCCCCCCCCCCCGCCGAATATCTTCATTCCAGGGAGTCGAGGGGCAGGGTGGAGTCGAGGGGAAGGGTGGAGTCAGGCCCACTGTCTCTGGACACAGTTTGGAGGTGGGTGAATGCCAGAGTGGGCTGGCTATAAGACTAGGATTGATTCTCTGGGACTTCTTCCCAATTATGGTATTGGCTATTAGGCCCTCGAGCCCTCACCTCTCGCACCCCACCCACTCCACCTGCCACCTCCATCATCCATACCCGCTTACCCAAAATACTGTACAGAATCAATGAGCCATATAATAACAATGTAAGTCTTGAAATGCACTTAACGAACTACCCATTCAGAAATTTGCTTTGAAAACAATGCTGCTCCAACACCCCTATAAAAATGTGTTAATCAGAGTCATTGTAGTTTCACTAACAGAAACTGTCCATTGATATGGGCCAGGGTTTGGAAAACTCCAAAGTATATCATGGAGTTCACCTGACCTATAGCTGTTTATTGATTTTGGTTACGATGAGCACAAGGGCCTGCCTTTCAGGTGATATTCAACAGAGGCCTGAAGCACTTTTAATCAAAAACGTTTATTCTACGAATTTAGTTAACATTTTTATTAACACACACAGTCAGCATTTTTATCAACTACGAACATAAATTCCCCACACAGCTACAGTACTCTATGTACAACCCTTAGTAAATTCCCCCTTTAACTGTTCCAATTTAATAACAAGACCCCATAAACCAGAAAACCCTTTTCAAAGATGTGGCCCAGCACATAGCACTCAAGACCAGGTATGGATGCTCCTGTTTACTTTCCAAAACAGCAGGTTTGAATTTCTTCCAGAAAACAGTTATTTCTGTTCAAATTATCAAGCAGCCTGGAAACAGCTTTTAAAATGCAGATAGAGAAACAAAACCTTCTTTCAACCTGTGCTGAACAAAACCACTTCAAACTCAAAGTGAAAGTAAAACCAACTCCCAGAGCTACAGCCCAGCTCCACCCACACAATGCCATCACTGAAGCCATATGATAAGACAAAAACATTTCTTAAAGGGACTTTCCCATGACACCATGTCTTAATCTTGTCCGATGAACTACAGTGACATTGAAAGAAAGAGTTCAAAGAAATAATAACTTATTGCAATTCCATAAAAATGTCAACCAATCAGAGGAAACACTCCATTTCCACCTGTGAAACAGATCACCTGCTAAGCCACTCCATTAGGGGGCTTTGGAACTCAGCCAAGCATTTATAATAAGGCTATCAGTGAACTGCAGCAACAGAAACAGAGACCAGTCGTGGAAGGGGAGGGGCCATGGCTAAGACCTTTAGAACATACCTTTAAAAAGGTTCCAGAATCGAGACTATAGTTTGCGAATCCAATGAGGGGGCCATGAACCACATCTTCTCAAGACGTTGGCCCGACTCCACCAAAACTACAGGGGGGTATGAGTTGCTAACTCCCACAATTGTGCCAGTCAGTTTGGGAGCGCAGCCTGCACTGGCACAAATTGTTGAGAAGGGAATGGGCCAGGAATCCTGTAATTGGGCTCTGCCTGCCATTTTTAAAGGCCTCTGAAGTCAGCCCAATTCTATGAAAATCTGACCCATAATGTTGTATCTATAGCCACATGTTACATGCTTCAACTAGTACAATCTCTGGAGCAATTTAAAAAAAAATTTTAATACTTCGATCATATCACTTGGTAATCTGAATTGTTTTAAAAATAAATATATCTTTTTCCAAATCTTACTTGAGATTTGTGTGTTCTCATACAAGGCAACATCTAAGTGAATCTTTACTGGCTCCAAGTCTTAATATCCTGCCTACAGTGCAGACAGTACTACACTCAGCACTCTATTGCGGTCTTGTTAATTTTTATGTAATCTCATCATTCCCTCTTGCCTTTGCAGTTGATGCTTCTTGTATAAAAATCTGAATTTTCAGGATGGTGTGGGCTTAGCACACGAGCAATCCCAATGGCACATTATGTTCGAATGAGCATTGTTGGCATAAGGCAGAACCTCCGCCCCTCATTCAGCAGGATGTCCCATCCTGGGGAGCTGTCAGCTAACCAGATTGGCTAGCAGCCCTTCAGTCCCCCAGGCCATCAGAGGCACTGCAGGTAGCTACCAAGCACTAAATCCCAGAAACCGCAGGATAGTTAAGTAGCAGGGGTCCGATGACGAGGACGTTAGCCAACGCCTGGGGGTTTGTGAGGGAGCCAATGGAGTCTCGGGGTCCAGGTCAGTTGGGAGGATGGAGGTTACTGGACAATAAGGCGAGAATGCCTCCATTCAGAAGGAGGCATCTGATGGGGCCCACCCCCACTTCTCATCTGAGATCCAGCTGTGTTCATTCATGCGTTTCCCCTGCACCGCCCTCTCAGCTGTTATCCATATTGAGGCTGGCAGATAAAGGCCCTTAAGTGCCTTTCCGTGCAATTTCATATATTCCCCTTTATCCACTCCGACCCATTCCCATAATTCTGAGATAATGTTGCATTCAAATCATCTGACCTTAGATTGTGTCCTTACCTTCTCCAAACATCTGGATTTGGGTTTGTAGACTGTCAATGTTACCAGTGAATCGTGCTGATCTGCCCAGGTCTTCGTCATATTTACGTTCACTTACAAATTGCTATTAGAAACAGATAAATCTGCAGTTAAAGCCAAACCATTGTCATTTGTAACACACAAAATCAAAATTCAAAACATATAAAGTTTGCCTTTAAAATCAACTCTATTGCACCTATTACTACCCTACAGCAGCCTACTGCAGCTCAAAAGCAGCCTGTCATCTATACCCGGTCTTGCCCTATATCTGTAACTTCTGTTCCACACCAATGTGGTTAACTCTTAAAAGCACTTTGAAGTTGCCTCACAGCCCACTCAGTTTTATCAAAGTCAGGGCAACCAAGAATGTGCGATAAATTCCATCCTCACCAGCAATGCGCTAATCCCAAGAACTAAAACAAATGCAAGCTCATTTTGTTACAGAGTTCACTTGGAGATAAATCACTTGGTTGCATGGTGTACCAAAAACAACCTCTCTCTAAATGTTGGAAAGAACAAGGAACTGATCATCGACTTCAGGAAGCGTAGCACGACACACACTCCCATCTGCATCAATTGCTCCGAAGTGGAGATGGTCGATAGATTTAAGTTCCTGGGGGTCAGCATCGCCAACAGTCTGTCCTGGTTCACTCACGTTGATGCAACAACCAAGAAAGTCCAACAACATCTCTACTTCCTACGGAAGCTAAAGAAATTTGGCATGTATGCATCGACTCTCACAAACTTCCACAGATGTGCGATAGAGAGCATCCTATCCGACTGCATCACAGCTTGGTATGGCAACTACTCGGTCCAAGATCGCAAGAAACTGCAGAGTGTGGTGAACACATCACACAAGCTTGCCACCCCCACATTTATTCTGTACACCTCCCTCTGCCTCAGGAAGGCAGACAGCATTATCAGAGACCCCTCCCACCCAGGCATTGCCTTCTTCCAGACCCTTCCATCAGGCAGAAGGTACAGAAGTCTGAAGACCCGCACATCCAGACATAGGAACAGCTTCTTCCCCACAGCTACAAGACTCCTCAATGCCTCCCCCTCGGACTGATCTGTTCCCTGTAAGAACGCTATTGACGACGCCCTATGCTGCTCTTGCCCATGTATTTGCTTTGTTTGGCCCCTTGTTCCTCACTGTAACCAATCACTGTTTGTTGATGTACTATTTGTCAATGTTCTCTGTTGATTATTCTTTTTTCTACTATGTATGTACAGTGTACGTTCCCTCGGCCGCAGAAAAATACTTTTCACTGTACATCGGCACATGTGACAATAAATCAAATCAAATCAATCAGTTGTATCGTAGCCAGAAACATTCCAGTGCTGTATAGCTGAAGGAACATTATGTGTTAGGTTTGGGAAACACAGCAGAACCATAGAATCTCGACAGTGCAGAAGGAGGCCATTCGGTCTATCAAGTCTGCACCTACTCTCTGAAAGAGCACCCTACCCAGGCCCACTCCGCTGCTCTAACCCCGTAACACCAGCTAACCTGCACATCCCTGGACACTAAGTGGTAATTTTAGCATGGCCAATCCACCCAACCTGCACATCTTTAGACTGGGAGGAAACCAGAGCACCTGGAGGAAATTCACTGAGACGCAGGGAGAAAGTGCTAACACCACACAGTCACTCAATGCCGGAATTGAACCCGTGTCCTTGGTGTTGTGAGGCAGCAGTGCTACCGTGCCGCCCTGCATTAGAGTTTGCTATTGTGCTTCACTAATATGCTGTATTTCTCCTTCCATATATAATGTTCTGTATTGCTTCTTGCCTAGCTTATACTGCATGTTTTCTCATGTGATGTGATGGGTTACAGGCATGGCCAGTATTTATTTCCCTCGCTAATTGCCTTTGAGAAGGTGGTGGGGAGTTTCTTTGTTGAACTGCTGCAGTCCATTGTAACAGTACACACAGTACTTTTAGGAAGGAAGTTCCAAGAATTTGATTCAGCACAATGAAGGAACGGTGATATGGCTACAAATCAGGATGAAACGTGGCTTGCAGTGCAATTGGAGTGAATGTTGATGGTGGGAGATTCAGGGATGGTAATATTGTTGAAAGTCAAGAGGAGTTGGTTAGTCTATATCTTGTTGGAGATGGACATTGGTGGCACTTTTTGTGTCATGAAGGATATTTGCTACTTAACAGCTCAAGTCTGAATGTTGCCCCGGTCTTGCTGCATACGGGTACAGACTATTTCAGTGTCCAAAGAGTTGTGGAAGGAACCAAACACTGTCATCAGATAATGTTCTCACTTTTTTCCTGCAATTTCACTAGGGTCTCTTGGTGTAATACGCGATCAAATGTTGTTTTGATTTCAAAGGTGAGACCCCACCTCTGGAATTCAGCTCCTATGTTCATGTTTGGACTAAGGCTCTATTGAGGTACGGGTGAAATCCAAACTGAACAAGTGGTTTATTGGTGATAGGTGCCACATGATAACACCGTGAATGACACTGTGCATTACTTTGCTGATAATTGACAGTAGGCTGATGGGTCAGCAATTGACCGTATTGGTTTATCATGCTTTTTGTGGACAGGACATACCTGGGTAATTTTTCATTTTGGCAGATGCCAGTGTTGTTATCTGCACTGGAACAATTGGGCTAAAGGTGTGGCTGGTTCTGGAGCACACGTCTTCAATAGTACAGCCAGGACGTTGTCGGAGTTGTAGTGATATCATGGTTGTGTTGTAATTCACCGACTGACCACTAGGAGTCTCATTAATGTTAGGGTCAGGTGACCTCCGACTGACCAGGGAGAGAGGTTGCTTGTACATGTTCATACTATTATTCATCAGTTGTTTGAATATATTTGACCCACAGTTAATGTTAATAAATCCTTTAAAGCTTTAGCTACAAGTGTTCTTGTAATATAAATTAGGCCATCTGACAAGAAAATTAAATGGTACCAGGACTGGATGGTATTAAACACTGAAAAGAAAACTATTACATCATCGAGTGAAACCAGCCACGAGGTCCACAGAGATTGAAAGATTTTGCAGACTGCAAGAACGAACTACATGGAGTCGTTGAAGCCACCAGTGAGTCTCAGATTTCATGGTAATGTGGACAGTTACTGGCACGTGTTTAAACAACAATTTAATCTGTTTCTTACTGCAGTAAATTTAGGAGATCAATCAGATTTGGGTAAGGTAGCGATTTCCCAACAGTTTCCCAACAGCGTCAAGATCCAAAACAATTTCTGTGCTTAATACATTTAAATTTGCAAAGAACAAAGATAGTAAAACTTTTGGCAAAGTAATTTGAAGATGAACATTTCACCCCCAGAAAGAATGAAATTTATGAACGCTATGTGTTTAGATCACGTTTACAGAAGGCAGAAGAGTCCATAGATCATTTCATCACTGATTTAAAATGAAAAGCTAAAACCTGGGGGCAGCACGGTGGCGCAGTGGTTAGCAATGGTCCTGGGTTCGAATCCCGGCCCTGAGTCACTGTTTGTGGGAGTTTGCACATTCTCCCCGTGTTTGGAGGGTTTCACCCCCCAACCCAAAGATGTGCAGGTTAGGTGGATGGCCACGCTAAATTGCCCCTTAATTGGAAAAATGAATTGGGTACGCTAAATTTATTTTAAAAAAGCTAAAACCTGTAACTTTTCTGTGGTGGAATCTTCCATGATTTGGGACCAAATTATGTTTGGTGTGAATGAAAATAAGCTCAGGGAACTGTTGCTGAGGGAATCGGAGCTGCCCTTGGAACAAACAGTTAAGATTTGTCAGGCTCACGAGCTGGTAGCACAGCAGTCTAAAATGGTTCTCAGTAATGGCAGCATCTTCTTGGAGGAAAGTACTCCAGTTGCCGCCCTTTTTCCAAAAAGGCTGGAAACTTCCAAAAAAAGGCGGGAAAGTTCCTACTGCTCCTTGCACACAAACAAACAGGTTAAAGGTTAGGATGAAGTATTACTGTGTAAAAGATGTGGTCAAAGGCACAAATCAAGGCAGTGTCCAGCACTTGGCAAGTTTTGTTCCAGGTGCAAAGGAAAAAAATCACTTTGCTCAGAATTGTTACTCTAAGCTCAACCCCTGATCAGTTAGTACAGTGGAAGACACAAGGCGGGATTCTCCCGAATCGGCGGGATGGCCCGACGTCGGCGTAAAAAGCGGCGCAAACCAGTCCGCCGTCGGGTCGACCGAAAGTTGCGGCGGGTGGCGCCGGAGGGGTTGGCACCATGCCAGCCGCTGCCGAAGGGACTGCGCGGGTTAGCGCATGCGCAGAACCGCCGGCATGGTTCAGCGCATGCGCAGACCAGCTGGCGTATTCTGGCACATGCGCAGGGGGCTGTCTTCTCCACGCCGGCCATGGCGGAGCCCTACATGGGCTGGCGCAGAAGGAAGAAGTGCCCCCACTGAACAGGCCCGCCCGCAGATCGGTGGGCCCCGATTGTGGGCCAGGCCACCGTGGGGCCCCCCCCCAGGGTCAGATCCCCCCGCAACCCCCGGAGGACCGCACCAGCCAACTTACCTGCCAGATCCCGCCGTGTGGGACCATGTCTAATCCATGCCAGCGGGACTGACCAGAAACCGCTTGGCCCATCAGGGCCTGGAGAATTGCCGGGGTGTGGGCCACTGCCAACGGCCCCTTACTGGCGTTGCATGATCCCCGCCCCCGCCCGAAAACCGGCGTCGGAGAATACGGCAGCCGGCGGCGGGGCGGGATTCACGCCGCCCCCGGGGATTCTCCGACCCAGCGGGGGGTCGGAGAATCCCGCTCCCTGTCTCTAGTAATGAAACATCATTGTTTGTTGGAGTAATAACAGAGAATAATAATTTTTTGGAGACATCAAAAAATTCTCCAGCACTTAAAAAATGCAAACTGAGGTTCCATTTAAAATAAATGTGGTTGATGATGACAAATGGCTGCTACCACTTGAAGTGAATGGTACAGTGGTCCAATTTAAGTTAGGCACTGGTGCCTAATCCAATTTAATCAGCATGACTGATTTGAAAAATCTGAAAAATTCAGCCGATGAGAAGAATCACAAAATATCTCTGAGAGATTATAATGATTCAAGCATTAAATGTAATGGTGCTTGTGACCTGAGTGTGGTGGTGGTGAAGAACACAGTTTATTCTGTCCTATTCTGTATTGTATTCAAGGGCTTGGATTCATTATTAGGTGATCAGTCCTGTGAAGAATTAGTTCCAGTGCAATTGGTACATAGCATCCACAAATGGTTGGATCAACACTCCAATGGTTCTGAGAACAATTGCAGCAAATTTAGCGATGGGTTCTCTGATTTTAGTGCATTGCCATTCGCAAACGAGATACAATTTAAAGAAGATGCATTATCTAAAGCATCAATATAAACTATTAGTTATGAAACTGCTGAAGATGTAGATTTGCATTTCAATCTCATTTCTACCCCAACACCTGTATCAGATCCGAAAACAAAAATCCATTTCTCGCAAAATCACGTTTCAAAGCTGTCACATGGTAGATCGCCAGCAGAATTACTCATGAATAGAGTAAAAGAAGGAGGAGAATGCAATGGTACTGCAGGAAATGCAAAACAAAAGCAGTTCTATGATAGAATGTCGATAACTTTACCACCACTGAGTAGTGATGACATAGTGAGAATAGAAGATTCAGACAATTGGTCGAGAAAAGCCTTGTACTTGAAGAAGTAGCACCTCGTTCCTGCAATGCACAGATAGAGGAAGGGTAAGTTTTGAAAATAAATCATCATGCGTTCTTGAAAACCAGAGAAGACTTTCCCAACAATGTGATGAATGATAAATCTATGTCAGAATCAACGTCAGCTGCAGTGTCAAATGGTTCAGCCATTCTTGAGCATGATAATGTCATGAAGAACATTGAACCTATAAGTTCTGAACAGCAAGGTCAAACTTTGAGAAGATCATGATGTGGAGATGCCGGCGTTGGACTGGGGTGAGCACAGTAAAACGTCTCACAACAACAGGTTAAAATCCAACAGGTTTGTTTCAAATCACTCGTTCTTGGAGCACTGCTCACCTGAGGAAGGAGCAGTGCTCTGAAAACTAGTGATTTGAAACAAACCTGTTGGGCTTTAACCTGGTGTTGTAAGACTTTTTACTTCGAGAAGGTCAACCAGTCATAAGAAAACCTGATCGGCTCAATTTGTAGATTTGGATGATTTGTACATACTATGCTTGCTGTTCTTGTGTGTATGTATGTATATATATATATATATATATATTTATTTGTTAAACCAGTTTTCAAATATTAAAAAAAATAATACTGTTAGACTCACAGGCTAATGACATCACATGTAAATATACTGATGATAATGTATTAATTTATTCCTTCAAAGGAAAGGGGGCATAGTGATACTATGGTTGCGTTGTAATTCACCAACTGATTACTAGGAGTCTCATCAGTATATAAGTGAATGTTAGAGTCAGGTGATCTCAGACTGACTAAGGAGCTGGGCGAGAGGTTGCGTGTACATGTTCATACTATTATTCATCTGTTGTTTTTATATATTTGACCCACAGTTAGTGTTAATAAATCTTTTATAGCTTTAGCTACAATTTTCTTGTAATATAAATCAGGCCATCCGACAAGAACATTATTGGAGTCAATAGCATTTAGTGTATCTAGTGCACTCAGCCATTTCTTGATGTCATGTGGAATGAAGCTAATTAGTTGAAACCTTACATCTGTAATGCTGGGGATCTCATGAAGAGACGCAGATTGACGATGCCTGGCTGAAGGTGGTTGTGAACTGTTGTCCTGGGCTTTCCCATCAATGAAGCTTGGGATGTTTATGGAGCTGCCTCCTTCCACCAGATGGTATTGTCCACCACCATCCATTGGATAAGGCAGGACTGCAGAGTTGTGATCTGATCCATTGATTATGGCTTCACTCAACTCTGTCTATAAACGCTTCCACTGATTAGCATGCAAGTAGTCCTGTATTGCAGCTCCACCTGCTTGGCACCTCGTTTTTAAGTCTATCTGTTTCCACTCCTGACATACTCTCATACATTCCTCATTGAGCCAGGGTTGGTGCCCTCGTTTGATGATATTGGCAGAGTGAGGACTCTGCCAGTCAATGAGGTTGAGGCTAATGAGATTGTGGTGGAAATAGTTCTGCTGGTATTGATTGACCAGTGTCTCATTGATGTCTAGATTGAGATGCTAGATTGAGGGGCTGGTTCAGCACACTGGGCTAAATCGCTGTCTTTTAAAGCAGACCAAGGCAGGCCAGCAGCACGGTTCAATTCCTGTACCAGCCTCCCCAAACAGGCACCGGAATGTGGCGACTAGGGGCTTTTCACAGGAACTTCATTTGAAGCCTACTTGTGACAATAAGTGATTTTCATTTCATTTCATTTCATGCTTGACCTGTACTGAATATATCCCATTTAGAATAGTGTCAAATAACTGGATGGAAGACACTTTGAGTGTGAAGATTCATTTCCTCAAGGGCCTTGCAGTGATCGCTGCTGCCAATATTGTTTTGGACAGATGAATTTGTGACAGGTAGGCTGAAGAGAATGTGGTCAAGTTGGCCTGTTCCACATGTTGGTTCTCTCATCATTTCCTTCAGGATTTGGCCAGCCAACCATTAATGATTCTACCTAGCCATCCTTGGTGATGGACATTGAAGTTCCCCACCCAGAGAACATTCTGGTCCTTCTTCCTCTCAGTATTTCTTCCAAATGGTGTTCCACATGGAGGAGTTCTGACAGAATATACCCGGGTTGGTAATAGTGTGTTTTGGGACTTCGGTTGAAAGGTATGATTTTGTGACTGTCAAAAGGACTGTCAAATGGGATTTTTTACAGCAAAGTCTGACTAACTTGATTGAAATTTTTGAGGGGGTAACAACAAGGGTCAATGAGGATAAAATATTTGATGTAGTTTACATGCATTTTAACAAGGCTTTTGACAAGATTCCACGTGGTAAACTGGTCAGAAAATTAAATGCTTGTCGGATCTAAGAGAAAGTAGTAAGGTGGGTCCAAAACTGACTCAGTGGCAGGAAATAAAGGGCTATGGTCAACAGGTACTTTTGTGATTGGAAGGCTGTATTCAATGGGGTTTTGCAGAGCTCAGTACTAGGTTTCTTGTTGTTTGTGTTAGATGTCAATGATTTAGATTTAAATTTAGGCGCTTTGATTATGAAATTTGCAATAATAAAAAAAGTGGCTCTGGCACACTGAGGAAGAAAGCTGCGGACTGCTGGAAGATATCAGTGGACTGGTCAGAAGGGGCAGAAAAGTGGCAAATGGAATTTGATTCAGAGACGGGTGATGTCGTGTGTAATGTTCTTTGATGTTGAATCATGATCTTGTGGAGTGAACAAAGAACATTAGACTTAGCTTTATAAACAAAGTTATTTATTACTAACACTACACTAATGAATTACTAAAATGTCTCAGATCAATGCAGTTGGAAATAATGGTCTAACACTAACTTACACTAAAATTCTACAGAGCTACACTAATATGTGACTGCTACAAACTCCTTACTAATACCTTCTCCTGAAACACACGGGGCGGGATAATCCGACCCCCCGCCGGGTCGGAGAATCACCGGGGGGGCGTGAATCCCGCCCCCGCCGGCTGCCGAATTCTCCGGCGCTGGGGATTTGGCGGGGGCGGGAATTGCACCGCGCGGGTCGGGGGCCATTGGCGATTCTCCGGCCCGCGATGGGCCGAGGGGCCGCCCATTTTCATCCGGTCCCACCAGCGTAAGTTGCGACAGGTATTTAACGGCGGGACCTGGCTCCGCGGGTAGCCTCCGGGGTCCTGGGGGGGGGGGGGTGCACGGGGGAATCTGGCCCGGGGGTGCACCCATGGTGGCCTGGTCAGCAATCGGAGCCCACCGATCCACGGGCGGGCATGTGCCGTGGGGGCACTCTATTCTCCGCGCTGGCCGGTGTAACAGTCTGCGATGGCTGGCGCGGAGATGAACTCCCCCTGCGCATGCGCTGGGATGACATCAGCACATGCTGGCGCTCCTGCGCATGCGCCAACTCGCGCTGGCCAGCGGAGGCCCTTCTGCGCCGGCTGGCGCGCGCAAACCACTCCGGCGCCAGCCTTGCCCCTGAAGGTGCGGAGGATTCCGCACCTTCCGGGCGGCCCGACACCGGAGTGGTTCACGCCACTCCTCGGCGCCGGGACCGCCCGCCCCGCCAGGTAGGGGAGAATCCCGCCTATGGTGTGTTTGGGTCCCGTGTCACAACACCTGATTACCGGATACTGGAACTAAAACAGTTAGACCATAAGATGATAAGACATAGGAACAGAATTAGGCCATTTGGCCCACCAACTCTGCTCCGCCATTCAATCATGGCTAATATTTTTCTCATCCCCATTCTATAACCCCTGATCCTCTTATTAATCGAGAACCTATCTATCTCTGCCTTAAAGACACTCAGTGATTTGGCCGCCACAGTCTTCTGTATATATATACATATATGTATACATATTATTATTTACATACAGTTTATAATCTACTTATCATCACATAATGCTTTAGGGGAGGCTAATAATGCAAGAGGATACACAATAAATGGGAGTATATAGAGCAGAAGCACAGTTCACAAATCCCTGAAGGTAGTAAGGAAGATAAATAAGGTGGTCTCGAAATCCTACAGCTACATTCCTTTGTTGGCTGAGGCCTGGAGTGTAAGAGCAGGGAAGATTTTTCCATAGAATCCACAGAATCCCTGCAGTGCAGGAGGAGGCCATCAAATCTGCACCGACCCTCCAAAAGAACACCCGACTGAGGCCCATGCCCTCACCCGATCCCCGCAACCCCGCACATTGATCATGGCCAATCCACCTAACCTGCACGTCTTTGGACTTTAACTGAAACTGAATAAAGTACCAATTAGACCCCAGCTGGAGTACAATGTAAAGTTTTAGTCACGCAATACAGAAAGGATGGGATCATGCTTGAAAATAATAGAAAGGTTTGCATTTATATGGCACCATTCACAGCCACCAGACATTTCAAAACACTTTACTGCCAGTGAAATACTTTTGAAGTGTAGTCACTGTGCGATGTAGAAAATTTTGCAGCCAATATGCACATAGCCAATTTCCACAAAAAGCATTGATAATCTGTTTTTTGTGATGTTGGTTGAGGGATAAATATTGGACAAGACACTGGCACAGAGGAAATGTGTGAGGATGGTGCCAGGAATTGACACCTGTAGCTATGAAGGATTATTGAATAAACTGGTATTGGTTTCTTTAGAACAGAGGAAGCTGAGGGATGATTTAATGGGGGTGTATGAAATTATGTGGGAACTGGTGGGGAGTAGGTCCTTCCTACTCCTCTTAGCAGAGACGACAATAATCAGGAGGCATAGATTTAAAGTAATTGATTAGAGGAGAGCTGAATGGTAACTTTTCACCCACCGGGTGGTAGCAATCTTAAACTCACCATCTAAAAGGGTGGTAAGAAGCGGAATCTCTCATTGCATTTAAAAAAACACTTGGATATATACTTGAGGTACCGTAATCAACAGGGCTACAGGCGAAACGATGGAAAATGTGACCAGGCTGGATCATTCTTCTCCAGTCATCATGGGCATAATGAGCTGAATGACCTCCTTCATAGCTGTAAACCTTTCTATGTATCTACATCAGTCTGTTGCTTCACTAATCTGGGGAACAGCTCTGCTAATTTTGGCCCATACCTCTTGATATCATTGAAGAAACCTTTGTAGAATTGATTGGATAAAGTAAGTGTGCCTTAATGCCTGGTGCTTGGGTCGATGCCAGGTGAACTGCCTGATTTTCTTCTTTTATCATATTTATTTTTAGTTTTCCAAAGAAGAGTTATATTGGACTTAAAATGTTAACTCTTTCTCTCTTCACTGCCAGACCTGCTGAATTTTTCCATCTTTTAATCTTCTTCGGCCCTTTTGTCGCAGCTGAATAAAAATGAGGGACGTGCTAGGACTTTTCAGAGGGCAATTAAAAGTCAACTGCATGGTTTGACACCTGGAGTCATATGTAGGCCAGACTGGGTACGTATGGAAAATCTCCTTCCCAAAAAGATATTCGTGAACCAGATGGATTATAATGTAAAACCAGAGTGGCACAGTGGCGCAGTGGTTAGCACTGTTGTCTCACACCACCGAGGACTCGGGTTTGATCCTGACCCCAGATCACTGTTTGTGTGGAGTTTGCACATTCTCCCCGTTATGGGTCTCACCCCTATAATAATAATAATCATAATAATAACCTGTGACACAAGTAGGCTTACATTAACACTGCAATGATGTTACTGTGAAAATCCCCGAGTCACCACACTCCGGCGTCTGTTCGGGTACACAGAGGGAGAATTCAGAATGTCCAAATTACCTAACAGCACGTCATTCGGGCCACGTGGGAGGAAACTGGAGCACCCGGAGGAAATCCATGTAGGCACAGGGAGAACGTGCAGACTCCGCAGTAACCCAAGCTGGGGGTCGAACCTGGGTCCCTGGTGCTGTGAAGCAACAGTGTTAACCACTGTTCTGCCTACAACCCAAAAAGGTGTGCAGGGTAGGTGGATTTGTCATGCTAAATTGCCCCTTAATTGGAATAAAAAAGAATTGGGTACTTTAAATTTTTTTTTAAATAATATTGAAACAGTAGTTTCATAGTCACTGTAGCTCACAGTAGCTCTTCATTCCAGATTTATTAATTGAATTTAAATTCTCCAGCTGATGTGGTAGGATTTGAACTCATGTCTCCAGATCATTTGTCCAAACTTATGGATTGCCAGTCCAGCAACATAACCATTATACTGTTATATTCCATCATTTTGCACATTATTCATCTCCACATAACACCTTGCTATAATACAGCATTACACATCTCCTTGTGACTACACTGCACTCTTCTGTTATTACACCAATTGTTAGAGGGGGAGACAGTAGCATGGCAGTAATGTTACTGGACTAATAATCCAAAGGCCCAGGCTAATTCTCTCGGAGCAGGTTCAAATCCAGCACGGCTGCTGGTGGAATTTAAATTCAATTAATAAAATCTGGAATTGAAAAACTCAGTGATTGTGACCATAAAACCATAATTGATTATTGTAAAATCCATCTGGTTCACTGCTGTCTTTTAGGGTAGTAAATCTGCCACCCTTACATGGCCTGACCTACTTGTGACTCCAGATCCACAGCAATGTGTTTGACCCTTAACTTCCCTCTGAAATGGCTGAGCAAGCCAACAAATCCCGGCTTTGCTAGCGACGCCCACATTCCACGAACAAATAAATAAATGTTCCTGTAAATCAGGATGACTTATGTCCATGTAAACTGATCTTGTTTTACTATAATCATTATTTAAATTATACAGAAATAACCTCTTGTCGATGATCTGTGATACCTGGATATTTGGATATCTACCAATGATCAGGGGGCCAATGCTTCTTACAGCTTTAAGTTCCTGGGGGTCACCATCACCAACAGCCTGTCCTGGTCCACTCACGTTGATGCAACAGTCAAGAAAGCCCAACAACATCTCTACTTCCTATGGAAGCTAAAGAAATTCGGCATGTCTGCATCGACTCTCACAAACTTCTACAGTAGTGCCATAGAGAGAACATAGAACATAGAAAAATACAGCACAGAACAGGCCCTTCGGCCCACGATGTTGTGCCGAACCTTTGTCCTAGATTAATCATAGATTGTCATTGAATTTACAGTGCAGAAGGAGGCCATTCGGCCCTTTGAGTCTGCACCGGCTCTTGGAAAGGGCACCCTACCCAAAGTCAACACCTCCACCCAACACTAAGGGCAATTTTGGACACTAAGGGCAATTTATCATGGCCAATCTACCTAACCTGCACATCTTTGGACTGTGGGAGGAAACCGGAGCACCCGGAGGAAACCCACGCACACACGGGGAGGATGTGCAGACTCCGCACAGACAGTGACCCAAGCCGGAATCAAACCTGGGACCCTGGAGCTGTGAAGCAATTGTGCTATCCACAATGCTACCATGCTGCCCTTAAGAACAAATAAATCTACACTATATCATTTTACCGTAATCCATGTACCTATCCAAAGCTGCTTGAAGGTCCCTAATGTTTCCGACTCAATTACTTCCACAGGCAGTGCATTCCATGCCCCCACTACTCTCTGGGTAAAGAACCTACCTCTGACATCCCCCCTATATCTTCCACCATTCAACTTAAATTTATGTCCCCTTGTAATGGTTTGTTCCACCCAGGGAAAAAGTCTCTGACTGTCTACTCTATCTATTCCCCTGATCATCTTATAAACCTCTATCAAGTTGCCCCTCATCCTTCTCCGTTCTAATGAGAAAAGGCCTAGCACCCTCAACCTTTCCTCGTAAGACCTACTCTCCATTCCAGGCAACATCCTGGTAAATCTCCTTTGCACCTTTTCCAAAGCTTCCACATCCTTCCTAAAATGAGGCGACCAGAACTGTACACAGTACTCCAAATGTGGCCTTACCAAAGTTTTGTACAGCTGCATCATCACCTCACGGCTCTTAAATTCAATCCCTCTGTTAATGAACGCTAGCACACCATAGGCCTTCTTCACAGCTCTATCCACTTGAGTGGCAACTTTCAAAGATGTATGAACATAGACCCCAAGATCTCTCTGCTCCTCCACACTCTACCGTTAACCCTGTATTCCGCATTCATATTTGTCCTTCCAAAATGGACAACCTCACACATTTCAGGGTTAAACTCCATCTGCCACTTCTCAGCCCAGCTCTGCATCCTATCTATGTCTCTTTGCAGCCGACAACAGCCCTCCTCACTATCCACAACTCCACCAATCTTTGTATCGTCTGCAAATTTACTGACCCACCCTTCAACTCCCTCATCCAAGTCATTAATGAAAATCACAAACAGCAGAGGACCCAGAACTGATCCCTGCGGTATGCCACTGGTAACTGGGATCCAGGCTGAATATTTGCCATCCACCACCATTCTCTGACTTCTATCGGTTAGCCAGTTCGTTATCCAACTGGCCAAATTTCCCACTATCCCATGCCTCCTTACTTTCTGCAGAAGCCTACCATGGGGAACCTTATCAAATGCCTTACTAAAATCCATGTACACTACATCCACTGCTTTACCTTCATCCACATGCTTGGTCACCTCCTCAAAGAATTCAATAAGACATGTAAGGCAAGACCTACCCCTCACAAATCCGTGCTGACTATCCCTAATCAAGCAGTGTCTTTCCAGATGCTCAGAAATCCTATCCTTCAGTACCCTTTCCATTACTTTGCCTACCACCGAAGTAAGACTAACTGGCCTGTAATTTCCAGGGTTATCCCTATTCCCTTTTTTGAACAGGGGCACGACATTCGCCTCTCTCCAATCCCCTGGTACCACCCCTGTTGACAGTGAGGACGAAAAGATCATTGCCAACGGCTCTGCAATTGCTTGCCCTGGTTCATTACCAAGTACTAAATCCAATATTGCCCCTCCTCTGGTTGGATAATCTACATACTGTGTTAGAAAAGCTTCCTAGACACACTGCACAAACACCACCCCATCCAAACTATTTGATCGAAAGCGTTTCCACTCAATGTTTGGGAAGTTAAAGTTACCCATGATTACTACCCTGTGACTTCTGCACCTTTCCAAAATCTGTTTCCCAATCTGTTCCTCCACATCTCTGCTACTATTGGGGGGCCTATAGAAAACTCCTAACAAGGTGACTGCTCCTTTCCTATTTCTGACTCCAACCCATACTACCTCAGTCGGGTGATACTCCTTAAACTGCTACGATGTGGTGGCATTGTTTTTTTTTTTTTAATATATTTTATTGAAATTTTTCGTTCACAATTTTCAAACATAAAGAAAATTTAACAGTACATGGAACATGATAACCACAATCTAATAAAAAGTAACTAACCAACATGGTAAACTAAGGGGGTGGCATTGTTAATTAGAGATAGTATAACAGCTGCAGAAAGGCAGTTCGAGGAGTATCACCCGACTGTGGTAGTGTTGAAGTCAGAAATAGGAAAGGAGCAGTCACCTTGTTAGGAGTTTTCTATAGGCCCCCCCAATAGTAGCAGAGATGTGGAGGAACAGATTGGGATACAGATTTTGGAAAGGTGCAGAAGTCACAGGGTAGTAATCATGGGTGACTTCAACTTCCCAAATATTGAGTGGAAACTCTTTAGATCAAATAGTTTGGATGGGGTGGTGTTTGTGCAGTGTGTCCAGGAAGCCTTTCTAACACAGTATGTACATTGTCCGACCAGAGGGGAGGCAATATTGGATTTAGTACTTGGTAATGAACCAGGACAAGTGATAGATTTGTTAGTGGGGGAGCATTTTGGAGATAGTGACCACAATTCTGTGACTTTCACTTTAGTAATGGAGAGGGATAGGTGCGTGCAACAGGGTAAGGTTTACAATTGGGGGAAGGGTAAATACGATGTTGTCAGACAAGAATTGAAGTGCATAAGTTGGGAACATAGGCTGTCAGGGAAGGACACAAGTGAAATGTGGAACTTGTTCGAGGAACAGGTACTACGTGTCCTTGATATGTATGTCCTTGTCAGGCAGGGAAGAGATGGTCGAGTGAGGGAACCATGGTTGACAAGAGAGGTTGAATGTCTTGTTAAGAGGAAAAAGGAGACTTATGTAAGGCTGAGGAAACAAGGTTCAGACAGGGCATTGGAGGGATACAAGATAGCCAGGAGGGAACTGAAGAAAGGGATTAGGAGAGCAAAGAGAGGGCATGAACAATCTTTGGCGGGTAGGATCAAGGAAATCCCCAAGGCCTTTTACACATATGTGAGAAATATGAGAATGACTAGAGCGAGGGTAGGTCCGATCAAGGACAGTAGCGGGAGATTGTGTATTGAGTCTGAAGAGATAGGAGAGGTCTTGAACGAGTACTTTTCTTCTGTATTTACAAATGAGAGGGGCAATATTGTTGGAGAGGACAGTGTGAAACAGATTGGTAAGCTCGAGGAAATACTTGTTAGGAAGGAAGATGTGTTGGGCATTTTGAAAAACTTGAGGAGAGACAAGTCCCCCGGGCCTGACGGGATATATCCAAGGATTCTATGGGAAGCAAGAAATGAAATTGCAGAGCCGTTGGCAATGATCTTTTCGTCCTCACTGTCAACAGGGGTGGTACCAGGGGATTGGAGAGTGGCGAATGTCGTGCCCCTGTTCAAAAAAGGGACTAGGGATAACCCTGGGAATTACAGGCCAGTTAGTCTTACTTCGGTGGTAGGCAAAGTAATGGAAAGGGTACTGAAGGATAGGATTTCTGAGCATCTGGAAAGACACTGCTTGATTAGGGATAGTCAGCACGGATTTGTGAGGGGTAGGTCTTGCCTTACAAGTCTTATTGAATTCTTTGAGGAGGTGACCAAGCATGTGGATGAAGGTAAAGCAGTGGATGTAGTGTACATGGATTTTAGTAAGGCATTTGATAAGGCATTTCAGTCGATTTCGGCGTGAGTACAGCTGGTGAGTCAGTTTCAGCGGGAGCATTGCGGAAGTGGTTGCTGGGAGGTAAGTCTGTCCTTTAAAAGCACTTGTCTTTGCAGGGGCAGGCCAGTCGATTTCGGCGTGAGAACAGCTGGTGAGTCAGTTTCAGCGGGAGCATTGCGGAAGTGGCTGCTGGGAGGTAAGTCAACCTTTAAAAGCACTTGTCTTTGCAGGGGCAGGCCAGTCAATTTCGGCGTGAGAACAGCTGGTGAGTCAGTTTCAGCGGGAGCATTGCGGAAATGGTTGCTGGGAGGTAAGTCTGTCCTTTAAAAGCACTTGTCTTTGCAGGGGCAGGCCAGTCGATTTCGGCGGGAGTGGAGCTGGCTGGTTTGTCAATTTCAGCAGGAGCTGAGAATTTTTCTTTTTTTTAAAATTAGTTTTTTAGGCGGGAACAGGAAGTCGACCCGCGGACGTCTGGGAAGACCCTCACCAATAAATTCTGGTGGAGAGGAAACCCGAGACACTACACGTGTAGTGTCTCCCACCCGTCCTCCTCCTCTAACCTAATAATAAAACCCATTGGTCTGAGGTAAGCACCATATTTTATTATATTATTATTATTTTTTTATAAAAATTTAATTTAGTTGTTAGCCAGATCTTGGTAGAAAGTTGGAGGAATGGCAGGGAAGGGAGTGCAATGTTCCTCCTGCAGGATGTTTGAGGTGAGGGATGCAGTTAGTGTCCCTGCTGATTTTACCTGCAGGAAGTGCTGCCATCTCCAGCTCCTCCAAGACCGAGTTAGGGAACTGGAGCTGGAGTTGGAAGAACTTCGGATCATTCGGGAGGCAGAAGGGGTCATAGATAGCAGCTTCA
This sequence comes from Scyliorhinus torazame, assembly GCF_047496885.1. Classification (NCBI taxonomy): domain Eukaryota; kingdom Metazoa; phylum Chordata; class Chondrichthyes; order Carcharhiniformes; family Scyliorhinidae; genus Scyliorhinus; species Scyliorhinus torazame. Next base: position 164,683,002 of record NC_092708.1, on the reverse strand, counting down.
GGGAATTAGTTACACCAAAGATTGGAGATAGGTGGGTAACTGTAAGAGGGACTGGGAAAAAGCAGTCAGTGCAGGGCTCCCCTGCGGTCGTTTCCCTGAGAAACAAGTATACCGCTTTGGATACTTGTGGGGGGGACGACTTACCAGGGGTAAGCCATGGGGTACGGGCCTCTGGCACGGAGTCTGTCCCTGTTGCTCAGAAGGGAAGGGGGGAGAGGAGCAGAGCATTAGTAATTGGGGACTCTATAGTCAGGGGCACAGATAGGAGATTTTGTGGGAGTGTGAGAGACTCACGTTTGGTATGTTGCCTCCCAGGTGCAAGGGTACATGATGTCTCGGATCGTGTTTTCCGGGTCCTTAGGGGGGAGGGGGAGCAGCCCCAAGTCGTGGTCCACATTGGCACTAACGACATAGGTAGGAAAGGGGACAAGGATGTCAGGCAGGCTTTCAGGGAGCTAGGATGGAAGCTCAGAACTAGAACAAACAGAGTTGTTATCTCTGGGTTGTTGCCCGTGCCACGTGATAGTGAGATGAGGAATAGGGAGAGAGAGCATTTAAACACGTGGCTACAGGGATGGTGCAGGCGGGAGGGATTCAGATTTCTGGATAACTGGGGCTCTTTCTGGGGAAGGTGGGACCTCGACAGACAGGATGGTCTACATCTGAACCTGAGGGGCACAAATATCCTGGGGGGGAGATTTGTTAGTGCTCTTTGGGGGGGGTTAAACTAATGCAGCAGGGGCATGGGAACCTGGATTGTAGTTTTAGGGTAAGGGAGAATGAGAGTATAGAGGTCAGGAGCACAGATTTGATGTCGCAGGAGGGGGCCAGTGTTCAGGTAGGTGGTTTGAAGTGTGTCTACTTCAATGCCAGGAGTATACGAAACAAGGTAGGGGAACTGGCAGCATGGGTTGGTACCTGGGACTTCGATGTTGTGGCCATTTCGGAGACATGGATAGAGCAGGGACAGGAATGGATGTTGCAGGTTCCGGGGTTTAGGTGTTTTAGTAAGCTCAGAGAAGGAGGCAAAAGAGGGGGAGGTGTGGCGCTGCTAGTCAAGAGCAGTATTACGGTGGCGGAGAGGATGCTAGATGGGGACTCTTCTTCCGAGGTAGTATGGGCTGAAGTTAGAAACAGGAAAGGAGAGGTCACCCTGTTGGGAGTTTTTTATAGGCCTCCTAATAGTTCTAGGGATGTAGAGGAAAGGATGGCGAAGATGATTCTGGATAAGAGCGAAAGTAACAGGGTAGTTATTATGGGAGACTTTAACTTTCCAAATATTGACTGGAAAAGATATAGTTCGAGTACAATAGATGGGTCGTTTTTTGTACAGTGTGTGCAGGAGGGTTTCCTGAAACAATATGTTGACAGGCCAACAAGAGGCGAGGCCACGTTGGATTTGGTTTTGGGTAATGAACCAGGCCAGGTGTTGGATTTGGAGGTAGGAGAGCACTTTGGGGACAGTGACCACAATTCGGTGACGTTTACGTTAATGATGGAAAGGGATAAGTATACACCGCAGGGCAAGAGTTATAGCTGGGGGAAGGGCAATTATGATGCCATTAGACGTGACTTGGGGGGGATAAGGTGGAGAAGTAGGCTGCAAGTGTTGGGCACACTGGATAAGTGGGGCTTGTTCAAGGATCAGCTGCTGCGTGTTCTTGATAAGTATGTACCGGTCAGACAGGGAGGAAGGCGTCGAGCGAGGGAACCGTGGTTTACCAAGGAAGTGGAATCTCTTGTTAAGAGGAAGAAGGAGGCCTATGTGAAGATGAAGTGTGAGGTTTTGGTTGGGGCGATGGATAGTTACAAGGTAGCGAGGAAGGATCTAAAGAGAGAGCTAAGACGAGTAAGGAGGGGACATGAGAAGTATTTGGCAGGAAGGAACAAGGAAAACCAAAAGCTTTCTATAGGTATGTCAGGAATAAGCGAATGACTAGGGAAAGAGTGGGACCAGTCAAGGACAGGGATGGGAAATTGTGTGTGGAGTCTGAAGAGATAGGCGAGATACTAAATGAATATTTTTCGTCAGTATTCACTCAGGAAAAAGATAATGTTGTGGAGGAGAATGCTGAGCCCCAGGCTAATAGAATAGATGGCATTGAGGTACGTAGGGAAGAGGTGTTGGCAATTCTGGACAGGCTGAAAATAGATAAGTCCCCGGGACCTGATGGGATTTATCCTAGGATTCTCTGGGAGGCCAGGGAAGAGATTGCTGGACCTTTGGCTTTGATTTTTATGTCATCATTGGCTACAGGAATAGTGCCAGAGGACTGGAGGACAGCAAATGTGGTCCCTTTGTTCAAAAAGGGGAGCAGAGACATCCCCGGCAACTATAGACCGGTGAGCCTCACGTCTGTAGTGGGTAAAGTCTTGGAGGGGATTATAAGAGACAAGATTTATAATCATCTAGATAGGAATAATATGATCAGGGATAGTCAGCATGGCTTTGTGAAGGGTAGGTCATGCCTCACAAACCTTATTGAGTTCTTTGAGAAGGTGACTGAACAGGTAGATGAGGGTAGAGCAGTTGATGTGGTGTATATGGATTTCAGCAAAGCGTTTGATAAGGTTCCCCACGGTAGGCTGTTGCAAAAAATACGGAGGCTGGGGATTGAGGGTGATTTAGAGATGTGGATCAGAAATTGGCTAGCTGAAAGAAGACAGAGGGTGGTGGTTGATGGGAAATGTTCAGAATGGAGTACAGTCACAAGTGGAGTACCACAAGGATCTGTTCTGGGGCCGTTGCTGTTTGTCATTTTTGTCAATGGCCTAGAGGAAGACGCAGAGGGGTGGGTGAGTAAATTTGCAGACGATACTAAAGTCGGTGGTGTTGTCGATAGTGTGGAAGGATGTAGCAGGTTACAGAGGGATATAGATAAGCTGCAGAGCTGGGCTGAGAGGTGGCAAATGGAGTTTAATGTAGAGATGTGTGAGGTGATTCACTTTGGAAGGAATAACAGGAATGCGGAATATTTGGCTAATGGTAAAGTTCTTGAAAGTGTGGATGAGCAGAGAGATCTAGGTGTCCATGTACATAGATCCCTGAAAGTTGCCACCCAGGTTGATAGGGTTGTGAAGAAGGCCTATGGAGTGTTGGCCTTTATTGGTAGAGGGATTGAGTTCCGGAGTCGGGAGGTCATGTTGCAGCTTTACAGAACTCTGGTACGGCCGCATTTGGAGTATTGCGTACAGTTCTGGTCACCGCATTATAGGAAGGACGTGGAGGCTTTGGAGCGGGTGCAGAGGAGATTTACCAGGATGTTGCCTGGTATGGAGGGAAAATCTTATGAGGAAAGGCTGATGGACTTGAGGTTGTTTTCGTTGGAGAGAAGAAGGTTAAGAGGAGACTTAATAGAGGCATACAAAATGATCAGGGGGTTGGATAGGGTGGACAGTGAGAGCCTTCTCCCGCGGATGGAAATGGCTGGCACGAGGGGACATAGCTTTAAACTGAGGGGTAATAGATATAGGACAGAGGTCAGAGGTAGGTTCTTTACGCAAAGAGTAGTGAGGCCGTGGAATGCCCTACCTGCTATAGTAGTGAACTCGCCAACATTGAGGGCATTTAAAAGTTTATTGGATAAACATATGGATGATAATGGCATAGTGTAGGTTAGATGGCTTTTGTTTCGGTGCAACATCGTGGGCCGAAGGGCCTGTACTGCGCTGTATTGTTCTATGTTCTATGTTCTATAAGGTTCCGCATGGTAGGTTTCTGCAGAAAGTAAGGAGGCATGGGATAGTGGGAAATTTGGCCAGTTGGATAACAAACTGGCTAACCGATAGAGGGCAGAGAGTGGTGGTGGATAGCAAATATTCAGCCTGGATCCCAGTTACCAGTGGCGTACCGCAGGGATCAGTTCTGGGTCCTCTGCTGTTTGTGATTTTCATTAATGACTTGGATGAGGGTGTTGAAGGGTGGGTCAGTAAATTTGCAGACGATACGAAGATTGGTGGAGTTGTGGATAGTAAGGAGGGCTGTTGTCGGCTGCAAAGAGACATAGATAGGATGCAGAGCTGGGCTGAGAAGTGGCAGATGGAGTTTAACCCTGAAAAGTGTGAGGTTGTCCATTTTGGAAGGACAAATATGAATGCGGAATACACGGTTAACGGTAGAGTTCTCGGCAATGTGGAGGAGCAGAGAGATCTTGGGGTCTATGTTCATTCATCTTTGAAAGTTGCCACTCAAGTGGCTAGAGCTGTGAAGAATGCCTATGGTGTGCTCGCGTTCATTAACAGAGGGATTGAATTTAAGAGCCGTGAGGTGATGATGCAGCTGTACAAAACTTTGGTAAGGCCACATTTGGAGTACTGTGTACAGTTCTGGTCGCCTCATTTTAGGAAGGATGTGGAAGCTTTGGAAAAGGTGCAAAGGAGATTTACCAGGATGTTGCCTGGAATGGAGAGTAGGTCTTACGAGGAAAGGTTGAGGGTGCTAGGCCTTTTCTCATTAGAACGGAGAAGGATGAGGGGCAACTTGATAGAGGTTTATAAGATGATCAGGGGAATAGATAGAGTAGACAGTCAGCGACTTTTTCCCCGGGTGGAACAAACCATTACGAGGGGACATAAATTTAAGGTGAAAGGTGGAAGATATAGGAGGGATATCAGAGGTAGGTTCTTTACCCAGAGAGTAGTGGGGGCATGGAATGCACTGCCTGTGGAAGTAGTTGAGTCAGAAACATTAGGGACCTTCAAGCAGCTATTGGATAGGTACATGGATTACGGTAAAACGATATAGTGTAGATTTATTTGTTCTTAGGGGCAGCACGGTAGCATTGTGGATAGCACAATTGCTTCACAGCTCCAGGGTCCCAGGTTCGATTCCGGCTTGGGTCACTGTCTGTGCGGAGTCTGCACATCCTCCCCGTGTGTGCGTGGGTTTCCTCCGGGTGCTCCGGTTTCCTCCCACAGTCCAAAGATGTGCAGGTTAGGTGGATTGGCCATGATAAATTGCCCTTAGTGTCCAAAATTGACTTGGTGTTGGGTGGAGGTGTTGAGTTTGGATAGGGGGCTCTTTCCAAGTGCCGGTGCAGACTCAAAGGGCCGAATGGCCTACTTCTGCACTGTAAATTCAATGATAATCTATGATTAATCTAGGACAAAGGTTCGGCACAACATCGTGGGCCGAAGGGCCTGTTCTGTGCTGTATTTTCTATGTTCTATGTTCTATGTTCTATTCCTAGCCTCGCTATCACGTGGCATCGGCAACAAACCAGAGATGACAATTCTGTCTGTCCTGGATTTTAACTTCCAGCCTAACTCCCTAAACTCATTTATTACCTCCACACCACTTTTCCTACCTATGTCGTTGGTACCAATGTGCACCACGACTTCTGGCTGCTCACCCTCCCCCTTAAGAATCCTGAAGACACGATCCGAGACATCCCTGGCCCTGGCAACCGGGAGGCATCATACCTTCCAGGGAGTCTCGCTCGCGACCACAGAATCTCCTATCTATTCCCCTAACCATTGAATCTCCTACTACTATTGCTTTTCTATTCTCCCCCTTCCCTTCTGAGCCCCAGAGCCAGACTCAGTGCCAGAGTCCTGGCCGCTAGGGCCTTCCCCCGGTAGGTCATCCCCCCCAACAGCATCCAAAACGGTATACTTGTTTTGAAGGGGAACGGCCACGAGGGATCCCTGCACTGTCTGCCTGGTTTTTTTTTTCCCCCTGGCTGTAACCCAGCTATTATTGTCCTGTGCCTTGGGTGTGGTTACCTCCCTGTAACTCTTCTCTATCACCCCCTCTGCCTCCCGGATGATCTGAAGTTCATCCAGCTTCAGCTCCAGTTCCCTAACACGGTCTTTGTGGAGCTGGAATTGGGTGCACTTCCCGCAGGTATAGTCAGCGGGGACACCGGTGGTATCCCTCACCACCCACATCCTACAGGAGGAGCATGCAACTGGCCTAGCCTCCATCCCCTCTTACCTTACAGAATATAGCTGCCCTGTGAACCAACTGGATCTCCGCCCTCCGACTCTGCTCCCAGTCAGCTGCAGTCTCTGTAAACTCCTGGCTCTCTTCTCACTCTTTGCGGAAATGTAGGAAACAAAATGAAAGGAGCACCTTACTCCCTCCTCACCTAACTCCCTCAGTCACCAAACTCTCACTATAGCACTCAAAAGCACCAAATTCAGCACTCCCTCAGTCACCAAACTCTCACTATAGCACTCAAATGCACCAAATTCAGCAGTCAGAGCATCCTATCCGGCTGCATCACAGCCTGGTATGGCAACTGCTCGGCCTAAGAGCGCAAGAAACTGCAGAGTGTGGTGAACTCAGCCCAACGCATCACACTAGCTTGCCACCTCCCATTGATTCTGTCTACACCTCCTGCTGCCTCAGGAAGGCAGACAGCATTGTCAGAGACCCCTCAAACCCAAGCTTTGCCCTCATCCAGACCATTCCATCAGGCAGAAGATACAGAAGGCTGCAGATCCGCACATCCAGACATAGGAACAGCTTCTTCCCCACAGCTACTAGACTCCTCAACGACTCTCCCTCGGACTGATCTGTTCCCTGTAAGACACTATTCACGATGCCTTATGCTGCTCTTGCACATGTATTACTTTGTTTGGTCCTTGTTCCGCACTATAATCAATCACTATTTATCGATTAGTCTTTTTGTCTACTGTGTACGTACTGCGTACATTCCCTTGACCGCAGAAAATACTTTTCACTGTACTTCGGCACATGTGACAATAAATCAATCAATCAATTTGGCAAGAAAGCTCATTTGGCAGTAAATACATTGGCTGAAAGAAATTTTGAATGTTATGACCATGTACCAGCAAAACCATTTTCAAACAATGTTATAGGGATTGAGTTTTCAACATCCATGAAATAGCTAATGCAGGAATGTTAAAGAGGAACACAGCATGATAGCGGAAACCAAGGTTTAGAGCATAGATAAAAATCCAATTGAAACACCAGGGGGAGTCCTACACCCACCAGAGGAACCTCATTTACATATTTCAACAGCCTCATGTTCATTTTGTACAGGAGTATTTAAAAGCATTGACCTTCATGGTGTCTGCCCGAATTTCATCCGCCAGTCAACCATTTTCAGGCAAGAAACAGGTGAGCAACAGTTGAACATTAGTCATACCATTTTCTTTCACCTTCATCGGTACAAGCTACATCATTTAAATGGGTCAGTTTCCTGCATTCATTGTACAATCTGCACCCAAAATCCTAAATTCATTGAACTATGTGCTATTTTTAGAATTGTGAGCTTCAAAAGTTTTAAATGTGTTTGTTTTGTTCAACCCAAACTGAGTAATTTGAGAAAATTCATTTGTTTTCCCTTGCTCAGCCCTTGTTGTGTCTGCTCACTGTACTTCCCAAATAGAATGGTTCTTAACCTGTCCAGAGTACCCCCAAATATTACTTTTCTAGTTCGTACCCCTGAACCCCCTCCAGGGCTATACCCTGATCTGCCAAACTTGCTCCCCACCCTCCCACTGCTGCAAAATTTAGAACGTCAATGTTGAGAAGTGTAGGCATACACCATGGCAGCGTGTTCTAATAGATCAAAGAAAAATGATGCCACAAACAAATATGCACAGTTTTAGGTAATTTGAATGGTAATTCTGCAATGTTAACAGCAGGAACTTGTCCAGGAGTTACACACATCAATTTATAAGAGAGCATGCCATCAAAACATTAAGCAAGGTTCATAAGGAGGGGATAGGAAGAGATCCATTGTGCAGAATAAAGTTCTCCCTCATCAGACTGATGTATTTAGCAGAGCTTCTGCAAAGCATGTGTTTGATGACCATCGCACCGACCTTAATCTCTGCTCGAAGTTCAGCCAATTGAGCTTCTGACATCTGGATGGCCATGTCTGCCAATCTCTTCAGTTCCTCGGCTCTCCTCTGCCTTGCATCCAGGATCTCCACTGAGAAACAGAACAAAAAAATAGCATGGATTAATAAAGACTCTTGAATTTTGAGCAGTATATAGCTCGTGGTACATAATTCATGCTGTGTCTCTAGAACAACCAGCCAGCAATGCACTCTATTTTCCCATGGTTAGAGTTGGGTCTGTGCTGTTTTACTTTTTAAAATTGGGATCAGGATTTGTGTCTATGAAGATTTGCAGCATGCAAATCTGGTGCTGCAACCTCAATTTTCCTGATTGTAGCACGTGGTCAAAAGCTTCCACGCTGCTGGCTGCCTCAGCACTCAGAAGGATACAATTATGAGGGGCAAAGATAGTAGACAGGAAGAAACTTTTCCCCTTTGTAGAGAGATCTATGGCCAGGGGGGCATAGATTTAAGGTAAGGGGCAGGAGGTTTAGAGGGGATGTGAGGAAAAGCTTTTTCACCCTGAGGGTGGTGGGAGTGTGGAACTCACTGCCTGAAAGGGTGGTGGAGGCAGATACCCTCATAACATTTAAGAAATATTTAGATGTGCACTTGTGATGCCAAGACACACAAGGCTATGGACAAAATGCTGGAAAATTGAATTACAATAGTTAGGTTGTTGTTTTTGACCGGCGTGGTCTTGATGAGCTTAAGGGCCATTTCTGTGCTGTAGATTTCTAAGAATCTATGGAGCTGAGTTGTGTATGCTAAGAGCATATGATGCAGTCAGCCTTCTGCTCTTAAAGGCAATCTGTCCTTCTTAAAGGGAAGCTGCACTGATTGACAGGAGACCACTATGAATGCTATTGCTACAATTTGAAACAAGGAAAATGAATGCCAGGGCAGGGAGAGGACTTCAGAGTCGCAATGTGGCACTGCAGGCCTTAGTAGTAGAGGTAAACAGGTGGAGAAATGTTGTAGTTCTGCAGAAAGCCAGGAATCCATCAATATGATCCTCAGAAGGGACTGGGAAGAGTGGCCAGGACCTGGCAACAGTGTGTAATTGAAAATATGGAAAGATATGTCATTTGAAACATGGAAGTCTGGCAATCCCTGATCTAAGAGAAACATGAGAGAATGTAGGGAAAGATCCCACGAAGGGTAACAGCAGCTGCAAAAAGCAGGATTATAAAATGCAGATTCCTTCTTCCAAACAGGCTTAGCAAACAAATAGGATTTTTGTATGAAGCGAAACACAATGGCTCACACCTTCATTGAAATTAGCCAGCTTAGTAAGCATCTGGAAAAGCATGGATGAGGGTTTCAGTTGAATTAGGTGATAAATGTAAACCTTTCAAGTTATAACCAAGTGGATTTTTAGCATTACGCTAAAAGCAATGATTCACACCGTCATTGAAGTAAAATCAGCAGATAGAAAAGAATGACTAGGGAGACAAATATATAGATGTGAAGCTCTGCTGACATCAGGTAAATTAAAAGAAAATTGGAGACTATCAGTCTACGAGAAACATAATTTAAAGCCAAAATCAAAGTCAAAATTATGAGCTGGGGACACAATTGGAAAATAAAACTATAGAAATTACAGGAATCAAAATTCACACCCCTATTGAAATCAAAGCATTTTGAACATCACAAAGGAAACAATGTAATCAGAGATCTATGAGCTGAGGTTATGCCCAAACTGAATACATAGTCGTGTTACAAAAATTCAGATTAAAGGGACCTTTTACAATCCAAGTGAAATAAAAGTTATTTTGCAATAAAGTCATAAAAACTTAATAACTGTTAGAAAAATATATAAACCCTGAGAAAGGGGCAGAGAAGCAGAGAGGGGCAGAGAAGCAGAGAAGGAACTAGAGAAGCAAGCAGAGTCAGTTTATAGTCAGCTCGGTCATGGGGCAGAGAAAAGCAGCCGAGCTTAAACAGCTAGTACATCTAAGGAAGACCAGAATTTAAAGAGGAGGCAGAGTCAGCTCAGAGTCAGCTCAGTGTCAGCTCAGAGACAGCCAGCAGAGCCAGCTCTCACAGCTCGGTACATGGGAAAGATAGGACATAGCAACCGAGCTAACCAGCGAATACATCTAAAGAAGACCAGACTTTAAAGAAGATTGATTGTCAAGGTGGGCCTGAAGGTCCCTTCAACCAACCAGAAGGATCCAGAAGCAAGATCTTTTTACTTTTCTGTAAAGACAGTGATTGCCTCTTTTAAAAGAAAAAAAAAAATAATAATAAAATAACTTAAAAGTTTTAACCTGAAATAGTGGTTATTACAAAAGTCTACTTTACTTACTTAGCAATGCGGGACCCAGGATCAATGTTACTAAGTGGTAAGTAGATGAAATCTTCTGTGAAGGTATGGGTTATACCGGGGGATAACTTGAAAATACAGTTTGACCTGAATAGCACCCACCAAAGCCTGTATAGGAGTCAGGGAGTGAGAATCCCTGTTCACCATTTAGAGTGTCGGCCCTTTTTGGTATAGGGGTAATTCTAAGAATAGTGGTGAGATTTCAACAACGACGCCCAATGTTTAATTAAAACTGTGTTAATTACGCCTAGTGGGTTGCTTTATTTTCTACATGGCACCCGACGTGTTAACACCGTGTTAATTATGCCCAGCCAGTTGTTTTGCTTTCTCCATGGCACCCAGCGTGGAGGCCTGGGATATTAGAAGTTTCTAGGTAAAGCGAGGCTAGAATATTAGAAGTTTCTAGTTCCCAAGAAACGGTTGGAATATTAGAAGTTTCTGACCGGCACAAAGGCTAGAATATTAGAAGTTTCTGGTCTATGTGTGAGTCAGACTTTACCTGCCGAGTTTAGTCTGGAAAGTCATGTGTGATTGACTTTTGTAAGGTTATTCTGTGGATCGAGGGGACTAAAACTCAGGTAGGTGTGAAAATCAGCAGACTAGAAGATGCTGACCCTGAGAAAGTCTGCAAGACATCTTGGTGACAGCACTGAAAATCTTGCATCCATTACTGGTAAAAGGAGGCCAAAAAATAAATCATCCTTAGAGTAAGGCAGATTGTGCGGGAGAGCCTGGAGAAATGGGGATGCCCAGAATCCTTTAGAGACCAATAACCAATCGACCCTTAACTAAAACAGGAAGATAGTGCCTTAGTTAGCCTTGGATGGGGCCCCGAAAGTGTACTTATCCTTAATTTCAGATTGAAACTGAAAGAGACAACCAGGAACAGAACTTAGAATTCCGAAAAATGGCAATTAGAATAATCCTCTTGCTCTGAAACACGGTCAAGAGAGTTGAAGCAATGAAACAAGAATGGAAAAGATTAACAGAGGCAAAAAACTCCTGCATAAGAGAGACTTATCAGCACGGAGGGGTCTCAGTTTTTGTTAAGAGTAACTAAAACACTACTGAACAGAGGTCCAAGATTTCAGTGGATAAATGAGTGTGTGGTTAATAAGGATTTGTGAAACCCTACAGAGTAGAGATCCAAGATCTGAGTGGATGAATGAGTGTGTGCATGTTTAATAAGGATTTGTGAATTTTCTTTGGTGTTTGTATTTTTAAAAATGTTGTATTTTGCAAAACCGAATTTCACATCAATTCGAAGTTGTAAATGACAGGCAGAAATGTGATCAGTATTATGAGGTGGTAAATCAGTATGTTCAGAACTAAATTGGTCTCAGAATAAACAGATAAAGAAGTTTTTACTGGCAGCAGTCAGCTGTGTGCAGGAAATTACTTTGAAACTGATGCGTTGAAATTGACACTGCATAGCTCCGCAGGGTCCTAGTGCCCGACGATCACAAAATGTCACTAGCAAAAATAATGATGTTCAGAATGTTAAATACATTGAAGAAGGAACTTTGGAGAATAAAGATATTGGACCAACAGTTAAATTTTTAGAATTACTTGCAGTATCAGGAAATGAGAATCTGATGGCAGGAAAGGATTTAATAAAAATAGATGCAGGAAAAATTAAGATGTTAAAACCAATTGATAATACAGAGGAAGTTTGGGTGAAGCTACCAACTAAAACTGCAGGAAGAATAATCAGCGAAGCTGTAAAATGTAAAAACAAGATTGTTCAGAATCTGGTAAACATACAGTTGATTTAGAGAAGCATGGTGTTTGGAGCAAAAGAAATGTTACCACAATTAAAACACATGACCCAATTGAAATGGGTACATAGATGATTTGGAGTTGGGGACCAAGGGCAATGTGTCCAAGTTTGCAGACGACACTAAGATAAGTGGTGAAGCAAAAAGTGCAGAGGATACTGGAAGTCTGCAGAGGCATTTGGATAGGCTAAGTGAATGGGCTAGGGTCTGGCAGAAGGAATACAATGTTGACAAATGTGAGATTATCCGTTTTGGTAGGAATAACAGCAAAAGGGATTATTATTTAAATGATAAAATATTAAAACATGCTGCTGTGCAGAGAGATCTGGGTGTGCTAGTGCATGAGTCGCAAAAAGTTGGCTTACAGGTGCAACAGGTGATTAAGAAGGCAAATTTTAGTGTTCAATTCTGGTCGCCACACTACCAGAAGGATGTGGAGGCTTTAGAGAGGGTGCAGAAGAGATTTACCAGAATGTTGCCTGGTATGGAGAGCATTAGCTATGAGGAGCGGTTGAATAAAATCGGTTTGTTCTCACTGGAACGAAGGAGGTTGAGGGGAGACCTGATAGAGGTATACAAAATTATGAGGGGCATAGACAGAGTGGATAGTCAGAGGTTTTTCCCCAGGGTAGAGGGGTCAATTACTAGGGGGCATAGGTTTAAGGTGAGAGGGGCAAGGTTTAGAGTAGATGTACGAGGCAAGTTTTTTACGCAGAGGGTAGTGGGTGCCTGGAACTCGCTACCGGAGGAGGTGGTGGAAGCAGGGACGATAGTGACATTTAAGGGGCATCTTGACAAATACATGAATAGGATGGGAATAGAGGGATACGGACCCAGGAAGTGTAGAAGATTGTAGTTTAGTCGGGCAGCATGGTTGGCACGGGCTTGGAGGGCCGAAGGGCCTGTTCCTGTGCTGTACATTTCTTTGTTCTTTGTTCTTTGTAAATGGAATGTTGTCCTTCATTGCTAGAGGGATGGAGTTTAAGACTAGGGAGATTCTGCTGCAATTGTATAAGGTGTTAGTGAGGCCACACCTGGAGTATTGTGTTCAGTTTTGGTCTCCTTACTTGAGAAAGGACGTACTGGCACTGGAGGGTGTGCAGAGGAGATTCACTAGGTTAATCCCAGAGCTGAAGGGGTTGGATTACGAGGAGAGGTTGAGTAGACTGGGACTGTACCCGTTGGAATTTAGAAGGATGAGGGGGGATCTTATAGAAACATATAAGATTATGAAGGGAATAGATAGGATAGATGCAGGCAGGTTGTTTCCACTGGTGGGTGAAAGCAGAACTAGGGGGCATAGCCTCAAAATAAGGGGAAGTAGATTTAGGACTGAGTTTAGGAGGAACTTCTTCACCCAAAGGGTTGTGAATCTATGGAATTCCTTGCCCAGTGAAGCAGTAGAGGCTCCTTCATTAAATGTTTTTAAGATAGAGATAGATTAAATCGAGTTCTTTGAGAAGGTGACTGAACAGGTAGACGAGGGTAGAGCAGTTGATGTGGTGTATATGGATTTCAGTAAAGCATTTGATAAGGTTCCCCACGGTAGGCTATTGCAGAAAATACGGGGGCTGGGGATTGAGGGTGATTTAGAGATATGGATCAGAAATTGGCTAGCTGAAAGAAGACAGAGGGTGGTGGTTGATGGGAAATGTTCAGAATGGAGTTCAGTTACAAGTGGCGTACCACAAGGATCTGTTCTGGGGCCGTTGCTGTTTGTCATTTTTATCAATGACCTAGAGGAAGGCGCAGAAGGGTGGGTGAGTAAATTTGCAGACGACACTAAAGTCGGTGGTGTTGTCGACAGTGAGGAAGGATGTAGCAGGTTACAGAGGGACATAGATAAGCTGCAGAGCTGGGCTGAGAGGTGGCAAATGGAGTTTAATGTAGAGAAGTGTGAGGTGATTCACTTTGGAAGGAATAACAGGAATGCGGAATATTTGGCTAATGGTAAAGTTCTTGGAAGTGTGGATGAGCAGAGGGATCTAGGTGTCCATGTACATAGATCCCTGAAAGTTGCCACCCAGGTTGATAGGGTTGTGAAGAAGGCTTATGGAGTGTTGGCCTTTATTGGTAGAGGGATTGAGTTCCGGAGTCAGGAGGTCATGTTGCAGCTGTACAAAACTCTGGTACGGCCGCATTTGGAGTATTGCGTACAGTTCTGGTCACCGCATTATAGGAAGGACGTGGAGGCTTTAGAGCGGGTGCAGAGGAGATTTACCAGGATGTTGCCTGGTATGGAGGGAAAATCTTATGAGGAAAGGCTGTTGGACTTGAGGTTGTTTTCGTTGGAGAGAAGAAGGTTAAGAGGAGAATTAATAGAGGCATACAAAATGATCAGGGGGTTAGATAGGGTGGACAGTGAGAGCCTTCTCCCGCGGATGGAAATGGCTGGCACGAGGGAACATAGCTTTAAACTGAGGGGTAATAGATATAGGACAGAGGTCAGAGGTAGGTTCTTTCCGCAAAGAGTGGTGAGGCCGTGGAATGCCCTACCGGCAACAGTAGTGAACTCGCCAACATTGAGGGCATTTACAAGTTTATTGGATAAGCATATGGATGATAATGGCATAGTGTAGGTTAGATGGCTTTTGTTTCGGTGCAACATCGAGGGCCGAAGGGCCTGTACTGCGCTGTATCGTTCTATGTTCTATGTTCTATAGATAGTTTTTTGAAGAATAAAGGGATTAAGGGTTATGGTGTTCGGGCCGGAAAGTGGAGCTGAGTCCACAAAAGATCAGCCATGATCTCATTGAATGGTGGAGCAGGCTCGAGGGGCCAGATGGCCTACTCCTGCTCCTAGTTCTTATGAAATGAAATGAAAATCGCTTATTGTCACAAGTAGGCTTCAATAAAGTTACTGTGAAAAGCCCCTCGTCACCACATTCTGGCACCTGTTCGGGGAGGCTGGTACGGGAATTGAACCGTGCTGCTGGCCTGCCTTGGTCTGCTTTAAAAGCCAGTGATTTAGCCCAGTGTGCTAAACCAGGTGGGGAGACAGTGAAGTGAAACTCGTTAGCAGCATTGATAGGACAGATGATCAAGTTAAAATGTCATGTTCGGAACTTACCTTCATAAAAATCCTGTCGTAATCAAAATAATCTCACTCAGGGGTGCAATGACAGAAGGAGAAGGCTTAACAGGCCTTAATTGTATGATGTACACCAATGATAAGAAAACAAACCAGTTCAAAAAGAAAAAGGAAAGAAATGGTGGCAAAAGAAATCCGGAAGTCCTGCAGAGGGCATTTCTGGAGTATCCAAATGAAAATAGAAAGTACAAATTAAAGAATAGGGCCCTCTCCACCGTTGACCTGTTCATTTGATTTTTCAGATGGAAAAAATAAATAACAGACAAACTAGTTCACAAGAAGGAAGAGAACTACACTCCAGAGAAGAATGTTTTAGACAGTATTGGGGAAAAATAATGATACAATTGGCTACATATTTGAGAGAATTATGTGACAGAGCCCGGAGGAAAACTTTACAGGTTAGAAACAAATCAAAATATCAAATTATTACTGAGCAATGAAACCTCCGGTGACATCTCTAACTGGACATCAGCTGATGGATGATCTGTGGTCTCCACGGAGTGGAGTTATTAAGGGTCTCGGCAGACAGCAGCGACTGACAAGGAACCGCAGCATGATAAATGACAATAGTTTAAGAATTTTTGTAGCTTGATGCCACGGCGGGAAATTTATTACTAATGCAGCAAACAATATTGCATTGAAGAGCTGTAATAGTTATTAAGGAAGAAATGTCATGTAAATTGTTAGGGACTGTTATGTATGTATGATAATGGGGGTATGTGTGCCGTTCAAGAACTTGATCACCATTGCTAAACTGTGTGAATGTTTTAATAGAGGGGGAATAGTGGTAGTTTAGTGTGTTTTCTTGATTTAACTGCATCGAACATCACGAATAATATTGATGTTGTTTACACGCCTTATTTAGTATGTAATGACTATTGGTCCCAAAGCCACGAAGGGATGTGTCGGTATTGTAATTTATTTTTGTGTTGGAATTGTGATAACTGCTGAAAATATGTAAAGTTGTAACATACGGTCTGTTTGTGTGGTTAGGTAATGAGTAATGTGTTAAGATAAGACTTAAATTTTACTGTGTATTTAGCAATAGGGAGAATTTATTTGGAAAAAGAAAAGTGATAGTTCGATGTGGTTTTGCGAATACTGTTGGCATATTATGTTGCAAATGTTGTCAAGGAAAATATACACTTTCATGGTGTAAGTGAAATGATAACTGACGAAAGGGATTTAAAGGAAATTTGTCAGAAAGATATTCTCTCATGTACACCAGAGGCTGGCAGACATACATGGTTCAGGATAATGTTAGACATTGATGTGAGGAAGTCAGGGATAGAAGCAGGATCAAGTGAACCTTTAAAATTAATGAAGCAAGGGAATCAGGGGGTGGTACATGATATCATAATTTACCATTCCAATGAGAAACGGAAAGCAATTTGGATGACGGAAAAATGGGACACTAGACAGCCAGTGATGGACAAAAGACCTTTTTGGTTCCTGATGGACTGAGTTGTGTGATGTTTCTAAGGGACATGAGGAAGCTTTTACGGTGCTGCTACCCCAAGGAAGTAAAATGCTTTGGAGGTAGTGGAACACATGGATATAGCTATTGGGTTACCTTCCTGACCGGCTGCAGCTATAGTTCACGGTAATTGGACTTGAGGAAAGAACGAAAAAAGTCTCTTATCAACACTGGTCTGTGATATGGATACATTTACAAATTGATTTCGGTGCACAATTTAAAATCACAAAACATACATACAAATGACAAAGATCGGGGATATATGTTAGCCAGTACAATTGGATGGGGGGATAATTGGTGAAATGATGTAGTTATGTTTCAAATGTCAAGACGGGGTGTAATTGAAAATATGGAAAGATATGTCATTTGAAGCATGGAAGTCTGGCAATATCTGATCTAAGAGAACCATGAGAAAATGAAGGGAAAGATCCCATGAAGGGTTAACAGCAGCTGCAAAAAGCAGGATTATAAAATGCAGATTCCTTCTTCCAAACAGACTTAGCAAACAAATAGGATTTTTGTATGAAGCTAAACACAATGGCTCACACCTTCATTGAAATTAGCCATCTTAGTAAGCATCTGGAAAAGCATGGATGAGGGTTTCAGTTGAGTTAGGTGATAAATGTAAACCTTTCAAGTTATAACCAAGTGGATTTTTAGCATTACGCTAAAAGCAATGATTCACACCTTCATTGAAGTAAAATCAGCAGGTAGAAAAGAATGACTAGGGAGACAAATATATAGATGTGAAGCTCTGCTGACATCAGGTAAATTAAAAGAAAATTGGAGACTATCAGTCTACGAGAAACATAATTTAAAGCCAAAATCAAAGTCAAAATTATGAGCTGGGGACACAATTGGAAAATAAAACTATAGAAATTACAGGAATCAAAATTCACACCCATATTGAAATCAAAGCACTTTGAACATCACAAAGGAAACAATGTAATCAGAGATCTATGGGCTGAGGTCATGCCCAAAATGAATACTTAGTCGTGTTAGAAAAATTCAGATTAAAGGTACCTTTTACAATCCAAGTGAAATAAAAGTTACTTTACAATAAAGTCATAAAAACTTAATAACTGTTCGAAAAATATATGAACCCTGAGAAAGGGACAGAGAAGCAGAGAGGGGCAGAGAAACAGAGAAGGAACAAGAGAAGCAAGCAGAGTCAGCTTACAGTCAGCTCGGTCATGGGGCAGAGAAAAGCAGCCGAGCTTAAACAGCTAATACATCTAAGGAAGACCAGAATTTAACGAGGAGGCAGAGTCAGCTCAGAGTTATCTCAGAGTCAGCTCAGAGACAGCCAGCAGAGCCAGCTTTTACAGTTCGGTACATGGGAAAGATAGGACATAGTAACCGAGCTAACCAGCGAATACATCTAAAGATGACCAGACTTTAAAGAAGATTGATTGTCAAGGTGGGCCTGAAGGTCCCTTCAACCAACCAGAAGGATCCAGAAGCAGGATCTTTTTACTTTTCTGTAAAGACAGTGATTGCATCTTTTAAAAGAAAAAAATATATTATAATAAAATAACTTAAAAGTTTTAACCTGAAAAAGTGGTTAATACAAAGCCTACTTTACTTACTTAGCAACGCAGGACCCAGGATATCGATGCTACTAAATGGTAAGTTGGCAAAATTCTTCTGTGAAGGTATGGGTTATACCGGGGGATAACTTGGAAACATAGTTTGACCTGAATAGCACCCACTGAAGCCTGCATAGGAGTCAGGGAGTGAGAATCCCTGTTCACCATTTAGAATGTCGGCCCTTTTTGGTATTGGGGGACTTCTAAGAATAGTGGTGAGTTTTCAACAACAAGTGTCACAACTAGTCTTGTGACCTCACATGGGTGGTCCAAATCAGAGAATACACATTCACATGATATCTCCTATCCACTGTTCAGTACACCACAACACCATTACTCCCCATTAGCACTCCCTGGCACTCAGGACTCACACCTACCTCCGATATTTCACCTCATCCTCACGTACACGCTAATGGTGCCAGCCTCAGGCCCAACTCGTGCTGCTTTAACATACCTCCAGCTATTCTGCAAACACAGTGCAAGATCGGCACTGACATTCTATCCTCCCTCCTCCAGAACATGGAGGCACACAATAGAAATCCCAAGTACCTTTTTCAGCCTTTGTGTAGACTCTCTGTCATAATTCCCTTTAAGTAACATAATGCTGAGCCCTGTTGAGGCTCAGCACTTGATCTCCAGTGACTGATAAGTGAATTATCCCAACAGGCCTGCGAAGTCCAGATTTGGAAGTTGAGTGTCACATCAGCCAGTAGGGCTATGTAATGCCATGATAGTGCCACATCAGACGCTTTTGGCACACACAAGTGACGCTGGTATGAGTGCCCTTCTCATCATGAGACATTGTGTAGGGCATTAACAGCTGGAGGGGCATAGCACCTAGTGATATGGCCGTAACGCTGTCTTGCGCGGCACAAAAAATCCAAATTTCATATCCCCATTACTTAAAAGCAATTATTGGACAGGTACAAAAATCAAGGATGACATGCAACTCTCTTCAAAATAATCTCAGATCTTTAGATTTACATAACCATACAGCCAGGATGACAAAGCTAATGGAGGTCACCTTTATTTATGCATAAATGGCACAGCTACCTCAGTCAAGGAGCAGATGCAAAGTCAAATGCCAATAATGCTAAAGTTGCTGTCCATGTTGTGCTACGTTGCTTTCAGCTTTGCATTTCACTGTTTGCTTTGCCATTGACATACATTGAATGAGATGAAGTTACTGCACTGAAACAGATATAAACTAAACCTGTCATAGGTATTCAGGGCTAATTAGTAGTAAGTTCTGAAGAAAGTCTGGAGCGATTCCCTTACCTGAAGGAGGCTAGCAGGGCCCCGGAGTGCTCCTCGCAGCTCTGGCAACTGATACGGGTACCTGCACTTCTGGTCGGCGGTCCGCGCATACGCACGGCGGCGGCCTGCGTCAGCCGCCCCGCGTGACATGGCAGTCCCACACTGTGGACTGGCATCAAGAAGATAGGCCCCCCGAGATCGTGCCCGTGGATCGGTGGCCCATGATCGGCAGCCTGGCCGTCCTGGAGGTGAAGGATCTCCCTGCCCCCCACCAGGACGGCCGCGGACTGAGTCTGCAGCCGCCACGCCGAGTTCTCGATGGATGGGACCATGAGAGAACCACGCTGTCGGGAACTCGGCCAGCTGCACTCGGTGAATCGCCGCTGGGGCCTCTTTCAATGGCCCCTGACTGGCGCCGCGTCGACCGCGCGCGCGATTGGCAGCGATTCTCCGGGGACCGGAGAATCGCGGGAGCAGCGTCGGACACGATCTCGAGTTTGATGCCCATTCTCCGCCCCCGCGCCGATCGCGGTTTTGGCGCAGAAGCTTGGAGAATCCCGCCCCTTGAGTCCACCATAACACCATTCTCAGTTTGCACTTTCCGAAACCTTGCACGCATAACTCATTTTGAGCTGAAGAATGTGGGGACAGGTAATGCCAAATGCTGTTAGATGCCCTGCTATAGCAAATTCTTCCCCATTATAATGGAAAACAGCGCACACTCATAGCAAAAGATTTTTGTTGTTCCGTAGCAAAATGGTGACTAAGGAAGTTAATTAACAATTGGAGTTTTAATAATAATCTTTATTGTCACAAGGAGGCTTACATTAACACTGCAATGAAGTTGCTGTGAAAAGCCCTTGGTCGCCACATTCCGGCACCAGTTCGGGTACACTGAGGGAGAACTGAGAATGTCCAATTCACTTAACAACATGTCTTTTGGGACTTTGGGAGGAAACTGTAGCAGCCAGAGGAAACACATGCAGAGGGAGAACATGCAGACTCCGCACAGACAGTTACCCAAGCTGGGAATTGAACCTGGGACCCTGCCGCTGTGAAGCAACAGTGCTAACCACTGTGCTACTATGCCGCCCTGATTTTGAGAAAGGTTCAGATTTCTTGTGAAAGTGGAGGTCCAAAATGACCTGGAGGTCCTGAATTGATATATGTCAAAATGAAAAAGCTTCTGAAACACTGGCATTTATACCTCAAGGAATAGAATATAAGGGGTAGAATTCATGTTTCAGCTATATAAAGTCCTGGATTAGTACTGTGAGCAGTTTTGTGTGCCGCACCTTATGAAGGATAAATTGATCACTGAGGTGTACCATGCAGATTTACCAGAATGATCTCTATATTCCTAGGGTTACACAAAGAGGACAGATTAAAAATATAAGGTTATATTCCCTGGAATTTAGAAGGTAAAGTATGATTCGATTGACGTTTACATGATCTTAATGCAAACAGATAGGGTAGATTGGGAGAAACTATTCCCACAATTTGAGAAGTCTAGGATGAGAGAACATCGTCTAATAATTCGAGCCAGACCTTTCACACTGAAATTAGGAAACACTTTTTCATGCAAAAGGTGGAATTCTCTGCCGCAAACTGCAATTAAAACTAGATTAATTGTAAATATTAAAATTGAGATTGCAAGGATCCTCCTGTTAATCCCTGTCTGTCCCTTGTTTTTTTCCTTTTAATTTCTGTTATTCTGCTATTTCAATTTTTGTACCTGGGCAGTGAATGGGATCCTTGGGCGGGATTCTCCGACCCCCCGTTGGGTCGGAAAATCGCCGGGGGCTGGCGTGAATCCCGCCCCTGCCGGTTGCTGAATTCTCCGGCACCGGATATCCGGCGGGGGCGGGAATCGCGCCGCGCCGGTTGGCGGCCCCCCCCCCGCCCCCCCCCCCCCGCGATTCTCCGGCTCGGATGGGCCGAAGTCCCGCTGCTAGGATGCCTGTCCCGCCGGCATGGATTAAACCACCTCTCTTACCGGTGGGACAAGGCGGAGCGGGCGGGCTCCGGGGTCCTGGGGGGGGCGCGATCTGGCCCCGGGGGGTGCCCCCATGGCGGCCTGGCCCACGATCGGGGCCCACCGATCCGTGGGCGGGCCTGTGCCGTGGGGGCACTCTTTTCCTTCCGCCTTCACCATGGTTTCTACCATGGCGGAGGCGGAAGAGACCCCCTCCACTGCGTATGCGCGGGGATACAGTGAGCGGCCGCTGACGCTCCCGCGCATGCGCCGCATGGCAAAGTCAGTTTCGCATCAGCTGGCGGGGCACCAAAGGCCTTTCCCGCCAGCTGGCGGGGCGGAAATCAGTCTGGCGCGAGCCTAGCCCCTCAAGGTTAGGGCTCGGTCCCTCAAGATGCGGAAGATTCCGCACCTTTGGGGCGGCGCGATGCCGGACTGATTCGCGCTGTTTTTGGCGCGAATCTTCACGTCAATCTTAAAAAATAAGGAATCCAGCAGGATAAGGTGACATTGGTGATGACTCATCTTAATGGACTAGGCTGTTGGCCAATGAGCTGTTCACTTTGCCAGGTTCTCAGCAGGTATTTTATGCTGATTGGTGCTGATCGTTCTGGAATGTTCCTGCCTCTGTGGGACTGTTTCCAAGTTTTAGTTTTAGTTTTGAACTCAGAGCTGAAGGAGGCTCTTTGGAGTTTCTCTCTCCCTGAGAGGGTAAATCTCACCCAGACACCCGTTTGGAGATGCTGTTTTTTCCCAGTGAAGCTGGAGGACATTCTCGTGGGACTGGAGATCAAGTAAGAATACAGTCCAGGCTGAGAACTGAGAGGAGAGACAGAGGAAATCTTAACGAGATCCAGACAAGCCACCAGCTGCAAATCTGGTCATTTTTTAAAAACCCTTTAAACTCTTGTGTGGGGAACTTTTTTCTTTTCCCAGAAGTGCTGTTGATCATTCTGGTGGAGTTGGAAACAAATAAGAATTAAACGGGCATGAAGCTGTTCTTTTGAGTGAATGGTCGAGTTAATAAAAGTAAAAGTGACTCCCCTGTGGGAATCCTACAGCCTGGGGGTTCTGATTGAATGCTGCTGCCAAAGATATTCGTTAGTAATCCAACTGGTGGTTTCAGCACTCCGCGTCCTGGGACGACAGCCCGCTACAATGACTTCAATATCAGAAACAAGGACACTCATCTTTCTTTTTCATTTTTAATCCCTATAATTTTACCCCTTTCCCTTCATCTGGCCATGCCTGTCTTGTGTGTGTTTGGTAGAGGATAGAATGGTAAAAGGGGGAAGCAGGCAATTAGCTGGCGTTATTCTGTTAGATTTATTGCACATCTGGGGCGGGATTCTCCGACCCCCCGCCGGGTCGGAGAATTGCCGGGGGCTGGCGTGAATCCCGCCCCCGGCGGTTGCCGAATTCTCCGACACCGGATATTCAGCGGGGGTGAAAATCGCGGCGGTTGCAGGTTGGCGGACCCCCCCCGGCGATTCTCCGGCCAGCGATGGGCCAAAGTCCCGCTGCTGGAATGCCTGTCCCGCCGGCGTGAATCAAACCACCTCTCTTACCGGCGGGACAAGGCGGCGCGGGCGGGCTCCGGGGCCCTGGGGTGATCTGGCCCCGGGGGGTTTCTGGCCCGCGATCGGGGCCCACCGATCCACGGGCGGGCCTGTGCCGTGGGGGCACTCTTCTCCTTCCGCCTTCGCCATGGTCTCCACTATGGCGGAGGCAGAAGAGACCCCCTCCACTGCGCATGTGCGGGGATGCCGTGAGCGGCCGCTGACGCTCCCGTGCATGCGCCTCATGGCAAAGCCATTTCCGCGCCAGCTGGCGGGGCACCAAAGGCCTTTCCCGCCAGCTGGTGGGGCGGAAATCAGTCCGGCGCTGGCCTCGCCCCTCAAGGTGAGGGCTCGGCCCCTCAAGATGCAGAGAATTCCGCACCTTTGGGGCGGCGTGATGCCGGACTGATTCGCGCCGTTTTTGGCACCGGTCGGCGGACATCGCGCCGATTGCGGAGAATCCCGCCCCTTATCTCTATTTTTGTTATATATAAAGTTGTTGTATTTCACTTATAAACCTGGTGCCTGCAAGTCATTGGAACAGTCAAGGGCCAAAGAACTCAGAAACCTAATACAAATTATTGGTAAATTCACTTGTGTTGGGACTCTGGAGTCTGTAGGGTTGGAATTGACTGCACACTAGCTCAGGGTGTTGGAACAAAATTTATAGATTTTGATTAACCAAAGGTTAAAGGATTGTGGGCAAAAGGATAGATGGAGTTCGGACACAAATCAGCCCCAATCTCGTTAGGTTGTGGAACAAGCTTGAAGGGCCAACTGATCTACTTCTATTCTTATGTCCTTAATCTGTCATCCAGCAAAAATCCTTTCAACAGCCAAGGTACATAAAAGCCAGTTGTCAATAGGAGATATACTCTTTCACTTGGTAGAACTCTGAGGGGATGATTTTCACAGAAGTCTGAAGGCTCCAAAAAAGCCTCTGAGGTGGCCAAAATGGGTGTCTCGAGCTTTAGCACAAGTTTAACCCACGTATCGTGCAAGATGCCACCTTGATCAAGGAGCTGAAGTGTGATCTTGTAATGACCATGTGGAGGATCATTGATGTCTGAGTGACAGTTAAATAGCTTGCTAGCACTCATTACAGATACTGCACATCATTTGGTGGGATCGCTTCACTCAACACTCTCATCGAACTGTGGCCAGCTAAACAGGAAAAGTCATTACTGTGAATGTTCTACTTGACTTAAAGCTAGGCTTACTCTCACTGTTTAGCTCTTGCTGCAGATGGACTGTGAAGAGGATTTTAAGAAACGTTGGGACAATTTCAGGGTTACCTTTTCCAAGACTTCACCAGCACTCTATCAATATCTTTCCTGAGTCATCACCTACAGGGAGATTGAGAGCTGTGCTGTACCTTCTTGGAAACTTAATAGGAGTCATTAGGATAAAGTGAGCTTTTGGTCATGTGAATCTTGGAGAAATGAGTTGGACCAGGTTAGCGTCCTTCCCCTAACCTGTGGGATTGCATGGCCTTCCTCTGAAAACCTGCGCATCCCTCTCCCTCAGTCACTCAGCCACTCTGCAATGTGCTGCAGTGTGTCAGCCCCCAGAATACTCCAAAGCTTCAGTGGAAATGGGTATAAGGTATCTTGAGTGTACGAGCTGCATTGGTCAAGGCAAGTGGAGAGTATTCCATCACACTCCTGACTTGTGCCTTGTAGATGGTCAACAGGCTTTGAGAAATCAGGAAGTGAGTCAATCGGCACTGAATTCCAAGAGCAGGATTCTCCATTTGTCAGATGATATACTCCCACCGGAGCTGAATTGCAACTGGTTTATGATCCCCCTGAGAGAAAATTACAGTAGGAAATTCAGTGTTCCATGCCATGCAAATTTATGCATGACATGGAATAAGAGTGATTTCCAGGGAATCCCACTATCAGGCTGCCATTTTGAGCGGGTGGTCTTACAGCGAGGTCCCACGGCCGGCCTCCGCCCCCCACCCCCGCACTGCAAATTGGCCCCAAACCCCTCCCCACCCCTGGTTGCCTGTGTACCCCCCCCACCCCCAAGGAGGGGGGGGGTGACCAGACCACCCCCTCCCCCCACAGGGACCCCTGTATTAGGGAGGCTCCCACAAAGTTCCAAGCAATAAGTGCATTCCAATCACTCAAGCATGTGATTTCACTGCACTTACCAATCTTTGATGTGGCCAATGTTTACAAACATTGAGGTTTCACCACTTAGGCCACTGAACAGTAAAGGGAGGGTGAATGAATCAAGGCTGCAGATGGTTTGTAGAAGCTGTCAATCACAGACCAGACTTAAAATCTACGAATGGCTTGCAGCTAATGTATCTGTGGGAACCAGACCGGGTCACCACTGCTCTCCTTCCAGGAATGGACACTTGAAGCTTCATGGGAAATGTTACCGTTGTAATTCTTTTCAGTGACCTGTCTGGACTGCTGTCTAGCTTCCAGACAGGGGTCTCTTTTCTGGGGGGTTTGTGTGGGGGTGTCTATGTGAGGGGGTACCTTTGGGCAGGGGGTCACTGGGGGATGGGGCTATTCCAGGGGTCCCTGTCGGGATGTTCTCTATTACAGGGGTCCCTTGGGGAGTTCCCCTATTACAGGGGTCTGTAGGGGGTGGGGGATTGCCTAATACAGGAGTCCCGGGGGGGCTCCCCAATTAAGTGGGTCCCTGGGAGCCCCTCTATTCCAGGGGTCCCTTGATTCCTCACTGTCTTCAGTTTTGCGATGGTTCTTTGATGAGAAACTTCGTCAAATGCCATTTAGACTTAAGCAGTCACTCTCACTCACCTCTGGAATTCAGCTTTTTTTGTCTCTGTGTTTGCAATGTTTCAATGTGGTCAGAGGTTGCGTGGTCCAGGCGAAACCCAAACTGAGCACCATTGAACATGTTATTATGATAGATGCTGCTTGAAGCACAGTCAATGGTATCTTCCATCACGGCACGGTTGCACAGTAGTCCGATTACTGCTTTGGGTGATTGTGTGGAGTTTGCACGTTCTTCCCGTGTCTGCATGTGTTTCTTCCAGTTTCTTCCACAGTCCAAACACGTACAGGTTAGGTCAGGCATTGTCAAACTCGGGGGTGCGACCCACGGGTGGGTGTCGGGAGGATCGTGGAATTGTCCGTCGCGGCGCTCCCGATCGCGCAAATCTGCGCGCAACAGCCGCAGCAGCCAGCTGTTAATAACGCCGACTACAAGCGGCCTTCAAAATGGCCGTGAACATGTAGAAAAAATGCGGCCGCACTGCGCATCCGTGCAGGTCATCGGTGCGCATGTGTATGCGCGCCGATGATCGGGTACACATGCGCAGTGCGGTCGCTTTTTTTAAAAATGGTCGCAGCTTTTTATTTTACAAGTACGGGGGGTTTTATCCAATTTATTCATTTATTTTATTCATTTAATTTTTATTTTTTGCATTTATTTTATTCATTTTACTTTTTTACAAGATCGGGGGGGTTTTATCTGATAAAACTTTACAAGAAAAAAATGCAGAACTTTGGACAGATGGAGACTCCATACTTTCCGACACCGGAAGGATTCACCTTCATCCAACAGGTTCCATTGGAGGAGTGTGTACGAGGGCCAAAGGGACCCAAAACCATTTCCTCCATTTTTTTCACAGCAAACAAGGTAAGAGAAAATGGTGGGTCGTGCAGGTCGGCCGGCGTGGGTCGCGCAGGTCGGCCGGCGTGGGTCGCGAAGGTTGGCCGGCGTGGCTCGCGAAGGTCGGCCAGATTGGGTCCCGAAGGTTGGCCGGTTGGTAAAAATGGGTCCCTTGAAAAAAAGTTTGAAGAACACTGGGTTAGGTGGACAGGCCATGCTAAATTGCTTCTTCCTGTCCAAAGATGTGCAAGTCAGGTGTATTTGCGGGGAATGGGCGGGGAGTGGGCCTAGGTCGGGTCTCTTTCAGAGGGTCAGTGCAGACTTGATGGGCCAAATGGCCTCCTTCTGCACTGTATGGATGCTTCTGTGAACTTTGCTGATGATTGAGAGTAGAATGAAGGAGTGATAATTGGCTGGGTTGTGTTTTTGTGGACAGGTTATACTTGGACAGTTTTCCACATTGTTGGAGCTGTACTGGAACGCCTCAGTACATGTGCGACTAGTTGTGGCGCACCTCATCAATACTGCAATTTGGATGTTTTTGGGGCCCATAGACTTTGCTGTGCATTCAGTTGCTTCTTGGTATCACATGAAGTGAATCAAACTGACTGAGATACTGGAAAGAGGCCAAGTCATATGATCCACTTATACTATCACATGAAGAATGTTGAAGTGTTACATCCACTGATGTGCTGGAGCCCTGCCAACATTGGGGGTGGAAATATAAGGAACAGATTCCTTCCATTAGTTGTTTAGTTGTCCACCATTCACAACTGGATGTTCCCGCTTGACCTTGTCCTCACCAATCTCCCTGTTCCTTGAAAGTTTATCTATGAAAATGCTGGTAGGAATGATGTCCACACAGTCCTTGAGAAGGCAAAGTCCAGTCTTCAGACAGAGCACATTTCTTTGTCATGTCGTGTGGCACATCAATGGATGAAGGGTCATCTCAACCCAAAACATGAACTTTGATTCTCTCTCCACACATGCTGAATATTTCTAGCATTTCTGGTTTTTATTTCTGAGTTCTAAGATCTGCGGTATTTGTGTTTGTATTAGTCTGTGGAACAGCTGTCCCAATTTTGACATAGCCCAGATGTTCATGATAATTACTTTGTAAGATTGATTGGACTGGGGTTCGGCTGTGTTGTATCTGGTACCTAGGTCGACTCCAGGTAGTCTGTCCTGTTTTATTCTTATTTGACGTTATCATATCAGTTTGATACAATGGAGTATCAAACCACATTACTATGGGTCTGGAGTCATGTGTAGGGCAGACCAGCTCAAGATAGCACAATTCCTTCCCTATCAGATATTAGTGAACCAGATAGGTTTTCATGAAAATCCCATAGATCCATGTTTCCATCCTTTGCCAAAATGTCAACCAACAAAATCCCACCTGTTAGGGCAATGTATTTTGTTATTTGACGGACTATTTAGAACAAATTCTCCCAACTGGAACTCAGTCCCATGGCCATAGTGGGAACATGGAGTGTTTTCCATTGCGAAGGCTGGCGGGGATCACATCATATCTCCTGGCCCCGACTTCACCAAGGAGCTTTGCACCATGTGCCACAGTGGAGTGAGCATGATGGTGCAAGTCCCACTGCCCGCCATCATATCCGGGTGGTGTACTGAAAAGGTGCCCAACATCACTGACCCACCGTTGAAAGAAGATGGACCTCCACTCTGAGGCTGGAAAGTGGGCTTCCTCATGATACTAAATCTGACAGATACAACTGTAGATACTCCACCCTACCCACTACCATGGAGTTCCGGGATCCAGGGTTGCTGGCGGCCTCCATCCCAAACTCCAGAGGTAGGCCCAGAAGTTGTTCAGGTGAGCCCCGACCTCAGCACGCACACTGTGCAGACTTGTTCTGGATTGGCATGTTTTCATGCTGGCGTCACAGAGAATTGGGATTGGGGGCATGATTCCGATCAGGGGCGAGATTCTCCGACCCCCCAGCCGCCGTGAATTCCGCCCCCGCCGCTCGCCGAAGTCTCCGAAGGGAGAAAAGTTGGCGGGGCGTCAATGGCGCCGCAGACCTCGGAGAATGGCACGGGTGGGCGCAAGGCAATTGATTTTGGGCCTGTCGATATTCTCCCGTCCGGATGGGCCGAAGTCCCGTCGACGTGATGACGGGTCACGTCGGCGTAAATCAAACCTCCTTTCAATCGGCGTCAACCTGTGCTCAAGGTTTACGCCGACCAGCGTGGAGGTGGGTGACGGCCTGGGGGGTTGGCCGCTGGACAGGCGATGGCGTGGCCGCAGTTTGAATGTGTGGGGGAGAGGTGTGTGTAGGGTTTTGTGTGTGTGTGTGCGGCGGGGGGGGGGGGGGGGGGGGAGGAGGTGGTTAGAGTGGGCTGGGCTCCGGGGCCGTGCCGGGGAGGAGGGATGAAGGGTCCGTGCCGGAGAGGGGGGATGGGGGGGTCCGTGCCGGGGAGTAGGATGGGGGGGTTCCGTGCCGGGGAGGAGGGATGGGGGGGTCCGTGCCGGGGAGGAGGATGGGGGGGTCCGTGCCGGGGAGGAGGATGGGGTCCGTGCCGGGGAGGAGGATGGGGTCCGTGCCGGGGAGGGGGATGGGGGGGGTCCGTGCCGGGGAGGGGGATGGGGGGGTCCGTGCCGGGGAGGGGGGATGGGGGGGGTCCGTGCCGGGGAGGGGGGATGGGGGGGTCCGTGCCGGGGAGTAGGATGGGGGGGTTCCGTGCCGGGGAGGGGGGATGGGGGGGTCCGTGCCGGGGAGGAGGATGGGGGGGTCCGTGCCGGGGAGGAGGATGGGGTCCGTGCCGGGGAGGAGGATGGGGTCCATGCCGGGGAGGGGGGATGGGGGTGTCCGTGCCGGGGAGGAGGATGGGGGGGGTCCGTGCCGGGGAGGGGGGATGGGGGCGGGTCCGTGCCGGGGTGGAGGATGGGGGTGTCCGTGCCGGGGAGGAGGATGTGGTCCGTGCCGGGGAGGAGGATGGGGGGGTCCGTGCCGGGGAGGGGGGATGGGGGGTCCGTGCCGGGGAGGAGGATGGGGGGGTCCGTGCCGGGGAGGAGGATGGGGTCCGTGCCGGGGAGGAGGATGGGATGGTCCGTGCTGGGGAGGAGGATGGGGGGGTCCGTGCTGGGGAGGGGGGATGGGGGGGTCCATGCCGGGGAGGAGGATGGGGTCCGTGCAGGGGAGGAGGATGGGGTCCGTGCCGGGGAGGAGGATGGGGGGGGTCCGTGCCGGGGAGCGGGGATGGGGGGGGGTCCGTGCCAGGCCGTCATGTTTTTCGATCAGCCAGCGATGTTGGCCGCCGTGGCGGCAGCCGCTAATGTCTATGTTGCTCTGGATGAGGAGGAGGAGCGTGCCAGAGAGGCGGCGCAGCCTGCCGCAGAGGGGAAGGCGGCAGCCACCCAGGCTGGAGGGACACCTGACCGACAGGACGAGGAGGGGGAGGAGGACGTCGCGGCCCCACGGCAGCGGAGGCACCCGAGGGCGCCCCGTGTGTACCGGCCCCGGCACTCATACCAGGACCTCACGGATCGGGAATGCAGGAGGAGACTCCGGATGAGGCGGGAAACCGTGGCACACATCTGTAACCTGCTGGCACACCTGTCACCGCGTGGCACTGGCGGGGGACACCCTCTCCCCGTGTCCGTCAAGGTTACGGTGGCCCTGAACCTTTATGCAATGGCGTCATTCCAGGCACCGAGTGGGGACCTGTCCGGCATATCGCAGACATCGGTGCACCGGTGCATCCGGGCGGTGACAGATGCCCTATATGCCATGGCGCACCGCTACATCCGCTTCCCCGTGGACCGGGCCAGCCAAGATGCCCGGGCCGTGGGCTTCTCTGCCGTGGCCGGGTTCCCCATGGTCCAGGGCGCGATTGATGGGATGCACGTCGCCGTGCGGCCACCTGCAGATAACAGGGCCGTGTTCACCAATAGGAAGGGGACCTATTCGATGAACATACAGGTGGTCTGCGACCACCGCATGATGATCCTGCACGTCTGCGCCAGTTACCCGGGCAGTGTACATGACTCATACGTGTTGTTGCGGTCATCCATCACCGGCATGTACGAGGGACGCCATCCCCGGCTGAGTGGCTGGTTGCTGGGCGACAGGGGCTACCCATTGCGATCGTGGTTGATGACGCCTGTACGGAGGCCACGCAATGAGGCGGAGAACCGCTACAATGATGCCCATGTAGCGACAAGGGGAGTGATAGAGAGGTGCTTTGGCGTGCTGAAGATGCGTTTCAGGTGCCTGGACCTCTCTGGGGGCGCCCTCCAGTATCGGTCAGATAGGGTCGGCCGCATCATTGTGGTGTGCTGCGTCCTGCACAATATAGCCCAGCAGAGGGGCGATGTGCCGCAGGCAGAGGAGGGCGGAGTGGAGGAGCAGCAGGAAGAGGCCCAGTCCTCCCCAGATGAGGGGGATGGGGGCAATGGTCAGGGCAGATGGGCTAGACACGGGCGGGTGGCTGTCCACCGTTATCGGCTGGGCCAGCGGGCACGGGACAGGCTGATAGACGCCCGCTTCACTGACTAGATGGGCGTGGGAATCGGGTAGTATGGCCACAGACCGCACACCATGGCTACAGCCGACCACTCACACCCCCCACCCATCCACCCACCCAGCACCCTCACCCCCCTCCCCAACCCCACCCACCCCACCCGCATGCACACCACCCCCCCATTGCCGACCCACCTGCGGCACAACGGCCGGGCTCACACAGTTGCCGGTGGACGCGTGTCTATCGCAGGCCATGGAGGATGATGACAACCCGCCCTGCGATGAGCTCCTGGCTCCACATCGTTGGACTATGTCTGACCCATGGCCACAGTACCACCATCCACCCGGACCATCCCTGCATGCGGCTTGACACTGCAGCGCACGGTCCCGTCCTCTGCCTGGGGGGATGTTGATGGCGGCCCAGGGGAAAGGGGGCAGACTCACCTGGGGCTGAGGTAAGACCACCCCTCACACACATACTTGCGCTCAACGTACATGACACCTCCGCACGCTTTGGACAGAGAACAAAGGCAGCTTCTGTAGGTGTAACATTGACTTTAATAACGAACGGAGTTCATGCACGTGCCC
Source organism: Scyliorhinus torazame (assembly GCF_047496885.1). NCBI lineage: Eukaryota > Metazoa > Chordata > Chondrichthyes > Carcharhiniformes > Scyliorhinidae > Scyliorhinus > Scyliorhinus torazame. The sequence goes on along the minus strand of NC_092708.1, from coordinate 164,651,457 downwards.
TAGCCCCTAAAACTCATCTGTGCCCTGCACCCGTGCCAACTTACTCAGTGTCTAATTGTTTGTCCTTACGGGCCCTTTGACTACGTCTACGTGGTTCCCCAGACAGTACAGCAGAACTGGAGGTGGACTCCTGTGATGCCTGCCCTCTGACACTGGATCCCTTTGGCGGCCGTTTCCTGGGGCGTCCTGGCCTAGATGGGCCGGGCTGCGGCCCGGGCGACTGGGATGGCGAGCTGCCAGCCTGTCCTGCCCGTTGCCCACCCGATGCACCTGGGACGGAAGGGGGGGAGTCCGAGGTGTCGCGGTGTTCCGGGACCTCCCCTACAGGGGGACCCGGGACGGACCACAGCACCTCCTCCTCCCTCGGGGTGCCCGATGGCCCCCAGGCCTCTACATGGGTGGGGGATGCGAACGGACTGGCCATCCGACGCCCCCCTGACATCTGGCGCTGCCAGTCCTGGAGGCCCGTGCTGGTATCGACAGGGGTCTGCAAGTTTGCAGCCATGGAGCTCAGGGGATTGGCAAACCCTGGGCGTCATTCTCCGCCGGCGGGAGTCTCCGTTTTTGCCGGCGCCCGGGGGTTTCCCGACGGCGTGGGGCTGCCCCACAATGGGAAACCCCATTGACCGGCCGGTGTTACGGAGACACCCGCCAGCCGGTCGGAGCAGAAATGTGGCGGGCAGGTAGGAGAATTTCGCCCCCTGTCTGTGACTGTGCGACGCCGGCTCGCACATGGCCAATGGCGCCGATGCCCTCAGCGATGGCCTGCAGAGACTGGGCCATGGCCTGCTGAGACTGGGCCATGGCCTGCTGAGACTGGACCATGGCCTGCTGAGACTGGGCCATGGCGTTGAGCGCCTCTGCAATCTGGCGCTGGCACTGGCTCATGGCCTCCTGTGAGAGGGCATCCATGTCCTGGGCCACAGACGCCGCCTGCACGGAAAGCCCCAGGCCTCGCAAACCGTTCCCCATGTCTGACACCGTCGCACCCATTGCCTCCACCGCGGACGCCACCCGTGCGGTGTCAGCCTGGGTGGCACGCATGACCGGCACCACTCCCAGCTCCTGGACGGGGGTGGACTCCTCCACCTGCGACTGCAGCCGCCGCAAGCCGGCCGTCACCCTCTTCGCTCGTCTCCGGTTCGGTGGTTGCATCGGATCTCTGTGTGGGTGTGGTAACTGCAGGAACCCGGGATCCATCTGGGCGGCAGATGTTCGCTTGGCCTGGGCTGCCCTCCGACCGCCCGGTCCCTCTGCTGCTCCTACCTCCACCTGCTGTACCGGGACGGCTGTGTTGTGCGCACCAGTGAGTGTACCAGACGCCTCATCACTAAAGTGCCCAACCGAGGTGAGTGTTTCTGCGATGGTGGAGGGTGTTGGTGACAGCAGTGGCGTTGTGTCGTGCTCTTCGTCCCACTCTGAGTCCATGGCACTTTGGGGTGGGGGTTCGTCTCCACCCATCCACTCTGAGTCACTGTCCGGTATTTCGTTTTCCTGGGTAGTGCTGCCCCGGGTAGGGGTGTCCTGGGTAGTGGTGTCCTGGGTAGTGGTGTCCTGGGTAGTGGTGTCCTGGGTAATGGTGTCCTGGGTAGTGGTGTCCTGGGGAGTGGTGTCCTGGCTCGGCTGTGACGGGGGCCTGTGGCTGCCCCTCTCGTCGCTGGGTGGCAAACGCCTGCGTCGTCGCACCCGCACGAGACGGGGGCGTCGTCTCCCTGTTGCTCCAGGTCTCTCCGTCTCCCGTGGTCTCCAAGGGACATCCTGCGGGCGTCGCATGCCGGAGGGTCCGGGTCTCTCCGTCTCCCGTGGTGTGCGAGGGGCATCCTGCAGGCGTCGCATGCCGGAGGGTCTGGGTCTCTCTGTGTCCCGTGGCCTCCGAGGGGCATCATGCGGGCGGTCTGCATCTGCGGGGATGGGTGCCTCGACGTTTGCTCCTGCGATACACAATGAAGCATGCATGGTTAGACACGCAGGCAGTGATCAGGTGATATGTGGGAGGGGGATATAGGGGAGGGGGGATATGGGGACGGGCTGACGGTGGCTCACTTGCTAGTACGCCCCCGACCTCTGCATCAGCAACCTCCTGGTCCTCAGGTCCGCCAGCCAGTTCCAGGGCCCTTTCCTCGTGTTCGGTCAGTGGCCTCTCATCAGCGGGGCCTCGTCCAGTCCTCACATGCTCCCTGGTGTTGTGTGCACGCTTCTCCTGTGGGGGGTGGTGGCAGGGGTAAAAGGCAACAGTGTTAGACAGGTATATGAATGCACGCCATCGGTTGCGCGTGTATTGCAGAGGTTAAGGTTAGGGCTGGATTCACTTGGGGAAATGGGGGAAGGCGGATATGGGGGAGGGGGATATGGGGGATATGGGGGAGGGGGGATATGGGGAGGGGGGATATGGGGAGGGGGGATATGGGGAGGGGGATATGGGGGAGGGGGGATATGGGGGATATGGGGAGGGGGGATATGGGGGATATGGGGAGGGGGGATATGGGTGATATGGGGGAGGGGGGATATGGGGGCGGATCCCGTCACCTCGCTGCTAGCCCATTCCGGGCCGGAGACTTTGCGACGTTTGGGGCGGTGTGATGAAGGTCGGAATTGTGCCGTTTTTGGCGCCGATCGGCGGACTTTGCGCCGATAACGGAGAATTTTGCCCCAGGTCTTCATCTGCATCCCATTTGCGGGATGCAAATGAGTTTCATGCTAGCATCCAATGTGTTTCCTGATTTGTAATAGTGAGCACCAGTGAAGATCGTGCAGGAAATTCACGCCAGTGTGAAACCGATTTTTTGGACTCCTGCCAAATTCCATCCACCCCCCCCCCCCCCCTGCCCCCCCCCCCCCCCCCCCCCCCCCTGCCCAACATTGAACTGACCAGCAGGACTTCAGGGAAATTCCGCCCTAAGTTTTACTTACCAAATTAAATATCAGGAACTATATACATTTGTTTATTCAATTCATAACAAAATGCTTGGAACTTATTCAATTTTTTCACAAATATATTGACGGGGAATGTTTTCCGCTCCCTTTCTCGGGGGATGGTATCATCAACAGGAATGCAAAATCCCAGCAGGATTTTGTGTATCGATTGTGTCTGTCCCCTGCCCGTGATATTACAGGAATCCCGAGACTGAATGTCGGGGCCCCATTACATTACATTTAAATACAATTGTCAGGTTTCTGCATCTGATAGTCCCCCCACAGTTAGAATTTCAATTCTTTTAGTTTTCCGATTAAGGGGCAATTTAATGTGGCCAATCCATCTACCCTGCACATCTTTGGGTTGTGGAGTGAAACTGAAGGTGAGAATATGCAAACTCCACACGGAAAGTGACCCGGGGCTGGGATCGAACTCGAGTCCTCGTGCCGTGAGGCAGCAGTGCTTACCAATGTGCCACTGTGCTGCCCTAGATTATCCATTCATGTCGGAACGGGGGCAAGTCGACGTGAATCACAAGAGGTCTCCCACAGCATGCAGCTGGTGAGTAGAGCCTGCCAGAAGACTTCAGGTGAGTGCCTGGCTCAGGGAGGAGAGGGTCATGACTGGGCACTGTCCCCTTGCACTTCCCCTGACACATTACAAGCACTGCCCCCTGGCATTGCCTGGGGACAGCCCCGGGCATTGCCCAGGGGAAGTGCCTTGATGGGGTGTTTTGCGCAGGGGTGGTGGGATGGTCTGTGGGGCTGTGGTGTTGCTCAGGAGTGACGGTAGTCGAGATGAGGTTTGTGCGTGGGATTAGTTCCATTTTCGATTTTCTTTTTGCATTGGGGCGCCCTTTAAACAGGTACCCCAATCTTTTAAAACCTAAGTTGCTGGCGGGCAGCTAATGTGGGACCTGCCTCTCCATTTTCCTTTCAACTCTGTGCTGAATGATATGGCGGGGAAATCCGCTGTAGGGGCTGGCTGTTCCCCCCCCACCCCCCGCACTGTACCACTCCACCCATTTTTGAAAAATTCTGCCCAATGTCAAAAATCAATTGATGGCTTTAAAATTATTGATTAATAGGAGAAGAGAGATTAAAATATTTCTACTAAATAATTACACAAAGGTGGCAGCATCTTCTGCACATTTATATAAGTACTTAGGATGGCGCAGTGGTTAGCACTGCTGCCTCACGGCACTGAGATCCCAGGTTCGATCCCGGCTCTGGGTTACTGTCCGTGTGGAGTTTGCACATTCTCCCATTGTCTGCGTGGGTTTCACCCCCACACCCAAAAAATGTGCATGGTAGGTGGATGGGCCTGGCTAAATTGACCCCTAATTGGAAAAAAATAATTGGATACTTTGGGCTGGATTCCCCGATTCTGGGGCGATGTCCCCACATCGGCTTGGGAACGGGGGCGTTTTCCGCCAGAAACAATGGTGTAAAACGGCCACCGATCCTCCGTTTGGCTGGGAGCTAGCATGCCGGCAGCATAGAGTACCCAGCTCTAGCTGCCGATACGCCCCGGAGAATTGCTGGATCCGTGGCCACGCATGCGCACGGCAATTGCCTGCAGCAGCCGCACTGTGCTACATGGCAGAGGCCGCTCGTGGATCTGGCCCGCGAAATAACGCCCCCTTTGGCCAGCTCGCATGCCCCAGATCACCCCCTCACAGTGTCCCCAGCCCCTGATAAAGTCCCCCCCCCACCCCCCTGCCCGCGGACGGGCCCTCCCCCGACTGTGGCGACTCTGGACTGAGTCCGCAGCCGCCATGCTGAGTTGACGATGGGTGAGACCACACGCGACCGACGCCGTCGGGAACTCGGCCGGTCGGGGGCGGAGCATCGGGGGGCGGGCCTCAGGCAATGTCCTGAGGCCGTCGATACGTGGCGCGGCGGCTTTGGAGGGGGCGGAGCATCGCAAAAGAAGCGCCGCCCCCAATTTGGTCAAGAACTTTGATCTCCGGACGATCGCCGAAAGCGATTACGGCATCGGCGGCCGGAGAAGCAAGCCCTCAGAATTAATTTTGAAAAAAATCTAGAAATCTCTTAATAAAGAATAAACATTGCTATTTAAGCTGGTTTGGGTTCTTAACTCATTTACAGTCTGACTCCCAACTCATACCATTTTATAAGATGCATCCCTTTATGGCGTGCTTTAAACTGTAGCAAAAATGTTTGCATATTGTGGAAAGCGTTCACATGTTTATAAGGACCAGATGTGTCATGTGTTAGTGCTCAAACTGCTACAGCTGGGACACATTTGCAAATGTATCTACAAGTCATCCAATTCAGGGTCACTGGGTTTGGCTGAGAATGTAGGAAAAGTCAAAAGTTGAGAAGAAGCCATTTGACCACATTGAAAGTTACCACTCTTCCCAATCCTCGCCCACCCCAACTCTGTTCTTTAGTTCTTCATTATGATATTTAATTTTAATTATTCTTTATCACCTCAATTGCTGGAATACTGCAAACAGCTGTCATTTTGAGTCAGGATTTTTTTCCCCTGTTATCTGTTCCTAATGTACGTTTCACAAATGTCCATTTATGTCATCTGGCCCATTTCCCGGACACATTTAAGATTGTGACTGTAGCATGATCCCAACAATCTGTAAAACAGTATAGCATTGGGAGGGACATGAAAGAAAATACTAATATATTCAAGAATAATTGTCCAAACCTTCTCGTACATAATTCTAAAATCCCAATTGCCAAATCTCCAAAACATTTTAAACAAATGCCAGAACTATGGCCAAGTAACATATAGAGTCCCAACTCATTATGACACAGTCCTGACCATGGCAAAGTGGTCTCTCATCTGGTGCAGAGGCCCTTCAGTGATTATACAGCAGCCTCTCTTACAACCATGGCAATTGTTGATTCCAGTAAAGTGTTCATGGCAGAAACCAGAACAATTCAGCTATGTCCTTTGTGTTCATTTCTCTCTCTCTTTTGACCTTCATTGCTCACTATCCGATTGTGCATTCTACAATTCTATTTCACATAATATACAAGCTCTATATTTGATAGAGACAGAATCAACGCTTTCCAAAGCTGTTGGCCTTGTGTTTGGTATAATAATATATAATCTTTATTAGTGTCACAAGTAGGCTTACATTAACACCAAAATGAAGTTATTGTGAAAATCCCTCCGTCGCCACACTACAGCGCCTGTTCGGGTACACTGAGGTAGAATTCAGAATGTCCAATTCACTTAACAGCACGTCTTTCGGGACTTGTGGGAGGAAATCAGAGCACCCGGAGGAAACCCATGCAGACACAGGGAAAATGTGCAAACTCCGCACAGACAGTGACCCAAGCCTGGAATCAAATCCAGGTCCCTGGCGCTGTGAAGCAACAGTGCTAACCACTGTGTCACCGTGCCGCCAAAGTTGTAGGCCGGGATTCTCTGAAATCCCGGCCAAGTGTTGACGCTGGCGTCAAAACCGGCGCAAGCGACGCCAGTGTCAACGGGCCTCCAGGCCCAGGCATTCACCCTTTCCTAGGGGGCTAGTCCGGCGCCATAGTGCTGTGCATTCGAAAGCCAGCACACCACAGTCAGCGCGGGTCTACGCATGCGCGTGGGTTGCCGTCTCCGCGTAGGCCCCCGGGCGATATGGCGGAGTCCTACAGGGCCCCGGCGCGGAGGAACATAGGCCCCCCCCCCCCGGAATTAGCCCGCCCGCCGATCAGTAGGCCCCGATCGCGGACCTGGCCACCGTGGTGGTCCTCCCCGGAGTCGGATCTCCTCGCCACCATCCCCCCCCCCCCCACACCAGGACAGCCCCCACAGCCAGATCTCCGAGGTCCCGCCGAGTGGGACCATACGTAACCCACGCCGGCGGGACTCGGCAGAACTCGGCGAGCACTCGGCCGGTTGGACGTGGAGAATCGCCAGGGGGGGCCGTCGGTGCGGCAGCGACCGCGTGGGCGTGATTGCCGCTGATTCTCCAGTCGCCGGAGAATCAGCGACCCGCCATTGGAGCGGCGTGGCGCGATTCTCACGCCCCCCGGCGATTCTCCGATCCGGCACGGGATCAGAGAATCCCGGCCGTGTTCTCCCTGCCACATCGATAATCTGTGCTCTTTAGAATTATGTGGGAAAAACTGGCCCTTTCATCAGTGCCAATTCTTTGCTACAAAAGTTCAAAACTAATATTCTGCCTCCCCATAGCCCAGTATCTTCCTCTGTTTGAATGATTGACTACTCTTATCTTAAAAGCTGCTTCAAACACTCCCGATAGCAAAGCGTTCCATGTTCTAACAATTACAGCAGTGAATAGTTCAAACATTTCATTAACTGTCAAGTGCTTTCATATGCTCTGACGTCATGAAATGCAGAATACAAATATAATTTATTTCTTTTACTTCATTAAAGAGTTTTTCCATAACCTCTCAATGCCAATTTTAAACTGATGACAACCATGTCAGTGACTTCCAAAGCAGACAGGCTTTTTCCAAACTTCTTCATCATATAAAAGTCTCTATTTCTTGAGTTATTATTGCTTTAAGATTTCCCAGTTTCAATCTTACATGTGATTAATTATTAGCAGCTTCTTGGAACTGCATTTTTCTCATGGTTCTTAATAAAATGGCACGCAGATGTAAAGTTGTGTTCATTGTACAAAACAGCTGCACTGTTACCAACCTCAGTCAGGCCAATTCTGACATGCTTAATAAGAAGTATGCAAGAGTTTAGACTTCGGCAGGGAGCCTGCTCTCAGCTAAAACCTGCCTGATTGCACTCACCATTCCATGAGGACTTTATTGGAGGTATGTAAAACACTGAAAAATGTTCAACAGCTCTTCATTTGAAGACATCTACAATAGCTTTTTAAAATATTCACTTCTCATTGCCTCGCATATCTTCTAATCTCCAGGGCCTCCTATTTCACTCATTCCCTTCTCCTTTTTTCTTGCCTCCGATAGGAACTGTATGCCTCCCCTGTCCTTACTCCCTTCACCTGCACCACCAGTTGAAGCACTGACAGCCCCAGGACCTCGGTAAACCCACCCACCAGTCTGTCTTCACACTTGCCTTGGACCCAATTTTCACTGTTTCCAGATGACTTTCTGGTTATTTTGGTTGGAACTTCAGTGAGCAGCGTGTTAATTTAGCCAGACCATTAAATTCTACCGGGCTTCTCATTGTTCCTCCTGGACAGCCAGCTACTTTCTTATAATAATAATATTTATTGTCACAAGTAGGCTTACATTAACACTGCAATTAAGTAACTGTGAAAAGTCCATAGTCGCCACACTCCTGCGCCTGTTCGGGTACACAGAAGAAGAACTCAGAATGCCCAATTCATCTGACAGCACGGACGGGATTTTCCCCGACCCGGTGGGGCGGGGGGTCCCGGCGGGACGGAGTGGCGTGAACCACTCTGGCGTCGGGCCGCCCCAAAGGTGCGGAATCCTCCGCACCATCTGTGGCTAGGCCCGCCACGGAATGGTTGGCGCCCCGCCGGCCGGCGGGAAAGGGGCTTGGCGCCATGCCAACCGGCGCCGAAGTGCCTCCGCCGGCGCGAGTCGGCGCATGCACGGGAGCGCCAGCCTGTGCTGGCGTCATCCCCGCGCATGCGCAGAGGGATTCGTTTCCGCACCGGGAATGGCGGACACAGCCTCCGTTGCGGAACAATAGAGTGCCCCCATGGCACAGGCCCGCCCGTGGATCGGTGAGCCCTGACCGCGGGTCAGGCCACCGTGGGGGCACCTCCCAGGGCCAGATCCCCCCGTGACCCCCCAAGAGCCCTGGAGCCCGCCCGCGCCGCCAGGTCCCGCCGGTAAGGGACCTACTCTAATTTACGCCGGCTGGACCGGCAAAGAACGGGCAGGACTTTGGGCCATCGCGGGCCGGAGAATTTGGTCAACCTCGGGGCCCATTGAGTCGCGCCGGACCCTGCCATTCTCCGTCGGATGGCGCGACTCACGCCGGGGCAATGTTTGGAGGGCGGGAGAATTAGGGGAAGGCGGGGGCGGGATTCACGCTGAACCCCGGCGATTCTCCCACCCGGCAGGGGGTCGGAGAATCCCGCCTCACATCTTTCGGGACTTGTGGGAGGAAACCGGAGCACCCGGAGGAAACCCACGCAGACCTGGGGAAAAAGTGCAGACTCCGCACCGACAGTGACCCAAGCTGGGAAACGAACTAGGGACCATGGCACTGAGAAGCAACTGTGCTAACCACTGTGCTACTGAATTCCCAGAGATATGTCTATTATATAATTGGAAATGATACAATTATACATGTAATTGTTAGACTATTTCTGCCCTTTTCCCACAATCCAAAAATAGTAATTCTAATAGACCCATCATTTTAGCCTGCTCCTTCCCCACTGAACTTTTATTCTCCGGGTTTTCGTTATTTTCCCACCTACATCTATGCCTCATCTCTTGGCGCTTAGGGCGAAGGGAATCAAATGATTTGAGTGGAAAGCAGGATTAGGCTATTGAGTTGGATGATCAGCCATGATCATAATTAGCGGGATTCTCCGACCCCCCGCTGGGTCGGAGAATCCCTGAGGGCCGGGCGGCAATCCCGCCCCGCCACCGTGATGCCGACTGCAGTATTCTCCAGAGCCGTTTCACGGGCGAGGGCGGGGTTCACGCCACGCCGGTTGGGGGCCATTGGCAGCGGCCCACCCGGCAATTCTCCGGGCCCCGATGGGCCGGGTAGCTGTCCTTTTTTTTCCAGTCCCGCCGGCGTGAATCACTCAGCTCACGTACCGGCGGGACCTGGCAGGTAAGTCGGCTGGGGCGGTCCTCGGGGAGGTGCGGGGGGATCCGACCCAGGGGGCGGCCTCCACGATGGCCTGGCCCGCGATCGGGGCCTACTGATCTGTGGGCGGGCCTATGCCGTGGGGGTACTCCTTCCTTCTGCACCGGCCCTTGTAGGGCTCTGCCATGGCCGGTGCATGCGCAAGATCACGTCGGTCCTTTGGCACATGCGCAAACTCGCACATCCCTTCGGCGCCGGCTGGAGAGGTGCCAACCCCTCTGCCGTCAACCTAGGCCCTGGAAGTGCAGAGAATTATGCACTTTCGGGGGCTGTTGACACCGGAGTGGTTGGCGCCGGTTCTCCCGCCGGCTTGGGGACTTAGTCCCCAGAAGGGAAAATCCCGGCCATTGAATGGTGGAGCAGGCTCGAAGGGCAGAATGGCCTCCTCCTGCTCCTATTTTCTATGTTTCTCTCACCCTGGGCGTCATTCTCCGACCCCCCAGAGGGTCGGAGAATGGCCGTTGGCCGCCGTGAATCCCGCCCCCGCCGGTTGCCGAAGTCTCCGAAGGGAGAAAAGTCGGCGGGGCGTTAATGGCGCCGCAGCCGCGGAGAATGTCACGGGTCTGCGCAAGGCAGCCGATTTTCGGCCTGCCGATATTCTCCCTTCCGGATGGGCCGAAGTCCCGTCGACGTGATGACCGTTCACGTCGACGTGAATCAAACCTCCTTTTCATCGGCGTGACCCGCTGCTCCAGGCTCACGCCGACCAGCGAGGAGGTGAGTGACGGCCTGGGGGGTTGGCTCTGGGCAGGAAATGGCGTGGCCGCAGTCTGATTGCGTGAGGAGAGGTGTGTCTCGGCTTGTGTGTGTGTGTGTGTGCGGCGGGGAGGGGGGTGGTTAGAGTAGGCTGGGCTCCGGGGGAGTGCCGGGAGGGGGTCCGTGCCGGGGTGGAGGTTGGGGGGGGGGTTCGTGCCGGGGTGGAGGTTGGGGGTTGGGGGGGGGTCCGTGCTGGGGTGGAGGTTGGGGGGGAGTCCGTGCTGGGGTGGAGGTTGGGGGGGGGTCCGTGCCGTGCCGGGGTGGAGGTTGGGGGGAGTCCGTGCTGGGGTGGAGGTTGGGGGGGGTCCGTGCCATGCCGGGGTGGAGGTTGGGGGGGGTCCGTGCTGGGGTGGAGGTTGGGGGGGGTCCGTGCCGTGCCGGGGTGGAGGTTGGGGGGGGGTCCGTGCCGTGCCGGGGTGGAGGTTGGGGGGGTCCGTGCTGGGGTGGAGGTTGGGGGGGGGGTCCGTGCCGGGGTGGAGGTTGGGGGGGGGTCCGTGCTGGGGTGGAGGTTGGGGGGGGTCCGTGCCGAGGGGGGGGATGGGAGGGCAAGTGAGTTGGTCCACCTGGCCAGGTGCCAGCCTCCAACAGTTGGACCCATGCGGTCCATGCCACCTGGCTGGGGGGAGGAGGGGATATGGGCAATGATGATATGTCGTCGTTCCCCTCCCCCCCACCAGGCCGTCATGTTTTCAGATCATCCAGCGATGTTGGCCGCCGTGGTGGCAGCCGCTCATGTCTATGTTGCCCTGGATGAGGAGGAGGAGGAGGAGCGTGCCAGAGAGGCGGCGCAGGCTGCCGCAGAGGGGCAGGCGGCAGCCGCCCAGGCTGGAGGGACACCTGACCGACAGGACGAGGAGGGGGAGGAGGACGTCGCGGCCCCACGGCAACGGAGGCACCCGAGGGCGCCCCGTGTGTACCGGCCCCGGCAGTCATACCAGGACCTCACGGACCGGGAATGCAGGAGGAGACTCCGGATGAGCCGGGAAACCGTGGCACACATCTGCCACCTGCTGGCACACCTGTCACCGCGTGGCACAGGCGGGGGATACCCTCTCCCCATGTCCGTCAAGGTTACGGTGGCCCTGAACTTTTATGCAACGGGGTCATTCCAGGCACCGAGTGGGGACCTGTCCGGCATATCGCAGACATCGGTGCACCGGTGCATCCGGGCAGTGACAGATGCCCTATGTGCCATGGCGCACCGCTACATCCGCTTCCCCGTGGACCGGGCCAGCCAAGATGCCCGGGCCGTGGGCTTCTCTGCCGTTGCCGGGTTCCCCAAGGTCCAGGGCGCGATCGATGGGATGCATGTCGCCGTGCGGCCACCTGCAGATAACAGGGCCGTGTTCACTAATAGGAAGGGGACCTATTCGATGAACGTACATGGGTCTCCAGGGGTGGCCCCTTTGTTAAGGGCCAGAGTTTAGAGAACCCCAAAGTGTATCATGGAGTTCACCTGACACACTAATAGATTGTGGTATGGGGAGCACACGGGCCAGTCTACAGGTGTGGGACAGCAGAAATGGAAAAGTATTTTTTTAAAGCAAAACAACAATGTTTATTCTGTGAACTCAAGTTAACCTTTTTAAAACATACAGTGAACATCTTAGGAACCATTATTTCAAGTACAATCCCCAAAGAATACAACACTAAGTAATCCTTAAGTTGTCCTTTAAACATCCAGAAGAGTTTTAAAAAAACTTTAAACAGAAGCACATCAGTTAAAATCACTACTGAGAGCAGTTATTAGTTTTAAATCACCAAAGGATTGATTTACAGTTTTTAGATTACAGAGAGAGAGACTACTACCCCTTCTGTCTGTGACTGCAGCTATCCAGCTCTGAAAAAGAAACTAAAACACACCCTGCAGCAAACAGCCTAAAACGAAAGTAAAAAGCTGACAGACAGCCCAGCTCCACCCATACTCTGACATCACTGCAGTAATAAACACCCATTTCTTAAAGGTACACTCACTATAGATATTTATATACACACCCATTTATAAACACCCATTTCTTAAAGGTACTCTCACATGACACCTTATTACAGGGGTCCCAGGAGGTTGGCGTGGGGGCGGCGTTCGGATTGACGCCCACCTCAGTTCCGATTTTGCCCCGACGCCCAATTCTCCGCACCATCGGGGACCGTAATCCAGGCGTCCCGGGTTGGAGAATCTAGTTCCCAGTGCTTCAGCACTACATAAATACAAGTCTTTCCTTTCAGAGGGTAACACCCATATAAAGCTAGGAGAAAGGCGGATATGAATGTGAGTGTGTTATAATAAAATACAATGCTTAACTCAAGTTTATTTTCTGTAAAACCTTGTTATATAACAGAACATAACACTTGATGAACATTTGAACTGCTAAATGAAATGTTCTTTCCAAGAAGCACAGCTTTTTTGTGTTCAAGCAGAGGCGATAAAACCAAACGAGGCGCATGACACAGATGCCACTAACAAGGCTTTTGCAAAATCTATTTCAAGGAAAATAACATTTCGAGCCAGAAGACATGGAAGCTGAGAAAAATGTGGACGGTGGTGCCAGAGAACTGTAAAAAAAAAGGAATCCGGTCACCTGAGGACACAACGTGGTGGCGTCAATCTGTTCCTGAGCAGTGCCTAATCAAGCAGCTGGAATGATTATTTGTTCACTTGGTTAAGAAAGCAAAACTAATGAAAGAGGGATTCATCTGACCTAAATAAGCAACTCTTTAAAAGACTTGACAAGCCAGTGAGTATAAAAGTGCTGAGGTACAAAATGTCCCAGTAAATCCATTACTGCACTGCACGTAGTACAATGATAGAGTAGCCCCTGTCTCTTAAAATTTCTGATACGCCAAATTATGTTTAGCTTCCAAATGTACACAAAAAACAGAAAAGGGCAGAAATCGCCCTTAATTGCATCTGCTTTATGGCTAGCAAGGGTCAGTTTCAGGGACTGATGTGCCGTGAGGGGTATTGACAGAGTGAATGTGGAGTGGATGTTTCCTCCTGTAGAGAATCTAGAACTAGGGGTCACTGTTGAAAAACAGGGGGTTGCTCATTTAAGATGGAGATAAGGAGAATTTTTTCCTCTAAGAGTCATGAACTCTCTTCCACAAAAGACAGCGGAAGCAAAATCTTTGACTATTTTTAAGGCGAGATGGATTCTTGATTAATATGGGTGTGAAAGGTTATCGGGGTAGGCAGGAATGTGTGGTTGAAGTTACAATCAGATCAGCCATGATCCTGTTGAATGGTGGAACAGGCTCGAGGGGCCGAGTGGCCTACTCCTGCTAGTTTTAGCCCTTTGCTTTTGGACAGCAAACCTCCACTCTTGGGGCGTCATTCTCCGACCCCCCGCCGGGTCGGAGAATGGGCGTTGGCCGCCGTGAATCCCGCCCCCGCCCCCGCCGAAGTCTCCGAAGGGAGAAAAGTCGGCGGGGCGTTAATGGCGCCGCTGCCGCGGAGAATGTCACGGGTCTGCGCAAGGCAGCCGATTTTCGGCCTGCCGATATTCTCCCTTCCGGATGGGCCGAAGTCCCGTCGACGTGATGACCGTTCACGTCGACGTCAATCAAACCTCCTTTTCATCGGCGTGACCCGGTGCTCCAGGCTCACGCCGACCAGCGAAGAGGTGAGTGACGGCCTGGGGGGTTGGCTCTGGGCAGGAAATGGCGTGGCCGCAGACTGATTGCCTGAGGAGAGGTGTGTCTCGGCTTGTGTGTGTGTGCGGCGGGGGGGGGGGGGGGGGGGGGGGGATGGTTAGAGTAGGCTGGGCTCCGGGGGAGTGCCGGGAGGGGGTCCGTGCCGGGGTGGAGGTTGGGGGTTGGGGAGGGGGTCCGTGCCGGGGTGGAGGTTGGGGGGGGTCCGTGCTGGGGTGGAGGTAGGGGGTTGGGGAGGGGGTCCGTGCCGGGGTGGAGGTTGGGGGTTGGGGAGGGGGTCCGTGCCGGGGTGGAGGTTGGGGAGGGGGTCCGTGCCGGGGTGGAGGTTGGGGGTTGCGGAGGGGGTCCGTGCCGGGGTGGAGGTTGGGGGTTGTGGAGGGGGCCCGTGCCGGGGTGGAGGTTGGGGAGGGGGTCCGTGCCGGGGTGGAGGTTGGGGGTTGTGGAGGGGGTCCGTGCCGGGGTGGAGGTTGGGGGGGGGGTCCGTGCCGGGGTGGAGGTTGGGGAGGGTGTCCGTGCCGGGGTGGAGGTTGGGGGTTGCGGAGGGGGTCCGTGCCGGGGTGGAGGTTGGGGGTTGTGGAGGGGGTCCGTGCCGGGGTGGAGGTTGGGGGGGGGGTCCGTGCCGGGGTGGAGGTTGGGGAGGGGGTCCGTGCCGGGGTGGAGGTTGGGGGGGGGGGTCCGTGCTGGGGTGGAGGTTGGGGGTTGGGGAGGGGGTCCGTGCCGGGGTGGAGGTTGGGGGGGGGGTCCGTGTCGTGGTGGAGGTTGGGGAGGGGGTCCGTGCCGGGGTGGAGGTTGGGGAGGGGGTCCGTGCCGGGGTGGAGGTTGGGGGTTGTGGAGGGGGTCCGTGCCGGGGTGGAGGTTGGGGGGGGGGGTCCGTGCCGGGGTGGAGGTTGGGGAGGGGGTCCGTGCCGGGGTGGAGGTTGGGGGTTGTGGAGGGGGTCCGTGCCGGGGTGGAGGTTGGGGGGGGGGTCCGTGCCGGGGTGGAGGTTGGGGAGGGGGTCCGTGCCGGGGTGGAGGTTGGGGGTTGCGGAGGGGGTCCGTGCCGGGGTGGGTGATGGGAGGGCAAATGAGTTGGTCCACCTGGCCAGGTGCCAGCCTCCAACAGTTGGACCCATGCGGTCCATGCCACCTGGCTGGGGGGAGGAGGGGATATGGGCAATGATGACATGTCGTCGTTCCCCTCCCCCCCACCAGGTCGTCATGTTTTCAGATCATCCAGCGATGTTGGCCGCCGTGGTGGCAGCCGCTCATGTCTATGTTGCCCTGGATGAGGAGGAGGAGGAGGAGGAGGAGCGTGCCAGAGAGGCGGCGCAGGCTGCCGCAGAGGGGCAGGCGGTAGCCGCCCAGGCTGGAGGGACACCTGACCGACAGGACGAGGAGGGGGAGGAGGACGTCGCGGCCCCACGGCAACGGAGGCACCCGAGGGCGCCCCGTGTGTACCGGCCCCGGCAGTCATACCAGGACCTCACGGACCGGGAATGCAGGAGGAGACTCCGTATGAGCCGGGAAACCGTGGCACACATCTGCCACCTGCTGGCACACCTGTCACCGCGTGGCACTGGCGGGGGACACCCTCTCCCCGTGTCCGTCAAGGTTACGGTGGCCCTGAACGTTTATGCAACGGGGTCATTCCAGGCACCGAGTGGTGACCTGTCCGGCATATCGCAGACATCGGTGCATCGGTGCATCCGGGCAGTGACAGATGCCCTTTATGCCATGGCGCACCGCTACATCCGCTTCCCCGTGGACCGGGCCAGCCAAGATGCCCGGGCCGTGGGCTTCTCTGCCATTGCCGGGTTCCCCATGGTCCAGGGCGCGATCGATGGGATGCACGTCGCCGTGCGGCCACCTGCAGATAACAGGGCCGTGTTCACTAATAGGAAGGGGACCTATTCGATGAACGTACAGGTGGTCTGCGACCACCGCATGATGATCCTGCACGTCTGCGCCCGTTACCCAGGCAGTGTACACGACTCATTCGTGTTGTCGCGGTCATCCATCCCCGGCATGTACGAGGGACGCCATCCCCGGCTGAGGGGCTGGTTGCTGGGCGACAGGGGCTACCCATTGCGATCGTGGCTGATGACGCCTATACGGAGGCCACGCAATGAGGCGGAGAACCGCTACAATGATGCCCATGTAGCGACAAGGGGAGTGATCGAGAGGTGCTTTGGCGTGCTGAAGATGCGTTTCAGGTGCCTGGACCTCTCTGGGGGCGCCCTCCAGTATCGGTCAGATAGGGTCGGCCGCATCATTGTGGTGTGCTGCGTCCTGCACAATATAGCCCAGCAGAGGGGCGATGTGCCGCAGGCAGAGGAGGGCGGAGTGGAGGAGCAGCAGGAAGAGGCCCAGTCCTCCCCAGATGAGGGGGATGGGGGCAATGGTCAGGGCAGACGGGGTAGACACAGACGGGTGGCTGTCCACCGTTACCGGCTGGCCCAGCGGGCACGGGACAGACTGATAGACGCCCGCTTCACTGACTAGATGGGCGTGGGAATCGGGTAGTATGGCCACAGACCGCACACCATGACAACAGCCGACCACCCACACCCCCCACCCATCCATCCACCCAGCACCATCACCCCCCTCCCCAACCCCACACACCCCACCCGCATGCACAACACCCCCCCACTCCCAATTGCCGATCCACCGGCGGCACAACGGGCCGGGCTCACCCAGTTGCAGGTGGACGCGTGTCTATCGCAGGCCATGGAGAATGATGACAACCCGCCTCCGATGAGCTCCTGGCTCTACATCGTTGGACTATGTCTGACCCATGGCCACAGTACCACCATCCACCCGGACCATCCCTGCATGCGGCTGTGACACTGCAGCGCACGGTCCCGTCCTCTGCCCGGGGGATGTTGATGGCGGCCCAGGGGGAAGGGGGCAGACTCACCTGGGGCTGAGGTAAGACCACCCCTCACACACACACTTGCGCTCAACGTACATGACACCCCCGCACACTTTGGACAGAGCACAAAGGCAGCTTCGGTAGGTGTAACATTGACTTTAATAACCAAAGGAGTTCATGCACGTGCCCTAGCGCCTAAAACTCATCTGTGCCCTGCACCCGTGCCAACTTACTCAGTGTCTAATTGTTTGGCCTTACGGGCCCTTTGACTACGTCTACGTGGTACCCCAGACGGTACAGCAGAACTGGAGGTGGACTCCTGTGATTCCTGCCCTCTGACACTGGATCCCTTTGGCGGCCGTTTCCTGGGGCGTCCTGGCCTAGATGGGCCAGGCTGCGGCCCGGGCGACTGGGATGGCGAGCTGCCAGCCTGTCCTGCCCGTTGCCCACCCGATGCACCTGGGACGGAAGGGGGGGAGTCCGAGGTGTCGCGGTGTACCGGGACCTCCCCTACAGAGGGAGCCGGGACGGACCACACCACCTCCTCCTCCCTCGGGGTGCCCGATGGCCCCCAGGCCTCTACATGGGTGGGGGATGCGAACGGACTGGCCATCCGACGCGCCCCCGACATCTGGCGCTGCCAGTCCTGGAGGCCCGTGCTGGTATCGACAGGGGTCTGCAGGTTTGCAGCCATGGAGCCCAGGGGGTTGTCGAACCCTGTCTGCGACAGTGCGACGCCAGCTCGCACATGGCCACTGGCGCCGATGCCCTCAGCGATGGCCTGCTGAGACTGGGCCATGGCCTGCAGAGACTGGCCCATGGCCTGCAGAGACTGGGCTATGGCCTGCTGAGACTGGGCCATGGCCTGCTGAGACTGGGCCATGGCCTGCTGAGACTGGGCTATGGCCTGCTGAGACTGGGCCATGGCCTGCTGAGACTGGGCTATGGCGTTGAGCGCCTCTGCCATCTGGCGCTGGCACTGGCTCATGGCCTCCTGTGAGAGGGCAGCCATTTCCTGGGCCACAGACGCCGCCTGCACGGAAGGCCCCAGGCCTCGCAAACCGTTCCCCATGTCTGACACCGTCGCACCCATTGCCTCCACCGCGGACGCCACCCGTGCGGTGTCAGCCTGGGTGGCACGCATGACCGGGACCACTCCCAGCTCCTGGACGCGGGTGGACTCCTCCACCTGCGACCGCAGCCGCCGCAAGCCACCCGTCACCCTATTCGCTCGTCTCCGTGTCGGTGGTTGCATCGGATCTATGTGTGGGTGTGGTAACTGCAGGAACCCGGGATCCATCTGGGCGGCAGATGTTCGCTTGGCCTGGGCTGCCCTCCGACCGCCCGGTCCCTCTGCTGCTCCTACCTCCACCTGCTGTACCGGGACGGCTGTGTTGTGCGCACCAGTGAGTGTACCAGACGCCTCATCACTAAAGTGCCCAACCGTGGTGAGTGTTTCTGCGATGGTGGAGGGTGTTGGTGACAGCAGTGGCGTTGTGTCGTGCTCTTCGTCCCACTCTGAGTCCATGGCACTTTGGGGTGGGGGTTCGTCTCCACCCATCCACTCTGAGTCACTGTCCGGTATTTCGTCTTCCCGGGTAGGGGTGTCCTGGGTAGTGCTGTCCCGGGTAGTGCTGTCCCGGGTAGTGCTGTCCCGGGTAGGGGTGTCCTGGGTAGTGGTGTCCCGGGTAGGGATGTCCTGGATAGTGGTGTCCTGGGTAGTGGTGTCCTGGCTCGGATGTGACGGGGGCCTGTGGCTGCCCCCCTCATCGCTGGGTGGTCGCTCCCGCACGTGACGGGGGTGTCGTCTCCCTGTTGCTCCAGGTCTCTCCGTCTCCCGTGGTCTCGGAGGGGCATCCTGCGGGCGTCGCATGCTGGAGGGTGCGGGTCTCTCCGTCTCCCGTGGTCTCCGAGGGGCATCCTGCGGGCGTCGCATGCTGGAGGGTGCGGGTCTCTCCGTCTCCCGTGGTCTCGGAGGGGCATCCTGCGGGCGTCGCATGCTGGAGGGTGCGGGTCTCTCCGTCTCCCGTGGTCTCCGAGGGGCATCCTGCGGGCGTCGCATGCTGGAGGGTGCGGGTCTCTCCGTCTCCCGTGGTCTCGGAGGGGCATCCTGCGGGCGTCGCATGCTGGAGGGTGCGGGTCTCTCCGTCTCCCGTGGTCTCCGAGGGGCATCCTGCGGGCGGTCTGCATCTGCGGGGATGGGTGCCTGGACGTTTGGTCCTGCGATACACAATGAAGCATGCATGGTTAGACATCAGGCAGTGATCAGGTGATACGGGAGAGGGGGATATAGGGGAGGGGGGATATGGGGACGGGCTGTTGGTGGCTCACTTGCTCGTGGGGCCCCGACCTCTGCATCAGCAACCTCCCGGTCCTCAGGTCCGCCAGCCAGTTCCAGGGCCCTTTCCTCGTGTACGGTCAGTGGCCTCTCATCAGCGGGCCCTCCTCCAGTCCTCACATGCTCCCTATTGTTGTGTGCGCGCTTCTCCTGGGGGGGGGGGGGTGGTGGCAGGGGTAAAAGGCAACAGTGTTAGGCAGGTATATGAATGCACGCCATCGGTTGCGCGTGCATTGCAGAGGTTAAGGTTAGGGCTGGATTCACTTGGGGATATGGGGGATATGGGGGAGGGGGGATATGGGGGAGGGGGGATATGGGGGATATGGGGGAGGGGGGATATGGGGGATATGGGGGAGGGGGGATATGGGGGATATGGGGGAGGGGGGATATGGGGGATATGGGGGAGGGGGGAATATGGGGGATATGGTGGAGGGGGGATATGGGGAATATGGGGGAGGGGGGATATGGGGGAGGGGGATATGGGGGATATGGGGGAGGGGGGATATGGGGGATATGGGGGAGGGGGGATATGGGGGAGGGGGGGATATGGGGAATATGGGGGAGGGGGGATATGGGGATATGGGGGAGGGGGGGATATGGGGGAGGGGGGATATGGGGGATATGGGGGAGGGGGGATATGGGGGAGGGGGGGATATGGGGGATATGGGGGAGGGGGGATATGGGGGAGGGGGGGATATGGGGGAGGGGGGATATGGGGGATATGGGGGAGGGGGATATGGGGGATATGGGGGAGGGGGGAATATGGGGGATATGGTGGAGGGGGGATATGGGGAAGGGGGGATATGGGGAATATGGGGGAGGGGGGATATGGGGGATATGGGGGAGGGGGGGATATGGGGGATATGGGGGAGGGGGGATATGGGGGATATGGGGGAGGGGGGATATGGGGGAGGGGGGGATATGGGGAATATGGGGGAGGGGGGATATGGGGATATGGGGGAGGGGGGATATGGGGGAGGGGGGATATGGGGGATATGGGGGAGGGGGGATATGGGGGAGGGGGATATGGGGGATATGGGGGAGGGGGGATATGGGGGAGGGGGGATATGTGGGAGGGGGGATATGGGGGATATGGGGGAGGGGGGATATGGGGGAGGGGGGATATGGGGGAGGGGGGGATATGGGGGAGGGGGGATATGGGGGATATGGGGGATATGGGGGAGGGGGGAATATGGGGGATATGGGGGAGGGGGGATATGGGGGATATGGGGGAGGGGGGATATGGGGGAGGGGGGATATGGGGGATATGGGAGAGGGGGGATATGGGGAGGGGGGATATGGGGGAGGGGGGATATGGGGGATATGGGGGAGGGGGGAATATGGGGGATATGGGGGAGGGGGGATATGGGGGATATGGGGGAGGGGGGGATATGGGGGAGGGGGGATATGGGGGATATGGGGGAGGGGGGATATGGGGGAGGGGGGGATATGGGGGAGGGGGGATATGGGGGATATGGGGGATATGGGGGATATGGGGGAGGGGGGGATATGGGGGATGGGGGGATATGGGGGAGGGGGGATATGGGGGATATGGGGGACGCTCACCCTGCCTGCTCTGACGAGGTCGTTCACCTTCTTGTGGCACTGGGTGCCTGTCCGTGGTGTTAGGGCCACAGCGGTGACGGCCTCTGCCACCTCCCTCCACAGACGCCGGCTGTGGCGTGGGGCAACTCTGCGGCCATGCCCGGGATACAGGGCGTCCCTCCTCTGCTCCACCGCATCCAGGAGCGCCTCCACATCGCGTGACTCGAACCTCGGGGCTGAGCGACGGCCAGCCATCAAGTCGGGTGTTGCGGTCGGCTGTTCCGGTCGGGTGGGGGGGAGCTGCGCGGCCTTATGAGCCGTCACGCCGTGCAGCGCGTATGACGCTGCACGGCGTGAACCACTGCGCAAGCGCGGATCCCGTTACGTCGCTGCTAGCCCATTTCGGGCCGCAGACTATCGGCCCGTTTTTATGACGTGACGCAAGTGGGATTTGCGCCGTTTTTTGCGCCGATCGGCGGAGTTTCCGCCGATAACGGAGAATTTCGCCCCACATTCTTAAAACATCAAAAAATGACTATTTAAAAATAATACAGAGAAACCCATTTCTGCTCCATAAGCTCTGTCTCAGGACTCACCAACAAGGTGTTAACTTCAAATGGGCAATGTGGTGATATGCATCACTGTAAATACACAAGGGGTTAATGTAAATACACTACGACTAAGTAAACTAGAGGGAGCACCAGAGACGTCATGATATGCAGACATACAGCTAATGAACACATAGAATAGGACACGACCAATGGTCAGTTAAGACACCCAGAGGTGAAACTACCACAAGGGGGCATTACACAACCCATATATAAGGACAGGGCACACATGCTCTGTCTCTTTCCCCAGGCGACACTTAGAGAGTAGGACAGGGGCAGATCAAAAGCATCACACCCACCACGTGGCTTAGAGCAGACTGGTTAATTAGACTGAGTTACTCTCGCAAGATTAGCAGGAGAGTCAAACTCATAGAGAACTGTGCTAATGGTTCAATAAATCACATTGAACTTACTTCAAAGTCTGGAGTATCTTTTGGTCAAAGCTGCATCGAGTTGCAGCCTGTGTTATCCCAGAGTACATAACACAACAGGCAAGGTACCCATGGAGGCATGACAGTTCACCCAATGAATAGTAATATAGCCTGAGGCCCAATTATCGGCCAGTCTTGGGCCTCCTGCCTGGTTCACACATACCAGAAATCAGGTGATGAACATATGCCCAGTATTTCCAGAAATGCAGTAGAGTTTATAATTTGAATTGGGCCTCAATTCACACTGATTACATTTCTAGTTTCAACCAAAATTCATTTGCATTATTACCAATATAAAATCTTCCTGAACCAACAGGACCGGAACCTGAACCTGAGGCTGAGGCTGACACCTGTCGCCGTACACTGGGCCTGGGGGCACGTGTCAGAAGCCATGAGCGCCATGGGCCCCACCACCAGGACCGGACAGCAGTGCTGAAAGAAGCTGCAAAACCTCCTCAGGGAGGCCAGAGTGAGTAAGCAGCGCTGTGCACCTGGCATCAACCACTGTCCCACCCTGCTCGACATGGCATCATGCATGTGGCCGCCATAGCCAGGTGCACAGACCATGAAGGTCACCAGATGCCCGTATCTGACAGTGCTGCCTGCATCTGACAGTCGACTACTGTGCGCTTTCTGTCCTGAACCCAGAGACTAACTGCCTTCCACAAGGGCCTCGGGCTTCTGGAAAGGGTGGTCCATCAATAATGGAAATGCAGACACAGAGCCTGGGACTACATGAGGGGCTGTCAGCAACCATTAAGCACCTGCAGGTTCAGTTGGAAGAGTCCAACCGCCTGCAGAAGCAGGAGGCGGTGCCCCCAATGCGTGCCTCCCAGGTCTTTACCGCACAGCTGGTGTCTTCACCTTGGGGGTGAAGGTATCGGCCATGGGTCTGGATGTCCAAGGCCTGGGGCACTCTGCAGGCAGTGGCAGAAGCACAGGCTAGGGCTGCCCTGTCATGTGCAGCTATGTACTAGGGCCACCTGGACATTGAAGTGGGTATCCAGAGCTTGACCCAGTCACAACGGGTTATGGTTGAGGGCACCTTCGGCATTGCCTGGGCGCTGACTGACCAGCACCAGTCCCGGAGGGAGGTGACACAGTTACTGAGTGATGTGACACAGTCCCAAAGGGAGGTGACCTAGTCCCTGTGCTCCATGGCCATGAGCATGGCGACCCATGTTGAGACGAGAGTGCTCCTTCAGGACTGACGGAGCCAGGTGGCAGGGGAGCTCCAGGAGTTCCGGTCTCACCCTGTCCCACAGAGTAGCCCGAGGGTCACCGGGCATCCCAAGGGAGGAGGAGGTGATGCGGACCATGCCAGAGGGCAGCTTCTGGAACACCATCGTGCCTCAGACACCACCCCCTCTCCTGTCCCGGTGCACCTGACAGGAAGCAGGCAGAACAGGGTGACACCATCTGAGGACTGCTCCCAAAGGGGACCCAGGTCACAGGACAGGATTTGCAGCGGGCCACCTCCACTCCTCATGAAACCTCTGTTGATCCACCTAGACGTAGCGTTTGGGACAGGTAGGCTAGAAAGGTAGACACTAGTTCAGATGGCACAGATAGCGTTAGGGACTAGGGCACAAACATTTATAGAGAGTTCACATGTTCTTTGCAAAATAAACACTTGGGCACAAAGTTTCCAAAGTGCCTCTGTTGTCTTTCAGAAGGATGTGAGGGATAGGCTGGGCTGAGCTGGGCTGGCTGCAGAGGGGCACCGGGGGATGTGGGGGGGATGTGGCTGCGGAGGTGGGCAGACGGTGGAGGTGGTCATGGGGCAGGGCCCCAGGCCGGACCCCGCATATCGCTCTGGTGCCCTCCCCTCCCCCTCCCTCTTGTCCAACCCCTCCTCCAACACATCCCCGTCTCCACCCCCCAAAGGGTTCAGTGGGACCATGTAATGGAATGACCAGCAGGAATCATTCAGGTGGGTGGTGGAAAGTGCGTAGGCAGGAGTCATGTCCGTGCCATCAGCCACGCCCCTAGTCGTTGAACTTGGAGGCAATTAGAGCGTCCCATGCGCGCTGGCCTAGGCGCACATGTTGTGCGGCCTCCTGTGCCTGCCTGCGCCACATGCCCTCGATCACCCCTGGACCTGATGCCCCCCTCGCAATGGCAGTGCATCCCGCTGCCCAGGCATCATGGTGCACTCAGTCCACATTGCAGCAAGAAGCATTTGGGTCTCTGTTATGGCGCGAATGCACCTTTGCACCGAGGTCTGAGATCTCAGACACGTCCCCACTCGGCACCTGGAAGGACCCCGTGGTGAAAGGTTCAGACGATCATTACCTTGATGGCCACCGGGAGAGTGTGTACTCCCCCATATCCACGTGGTTCCAGGTGCGCCAAGATCCAGCAGATATGTCGTACTGTCTGCCTGCTCTGCCAGAGTCTTCAATGGCCTGCCCGGTCCAGCAGGTCCTAAAATGACAGGCGCTGCCCATACACACGAGGCCTAATGTGGCGTGTCCTTCTCACCTCCTCCTTGGCCTGTTGAGCAACTGGCTCTCCATCCTCACTGGTTGGCTCCTGTTCCTCTGGGACAGGCTCCGCCGCTGCAGGGTATCCTCCAGCATCTCCTGCTCATATAGCCTGAGTACTTCCCCCAGTGTTGCAGTGCCTAGGATGAAGACCACCATTCCTGGTTGGATTCTGAAGTCTATTGTCTGCAGGGGCTGAAAGACAGACTTCATTTGGTGCATACCCCTCTGTGCCTAACCAGGTCCAATGGGCTGCCCAGTGGCCCCACCTGCACTGCAGCCCCAGCCCCGCATGTCCCTCTCCCCCCTACCTCCTCCCCCATTCGTACATCCACCCCCAACCGTTCCCCTGGCACTCTGGTCTCTGCATCGCATCCCGAGGCCCGTCGGTGCCCGGCACCACGGGGACCTCTGGATCCAGCAGGGGTACCAATGACTGCCGCTACTCATGCCAACGGTACGCTGTGCGGCCCCCTGTCAGGCATCCTCCTGTAAGGGCTACCATGGGCGCTGGCCTTGGGTGGGCCGCGTGATGTGGGTGGCGTCCTGTTTTGGGTGGGGGATGATTGGTGGGATGGAGATGGGTGAAGAGAGGGGTTGCGGGGCAGGCGGGATGGTTGGTGGGGTGGAGGTGGGTTGGAGATGGGGTTGGGGGTTGGGGGGGGGGAGGGGGGAATACCGGAGAATACCGGGTCAGGCCTATTAATGATATGCCACGGCGTTTACTCTATGTGTGGAGTAGAATGCATTGACACCGCTGTCAAGGCATCGGACCACAGCGTTCGGTCAGGCGCCCAGCACTGGTCACTATTTTTGACTAACACGCGATTCTCTGCCCAATCGCGTTTCGCAATTCCAACGTTGCTGGATGGTGAATCCCGCCCCTGACGTCAGGAAATAAAGAAATGAAAGTTAGCAGGCATGTTTTTCTTACTTGCTAACACTGCCATGTGTTAATGACAGTCTGTAGAAATTCAATGCCTCGGGGTAACGGAAAAGCTGTTCAGGTCATACAGAATAAAACGCTTTTGTCACAAATGAGTTAAATTACATTAGTTCATGTGTACTTGTTGGGAGCAATATTTTTAGAAAATGGTGTTTCATTAGTGGAACTAATTGATTCAAAGGAAGACTTTGAACAACACACCATCTTCTTATTATGAGGTCTCTAATTTATTAAGAATTTCAGATGAAAGTTCAGAGACCTGAAATGCTGACTCTGTTTCTTTCTCCACAGATGCTGTCTATCGTGCCGAGTGTTTTCCAGCATTCCCTGTTTGTATTTCAGATTTCCAGCAACCATAGTATTTTGAATAGTTGCTGGTGGACTCCAGCCTTGAAATTTCACGCAAATCTGGAGTGGAATAGGATCTTCTCATTTTCTCTTTGTAAATTGTATCCATTCCATTGCCTCTTGCTGTCCGACCACAAGACTGGCCAACATTTTGATATCTGACAGAAACTGAAAATTGGTTTAAAAATTTCCCCGACATGAACAGGAAATGTTTCAGACACAAGGGGCGGGATTCTCCGATCCGCCAGTCGCGTTTTCCGTCGCGGAATGTCCCCACCAGCAGTGGGATTCTCCATTCCTGCAACTGGCCAATGGGGCTTCCCATTGTGGCCACCTCAAACCATTGGCAAACACATGGGCATGGGTGCACTGCCAGTGGATCAGAGGAACCCGCTGACGGAGAATTTGTCTCAGGATAATTCTGCTACACATGGTGCATTGAAAGTGTATTTAAATAATTCAATTACTATTCAGACAAACACTTGAATATTGAACCTCTCAAAGGCGACACAGCTGATGTCAAACTGCTAAATGGCAACCAGCTCCGATAAAGAAAACTCTGTCTGTTACTTACTGGCTTCCTTTTTGACTTTATCCATTTCTGACATCAATGCAACCTCGCGATCCATGATGCTGCAATGTAAAAAGGACGACATTAGAACTGTCTGCAAACTGCATTTACTGTTTCAATGGTACTCTGCACAATCATAACTATCTGTCTGTTTTTTCAATTGGATGTTCAGAGATCGCCAAACAGATTTTGAAAACAGAAGACCATTTCTTGCACTTACTACAAGAAGACAATATTTACTATTTTTGGTAAATGAATCTTAAGTAGTTTCAAAGCAAGTGTCAGCACTAGAGCCAGGGTTCCACTTGTTGTCCATCTCTAAACCGTTTCCCGCCAGACTTTGTACTTCACAAATGTGGCAGCCTTTCATATAAATTACTAACACCCACTTATGTCGTAATGAATGAAAGGTGCTGGAAAAAATGGCAAAAGCAGTATTCATTTCTTCAGTCGATCGTGAAATAAATATACTACTGCTTTGAAGGATTCTAAACTGTTCATCAGATTAGCATATGAATACAACTTTGCTATTTGAATGTAAAATTATATGCGATAAGGTTGAGTTCTTATGAAAGAACTTATAAAATACAGATCTGAAATATTGAGCTGGATTTTCATTGCTGAGGTTGCTCGTGGGTGTAGGGAAATCTCCCGGCTCAGTGCTCTCAACTCGAGAGAAAGTGCCCACAAAGGTGTGATTTTCATTTTGGGGGTGCAGGGATCACTGAAGTCAGTCCTGCCAACCCCAGATATCGTTTGAAGGGAGCAACAGGAGCTGCTGAGTGTTAAGGCTGGCTGGTTAAAAGGCCAACCTGCAAGTCGAAGTTATAATGAAAACATTAGGCCAACTAGCCCTCACCCCTCGTACCATCTCACCACACCCCACACACTCTCCATGGCTCATTCATGCCAACACATGCCACCTTATGTTCCTCCACCCAACTCCCTTGGACCTCATGCCTCCCATTCAAACCTATGTCCCTCCACCCAACCCTATTGGTCCCTCATGCCATAAGCTAAGAATGCATAATGAGGCTTCGCTGAGAGCTCAAACATCCCTTAGTCTGTTGGAACAGCTGGATCTAAGGGAAAATATTGCTTGATTGGCAGCCCCTTCTCTTAGATCAATTTTGTCAATTGTACAATGTTTATTTGTAGAATATAAAGAGATGTCAGGTGTCCATAGTTTCTGCTATTGACACATTAAAGGTCCGGGCGATTGACATTTTTTACGGCTGTAGTAAAAGCAGCTCTTTAAAGAAAACTATGAATGAAATACCAAGATGGTGCCGGAGCGAGGCAACTTCTTGCAAGCTGTGCCCAGCATACCCTCTAATTCTATCTTTTACTCTCGTTCTATGCTTCTAAAACTTCATTCTAACTCTTTTAAACTCTCTAACAATGTTCTAATTCAATTACTTACCTCGTATTAAGTTGATCTTTTCTCTACACCTTGCTATAACTGTAACATTATATTCTGCAGTCTCTCCTTCCTTCCCTATGTACGGTATGCATTGTTTGTCCAGCATGCAAGAAACAATACTTTTCACTGTATACAAATACATGTGACAATAATAAATCAAATCAAATCAAAATTGTTTTTCAAGCTTTTCCACAATGCCATTGTTACTGCAGGATTCATTGGTTCTGTGAAGAATGTATGCAAGGTGAATAGGCAAGGAAGTGCCTGAGGGGCCACTGGGGGTGAGTGGAGGAGCATAGGTTGACATGGTGGCCAAAGGTTCCCTTATCCATAATATGGCTTATGACACTTCAGAGAGGCCATGAGTCCTTGAAAAACTGGCACAACTGCACACAACCTGCGGGGGCCTAGGAGACGCCTGTTCCCACCCCCAACCTCTAAAGGTCCGAGGAATCTCTCCGACTCTGTAAAAATCCAGCCCATTAACTCTTTTTCTCTTCACAGATTTGGCCTGACCTGGTGAGAATTTCCAGCATTTCTGTTTTAATATTATACATAACCTTCTCAAGGGCAATGAGAGATAGGCAATAAACACTGGTTTCGCCAGCAATATCCACATCCCATTAACAAATAAAAAAACATGTGGTCGAGTTTACTTTAGCTGGGCCAAATGGAATGAGAGAGTACGCAGATTATACATCTGGATGTGTCAATTATATCTACCTGAAGTGTTTTCCGTAGCTCGTGCTAAAAGAAAATAGTTAGCTTTGCTCTTTATTTTCATTTAATTTCTAAACTAAATAACAAATGATTCAATAAAGTTGCAGCTGTAACAAAAAAGGGTCTCTGCAAGGGCTCGGCTTTCATGCCACCAAAACCACATTTTTTCATTCATTACAGCTTAGGAAGGATTACATTTTTTTATTATCAAGGGAACTCTTTTGCCAACAGCACTCTGCTGTCTCCTGATCAGAACTGAAGTGAAAGAGATAGCATACCAAATGGAGACTGTCAGTGAAGAGGCCATTCTTCAATCATGAAATACAGATCATCTGAAAGTTTATGGTATTAAAATTTGAGTACAATTTGTTGTTAAGAGATACGAATGCTGATTATCCAGCACCCAACTTTATTGGAGGCTTTATCCTTGCCTGCAACCTCCTCAGAGTGGCAAACACCTACAGTTTGCCACTCTTAACGGACTTATCCACACTGGAATTCCAAAGTCCCTGTCTCGCCCAACTTTCCTTACTCAGGCTGGATGAGACAGGAGCTGCTGGCTGCACTGGCCTGGAGTAACTGGGGAACAGAGAAATAAGAAACACCCCATTTTTACAGCACTAGCTGACTAGCTGTTGGGAGGGAGTGTTGGGTTGGGTCTCCCTCTAACTATATCAGAGTAACAATCAGGATAAAACTGGCAGTACCATCTGAAGTTAACAATTTAAATCGCTTCCGTCAGATGGTTCTCAGCCGAGCGCAATTGTCCTGAGGAAGGTAACCCTTCTGGCCAATTGCCAGGTAAACCGTTATGTGGGAACTTCTGAGAGGGATTCCCCAGTGCATCATTGGGGTACCCCCTAAAGTGACGCTGGGGAACCCAGAGGTTTTAAGGTACAGGAAGTCCTCCAGCCTACTGCATCTGAGCCAGCTCTCTGG
This sequence comes from Scyliorhinus torazame, assembly GCF_047496885.1. Lineage (NCBI taxonomy): Eukaryota > Metazoa > Chordata > Chondrichthyes > Carcharhiniformes > Scyliorhinidae > Scyliorhinus > Scyliorhinus torazame. The sequence continues at coordinate 164,622,150 of NC_092708.1, read as the reverse complement.
ATAGGTTATCCAGGTGGACCCATTTCATCATGTTTTTCCCACACTTCTCATTTTTGTCTTTTTTCAAAATGTTTCTCTATTTCCCTTCAAAGCAATTCTGAATTCAATTGCGGCCAGTGTTTATGACAAAGCATTTCAGATCCCAACAGCTTTTCATGCAGAAACCCCAAAATTCTCTTAACCTCTCCCTTTGTCTTGTTGATGATCTTAAAGTTCTGCTGAACTTTCAAACCTTTTAAGTTCATCAATGTTGCAAGGAATTACTGTGTGTTGCAATAACAGTGAAGATACTTCCTAAACTGCCTATCTGCTCTCATCTCGAGAAAGAATTAAAGACACAGCCATTGGAAAGACAATTGACCATAAAAGACCTTGAACTATTGGATGGTTATTTCCCAGACGCTGATAATCTGCTGGCGATAGGAAATCCTTTTGCCTATCAGGAAATCCATTTGCCAATTTGCAATCTGACATTTCAGCAAATGTTTTTGCACCATGTAAAGAGGTGCAACTTCAGTTAGAGGCATCCCCTTGTTTGGCGATTATTCGCTAACGAGTATGATTGCCCACCTAAGAAACAGCGGGCGCGATCTGAATAGGGACAGAGTCCTGTAGTGCACAAGATTAACCGGGTGTTTCCCGGTGCTCGGTGAATCAAGAAACACCTCGCTATCTAATGCCCATCTGGGTAGATTGGGAGCCACAGCAGGGAACTCCCCAGTGAGGCCGCACTTAGCCTCGTTTTCTACACTGAGGAATTCTGCTCGCCAGGCCTCGTGAGTGCAGAAATGGCGTCCCTATGACTCAAGCCCTGACCCCCCCCCCCCCCCCAAGTCCCAACTCACTATCAAGGCTATGCACCCCCCCCCTCGCACCTCCCCCACACCTGCGCAGTGCACCCCCCCGGCCCGCTCACAACTGTGCATAAAATGCCAGTATTTTTGACAGGGCAATGCCAGGTTAGCCCTCAGGTGGCACTGCACAGAGGGCAACAACCTAGGGCCTCTAATCCCCTGGGAGACACCCACGAGTGCCGTTCCATCTGATCCCTGTTTGTGGAGACCAGCACTTAACGGCTCTCGCCCGAAGTCTTAAGGCGAGGGAGTTAGATCCCACGCCTTGGGTAGACCTCGAGAAGGCATATTAGAGTGAGACTAGCTGTCTCACACTAATATGCAGACTTGCCAGAAAGTGGTCCCACCCACAATGGAAAGGATTCACATCGCGACGTCGCGAGATCACGTTAGATCTTGCGAGCCGAAAGTGAGATCTTCCAGCATCCACCGGTCGTGTTGCACCACACTGTTTTTTGGACGCAATACGATCAGTAGATCCCGCAACCCCCTGGTCATAGGTCTGTGGGTTCTTGCATGGCTGATGAACCCGATCCTAGAGCCGCATCTTCAACTGCACACTTGGCATCTTCTGTGAGGTGGGATTGGTCCGTGGACTCTAGATCTCTGGTATTCCTTCTCAGGCTCCTTGTCCGAGCCTCCTCTTGCCGTCAGGTTTCCTCGAAGAATTGTGTTTCTTCAATCAGGAGGTTCCTCCAAGTAAGTCTCTTCTGAGAAAGGGTCTCTCAGACATTAACGTCTATGTTTCATTTCATGAGGTAAGCCTCAGGGTGCCTTTGAAGCACTTCTTTTGTCTTTCTCCGGTTTGGGTGCTTACCTTGAGCCAGATCAAGACGATTTTCTTCACCAGTAGGGATTATGGCATTCTTCTCACATGGTCGGCCCAGCGAAGTTGGGTTTGGATGATCATGGCCTTCATGCTGCTTGATTCCTTCAAGGACACTGATGGTAGTCTGCCTGCCATTCCAGATGATGCAAGGAATCTATCTCAGGCAGCATTGATGTTATCTCTCAAAGGCGTTGAGGTGATGTCTTTGCGCGGTTCAGGTTTCGGAGCAATACAGAAGAGTTGGGAGGTCAACTGCCTTGTACACGAGGGTCTTGGTGTCAAAAACATCCTTAGGAATCCAAAAGGGGCACTCGCAGATTGGATACGATGTTGGATCTCTGCAGCGATATCAGCCTTAGATGAGAGGTGGCTTCCCAGAAGGGGAAATGTTCCACATTCGGTAGGGTTTCTCTATGAATCTTGATGGATGTGGAGATGCCGGTGTTGGACTGGGGTGAGCACAGTAAGAAGTCTTACCACACCAGGTTAAAGTCCAACAGCTTTGTTCGCAGCGTCTGCATGGTCTCGCCAATGCACCACGCTTCGGGACATCCTTTCCTGCAGCGTATGAGGTAGACAACGTTGCGACTCGGCCAACGTTGTCTACCTCATACGCTGCAGGAAAGGATGTCCCGAAGCGTGGTACATTGGCGAGACCATGCAGACGCTGCGACAACGAATGAACGGACATCGCGCAACAATCACCAGGCAGGAATGTTCCCTTCCAGTCGGGGAACACTTCAGCAGTCAAGGGCATTCAGCCTCTGATCTCCGGGTAAGCGTTCTCCAAGGCGGCCTTCAGGACCCGCGACAACGCAGAATCGCCGAGCAGAAACTTATAGCCAAGTTCCGCACACATGAGTGCGGCCTCAACCGGGACCTGGGATTCATGTCGCATTACATTCATCCCCCACCATCTGGCCTGCGAAATCCTACCAACTGTCCTGGCTTGATGCAATTCACACCTCTTTAACCTGGGGTCACCCCATCTCTGGATCTGTAAAGATTTAATCACCTGCTAATGCTCGCATTCCAAGCATTGTTTGGCATCTTTGAATTTGTCTATATATGTGTTTCTGGAACATACCCCTTCATCCACCTGAGGAAGGAACAGTGCTCCGAAAGCTAGTGACATCGAAACAAAGCTGTTGGGCTTTAACCTGGTGTTGTAAGACTTCTTACTGTAATCTTGATGGAGGGAGAGACTGGTTCTTGCCCTGGGGCCGGTTGTTAAATGACTTGAGTCTTCTTGAAGTTGAGGCTGAGACCAATTCTTCAGTATGCTTCCACAAAGGTGTCAAGCATGACTTAGAGATTCTCTTCTGAGAGCGCGGAGATGGCGATGTTGTCTGCATACTATAGTTCCACAAGTGATTTTGGTGTTGTTTTCTTCTTGATTTTCAATCGGTTGAGGTTGAAATGTTTTCTGTCCATCCTGTAGATGATGTCCATTCCACTGGATCAAGATTAACTGCAGTGAAGAGAAAGTAAAAAGCCCTTTCTTCCAGACCTCTAGAGATCTCAGGGGAGAGCTCTCAGAAGTGTGCCTTCCCGAGTCTTCCAAACAGAGATTAGGTTTTCACAGACCTGACTGGAGACTGCTTGCAGCCTTTTGAACAGAGCTTAAACTTCACAGGCCCGGCTGGATAGAGAAAGTGTTTTAAACATGCTTCTGACTGCTCTTGATGTCTAAACCGAACTGAAATAAAATGGAGACTGCTCTCTTCTAAAGCGGTCTACTAATCACAATCAAAAACAAGATATGTCCCAGAATTTCAGAAAAATTAACTGGCTGCTCGTCAAGTCCATTAAAATGACATCACAGAACTATTCCACATAGCACATTGCACGGAGGGAATCATCAATGTCACTCTGTGAGCCTTAACTTCCAAATATTTTTCTTTGGATCTGGAAATATATCTGCGAAGAAGCTTTAATGTGGGGCTTAGGTGAAGATATGTTGATGAGAGAATGTGACTTTATTTATGGTTTCTGTGTAGCTGGAAGGTAATGTGCTTTTGTTCGTGATGGAATGCAAACTTCTGAAGTTTATGACCCATAAAGCGGAGGCTGTTGCAAAGCAGCGGTGACACAAGATGAATTGCATCCTATAGCCAAGAGGAGTGAATTTGGGCCACACCAAAAAAGTAAGGAGGAATGGGAGACTGGGGATAAAAGTTGGGAAATCGTCATTTCCGTTACCATAATCATACCATGGCTTCTGGAGTGTGACTCTTCTGGACACAGTTCAACGCCACTTCAAAGACAAAGAAGACAGACTTTGCCTGTGCTGAGAACACCAACAGTTCCTGGGATCATAGAATCATAGAATTTACAGTGCCGAAGGAGGCAATTCGGCTCCTCGAGACTGCACCGGCCCTTGGAAAGAGCACCCCACCAAAGCCCACACCTCCACCCTATCCCCGTAACCCCAGCTAACCTTTCTGGATGCTAAGGGCAATTGATCATGGCCAATTCACCTAACCTGCACATCTTTGGATCTTGAAAGATGATAAATTTCTATATTGTCTTTGCTGCTTCTTGTTAAGTATATGTTAAATCTTGATTAATGAATTCTAAATGCTAGTTATTCATACCTTGCAGGTCAAGCACAACAGAGGGCTCTTGTGTTAAAAATTGGGGCGGGATTCTCCCGCAACTGGCCGGATGGCCCGACGCCGGCACCAAGAGCGGCGGGAACCACTCCAGTGTCGGGCCGACCGGAAGGTGCAGAATCCTCCGTACTTCCGGGGGCTAGGCCGGCGGCGGAGGGTTGGAGCCATGCCAACCGGCGCTGAAGGGCTGGCGCCAGTCGCTGCATGCGCAGAACCGCCATCGTGGTTCCGCGCATGCGCTGGGGGGTTCCTGTCTGTGCCGGCCGTGGCGGAGCCCTACAGAGGCCGGCGCAGAAGGAAAGAGTGCCCCCACGGCACAGGCCCGCCTGCAGATTGGTGGGCCCGGTCACGGGCCAGGCCACCGTGGGGGCCCAGCCGGCCTACAAGCCAGGTCCCGCCGTGATGGACCATGTCCATTTCACGCCGGCAGGACTGGCCAGGAAATTAAGGCTGCTCAGCCCATCGGGGCCCGGAGAATTGCCGGGGGGGCCGCTGCCAATGGCCCCCGACCGGCACGGCGTAAACCCTGACCCCGCCCGAAAACCAGCGCCGGAGAGTACGGCAGCTGGCGTCGGAGCAGCGGCGCGGGATTCGCGCTGCCCCCCTCCCCCCCGGGGATTCTCCGACCCGGCGGGGGGTTGGAGAATCCCGCCCCAGATCTTAGAGTTTGTTTTAATTAGAAAGGTGTTATACCTCAAAACCTGAAACCTTGCTGTTAGAATTTTGCACTGGAGGGAATACAATATGATTGCACACAGAAATAAAAGTTGGATGGAAGCCCTGAAGTATAAATGATTGAAAATTGCCCAGATTGTTTTTCATACACCAGAAAAAATGAATGAAAATATGATTGTTCACTATAATATTGAACTCCATAGTTGAATCACCAAAAACAGAGGAGGTTTTCCTGGATTTGCACCCAGTTTGCCCAGATGTAGTGAACAGTGATAAATTGGGCATGTTAGAGGACATGTAAAAAATATGGATTGTGTTATCAGAGAGGCACAGACTACAAAACTGGAGGAAAGGAGGTATAAAGAGTGCTGGAGAAGTAAGATTAATTTTACATTGCCCTTGCAAAGAGCTGACATCGACAATGAATCACCTCATTTTGGACTGCTAACGTTTATGGCTCAATGATTCTGAATGTTAAAAGCCAATTTCCCTTGTATGTACCAACCTCAGTCTGTTCAATGAACACATTAAAACAACAAATGACTCAGATTGATATTGGGCTTTTCAAGCAGTAAACTGTCTCAAGGAGTTTCGCAGGATGATCAGATGAAAATTGACACCAAGCCCGAGAAGGATACATTTGGACAGGTTTGTGGCAAAAGTAGACTCTAAGAAGGCTCTTAAAGGACGAGACATAAGAGAGAGAAAAGGGAAGTAATTCCAGAGCATTGGAGCTGGACTTTCTGATTTGTTTCCTTCTGGGCTATAAATACTTATAGTTCTATGATTCTAAAGATTAAAAATTAACTTTGAGAAAAATAAATTTAAAATGTTACACTGAACAGCAGGCTGTAACGGCAGTGCATCAGTATTGGGCTGTGCTACTGCTGAAAATCATTCAAAATATATTCTAATAGTTGAAAGCGTGGAGAGAAACATTTGACAGAAATAAGTATAACTCACTGAGAGCCTGAGTAATTAGAACCTCCTTTACCTGCCATAATAAGGAAACTCCCCTGATGGTCATGATAATTGTTGAATATTCAAGATAGCTCACATTTTGGGCTTTGACCTCTGGTGCAGCACTAACGAGGCACAGTGTGGATACAACCACAATAGATGAATTTAATCTAACATGTGCTGCGGAGCTTATTAATATCAAACAGGAGATCAGTGATGTTGTACATCTTGAAAAGATCTGTGACATTGATGTTCTGGCGATTAAATGGGAAGGTAGGTAATTGGCAAGGTGGGTAATGGAGGTGTCAGTGTATATGCAAATTAAACAGATTAAAACTCAGGGAATTCATGAATTTAGGATTTTCCCTAAAGGCGTCTAAACCCCGCTGTCGGGGTGAAATATAGGACCAAAACCTGCAACATGCAGGGAAGCAGTCACTCATTGTGATTTTATCCAGGGTAGCCAATTAATGATTAGAGGGTGTGCTCACCATTTAATTAAGGACAATGGCTGTGATGCAGCTAAGAAGGGAGAGATCATTTCAAAATGGAAATGTCTTCTCTCTGGGTTTTTAAAGTTTAAATAAAAAAATGGATTTTGCAGGCAGGCCACCACTGGGGGATCGGGGTAGGATGGAGCTGTGAAACTGACATGCCGATCGGTGGTGCTATTTTTAGCTCCAATTCACCTCTGATCCCAGCCTCAGTAGTCTAAAATTCAAGTTCTTAATGTTGGACTGATAGTTCCAAATTCTCCTAAAATGGACCTAAGTTATCCGACAATAACAGGATGTATAACAGTTGGCTCCAAATAATGATTTATTAAAATCACAGTTTAATATTTTGTCCAGCAATAGAGATTTAATTTCAAATCCAGATGACCTCACATGTTTTTTCCAAAAATCTGGTCGAATTTACTTCAGGCCCCAACCAAACTTTTAATATTTTTAACTCTTTGACAGACCTTTTCACATGAAAGAACCATTTACTCTGAATTGGCCTGACAAGCAATGATCATTCCTCCAGTTCAACAAATACTCGAGATTTGGTAATTCTGGAGTCCAGTGGTGGGCGGGAAGCTCAGCATGATTCATACCAGGCGGTGGGTGGGTGAACTTGTGCAATCTTCTACTTTTCAGTTTATCAATTATGAATCTGCGAGGAGCTTGATGAATCTCATGGTGGGGCAGGCAGGAAGACGCTTGCCCCACCGTTACCTCATGGGGTCAAAGGTCCTGGCACCAGATTTAAAGGGCACCCAAACAGACGTTCACTCATTGCAGCCAGAAGCTCTGCGCTACTCCTCTTGAGTCCTTGCAGTCGCAGCTCCCACTGGAGATGCTCACAGATATAAGCAACATATGAGGACACCTCCAGCACTGTCTTTTGCTCATCTCTAGATAAGAGCACCACTATCCCATGGTCAATCCACTTTACATGCATTTCCTTCCCTTAGACCTGCCACTCATTACCATACTCATGCCCATCCTGAACGTTACAGTGGTCCATGATCACCAGCCTCTTGAGCCTATAGAGCCCCGCTGCCTCTTACTGCCAAGGCCTTGCTCCTCCTTGTCTAGTGCCAACCGGTGACAGACCCTCCGTCTCTTCATCTGGATGAGAGCCATTAACAAGACAGGGTTGCCTGAAGCCTGCATCATCGACCCCTCAATGTGTGAATGAATTGAAGTAATACATTAAGTGAGCATGTCTTTTACAGGTTTCCTGCCATTTTAAAGTTGGCAGGCAAGTGTTAAATCCTTCACCTGCCCTCTGGCTAGACACTAACATCCCCACTCCTTAAAGTAAAGGACATCTTTCAGGACCATAGATGGGTGTTCCTCCCATTCACACATGAAGGTATATGGAGACATTGCTCTTTGACCAGGGTGATGAGAGCCATATGAAAGAAGCCTCATGCAGAGTCTTTTCTGTTTCTCTCCACTACCCTCGAAACTCTACAGAGATAATAGCCCTAGCTGCATAGAAAGACGAACTGCATGATCCCTTTCCAGCCATGACCATTCATCTGGGAAGGGATCAATGGGTTTCAGGTGCTCTCTGAGGTTTCAGCCATGGGTCCCGACCACAGCCAAATGGCCAATATTTACATGTCAGCAATATTTCAAAAAGTATGTTTGTTAGAATTTCTTCATAATAATCAACATCAAACCAGAAGAAAAGAATGCAAACAGTCCCAGCTAATAAAGTTTAAAAAAAACACATAATACATAATTACCTGAAATACTAAAACTAACCTAAACCCCCGAACAATTGATGGTGACTAAATCCTAAAAAAAGGAAATAAATGGTCGCTATCTTAGGTAGAACCTCTGCACTGATCCCCTGATGGTGAATTTGACCTTCTCCAAGTGTAGGAATGACATTAAGTCACCCACCAAGCATAGGCACTGGGTGGAGTGGGAGACCTCCAACAAGCAATATTCACCTCTGAGCGATCAGCGAAGCAAAGACGACAACATCTGCCTCTACCCCAGACTGAATCAAATGCGGAATCTGACCCCTCAAATATGGCCATCAGCGGACAGGGTCTAAATCCACATGGAGTATCTACGACATGGTGTTAAAGAAGGAAGCACAGAAGCCTACAAGTTTGGGACAGGACCAGAACAAATGTGCGTGGCTAGCTAGGCCAAAAGAAAATGATCACACCCATCTTCAAAATTTTGGGAAGACCCACTCATCCCTACCCTAGTCAAATGCGTCTTGTGTAACACCTTAAACTGAATTAAGCTCAACCGAGCATATGAGGACGTGGAGTTGACCCTGTGAAGGGCCTCACTCCAAACCTCACTAGTAGGTCTAGGGCCCAATTCACCTTCCCATTTTGTCCTCACCCTGGTTAACGGAACACAATCTGATGAGAGAATATGGCCATATGAGTCTAAAATACACCCCTCACCAGGCCGAGCCAGGGACAGAACCCTCTTCATCAAGAAAGAAGGTAGCGGATGTCCGGTGGCGGGGATGTGCAGAGCGGACACATGAAAGGTGGCTCTCTTCCTGAAAACTTGGAACGAGGCACTTTAATCCCAAAATAGCCTGCTGAAATCAGGAGAAAACATCTCTCAACCTCCTCCAACATCATCAGGACAAGACATGCCAAGCGGCAGCAACTCCAGAGGCTGAAAAGGCAGCAAAAGCCTGGAAAGAAGAAAGGAGGAAATGGCAAGCAGGACGGCGAGACCCCAGCCACACCTGAATCGGATGGACTGTCAGGCTTCACACAGAGCTCCCCACCCCCGACGACTCGCCTTGAGGTGAGTTCTGCTGCGCCTCATTGTCTGACAAAGTCTGACTCCTGTCTTTAAGATTCCTTCTCGCCGGTCCAAAACGTTTATGGGGGTGGGCTGTGGGAGATGGTGAATGGTTAGTGCTTACTCACTGGGGATGCTGTCATACAAGGCGGGCACACATTGCTTCTCGGTGAGGATTCAAGTGTGAGGGATGTTCAAGTGTCCTGCACTCACCCCCAGCCCAGCCGGCCACCACACAACACCCAGCCCCAACCAATCCTTCACACTGTGACAGAGGTTAGAGGCAGATCGTGCAAAAGTATTTCATGGTGAGTATTTACAATATGTGTGCCCTCCCCCTTGCTATTTACTCCATGCTACACTCTTGCCAACTTAAGTGTCATCTATCTTTCTACTCTTATGTGGCCTACCGCTTCTTCTCAGTGTTATCCAAGGCAGCCCATCAGGAGTGGAGGCGGCCTGCTGCTTGTCTCACCCATTGCCCTGTGATGCACTTGGCTGTCGTCCTCTGGAGGGCCTGGGCCTTGATGGGCGAGTTCTACCTTCTGCCCATTGTCCAGCGGGTCACCAGTATCAGGTCCAGGGGGAGGGGGGGGAGTTGAGGGGGATTCAAAAGGGATTCAGTTTTCCAGCGTCTCCCCTGTGAGGCGTGCTGGGATGGGCCCCATCGCTTCCTCCTCCCTTAGGGTGGTCGGTGGACCCTGGGCTACTCCATGGGATCGGGAGGAGGCCGGAGTGAGCTCAGGAGGCCCCACCGTCTACTGGCACTGCCAGTCCTGGAGGTCCATCCTTGTCTGAACCATGGTGTTGATACCATCGGTCATGGCACACTGAGACTGAGTTGTGTCCCTCAGCGAGTGAGACATATCCCTCAGAACCTCGGTGATCGGGTGTGGACTTGAATACCTGGGATACCTCCTCCTGTCTTTTGGCGCTCCTGGTGATTATTCCCTGCTTTATCCTTGGGGACAAAGAAAGGACATGGTGAGATACTGGAACCTGAGTTTTATTTGGGGGTTTGTAGCTGGTGGGATGTGTGTGCAAGGCTCCTGGTCAAAGAGGGCAATACGTGTATTGGGGCTCATGGAGGGTGGGTTGTCAGGTAGATACAGGCAGGTTGGGTGTTGTCGGCCTCTAGGGGATTCAGGGCAGGTGTGAGGAGTGAGGGATGGGAGTGATGCCAGGGGCACAAAGTTGGTTATTGAGCCGATGGTACGCTCCCGATGGCGGGTTCCAGATTTCCCTCAAAAATGGCAAGAATACCATTCACCCTCATTTGCATTTATTTCAATTTTATTGGAGAGATTGAAGTCGAATGCTGCGACCTCCCAAGAATTATCCGACTCCCCAGTGAGAGGTCACGTGGGCATTGTTTAGTGCTCCTTTTATGAAACACAATGGGCGTGAATCTCTGCAAAGATTTCGAAGTGTGGCGGTGAACGGGAACGGCTGCGTGTTTCCCGGTGCTCGGCCCAGCGAGGCCGGCAATGCTATTCAATGTTAATTGGTCCAGTTAACGAGGCCTCATGGGCTTCTCGCCGCAAATGAAGACTCGCCGACAATGCGCTTGTCAGCCCCCTGCTAACAAGGTCGAGCAGCACGAAAGTACCACTTGCTCAGCCAACCCCAGCCAGCTCACAACAATGGTACCCAGGAGACCGGCCCCAAGATTCGGGGATGCTGACCTGGGAAGCTGGTAGAGGCGGTGGAGGGTAAGCGAGATGTCCCGTTCCCAGAGGGTCTAGGAGGGTCAGCCTTAGGGCTGCCAAGTGCTGCCTGGGGTGAGATGTTGCCGGCTGTGAGCGCTAGGATTGCGACCAGGAGGACTGGCCTTAGTGCAAGAAGAAGGTTAATGGCCTACACCAGGCAGCATGAGTCAGTAGACACCAACTACCATCCCACCCCCCCCCCCACCCCCCGAGACCTTTCCACCTCATGGGAGCATCCACCTCCCAACTCTCCATGCGACCCCCAACCCTTTCTCCATCCGCCTCTCCCTTAAACACCCGAAACCCTTCCTGCACACCCACCCCTCTCCTGTCAACCTCCTCAGCCCTTCATTCACAGCCCCCTCCCGCCAGTGTGAATCACGCATGTGGCTAATGATGCCCCCTCTTTACCTCCTCAGGAAAAGCTCTCCCACAATCATCGGGTGAGGGCCCAGACTGGCGGTGGGGTGCCGGACATCCTGGGCGAAATTCTCCTACCTGCCCCGCCACATTTCTGCGCCGACCGGCCGGCGGGAGTCTCTGTAACACTGGCCAGTCAATGGGGTTTCCCATTGTGGGGCAGCCCCACGCCGTCGGGAAACCCCCGGGCGCCGGCAGAACGGAGACTCCCGCCGGCGGAGAATGACGCCCCAGAATTCTCACCAACTTCGAGGAGCATGCCCTGTATGTGACTGGGGTGGACGAGGACAGAGCAGTCACCAATGCGGAGGCTGGCGGATGCTGCAGAGGTGAGGATCCACCGGACCCACCTGGAGGACCTGTCAAATGTGAGATGTTATTGCCTTACTGATTTACCCATCACTCCCACTGAACACATGTCCATTCTCCCTCAGGCCTCTCCATCCCGGGCGGACCCATCTCCAGCCTCCCATATGACCACCTCAGAGGAGAGCTCCGAGGATGCCACTGTAATAGTCGCGGCACAGCTGTCATCTCCACCCTCCACCATCGCAGGCACACGCACCTCGGTGGGGAATGTTGGTGGACAGGCTTCTGGGACACAATCTGGTGAGCACCACATTTCTGCTGATGTACATCAGGTGGAGGCAGGAACCCTGGGCGAGACAGCAGTCGGAGGTCTGCTGGATCCCAGGGCCCAGCTGGAGACGTTTGGATGCGGACGGGACATTCGAGGGAGATGTTCGCATCACTCCAACAGATACATAGCCGTTTGGAGGAGTCGCAGAGGCTACGGGTGCTGGAGCTGTCACCGACAATGCGTGGCACCGAGGCCACAACTGCTCGGGTGGTGACCCCAGTGGAGAGCGTGGTGCACGACATTAGCACCGCTAGGAGGGTGGGGAATTGTTAAACACAATAAACACTTATGTGCACAACTAGTATGATTCCTCTGTCACTTTCTTCCGCAATGCGGCCCGACCTCCGAACTCTTGGCCCATCTCTCCAGGCATCTCCCCCTTCCCGTGGCACTCACCCACCCTCCAGCTTTGAACATGTCCCCGAGGCTGTGTCCCATCCCCTGGGTGTTCGGATGTTGGCTGTTGCGTATGTGGTGTTGCCTCCTGTGGTGTTCAAGCACAGTGCCCAGGCATCAAGGTGTTCTTGGGATGCGAGGCAATGACTCCCACATGCTACATGGCCCGCCCACTGACGGAAATCCACTTGGGTTGTGTGAAGTGTTCACTTAACCACGATTAACAATTGCATATTAGAAATAGCCTTCTGCTGCAAGGCCAGAGGCCTCGGCAGTCTGTGAGGGATATGGCTGGTCGGTGGGGTGGACGGACAGGGGCAGGAATTGCCCCCAGAAAGGGTACACACGGTTCAGGGGTCGACATGGTGTGCCGCGTGCAGGTGCTTCTTAGTTGCATCCCCAGCACCTCCATCCCACCCTCCCATGCGGTCCACCCCCAGCCAAGGGTCCCCCATCCCCCACCTGGCACTGGGCTGGCAAGCACCGTGCCCCGAGCTCTTTGCCTGTGAGCAAAGATGGCTACTCACCGCCTCGGCTCCCCCCAGAAGCCTTTCCGGTGGTGATAATTGGTTTTCACCATGCAACGGCGAGATCTCGAGTTCGCCTATGGGAGTGTGACGGTTGCATTCCAAACTGTTTGACACCTGGCACGGTTCACGTTTTTGGCATCTCCCGCTATTCACCGGCCTCGCTTTGCTTGAACGAGAGCGCAATGAGGCCGGAGAAATGCGCCGATAGCTTCTCAAGTGAAGTGGAGGTGAGTAGCCATTTCCATTTTCCGGAATGCAGCTCAAGGTCCCTGGAGCTGCTGCCCCAGTGTTTGGGAGGGGGGGGGGGGTTACGTGGTAGTGGCGGGCTCGGTCAGGAGGCTGAAGCATTCTGGGTGTGTGGTCATAAAACATACATAAAAAGCAATAGGGTAGCCAGGGAAAAGGTGGGCCCACTGAAAGACAGGCAAGGGAATCTATGTATGGAGCCAGAGGAAATGGGCGAGGTACTAAATGAATACTTTGCATCAGTATTCACCAAAGAGAAGGAATTAGTGGATGTTGAGTCTGGAGAAGGGTGTGTGGATAGCCTGGGTCACATTGAGATCCAAAAAGACGAGGTGTTGGGTGTCTTGAAAAAAATTAAGGTAGGTAAGTCTCCAGGGCCTGATGGGATCTACCCCAGAATACTGAAGGAGGCTGGAGAGGAAATTGCTGAGGCCTTGGCAGAAATCTTTGGATCCTCACTGTCTTCAGGTGATGTCTCGGAGGACTGGAGAATAGCCAATGTTGTTCCTTTGTTCAAGAAAGGTAGCAAGGACGTCAGTGGTAGGGAAATTACTGGAGACAATTCTTCGAGACAGGATTTACACCCATTTGGAAGCAAATGGGCTGTGGTAGTATGCATTAGGGGTCATGTGGGACTGTGAAGCCGTGATGCTATTGGCTGACAGATCCCGGGTCCTGGTTGGCTGTTGATACCTAGCTCCGCCCTGAAGGCGGAGTATAAGAACCTGGGCTTCTCCCCGCAGCTCCAGTCTGTTGCTGAACTGCGGGGAACAAGTCACGCTTAATAAAGCCTCATCGACTTCATCTCTAGTCGTCTCTCTCGTAAGTCATTGTGCGCTACAATTTATTAAGCGTGCTTAAAGGACTATGGAGCTCAGGATCGCCCCGGAATGCCTGCGGATCAACCCCCACGCAGTGAACGCGGCAGCAGTTTTTAAACACTGGCGGGCTTGTTTCGAAGGCTACCTCCGAACGGCCCCCGGCTGGATCACAGAAGACCAGAAACTACAGGTCCTGCACTCAAGGGTAAGCCCGGAAATTTACCCTCTCATAGAAGATGCAGAGGATTTCCCGACGGCGCTCGCAGCACTAAAGAGCGTCTACGTTCGCCCAGTGAACCAGGTCTACGCACGCTACCAACTTGCAACGAGGCGGCAAAGTCCCGGAGAATCGCTAGAGGAGTTCTATGCCGCGCTGCTAATTTTGGGGCGGGGCTGCGGCTGCCCGCCGGTAAACGCGACTGAACACACGGACATGTTAATTCGCGATGCGTTTGTGGCAGGTATGAACTCTCCCCAAATCCGCCAAAGACTTTTAGAAAAAGAGTCGCTAGGACTCTTAGAGGCACGGGCCATCGCAGCTTCCCGAAATGTGGCCTTGCAAAACGCCCGCGCCTACGGCCCCGACCGCGCGGCAGCCCCTTGTGCTCCGTAGACCCCCGCCGCGACAAACCCCCCCCCTCCCTCACAGGCTTGCGCGGTTAAGACGTCAGATCATCCCGGGGGGGCCCGCTGCTATTTCTGCGGGCAGGCGAAACACCCCCGGCAGCGCTGCCCGGCCCGCGCAGCGACTTGCAAGAGCTGCGGGAAAAAGGGCCATTTCGCGGCTGTGTGCCGGTCCCAGGGGGTCGCCGCTGTCCCCGGAGAAGAAAGAGTCCAGCGCATCCCAAACGCTCCCCAACCCCCCCCCCCCCCAGCGCCCCATGTGCGACCCGCGGGCGCCGCCATTTTGGGTCCCAGCCACCACGAGGGGAGGATGGGATCCGCCATCTTGTGACCCCCCAGCCATGTGCGATGCATGGGGGTGGCCATTTTGTCCACCCCCGACCACGTGCGATCCGTGGGGGCGGCCATTTTGTCCACCCCCGGCCGCGTGCGATTCATGGATGCCGCCATCTTGGATGACAACAAAGGACCCCAGCATCGACGGCTCCACGGGGTCCGAAGAAGACGCTGAGACACTATGACCACATCTGGCCTCGGTGACGCTGGATCAAGCACGGCCCCGGACGCTCCAGACGACGACAACAACGGTGCTGAATAACGGACACGAGACACCATGCCTGATCGACTCCGGGAGCACCGAAAGCTTCATCCACCCCGACACGGTAAGACGCTGTTTTTTGACCATCCGTCCCAGTACGCAAAAGGTTTCCCGAGCTGCAGGATCCCACACAGTAGAGATCAAAGGGTTCTGCATAGTGACCCTAATGGTGCAAGGAAGGGAGTTTGAAAACTACAGGCTCTACGTCCTTCCCCAACTCTGCGCGCCCACATTACTGGGATTAGATTTCCAGTGCAACCTGCAGAGCCTAACGTTTCAATTCGGCGGCCCAATACCCCCACTCACTATCTGCGGCCTCGCAACCCTCAAAGTTGAACCGCCATCCTTGTTTGCAAACCTCACCCCGGATTGCAAACCCGTCGCCAATAGGAGCAGACGGTACAGCGCCCAGGACCGGACATTTATCCGGTCCGAAGTCCAGCGGTTGCTGAAGGAAGGCATAATCCAGGCCAGCAATAGTCCCTGGAGAGCACAGGTGGTAGTAGTAAAGACCGGGGAGAAGCAAAGGATGGTCATAGACTATAGCCAGACCATCAACAGGTACACACAACTAGACGCGTACCCTCTCCCCCGCATATCCGACATGGTAAATCGGATTGCCCAATATAAGGTCTTCTCCACCGTGGACCTCAAGTCCGCCTATCACCAGCTCCCCATCCGCCCAAGTGACCGCAAGTACACAGCCTTCGAGGCAGATGGGCGACTATACCACTTCCTGAGGGTCCCATTTGGCGTCACAAACGGCGTCTCGGTTTTCCAACGGGAGATGGACCGAATGGTTGATCAACACGGGTTACAGGCCACGTTCCCGTATCTCGACAACGTAACCATCTGCGGCCACGATCAGCAGGACCACGACGCCAACCTCCAAAAATTCCTCCAGACCGCAAACGCCTTGAACCTCACATACAACGAGGACAAGTGCGTGTTTAGCACAAACTGTCTGGCCAGCCTGGGATACGTAGTGCGCAATGGGATAATAGGCCCCGACCCCGAACGCATGCGCCCCCCTTATGGAATTTCCCCTTCCCCACTGCTCCAAAGCCCTGAAACGATGCCTGGGTTTTTTTTCATATTACGCCCAGTGGGTCCCCCAGTATGCAGACAAGGCCCGCCCACTAATACAGACTACTACCTTCCCCCTGTCGAAAGAGGCTCGCCAGGCCTTCAGCCGCATCAAAGCGGATATCGCAAAGGCCACGATGCGCGCCATCGACGAGTCCCTCCCCTTCCAGGTCGAGAGCGACGCCTCTGACGTAGCTCTAGCGGCTACCCTTAACCAAGCGGGCAGACCCGTGGCCTTCTTCTCCCGAACCCTCCACGCCTCAGAAATCCGCCACTCCTCAGTGGAAAAGGAAGCCCAAGCCATAGTGGAAGCTGTGCGACATTGGAGGCATTACCTGGCCGGCAGGAGATTCACTCTCCTCACTGACCAACGGTCGGTAGCTTTCAGTTCGATAATGCACAGCGGGGCAAAATTAAAAATGACAAGATCTTAAGGTGGAGGATCGAGCTCTCCACCTTCAACTACGAGATCTTGTACCGTCCCGGAAAGCTGAACGAGCCGTCCGATGCCCTATCCCACGGCACATGTGCCAACGCACAAATAGACCGTCTCCAAACCCTCCACGAGGACCTCTGCCACCCGGGGGTCACTCGGTTCTAGCATTTTATAAAGTCCCGCAACCTCCCCTACTCCGTGGAGGAGGTCCGTACTGTCACCAGGAACTGCCACATCTGCGCTGAGTGCAAACCGCATTTTTTCAGGCCAGATAGAACGCACCTGATCAAGGCTTCCCGCCCCTTTGAACGCCTCAGTCTGGATTTCAAAGGGCCCCTCCCCTCCACCGATCGAAACACATACTTCCTGAACGTGGTGGACGAGTACTCCCGTTTCCCTTTCGCCATCCCCTGCCCCGACATGACAGCGGCCACAGTTATTAAAGCCCTTAGCACTATATTCACACTGTTCGGTTGCCCCCCATATATCCATAGCGACAGGGGGTCCTCCTTCATGAGTGACGAGCTGTGCCAGTTCCTGCTCAGCAAGGGCATAGCCTCGAGCAGGACGACCAGCTACAACCCCCGGGGGAACGGGCAAGTAGAGAGGGAGAACGGCACGGTCTGGAAGACCGTCCTACTGGCCCTACGGTCCAGGGATCTCCCTGTTTCACGGTGGCAGGAGGTCCTCCCGGACGCTCTCCACTCCATCCGGTCGCTGCTGTGTACCACCACTAACCAAACGCCTCATGAGCGCCTCCTTGTCTTCCCCAGGAAGTCCTCCTCCGGAACGTCGCTGCCGACCTGGCTGGCGGCCCCAGGACCCAACTTGCTCCGGAAACATGTGCGGGCGCACAAATCGGACCCGTTGGTCGAGAGGGTTCATCTCCTCCACGCGAAACCGCAGTACGCCTACGTGGCGTACCCCGACGGCCGACAGGACACGGTCTCCCTGCGAGACCTGGCGCCCGCCCGACACACACACCCCCCCGACACCGATCACCCCCTCCCTGCCACCGGCGCACCCCGCGACCGCCCCCTTCCCGGGAGGATCGGTCCTCCTCCCATGTCCGACCAGGAGTGAAACAGAAGCAGACACCGAAAAGCTCCCGGAGACGACAACGCGGGAACAAGCACCTGCACCACCACCGGGGCTGAGGCGATCGACAAGGAAGACCAGACCGCCCACTTGACTCGTGGCATCGGTGTAACACAAGAATGTTGTGGACTTTAACAAGAATGTTCTTTTCCTCTTACGAATATTGTAAATAGTTCACAAACCCTGTACATAGCCCAATGTAGGGCAAAGTGTAGAGCATTGAAAGGACAGGCCAAAAATTTTCTCCTCCCAGGACCAGCCTTGTAAACCCCTACCACCATGCGAAGCACAACCCTGCTGGGTTCATTTTTAACAAGGGGTGAATGTGGTAGTATGCATTAGGGGTCATGTGGGACTGTGAAGCCGTGATGCTATTGGCTGACAGATCCCGGGTCCTGGCTGGCTGTTGATCCCTAGCTCCGCCCTGAAGGCGTAGTATAAGAACCTGGGCTTCTCCCCGCAGTTCCAGTCTGTTGCTGAACTGCGGGGAACAAGTCACGCTTAATAAAGCCTCATCAACTTCATCTCTATTCGTCTCTCTCGTAAGTCATTGTGCGCTACATGGGCGTATTAGCGAGAGGCAGCACGGTTTTGTGAAGGGGAGGTCGTGTCTCACTAACTTGCAAAGTTTTTCGAGGTCAGAAAGATGATTGATGCAGGTAGGGCAGTGGATGTTGTCTATATGGACTTCAGTAAGGCCTTTGACAAGGTCCCACATGGCAGACTGGTACAAAAGGTGAAGTCACGCGGGATCAGGGATGAGCTGGCAAGATGGATACAGAACTGGCTAGGTCATAGAAGGAAGAGAGTAGCAATGGAAGGGTACTTTTCTGATTGGAGTGCTGTGACAAGTGGTGTTCCGCAAGGATCAGTGCTGGGACCTTTGCTGTTTGTAGTATATATAAATGATTTGGAGGAAAATGTAACTGATCTGATTAGTAAGTTTGCAGACGACACAAAGGTTGGTGGAAGTGCGGATAGCGATGAGGACTGTCAGAGGATACAGCAGGATTTAGATTGTTTGGAGACTTGGGAGGAAAGATGACAGATGGAGCTTAATCCGGACAAATGTGAGTTAATGCATTTTGGAAGGTCGAATGCAGATAGGGAATATACAGTGAATGGTAGAACCCTCAAGAGTATTGACAGTCAGAGAGATCTAAGTGTACAGGTCCACAGGTCACTGAAAGGGGCAACACAGGTGGAGAAAGTAGTCAAGAAGGCATACAGCATACTTGCCTTCATTGGCCGGGGCATTGAGTATAAAAATAGGCAGGTCATGTTGCAGCTGTATAGAACCTTACTTAGGCCACACTTGGAGTATAGTGTTCAATTCTGGTCGCCACACTACCAGAAGGATGTGGAAGCTTTAGAGAGGGTGCAGAAGAGATTTACCAGGATTTTGCCTGGTATGGAGGGCATTAGCTATGAGGAGCGGTTGAATAAACTCGGTTTGTTCTCACTGGAACGAAGGAGGTTGGGTGGCGACCTGATAGAGGTCTACAAAATTATGAGGGGCATAGACAGAGTGGATAGTCAGAGGCTTTTTCCCGGGTAGTGGGGTCAATTATTAGGGGGCATAGGTTAAAGGTGCGAGGGGCAAGGTTTAGAGGAGATGTGCGAGGTAAGTTTTTTACACAGAGGGTAGTGGGTGCCTGGAACTCGCTACCGGAGGAGGTGGTGGAAGCAGGGATGATAGTGACATTTAAGGGGCATCTTGACAAATATATGAATAGGTTGGGAATAGAGGGATACAGACCCTGGAAGTGTAGAAGATTGTAGTTTAGTCGGGCAGCATTGTCAGCACGGGCTTGGAGGGCCGAAGAGCCTGTTCCTGTGCTGTACTTTTCTTTGTTCTTTGTTGTTCTTTGGGTCACCCCTGGGCCGAGGAGTGAAGGGCTTTGTGCCTGTGAGGCCATCAAGCCTAAATATTGTGGGGACCAATAACAGGGGTAGCCACAGCTGCAGCCTGTCTTTCCTACCAGACACATCCAGGGCAGGGCCCTGCTGTGGCTTCTATCTTGAAAGACAATTTTGTCCCCTTTGATTGTGAGCAGCCTCTAGCTTCACAGCTAAAGGGTAGTTCAAATGAGGAATTAGCTTTGTTAGTTGTGATAGTACTTCACACACCTCGGCCGCGATTCTCCGACCCTCGCCGGGCCGGAGAATCCTCGGGGGGAGGCGTGAATCCCGCCCCGCAGCCCCAATGCCGGCTGCTGTATTCTCCGGCGCCTATTTGTGGGCGACGGCTGGATTCCCGCCATGCGAGTCGGGGGCCTTTGACAGTGCCCCCACCCCCCAGCGATTCTCCTGGCCCCGACAGGCCGAGCGGCCGTCCATTTTTGGCCAGTCCCGCTAGCGTAAATTACTCACCTCATGCACGGCGGGACCTGGCAGGTGTGTATGCGTGGGCGTTCCTTGGGGGGGGGGGGGGGGGGGGGGGAGCGGGGGGATCCAACCCCGGGGGGGTCCCTCACGGTGACCTGGCCGGCGATCGGGGCCCACCGATCTGCGGGCAGGCTTGTTCCGTGGGGGCACTTCTTTCTTCCGCGCCGGGCCCCTGTAGGGCTCTGCCAAATTGCCCGGGGGCCGGAGCGGAGAAGAGAACACCCCACGCATGTGCGAAAATATGTCGGCCAGTCTGCGCACGCGCAGAATCACGCCGGCCTTTCCGCGCATGCGTAAACCCGCGCCGGCCCTTCGGCACCAACCCCTCCGGCGTCCACCTAGCCCTCAGAAATGCGGAGAATTCCGCACTTTTGGGGGCTGTTGTCGCCGGAGTGATTGGTGCCGGTTTCCCCGCCAACGTGGGGACTTAGTTCCCAGAAGGGATAATCCCACCCCTCAACTCTCAAGTGCCTCCTTGAGGGCACACGTGCCATGTCTCAGAGGATGACTAGTGCATAGCATGTCCAGCGACGCTTGATGCCTGAACAATGCGTCAGCACCATCGAGGCAGCTGCCAACAATCAAACACTAAAGAGCTGGGCTTCAACATGTGATCTTCTCGCAACCAAAGATTAAGTATGTGGACGAGTGGAGGGCAGCTGAGCACAGTTTCCCTAATGTTCCCAATTGAGGTCTGCGGTCTAGGGGTTCCTGGTGTGACCAGGGGTGAGTGTGCAGAGCAAGATTTGCCAGCAACAGGCTTCCTGGATGGCACTCTGAGAGAAGGCAGGACATGAAAGTGTGGGCTATTTGATGGCCCCGGGATTGAAGCCCTAACTGATTGTCGGTCTCTCTCCTTCTCCAATTCTTTCCAGATCAAAAAATCTTTGCTCCACTCCCCTCTCCCCCTCGTCACCACTCCCTCCAAACCCCCTTCCCCGCATTCCGCACCCTCCCCCCTCAGACTGCCCCCTCCCGATGACACTGTTTCACCCTCGCAGGGTGATGGGGCTGCGTTGGTACTGTCAGCGGGTCACTATACAAGGCAGAAGGGTGATGATAACTCGCTGTGAGGAAAGCTCTGGTGCTTCCCAGTTTCTGAAGAAGTGTGACTCCTGCCTTTTTGCTGACACCGCGCTTATACCCATCCTCTGAATGGGGACGTATCAAGGACTTTTTATCTAGTTCCACTGTGACCGGTTGTTGGGGGGAGCGGAGGGCAACAGAGGGTGGGTAGGCCTGCAGTCCGTGAAGATTAACCTGACAGAGGCTTCACATAAATTAGGTGTTAATGTTTTAATAGTGAACATTTTACATTGCCATTCCCCCGAGCTACAGACAGTGAACCCCCCAATGCCCATTCAGTGCTCCTCAGTCTTCTTAATCTTTTGTGGTCTAGGAGGGCAGCACGGTAGCATTGCGGATAGCACAATTGCTTCACAGCTCCAGGGTCCCAGGTTCGATTCCGGCTTGGGTCACTGTCTGTGCGGAGTCTGCACATCCTCCCCGTGTGTGCGTGGGTTTCCTCCGGGTGCTCCGGTTTCCTCCCACAGTCCAAAGATGTGCAGGTTAGATGGATTGGGCATGATAAATTGCCCTTGGTGTCCAAAATTGCCCTTAGTGTTGGGTGGGGTTACTGGGTTATGGGGATAGGGTGGAGGTGTTGACCTTGGGTAGTGTGCTCTTTCCAAGAGCCGGTGCAGACTCGACGGGCCGAATGGCCTCCTTCTGCACTGTAAATTCTATGATAATCTATGATAATTACGTCTAGATGTGTCCCCAGAATGCACATCAGTGGTGGAGGCAGCCTGCTGCCTTCTGTGCCCCGAGACTTTGATGCCCTTGGCTGACGTCCTCTGGAGGGCCAGGAGCCGGAGGGTCCCAACGGACCTTCCAGTGTCGTATGCATCACCGTGCCACCCTGATCTGCTTGCTGCCCTTGAGATGCGGCGGTGTCAAGAGGGGGGGTGGGGTTCAAAAGAACTGGATGTGGGATATGCCTGCAGATAATATTACATGTACTACTCAGCAGTGCGACCTCCCACCAGCAGGTGGTGTCAGATATCAGTCAGGTGACATCCGGCTACGAAGAGAAGATTGTAAGGTGTACCCGAGGACAGACGCACATAAGGGTAGTTCCAGGAGAATCTAATGTGATGTAATGCTCTCTCCTCAGACAACCTCGCGATTTCCAGGGCTCATTCCTCATCGGGGGTGACGACTTGGATCTCCGGCATCCAGCAGCCCCCCGCCCCCCCGCCCCCCTCCCACGTCTTGGCCCTTTGCTGCTTATTATGGGCTATCTTCTCCGCGGGGACAAAGAGAGGACATTGTGAGCCCTGCTTGATGGGTCGGGGGGTCTATAACAGGTGGAATGTATGGGCACCGCACCTAGACATGAAGGGGTTGTGGATTGGATTGGATTGGATTTGTTTATTGTCACGTGTACCGAGGTACAGTGAAAAGAATTTTTCTGCGAGCAGCTCAACAGATCATTAAGTACATGAAATGAAAAGGAAATAAAAGAAAATAATAGGACAACACAAGGTGCACAATGTAACTACATAAACATCGGCATCGGATGAAGCATACAGGGGTGCAGTGTTAATGAGGTCAGTCCATAAGAGGGTCGTTTAGGAGTCTGGTAACAGCGGGGAAGAAGCTGTTTTTGAATCTGTTCGTGCGTGTTCTCAGACTTTTGTATCTCCTGCCCGATGGAAGAAGTTGGAAGAGTGAGTAAGCCAGGTGGGAGGGATCTTTGATTATGCTGCTCACTTTCCTCAGGCAGCGGGAGGTGTAAATGGAGTCAATGGAAGGGAGGCAGGTTTGTGTGATGGACTGGGCTGTGTTCACGACTCTCTGAAGTTTCTTGCGGTCCTGGGCCGAGCAGTTGCCATATCAGGCTGCGATGCAGCCCGCTAGGATGCTTTCTATGGTGCATGTGTAAAAGTTGGTAAGAGTCAATGTGGACATGCTGAATTTCCTTTGTTTCCTGAGGAAGTATAGGCGCTGTTGTGCTTTCTTGGTGGTAGCATCGACGTGGGTGGACCAGGACAGATTTTTGGAGACGTGCACCCCTAGGAATTTGAAACTGCTAACCATCTCCACCTCGGCCTCATTGATGCTGACAGGGGTGTGTACAGTACTTTGCTTCCTGAAGTCAATTACCAGCTCTTTAGTTTTGCTGGCATCAAGGGAGAGATTGTTGTCGCTGCACCACTCCACTAGGTTCTCCATCTTCCTCCTGTATTCTAACTCGTCGTTATTCGAGATCCGGCTCAGTATGGTCGTATCGTCAGCAAACTTGTAGATGGAGTTGGAACCAAATTTTGTCAAGCAGTCGCATGTGTATATGGAGTAGAGTAGGGGGCTAAGTACGCAGTCTTGCGGGGTCCCGGTATTGAGGGCTATTGTGGAGGAGGTGTTGTTGTTTATTCTTATTGATTGTGGTCTGTGGATCAGAAAGTCGAGGATCCAGTTGCAGAGTGAGGAGCCAAGTCCTAGGTTTTGGAGCTTTGATATGAGCTTGTCTGGGATTATGGTGTTGAAGGCGGAGCTGTAGTCAATAACTAGGAATGTGACCTAGGAGTCCTTGTCGTCGAGATGCTCCAGGGATGAGTATAGGGCCAGGGAGATGGCGTCTGCTGTGGACCGGTTGCGGCGGTATGCGAATTGCAGTGGATCAAGGTGGTCTGGGAGTGTGGAGGTGATGCGCTTCATGACCAACTGCTCGGCTTTGCTTTGTAGCCCGTTATGTTGTTTAGTCCTTGCCACAACCGCCATATTCTCTCTTGGCATCTCAGATGGCTTTGCGGAGGCCGTACCTGGATTGTGCTGGTGGGCAGCAGGGGGTTCTGAGGAACAAGCAGCAAGATTGGACTTGGGGAAGGTGCGAGATGTCAGCCAATGATTTGTGGAAAGGGAGGGTTGGGAATTTAAGGGATGGCGGGTGGAACTGATGCCAGAAGAGAGGTTGTAACTTACCTTGCAGCTCGGTGGAGGTCCCTGGTCTTCTTCCGACACTTGACAGTGATCCTCCTGGTCATGCTGCCCACACTGATAGCAGCTGCCACTACCTCCCAGGTGACATTGCTCACCCTGCTGCTGGCTCTCCGACCCCCTCGGGGGAATAAGGTGGCCCACCTCTCATCCACAGTGTCAAGTAACCTGGCCAGGCCGGAATCGCCAATGCGAGGAGCAGGTCTGTGCACTGCCTTGCTTTTGTGTTGACTGGGAGTGAGTGGTGAGAGAGCGATTAAAAGCAGCTTCCTCTTGTTAGTGGTGAGAAGCTGAGACGCAAGTCAGGAGCAAGAGAGTCAGTAATGTTGAGAATCTCGTGGGGGCTCATTTATGGCGCTAGGTGCTGTTGAATATGGGCCGTGATCTCGCCAACACAGCCATCGAGGAACACCCCGCCAAACTCATGCAAAATGACACTTTGAAATTGTGCCCAATGTAAAAGATTATGGGGTTAGTGGGTGTAAAAGGCATTGAATTGTCCGATCAGCCATGATCGTATTGAATTGTGGAGCAGGCTCGATGGGCTGAATGGCCTACCCCTGTTTCTATGTTTCAATGTAACAAACTATCTTTGAAGTGCAGTTACTGTTACTACCTGTGAAGTACTTTGGTGTATCCTCAGGACATTAAAGGTAATCAGCGGGATCCTGCACCGGCGGGATTCTCCTTTGCGCCAGCAACGCAACCATGCCCATGGTCTCTCGGCAGCATGGGGTGACCCCATTGGGAAATCCCATTGGCAGGTGGTGGGAACGTAAAAGCAAGCTGCCGGCAAGGGCGCACCACCGAGGCACACGCGGCTGGCGGACCGGAGAGTCCCTCCCAATACATTTGAAAATTGCACTATGACTACGAAGAAAAATGTTTACACACACCAGGCAAAACACTCTCTAATTAGTAAACTGTGAATATACTTAAAACACATATTGCAGTGTCCATACTCTCAAAATATTCAAAAAGATAAAGGGCAGGATTCTCCTGACATCAGCAGCCGCTGACGCTCCCGCACATGCGCGGATTTCCGCCGACCGGCAGAGTCCCTTCGGCCCCGTCTGGCCTGGCGCCAAAGGCCTTCCATGCCATCCGGCGGGACGGCAACCACTCCGGCGCGGGCCTAGCCCCTAAAGGTGAGGGCTTAGCCCCTAAAGGTGTGGAGAAATCCGCACCTTTGGGGCGGCCCGACACCGGAGTGGTTCACACCACTCCATCCCGCCGGGACCCCCCCGCCCCGCCGGGTAGGGGAGAATCCCGCCCATGTTTCTCGTCAGCGGGAGGCAACGGGCTGCTCGTTGGTGGTGGGGTCTCTGCTCCGGCCGCTGTCAATGGGATTTCCCATTGAAATCACCCCGTGCCTCCGGAAAACCTGGGGGATGGGTGTGCACTGCCGGCGGCGTCGGCGAATCCCACCACCACCAAATGGATGGAGAATTCGGGCCAAAGTCTGCAAAATTCCCAGGAGGTTCAACAGACTCTATGCCATCCCTAACATCTTTCAAAATCCAACCTGACAATCTGTTGGAGTTAAACTGTGGGGCAACAAGAAGAATGGGAATGCTTCACTAAGGGACACTCCATTGCAGAACCAAACTGGTGAGTGAAAGTCAATACTATCACTGCACATCAGAACCTAGCTCACAATGATACAAAAGGTCAACTGTACTTTTAATGTTCTAAGTTGTTGTGCCCATATCATTGTTTAAACTCAAACAGAATTACTTTCTTGAGCATACCCAAATAATTTTTTTATTCTTACAGTAGCTGTTTTGCTTAAAAAATAGATTGATTTAATTTAATCACTCCTTAACAATGTCAGAAGTGCAATTTTGGGATGTCACAGTAACCATTCTCTCCCAACGCACAGCAATATAAATCACTGCAATGCCCATAGTTTTTCAAACAAAGTTACCATCAGCATTGTTTCTGAGATACTCAAATGAATGGCTGAGCTGTACAAGCTGGCAAAGGCTGCTGAGTTAGCTGGGATTAGCCTCTGTGCCACTAAACTTTTACGTTTATTTTATTAATTCCCCAGGAGGTGAATGTTGCTGACAAAGCCAGAGTTTTATTGCTCATACTTAATTACCCTTGGGAAGATGGCAGTGAGCCAAATTGTTTTGAACCACTGCAGTCCATGAAGTGAAGGTACTCCTTCACTGGTAGGATGAGGCATCAATGATACATTTCTGAAGCAGGATAGTGTGAGGCTTGGAGAAGAACTTGCAGATGGTGGTGCTTGCTTGCGCCTACTGCCATGTTCTTTTAAAGTTCATGGGTTAGGGTTACCCTAACCCTAACCCTAATTTGGAGCATGCTGTCAAATACATTTTAGTGATTTGCTGCAGTGTATTTTATAGCTGGTACACACTGCAACCATGCTGCACCAGTGGTGGAGATGTTGGATGGCATGCTGTTCAAGTGGGCTGCTTTATCCTGGATGGTGTGAAGCCTCGTGAGAGTTGTTGGAGCTGCACTCATCCAGGCAAGTGGAGAGTATTCCACTACACTCCAACTTGTGCCTTGTAGATGGTGGAAAGTCTTTAGGGAATCAAGAGATAGGTCATTCACTGCACAGTCCTCAGCTCAGACCTGTTCTCATAGCCCCAATAACTTTGTGACTGGTCCAGTTACATTTCTGGTCAATGGTAACACCCGTGGATGTTGATGGTAGAGGATTTAGTGATGGTAATACTATTGAATGTCAAGGGGAGATGATTAGATTCTCACTTGCTGGAAATGTTCACTGCCTGGCACTTGAGTGCCACAAATGTTACTTGTCACGGTATGGTAGCACAGTGATTAGCACTGTTGCTTCACAGCGCCAAGGACCTGTGTTCAATTCCCGGCTTGGGTCACTGTCTGTTCGGAATCTGCACGTTCTCCCTGTGGCTATGTGGGTTTCCTCCGGGCGCTCCAGTTTCCTCCCACAAGTCCCAAAGATGTGCTTGTTAGGTGAATTGGACATTCTGAATTCTCTCTCAGTTTGCCCGAACAGATGCATCTGAACATGAGTTGTTTTATTATCTGAGGAATTGTGAATGGAATCGAGCTCTGATCAGTGTACATCCCCACGCTTGCCCTAATGATGGAAGGATGTCATTAATTAAGCAACTGAAGATGGTAGGGTCTGGGACCCTACTTTGAGGAATCCCTGCAGTGATGACCTGAGCTTGAAATAATAGTCCTCCAACAAATCCCTTTACACTAGATACAACTCCAGCCAGTGGAGAGCCCTACCTGATGTCCATTGATTTCTGCATTGTTAGGGCTGTTTATTGACAGGCTGTTTATTGACAGGCTCGGCCAAATATTGCCTTGGGAGAGGAATTTTCCCACAGATCACTTCTCATATTTTGAAGAACATAGCATTTGGTCACTTTTATTTTCAAACCAATTTCAGTGTAGATCACTCCTCCCCTAAAATGTTGCTTTCAGTCCAGTTTTCCATCCACAAAATGACTTCTGGTATTCTTATAGGGAATATGATTCATATTCAATCCCACAAACTGGGCAATTTTTGTTCTTGGAGTAAACTTATATCAGTCACTTGTAACAAATCTGTCTCCAGTACATGCACCAGGTGACTCACAGATAATAAAATCAGCCAATAAATACAGCATCCGAAAATATTCAGGGGTCTGGTTTTTGAAATATCTGCAATAAAGGTCAGAATCAATAGGAGACTGTATATTACATAAAACTTTGCACATTTTTGCTCTGGCTGGTTTTCAACCCTGCCACTTTTATTAGAATCACAGAATGTGTGCCAAATCGACTAGCAATTCAGTTCCTTGATGTCAGCTGTCTTCAGTGACCAAGAGTGAAAGAAATGCTGATTCTACTGAATGTCGGAAATCGACTGCAAAGCAAACTGAACATTAGGGGACAGATTTCCTCTCTGCTATTTGTTATAAATAATAACTCATTCATTATACTTTACAAATTGGTACAAAATTATTTGGCCAGTGGTAAACTAGGAAGAGGAGCAGGCCATTCAGTCCTCGAACCTGCCCATTCAATTCAATCATGCTTGATGGTAGGTTCCATTTACCCACCTTGGTTCCATATTCCTGGATATCTTTACTCAACAGGGGCGAAATTCTCCGTTATCGGCGCGATTCCGCCGACCGGCACCAAAAACAGCGCAAATCCCACCTGCATCACGCCGCCCCAAACGTCGCAAAGTCTCCGGCCCGGAATGGGCTAGCAGCGACGTGACGCTATCCGTGCTGGCTCACGTGGTTCACGCCGTGCGGCATCATACATGCCGCACGGCGTGACGGCTCATAAGGACGCGCTGCTCCCCCCACCCGACCAGAACACCCGACCGGATGGCCGCCTGCTGCTCAGCCCCGAGGTTGGACGCAGTGGAGCAGAGGAGGGACGCCCTGTATCCCGGACACGGCCGCAGAGTTGCCCCACGCCACAGCCGGCGTCTGTGGAGGGAGGTGGCAGAGGCCGTCAGCGCTGTGGCCCTGACACCACGGACAGGCACCCAGTGGCACAAGAAGGTGAACGACCTAGTCAGTGCAGCCAGGGTGAGCCCCCCCCCCCCCTCCCTTGCCCGATATCCATATCCCCCCTCCCCCATATCCCCCCTCCCCCATATCCCCCCTCCCCCATATCCCCCCTCCCCCATATCCCCCCTCCCCCATATCCCCCCTCCCCCATATCCCCCATATCCCCCTCCCCCATATCCCCCCAAGTAAATCCAGCCCTAACCTTAACCTCTGCAATACACGCGCAACCGATGGCGTGCATTTATATACCTGTCTAACACTGTTGCCTTTTACCCCTGCTACCACCACCCCCCCCCCCCACCCCCCCCCCCCCCCCCACAGGAGAAACGCGCACACAACACCAGGGAGCATGTGAGGATTGGAGGAGGCCCCGCTGATGAGAGGCCACTGACCGAACATGAGGGAAGGGCCCTGGAACTGGCTGGCGGACCTGAGGACCGGGAGGTTGCTGATGCAGAGGTCGGGGGCCCACCAGAAAGTGAGCCACCGACAGCCCGTCCCCATATCCCCCCTCCCCCAAATCCCCCTCCCCATATCACCTGATCACTGCCTGCGTGTCTAACCATGCATGCTTCATTGTGTATCGCAGGAGCAAACGTCGAGGCACCCATCCCCGCAGATGCAGACCGCCCGCATGATGCCCCTCGGAGACCACGGGAGACGGAGAGACCCGGACCCTCTGGCATGCGACGCCCGCAGAATGCCCCTCGGAGACCACGGGAGACGGAGAGACCCGGACCCTCTGGCATGCGACGCCCGCAGGATGCCCCTCGGAGACCACTGGAGATGGAGAGACCTGGAGCAACAGGGAGACGACACCCCCGTCTCGTGCGGGTGCGACGACGCAGGCGTGTGCCACCCAGCGACGAGAGGGGCAGCCACAGGCCCCCGTCACAGCCGAGCCACGAAACCACTACCCAGGACACCACTATCCAGGACACTCCTACCCAGGACACCCCTACCCAGGACACCCCTACCCAGGACACCCCTACCCAGGACACCCCTACCCAGGACACCACTACCCAGGAAACCGAAATACAGAACAGTGACACAGATTGGATGGGCGGAGACGAACCGCCACCCCAAAGTGCCATGGACTCAGAGTCGGACGATGCGCACGACACAACGCCACTGCTGTCACCAACACCCTCCACCATCGCAGAAACACTCACCTCGGTTGGGCACTTTTGTGATGAGGCATCTGGTAAACTCACTGGTGCGCACAACACAGCCGTCCCGGTACAGCAGGTGGAGGTAGGAGCAGCAAAGGGGCCGGGCGGTCGGAGGGCAGCCCAGCCCAAGCGAACATCTGCCGCCCAGATGGATCCCGGGTTCCTGGAGTTACCACACCCACCCATAGGTCCGATGCATCCACCGAACCTGAGACGAGCGAAGAGGGTGACGGCCGGCTTGCGGCGGCTGCAGTCGTGGTGGAGGAGTCCACCCGCGTCGAGGAGCTGGGAGTGGTGCCGGTCATGCGTGCCACCCAGGCCGACACCGCACGGGTGGCGTCCGCGGTGGAGGCAATGGGTGCGACGGTGTCAGACATGGGGAGCGGTTTGCGAGGCCTGGGGCTTTCCGTGCAGGCAGCGTCTGTGGCCCAGGACATGGCTGCCCTCTCACAGGAGGCCATGAGCCAGCGCCAGCGGCAGATGGCAGAGGGGCTCAACTCCGTGGCACAGTCTCTGCAGGCCATGGCCCAGTCTCAGCAGGACATGGCCCAGTCACAGCAGGCCATCGCTGAGGGCATCGGCGCCATTGCCCATGTGCTAGCTGGCGTCGCCCAGACACAGACAGGGATGGCCAACTCCCTGAGCTCCATGGCTGCAAGCCTGCAGATCCTTGTCGATACCAGCACGGGCCTCGAGGACTGGCAGCGCAAGATGTTGGGGGGGGCGTCGGATGGCCAGTCCGTTCGCATCCCCCACCCATGTAGAGGCCTGGGGGCCATCGGGCACCCCGAGGGAGGAGGAGGTGGTGTGGTCCGTCCCGGGTCCCCCTGTAGGGGAGGTCTCGGAACACCGCGACACCTCGGACTCCCCCCCCTTCCGTCCCAGGTGCATCGGGTGGGCAACGGGCAGGACAGGCTGGCAGCTCGCCATCCCAGTCTCCCGGGCCGCAGCCTGGCCCATCTAGGCCAGGACGCCCCAGGAAACAGCCACCAAAGGGATCCCATGTCAGAGGACAGGAATCACAGGAGTCCACCTCCAGTTCTGCTGTACCATCAGGGGAACCACGTAGACGTAGTCATAGGGTCCGTAAGGTCAAACAATTAGACACTGAGTAAGTTGGCACAGGTGCAGGGCACAGATGAGTTTTAGGGGCTAGGGCACGTGCATGAACTCCTTTCGTTATTAAAGTCAATGTTACACCTACAGAAGCTGCCTTTGTGCTCTGTCCAAAGCGTGCGGGGTGTCATGTACGTTGAGCGCAAGTGTGTGTGTGAGGGGTGGTCTTACCTCAGCCCCAGGTGAGTCTGCCCCCTTCCCCCTGGGCCGCCATCAACATCCCCCCGGGCAGAGGACGGGACCGTGCGCTGCAGTGTCACAGCCGCATGCAGAGATGGTCCGGGTGGATGGTGATACTGTGGCCATGGGTCAGACATCGTCCAACGATGTGGAGCCAGGAGCTCACCGCAGGGCGGGTTGTCATCATCCTCCATGGCCTGCAATAGACACGCGTCCACCAGCAACTGTGTGAGCCCGGCTGTTGTGCCGCAGGTGGATCGGCAATGGGGGGGTGGTGTGCATGCAGGTGGGGTGGGTGGTGAGGGTGCTGGGTGGGTGGATGGGTGGGCGGTGTGGGTGGTCGGCTGTTGCCATGGTGTGCGGCCTGTGGCCATACTACCCGATTCCCACGCCCATCTAGTCAGTGAAGCGGTCGGCTATCAGCCTGTCCCGTGCCCGCTGGGCCAGCCGGTAACGGTGGACAGCCACCCGCCTGTGTCTACCCCGTCTGCCCTGACCATTGCCCCCATCCCCCTCATCTGGGAGGACTGCGCCTCTTCCTGCTGCTCCTCCACTCTGCCCTCCTCTGCCTGCGGCACATCGCCCCTCTGCTGGGCTATATTGTGCAGGACGCAGCACACTACAATGATGAGGCCGACCCCATCTGACCGATACTGGAGGGCGCCCCCAGAGAGGTCCAGGCACCTGAAACGCATCTTCAGCACGCCAAAGCACCTCTCTATCACTCCCCTTGTCGCTACATGGGCATCATTGTAGCGGTTCTCCGCCTCATTGCGTGGCCTCCGTATAGGCGTCATCAGCCATGATCGCAATGGGTAGCCCCTGTCGCCCAGCAACCAGTCCCTCAGCCGGGGATGGCGTCCCTCGTACATGCCGGTGATGTATGAGCGCGACAACACGTATGAGTCATGTACACTGTGCCCGGGTTACGGGCGCAGACGTGCAGGATCATCATGCGGTGGTCGCAGACCACCTGTATGTTCATCGAATAGGTCCCCTTCCTATTGGTGAACACGGCCCTGTTATCTGCAGGTGGCCGCACGGCGACATGCATCCCATCAATCGCGCCCTGGACCATGGGGAACCCGGCCACGGCAGAGAAGCCCACGGCCCGGGCATCTTGGCTGGCCCGGTCCACAGGGAAGCGGATGTAGCGGTGCGCCATGGCATATAGGGCACCTGTCACTGCCAGGATGCACCGATGCACCGATGTCTGCGATATGCCGGACAGATCCCCACTCGGTGCCTGGAATGACCCCGTTGCATAAAAGTTCAGGGCCACCGTAACCTTGACGGACACGGGGAGAGGGTGTCCCCGGCCAGTGCCACGCGGTGACGGGTGTGCCAGCAGGTGGCAGATGTGTGCCACAGTTTCCCGGCTCATCCGGAGGCTCCTCCTGCATTCCCGGTCCGTGAGGTCCTGGTATGACAGCCGGGGCCGGTACACATGAGGCGTCCTCGGGTGCCTCCGTTGCCATGGGGCCGCGACGTCCCCCTCCCCCTCCCCGGTAAGGACCCCGTCACCCCATCCGCCTCCCCGGCACGGACACCGCCCCCCCCCCCACCCCCTCCCCGGCACGGACCCCGTCCCCCTCCCCGGCACGGACCCCATCCCCCTCCCCGGCACTGACCCCGTCCCCCTCCCCGGCACGAACCCCGTCCCCCCATCCCCTTCCCCGGCACGGACCCCGTCCCCCTCCCCGGCACGGAGCCCGTCCCCCCATCCCCCTCCCCGGCACGGCCACCCCGTCCCCCTCCCCGGCACGGACCCCGTCCCCCTCCCAGCACGGACCCCGTCCCCCCATCCCCCTCCCCGGCACGGACCCCGTCCCCCTCCCCGGCATGGACCCCGTCCCCCCACCCCCCTCCCCGGCACGGACCTCCCCCCCTCATCCCCCTCCCCGGCACGGACCTCCCCCCCCCCCCATCCCCCTCCCCGGCACGGACCCCGGCACGGACCCCGTCCCCCTCCCCGGCACGGACCCCGTCCCCCCATCCCCCTCCCCGGCACGGACACCCCCCCATCCCGCTCCCCAGCACGGACCCTGGCACGGACCCCGTCCCCCCGTCCCCCTCCCCAGCACGGACCCCGTCCCCCTCCCCGGCACAGACCCCGTCCCCCCGTCCCCCTCCCTGGCACAGACCCCGTCCCCCCATCCCCCTCCCCGGCACAGAACATGTTGAAATTTCTCAGGAGGCCAGACAATCTCAGTGGGGAGAGAAACAGATTTGGGGTTTCAGGTCACAGATGCTGTTGACCTGCTGAGATATATAAATTGACCTGGACAATACTAAGACCTCAAATCGATATCACAAAAGCAAATTAGCTGGTAATTATCATGTTTTACTTGTGGGAGATTGTTGTGTACTGAGCTTCCGACATGGACTATAATTAGACAATTACATTTCAAAGGCACTCCACTGACTTGAACGAGATTGCCGATGTCCTGAGATTGAGAACATGAAAGATATGGGGCGGGATTCTCCATCCAGTAACGCTGGAATCGTGAATCGCGATCAGGCGGACAATCACGCGTTAGCCGAAAATCGAGTTTTGCGCCCGGCTCCGAACCAAAAGCCATACTGCGGCGCCTCGATGGCGGCGTGGATGCGTTCCACACTTCACGCTGGTATGGGCATGCCAATTGTACAGTAATGGCCGTTAGCATATCATTAACGGGCCCGACCCGGTAGTCTCCAGCCTCCCGCGATGCTCCACCTCTGCTAGGTGGTAGTAACGCCAGCGAGGTTCTCTTGTGGTATTTTAAAAATGGGAACCGGTTCCGTGGCTGCTGAGGGAGAGAGAGGAGGTAAGGAAACATTCCAAAGACGCAACGGTGGGCTGATGGGGCATCTTCCAGGGCCGGGGGAGTAGCGAGGGACAATCAGGAGATGGACTGTGGGCCCAGGGTGTCTCCCCCAGAATGCCATCTGCCGTACAGGTGCCCCGCACCCCCAGGTTATACGGCAGTAATCCCCCAGACCCCAGCCGATCCATCAACGAGATGTGCGTGGCCCAGCGCAACAGTGGCCCACCAGGTGTTGGTACACCTCAGTGCACCCATCCAGGACGCTGCCCCACTGCAAGGGAAGCAGGTGGGGGGGAGGGGAGTGGTGCAGAACACACTGAACAGCGGTTGCATGCACCATAGCCCTTGCCACCCATCCTGGCACGATGTCCGTTCAGGGTGAATGCCCTACTAGTAGAACTACCAGCTAGCCCACCCTGCAGGAACACCAACCGGCACCAAGCCCCCCCTCCTCACTGCACCCCTGTCCCCATCAATCTTTTCCGCAGGCAGATGGACTAAACCTGTGTGCCGTACAGAGGACCCATGGCACACTATATCTACAATCCCAACAGGTGCCCATCCCCCTTTCCCAGCCTTGTCCGTGGATCCAGCCCGCATGCATGTCACCAAGCATGGCACCGGTCAATGCACGCGGTGTCCCCATACAACAAGATAGCACCGTGCTGGCAGGGTAGCACACAGCCCACACAAGGAGGGCACCAATGGTAGACCCCACAGGAGGGCGTGGGAAAGGGGCCGCAGAGCGTAATGGCGGCAGGGACGAGTGACAATGCATGGACGGAGCCAGGGGCGCTGAGCTGAGGGAAGAGTGTTGAAGGACCAGCCAGGGGTGGAGCTAGGTTCGGGAACGTGGAGGGGTACATGCAGGGGCAGAGGCTGCAGTGCAGGCCAGGGCCACATTGTAGCCCATTGGACCTGGGTTGGTACGGGAGTACTAACCATGGTAACATGTCTGCCCTTTACCCCCTGCAGAAAATGGAGTTTGGTACATAGCCGGGTATGGTTGGCATCTGCCAGGCTGCCGCAGCCCTAGCAGATGCACTGAGGCAGCACAATCAGGAGCTCAGGAAGGACCTTCCACAACAGGAGCCTATCCCAGAGGAGCAGAGGCCAGTCGGTGATGATGGGGAGCCGGCCGCCCAGCAGGCCGAGGAGAAGGTGGACTGAGAAGTCGCATCAGGCCTTATCAATACCGGCAGCGCCTGTCATACGAGGACCTGTCGGACTGGGCGTATCGCCGACGATTTTGGCTGAGCAGAGAGACTGTGTGATATCTGTGCTGGATCATGGTGCATATGGAACCACGGGGGTATGAGGGAGAACATCCGCTCCATGTGGCCGTCAAGGTTATCGTCACTCTGAACCTCTTTGCCATGGGCTCCGTTTCAGGAACTGAGTGTGGATCTTTCTGGGATCTCCCAGACCTCAGTGCACAAGTGCATCCATGCCATGATGGATGCCCTGTATGCCCGGGGAACAAGATATATCACCTTCGAAGTGGACCCAGCCCACCCAGTTACCCTGGCAGAGGGATTCGCCACCATCGCTGGCATCTCCAGTCCCAGGAGATGATCGATGGGACACATGTTCCCCTGTGAGCACCGGCGTATGAGGAGGTGCCCTTCATCAATCGGAAGGGATTCCACTCCCTCAATGTGCAGGTGGTGTGTGAGCACCGGCTGTACATCGTGCACATCTGTGCTCGATATCCAGGCAGCATGCACAACGCTTTCATCTTGGCAAGGTGCTCCCTTGGATGAGGGGTTGGCTATTGTGTGACAGAGGTTATCTGCTACTATCATGGCTGATGACACCTATCTGGAGGCAACAGACACGGAAAACTACTATAACGACGCTTATGCAGGAACCAGGGCATCACGGGTGATGCATCAGCGTGCTGAAGGTGCTCTTCAGGAGCTCAGGCGGGGCCTTCCAATACATGCCTGGGAGGATCTCTCACATAGTCGTGGCCTGCTGCGTCCTGCACAACATCACGCAGCAGGCTGACTACATGCTGGAGGAGGAAGTGAAGGGGGTGTCCAGCGATGAGACCTCTTAAAATTGAATAGCTAGGATGCCACTAGAATAGTTTTACATAGATTAGTTCATTAATGATTGAAATTAATTATAGAAAGTGTACTGGGTAATCATTATTAACCATTAAACCTGTATTTTAAGACAGAGCAGTGATAATCATGTAAACTCTAGCTCCAAGCAGTGGCCACAATGCATGATGGGATTTAGGCTAGCTAACTTGCCCATGTTTTTGAGACACAGGAGATGTGTGGTCAGCAGACTACACAGTGGAGGTAAATAAGTTTTATCAGTGGCCCCCAATATCCTCTGAAACAATCCATGAAGTGAAGAGGAAACCAGTCCTAATATCCTGTCCTTCTGAAACAATCCATGGATAAAGTGTATGCCAGTTCTGCCATCCTGTGCCTAGCTGGACAATGATGTGGAGATGCCGGCGTTGGACTGGGGTGAGCACAGTACGAAGTCTTACAACACCAGGTTAAAGTCCAACAGGTTTGTTTCGATGTCACTAGCTTTCGGAGCGCTGCTCCTTCCTCAGGTGAATGAAGAGGTCTGTTCCAGAAACACATATATAGACAGATTCAAAGATGCCAAACAATGCTTGGAATGCGAGCATTAGCAGGTGATTAAATCTTTACAGATCCAGAGATGGGGTAACCCCAGGTTAAAGAGGTGTGAATTGTATCAAGCCAGGACAGTTGGTAGGATTTCGCAGGCCAGATGGTGGGGGATGAATGTAATGCGACATGAATCCCAGGTCCCGGTTGAGGCCGCACTCATGTGTGCGGAACTTGGCTATAAGTTTCTGCTCGGCGATTCTGCGTTGTCGCGTGTCCTGAAGGCCGCCTTGGAGAACGCTTACCCGGAGATCAGAGGCTGAATGCCCTTGACTGCTGAAGTGTTCCCCGACTGGAAGGGAACATTCCTGCCTGGTGATTGTTGCGCGATGGCCGTTCATTCGTTGTCGCAGCGTCTGCATGGTCTCGCCAATGTACCACACTTCGGGACATCCTTTCCTGCAGCGTATGAGGTAGACAACATTGGCCGAGTCGCACGAGTATGTACCGCGTACCTGGTGGGTTGTGTTCTCACGTGTAATAGTGGTATCCATGTCGGTGATCTGGCACGTCTTGCAGAGATTGCCATGGCAGGGTTGTGTGGTGTCGTGGTCACTGTTCTGGACAATGGGTGGGCAGGATGTTAGGATGGGGAAAACAACTTAAAATGGACATAGAACCTTGGTAAACAACAGGTGGCAGGATGAGGCTAAATCATGGGTTGATCACAATTTTATTGGATAAGTTTGAACATGACAGCTTTAGGGATTGGATGGAGTCCAAATGGGGTGGGCTATTGATTTTTGGAAATTGTATAATTGATGTGTTTTTGTCAGTGTTCAGCAGATCGATTTTGGAATATCCAGGTCCATCTCTCGTGTACACGAAACCAAGCTTGGGATAATAAAGAGCCACCTTATCCAAGATTGTTGTGTGTTTGCTCTGTTTATTAAGCTAAGGCCTAACAATGAGGGACGAACCCCACGTTAAGGCTGGCTCAATACTCAGGCCTTGGAAAACGCTCCCACAAACTGGATGAACTTGCTGACACAATGGGGAGCTGCAGTGCAGACTCGAGAATTACAAGAGTAAGACGGCTCACTATCATTCCAGAAGCTGACAGTTTGATGTTTAAAATAACTTTTTAATTCTCATGAACTTTTAAATCTAGGGCTGCAATATTGCAGCAATAGTGGAAGATGATGGGTGAGATTCTCCGCCCCGCCGCCCCAGATTTCTGGTGCGGCGCGCCTCCGATTCTCCGACTCGCCAGCCGGCCAATGGGGTTTCCCATTGTGAGCAGCCCCACGCCATCGGGAAATCCTCGAGCTGCCGGCGCAACGGAGATTCCCGACAGCGGAGAATCCAGCTGGATATATTTCATGAAGCAAATTCTTGAAAAACGTTCTTTTAAAAATTTTAAACCTTTCCTTTGCCACGTATTACATTCAGAATCACTTACCAGATCTGCAACTCTGCAAAGGTAGACTTGACTTTCTTCACAGAAGCATCCATTTCTTCTTTGATCAGGAGTTGGTACCTGGCCAAAGAAACAGTGCATCGCTGTAGGTCTTTCACTGATTTTTCAATGCTTGTACCTGTTTTGAGGCACACAAAAATCAGTGTCATCAACCGGTAATATCTTACCTATTTTTGTAGAGTAATTATGAATTGTGTCTGTAACCAATGTGGCTGTAGGATTATAGTGATTGTAATTCTTCACACCGTCATTGGCCCACCATTCTGAGCAGACACATACGCAGCCCTTTAACTTGTCAGAGAAAATGCATGGATGCAAGTGAGAGTAATTTTTTTTTTTTAAATAAAGCAATAGAAGATTTCAACAACCGTATTTGTAACCATCACCAAGAAGACTTTGTATCCCAAATCTGGCTTGGATTCAGAAGCGAGAGGATTGTTTCCTAATTGAGATCCATCGACTATCTTTCCCAATTGAACTCATTTGCATCCCAAATTAGCCTGCCCAAAGTTAAATTTAATAATGACCTTTGGATAAAACGAAGCTATACATTACAGGTTCAGTACATCTACAAATATCAATTTTTAAAGAAATTGTTTCGCTGCGGCTTCAGTTACGATACTTCATTGCAAATTGCAGAGATTTCTATCCACAATGCATTGCTAAATTTATTCTGGAGGTTGTAGTGTTCTTTGTGTTACTAATTTTAGGATGGTTGGCAAAGACCACAAATAGCTTCAAATTGAACAAAGCTATAAATTTATTAACACTACTTAATTGGATTTGACACTTGCTCCTATATAATACACAGTTGATAATAAACATAGAATCTACACTCATCTACTACTAATCTCTACACTATTACATTAAGTATGATCTGCTCTCACTCACACTATATTTCTTTCAGTCTGTCCTCCAGTTTTCTCCTCAGCCTCTCACTCACAATGTGGAGATGCCAGCATTGGACTGGGGTGGACACAGTAAGAAGTCTTACAACACCAGGTTAAAGTTCAACAGGTTTGTTTTGAATCACTAGCTTTCGGAGCGCAGCTCCTTCATCAGGTGAGTGAAGAGGTGGGTTTCGCAAATGCATATATAGACAAAGTCTATGATGCAAGACGATACTTTGAATGTGAGTCTTTGCAGGTAATTAAGTCTTTACAGGTCCAGACAGAGCAACTGGAGGGAGGGTATTCACAGGTTAGAGAGGTGTGAATTGTCTCAAACCAGGACAGTTGGTAGGATTGCACAAGCCCAGGCCAGATGGTGGGGGGAGGAATGTAATGAGACATGAATCCAAAGTCCCGGTTGAGTCTCACTCACAAGACTTATTATTGCTGCCTTATGTAGTTGTACATCTAGCTCCCTCTAGTGGTTGATTTAGACGTTACATTAACCCTTACAGTTCTTTACATTTATGATAATGTCACAGAGGTGTCACTTTTGTTTTGGTTACACTGAACCATGTGACTCTTTATGCACCATACTTGTATGGATGGGCACGAGGCACTGACCTGTAACAAACCAGCCCATTGGTTCAACTAATGAATTAGAATGGGAGAATCAAAAGTCATATTTATTTACTCCACTCGATAACAATGCCAAGGAAATTTCTCAACAGATATTGAAAATATAAAAACAAATCTAGCACCCACTGACAAATTTTTATTTGTTTGTATTCATTATTATTTCACTCCCTCCTTTCTGTGTTGTCCAGGGCCTCTGCTCTGCCAACGCCATACAACGACCTACCAGTAGGGTGTGTGTGTGAGAGAAGACTTATGGGCCGGCCTTCAAATCCAGGGTACACTATGTGGTAACTTGGTAACATAAATCAAATACACAACTCCACAGTAAAGTTCCCTTAATGCTCCAAATTTAATGCAGCAGTTAAAATATCTTAAAACAGCAGCATTATTGCCAAGAATTTTCACTTTGCAAGCCAGACATCTCTGCAAGACATTGAGAGGTATTTTTTAAGGGAATGCTATCCATATATAACCTTGCTGGTTTTCACAATTATGATTTGAA
Source organism: Scyliorhinus torazame (assembly GCF_047496885.1). NCBI lineage: Eukaryota > Metazoa > Chordata > Chondrichthyes > Carcharhiniformes > Scyliorhinidae > Scyliorhinus > Scyliorhinus torazame. The sequence continues at coordinate 164,582,024 of NC_092708.1, read as the reverse complement.
GCTGTTCAAAAAGTTGGTTATTGTGCAAATTATTTGAAAGGCACACATATAATCATAGAGCGGAAGGCTGCCCATTGCGTCCAAACTGGTTCTCTGTCGGAGCAAGTCTCTGAGTCCCACTCCCCCACCTTTTCCTCATAATCATGCTTCTTTTCCCTTCACATAATTATCCTGGGGCTGGTTTAACACAGCGGGCTAAACGGCTGGCTTGTAATACAGAATAATGCCGGCAGCGCAGGTTCAATTCCCAGACCGGCCTCCCTAAACAGGTGCTGGAATGTGGCGACTAGGGGCTTTTCACAGTAGCTTCATTGAAGCGATAAGCAATTATTATTATCCAATCCTCCTTTATGGGCTCCTTTGAATCTGCCTCTGCCACATTCTCAAGCAGTGCATTCCAGATCCTAACCACTCACTGCCAAAAAAGGATTTTCCTCATGTCATGGCTTCTTTTGGTGACCACCTTAAATTAGTGTCCCTTGTTTCTCGATTCTTCCATCATTGGGAAGTTTCTCCCCATCTACTTTGCCCAGACTCCTGGTGAGCTTGAACACCTTTCTCAAATCTCCTCTTAAAAAACTCAGCTTCTCCAATCTACCTAAAACTAAACTCACGTTTGTTGAACGGCAGCACGGTAGCATGGTGGTTAGCACAATTGCTTCACAGCTCCAAGATCCCAGGTTCGATTCCAGCTTGGGTCACTGTCTGTGCGGAGTCTACACATCCTCCCCGTGTATGTGTGAGTTTCCTCCAGGTGCTCCGGTTTCCTCCCACAGTCCAAAGATGTGCAGGTTAGGTGGATTGGCCATTCTAAATTGCCCTTAGTGTCCAAAATTGCCCTTAGTGTTGGGTGGGGTTACTGGGTTATGGGGATAGGGTGGAGGTGTGGATCTTGGGTAGGGTGCTCTTTCCAAGAGCTGGTGCAGACTCGATGGGTTGAATGGCCTCCTTCTGCACTGTGAAATCTATGAAAAACCATTCTTATGAATCTTTTCTGCATCCTTTCTAAAACCTTGACATCCTTCCTAAACAGTGGTCCCCAGAACTGAACACATAGGTCTAGAGTTTCTTCTTAAGCAGTGACGCTGTGTGTTTGCCACTGACTGTGTACTGTACTAAGTAAGGCCAGCACGTGCTCAACTTTGGGTAGCTATTATTGAAATAATTTTATTTATACCACTCCACGAGACAGGGCAATATCACAAAATAATCAGATCTTGCAATATACGACACTCCCTTCCCAGTAGGAATACAATATGACTAAACCAAAATCAACAATACCTGAAAATTTAACAGAATGGATTGCATGCTTGTTTTAATTGTAATTATAACCACAACATATGTGACCGATACCTCCAGAGTAACAATGTGAAAAGATGTTTTATCTTAACACCAGTCTGCCGTTAATGAAAATATCATTTGACAAGAAGTAATGAAAAGGATAACTTATTCCTTCTTCATTCTTAAATACTCCCAAATAATTTAACTTGCTTCTTTCTCTTTATGCTCAGATCTCTCCTTCCATTTCCATTAGCTTGACTTTGCTCTCTCAATATTTCTGACAGTGTCAGACCTTAACTTGGACTTAGACGACCGACTCCTCTTAATAGTTGGGACGGTGACATTGGGTGGAATTTTGCCGGGTGGGAAAAGCAGAGTGTAGTCCTCCAGTGGCATTGTTGGCCCTTCCCACCGTATTTTTAAATTCTTTGCCAAAAATAGTGAAGAGACAAGTCCCACGATGGCACACTGGTGGGACGGGCTCTGAATGAACCAAACCCGCCAGCAACGTAGGATCTTGAAAGATCTTTTAAAATGGCGCCACAATTAAAAAAATTAAAAACAGACAACACCCACCCTCCTCCCCACGGAACTCCCCCACCCACGGAATCTCTCCCTCCGGCACTGCCCCTGGATTTTCCCTGTGGCACTGTACTCACCTTTGTGCCTCTGCGTGGGTTCTCCTCACCAGATGCAGGTTATGCAGGACCTGTCATGCCATCACGCCAATGTGAATGGACAATTTAGCGTGGGGGGACGATGAGGCATAAAGGCCTGATAATGAGTTTTAAATTTATGCAAATGGGGATCTTGGCCCGGGGGGTGTGGGGGGGGGGGCAGGGTTAAGGGTCAATTGATTGGAGAAATCCCAACAGCATTAAAACCATTTTGGGACACCCACGTTACTATCTGCCCCCTCCACTGCTCCCGTCCCCCAAAAATGGGAACACAAAATCCCTCCCATTGATTTATTTGTCTTAACATAAGACCCTGACTTGCTTTGCTCTACCACTGGATTCTGTGATATATTAGCAAACTTCCACTTTCTTTCTGACTGTCCGTTTTTCTCTGATTTCCACCTGGGACAGTAGGAGGGATTTTGACTACTGGAGGTGTATCATGCTTTCCCTTTATCAGATTTAAACTTTCAAGCAAATAATCTACCTGACACTAATGAAATCTTTCTCCAATCTTCACGTGTTATTAGAGTGAACCTCATCTCTTTACAACAACAGGGCAGCATGATAGCACAGTGGTAGGGCAGCAAGGCAGCACAGTGGTTAGCATAGTTGCTTCACAGCTTCAGGGTCCCAGGTTCGATTCCCGGCTTGGGTCACTGTCTGTGTGGAGTTTGCACGTTCTCCCCGTATCTGCGTGGGTTTCCTCCGGGTGCTCCGGTCTCCTCCCACAATCCAAAGATGTGCAAGTTAGGTGGATTTGTCATGATAAATAACCCTTAGTGTCCAAAACATTTAGGTGGGGTTGCTGGGTTACGGCGATAGGGTGGAGGCGTGGGCTTAAGTAGGGTGCTCTTTCCAAGGGCCGGTGCAGACTCGATGGGCCGAATGGCCTCCTTCTGCCTTGTAAATTCTACGATTCTATGATTCTAACTCCAATCGCATACCTCCCCTGAACACCTTAATGGTTTTTTGCCGTTACTTTCTAGAATCATAGAGGAATCATAGAATCACTAAGTGCAGAAGGAGGCCATTCAGCCCATCGAGTCTGCACCAAACCTCTAAACGAACACCCTACCCAGGCCCATGCCCTCTCCCTGTATCCTCACCCAACTTTTTAGACACTAAGGGGTAATTTAGCATGGCCAATCCACCTAACCTGCGCATCTTTCGACTGTGTGAAGAAACCGGAGCACCTGGAGGAAACCCATGCAGACATGGGGAGAATGTGCAAACTCTACAAAGACAGTCACCCAAGACAGGAATTGGACCCGGGTCCCTCATGCTATGAGGCAGCAGTGGTAACCATTGTGCCACCATGCCGCTCCCTGACCTAACTGAACTCTCTAAGTTTCATGTCTTGAGTATCATGACTTATCTTCACTTTGTTTTGCTTTTGTCTGACTTTGCTACTGACATCAGGCTCAGAGACGGCCAATGAATGCTGGCCTAGCCAGCGAAACCCACATCCCCTGAATGAATTTTTTTAAAATCAGGCTTAAGCAAACTAAACCTTGTCCTAGGAGCGTGTTTAAACATTAACTTTCAAGGTGAGCAAACTGTGATAGAATGTAGGGTTTTTTTGCAAGAAAACTGAAAATAGTCAAGCCTGTGGTGAAGAGAAGATGGGAATTACAGCCCAGCTTGTCACCGAGCAAATACCTCTGCAAAGACCTCTTCACAACTTGTACACATTTTTCTATGGCATCATGAGATGCTGCGTGATGTGATGACTTTAAACAGTGTTTGATGCCTTTTTACTCAGAAATATTTCAAACTCTTCAGACATAAACTGTGACCATTATCTGGCAATCTAACTTCTCTGAATCAAAGAGTTTTGGCACTTGTGGCACTGGGCATTGACTCAACATTTCTCACATGCTATAGCTATCAATCAAAACAAAATACTCTGTCCTTTCCACTTTGAAGGAATCAACGTGTACTTTTCTAACTGTTTTCTTGTGTTTAATCATGGAATGAAAGCAACCGTGGTTGGTTCATTTCTCATTCTGAGACAAATGTCACAACTTTTCATCTTCTTAATTACCTCTGTTCTTTCTAATCTGTCCAGCTCTTTGTTTACTGCTTCTAACTGTGCATAAGGTATTAGTTGGGTCTTGCAAAATGCCAGCTGTAAATTGTCCTCTATCTTGACTTCAGTCTTGAGTTGCCTCCATTTATCATTTGGACTTCCTTGCTTAAAGACAACATTGTGCTCTTTTAGCACTTTCTCAATGTCGGATGGAGTCTTATTGATTAAGGGCCCCACAGCGCCAGGGACCATGGTTCGATTCTGACCTTGGGTGACTGTCTGCATATTCTCCCCATGTCTGCATGGGTTTCCTCTGGGTACTCCTGTTTCCTCCCACGTCCCAAAGGCTGTGCCGGTTAGGTGGATTAGCCAGGCTAAATTGCCCCTTAATGTCCAAAGGCTGGGTGGATTACGGGAATGGGGAGGGGAAGTGGGTCTGCGTGGGAGGCTTTTTCAGAGGGTTGGTGCAGACTCGGTGGGCCGAATGGCCTTCTTCTGCACTGTAGGTATTCTATGATTCTGTGATTCCTTCTGTAAATACCTCAGCCCAGTTCATCTGTATCTTCTTAAACCAAGTTCTTCCCAACAAGGAAGACTTCCAACAGACTTCACTTCAGGTGAAGGAATCCTTAGGGAGCAGTGACCACAATATGATAGAATTTACCTTGCAGTTTGAGAGGGAGAAGCTGCAATCAAATGTGACGGGATTACAATTAAATATTGGTAGCTACAAAGACATGAGGGAGGAGCTGGCCAGAGTTGATTTGAAAAGAAGCCGAGCAGGGAGCCAGTGGAACAGCAATGGCAGGGGTTTTTGGGGGTTATTCAGGAGGCACAACAGAAATTCATCCCAAGGAGGAAGAAACATGCTAAGGGGAGGACAAGGCATCCATGGCTGACGAAGGAAGTCGAGGACAGATAAAAGCTAAAGAAAAAGCATACAAAGTGGCGAAGGTTAATGGGAAGTCAGAGGATTGGGAAGCCTTTAAAAGCGAGCAGAGGACAACTAAAAAAGCAATAAGGGGGGAGAAGATTAAGTATGAGTGCCAGCTAGCTAATAATATGAAGGAAGATAGGGAGAGTAAGAGAGAGGGAGAGTAAGAGAGAGGAAAAAATAGACATTGGACTACTGGAAAATGTGGCTGGCGAAGTAATAATAGGAAATAAAGAAATGGCAGACAAACTGAATAGTTACTTTTCACCAGTCTCCATGGTGGAAGACACCAGTGGGATGCCAGAGCTCCAGGAGAACCAGGGGGCAGAGGTGAGGGCAGTGACCATTACGAAGGAGAAGGTTCTGGGGAAACTAAAATGTCTGAAGGTGGATAAATCACCTGGACCGGATGAACTACACCCCAGGGTTCTAAAAGAGATAGCTGAGGAGATTGTGGAGGCATTGGTGGTGATCTTTCAGGAATCACTGGAGGCAGGAACGGTCCCAGAGGACTGGAAAGTGGCTAATGTAACACCACTGTTTAAGAAGGAAGGGAGGCAGAAGACGGGAAATTATATTACATTATTACAAACTCCTAACGTTCATTTTGAGCAGTTTCAAAGATCGCTCCATGTGCATTTTATTCATGTGTACAGTGAGTCAACATTGTACACAATTGAAAAATGGAACTAAAGTCAGATAGAGACAATGGAAGAATTCAACCCTAACCAAGAGGACTGGTATAATTACACATTTGGCTGAAGAGGATTAAAATCGGAGATGAGGATAAAGTAAATGTTTTCCTCACCATGAGAAGGCCAGTTGCTTTTGAGGTGGTGTCTAACTAAATGTTGCCACAGTACTATAATGATAATAACAATCTTTATTGTCACAAGTAGCCACACATTAACACTGCAATGAAGTTACTGTAAAAATCCCCTAGTCGCCACATTCCGGCATCTGTTCGGTTACACTAAGGGACAATTCAGTATGTCTAATTCACCCAACAAGCACGTCTTTCGGGACTTGTGGGAGGAAACTGGAGCACCCGGAGGAAACCCAGGCAAGTGCGGAGAGATCGTGCTTTACTAGCATTTCGTGCAGAGAAAATCTGGAGGCGTGGTTTGTGGCATCACCCAGGTGGGGTGGGGCCTGATAGATCCCGTTAGGCCTGCTCCTAGGGGATTGCGGTGCCATCTTTAAAGGGATCCCTGATCTGCGCTGGGATTAAACGTTTGCCCCAACCTTCACGGACAAGGAAGACCCACCTGCCACAAGCATCGCGATGGCCCCACCACCATCACAAAAATATTGGGGCACTCTCCACTCCCCTCCCTCCTGACCATCGCCATCATGGAAGCACCAGGGGGCAGTCTCCCACCCCACACACTCACCTCCCAACCACCATGGAAGTATCGGGGATACTCTCACTCCTACACCCCCCGAATTCCCCCACCACAACAAAAATATCGGGGCATTCCTCCCCTCAAAGGCATCACCCCCCCCCAACACACATAATGGGAATTTCCCCATGGTGCACACCAGAAGTTCCACTAATGGCACTGCCAACCTGGCACTGTCCCCCTGACACTGGCTGGCACTTCCAGATTGACACTGCTGGGTAGGTACTGCTGGTGTGATAGATTTAGATAATTCTGGACCTAATAATACTTTCTTACTAACCTATGATTTAGGTTAAGCCACCAAAAGAGGGAAATCTGTTTCTCTCCTAAGACTCAGGATAGTTCTCACAAGGGGAGAATGCTTTTCCGGGTCTCAAACAGTTAAACGAGATTTCAGTTATTTTCTATGGAAAAAGTTCAGATACGTCACTCATAACTAAATCGTTACCTCTGTCGGTCATAGGTCCTAGTCATTTAAGACTTCCTAAATTAATGTCTAGGATTTTAAAGTTTGAGAGCAAGTCTGTACAGTTTAATTTTTAATAAAAGTATGTTTATTGGAGAATACTCTCAATTGATACATACAGAATTGCAGAGTTAAAAATATAAATTGATTAACAATTCTTAGTTATCTGTTAAGAATATAAAACCGTTAACAGTCCTTTGTTATCTGCTAACAAACTAACTTCTCTTAAGAGAATGATATATCTAAAACATGGAAAATCCTAAAGTATCTCATATCAATTTCTAATACATTTCTCAGAAGTTTAATGGAAACATACTTACAAAGGACCTCGGGGTCTTTGTCTGATGAGGCAAGCTGCTTGAACAGAGCTTTACTCACTTCAGCAAAGCTGAATGAGCAGATAACTTTCACTCAAATGCCTCCTCTTTATATACATAAAATCCTCAATTCAATCAAGGATTCTTCCTGTTATCGTATCACTTATTGTTGGTTAATTGCCTATTGCTAAATGGCTAATTAGATGTGTTATCAACAATATGTGTTTTAAAGATCTTCGTGTCTGCTTGAATGTCAGGTGTCTAAGACATATGGGTGAAGAGGGGTTTGTTTCAGAGTTTTGTCTATTTTAATGTGTCCTGTTCCTTAGATATATAGATTGTCAAAATAGACACTTTTCCAAGGGTGTTATCTTAAGTGTCAAAAAGCTAAGGAAGGATTTGTTGTCTTGTTTATCTGAGGACTTTCCTGCCTCACGGCTTAAGTTTTTATAATTGCAGGGAGGTGATCTGAAGAATTTATCATCTGTCAATACAAGGACTCCTCTCAGCCTCCATTTGTCTGGAATATCTTATTGATCCTTGGGGTCAACTAAAGTTCTCCTGCAGCATATAGTGACTTTTTCAAAAGGCCTTTTATTTCACTTTGAATTAAAAGACTTGATCTGTTAATTTCTGCTGCTTATCCTGGTCCTTATTTTAAACTGAATTCTGCGGCAAACGTGATAGCCATCACACTGGGTTGGCACTGCCAGGTTACAGTGCCAACATCTGCTGGGAAAGTGCTAAGCTGTTCCAAAGGCCGTGCCAAAGGACGTGCCAGGACACTTCCCGGGTATGTTTCTCTCTCCTGGGCTATACTTACCTTGGCGCCCTGGCGGACTCCCCTCACCTTATTCCTATTTTTATATAGGGCAGCACAGTAGCACAGTGGTTAGCACTATGGCTTCACAGCTCCAGGGTCGATTCCCGGTTTGGGTCACTGTCTGTGTGGAATCTGCGCATTCTCTCCGTGTCTGCATGGGTTTCCTCCGGGTGCTCCGGTTTCTTCCCACATACTATTAGGTGAATTGGATATTCTGAATTCTCCCTTTCTGTACCCGAACAGGCGCCGGAATGTGGTGACTAGGGGCGTTTCACAGTAATTTCATTGCAGTGTTAATGTTGTTGCTAATTTGTGTTTCTCTTTATTTGACTCTGAATATGGCGATCAATATGGTCGCCTTCCTTAATTCTAATTACGTTTTGCTCTAGAGTCGCCAGGTATCTTTCGATACCGCCACAAGGTTAAAACCGACTATTGATCAAAGACTCGATACACCAGTTAGTTACTTCAAAGTCAAATGCTTATTTATTTACACACACAGTTAAATATACTCATGCACAAATACTACAGAGTAAACTATCACCACTGCTAAAGCCTATACTTAGCTTCGGGCGCCCACTCAGTCAGGGGAACAATGGCCGTTGTTTGGTTCTGAGGCTGCTGGGGTGGAACTGGTACGGGATAACACCTAAGGTTGTCTGTCTGGTAGCGTGCATTGACCTTGGACTTACTGGTTCTTGTGCAGCTGTTGAGCAGGTCTCTCCTTGGTGAAAGCCGGAGCCAAGAGAACGATTCTCTCTTGGGGGATCCTTCTTAGACCCAAAGGGGCTTCGCACACTTTTGGTCGGGCCCTGTACTTGGCCCCAATTAATTGGGCCATTTCTCAATCGTTCCTATCAATTTCCTCCAATAAAGGGGTGGGTGCCCTGATGGCTGGGCGTGTCCTAGGTGGCCATTGGCCTGCTTTGTTCTGGTCTCCTCTGGCGCCGGGGTGTCTGCCTTAGTATCGTTTACTTAAATGTTACTCTTTTGTCCCCGGAGATGGCCCATTAGTATGCTAATGGGTTTGTAGTTTTGGTCTTGTCTGGGAGCTGCGGCTCCAATCAACAGACAAACCCTGAACCTGCTTGTTTTCTCAGTGTTGTCCATTTTCCCTGCAATCTTTGCAAAGTGTCCATTTTGTAATCGGGAAGTGGCTATCCCAGATGGCTACAATGTAAGCCTAATTGTGACAATAAAGATTATTATTATTATAGCTCTTGTAAACCTCGCTGACGTGCCGCATGAATATTCAGTGAGAAAGGATCATGTGGCTGGGAAGCCATTTATTGATATTTAAATGTATTTAAAGATATTGAAATGAGGTTCCCACCCTTTCTGGAGATCCCACCTGCGAGAATCTTAATTTCCGACTCTTGCGGGATTTCAGACCCAAGTCGCGGTTTATGTTGACAGCAAACGCGGGCTCAAAATCGCTACCATCCTCTTCTTCTTGTAGCAGGACAAGCAGTGAGGGCTTCCAATAAGATGTACTGCCAGTGAAGCCACACTCCTAATGATATCATGAGCTGGAGGCACGGCCCTTGAGATCAGTCTTTAGCTCAATAACAGTGAAGTGTACTTTAATAATTTCAACATTTATGTCACTTTTTAAAACTGTTATAAACTTTTAAATACCTCTAACACTTTTATGACAAGTTTTATAAGTTTTCTGGATTTTGTTCCTCAGGCGCCACTCAGTCCCTTGATCTCCACCCTCAAACTCCAGCACAAGTAAATATGCTGGAAATTGTACAGCCATTGGAAACCTCAGTAATGGAGAACATCTCAGTTTATGCCGCTATTGAGAAAAGAAAATCCAGGCCTTGATCCATTTGAGACTGAGCCAGTATTCTATATATGTTTTTCATAACTTCCTTGCTTTTGTACTCCATGCCCCTGTTTATAAAGCCCTTATGTTTTATTGATTACTCTCTCAACCTGTCCTGCCAACTTCAGTTATACCATTTATCCTCAGGTCCCTTCACTCCTGCACATCCTTAAGAATTGTACCCCTTTTATTTATATTGCCTTTTTCCCGTTCTTCCTAAGTGAATAGCTACGGGCACTTTGGCATCCTCTCTCAATAGGTCCCTATTTACATTTTGCTGTCGGCTCAAAATCCTGTTCATAATTTCCAAACGATAAACATACAGAAGGATATTATCTGAGCTGCATGGTGTGATTGAAAGTTAGCAGCTAATCTCCTAGTTTTGTTTTCCCTTCAGTATTTCATAGAATGCTTGGCCCTGGATTTTGCAACTGCACTCGAGGGTTTTGCATCTCTGAGCAACATTTTTGGGGACCTTTTGTCATGTACCGCTTTGTTTAATGGGCTCTATAAAACTGCCTAGACACATCTGGAGGTGGGTAGTAACATTTTACAGCACAGTCTGCACTGAGATCATTGGGTGCATTTTTCCAGCTGTTATTGATTAGTGTGGGCCAGGCTTGACAGACTAGGGCAGCACTAATATTTTCCAACAAACATAAATGTATTAATTCCCCTACCAAATCTAATTTGCAAGCTTTGCTCAACCTTATTTCTTCACCACTGAACAACTTACGTGGAATTGGAGAGAATTTATGGGGCAGGCCATTTTACCTGACCAGTCTACAACAGAGATGATGCTTCATGTGAGTCTTCATTGTCCAACTCTGGTTGGAGGTATTTCCTGGATGTTTGATCAATTACATTCTAACCACCTGAACACAACGCTACCCCAGTAGGTTCAGGCTTGATGAACCAATGAACAAAGAAGACATACCAGATAGCAAGGAGGGGAGGGGGACCCTGGGGAGAGGGGGAGTTGGGATTAGAGGCCAAGTCAAAGCTGGGCACTTATAAAAAATGTGAATTGCAACCGATGTTTATAGTTTCTGTGTATGTTCACTTTCATCTTTGTTTTGTATAAGAAGAAAAACCCGAATAAAAACATGTTTTTTTAAATGACATCCTCTGACCGGTCAAATGCCAAATCACATGACATCTATGCATACACATTTTTCCAAATGCTGTTGCATTTACGTTATAATGTTGTGACTCTATTTTTTGTCAAGTACTTATGCTTGTGGCTAGAAGTTCCAATCATTCGGAAGCCATCACGATCAGGCTACGAAGTGGAACTAAGCCAGAGGAAAGAGAAACTGGGGATGGGATGGGGAAATGAGCAAACTGGAGATGGAGAATCCAAAGGTAAGGGAGCTGTTCGCAGAGGGAAAATCAGAAGTTGAAGGAATTTTGATTCCACCAGCAACAAATGTTAACTCATTTAATTTGCACTGATAATTAATAGTAAAGTTGCACGGGCTGGATTCTCTGTCACCCGCCGCCAGTAGTGAGGTCCTGATGTGGCAGAATACCCTGCTATGAAACAAACCAGCTAAGTACGCTCGCTTCCTTTTTCATCTGCAGGAAGCACTTAAACTCTTTTTGATGTGGTCCAGGAGTGTCAATCATCGCAAAATGTTTATCAACATTGTTGTTAGTTTCACAGCTGACTACTTCAAAGGCACTCAAGCCTGAAGGAAGATGAATGAAACAAAGCTGACAGCTGTGTGTGTGTGGAAGCTGTAATCACAACCTAGTGAAAGCAGTTTCACAGAGAAATTAATGAATGGCTTGCAGATCAAAGATCTGAAGGGGTTTAAACCCAGCTGACAGGTGACCAAGAATTGACAGGTGCTGCTTCCTGTGTCTGAGCCAGCAGGTGTGTTACCCAGGTGAGTTTTAAAGCAGTGATTTTTTTTCACTGTCTCTGTCTGGACTGCTCTTTCGCTTCCAGGCAGGTGTTTCTCTTCTTGGGGGGCATCCAGGCAGGATCTCTCTAACCGAGGCTTCCAGACAGGGGTCTCTTTAATGGGGGATCTCTGGTGGGAGCCTCTCTAATTACAAAGCCCTGGTGGGACTCTCTTTAATTAGAGGGTCTCTAGTGGGGGTCTCTCTAATTAGAGGGTCTCTGGTGGGGGTCTCTTTATTAAACGGGTCTCTGGTGGCATCTTATTAATTAGGGGGTATCTGGGACTTCTGGTGGTGCGCGCGAGCGGAGTGGTCGCGCTGGAGAGAGGCTTCCGCCGGTCCACGGCATTTCAGCGTTTTCCGGGGTTTCCCCGTGGTTTCGCTGGTTGGGATTTCTTCGGTCATTGGGGCCTGCAGGACGGGCGCAGTTGGGACGGTTTGGAGCTGGTGGGGAGCCCCGTGACCGGAGGAGCAGGGGCATCGAGCCTGAAGCAAGTAGCGGGGGAGGAGCGTGGCCTGAGGCGAGGCCTGAATCCAGCACAAATGTAGAGAGGGAGCAGCGCACACCGGGTAGCCCCCGCTGAAAATGAACGTTTGAAGTCCGGTCCCAGGGAAAGAGATTTTTTAAACTTTGATTTTTGAAAAAAAAATATTTAGAAAAAAAGTTTTTTTCAATTATTTTTATTATTTTTTTTCAATTATTATTTATTTATCTCGAGATTGAAGAAGGAGACAAATAATAAGTGGTTAAGAGATGCCAAAAACAGCTGTGAAGAAGGGAGGAAACACAGGTTCGCCGCCAAAGGAGAGGACCAGTAAAAGCGCTGACAAGAAGGTGGATGCCAGACCGCGTGGTGGAGCCGCACTACTTACAGTGGAAAAGATGACAGGGGATGGCTGTGGAGCTGGAGAAGCAGCTTGCAAGATACACGGAGGCATTGAGGAAGGAGGTGGTGGTCGCACTGAGATCATTGGTGGAGGAGGCAATCGCCCCGGTGAGGGTGGATGTGGCAAAGACTTCGGCTGAGGTGAGAGAAGAAGGTGAAAAGATGAAGGAGACGGAGGAGGCCCTGTCGTAGCACAGTGACCAACTCACCTCGATGGGAGACAACTGCAGAAGTTGGTGGAGGTCAACAGAGGACTCCGAGCAAAGCTCGAGGACTTGGAGAACCGTTTGAGGCGGCAAAATCTGAGAATTGTGGGCCTGTCTGATGGAGCAGAGGGCTCAAGGCCAACTGAGTACTTTGCGAAGATGCTGGCGGAGTTGATGGGGGAGGGTGAAGACCCCTCCCGGTATGAACTGGACCGAGCTCATCAGTCGTTAAGGCCGAAACACAAATCGCCGTTGAGAGCAGTAATTATCTGCTTCCATAAATACCACATGATGGAGAAGGTGTTAAACTGGGCAAAGCAGAAGCGGGAGGTGCAGTGGGATGGTGCTAGAATTCGGATCTACCAGGACTTGACGATGGAGTTGGCAAAGAGATGAGCGGCGTTCAGCTGAGTGAAGGCGGCACTGTACAACAACGGACTGCGATTTGGTGTGGTGTAACCGGCAAAGCTGAGGGTGATGTACAACACCAAAGATTTTTATTTTGAAACGGTGGAGTCGGCTGAGGCGTTCATGAAGGCAGAAGGCTTGGAACAGAAGTGAGGAGTGGAGCTGGAAGAGAGATCGTGGACTGTGATTGGGGAACTGGAAAATGTATAAATGTTAGAACTTTCTTTTCACTGACCTGTATTGTAACTTACTTGACTTCACATTGTTATAGAGTTTAAGTTTTTGTTTGGCTTGATTGGCATTTTTCCCCTTTTTTTTGTTGCAACGTTTATATGTTAGTTTATTGAATTGCATGGGTTAAATTGTTTTTCTTTTTCTTCTGGGACTGGGTGGGAGGGGGCACTATGTCTTTTTTTTTGGGGGGAGGGGATCACCCACGCTAGCTAACTAAAGTCAGCTAGTGAATGGAGGTAAGGTGAGAGGAGGGCTGCGGATATTGGAACCTGGTTAGCAGGTTTTGATGGGCCTACGAGGCGAGCAAATGGGGAGGGGGGAGGATCGATACTGGGTGAGATTTTTCCGAGGAGAAGTGCAGGGGGGATTCTGGGAGGAGGAGGGGGTTCGATGTTAATAATGGAAAGGGACGGGTCAGGCACATGGGGCAGGGCCCGGTGGTATGATGGTGGTGGATAAGAAGGGGGGGTGGGGGGTGAGAGACCCCCAGTTAGGATAGTCATGTGGAACGCGAGGGGGTTGGGAGGCCCAGTCAAGAGGTCAAGGGTGCTTGCGCATCTTAAAAGATTGAAGGCCGATATAGCAATGCTGCAGCCGATTCACCAGAGGGTGAAGGATCAAGTGAGACTTAAAAAGGGCTGGGTTGGTCAGGTGTTTCACCTTGGATTTGATGGAATGGCTCGAGGGGTAGCGGTAATGGTCAGCTAAAGGTTACGGTTCCAGATAGAGAAGGTGGTTGCAGATCAGGGGGGTAGGTATGCGATTGTGACAGGGGCGCTGGAGGGGAGGCGAGTGGCACTGGTAAATGTATATGGTGCCAATTGGGACGATGTGGGATTCGCGAAGAAGATGTGTGGGGCCATCTCCGACTGGAACTTGGTGCAGGAGCCAAGATTAGACAGGTCACGGCCGCGCTCGCTGGTCCCGTCAGGGGTGGGGGGGGGGGGGGGGGGGGGGGTTGCGAAGGCACTGGCTGGGCAAATGGTGGAAATGGGAAGGGTGGACCCTTGGAGGTTTCTGCACCCGAGGGAATGGGAGTACTCGTTTACTCGTTTTTCTCAGCGGTCCATAGGGTATACTCGCGGATTGACTTTTTCACGGTGGGGAAGGTGCTGCCGGCAGGGGTTAAGGGTCGGAGTACTCGGCAATTGCAATATGAGATCATGCTCCGCATTGGGTGGGCATGGTACTGGAGAAGGGGATGGTACAGAGGCCAGCTTGGAAGTTAGATGTGGGACTGTTGGGCGACCGAGGGTTCTAGACAAAATTGAAAAAGTAACCGAGGAATATATAGGTTTTAACTGCACGGGTGAGGTGTCGAAGACGGTTGTCTGGGAGGCTTTAAAGGCGGTGGGGAGGAGTGAGGTGATCCTGGTCAAGGCTAGGCTAGACAAAGAGGAGAGGTTGGAACATCAGATGAGATGCTGGAGGTGGACAGGAGGTATGCAGAAGATAAGGACCCAGCGCAGTTGGAAAACAGGAAGGAACTCCAGGCGAGCTTAGACCGACTATCTACCAGGAAGGCGATACGTCAATTGGGGCGAGCAAGGGGAGCAGTTTACGAGCATGGAGAGCAGGTGGGTCTGCTCCGTAGGGAGGTTGCAGCAAGGGAAATTGTCCAGGTGCGGGACAGGGCAATAATACAAGTAATGTAAGCTATTTGGCAAAATGTGAGGAATACATCGCTGTCCTTTCCATGTGGTCCTGCAAAACTTTTCTCTTCAGGTGCTTGACCTACCTTTAACTTGTAGTCATCTTGTAATTCCTGATATTTACCCTGAAATCATAGCCAGAATCCCAATGCACTGCTCAAGGTTTGGTAAATCTCCCCTGTCGCTGTGACTTTTAACAGGCACAATCTCTCTCTCTCTCTGTCTCCCTGGATTCTGGTTTGGGCTCAGGTTCTGGATGAAGATGACAACTCTGACCTGGGAGCTGAGTGAGTGCTGATCTGTACTTGGACTTCTCAAACCAAATCTGAGCAGCTTCGATCAAACCGAGGGATTGCACTAAAGCTGTGGGTTCAGTGTTTGAGACCGTTATCAAAGGCCGAATCATCCTAAACAAATCCCAGCACAAACACTACCAAACCATTCCTTGGACTCAGACTCAAACAGGTGAGTAATAGTTATCCCCTCTTCTGAGCCTCCATTTTACAGCCTCCATATTTCCCTGATCCGCCATTGCCCCAATCCACAGAATCCTCCTTCGCAAGCTCCCATACCACAGCCTCATCGTGTCCTGAGCCCCCATTCCCCAATCTCCCTTTCCTTGATTCCTCATTCCAAAGTCTTCCACATTCTATAATACCTATTCTCCAGTCTTGTTCACTACTGAACCCCACTGCCTACACTCAAACACTCCATGAGCTGCCCATCCTCACGCCCGTTATTTGTTAAGGAGGTTTGCAGCACGCATTATGTGGCTTGAAGTTGTGTCAGTTTTACACTGACATCGACAATGCAGTGTCACAGGTCAGCTTCTCAAGACAACCTTGAGGGCAGAGCCAAGCAACTCTTTGCACTGATTGCAGAATGACTACACTCAGTGGGGGGAAGAACTTCCATTGTATTCCTTACCTTAATTTCCTCTCTTCACCTGAAATTATTAACTTTCTACCAGACTAGAGCTCCACAGGAATGTGGCTCCCTCCAATAGCATGTCCGAGTGTTCATTATTCACATGCATATTTTACAGCCTAAACAGCAGCATCAGTACAAAGCTTCTCCCAGAGGCTGCGGTTACAATGTAAATGTAACCTAAATCCAGAGTCAAGGAGTGGGAATCCCTGGGGGCGTTGGACTCACTCAGCTTCACTTCAATGTTTTGACACCCAATTTATCCTCCATAAGTTTAGAACCAGCTGCAAAGCCACAACAACTTTGCACCAGGCGCCAAACATGTCCTGTAAGTCCACTCTGAGAGTTGGCAGGCTAAATCAATTTGGAGAAACCTCATGATTGGTCCTGATCCTGTTTTCATTTGCTGTCCACACACATATGCACTCATGCCTGGAGTTGGTGGATAACAATCACCTTTGCCAATTGTACACATCTCAGCCCAGGAGTAAGGAGGCCAATTCTGGCATCCCTAATGCTGCCCTGGCTGGCAATAGAGAACCCAGCACAGACCGCATGGTTCATATCCCACACCATCCTGGATTATGCAACTAAGTCCTCAGCAGGTGGGAAATGATAAATATCAAATGTAGCCAGGAGAGTTAATTGACAGCTTGCCAGTCTTTCGCCTTCAGTTTTCAATGTTTGCGGAGTCGATTGTGTTATCCTGCAGTGAGCTTCTCAATTTCAATACTTTTTAATAAACATTAGTGCAGCAAATTTGCAATCAGTTTAGGGACCTCCTGATAAACAGCAATGAAGCAGAACAAGAGATAAGCTGGAAATAAATCTATATTTTTTAAAAATGCAATCGTCATTCAGAGCAAATTAAGCAAAGCATGAAGGATGAACCGCAAATTCCCGAGGGAAACAGCTGTTCTGAAGCATTTACTGCTTTGAGGATGTCTACTGAGGTTTTATAGTTCCCAAAGAAACTTCACATCTTTTTGGAAATATTAAAGTTATTCTTCATTCTTTGAGCAGATGTCCCTTCAGTTAATATTCCGAGTATGTCTTTAACCATTGAAACAGGATTTCCCCCTTGCTTCATTGGAGCTGAATAATAGGCAACCTAGTGTAACACCTGTTGCTTTGTCCACGTACTCACTTAGTTTCTCTTTACCTTGTTTATAAAGAGACATGTTGTACTTGAAAGTCAGTACCCACTGGTGTCAACCTAAAAATACTACAAAACAAGAAAACCTTCATGTCAAACAGCAGAAGCAGCATGCGACAGATAGAGCTAAGCGATCCCATAACCAGTGAATCGGATCTAAGGTCTGCAGTCCTGCCACATCCAGTCATGAATACTGGTGGACAATTGAGCCAGAGGAGGAGGCCAAGAAGATCAGTGCAAAAGACGAGGTTGAAGCATTTGCAACCATCTTCAAACAGAAGCGTAAAGTGGATGGTCCAACTTTGCCTCTTCCTGAGGCCCTCAGCATCACTGATGCCAGTCTTCAACCAATTTGATTTACTTCAAAATTTGGCTGAAGGCACTGCACACCGCAAAGACTATGGGCCTTGACAACATCCGAGCTGCAGTACTGACTACGTGTGCTCTAGAAATAGCCACGCTCCGAGCCAAGCTGTTCCAGTACTGTTACAACACTGACATCTACCCAACAAAATGTCGTCCCAATTTCCACGGCCCCAGAAGCAACCCCCGATACCACCACCCCCCCCCCCCAGCATGAACACACTATGGGAGAGCCCCCCTCCCCGCACTACCCACAGAGGGCACCCCCAGTCCAATCACACAGGGCAAAAAAATGCCAGCTTAGCACCACCAATCTGGCAGTGCCCATGCCTACTGGCACCACCCAACCCAAAGGGTATGTAACTGGGGGCCTCCAAACCTCGGGGAAATTCTCACGCGCGCCATTCCATCTGGAACCCATTTGTAGGGACCAGTACTGAACAGTACTCGTCCCAGGATTCTGATGCAAAGGGGATGAATCCCAAAGCCTCGGGTACCTCGCGAATCTGTATATTTGAGTGAGACGAGCTGTCTTGCTCTAATATGCAGATTTGCCGAAAAGTGATCCCACCCACAATGGGCAGAATTTACATTGCAACATCGCACAAGATCGCGTTGGACTTTGCGAGGTGATGCAAACCTGATAGATCCCAGGAGCGAGGTCTCCTGGCTTTTATCGGCCATGCAGCGCCGTGGAGCTGCTTTCGGGTGCAGCGTGGCCATTGGATCATGCCCACAATTTGTGGTGGAAAATTTCAAAAATCAACAAAAGATGTTAATAAAGAGGGAGAAATTGGAATGTGAGAGAAAACCAGCAAGAAATATAAAAACAGATTGTAAAAGCTTCTACATTAGGAAAAGAGAAGCTAAAGGAATTGTTAGTCCCTTCGAGAGTGAGATTGGGAAATTAATAACAGGAAAAAAGGAAATAGTGGAGAGTTGGAACAAGTATTTTTCTTGGACACAAAAAGCATCCCAAGTGCAGTAAAAATCAGGGGGCAAATGGGAAAGAGGAATTTAAAACAATCACGAGAGAACAAGTAATCAGATGAAAAATGGGATTAAAGGCTGTGACTATTTCCTGGACCTGATGGCCTGAATCTTTAAAAAAAGTCCCTGCAGAGATAATAGATGCATCACCTATAATCTTCCAAACTTCCATGGGTTCTGAAAAGGAGAAAACCTGCGGTAGTGGGACCCCTTGAAGAGGTGTGCCCTCGCGGTCCACATGACTAACATGGGGCCTCTCGTAAGGGAGCGAGTGAACTCCGACTAATGAGGGATCAGCGCGTGTCTCAAGGAGCAGAGTTCTAAGCAGAATAAACCAGGGAGCCAGAGTGTTCATTCCTGAGACTATGTGCCTCTGCGTAAGTCACCCTTGTTAGTTTCCAATAAATACTTTGTTCTTCATTACAACTTCCTATCTGGTATTGCCTCGAGTCATCACAAAACTAGCAATCAGTTTGCCTAACATCAGTCAGTGGAAAAATGCTGGAATCCGTTATGAAAGATCCAGTAGCGGTCATTTGGCAAATCATAATGCAATCAGGCAAAGTCAGCATGGTTTTGTGAAAGGGAAATCATGTTTGACAAATTTATTGGAGTTCTTTGAAGGTGTTACCAGATGGATTACCAGTTACCAGTGGTTACCAGTGGATGCTGTGTGTTCGGATTACCAAAAGGGATTATTTTGATAAGGTGTCACGTAAAAGGTCACTGTAGAAGATCAGAGCTCCTGGTGTTGGTGGTGTTATCTTAGCATGGATAGAGAATTGCCTAACTAACAGGATACAGAGTGTTGGGATAAATGGATAATTTTCATGTTGGCAAACTGTAACAAGTGAATTGCCACAAGGATCAGTGCTGGGGGCACAGTCTTAGAATAAAAGGGAGTCACTTTAGAACAGAGATGAGGAGAAATTTCTTCAGCCAGACAGTGGTGGGTCTGTGGAATTCATTGCCACAGAGGGCGGTGGAGGCTGGGACGTTGAGTGTCTTTAAGACAGAAGTTGATAAATTCTTGATTTCTCGAGGAATTAAGGGCTATGGAGAGAGAGCGGGTAAATGGAGTTGAAATCAGCCATGATTGAATGGCGGAGTGGACTCGATGGGCCGAATGGCCTTACTTCCGCTCCTATGTCTTATGGTCTTATGGGGCCTCAACTATTTACGATCTATTTTGATAAACTGGATGACGGGACCAATTGCATTGCAGCCAAATTTGCTGATAATGCCAATATAGAGAGGAAAGCAAGCACGAGGTGGATACAAGAATCTGAACAGGTTAGATAGGTTAAGTGAGTGGGCAAAAATTTGGCAAATGGAATATAATTTTGGAAAATATAAAGTCCACTTTGCTAGGAAGAATAGAAAAGCAGAATATTATTCAAATGGAGAATGACTGTGGGATGCTTCATACAGAAGTGTCTGGGTGTCCTTGTACATGACTCATGAAATGTTAGCAGGTAGAAAGAGCATGTAATCAGGAACGCGCATGGAATATTTTCCCTTGTCGCAAGAGGGATAGAGCATAAGGGTATGGGGCTAGGATATTCCTTCTTGCCGGGAAGCGTCTGGTCTTGCTGAAAGTGCTCCCATATGGCGGGTTCCCGGGTCGCACAGCTGGTGAGCAATGCAAATGGCCATTGACCTCAGCAGGACTGGAAGATTTTGCCAGTGGCCAATGGTGAGCTGCCTCTGCACAGGGAATACAGTGGTGCATGGGGGCGAGGAGGGTGGTGGTGCGGAGGGTAGAAAATCCCGGCCTGGTAGCCTTGATACAACTTTACAGCACAATGGTGAGACCACACCAAGAGTCTCATGTAGAGTTTTGAAATATATTTGTAGAGGAAGCAGTTCAGAGACGATTCATTATGGAACCATAGAGTCCCTACAGTGCAGAAGGAGGCCAGTCAGCCCATCAGGTCTGCACCGACCCTCTGAAAGAGCACCCTATCTAGGCCCACTACCCCGCCCTATGCCCATAACCCCATAACCCTACCTAATCTGCACACGTTACGACACTAAGGGGCACTTTAGCCGGCCAATCTACCTACCCTGTACATCATTGGACTGTGGGAGGAAACCGGAGCGCCTTTCACCCTGTGTCTATATGGGTTTCATCCGGGTCTCTGGTTTCCTCCCTCAGTCCAAAGATGTGCAGGTTAGGTGGGGTTATGGGGTAAGGGGGATAGGACAGGGAGTGGGCATAGGTAAGGTGTTCTTTCGGAGGATTGGTACAGATCCAATGCACTGAATGGTCTCTTTCTGCACTGTAGGAATGCTATGGGTCTATGGAAGCGTTGCTCTGGCCTGCGAGTCTAGAACCTGGTTCTACAGGGATTGTGGTGATGTGCATCAATGTAAATGCATGTAGGCGAGCTAGACACTAGAGGGAGCACCAGTGACATCACACACACACTCAACCAATAGATCAGGTAGATGGGACACGACCAATGGACATTCACGATACACGTGGAGGTGACACGACCACAGGGGGGCATTACACCAACCCATATATAAAGGACACCACACACATGATCTACCTCTTTCCAGTGGAGACAGTCAGTGAGTACACACAGGGTTGATTCAATATTACACCCACCACGTGGATTGCAGCAACTGGTTAGTCAGTCTGGGTAGCTATAGTAGGATTAGCAGTAGTGTGGAACCCGAGGAATAGAAGTGTAAATAGTTTAATAAACGTGTTGAAGTTATCTCCATGTCTGAACCTTCCTTTGTCAAGTGCACCACAAGGAAGCCGCTTATGTTACACTTACAGCATAACAAATCAGGGATGGCTTTCACTGGGCTGGATTCTCCGTCGGCGGGATCCTCACAGAATCCTCAGTGCGCTCATGCCTGCGGATTTCCCGATGGCGTGGGGGTGCCCACAGTGAGAAACCCCATTGGTCAGCTGCCAGAACAGAGAATCCCGCTGCCGGCGGGGGCGCCCCACACCAGAAAACGGGTATGATGGGACGGATAATCCCGCCCACTGTTTGCAGTTAATTTTCTTTCGCCATTTGTTTGAGTGGGGTGCTGATGGTCAGATGGGATTCTGAGTGGAAGAACTTCCACATTCCTACAAAAACCCGGGTGAGATTTCATGGCCCCGCTGGGCAAGAAAATGCGGCGAACAGTTCAAATGTCCATTAACCTCGATGGGACCAGAAAATCCTGCCAGCAGGAGGGCCCATAAAGGTCCTCCCCTCGGTTAAAGGATTTTGAGGCTGGCTCTCAAGATTTTGGACACTTTTAATATTTTCACGTAAGCACTGCACAAGCCATGTATTGCGGCATTGACTATTTGACATCAATCCCATTTGCTTCTGTGTAATTCTAATTTTTGAAAATCAATTCAATTACTGGTTTTGGAACAAATGGCCTGGTGTTCTTTGTCGTTTAAAATGCACTGGAGTATGTAAAAACAGCCTGGCAATTTTCAGTCTCATGGTACAATCGTAAATGGCAATCGTACAGAGCACAAACTCATTCCATTTACCACATGTATAACAGCGTATGTTTCAGATCACAGGGAAGAGGCCTGCTAATGCAAACTGTCATTTACTGTGAAGAGAGTACAGAGAGTTGGCCTGAATTGTTACACCATGTGTAATTATAATTTGTAACTACACACTTCCAGATTAATTTACTGAGGAACAAAATCCAATCTGTTCTTGCCTGACATTATCATCGTGCAATACTAAAGTTAGTGTGATATGGCAAGAACCTATGGCCATCATTATTCTCACTGCTTAAATTTGAAATAGTCATGGTGGCTGCTTGGTGGCTGTGTCCACTTGTCTCATGCAGGCAGGTGCCATGTCACTAACCCCACAAAATTCAGTGTGGGATCAGTGCTGGAGGGCATCAACAGGTTTGGCAGGGAGCTAAAGTTTTCTTGTCATTCTGCAATTGCAAGGATATATTTTAAGAACCGGTCAACTTGCTCAAACACAATTACTGAAAAGGACAACAAAGGGTGGTCAGTCAGGTTTGGGAAATGCAGGGGCTGGGGGAGTGGGAATTGGTTTGGCGGGGTGGGTAGTTGGATCAGTGGAGGTCGGTATTCAGGGGGATGATTTGATAGGGATGTGGGGGGGGGAGCATTGGTTGGAATGTGTCCGTAGGGGTGGTGGGTTGAGTTATGCTATTAATCACTGAATTACACTGGAGATTAAACAGACTAGTTATTTTAGGGCATCTATCTGGGTAAGTAGCATGTATCTCGTCCTGAGATCAGTGTCAGAGACTTTCGCAGAGGGTCCTGGGCTGGACAAATCAACCCATCAGAGGCTTCCTGGAGAATTACAGCTCCTGTACTTATGTC
Organism: Scyliorhinus torazame; assembly: GCF_047496885.1. Classification (NCBI taxonomy): domain Eukaryota; kingdom Metazoa; phylum Chordata; class Chondrichthyes; order Carcharhiniformes; family Scyliorhinidae; genus Scyliorhinus; species Scyliorhinus torazame. The sequence continues at coordinate 164,559,187 of NC_092708.1, read as the reverse complement.
AGGACTTTTTCAGAGTCCTGACGCGCAACGACAACTTTAGTTCAGTGCATTGCCCCTCCCGATAGCAGAATATATGGCACAATTTCATCTTGTGGGTGAGTCCAGAACAAAGTGGCACTGTTTTAAAATTAGGGGTTGCCCTTTTAGGACAGAGATGGGAGAATGTTTTTCTTTCAAAGGATTGTGCAACTTTGGAACTCTGCCTCAGAAGGCAGTAGAGGCGGGGTCATTAAAGACTTTTAAGGGGGAAGTAGATAGATTGTTGTGAGGCAAGATAATCAAATATCATCAGTGGTAGATGGGAATGTAGAACTTGATACACAAACTTATTTACCATGGCCTTAACAAATGGAAGAGCAGGATCGAGAGCGTACTGCTGCTCCTATTTCATATGTTTGTATGTAGGGCCGTTAACAAATCCATGCTGACTTTCAATAATTATTCCACATTGTAAGAAGTTACACTTTTACCTCTTTTCTTGTTAGATGCCAGGTCACCTGTTGTTGTTGGAGACTGCAGAACAGTGGGATGAGAACCAGACACAGCTCTTGGTTTTGCCTTGTTTGTACTTGGTCTGTTGATCTGACATTTTTGAGCATCATGAAGTGGTTGAGGTAGTGGCTCTAAAGGCAGTTTTTGCTTCTCGGGAGTGAAACCTACCAGAAAAAGTTTGAAAGTTAACAAGTTCAGTAACATTAGGAATGATAGTAAAAGTTTCTTTAAATACATTAAAAACAAACGGGAGACAAAAGTAGACATTGGGCCGTTCCAAAATGATGCTGGTAATCTAGTGATGGGAGACAAGGAAATAGCTGAGGAACTAAATAAGTACTTTGTGTCAGTCATCACAGTAGAAGACATGAGTAATATCCCAACAATTCAGGAGAGTCAGGGGGCAGAGTTGAATATGGTAGCCATCACAAAGGAGAAAGTGCTAGAGAAACTAAGAGGTCTAAAAATTGATAAATCCCCATGCCCAGATGGGCTACATCCTAGAGTTCTAAAGGAGATAGCTGAAGAAATAGTGGAGGCGTTAGTTATGATCTTTCAAAAGTCACTGGAGTCAGGGAAAGTCCTAGAGGATTGGAAAATCGCTGTTGTAACCCCCCTGTTCAAGAAGGGAACAAGGAAAAAGATGGAAAATTATAGGCCAATTAGCCTAACTCGGTTGTTGGCAAGATTCTAGAATCCATTGTTAAGGATGAGATTTCTAAATTCTTGGACGTGCAGGGTCGGATTAGGACAAGTCAGCATGGATTTAGTAAGGGGAGGTCGTGCCTGACAAACCTGTTAGAGTTCTTTGAAGAAATAACAAATAGGTTAGACCAAGGAGAGCCAATGGATGTTATCTATCTTGACTTCCAAAAGGCCTTTGATAAGGTGCCTCACGGGAGACTGCTGAGTAAAATAAGGGTCCATAGTATTCGAGGCAAGGTACTAACATAGATTGACAATTGGCTGTCAGGCAGAAGGCAGAGAGTTGGGATAAAAGGTTCTTTTTCGGAATGGCAACCGGTGACTAGTGGTGTCCCGCAGGGTTCAGTGTTGGGGCCACAGCTGTTCTCTTTATATATTAACGATCTAGATGACGGGACTAGGGGCATTCTGGCTAAGTTTGCCGACGATACAAAGATAGGTGGAGGGGCAGGTGGTATGGAGGAGGTGGGGAGGCTGCAGAAAGATTTAGACAGTTTAGGAGAGTGGTCCAAGAAATGGCTGATGAAATTCAACGTGGGCAAGTGCGAGGTCTTGCACTTTGGAAAAAGAATAGAGGCATGGACTATTTTCTAAACGGTGACAAAATTCATAATGCTGAAGTGCAAAGGGACTTGGGAGTCCTAGTCCAGGATTCTCTCAATGTAAACTTGCAGGTTGAGTCCGTAATTAAGAAAGCAAATGCAATGTTGTCATTTATCTCAAGAGGCTTGGAATATAAAAGCAGGGATGTACTTCTGAAGCTTTATAAAGCATTAGTTAGGCCACATTTAGAATACTGTGAGCAATTTGGGCTCCACACCTCAGGAAGGACATACTGGCACTGGAGCGGGTCCAGCGGAGATTCACACGGATGATCCCAGGAATGGTAGGCCCAAATATACGATGAACGTCTGAGGATCCTGGGATTCTTTTCATTGGAGTTTAGGAGGTTGAGGGGAGATCTAATAGAAACTTACAAGATAATGAATGGCTTAGATAGGGTGGACGTAGGGATGTTGTTTCCATTAGCAGGGGAGACTAGGACCCGGGGGCACAGCCTTAGAATAAAAGACATTATTACAGAGAGGAGGAGAAATTTCTTCAGCCAGAGAGTGGTGGGTCTGTGGAATTCATTGCCACAGAGGGTGATGGACGCTGGGACGTTGAGTGTCTTTAAGACAGAAGTTGATAAATTCTTGATTTCTCGAGGAATTAAGGGCTATGGAGAGAGAGCGGGTAAATGGAGTTGAAATCAGCCATGATTGAATGGTGGAGTGGATTCGATGGGCCGAATGGCCTTACTTCCGCTCCTATGTCTTATGGTCTTATGGTCTTATGCAGGTTACCGAAAGAGAGGTAGGCCTTAAAATATCCAAGTTGTATATCATATGATACAATTCCCAACACTCAGCCATTTATTTCCAGAAAAACTGAGTGTATGTATAACTCATGCAAAAATACTTTAGTTGGTTGAAAACTGTTAAGTTAACTGACCCACGTTCATTCAAAGACTTAGATCGTGATGGAAAAGCTGAACTTATTTACCATTTTTCTATGAACTTCTTTTGCTGTGACTGATATTGTCAGTTGATGTTATGGTTGAGTGTCTTTAATTAAAGATGCGAGTTCCATGAAGGTTCCTGAGTCTTTTATATTAGTATCCGTTTACATCAGGCACTCAACCATTTGGAAATTTGAAGATGTTAGGCCGGATCTTCAAAGTGGGTCAAAAAACCAACACCAGGTTGAACTCTGGGTCTCAATCCACACCTCACCTGCATCGTTCTCACAATGCTATCTTTAAATGCAAGGCCTGGATTTTTGCTCCTGATAGGGAGCACAGAGTCGGGACAATTCCGGCTCTGAAAACCTGACCCAAGAATAAAATGCTCCGGAAGTTGGGGTTTTCATTCTGGGTGGCAGGGTTCTCTCGGAGTCAGGTCTGTCACCCCTGGAATGAGATCGGAGGTTAGCAGGTACAGAGGCTGACTGGCCAGAAGGCCTGCCTCTGCTCCGACACCAGACCCAATATTTTAAGAAAGCAACAAAACAAATGACAACCTTCCAACCCTCAGCCTCAGCCCCCCTCACCCTATACACATCCCCCTTGCCCCATCCTTGTCAACCCGCGCGCGCCACCTTATGCCCCTCTATTCACCACCATGGCCCCTCACACCCTCTAGGCCAAACTATGCCCTTCTACCCACATGGCCTCTTATACCATCCATGCCAAACTACGCCCCTCTATTCATCTCCCATTTTCCCTCATATCCTCCACACCGACCTATGCCCACCGACCCATCCCATGACCCTTTATAGCCTCTCACAACGTTAATGCCAAATAATGCTCATCCAAACCGCTCACTCATCACGTTTTGCCCTTACATCTGCCATGCCAAATCACACAGTATCTACCATGGGTAGAACTCAGGACTCATGTTGAAATAAAATAAAATAAAGTTCTAAGTGTCCATTAGACCATAAGGCATAGGAGCAGAATTAGGCCACTCGGCCCATCGAGTCTGCTCCGCCATTTAATCACGGCTTATATTTTTCTCATCCCCATTCTCCTGCCTCCTCCCCATAATCCCTGATCCCCTTATTGATCAAAAACCTATCTATCTCTGTCTTAAAGACACTCAGTGATTTGGCCTCCACAGCCTTCTGCGGCAAAGAGTTCCACAGATTCACCACCCTCTGGCTGAAGAAATTCCTCCTCATCTCTGTTTTAAAGAATTGTCCCTTTAGTCTGAGATTGTATCCTCTGCTTCTAGTTTTACCTCCAAGTGGAAACATCCCCTCCACGTCCACTCTATCCAGGCCACGCAGTATCCTGTAAGTTTCAATAAGATCCCCCCTCATCCTTCTAAACTCCAATGAGTACAGATCCAGAGTCCTCAGCCGTTCCTTCTACCACAAGCTCTTCATTCCAGGGATCATTCTTGTGAACTTCCTCTGGACCCTTTCCAAGGCCAGCACATCCTTCCTTGGATAAGGGCCCAAAACTGCTCACAATAGTCCAAATGGGGTCTGACCAGAGCCTTCTTTAGCCTCAGAACTACATCCCTGGCAATGTATTCTAGCCCTCTCAACATGAATGCAAACAATTCATTTACCTTCCTAACTGCCGACTGAACCTGCACATTAACCTTAAGAGAGTTGTGAACAAGGACCTCCTAATTCCCTTTGTGTTTCTGATTTCCTAAGCACCTTCCCATTTATCCTTTCTTAGATATGGGGCCCAAAACTGCTCACAATACTCCAAATGGGAGCAGACCAGAGCCTGTTTCTGATTTTCTAAGCATTTCCCTATTTAGAAAATAGTCTATGCCTCCATTTCTCCTTCCAAAGTGCATTACCTCATACTTTTCCACATTGTATTCCCTCTGCCACTTCTTTGCCCACTCTCCTTCCTTGTCCAAGTCCTTCTGCAGCCCCCTTGCTTCCTCAATACTACCTGCCCCTGTACAGATCTTTGTATCATCTGCAAACTTAGCTACCGTGCCTTCAGATCTTTCCTCCAGATCATTAATGTATATTGTGAGAAGTTGTGGTCCCAGCACCGACCCCTGAGGTACACCACTAGTCACCGGCTACCATCCTGAAAAAGACACCTTTATCCCCACTCTCTGCCTTCTGCCAGTCAGCCAATCCTCTATTCATGCCAGGATCTCACCCTTCAAAGCATGGGCTCTTAACCTAGTTAACAGTCTCCTATGTGGCACCTTGTCAAAGGCCTTCTGGAAACCTAAATAAATCACATCCACTGGTTCTCCTTTGTCTAACTTCTTCGTTACTTCCTCAAAGAACTCTAACAGATTTGTCAGACATGACCTCCCCTTGACGAAGCCGTGCTGACTCAGTCCTATTTTATCATGCACTTCCAAGTACTCCGCGATCTCATCTTTAATAATGGACTCTAAAATCTGACCAATGACCAAAGTCAGGCTAACCGGCCTATAATTTCCCGTCTTCTGCCTCTCTCCCTTCTTAAACAATGCTGTTACATTAGCCACTTTCCAGTCCTCTGGGACCCTTCCTGCCTCCAGTGATTCCTGAAGGATCATTACCAATGCCTGCACAATCTCCTCAGCTATCTCCTTTAGCACCCTGGGGTGTAGTCCATCCGGTCCAGGTGATTTATCCACCTGCAGACCTTTCAGTTTCCCCAGAACCTACTCCTTAGTAATGGTCACTGCACTCACCTCTGCCCCCTGGTTCTCCTGGAGCTCTGGCATCCCACTGGTGTCTTCCACCATGAAGACTGATGCAAAGTAACTATTCAGTTTGTCTGCCATTTCTTTATTTCCTTTTATTACTTCTCCAGCCACATTGTCCAGTGGTCCAATGTCTATTTTTTCTTCTCTCTTTCCTTTTATATATTGAAAAAAACTCTTCCTATCTTCCTTTATATAACTAGCTAGTTTGCACTCATACTTCACAATCTCCCCCCTTATTCCTTTTTTAGTTGTCCTCTGTTCGCTTTTAAAGGCTTCCCAATCCTCTGGCTTCCCACTAATACTCGCCACTTTGTATGCTTTTTCTTCAGCTTTTATGCTGTCCTTGACTTCCCTCATCAGCCATGGATGCCTTGTCCTCCCCTTAGCATGTTTCTTCCTCCTTGGGATGAATTTCTGTTGTGACTCATGAATAACCTTCAAAAACACCTGCCATTGCTGTTCCACTCTCTTCCCTGCTAAGCTTCTTTTCCAATCACCTCTGGCCAGCTCCTCCCTCATGTCTTTGTAGTTACCCTTATTTAATTGTGATACCGTTGCATCTGATTGCAGCTTCTCCCTCTCAAACTGCAGGGTAAATTCTGTCGTATTGTGGTCACTGCTCCTTAAGGGTTCCTTCACCTTAAGTTCCCTAATTAAGTCTGCCTCATTACACATTTCTAAATTAAAAATTGCCTGTCCCCTAATAGGCTCTGTCAGAAGCTGCTCCAAAAAAAATCTCTCAGACATTCCACAAATTCCTTTTCTTGGGATCCACTACCAATCTGATTTTCCCAGTCCACCAGCATATTGAAGTCCCCCATGATTATTGTAATATTGCCTTTTTTACATGCCTTTTCTATATCCTGATTTATTTTCTTCCCCACCTCCTGACTACTGCTAGGGGGCCTGTATATAACTCCCATCAGGGTCTTTTTACCTTTGCAATTCCTTAACTCTACCCACAGCGATTCAATGCCTTCTGACCCTATATCGCTCCTTGCTATCGATTTAACTTCATTCCTTACTAACAATGCAACCCCGCCCCCTTTGCTCATCTGCCTGTCTTTTCGATAGGACATAAATCCTTGGATATTTAGATCCCAGCCCTGATCCCCTTGCAGCCACGTCTCTGTGATGCCCACAACATCGTACCGGCCAATTTCAATGTACACAACAAGCTCATTTACCTTGTTCTGTATACTGCGCGCATTTAGGTACAACACCCTCAATCCAGCATTGACCACCTCCCTTTTCACACTTGTCACCATTTTTGCCCTGCCTGAGGGTGATATTGGTCTTTTATTTTGGTTCTCTATTTCCCCTTCAGTTATAACACCTTCTAAGCTCACATTTTGGTTCCCGCCCCCCGCCATAATAGTTTAAATCCTCCCGAGTGAATTTAGCAAACCTCCCAGCCAGGATATCGGTGCCCCTCCAGTTTAGATGCAACCCGTCCTTGTACAGGTCCCTCCTGCCCCAGAAGAAATCCTGATGGTCCAAAAAAAAAAGGCAACCTTTATTTAAAAAACACTCTCATCATAAAAATGTATTCTCTATATTTAAATTCTTTGAATTATTTCCTTCTAAAACAAACATTTCATTCAAGTGCTTAATGCCTTGTAAAAATACATAGTTGAATTCATAGCCCAGCTTCTAAGAGTCTATCGCCACTTGTAGCAATCAATCAAACTATGAAATGGAAGGCACCCTACTGTGACAATAGAAGGTCTTTATTTTCATTTTATTTCAATCAATTATGCAGTAATGGTAATCCTCAGGCTGATGTCTGCAGACAAAGTCAAATGACAAGCATTGATGTTTATTAATCACTCCGGACATTGTTTTCAAATATTTAAAGGGCAGGTGTTTTATATGCCTTGACAACTTGACAGTTGTTTTTCACAGTTCATTTTCACATTTTTGGCATTTGGCTTATGGCAGTTCATTTTGATACATTTGACAGTTCCAATGAACTTGACAGTTAATGTGTCTATGCATTTTTAATGCACAGCCATGCATTAATCATTTAACAATTTGAAGTGGCACCTGACCTCTCCCAAGGGCATCTGACCTCTCCTAAAGTGAACCTGACCATACCCAAATTCCAAGTCTAATGTGCACACATCCTGTGCCCTACTCTTGGCTCATGGAAATCAGATGTGACTGGATGAAATTGCTTTTTCATGTTGACAGCTGTCTCCTGGGCCCATTTCCAGCCCTGTGAAAATGGTAGGTGCCATGTTAAGGTGCTGTATTTCTGGATTTTGACCTCTTACACCATTTTCTCAACAATGGAGAGGCTTGCTTTCATTGCGAAAGTCCAGGCCTAAATTCCCTAATTGGGGAGAGGGTGAGATTGGTGCCTAATTAGAAGTGTTAAATGCCCCCAGGAAGCAAGCTGCTGCTACCTTATAAAAGAGAGTGTACAGCTGCATAAAGGGCCTGCAGGATCAACAGCGATGAAAAGGGTCAGGCAGGGAAAACAAAGGTCCAATATTGACACTGCCACAAAGGTCAATGACTAAACTAGAGGCAACAGTAAACAAGTATGTTGTAAAGCTGCTCAAAAAGATTAGACATGGCGCCTTCAGCCCAGCACCAACAAACAGTCTCAAATAAACTCCACCTTCACAATGCCAGTGCCAGGAGGGAACTCAACATCTCCTTGAATGGCAAGAGACAATCACAAACAACATTCCATTTATCTTGGTGTTACTCTTGACTGAATATTGACAAACAAAAAGCATCTGACAAGACAGCAGCAAAGATCAAAATGCAAAACAACTTCCTCAGTAAACTTGCTAACTCTTCATGGGGTACAGATGCTCAAAACGTAAGGAACTCAGATCTTGCCATCGCCTACACGGCTGCAAAGTACTGAGCACCAGTATGGTACAACGCATCCCTTACCAGTCCTGTAGATACCCAGCTCAACACAGCAATATGCATCACCTTGATTACGCCCTGATCAACTCAACTCCCCCAGTTCCCAGCCCTGAGCATCATCCCGTCCTCTTCCATGAGGATGGAGATTGCAACAAGAATGCTCCTGAGAAGGTTTTCATAAACCCAAGCCAGCCGCTACACAAGACCCTGACCAATCCACTTGCTGTTCGCCTCCCATCACCTCAGCTTGTATGGCGAAGACCACTAGGCCGAGGAATAATAGCAGAAACCCTATGGCAGCAGGAATGGAGCCAACTCGCCACCATTAAAAGTCACTTCCTCATCACTGATCCCACAGGCTGCCCATCCAGCTTCAACCCGCCACACCAACATTGGGCACTCCTCAACCATTTCCGCACTGTCCATGGACTTTGTGCAGAAAAGTGGCTGAGGTGGGACCTTGCAGGTAACTCAGACTGTAGCCGGGGCACATCCCAATCAATGTCTCATATCACTGAGGACTGCCCCCTGACAAAATTCAGCAGAGGGCTCAGAGAATTCCATTTAGCCACTATGGAAGCTGCTGCCTGGCTTGGTGATTACTGTACACATGAAAAGAAAAATGAAAAAGCAATTTCAACATTAAGACAAATAAACTTCAATTAGTCTTCCTGGGAACTGAATAGCTGTGTGCTAAACTGTTTGGCTTCACCAAAATAGAACGTAGAATTTACAGTGTAGAAGGAGGCCATTTGGCCCATCGAGTCTGCACCGGACCTTGGAAAGAGCAACCCACTTAAGCCCCACACCTCCACCCTATCCCCGTAAACCCACCTAAACTTTTTGGACACTAAGGACAATTTAACATGGCCAATTCATCTAACCTGCACATCTTTAGACTGTGGGAGGAAACCGGAGCACCCGGAGGAAACCCACGCAGAAACGGGGAGAAAGTGCAGACTCCGTACAGACGGTGACCCAAGCCGGGAATCGAACCTGAGACCCTGGCGCTGTGAAGCAACCGTGTTAACCACTGTGCTACCGTGCTGCCCTGTTGGCTCATGGATAAAGTTTTAAAATTCCATGCTGCACTGGACAGTCCCCTTAATGAGCTTGCGAAGCAGCTTAATGAGCTAGATATCTAACTGGTTATCAGATTGGAAATTGGTTTGCAAAGCCCTGACCAGTGGCTATGGAAAAATAACCTGACATGAGGTTAACGTTTTAAATAATTGGTGGGAAGGGAATGTTCAATCTGCGTTGATTGCTCAGCGAGAACTCACACAAGCAGTCCAGAGTGACTGAGATGAGATTAGATATGGGCAAGAGTGCAAATGAGTGCACACAAATTAGCATTGCAGCCCATTTCACACTTCGCCTGATTGCTTTTTGAATTGACTTCAATGAAAAAAAAGGCTGGCAGGCTGTGAAAGCAGCTGCCGATTTATAATTGTCCATTTTATGTTACCACCCAAGACCAATTTCACTCCTGTAGTTTCCTGCTCAGAACACAGTGTATTACAGAGAAAAATTAGCTCAATATGTCTACTGGAGACTTTGACCCAAATTAGCCTGAAATGATATCTCATCGTCTTCACCTAATCCAACCTTTAATCTACCACGGCCTATTTTGACTGGGTTATCTTTACAACAGGAACAGTGTGCCTTGCCTTATTGAACATTCTCAGCAGTGTGAATGTTTTTTTATTGATGTTACAGCTGAAATGTTAACAAACCCTTTTCTTTGATGCTGTTAGGCATTTTCTATTTCCATTTTGTATTCTATTGTTTATTTTAACAGATAAATCAACATTGGGAGCTGACCTGTTTTTGCTGGTGCTTGCAGCTGATGTAACTCCAGGTTTACTGCTGCCTTCTCATCATTGGAAACCGTTTCCATCCTCTCCGTGGTAGAATCCATTGAGGAATCATCATTTGCAGAGCCGTTGGCATGGTAGCCGTTCATCCCACCTTTGGAGAGGGGGGAAGCCTCATTCCCTCCCAGTCCATCAGGCCTCTTGTTCTCTTCCTTCACCTGGCTATTTGGCTGTTTTGGCTTCCTTTTCCTTTTCTTATTGTGCTAGGTGAAATAATTGTTAGATTATTCATACTGCCTGTCAAAAAAGTACAATTTGGCACTGCACATTTGAAAGGAAGGCTTCTCTATCTTACCTTCTTTTTACCTGGCATGTTCCATTCTTTCAAAACCTCCACTGCACTACCTGACAAACAACAAGAAAGAAAACATCAATAATCAAATTTCAATTTCATCTAATAAGAGCTTCCTTTAGCAATTAACTGAAATTACCAGTAATGTGTGTGGAACAGGGTTTGAATAAGGTGAAGGAAATACATTTATTTTACAGAATCCGTCTCTCATTGTTTATTCAACAGTATTCGTTCTAACTTTTGGGCCTGGAATTCCCTTGAAATTTGTCTCATTCCTGCTGTTATAACTTTGTTGGAGTACAGTGGAAATTCCGTTTATACATCTCAATGCAGTCTCTATTGTACTGCATTCTGGTGGAATAGAGCTGGGTGTCGCTGGGGTACTTATGAAAACTGGTTTCAAATTATGTTATCAAGAAGGCAGAGCAGTTCCACCCAGCTGGAAGACAGGGGAGAGGCATTGGAGGAGGATGGTATAGCCAACTGTGTCAAAAGTTGCAGACAGGCCATGAAGAATAAGAAAGGAAAGTTTACCTTTGTCACAGTCACTCAGGATGACATTTCTGACTTTGATAAGAACTGATTTGGCACTTGACTGGAAGAATTCAAGCACAGAGAGACGGGAAAGATAGGAATGGATTTGGGAGGTGGCAGCAGTGGGTAGCACTCTTGCCTCTCAGCGCCAGGGACCCGGATTCAATTCTAGCCTTGGGTGACTGTGTGGAGTTTGCACATTCTCCCCATTTCTGCGTCGGTTTCATCCAGGCGCTCCAGTTTCCTCCCACAGTCCAAAGATGTGTAGACTAAGTGGGTTGGCCATGCTAATTTATCCCTTTTGTGTCCAAAGATGTGCAGAGTAGGTAGGGTTTGGGGATAGAGTGGGGCAGTGGGCCCAGGTAGGGTGCTCTTTCGGAGGGTGGGTGCAGAGTTGATTGGCCGAATGGCCTCCTTCTGTACTGTAGAGATTCTATGCTTCAATGTTCAAGGGCTTCAACAATAAAAGAGTGATGTGACGGTAGTTTGCGAGGACAGTGAGGTCAAAGATTTCTTTTTGAGGAGAGAGGTGATGTTGGCAGATTTGAAGGAGAGAAGGGAGAGAACCATTCTCCTTGAAGGGAGAACATAAGAACATAAGAACTAGGAGCAGGAATAGGCCATCTGGCCCCTCGAGCCTGCTCCGCCATTCAATAAGATCATGGCATATCTTTTGTGGACTCAGCTCCACTTTCCAGCCCGAACACCGTAACCCTTAATCCCTTTATTCTTCAAAAAACTATCTATCTTTATCTTAAAAACATTTAATTAAGGAGCCTCAACTGCTTCACTGGGCAAGGAATTTCATAGATCCACAACCCTTTGGGTGAAGAAGTTCCTCCTAAACTCAGTCCTAAATCTACTTCCCCTTATTATGAGGATATGCCCCCTAGTTCTGCTTTCACCCGCCAGTGGAAACAACCTGCCCGCATCTATCCTATCTATTCCCTTCATAATTTTATATGTTTCTATAAGATCCCCCCCCGCCCCCCCGCATCCTTCTAAATTCCAACGAGTACAGTCCCAGTCTACTCAACCTCTCCTCGTAATCTAATCCCTTCAGCTCTGGGATTAACATAGTGAATCCTCCAACGCCAGTACGTCCTTTCTCAGGTAAGGAGACCAAAACTGAACACAATACTCCAGGTGTGGCCTCACTAACACCTTATACAATTGCAGCATAACCTCCCTAGTCTTAAACTCCATCCCTCTAGCAATGAAGGACAACATTCCATTTGCCTTCTTAATCACCTGTTGCACCTGTAAACAACGTTTTGCGTCTCATGCACCAGCACACCCAGGTCTCTCTGCACAGCAGCATGTTTTAATATTTTATCATTTAAATAATAATCCCTTTTGCTGTTATTCCTACCAAAATGGATAACCTCACATTTGTCAACATTGTATTCCATCTGTCAGACCCTAGCCCATTCACTTAACCTATCCAAATCCCTCTGCAGACTTCTGGTATCCTCTGCACTTTTTGCTTTCCCACTCATCTTAGTGTTGTCTGCAAACTTGAACACATTGCACTTGGTCCCCAACTCCAAATCATCTATGTAAATTGTGAACAACTGTGGGCCCAACACTGATCTCTGAGGGACACCACTAGCTGCTGATTGCCAACCAGAGAAACACCCATTAATCCCCACTCTTTGCTTTCTATTAATTAACGAATCCTCTATCCATGCTACTACTTTCCCCTTAATGCCATGCATCTTTATCTTATGCAGCAACCTTTTGTGAAATGGGGAGAACCATTCAGTTCATATGGGGCCACAGAAGGAAGCTTGGTGTGAGCAGCTTAATGGAATAGGAGACAAGCGAGGAGGTGGGTTACATAGACCAGATGAGCTTGGAGAGGACATGAGGAGAGAAACAAAATCCAAGTTCAGGGCTAGGGCAGGAGATTTGGCAAAGGTATAGCCTGATGGGCCAAAAGAAGGGAGGGAATTAGCAGAGCCAGATGATCAGATTTTCTCAATGTTAATGACGAAAAAGTTAACAAGCTCCACACACTGATTGTTGGAATTGAGGGTGGAAGAGACCAGAAGAGAAAAATTGCTGGGGTTTACCTTTGCATTCCAGGATCATTTTGAAATCATGTGCAGTTTTGACAGATGAGAATCAATGCTTTATTTAATATGGCCAGATCTGAGCTGTAAGTAATTTGTGACTCACCAAAACTGGACTGTTGATCAGGCATCCTTGTTTTTTAAATGTATTTTATTCCCAACATGTATCCAAACAGGTTATAACAGATAAACATCCCGGGAAACATCCATCCCAGCAATCAACTATACAATCTGTACAAATTCTTTCCCCTTTTTAACCCTCCCCCCTTCCCCCCTTCCTCTGTGACGAACAGCCCCTCACAAGTGGTCACAAACAAACCGCACCTTTTCTCAAACCCCTCTGCAGAGCCACTTAACTCATATTTTATATTCTCCAACTGCAGGAAGTCATACAGGTCACCCAACCAAGCCACTACCCCCGGTGGCGATGCCAACCGCCACTGCAGTGAAATTTGCCGCCGTGCAATCAGAGAGGCGAAGGCTATGACATCAGCCTTCCTCCTTTCCATGAGCTCTGGCTCCTCTGAAACCCCAAGTATCGCCACCAAAGGATGCGGGTCCACCTCCTCCTCCACTATCCTGGCTAAGACCGTGAACACTCCCGCCCAGAATCGTCCCAATTTTTCGCAACCCAAAATACATGCGCGTGTTTCGCTGGCACCTGCCCACACCTCTCACACTCATCTGCTACCCCCTGAAAGAACCCACTCATTTTCACCCGAGTCATATGCACCCTGTACACCACCTTAAACTGTATCAGTCCATCCTCGCACAGGAGGAGGTGTTGTTTACCCTACGCAGTGCCTTGTTGATCAGGCATCCTGACAACATGCTGAAAGTTCTGAAATTAAGAGTGGTCATAGATAACTAAAGCTGTAAATTGGTGCATGTTTGTAAGCTAACTCCATCCTTACAGATTGTTGGGACCTCGCTGTCACTAATTCTTAAACTCTTTATCATTTTAATTTAATTACAACTAATAATAATGTCTATTTAATCCTGAAATTCCTCTAATAATGGCTGTTTTGTTCTCCATTACCAATGTGTGTTGGTGATTTTTGAAAAACCCATTTCATTTGTGGATGATTAATAACAGAGTAGATGTGTTGTTCCTGTCAAAAGGAGAATTTCACCTCTTTGACATTAGGCATCAAAGAAGCCATCTGTATCATCTTATTGCCAGACTTCATCCTGAACTGCTTTTGAGAATGAAATAGTGGATATGATTCATATGCAATGTGTCTTAGAAAGAGTTTAATTGTGAAAGACAGAGCTAAATGAGGAAATTGTCAAACTTATTAACAGTGGCCACAAAGGCAGAAACAATCCTGTACCATCCATGAAAGCTTGTACTGCCTTGTTCATGTTGTTATCAAAGTGTTGGAGCACCAAGACAATTTCGTTGTTACTTCTGTTTGGCACCACAGTTCGAATGGCAGTGATCTGAAATATGGAAGAGATTATTTAATGAATCATGAACATTCTTTCTTTATGACGATGTTTTCATGGTCGCACCTATCTGAAAAAAAGAATGTTGCACCGACATACAGGCTCTAATGTCAGTCATCAAGGATGTACAGGAAGTGACAGATTTAAATCTGAATCAACAGTTCTTAATTGCAGCAACATTCGGGAAGTGTTTTCTCTATCACCAGGGGAGCATATGATACCTTCAATGGAATCTGCACTGGACTCCTCCCAAAGAAACAACCAGATAGGAAGACAGATACCACTGTTCTGCTGCAGTATGGTAGAGAACAGACTGGCATTGCATATTGCTGTCATTCAGGGTTTTCCAGGGTCTGATATCTGTCATTAGATCAGCCATCCAGCTGATCAGTGGGGACATAGATCCAGAGCCACATCAGATAGCAACAGCTAAAGTCCACCCTCCTGATCCAGTTGGCTGTCAGGACAACTGCACTTGCCAGGCCTCCAGCCTTCCTTTTCAGATCACACATAGCATTGGAATAAAGCATGCAAGATGGACTGCCAACAGTCCCGCATTTCTGCTAATACCTTTTTACAGCCTCTTTAGATTGGAAGACACAATGAGTAAATCTGAGAAAATAATGGCAAATTTGCAGATGCATTGCATGATTAAGGCTCAAATCAGCCAGCAAGTTCAGGAGATATAGAGAAACAGAATGCATAGTGTAAAACTTGCTGACAATTTAAATTGCTCCGCCAGTTCCTTTGGAGAAAAAACAGCCGGAATGCTCCAGTCGTCGGGATTCGCTTTTCCCACTGGCAGCGCATCCCTGCCAGGGGATTTCATAGCAGCGTGAGGTGGTTTCAATGGGACATCCCATCAATAAGCGGCAGGAGGTAAAATCTTGTTGCCAGCGAACAGCATGTAGCCGAGAAAAGCGCAGCTGGGGGACCGGAGAACCCTGTCCAGCATTTCACTCTTCATCCGCCTGATAATTTTGACAGACTTTTCACAATTCCTGGGATAAGGAAAGCCAAAGATTTTTTTGTCGACATTGTGAAGAAGTTTTAAAAATGAGCTGCTTGAGCCTTGCTCGCCCATTATCCACTTTCCTGGCATTTTGTGTTGACGGAACAGCCAGCTTTAGACCTCCAACTAATATTGCAGTCAGATCATGATGGTGTCACTGGACATTATTTCAGGAAGAACCTAACTGCTTAGGTGTGGTGTCCTGCTTAAAAAACTAGCTTAACGCTGGGACATGGCAAGAAGACATCTTCATTTTAGCTGTCCCAAGCTTTAATATTGGGACCAATGGGTCATTGTAGTGGCACTGTGCTAACAATGCTTAGGAAACTAAAGTGTAATTTCTTTAAATTTCTTTAAAACCATTGAAATACAAAATGTACTGGAATGAAACTGTAAAGAATTGAGGTGGGATTCTCCGTCGGCCGGCGCCGGAATCGGGAAACGCGATTGGGCGGAGAATCAGTTTTGACACGGAAATTGTGGCGAGCGCCAGTTTCACGCCAAATCTCAATTCTCTGGGCCTCGACAGTGGCGCCAATGAATACAATAAACACCATCAGCCAATAAATCAGTACTCCTCCATGTTGAACACCACTTGGAGGAAGCACTAAGGATGGCAAGGGTACAGAATATACTCTGGGTGGGGGATTTCAATGTCCAGCACCAAGAGTGCCCTGGTAGTACCACCACAGACCGAGCTGGCCGGGTCCCAAAGAGCATAGCTGCTCGACTGGGGCTGCAGCACGTGGTGAGGGAACCAACAAGAGAGAAAAACATACTTGACCTCATCCTCACCAACCTGCCTGCTGCAGATGCATTTGTCCATGACAGTATCGGTGGAAGTGACAACCACACAGTCCTTGTGGAGACAAAGTCCCGTCTTCACATTGAGGATAACCTCCATCATGTTGTGACACTACCACTGTGCTAAATGGGATAGACTTCGAACAGATCTAGCAACTCAAGACTGAGTGTCCATGAGGTACTGTGGGCCATCAGAAGCAGCAGAATTGTATTCAACCACAATCTGCAACCCCATGGCCTGGCATATCCCCCACTCTACCATTATCACCAAGCCAGGGGATCAACCCTGGTTCAATGAAGAGTGTGGGAGACCATGCCAGGAACAACATCAGGCATACCGGAAAATGAGATGTCAAACAGCATAAGCTGCAAGTAATAGTCAGAGCTAAGCGATTTCACAACAAATGCATCAGATCTAAGCTCTGTAGTCCTGCCACATTCAGCCATGAACGGTGGTGGACAATTAAACAACTCACTGGAGGAGGAGGCTCCACAAATATCCCCATCTTCAATGATGGAGGGGCCCAGCACATATGTGCAAAAGACAAGGCTGAGGTATTCGCAACAATCTTCAGCCAGAAGTGCCGAGTGGATGATCAATCTCAGTCTCCACCGGAGGTCCTCAGCATAACTGATGTCAGTCTTCAACCAATACAATTCACTCCACGTGATATTAAGAAACGGCTGAAGGAACTGGATACTGCAAAGGCTACGGGCCCTGACAATACCACGGCAATAGTGCTGAAGACTTAGGCTCCAGAACTTGCCGCATCCCTAGCCAAGCTGTTTCAGTACGGCTACAACACTGGCATTCACACAGCAATGTGGAAAATTGCCCACATGTGGGCAGTATGGTAGCACAGTGGTTAGCACTGTTGCATCACAGCTTCAGGGTCCCTGGTTCGATCCTCGGTTTGGGTCACTGTCTGTGTGGAGTCTGCACGTTCTCCCTGTAATTGCGTGAGTTTACTCCGAGTGCTACGGTTTCCTCCCACTAGTCCCGAAAGACGTGCTGTTAGGTGAATTGGACATTCTGAATTCTCCCTCAGTGTACCTGAACAGGAGCCAGAATGTGGCAACTAGGGATTTTCACAGTCACTTCATCGCAGTGTTAATGTAAGCCTACTTGTGACAATAAAGATTATTATTATAATAGATGTTTTCTGTACACAAGGAACAGTTCAAATCCAACCCAGCTAAATACCACTCTATCAGTCTACTCTCCATGATCTGCAAAGTGATGGAAGGAGTCATCAATAGTGCTATCAAGTGGCACTTACTCAGCAATAACCTGCTCACAGATTCTCAGTTTGCATTCCACTAGGGTCACTCAGCTCCCGATCTCATTACAGTCTTGGTTCAAACATGGACAAAAGAGCTGAGGTGAGGTGTTGAGTGTTTGGCTGATGATGGATAAATGAGAGTTTGGCTCAAGATGGATTGGAACTTTATGGGAAAATAAAATGTTAGATAAAGCTTTGTGTGCAGGAATGTCAAGACAGGCTTTTTGGGTCGCAAGCTGTAATCACTTGTTTCTGTACCAGACAAATTGCAGTAACGGCCTTGGGAATGGTTGCGCTGGCTTTAAAGATAATTATAATTGAGGGGGCTGAATTATAATTGAGCTGAAAGCACAGATAGAAATGCGAGGGGGCTGCCCTCAGCAATGAACCAAAAATGTATAAGAACTGCTGTCAGATGTATTGACTTTGGCTTACTGTTGTAACTCTCAGAGATACAGCGGTCTTAGCACCGGCCGAGAAATAAACATATGTCAAAAGTAACTTGGTGTTCGATTGATCATTTCATCCGGACTGACGGGAAACAAAAATTCACAGTGTGAGTGTGGTAGTATGTATTGGGGGTCATGTGGGACTGGAAGCCCTAATGTCATTGGCTGACAGATCCCGGGTCCTGGTTGGCCGTTGACCTCAAGCTCCGCCCTGAAGGCGGAGTATAAGAAGCCGGAGTCTTCCCCCGCAGGCCAGTTTACTATCGAGCTGCGAGGGAACAGACACGCTTAATAAAGCCTCATCGACTTCACTCTATTTGTCTCACGGAGTCTTTGTGCGCTACAATTTATTAAGCGTGCCTAAAAAAAAAGGACTATGGAGCTCAGGATCATTCCGGAATGCCTGAGGATCAGCCCCCACGCAGTGAACGCGGCAGCAGCCTTCAAGCACTGGCAGACTTGCTTCGAGGCCTACCTCAGAACGACTACCGGCCGAGTCTCAGAAGACCAAAAACTGCAGGTCCTGCACTCGAGGGTGAGCACGGAGATTTTCTCCCTCATCGAAGACTCGGACGATTTCCAGACGGCGTTCGCAGCACTGAAAAGTCTCTATGTCCGCCCTGTTAACCAAATCTACGCTCGCTACCAGCTCGCGACGAGACGGCAAGCTCCCGGAGAATCGATGGACGAGTTCTACGCCGCGCTGCTGATTTTGGGACGGGCCTGCAGCTGCCCGTCAGTGAACGCAAACGAACACACGGACATGTTAATGCGCGATGCTTTTGTGGCAGGTATGCAATCCTCCCAAATCCGCCAAAGACTTCTAGAAAAAGAGTCGCTAGGACTCTCAGAGGCACGGGCCCTAGCAGCCTCCCTAGACGTAGCCGCGCGTAATACCCGCGCCTACGGCCCCAACCACGCGGCAACCCATTGGGCCCCGTACGTACCCGTCGCGGCAAACCCCCTACCCCCCCCCCGGACACCCCACAGGCTTGCGCGGTCCAAACGCCGAGTCGCACCGGGGGCGCCCGCTGTTATTTCTGCGGCCAGGCGAAACACCCCCGACAGCGCTGCCCGGCCCGCGCAGCTATCTGCAAAAGCTGCGGGAAAAAGGGCCATTATGCGGTTGTGTGCCGGTCCCGCGAGGTCGCCGCCGTCCCGGGAGCACAGGGAGCCCTGCAAGCAGTTTACGCGCCCCAACCCCCCCAGCACGCCATGTACGACCCGCAGGCGCAGCCGCTCTGGGTCCCGACCACCGCGGTCCCGGGAGAACTGGGAGCCCTGCACGCCGCCTACGCTCCCCAACCCCCCTCCCCGCAGCCCATGTATGACCCGCCGCCGGCGCTACCGCTTTGGGTCCCGGCCAACACTCTCCACGGAGAGGAGGGAGTGTTCCGCGTCCCTAACGCCACCCTAACCCCCACCCCGCGCCCCACGCCTGACCCGCCGGCGCCACCTACTTGGGCCCCGACCACCGCTGTCCCTGGTGAGGGAGCTCCGCGCGGTCCAAGGGCTCGCGGTCCTAGCGCTCACGGTCCTAGCGCTCCCCAGCCCCCCCAGCACACTATGTGCGACCCGCAGACGCCGCCATTTTGGGTCCCGGCCACCACGAGGGGAGGAGGGGCGCCGATGTGCGACCCGCAGACGCCGCCATTTTGGGTCCCGGCCACCACGAGGGGAGGAGGGGCGCCGCCATCTTGGACCGCCCCAGACCTGTACGACGCATGGGGGCGGCCATTTTGTCCACCCCCGCCGCCATCTTGTGACCCCCAGCCATGTGCGATGTATGGGGGCGGCCATTTTGTTCATCCCTGACGCCATCTTGGACGACAACAACGGACCCCACTCCACTACTACAACCACGGCTCGCTTCGATTACGCTCGATCAAGCTCGGCTCCGGATACTCCAGACGACGACAACAACGGTACTAATAAACGGCCACGAGACGCCATGCCTAGTCGACTCCGGGAGCACGGAAAGCTTTATACACCCCGACACGGTAAGACGCTGTTCCTTGACCACCGATCCCAGCGCACAAAAGATTTGCCTAGCTGCAGGATCCCACTCCGTACAGATCCAGGGATTCTGCATAGTTACCCTAACGGTGCAGGGGAGGGAGTTCAAAAACTACAAACTAAACGTCCTTCCCCAACTCTGTGCCCCCACTTTGCTGGGATTAGATTTCCAATGCAATCTACAGAGCCTTACGTTCAAATTCGGCGGCCCCATACCCCCACTCACTATCTGCGGCCTCGCAACCCTCAAGGTGCAACCCCCGTCCTTGTTTGCGAACCTCACCCCGGATTGCAAACCCGTCGCCACTAGGAGCAGACGGTACAGCGCCCAGGACCGGACCTTCATTCGGTCCGAAGTCCAGCGGCTACTAAAGGAGGGCATAATCCAGGCCAGCAATAGTCCCTGGAGAGCGCAGGTGGTAGTAGTGAAGACAGGGGAGAAACAAAGGATGGTCATTGACTATAGCCAGACCATCAACAGGTACACACAACTAGACGCATACCCTCTCCCCCGCATATCCGACATGGTCAATCGGATTGCCCAATATAAAGTCTTCTCCACCGTGGACCTCTAGTCCGCCTACCATCAGCTCCCCATCCGCCCAAGTGACCGCAAGTACACAGCCTTCGAGGCAGACGGGCGATTATATCATTTCCTACGGGTCCCTTTTGGCGTCACAAACGGGGTCTCGGTCTTCCAACGGGAGATGGACCGAATGGTTGATCAACATGGGTTGCGGGCCACGTTCCCGTATCTCGACAATGTAACCATCTGCGGCCACGATCAGCAGGACCACGACGCCAACCTCCAAAAATTCCTCCAGACCGCCAAAGCCTTGAACCTCACGTACAACGAGGACAAGTGCGTTTTTAGCACCGACCAGCTAGCCATTCTGGGCTACGTAGTGCGCAATGGGATAATAGGCCCCGACCCCGAACGTATGCGCTCACTCATGGAATTTCCCCTCCCGCACTGCCCAAAAGCCCTGAAACGCTGCTTGGGGTTCTTTTCGTACTACGCCCAGTGGATCCCCCAGTACGCAGACAAGGCCCGCCCCCTAATACAGACCACGACCTTCCCTCTGTCGACAGAGGCTTGCCAGGCCTTCAGCCGCATCAAAGCGGATATCACAAAGGCCACGATGCGCACCATCGACGAGTCCCTCCCCTTCCAGGTCGAGAGCGACGCCTCCGACATAGCTCTAGCGGCCACCCTTAACCAAGCGGGCAGACCCGTGGCCTTTTTCTCCCGGACCCTCCACGCCTCAGAAATCCGCCACTGTTCAGTAGAAAAGGAAGCCCAAGCCATAGTGGAAGCTGTGCGACATTGGAGACATTACCTGGCCAGCAGGAGAGTCACTCTCCTCACCGACCAACGGTCGGTAGCCTTCATGTTCGATAGTGCACAGCGGGGCAAAATCAAAAACGACAAAATCTTAAGGTGGAGGATCGAGCTCTCCACCTTCAACTATGAGATTTTGTATCGTCCCGGAAAGCTGAACGAGCCGTCCGATGCCCTATCCCGTGGCACATGTGCCAACGCACAAATTAACCGCCTCCAAACCCTCCACGAGGACCTCTGCCACCCGGGGGTCACTCGGTTTTACCACTTCATCAAGTCCCGCAATCTCCCATACTCTTTAGAGGAGGTCCGTACAGTCACAAGGGACTGCCACATCTGCGCGGAATGCAAGCCGCATTTTTTCAGGCCAGGTGGAGCGCACCTGATTAAGGCTTCCCGCCCCTTTGAACGCCTCAGTCTCGATTTCAAAGGGCCCCTCCCCTCCACCGACCGCAACGCATATTTTCTTAATGTAGTGGACGAATACTCCCGCTTCCCTTTTGCCATTCCCTGTTCTGACATGACCGCGGCCACAGTCATTAAAGCCCTGAACAGCATCTTCACACTGTTCGGTTACCCCGCATACGTCCACAGCGACAGGGGGTCCTCTTTCATGAGTGACGAGCTGCGCCAGTTCCTGCTCAGCAAGGGCATAGCCTCAAGCAGGACGACCAGCTACAACGGGCAAGTAGAAAGGGAGAACGGCACGGTCTGGAAGGCCGTCCTACTGGCCCTACGGTCCAGGGACTTCCCAGTTTCACGGTGGCAGGAGGTCCTCCCGGACGCTCTCCACTCCATCCGGTCGTTATTATGTACGAGCACTAATCAAACGCCTCATGAGCGTCTCCTTGTCTTCCCTAGGAGGTCCTCCTCTGGAACGTCGCTGCCGACCTGGCTGGCAGCCCCAGGACCCATCCTGCTCCGAAAGCATGTGCGGGCACATAAGGCGGACTCGTTGGTCGAAAGGGTTCACCTCCTCCACGCGAACCCCCAGTACGCCTACGTGGAGTACCCCGACGGCCGACAGGACACGGTCTCCCTGCGGGATCTGGCGCCCGCCGGCAACACACACACCCCCCCGACACCATCAACCCAACCCCCGCCCTTCCTGCCACCGCCGCACCCCGCGACCGCCCCCTTCCCAGGAGGATCGGTTCCCCTCCCCTCAGCACCGACCAAGAATCAAGCCCGAGCTGAAACCGTACGGCTCCTGGAGGCGATAACACTGGTACAAGCACCACCACCACCGCCGGGGCCGAGGCGATCGACACGGACGACCAGACCGCCCGACCGACCCGTGGCGTCGATGTAAAACAAATATGGACTGTTCACAAGAACATTTTGCTTTTCTTCCTATACCCTCTGTAAATAGTTGCAACAGGACGAAATTGTCCAATACTGTATTGCCATGTGAATGTTTTGTCCTCCCAGGACCAGCCCTGTAAACCCTTACCACCATACGAAGCATCACCCTGCCGGGTTCATTTTTGACAAGGGGTGAATGTGGTAGTATGTATTGGGGGTCATGTGGGACTGGAAGCCCTAATGTCATTGGCTGACAGATCCCGGGTCCTGGTTGGCCGTTGACCTCAAGCTCCGCCCTGAAGGCGGAGTATAAGAAGCCGGAGTCTTCCCCCGCAGGCCAGTTTACTATCGAGCTTCGGGGGAACAGACACGCTTAATAAAGCCTCATCGACTTCACTCTATTCGTCTCACGGAGTCTTTGTGCGCTACAGTGAGCGACTGCCCTTGACATCAAGGCAGCAAATGTCCAAGTATGGCATCAAGGAGCAGAGCTAAACTGGAGTCAATGAGAATCAGGGGGGAAACTCTCCGCTGGTTGGAGTCATACCTAGCACAAAGGAAGTTAGTTCTGATGTTTGAAGGTTAATCTTCTCAGCTCCAGGGCATCACTGCAGGAGTTCCTCCAGGTGGTGTCCGAGGCCAAACCATCTTCAGCTGCTTCATCAATGACTGCCTTACATAATAAGGTCGGAAGTGGGGATGTTTGCGGAAGACTGCGCAATGTTCAGCAGTCCTTGTCCAAGTGCAGCAATAACTGGACAATATCCAGGCTTGGGCTGACAAGTGGCAAGTTACATTCACGCCACACAAGTGCCAGGCAATGACCATCTCCTACAAGAGAGGATCTAACCACTACCCTTTGACATTTAATGGTATTACCATCGCTGAATCCCCCACAATCAACATCCAGGGGGTTACCATTGATCAGAAACTGAACTGGACTAGCCACATTAATGCTGTGGCTACCAGGGCAGGTCAAAGGCTAGGAATCCTACAGTGAGTAACTCGCATGCCCCCCCCCCCCCCCCACCCCCACTAAAGCCTGTCCACCATCTACAAGGAACAAGTCAGGAGTATAATGAAATACTCACCACTTGCCTAGATGAATGCAGCTCCAACAACACTCAAGAAGCTCAACGCCACCCAGGACAAAGCAGCTCGCTTGATTGCTCCCCCTTCCACAAACAATCAAAATCTCCACACCGACGAACAGTGGCAGCCGTCTGTACCACCCAGAAGATGCACTGCAGTAAATAACCAACTTTCCTCAGACAGCACCTTCCAAACCCACGACCATCTCGAAGGACAAGAGCAGCATAAACCTGGGAACCCCACCAGCTAGAGGTTCCCTTCTAAGTCACTCACCACCCTGACTTGGAAATATATCATCGCTTCTTCACTGTCACTGGTGCAACACCTGGAACACCCTCCCTAACAGCACATGGGTACACCTCAAGGACTGCAGCAGTTCAAGGCGGCAACTCACCACCACCTTCTGGAGGGCAGCTAGGGATGGGCAATATATGCTGGCCTAACTAGCGACACCCACATCCTGTGAACGAATAAAAAAAAGAAAATTTCGAAATAGTCCAAAGATGTTCAGGTTAGGTGGGGTTACAGGATTAGGGTAGGGGAGTGGACCTAGGTGGGGTGCTCTTTCAGAGGGTCGGTGCAGGCTCAATGGGCCAAATGGTCTCCTTGTGCACTGTAGGGATTCTATGAAATCGACATGAAAGGCTCAGTCGCAATATCGTTGTCAAAAATACCATAGATATATGTTTGATTTGAAATATTCAGTTCCTAACATGCATGTTATACAATGTAAACCTACCACACTGGTTTCTCGTCTCGTATCTTTAAACAGTACAAATATAAATACACTGCTGGGTATTTGTGCTGTACTCTTACCTTTTCCTTGAACTTTTCCTGAATATTGGTTTCAGACATTGCTGCTTTGATGCTGGCCTGAAATCAAACACAATCCCAATTCAACCTGCAGAGATAACCAATCACAAAGGCCAATCATTTAAGTTCATGCCTTAACTAACCAATCCTTTAAGTCTGAAACTAATATTAGAGCCAATTTAAGATTAGCACAGCTTTGAGACAAATATTATTAATCATAACATTTGTACAGTTGTTACAAAGTGGTTGAGACTGGGTCTGTACTTGTTGGAGTTTAGAAGGATGAGGGGGGATTTCATTGAAACTGATAGGATACTGCGAGGCCTGGATAGAATGGTCGTGGAGGGATGTTTCTCTCGTAGGACAAACTAGAACTTGACGCCACAGCCTCAGACTGAAGGGACGATCCTTTAAAACAGAGATGAGGAGGAATTTCTTCAGCCAGAGGGTGATGAATCTGTGGAACTGTTTGCTGCAGAAGGCTGTGGAGGCCAATTCACTAAGTGTCTTTAAGACAGAGACAGATAGATTCTTGATTAATAAGGGGATTTGGGGTTCTGGGGAAAAGGCAGAAGAATGAGGATGAAAAACATATCAGCCATGATTGAATGGCGGAGCAGACTTGATGGGCTGAGTGGCCTAATTCGGCTCATATATCTTATAGTCTTATGGTCTTCATTCCATACTGTTGCTGTTGTTATCAGGGTTTCATTCAGTAATAATGATTATTTACATTCTGTTAAAAGACAAATACATCATGCACTAAGGAACATTATGGAATACTTAGAAACGAGCAGTACCAATGATCCAGGAAGTTGATTGATTATTCAATCAATACCCATGTATTCAAAGTCTTTTCTACCCAGTCTTTCAGGCAAAAATCCATGTATCATGATCATCTGCTGTTCACGTGTGCTACGTCTATTTACAATGTTACAAAAGTTTCAGGAGATCTGAGGTGAATAAAATGTAGACTTATTTCCAAACAAAAGAAATGGATTTTCAATGGTGTGTCAGTCGGGCTGCGGATAACTAACAAACTTGCTTCCAATTAACTTCCTGTTCATGTACTTGAAGATCTAGCTAATGGGCTGGAGAGGGACATAATGACAATTTCAAAGTGAATGGTCAGGGGCATGTTCGTGCACAGCTGTTGGAAGCACAACACTCTGTATTGTTGCTTCTCAAACTGTGGCACAATGTTTCTCATGTTTGAACGAAGTGAATTAAGAATATTACTGCCTATTTGGACATTTGTTTGGTCTATGAGGCTGATAGCCCTGCACTCCACTCTGCAGGGCAATGGCAAACCCAGAAGCTACTGCCTGCCATTGAGATTCATCCTCCAGGGTCAGTTCCTGTCTCTAGGCAGCATCCTGCATCACTAAATGAGCACCAAACTCACTTCCGGCCCAATTAGGGGCTTGGCACTATCGAAGTAGCATCATGCGAGCAAGGCAGACCACGGTGATAGGTCGGGACCCAGAAATGACTGGTCATCAGATTCCTGACCTGAGATTAAGAATCCATTCCCCAATATTAGCATAAATCACTCTCAGCTCAGGCACAATCATTCCAAATGCAGTGTAAAGAAAGTTCTCCCAACAATTGCAACGGCATAAATATGACATTATAAATTTTCCACGATCTTTCTGGATGAGATTGTCTTAAAGGTCACGGTAATGGGAATGCTACCTACATCAATTCCTTCATGATGATTGCACTTGTACAATCTTACCACCACTAATCTGCTATGAGTAACTTGAATCTTATCTAATATGCATTCCAACGTCCAGGCCTGTAATGCAGTGTAACTGGGCTAACCAGATTTATCATATCTTGCCTGTGCACACTCAGCATGGTCAGCCCATTCCCTGTGGTATTAAATGATCACAGTAAGATCTGCATTAGTTGCGTCCAATGTCACAGAGTACAAGGATCAATGCTGCTATGATCTGCTTTCAAAAGCTGTGATACTGCACTTTAAAGAGTGCGGATCAATAAAGCCTGATGCAAACAATCACTGAAATAATCTCTTATTCAAAACATTCAGTTTTCATTAGAATCATAGAATCATAGAATTTACAGTGCAGGAGGCCATTCGGCCCATCGAGTCTGCACCGGCTCCTGGAAAGAGCACCCTACCCAAGGTCAACACCTCCACCCTATCCCCATAACCCAGCAACCCCACCCAACACTAAGGGCAATTTTGAACACTAAGGGCAATTTAGCATGGCCAATCCACCTAACCCGCACATCTTTGGACTGTGGGAGGAAACCGGAGCACCCGGAGGAAACCCACGCACACACGGGGAGGATGTACAGACTCCGCACAGACAGTGACCCAAGCCGGAATCGAACCTGGGACCCTGGAGCTGTGAAGCAATTGTGCTATCCACATTGCTACCGTGCTGCCCTCTATTATGAGAACCAGAAAGAATTATTGACATCAGATTATGGCCCTAATGTACTTCGGAGCTGTGAGGAATTGTAGTGTGGCTGCTGGGAACTAATTGCACAGATTCAGCAGCCTAGCTCTCACTGAAAGCAGTGGAAAGAGATCTTGCTCCCACAGGGCATACCAGATTACGGTACATGAGAATTTTTGTATTTTTATTCATTCATGGAATGTGGACACCACTGGTAATGTCAACATTTATTGACCATCCTGAGGTAACATTGAGTAGGTGGTAGTGAACACCTTCTTGAACCACTGCAGTCCAGGGGGTGTAGGAACACCACATTGTGTTGTGAGGGAGGGTGTTTCAGGATTTTGACCCAGTGATGATGAAGGAACGGTGATATCGTTCCAAGTCAGATTGTGTGTGACTTGGAAGGGAACTTGTAGCTGCTGGTCTTCCCATGTGTCTGCTGCCCCTGTTTTCCCAGAAAGTTTGAGGGCTTCCAGCTAGCAGTCTGAAGGTCACGTTTCGCAACATTTTCTGTCACGAAGCACGCTGATGTTAATTGCGAGGGTATTTCAACTTGGGGGTTTTGTTTCGTTTTGGTGAGAGGAGACAATTGAACCCCAGTGAGAATAAATAGACCGGTCATTGTGGAACAATTGTTAAAGATTGTTTATTAAAGTAAAGAAAAGACAAACACACACAAACAGGACTGTTCCACTCTAAGACAATTATGGTATATGAATTACTAAACGCACACACAGTTTATGTAGAACGTGTCACTTGTTCCAAAATATGCCTAGATCCATGAACTATTTAAGACTTCCTTGTTTTCCCAAACAACATCCAAAATTAAATAAACTTATAAGTTAAAACCAATTTATAGATTCCACAAATTACAGTGATGATAATCAAGTCTGGGAACCGTTTTGTCAGGGTCCAGTGAAGATATTTAAATTGCCCTTACTACGGTTTTATGCACTGCTTTGGCTTTAAGACTTCAAAACCGTTCGCTGCAAAACTTGGCCTTCGGGTTTGGTGGCTGGAAACTGGTTTATCTGCTTCTGAACCTGCTAGGTGTGAACTGGCCTACCTTGCTTCTGAGGGTCTGGCCAATTACCTAGATACATAGAAGATAGGAGCAGGAGGACGCCTTTTGGCCCTTCGAGCCTGCTCCGCCATTCATCACGATCATGGTTGATCATCCAACTCAACAGCCTATCCTGCTTTCTCCCCATAGCCTTTGATCCCATTCTTCCCAAGTGCTATATCTAGCTGGCTTTTGAATATATTCAAAGTTTTAGCATCAACTGTCATAATATCCACTCATTATATAATGAGATGCAGACAAGCAGTGATTGACACACAGGCTGACCAGTAAGCACACAACACAGTGCAGCCAATCACCAGACAGGACACTACCACTATAAAGCCAGAGGGCACTAGGTTTCCCGCTCTCTCGGGACCCAGCCACTGAGACAGTCAGAGTCCAGGAGCTAGCACAGTGCAAACACCATGCGGTAGCTAGTAAGCCTGGTCAGGCTACTACAAGGTCTCCAGTCAGTTCAATATAGTGTCGACCCACAGCTGAATATGTATATCAGTTCTATCGTTGAATAAAACAGTGTTGGATCTTCTCCAGTGTTAGACGTCTGTTTCTAGCTTCCCTGCATCGAATGCAGTCCACATCGAACCTAGCTGCCTATCACATCATCAACTACTTCCTGTGGCAATGAATTCCACAGGCTCACCACTCTTTGTGTGAAGAAATGTCTCCTTATTTCTGTCTGAAATGGTTTACCCTGAATCCTCAGACTGTGACCCCTGGTTCTGGACACACCCATCATTGGTAACATCTTCCCTGCATCTACCCTGGTCTAGTCCCGTTAAAATGTTCTCAGTCTCTATGAGATCCCCCCCTCATTCTTCTGAACTCCAACGAGAACAATCCCAACCTAGTCAATCTCCCCTCATTTGACAATCTCGTCATCCCTGGAATCAGTCTGGTAAACCTTTGCTGCACTCCCTCGAGAGCAAGAACATCCTTCCTCAGAGAAGGAGATCAAAACTGCACACAATACTCCAGGTGTGTCCTCACCAAGACCCTGTATAATTGCAGCAACACATCCCTGCTTCTGTACTCAACCTCTCGCAATGAAGGCAAACATACCGTTAGCCTTCTTTACTGCCTGCTACACCTGCATGCTTATCTTCAGCGACTGGTGCACAAGGACACCCTGGTCCAACTGCACACTCCCCTCTCCCAATTTACAACCATTCAGGTAGTAATCTGCCTTCCTGTTTTTGCTTCCAAAGTGAATAACCTCACACTTATCCAAATTACACCTTTGTCCCACTTTGATTTTGCCTTCTGTGTATTTGGCTGTCTGCCCCATCAAATTATTTGACCCCAGACATTAGCATATGTATATCGTCACAAACCACATGGATCTTATGAGGTGGCAATGATTAAACTCCCCATGAGCCTCACCGAATACGAACTCCCCCATTAAAGAGGGCAGGGAACCCTAAACCATATATAGTTATCTTCTGTATAAAGTCAGCCAGTTTGGATACTGACAGAAGAGACCCAGTTGGGCTCCTTCATGCTTTGTAAATAATAGTTATCAGAATAAACCTTTATTTCCTTTTAACAACTTGGTGCGGGCTCCTTCGTGGTCTACAAAATATACCTCATTAAGCTTCCCAATTGTCTAAGTAAGCTATTTCCACTCATAAGCTATTCATATCTGATTCTTATCTAAAATGCCTTCTAATCTTGTTACTGGGTGCATTGCATCTCACCCGGCCTTTTGAATCATGGCTACTGCTGTCTCTAGGCAGATTTCTATCTGTTGCTGAGCAGGTCGCACCCCATTATCTTTTGTTAAATTCATTTTTTTGCTGTTGCTAGACAAGCTCATGATACTGTTTTAAAAATAAAAGCAGAGTCCAAAAGGCAGGACCTACATGCAAAACCTATATGAAACATCAACTAGAGTATTGTGTCTAATTCTGTTCAGGGGTAGGGTGCGTCCCAGGATTTTGACCAATGACAGAAAAAGAACAGAGATATATTTCCAAGTCAGTGTGGTGAGTGATTTTGAGGAAAACTTCCTAGTGGTGGTGTTCCCATGTGTCTGCTGCCCCTGTCCTTCTAAATGGTAGCGGTCATGGGTTTGCAAGGTGCTGCCTAAGTTCCTGCAGTGCATCTTCGGTACACCCTGGTGTTACTGTGTGGCGGTGGTGGAGGATGTGAGCATCTGTGGGGATACAAATCAAGTGGGCTGCTTTACCCTAGATGGTGTTGAACGTCAGCCGTATTTCCTTCCTTCCCCCAGTCTGGGTTACAATGACATTCGCATTTGACACAATACATTTTGATGCCTTTGTTGACTATCTTTGCAAATAAATCTCAATAGCATTTGTTAAACTTCCCTTGACAAGAACATAACCAAATTCAAAAAATAGCTTAGTGTTTTGATCTAAAAGTGGAAAGCAATACAGTAAAATGTTTACAAGGCTGATGATTTGTTGATATATGATGCTTTGACCTGGGAGATATTTTCCATCCTTCAATCAGTTCTAATATAGATTGTTTTAGGATCTGCCTGTTTCTCCTGTGCTAATTGCAAGCAATTTTCCAGCCTTTGCTCGTATTTATTCATAACTCCAGGTGTGAATTCACAGAGTTCGAACAATGACACCAGTAGAAGGAGAAGAGAATTGTAAATCCAACTTAAAAGAATGGCAGCACTGAGGAAGTAAATAATTAATCATCTCTGAGTATCAACTCAGGTGGGCAAAGTGGTGTGTAGCCCATGGGCTGCACTGCCAGCTTTCCCAGCCAAATTTTTAAACACTCTGAAAAACCAATTCTGGAGGCGAGTCCCACAATGTCATGCTGGCAGGGTGGGCTCTGAAACCGCGGCTCCTGAAGCGCTCCCCAACGTTAAAAGAATAAATATAAAACAAGGAAACACATAAGGATACAGAAACCCACACGTCACCCCCCATTATGCCCAGGAAACCTCACGTTTCCAAGGGACATCCCCCACCCAGGAAAACCCCCCACAGACATGGAAAACCCCCCAGGAAACCCCCACCCCGCCCCCCACCCCCAGGGACATGGAATCCCCACGGAGGGAAACTCCCCACCCCCATGGACATGGAACTCCCCCATGGAACACCACCCACCTCCACTGGACACGGAACATCACCCCACAGACATGCCCCCCCCCCAACCCTAACCTCACCAAAGGAAGCCCCCCGGCATTGCCTACTGAAATTGGGGATAGTGCCATGGGAAGTGCCAATGTACTGCCCGGGCATGAACCTCTGTCCCGAGGGGCAGTACTTATCTGTGCGTCCCAGGCAGGTTATGTTTGCCAGTTCCCAGCTTTTAAAAATCTGTCAGGAACCCTCACGGCATGATGTCACGCTACCAGCGGGGTACTTTCCAGCATGGGGAAATTTTCCAGCAGGGTGGCCGGCTAATCATATTTAAATGTATTATAATACAGTTTCTTTCGTTGTATGGAGGGAACCCCATTATGGAACGGGTGGGGACAATCGAGTGGAGAAATCCTGCTGGTGTAAATGCCATTTTGGGACCCCCCCTTGATTTTCCACCCCATCTGCCATTCACGTTTGCTTAAAATTGTCTGGGAAATCTGCCCACTGGCAGCAGCTGTGTGTTTACAATGGAGACTGTGCACCTGTAAGTTTCCAAACTCACATTAAAACATAGAATGTAGAGTTGTAAACAATTTTGCTTTATCTATCCATTTAGTTCCAAGATAAAAAAGAGTTGGGCTCTCAAGACAGCAAATTTCGACCTAGATACAAGGCTCATATGATTCAATCTCATGGGGAAGGATGTAGAGGAAGTCATTGTAAGATCAGGTTACAGGCTTTCCTAGAATATCACAGGCAGTGGTTTTGAGTCTGCATAGATCCAGGACAGAGAGAGGACTGTGGTGTATTGGATTTCGGCGGGAGCGATGCGCAAGGCATTTCTGGGAGGTAGGTTTTTCCTTTAAAAAACACTTACCTTCACAGGAGCAGCACTTGGATTTCGGCGGGAGCGGTGCGCAAGGCATTTCTAGGAGGTAAGTTTTTCCTTTAAAAAACACTTACCTTCACAGGAGCAGGCCGTTGGATGTCGGCGGGAGCGGTGCGCAAGGCATTTCTGGGGGGTAGGTTTTTCCTTTAAAAAACACTTACCTTCACAGGAACAGGCCGTTGGATGTCGGCGGGAGCGGTGCGCAAGGTATTTCTGGGAGGTAAGTGTTTCCTTTAAAAGACACTTACCTTCACAGGAGCAGGCCGTTGGATGTCGGCGGGAGCGGTGCGCAAGGCATTTATGTGAGGTAAGTTTTTCCTTTAAAAATAACTTACCTTCACAGGAGCAGGCCGTTGGATTTCGGCGGGAGCGATCCGCAAGGCATTTCTGGGAGGTAAGTTTTTCCTTTAAAAGACACTTACCTTCACAGGAGCAGCACTTGGATTACGGCGGGAGCGGTGCGCAAGGCATTTCTAGGAGGTACGTTTTTCCTTTAAAAAACACTTACCTTCACAGGAGCAGGCCGTTGGATGTCGGCGGGAGCGGTGCGCAAGGCATTTCTGGGAGGTAAGTTTTTCCTTTAAAAAACACTTACCTTCACAGGAGCAGGCCGTTGGATTTCGGCGGGAGCGGTGCGCAAGGCATTTATGGGAGGTACGTTTTTCCTTTAAAAAACACTTACCTTCACAGGAGCAGGCCGTTGGATTTCGGCGGGAGCGGTGCGCAAGGCATTTCTGGGAGGTAAGTTTTTCCTTTAAAAGACACTTACCTTCACAGGAGCAGCACTTGGATTTCGGCGGGAGCGGTGCGCAAGGCATTTCTGGGAGGTAAGTTTTTCCTTTAAAAAACACTTACCTTCACAGGAGCAGGCCGTTGGCTTTCGGCGGGAGCGGTGCGCAAGGCATTTCTGGGAGGTAAGTTTTTCCTTCAAAAGACACTTACCTTCACAGGAGCAGCATTTGGATTTCGGCGGGAGCAGTGCGCAAGGCATTTCTGGGAGGTAAGTTTTTCCTTTGAAAACACTTACCTTCACAGGAGCAGGCCGTTGGATTTTGGTGAGAGCGGTGCGCAAGGCATTTCTGTGAGGTAAGTTTTTCCTTTAAAAAAAACACTTCTTTTCTGTTTTATTTTTTTTTGACCCGCGGACTTCTGGGAAGGCCCCCCCCCGCCCCCAACCAATAAATTCTGGTGGCGAGGAATCCCGAGACACTACACGTGTAGTGTCTCCCACCCACCCTCCTCCTCTAACCTAATAATAAGATCCATTGGTGTGAGGTAAGTGCCATATTATATTATTATTATTAGCATTATTATATTATATTATTAGCATTGCGCAGGTCAAGGAGACACAGCCGGAGTGAGAGAGATACAGACAGTGAGAATTTGGTAGTTTGGTGCAGTGAGGTAACCAGGAAAGGTAAGTGGTTAATCTAATTGTGCTGTTTTTCAGTTAAAAGTTCAGGGTAGTGTCTGATTGGCTGAAGCTGCCCCCACCATAAACTTAAATTAAACTAATTAATTAATTAGTGATGGCTGGTCAGGTGATGTGCTTGAGCTGCTTGATGTGGGAGCTAGCAGTTCCCATTGCGAGCTGCAGCGACCACATCTGCAGTAAGTGTTGGCTGCTCGAGGAACTCCGGCTCAGAGTTGATGAGCTGGAGTCTGAGCTTCAAACACTGAGGCACATCCGGGAGGCGGAGACTTACCTGGACACTGTGTTTCAGGAGGCAGTCACACCTGTCAGAGTAAGTAGTTTAAATCCTGCCAGTGGCCAGAGACAGCAGGGTGTGACTGCAAGTCAGGCAGGTAAAGGGAACCAGCAGTCAGGAACTCAGGAGCCTCAGCTCTTGACTCTGTCCAACAGATATGAGGCACTTGCTCCCTGTGTGGATGGCGAACAGGGTTGCAGGAAGGGTGAGTCAGCTGACCAAGGCACCATGGTTCAGCAGGCCATTCAAGGGGAGGGAGTAAATAGGCAAGTTGTAGTTGTAGGGGATTCTGTTATCAGGGGGATAGATAGTATCCTTTGTGAGCAGGATAAAGAGTCCCGCATGGTATGTTGCCTGCCCGGTGCTAGGGTGCGGGACATCTCTGACCGGCTTGAAAGGATACTGGAGAGGGAGGGGGAGGATCCAGTTGTTGTGGTCCATGTCGGTACCAACAACATAGGCAAGTCTAGGAAAGAGGACCTGTTTAGAGATTATAAAGAGCTAGGATTCAAATTAAAAAACAGGTCCTCAAGGATCATAATCTCCGGATTACTGCCCGAGCCACGTGCAAATTGGCATAGGGAGGCAAGAATAAGGGAAGTTAACACGTGGCTGAAAGAGTGGTGTGGGAATGAGGGGTTGCTTTTCATGGGACACTGGCATCAGTTTTGGGACAGGGGGGACCTATACCGTTGGGATGGTCTCCACCTGAACCGAGCTGGGACCAGTGTTCTGGCGAAAAGAGTAAATAGGGTGGTCAATAGGAATTTAAACTAAAGATTGGGGGGGAAGGGAAAGTCAGGGAACCAAGAGGTGAAGTAATCAGCGGGGAGCGTAGCTGCTTAGGAAAACAAAAAAAACACGAACAGACAAAACTCAAGAGTGGTTACGATTGTCCCCATCCCACAAAATATGACACAGTGTATGGAAAGGCTCAGTAAACCAAGGTCCACCACACTAAGAAAACAAAAAGGGACGGTCAATAGAGAATGAAAGGTGCTATATTTAAATGCGCGCAGTGTACGGAACAAGGTAGATGAGCTTGTGGCCCAGATTGTGACTGGCAGGTATGATGTGGTAGGCATCACAGAGACATGGTTGCAGGGGGTTCAGGACTGGCATTTAAACATCCAGGGATTCACAACCTATCGAAAAGACAGAGAGGTGGGCAGAGGGGGCGGGGTTGCCTTGTTAATTAGGAATGAAATTAAATCAATAGCACTAAACGACATAGGGTCAGATGATGTGGAGTCTGTGTGGGTAGAGTTGAGGAACCACAAAGGCAAAAAAACCATAATGGGAGTTATGTACAGGCCTCCTAACAGTGGTCAGGACCGGGGGCACAAAATGCACCACAAAATAGAAAGTGCATGTCAGAAAGGCAAGGTCACAGTGATCATGGGGGACTTCAATATGCAGGTGGACTGGGTAAATAATGCTGCCAGTGGACCCAAGGAAAGGGAATTCATTGAATGTTTACAGGAGGGCTTTTTGGAACAGCTTGTGATGGAGCCCACGAGGGAACAGGCCATTCTGGACTTAGTGTTATGTAATGAGCCAGACTTGATTAAAGATCTTAAAGTAAGGGAGCACTTAGGAGGCAGTGATCATAATATGGTAGAATTCAATCTCCAATTTGAAAGAAAGAAGGTAGAATCAGATGTAAAGGTGTTACAGTTAAATAAAGGTAACTACAGGGGCATGAGGGAGGAACTGACGAAAATCAACTGGGAGCAGAGCCTAGTGGGAAAGACAGTAGAACAGCAATGGCAGGCATTTCTGGGAGTAATTGAGGACACAGTACAGAGGTTCATCCCAAAGAAAAGAAAGGCTATCAGAGGGGGGATTAGGCAGCCATGGCTGACAAAGAGTAGTGGGAAGTCAGAAGATTGGGAAGGCTACAAAAACAAACAGAGGATAACAAAGAGAGAGATAAGGAAAGAGAGGATCAAATTTGAAGGTAGGCTAGCCAGTAACATTAGGAATGATAGTAAAAGTTTCTTTAAATACATTAAAAACAAACGGGAGGCAAAAGTTGACATTGGGCCGCTCCAAAATGACGCTGGTAATTTTGTGATGGGAGACAAGGAAATAGCTGAGGAACTGAATAAGTACTTTGCGTCAGTCTTCACAGTAGAAGACATGAGTAATATCCCAACAATTTCGGAGAGTCAGGGGGCAGAGTTGAATATGGTAGCCATCACAAATGAGAAAGTGCTAGAGAAACTAAGAGGTCTAAAAAATGATAAATCTCCGGGCCCAGATGGGCTACATCCTAGAGTTCTAAAGGAGATAGCTGAAGAAATATTGGAGGCGTTAGTTATGATCTTTCAAACGTCACTGGAGTCAGGGAAAGTCCCAGAGGATTGGAAAATCGCTGTTGTAACCCCCCTGTTCCAGAAAGGAGCAAGGAAAAAGATGGAAAATTATAGGCCAATTAGCCTAACCTCGGTTGTTGGCAAGATTCTAGAATCCATTGTTAAGGATGAGATTTCTAAATTCTTGGAAGTGCAGGGTCGGATTAGGACAAGTCAGCATGGATTTAGTAAGGGGAGGTCATGCCTGACAAACCTGTTAGAGTTCTTTGAAGAGATAACAAATAGGTTAGACCAAGGAGAGCCAATGGATGTTATCTATCTTGACTTCCAAAAGGCCTTTGATAAGGTGCCTCACGGGAGACTGCTGAGTAAAATAAGGGCCCATGGTATTCGAGGCAAGGTACTAACATGGATTGACGATTGGCTGTCAGACAGAAGGCAGAGAGTTGGGATAAAAGGTTCTTTGTCGGAATGGCAACCGGTGACGAGTGGTGTCCCGCAGGGTTCAGTGTTGGGGCCACAGCTGTTCTCTTTATATATTAACGATCTAGATGACGGGACTGAGGGCATTCTGGCTAGGTTTGCTGATGATACAAAGATAGGTGGAGGGGCAGGTAGTATGGAGGAGGTGGGGAGGCTGCAGAAAGATTTAGACAGTTTAGGAGAGTGGTCCAAGAAATGGCTGATGAAATTCAACGTGGGCAAGTGCGAGGTCTTGCACTTTGGAAAAAAGAATAGAGGCATGGACTATTTTCTAAACGGTGACAAAATTCATAATGCTGAAGTGCAAAGGGACTTGGGAGTCCTAGTCCAGGATTCTCTAAAGGTAAACTTGCAGGTTGAGTCCGTAATTAAGAAAGCAAATGCAATGTTGTCACTCATCTCAAGAGGCTTGGAATATAAAAGCAGGGATGTACTTCTGAAGCTTTATAAAGCATTAGTTAGGCCCCATTTAGAATACTGTGCGCAATTTTGGGCCCCACACCTCAGGAAGGACATACTGGCACTGGAGCGGGTCCAGTGGAGATTCACACGGATGATCCCAGGAATGGTAGGTCTAACATATGATGAACGTCTGAGGATCCTGGGATTCTTTTCATTGGAGTTTAGGAGGTTGAGGGGAAATCTAATAGAAACTTACAAGATAATGAATGGCTTAGATAGGGTGGATGTAGGGAAGTTGTTTCCATTAGCAGGAGAGACTAGGACCCGGGGGGCACAGCCTTAGAATAAAAGGGAGTCACTTTAGAACAGAGATGAGGAGAAATTTCTTCAGCCAGAGAGTGATGGGTCTGTGGAATTCATTGCCACAGAGGGCGGTGGAGGCCGGGACGTTGAGTGTCTTTAAGACAGAAGTTGATAAATTCTTGATTTCTCGAGGAATTAAGGGCTATGGAGAGAGAGCGGGTAAATGGAGTTGAAATCAGCCATGATTGAATGGTGGAGTGGACTCGATGGGCCGAATGGCCTTACTTCCGCTCCTATGTCTTATGGTCTTAGGTTCCCGTTTGGTTAGGAAGAAGAAGGGTGGTATTTCCCAACAATAATAAAATAGGGTTTAGTAAGTAATACTATTTTTGACGTTTGTTACAGTGAAAGTTTCACAATGTGAAATCTTGATGTTTCCTTATTTTAGCTGTGAACTGGAAGTTCAAATTTCTTTTTAAAAGTTATTGATCTCTACTGGATCGTAACAAAGTCTTGCTGCATTGGGCCATTGACTGTTTCTTTATCTTAGCAATTATATATGGAATTGTGCATTTCCACTCCTGACTTTATGTTGGAGGGTAGGCTCTGAACACGGTCCTGAGGAACTCTTTTTTTTAACAAACAATTTTATTGAGGTATTAAGTGACATTGTACAGTACAAAAAAAAAGAAGTCAAGAAACAAATTAAACATAGTGCAAACCACGGCTCTGTTCACGCAAGGACCTGCCTCAATATCCCCCTACTCTACTCTACTTTACCGGGGGCTTTGAGTCCCTCCATGCTAACAGTATTCGTCGCTGGGCTACCAGGGAAGCAAAGGCCAGAACGTCGGTCTCTCTCTCTTCCTGGACTCCCGGGTCCTCCGAAACCCCAAAGATTGCCACCTCAGGGCTCATTACCACCCCAGTTTTCAATACCCGGGACATGACATCTGCAAATCCCTGCCAATACCCCCTGAGTTTAGGGCACGACCAGAACATGTGTACATGGTTAGCCGGTCCTCCGGCGCATCTAGCACACTTGTCCTCCAGCCCAAAGAATTTGCTCATCAGGGCCACCATCATGTGGGCCCAGTGCACGACCTTTCACAGGATCAGGCTGAGCCTGGCGCATGTTGCGGTCGTGTTTACCCTGGGTCCTGAGGATCTCTTGCAGCAATATCATAGATTATCATAGATTATCATAGAATTGACAGTGCAGAAGGAGGCCATTCGGCCCATCGAGTCTGCACCGGCTCTTGGAAAGAGCACCCTACCCAAGGTCATATGACGTGCGGCGTACTCCTAGAGTGCGCCGTTTGGGAGGGGGCGGAGCATCGCAAAAGTGGCGCAGCCCCTGATTTTGGCGGCAACATGGATTCTCCGGCTGATCGCCGAACGCGATTTCAGTGTCAGTGACCAAGAATCCCGCCCATGGTCTCCACAAGAGGGACATACAAGATCCAGGCTGACAAGAAAAAGCGTTGCATCTTGTGGTAGTCCGTGTAGAGGTATTACGGTCCCTGGTAATGCTGGAACACCATTGGTAGATATTGTATGTTTCCTATTGGTCAAGCCGCACGTCATATGGACGGCCTCAGGAGGTTACCTGAGGCCCTCCCCCCGATGCTCCGCCCCTGACGGGCCGTGTTCCCGATGGCATGGGTCTCTCATGCTATTTTTGTTGGGAACTCGCCGTGGTAGCTGCGGACTGAGTCCAGCGCTGTCACAGTCGGGGGAGAGCGATCCACCAGCAGGGGGGTCTTTGGCAAGGGCTGGGTCCACTGGTGGGGGGTGGTCCGGGGGTGGCGAGCCTGGCCAAAGGGTGGCACTATTTGGCAGGCTGCGTCGCGTGGCCGGCGCCATGTTCCACCATTGGAACACTGCGGACCATGCACATCTCCGGTCATATCAGCAGCTAGGGCCGGGTGCTCTACGCTGTGTGCCTGTTAGCCCCCCACCAGACGGGGGATCGGTGGCTATTGTGCGCCATTTTTTGGGTTGTAAAAGGCCACCGTTCTCACGCCGGCGTTAGCACGTAGTCTCAGAATCGGAGAAGCCAGCTCCATAAATTGGTTTCAATTTGAATTTGTATTAGTTTTGGAGCAAGCAATGAGATAGATTAAGGGTTTGCCCTGTTCACTCTGTGCCGTTTGTTTGTAACTTTAAGGATGGGATAAAACATTTTTTATAAAATCTGAAGAAAGAAACAAAAATATCCAGCACAAAAGAAAATGTACTTGTTGAAATGCAATCATTTAGGCTCACAGGGCAGCACGGTAGCATAATGGTTAGCACAATTGCTTCACAGCTCCAGGGTTCCAGGTTCGATTCAGGCTTGGGTCACTGTCTGTGCGGAGTCTGCACATCCTCCCAGTGTGTGCGTGGGTTTCCTCCGGGTGCTCCGGTTTCCCCCCACAGTCCAAAGATGTGCAGGTTAGGTGGATTGGCCATGATAAATTGCCCTTCGTGTCCAAAATTGCCCTTAGTGTTGTGTGGGGTTACTGGGTTATGGGGAGAGGGTGGAGGTGTTGTCCTTGGGTAGGGTGCTCTTTCCAAGAGCCGGTGCAGACTCGATGGGCCGAATGGCCTCCTTCTGCACTGTAAATTCTATGATAATCTATGATAATCTTACGTTCCCGACCGCGCGGCAGCCCCCTGGGCAGCGTGGAACCCCTGCGCAGCCGACCCGGAGACATCCCCCATCCCCCACAAGCTTATGCTGCAAGGCGGCCTGGCAACCTTGGGGGGCCCCGCTGCTACTTTTGCGGGCAGGCCAAGCACCCACGGCAGCACTGCCCGGCCCGCGCATCCACCTGCAAGGGATGCGGTAAAAAGGGCCACTTCGTGGTGGTATGCCAGGCCACCATTGGAACACCATTGGTAGATATTGTATGTTTCCTATTGGTCAAGCTGTATGGTAGCTCCGCCCTGCAAGGAGGGGTATAAGAGCCCATGCCGTCCCAGCAGCCCTCATTCTGTACCTGAGCTGCTGGGGGAAACATCTAGCTTATTAAAGCCTTCAGTTGGACTACAACCTCACTTTAGTGGTCATTGATCGTGTATCACATCTCATCTTGGGCTTGATCTGACACTTGATCTTTGCCAAAAGAACAAGAAGCGATACTTTTATGCTAGGTATGGCTCCTGGAAGTGAACAGGTTTGCCCCGGTTCCCATTGACTTTAATTTTGCTCAGGCACTTTGAAGCCACATTACAGTCAAGTGCTGGTTTGATGGCAAGGACTGTCACATCCATCTCACCTCTGGGTTTCAGCTGCTTTGGCAGGGTTGGACCAAGGCTATAATGAGGTCACTTGGTTCTAGTGGAACCCAAACTAAATGTCAGCAAGCAGGTTTGGTGAGTAAGTACTGCCATGTTGCAATGTCAATGACTCCTTCCATCTCTTTGCTGATCATTGAGAGTTGACTGCTGGAGCTGTAATGGGCAATTGGATTGGATTCCATATGCTTTGTTGTGGACAGGACTTATCTGGGCCATTTTCCACCTTGTTGCATTGATCCCAGTATCTGTAGTTGGACAGCTTCTCTTGAGGCATGGTTAGTTATGGAACACAGGTCTTCATCATCAAGAATTTTCAAGGAAGTTGAAGGGAGTTGAAGAAACTCAAGGGAGTTGAAGAAACTCAGAGACCAAGGGCGGTTGTGGAGCTATGGGAGATTATAGAGACAGGGACAGACAAGACCATGGAGTGATTTGGAAACAAGGATGAGACCGTTAAAATTCAAGATATTGCCAGACCAGGAGTCAATGTAGGTCCAATAGCACAGGGATCAGGGGTGAAAGGGTCATGGTATAGTTAGGATATAGGAACAAGCATTTTAATTGAGCTCAAGATTACGGAAGATGGAAAATGAGCCAGATAAAATGGTCAGAAGAGCATTAGTGTATTCAAGTCTCGAGGTGAAAAGAAAGTATGGATGAGAGTTTCAGCAGAAGATGAGCTGAGGTGAGATGGATTCAGGCAATGTTACAGAGGTGGAAGCAGGTGATCTTGGTGTGGGAGAGGATCTGTGTTTGGCTGGTTATCGCAAGGCCAAAGACAACACCAATGTTAATGTGAATGGTCTGCTTCAGCCTCAACACAGTTGCCAGAGAGAGGGATTAAATTGATGTCTAGTGAACGGAATGTTATCGCAGAAACTGGAGACAATGGCTTGGGCATTGCAATATTTAGTTTGAAGAAATTTATATTCATTCAGGACTAGGGGCGGGATTCTCCCCTACCCGGCATGGCGGAGGGTTCCGGCGTAATGGGATGGCGGGAACCACTCCGGCGTCGGGCCGCCCCAAAGGAGCGGAAGTCTCCGCACCTTTAGGGGCCAAGCCTTCACCTTGAGGGGCTAGGCCCGCGCCGGAGTGGTTTGTGCTCCACCGGCTGGCGGGAAAGGCCTTTGGCGCCACGCCAGCCGGGGCCGAAAGGTCTACACCGGGCGACATGGGTCGGCGCATGCGCGGGAGCGTCAGCGGCTGCTGATGTCATCCCCTCGCATGCGCAGGGAAGGGGGTCTCTTCCGCCTCTTCCACAGTGAAGACCATGGCGAATGCGTAAGAAAAAGAGTGCCCCCCCGATCGCAGGCCAGGCCACCGTGGGGGCACCCCCCGGGGCCAGATCGCCCCACGCCCCCCCCCCCCCCCCCAGGGCCCAGGAGCCTGCCCGCGCCACCTTGTCCCGCCGTTCAAAAGGTGGTTTAATCTACGCTGGCGGGACATGCATTCCAGCAGCTGGTCTTCGGCCCATCGCCGGCCGGAGAATCAGCGGGGGTGGGCCCGCTGAACGGCGCGGTGCGATTCCCGCCCCCGCCGACTGGCACGCCGCGATTCCCGCCCCCGCCGAATCTCTGGTGGCGGAGACTTCGGGACACGGCAGGGGCGGGATTCATGCCAGCCCCCGGCGATTCTCCGACCAAGCGTAGGGTCGGAGAATCCCGCCCAAGATGTCAGACACGTAGTCTGACAAGTTAAAAGTTGTGAAGGGGAGACTGAAGGTTAGCGGGCTTTCTTGACAACATTTAGCCCCAATCAACACACAGAACAGATTGTACGGTTATTGATCACATTGCTATTCATACGAGCTTGTTTGCATACATTTGATGCTATGCTTCTGACATTCAATCAGTGAGTCCAGTCCAAATGCACTTAATTGGTGGGGTTGCCAACCCTTCAGGATTGGTGGCTCCAGGAATTGAAGCTCAATCTTCAGGACACTGCTGAGTGCAGCCAAGGAGATAAATTATCAGAACATTAAAAAG
Source organism: Scyliorhinus torazame (assembly GCF_047496885.1). Classification (NCBI taxonomy): domain Eukaryota; kingdom Metazoa; phylum Chordata; class Chondrichthyes; order Carcharhiniformes; family Scyliorhinidae; genus Scyliorhinus; species Scyliorhinus torazame. The sequence continues at coordinate 164,516,583 of NC_092708.1, read as the reverse complement.
GATTGTATTTTTGTCAAAGAACAAAGAACAAGAACAAAGAAAAGTACAGCACAGGAACAGGCCCTTCGGCCCTCCAAGCCTGCGCCGACCCTGCTGTCCCTCTGAACTAAAATCGTCTACACTTCCGGGGGCTGTATCCCTCTATTCCCATCCTATTCATGTATTTGTCAAGATGCCCCTTAAACGTCACTATCGCCCCTGCTTCCACCACCTCCTCCGGTAGTGAGTTCCAGGCACCCACTACCCTCTGTGTAAAAAACTTACCTCGTCCATCTCCTCTAAACCTTGCCCCTCGCACCTTAACCTATGCCCCCTAGTAATTGACCCCTCTACCCTGGGATAAAGTCTCTGACTATCCACTCTGTCTATGCCCCTCATAATTTTGTAGACCCCTATCAGGTCACCCTCAACCTCCGTCGTTCCAGTGAGAACAAACCAAGTTTATTTAATCGCTCCTCATAGCTAATGCCCTCCATATCAGGCAATATCCTGGTAAATCTCTTTTGCACCCTCTCTAAAGCCTCCACATCCTTCTGGTAGTGTGGCGACCAGAATTGAACACTATACTCCAAGTGTGGCCTAACTAAGGTTCTATACAGCTGCAACATGACTTGCCAATTTTTATACTCAATGCCCCAACCAATGAAGGCAATCATGCCATATGCCTTTTTGACTACCTTCTCCACCTGTGTTGCCCCTTTCAGTGACCTGTGGACCTGTATACCTAGATCTCTCTGACTGTCAATACTCTTGAGGGTTCTACCATTCACTGTATATTCCCTACCTGTATTAGACCTTCCAAAATGCATTACCTCACATTTGTCCGGATTAAACTCCATCTGCCATCTCGTCGCCCAAGTCTCCAAACTATGTAAATCCTGCTGTATCCTCTGACAGTCTTCATCGCTATCCACAATTCCACCAACCTTTGTGTCGTCCGCAAACTTACTAATCAGACCAGTTACATTTTCCTCCAAATCATTTATATATACTACGAACAACAAAGGTCCCAGCACTGATCCCTGCGGAACACCACTAGTTACAGCCCTCCAATCAGAAAAGTACCCTTCCATTGCTACTCTCTGCCTTCTATGACCTAGCCAGTTCTGTATCCATCTTGCCAGCTGATCTCGTGTGACTTCACCTTTTGTCCCAGTCTGCCACGAGGGACCTTGTCAAAGGCTTTACTGAAGTCCATATAGACAACATCCACTGCCCTACCTGCATCAATCATCTTTGTGACATCCTCGAAAAACTCTATCAAGTTAGTGAAACGCGACCTCCCCTTCACAAAACCGTGCTGCCTCTCACTAATATGTCCATTTGCTTCCAAATGGGAGTAGATCCTGTCTCGAAGAATTCTCTTCAGTAATTTCCCTACCACTGACACAAGGCTCACCGGCCTCTAGTTCCCTGGATTATCCTTGCTACCCTTCTTCAACAAAGGAACAATATTGGCTATTCTCCAGTCCTCCGGGACATCACCTGAAGACATGAGGACCCAAAGATTTCTGCCAAGGCCTCAACAATTTCCTCTCTTGCCTCCTTTAATATTCTGGGGTAGATCCCATCAGGCCCTGAGGACTTATCCACCTTAATATTTTTCAAGACGCCCAACACCTCGGGCGAGATTCTCTGACCCCCCGCCGGGTCGTAGAATCGGCGGGGGCTGGCGTGAATCCCGCCCCCGCCGGTTGCCGAATTCTCCACCACCGGATATTCGGCGGGGGCGGGAATTGTGCCGCGCTGGTTGGCGGGCCCCCCCCCCCCGCGTTACTCCGGCCCGGATGGGCCGAAGTCCCGCCGCTAAAATGCCTGTCCCGCCAGCGTAGATTAAACCACCTACCTTACCGGCGGGACAAGGCGGCCCGGGTGGGCTCCGGCGTCCTGGGGGGGGCGCGGGGCGATCTGGCCCCAGGGGGTGCCCCCACGGTGGCCTGGCCCGCGATCGGGACCCACCGATCCACGGGCGGGCCTGTGCTGTGGGGGCACTCTTTCCCTTCCACCTCTGCGACGGTCTCCACCATGGCGGAAGCGGAAGAGACTCCCTGCACTGCGCATGTGCGGGAATGCCATCAGCGGCCGCTGACGCTCCCGCGCATGCGCCGCCCGGAGATGTCATTTCCGCGCCAGCTGGCGGGGCACCAAAGGCCATTTCCGCCAGCTGGCGGGGCGGAAATTCATCCGGCGCGGGCCTAGCCCCTTAAGGTTTGGGCTCGGCCCCCAAAGATGCGGAGCATTCCGCATCTTTGGGGCGGCGCGATGCCCGACTGATTTGCGCCATTTTGGGCGCCAGTCGGCGGACATCGTGCCGTTTCCGGAGAATTTCGCACCTCGTCTTTTTGGATCTCAATGTGACCTAGGCTATCGACACACCCGTCTCCAGGCTCAGCATCCACTAATTCCTTCTCTTTGGTGAATACTGATGCAAAATATTCATTTAGTACCTCACCCATTTCCTCCGGCTCCTCACATAGACTCCCTCCCCTGTCCTTCAGTGGGCCAACCCTTTCCTTGGCTACCCTCTTGCTTTTTATGTACATGTAAAAAGCCTTGGGATTTTCCTTAACCCTATTTGCCAATGACTTTTCGTGACCCCTTTTAGCTCTCCTGACTCCTTGCTTAAGTTCCTTCCTACTTTCCTTATATTCCACACAGGCTCCGTCTGTTCCCAGCCTTCTAGCCCTGACAAATGCCTCCTTTTTCAATTTGACGAGGCCTACAATATCTCTCGTTATCCAAGGATCGCTAAATTTGCTGTATTTAGCCTTCTTCCTCACAGGAACATGACGGCCCTGAATTCCTTTCAACTGACATTCGAAAGCCTCCCACATGTCAGATGTTGATTTACCCTCAAACATGCGCCCCCAATCTATGTTCTTCAATTCCCGCCTAATATTGTTATAATTAGCCTTCCCCCAATTTAGCACATTCACCCTAGGACCACTCTTGTCCTTGTCCACCAGCACTTTAAATCTTACTGAATTGTGGTCACTGTTCCCGAAATGCTCCCCTACTGAAACTTCTACCACCTGGCCGGGCTCATTCCCCAATATCAGGTCCAGTACAGCCCCTTCCCTTGTCGGATTATCCACATATTGTTTTAAGAAGCCCTCCTGGATGCTCCTTACAAACTCCGCCCCATCCAAGTCCCTAGCACTAAGTGAGTTCCAGTCAATATTGGGGAAGTTAAAGTCTCCAATCACAACAACCCTGTTGCTTTTACTCCTTTCTAAAATCTGTCTACCTATCTGCTCCTCTGTCTCCTGCTGGCTGGTGGGAGGCCTGTAGAAAACCCCCAACATTGACTGCACCCTTCTTATTCCTGATCTCTACCCATATAGCCTTGCTGCCCTCTGAGGTGTCCTCCCGCAGTACAGCTGTGATATTCTCCCTAACCAGTAGCGTAACTCCGCCACCCCTTTTACATCTCCCTCTACCCCACCTGAAACATCTAAATCCTGGAATGTTTACCTGCCAATCCTGTCCTTCCCTCAACCAGGTCTCTGTAATGGCAACAACATCATAGTTCCAAGTACTAATCCAAGCTCTAAGTTCATCTGCCTTACCTGTTATACTTCTTGCATTAAAACATATGTACTTCAGGCAACCATTCCCACTGTTTTCAGCAACATCTCCCTGTCTGCTCTTCCTCAGACCCATAGTGGCCCAATTTCCTCGTTCTCCCTCAATCTTTTCACCTTCTGACCTATTGCTCCGGTACCCATCTCCCTGCCATACTAGTTTATACCCTCCCGTGTGACACTAGCAAACCTCGCGGCCAGGATATTTATGCCTCTCCAGTTTAGATGCAACCCGTCCTTCTTATACAGGTCACACCTGCCCCGGAAGAGCTCTCAGTGGTCCCAATAACTGAAATCCTCCCTCCTACACCAGGTGTTTAGCCACGTGTTTCGCTGCTCAATCTTCCTATTTCTATCCTCACTGGCATATGGCACAGGGAATAATCCCGAGTTAACAACCCTACGGTCCTGTCTTTTAACTTTCTGCCTAGCTCCCTGAACTCCTGCTGCAGGACCTCATCCCCCTTCCTGCCTATGTCGTTAATATCAATATGTACCACGACCTCTGCCTGTTTGTCCTCCCCCTTCAGGATGCCCGCTACCCATTCTGAGACATCCTGGATCCTGGCACCAGGGAGGCAACATACCATCCTGGAGTCTCTTTCACGTCCACAGAAGTGCCTATCTGTGCCCCTGACTATAGAGTCCACTATGACTATTGCTCTTCTGCGCTATGGCCCTCCTTACTTAACGTCAGAGCCAGCCGTGGTGCCACTGCCCTGGCTGCTGCTGTTTTCCCCTGATAGGCTATCCCCCCCCCGACAGTATCCAAAGGGGTATACCTGTTTGAGAGGGGGACAACCACAGGGGGTTCCTGTAATTTTCTTTGACCATTTCTCTTTCCCAGATATAAAAAAATTGAAAATGGGAAAATGAAGTCTATTTGGTTGACAGTGAATAATCATTCAAATGGGTAATGAAAGTCTTCCAATTGGCGTAGGAAGGCAGTGCGTCACACGGATGGGATGTGTTGGCCGACTAATGGCTGGCACATGGGACCAAGCCTTGTGAAGAAACCTCCAGGAATACATTTAATCACAGTTGGCAACACTATTAATTGGTTGGAAAATGTTTTTGGAGGGCTACGGAATAAACATTCTTCCTTTAGTGATTCTAAATAATGTTCAAATGATAACACAAAATCATTCAGCAGCCTGATCAAAGCCTTTTCAACCCAACTGGTAATTATTAAATTTGACAGATTTTTGAAAATGGTTCATCATAATGCAAACAAATTCACCATAAACATTTGTGACAGCACCTTAACCCTTGATTTTCTATACTGCGCCAATCTAATCTCACCCATCTTGTCGAGGCCAGATTGTGTTCACTTCAGAGGCATGGCCACCCTGACCTTAACGGGCCTTTGCCAGCATTTCAATGTTGCTTGTTGCCTAGTGAGCCAAACAACCTTTTGGCCACTGTGCAGCCTTCATCTGGTGTAGCAGCTGCAATTGACAGTCATTCATAGCAGGGGAGTTTTTTGGGGGGGATGTTTAACCATGCAAATCTTCCAGCAAGTAAGTGTGAAGGGGCTGCTTGGGTTAGAGGCATTTGAAATGCTCAGAGAGTTTCTAATGGTTTGTCGTTAAAATATATTTGTCTTCAATATATTTGCTAACGCCCATCTGCATTGCTCAATCCTGGCTCTGTTCCAAATTTTGCTTGAATCTGAAAGAGGAGGTTGGCTGGATTTTAACAGATTCTCAGAGTTTTAACTCTTCTGAAAACGCAGCATTACATTGCAGCATTGTATATACAGGGGTGTCTCGTCATGATATCAGCTTCTGCAAATCAGTTACAAAGAAGCAAAGATCAACATCAACATATATTTCTATGGGGAAAATATACAGGGCTGGACTTTTGCACCTCCCTGCACCCCAGCCACCCCGCGGCAGAGGTGCTCACGTTGGCCGGCGGTGGGATCCTCCGTTCCATCAATGGGCTGTGTGTTTCTCAGTCGTGCGCTGTTTGCTGGCGGCGAGATTCTATCTTCCCACTGCTTGGCAATGGGATTTGCCATTGGAACCAGCCCACGCCGCCGGGAGACCCTCCGGTGCGCTGTGGGCGGGAAAAGTGAATCATAGTGACTGGAGAATTCCAGCCAATGTCTACGGCGGTTTACATAGTTCGCCCATCCCATCCGAAGGGAACCGCTGCGGGGTGGGGGGGTCACCATCGTAAAATCCCACCGGTCGTTTGTTCAGACAGTGGGCGCGATTCTTCACTCCCACGCCGGTTGGCAGAATCGCCTGGGCTGCCAAAATTTCCGGGGACGCCGGTCCGACGCCCTCCCGCGATTTTCCCAAGCGGCGGGAACCGCCCGGTCGAGTTTCGCGGGCCGCAGGCCGGAGAATCACCGGAGACACCCAAAATGGCGATCTCCGGCACCCCCACTATTCTGAGGCCCGGATGGGCCGAGCGGCCAGGCCAAAACGGTGGGTTCCCCTCGGCGCCGTCCACACCTGGTCGCTGCAGTCGTGGGCGGTGCGTGAACGCTGGGGGGCGGCCTGTGGGGGGGGGGCGAGGGGGGATCCTGCACCGGGCTTTACCTGGAATGTGGGGTGACCCGCGATCGGTGCCCACCAATCGTCGGGCCGTCCTCGCTGAAGGGGGACCTCCTTCCTTCCGCGGCCCTGCAAGATCCATCCCCCATCTTCTTGCGGGGCGGACTTAGAGAGGACGGCAACCACGCATGCGCGGATGATGCCCGGTATGCGGCGCCGGCCGCATCATCTATGCAACGCCGCTTTTACGCGGGCGACAAGGCCTGGCGCGTGTAGATGACGCGGCCCCGATCCTGGCCCATTGTCAGGGCCTGAATCGGTCGGGACCGGGCCGTTCCGTGCTGTCGTGAACCTCGACGGCGTTCATGACGGCGCGGCCACTTCGGCGCGGGAGTGGAGAATCCCGCCCAGTGAGTTTGGGTGAGATTGCATCGGTTATTTAAAAGTAAAGCAAAAACTAACATTAGCATTATGAGCTGGCAATCTATCAGATCTGTCTCTTTCGTCCCTATGGTAAAGTATACCAACATGAGGCAAAAAGCATTGCTCCTAGATACAAGGATCAATGCGTAGCAGACACCCTGGGAATACCGGGAATAGTGCAGAGTAGACACCTCTCAGTCGTGCCATTGGGTTCTAGGCTTCCTGATAACAATGAAACTTGTTCAATAAGCATTTTAAAATGCAATTAATACCAGATGAAGCAAAGAGATTCTATAAGAAAAAAATTGTACCGAAAGGCACCCACCTTTTCTTACCTCAAAATGGGAAGAAATGAAGCAAAAAAATCAGTTGAAAGATGATTAATATGGCACACATGTGGTTGATTTATTTTATTCATTTTTATAATTTACTTCCCTGCTCAGCCGATTGAAAAGTCAGGAAATAGAGACGCCAGGTTCGCAGATAACATTGTGGTGTCTGAATGTCTGCCGTCTCCATTCACTGCACTTTCAATTTCCAGGGAGAATAGATTCAAAAGACATTTGTCTCTCTTCACCATGGACTGTTTATCAATGGCTTGGGCTTTTTACTGCTTCTTCATTGAAGCAGCACTGAGGTGACGAGTGGATCTCTGGTTGCAAGAAAGCTCCGAAATGTGGCGGCTGGGGGCTTTTCACAGTAACTTTGTACTTGTGACAATAAAAGGTTATTATTAAAAGGTTATTATCAAGGGTTAAGGTTTGTGGTGAATTTCTTTGCATTATGATGGACCATTTTCAAAAATCTGTCAAGTTTGATAATTACGTGTTGGGATTTAGTCAATGGTGTGTCATTCCCAACATTGGACCCGGAGCTGTGCACTACTTCCTGCTTTCCCTCTTTTTGCTGTTGCCCACTTGATTAAAATTAAAAATCCATGTGTGAGCGGTTTACATGGAAAACTCATGTGATTTAGTAGCAGGGGAAGCTTTTAATTAATAATGCCCACTGTCAGCTGACTATGCTGCATCGACAGGGGGACCTAGTAAAGAGCCTCCTGGACACACAGGGAGGTTGTGTGTCACTGTCAGAACACTGCAGTGCCTGATAGTGGCATCGGCGTCAGAGAGATGAGTGACCACCAACTCAAACCAGCCCCAAGGTTCAGCGATGTCTTACTCCACATGTTCCTCCTGGCTCTCAGGGGAAGGTGGGAGGTGTTCTTTCCTGCAGATGGCAGCAGAAAGGCCCTCCAGCCAGACCAAGGAAGCATGGGAGGAGGTGGCAGAGAAGGTAAGTAAATGTACGGTCAGTGCTTCCAATGCAGGAATTAATTCAGCGGCCTGCTCCGATCCACAAGGGTAAGAGCCAGTGTTGCATCTTCAACAGAAATCTCTCGTGTGGTTGTCAATAATGCACTGCGCCCGAATGCATGATCAGCCTGAATGCCACATGGCAATTAAGAGCAAAGTGCGAGGTAGCTTGCCTTTTGTGTGGGCCTGACTGCAATGTATGGATGTCAGGACCTTATGTGCAAAAGGGATACATACAGACAAAGGAGGGTGGTATCAGCTGCCCGCCCTCTCTCCGCCGTCCCGGGCAGCCCTGCATCTTTCCCAGCATGTGTTCCATACTGGCTGCCCATTAATTGGCCAGACAGCGTAAAACCGGTTCCAGGGCCAATCACAGCCGGAAGTACATTTTGTACCTGCTTCCAGGTTCACCAAGTGCGTGTGCCCGATGGAAGAAAACTCAGACCATTATTCCTGAATGCAATGGGTTGTTTTTTCATGCATTCTTTATTGAATGTTCCAATTAATTGTTACTTCTGTGATGTTCATTCCATGCAGCATAAGAACTAGATGCAGTTTCATTCAAGTCACTTAAAAGATGGTGCTAGATCAGAATAATTGGGCGAGACAGGCTGTTACATGGCCGTCCATGTACCCTGAAGATGTCCTTCATATCAGCATTCACTAGTGAGTGTGTGTAACAAAACTCCATTCATCAATATTCTCGAGGTGGTAGAGGATGCAGGTTTATAGCAATGTGGCAAGGAAGGATATTAGGTCTAGGTCTATACCCTTGGAAGGTGATGAAGGTCTGGCAATGGAGCGATTGTTTTCCCTGGCATCCTTTGCATATCTCTCCATAGCCCTGGCATCCATGAAAGACTCATTTGGGTTTATGACCTCCTCCTCATGTTCGAACAAATCCTCACTCCTATACCCAGCTCTGGGGATGCCTCATTGACGTCATCAGCCATGTATGCAGAGATTAGCTCTTGTCACCGAGGATTCATCCATCAACCTGGGCTGGGGCTTCAAGGAGATCTGGGAGCTGTGAGTTTTACAGGATGTCTGCGACAAACCTGCATTATTCTCCTGTTATTGCACATCAGTTGTACATTCAATGAATGAAACCTTTTACAATTCATAAATGTAGCTGACTGTTCCAAGGGAGCTTTTATGGCTTTATGTGTGCAGTCAATGACACCTTGCACTTGAGGAAACCCAGCGATGACTCCAAACACAACTAACCATGCAGCTTTGTATTTTTTATTCATGATGAAGTGGATAAAATCATTGGCATGAGTAAACAGGGCATTGGTCACTTCCTTAATGCAACTATGTGTGGCAGCCCATGTGGTGTCACAGATGTTCGCCCATTCTGCCCTGGAAGCCACTGCTGATATAGAAACTGAGCGCTGCTGTAAGCTTGAGGGCCACCGCTATGGAATTCCCCCCAAATCCACAAGGCTGCATGTCTTGTGAACAATCTGATATAGCTCATTGACCATTTCCCAGAACCTCCTCAGAGGTCTCTGGCAACACCTCCCTGCCATCTGAACATAGGTAGTTCTTGTCCCCGGATGCATTGACGCGCCAGTGCCTGTCTTCACCGACGCCGTCCCTGGATTCCTGCGTCAGGACCAGCCTCCCGCGCTGATGACACCTGCTGTTGGCTTTGTGCCCTCTGTTGATGGTCAACAAGAGCATTCTCTCCTCCTGATCCCGAGGTATTGGGTGAGTGAGAGTCATGGTTATGGCAGTAATTGCAGTGTGTGAAGAGGGCAAACGGTCATGTGAAAGCATGCTCATCCATGGTTCTCATTCATTTAACTAACTATTAGGGAGTCCATTCAGTTGGCCAATTGTGGGCAACATGAACTCCATCCACAAAACGGTCCTCCTCTCATTTCAGTTGAGCTTACATTCAGAAAACCTACTTTTGACATGAGACACTGAAAGTATGCTGCATGTGACTTTTAAGGCCCGTTCCTGTACCTTCTACCTCCTCCTCTAACCCTCATACTTCCCATAACACCCATTACTCACTCAGCATCACCTTTCCTCTCCCCTCTATTTCCCTTGAACCTACCCACATTACCATGAAGCCTGTTACCATTTCCTTGTGTGGCAGTGTTCCCTTTTAAGGGATGGGTTCTTAGATGATCATGTAGCGTGTTCAGGCATTCGGGACTGAGCACATGAATCCTGGAGCTGAGGGCAGGTTTTCCTTGCCAGATTTGGAGGCCGGAGTCGTTGAGTTCCATAGCCTTTATCTCACTCTCTGTAAATAGTTACTTACCTTTATAAACCGTTTATTCGTTAATCTACTTAGTGGTTGTGATGATATGGTTAAAGCAATTCTGTATATAATATTGTCCGACTGACAGGTGACCGTGGGGCAGTATAAGTCTACCATGCGGGTCTGTGCCTGGAGCAGTTGGGAGTAAGTCATGTTGGTGGATAGATGTATTTTGCAGTAACTCTATAATAGTTAGTTTGTGTCGGTAGTTTGTTATTTATTTATTCCAGTTATCTTTACCACGCAGTTTGCTTTATAATAAATTATCTAAACTAGATGTTCTGTAGTGCATCATTCATTTTGGCCAGTCTACAGAACATGACAGTGGTCACCAGTCTTAGGGATACAACACCCTACAAATATCATCTCTCACCCCCTGTGCCTATACCCGTGACAATTCCAATGCACACTCTGACTCCAAATCCTCCCGTTAACCTCCTCCATGCTTTTGTCCGCTCTGTGTCCCAACCCATGAGACCTTCCAATTTCCATCCCTGAGTCTGCACGTGCCCCGATACTAAATACAACTTCCCTCTTTGTTCCCTCTGCCATCCAACACGCCCAATTCAACCCAGGATGTTAGGCCCTTCCCTCCACTGCACCTCTCTCCACCTAAACACTAATCTTTCAACATCCACTGCCATGAGCCACCATGTCCAACATGGACAACCACTTACCTTAATCACAACTGCACAAAGCTGACTAGTACACGCCACGTTTGAACAACCACGAACCGAGTTCCACAAAATCCTCTTTATCCCAATGGTAGGATTTTATTGAAAATTGGTTCATATTAATGAGAATGCATGGCATGCAAATGTATTGTAAGCATGAATCTATCATCGGCCTGTGTACACACCACCAACATACCACCAACATGCTACAAGCATGCCGCTGAAATTATGTACTTCAACTCACCATCAACAAATCAAAATTTCACATCTCGCCTAATTCAGTCACTCTACATGCCAAGTTGCCCGCCCTCCATCATGTTTCACCATTTAAGAGAAAGAACTTGCATTTATATCGTACCTTATCATTGTCCAAAAGCACATGACAGCCACTGTGTAAGATAGAGAACTGTCCCAGTCAATTTTGTGCACAGCAATATCACACAAGCAGCAAATTAAATGAATGGTCGGTTAATCAATTTGGATGGTAGGTTTGAGGGGTTTTGAGGGATGAAAGTGGTCATAACGCTTTGATGGGATCATTTACAACAAGAACAACTTATATAACACCTTTAATGTTATAAAATGTGTCAAGATGTTTCACAGGAGTTTGGTAAAACAAAGAATGACACTGAGCCACATAATTTTACATTCACTTCAGCAGATAGACCTGGTCTCAGTCTGACATTGTATCTGACAGATAACATCTTCAGTTATACAGCTGGACTGCTGTGTCAATTCATATAAAAAGGTTTAACTGTTTAAGTGAGGTTAGACCCACAACTTTTTAATCCAGAGATATTGTGACCACTCGTATCAAACTGTTAAAATGAAAAACTAAAAAGTGAGAAAATATATTCCAATCTATCAACCTCATTATGAGGGAACATTATCTTCTACACATGTTGAATTTAAAAATTCTTCAGACTTTGATCGGGGGGAACTTTCAACTCAAGGATCCATCAGCTAGATAGACATGAAGCCAGTCTGACCTTGGCTTCAGGCTCACTCCGTGTATCCTCTAGCCTGAAGGCATTGGAAAGGAAACCAGAGATTGTGCTTGATAGATGGTTGCTTGGCACCACCCATTTTACAATCCCATGTAGGGCCTAAAAACTAAGTGAAGTCTGGAGACCATTTACCATTCAGGATAAGTAAATTTGCATACAGATAAGGGACTGTAAAATAGCAAGTAACGAGGTAAAAGAAGAAATTAAGCAAAATGCTTTCCCATTTTCTGAAGCCTGACTTGTATGAACTGGGAAAAAATAATTTGGTACTGGGAGCAACTATTTTAGTCTCACCTCATGGCTAAAAATGTTTTAATCGCCACGAGTCTCCACTTTCTTAACGACAGTTAATTCCATTTTGACTATTTTTGCAGTGTTTATAACAGGATCGGCAACTGTTAACAGCCCACCCAAAGTGGTTTCTTCTCCAGCTGTTACCTTGGCCCGCAGTCAGCAGAACTGTCAGGGCAGCATTGTCAGAAAAACTGAAGCCAGAAGTAGATGGACCGATCCACAGGACTGACTCCTGGCAGTAGTCTGGAAATTGTTACATATTTATAAGAAAACCCAGCGGGGATATGAAACATTAGCACTGAAACTGAAAAAATATTGGATTAAAATTAAATTGTTACTCCCCATTGTCCTCCTTCAGTTGTAATTGTTCAGCATCTCCAGTGCAAACATACAAATTAAGAGCAGGGGGAGCCTGCCCCACTATTCAATAAGATAATGGCTGATCTGATTGTACCTTCAACTCCACATTCCTTTTTTAATATAAATTTAGAGTACCCAATTATTTTTTTTCCCAATTAAGGGGCAATTTAGCGTGGCCAATCCACTTAACCTACACATCTTTGGGTTGTGGGGGTGAAACCCACGCAGACATGGGGAGGATGTGCAAACTCCACACAGACAGTCACCCAAGGTTGGTAATGAACCCCCATCCCTGGCGCTGTGAGGCAGCAGTGCTAACCTCTGTGCCACAGTACTGACCATTCCACCTCCTGTACTAATGCCTCCAGAACCACATTGGAAAGCCCAGGTTTCTGATCTCTGGGGCCCCCGATGCAACCCCCTAACCCCCCCCCCCCACAAAGCCCCAATTCAGAATGAGGGGATCCCCAGGCCTCCCCAACACCCGCACAGGGCGCCCCCGGCCCAATTATCACCATGTGAAAAATACCAGCTCAGCAGTGCCAACCTGGTACCCTAGCAGTGCCAGCTGGCAGTGCCAGGCTGCCACCCAAGTGACACTGCCAGGGTGCCCAGGTGGCACTGCCAGGGTGCCCATCTGGCATCAGCAGCACCTGGAGGCCTCCAATCCCCTGAGAGACCCCCATGAATGCAGTTCCGTCTTGTCCCCGTTCGTGGAGACCTGGGGCGAAATTTTCCATTATCGGCGGAAAGTCCGCCGATTGGCGCAATAAACGGCGCAATCCGACTTGCGTCACGTCGGAAAAATGGGTCGAACGTCTCCGGCCCGAAATGGGCTAGCAGCGACGTAACGGGATCCGCGCTTGTGCACGTGGTTCACGCCGTGCAGTGTCATACGCGCCGCACGGTGTGACGGCTCATAAGGCTCCCCCCCACCCGACCGGAACACCCGACCGGAACACCCGACTGGATGGCTGGCCGCCGCTCAGCCCCGAGGTTCGAGTCACGGGATGTGAAGGCGCTCCTGGACGCGGTGGAGCAGAGGAGGGACGCCCTGTATCCCGGGCACGGCCGCAGAGCTGCCCCACGCCACAGCCGGCGTCTGTGGAGGGAAGTGGCAGAGGCCGTCACCGCTGCGGCCCTGACACCACGGACAGGCACCCAGTGCCACAAGAAGGTGAACGACCTCGTCAGAGCAGACAGGGTGAGCCTCCCCCATATCCCCCCTCCCCCATATCCCCCCTCCCCCATATCCCCCCTCCCCCATATCCCCCTCCCCCATATCCCCCTCCCCCATATCCCCCCTCCCCCATATCCCCCTCCCCCATATCCCCCATATCCTCCTCCCCCATATCCCCCCTCCCCCATATACCCCCTCCCCCATAACCCCCCTCCCCATATCCCTCCTCCACATAACCCCCCTATATCCCCCATATCCCCCATCCCCCATATCCCCCCTCCCCATATCCCCCTCCCCCATATCCCCCATATCCCCCTCTCCCCATATCCCCCCTCCCCCATATACCCCCTCCCCATATCCCCCCCATATCCCCCCTCCCCATATCCCCCCCTCCCCCATATCCCCCATATCCCCCCTCCCCATATCCCCCCTCCCCCATATACCCCCTCCCCATATCCCCCCATATCCCCCCTCCCCATATCCCCCCTCCCCCATATCCCCCTCCCCCATATCCCCCTCCCCATATCCCACATATCCCCCCTCCCCCATATCCCCCTCCCCATATCCACCATATCCCCCCTCCCGCATATCCCCCATATCCCCCTCCCCCATATCCCCCCTCCCCCATATCCCCCCTCCCCCATATCCCCCCTCCCCCATATCCCCCATATCCCCCCTCCCCATATCCCCCCTCCCCCATATACCCCCTCCCCATATCCCCCCCATATCCCCCCTCCCCCATATCCCCCATATCCCCCTCCCCCATATCCCCCTCCCCATATCCCACATATCCCCCCTCCCCATATCCCCCCTCCCCATATCCACCATATCCCCCCTCCCCCATATCTCCCCCATATCCCCCTCCCCCATATCCCCCCTCCCCCATATCCCCCATATCCCCCCTCCCCATATCCCCCCTCCCCCATATCCCCACTCCCCCATATCCCCCCTCCCCCATATCCCCCATATCCCCCCCTCCCATATCCCCCATATCCCCCCTCCCCCTTATCCCCCCTCCCCATATCCCCCTCCCCCATATCCCCCCTCCCCCATATCCCCCATATCCCCCTCCCCCATATCCCCCCTCCCCCATGTCCCCCCTCCCCCATATCCCCCCTCCCCATATCCCCCATATCCCCCCTCCCCCATATCCCCCATATCCCCAAGTGAATCCAGCCCTAACCTTAACCTCTGCAATGCACACGCAACCGATGGCGTGCATTCATATACCTGCCTAACAGTGTTGCCTTTTACCCCTGCCACCCCCCCCCCCCCGCACAGGAGAAGCGCGCACACAACAATAGGGAGCATGTGAGGACTGGACGAGGCCCCGCTGATGAGAGGCCACTAACCAAACACGAGGAAAGGGCCCTGGAACTGGCTGGCGGACCTGACGACCGGGAAGTTGCTGATGCAGAGGTCGGGGGCGTACTAGCAAGTGAGCCACCGACAGCCCGTCCCCAACCCCCCTCCCCTATATCCCCCTCCCCCATATCACCTGATCACTGCCTGATGTCTAACCATGCATGCTTCATTGTGTATCGCAGGACCAAACGTCCAGGCACCCATCCCCGCAGATGCAGCCCGCCCGCAGGATGCCCCTCGGAGACCACGGGAGACGGAGAGACCCGAACCCTCCAGCATGCGACGCCCGCAGGATGCCCCTCGGAGGCCACGGGAGACAGAGAGACCCGGACTCTCCAGCATGCGACGCCCGCAGGATGCCCCTCGGAGGCCACGGGAGACAGAAAGACCCGGACCCTCCAGCATGCGACGCCCGCAGGATGCCCCTCGGAGACCACGGGAGACGGAGAGACCCGAACCCTCCAGCATGCGACGCCCGCAGGATGCCCCTCGGAGGCCACGGGAGACAGAGAGACCCGGACTCTCCAGCATGCGACGCCCGCAGGATGCCCCTCGGAGGCCACGGGAGACAGAAAGACCCGGACCCTCCAGCATGCGACGCCCGCAGGATGCCCCTCGGAGGCCACGGGAGACAGAGAGACGCGGACCCTCCAGCATGCGACGCCCGCAGGATGCCCCTCACACACCACGGGAGACGGAGAGACCCGGACCCTCCAGCATGCGACGCCCGCAGGATGCCCCTCGCACACCACGGGAGACGGAGAGACCTGGAGCAACAGGGAGACGACACCCCCGTCACGTGCGGGAGCGACCACCCAGCGACGAGGGGGGCAGCCACAGGCCCCCGTCACATCCGAGCCAGGACACCACTACCCAGGACACCACTACCCAGGACACCACTACCCAGGACACCACTACCCAGGACACCACTACCCGGGACAGCACTGCCCAGGACACCCCTACCCCGGACAGCACTACCCAGGAAGACGAAATACCGGACAGTGACTCAGAGTGGATGGGTGGAGACGAACCCCCACCCCCAAAGTGCCATGGACTCAGAGTGGGACGAAGAGCACGACACAACGCCACTGCTGTCACCAACACCCTCCACCATCGCAGAAACACTCATCTCGGTTGGGCACTTTAGTGATGAGGCGTCTGGTACACTTACTATGGTACACTTACTACACACTAAGCTATGAGGAGCGATTGAATAAACTCGGTTTGTTCTCACTGGAACGAAGGAGGTTGAGGGGCGACCTGATAGAGGTATACAAAATTATGAGGGGCATAGACAGAGTGGATAGTCAGAGGCTTTTCCCCAGGGTAGAGGGGTCAATTACTAGGGGGCATAGGTTTAAGGTGAGAGGGGCAAGGTTTAGAGTAGATGTACGAGGCAAGTTTTTTACGCAGAGGGTAGTGGGTGCCTGGAACTCGCTACCGGAGGAGGTAGTGGAAGCAGGGACGATAGGGACATTTAAGGGGCATCTTGACAAATATATGAATAGGATGGGAATAGAAGGATTCGGACCCAGGAAGTGTAGAAGATTGTAGGTGAGTCGGGCAGTATGGTCGGCACGGGCTTGGAGGGCCGAAGGGCCTGTTCCTGTGCTGTACATTTCTTTGTTCTTTGTTGTTCTTTGGTGCGCACAACACAGCCGTCCCGGTACAGCAGGTGGAGGTAGGAGCAGCAGAGGGGCCGGGTGGTCGGAGTGCAGCCCAGCCCAAGCGAACATCTGCCGCCCAGATGGATCCCGGGTTCCTGGAGTTACCACACCCACACATAGATCCGATGCAACCACCGACCCGGAGACGAGCGAAGAGGGTGACGGGCGGCTTGCGGCGGCTGCAGTCCAGGAGCTGGGAGTGGTGCCGATCATGCGTGCCACCCAGGCTGACACCGCACGGGTGGCATCCGCGGTGGAGGCAATGGGTGCGACGGTGTCAGACATGGGGAACGGCTTGCGAGGCCTGGGGCTTTCCGTGCAGGCGGCGTCTGTGGCACAGGACATGGCTGCCCTCTCACAGGAGGCCATGAGCCAGTGCCAGCGCCAGATGGCAGAGGCGCTCAACGCCATAGCCCAGTCTCTGCAGGCCATGGCCCAGTCTCAGCAGACCATGGCCCAGTCTCTGCAGGCCATTGCTGAGGGCATCGGCGCCAGTGGCCATGTGCGAGCCGGCGTCGCACTGTCACAGACAGGGTTTGCCAACACCCTGGGCTCCATGGCTGCAAACCTGCAGACCCCTGTCGATACTAGGACGGGCCTCCAGGACTGGCAGCGCCAGATGTCGGGGGGGGGGGGGCGTCGGATGGCCAGTCCGTTCGCATCCCCCACCCATGTAGAGGCCTGGGGGCCATCGGGCACCCCGAGGGAAGAGGAGGTGGTGTGGTCCGTCCCGGCTCCCCCTGTAGGGGAGGTCCCGGAACACCGCGACACCTCGGACTCCCCCCCTTCCGTCCCAGGTGCATCGGGTGGGCAACGGGCAGGACAGGCTGGCAGCTCGCCATCCCAGTCGCCCGGGCCGCAGCCTGGCCCATCTAGGCCAGGACGCCCCAGGAAACGGCCGCCAAAGGGATCCAGTGTCAGAGGGCAGGAATCACAGGAGTCCACCTCCAGTTCTGCTGTACCATCTGGGGAACCACGTAGACGTAGTCAAAGGGCCCGTAAGGCCAAACAATTAGACACTGAGTAAGTTGGCACGGGTGCAGGGCACAGATGAGTTTTAGGGGCTAGGGCACGTGCATGAACTCGTTTGGTTATCAAAGTCAATGTTACACCTACAGAAGCTGCCTTTGTGCTCTGTCCAAAGCGTGTGGGGGTGTCATGTACGTTGAGCGCAAGTGTGTGTGTGAGGGGTGGTCTTACCTCAGCCCCAGGTGAGTCTGCCCCCTTCCCCCTGGGCCGCCATCAACATCCCCCGGGCAGAGGACGGGACCGTGCGCTGCAGTGTCACAGCCGCATGCAGGGATGGTCCGGGTGGATGGTGGTACTGTGGCCATGGGTCAGACATAGTCCAACGATGTGGAGCCAGGAGCTCATCGCAGGGCGGGTTGTCATCATCCTCCATGGCCTGCGATAGACACGCGTCCACCCGCAACTGTGTGAGCCCGGCCCGTTGTGCCGCAGGTGGATCGGCAATGGGGGGGGGGGGGGTGGTGTGCATGCGGGTGGGTTGGGTGGGGTTGGGGAGGGGGGTGAGGGTGCTGGGTGGGTGGGTGGGTGGGGGGTGTGGGTGGTCGGCTGTTGCCATGGTGTGCGGTCTGTGGCCATACTACCCGATTCCCACGCCCATCTATTCAGTGAAGCGGGCGGCTAACAGTCTGTCCCGTGCCCGCTGGGCCAGCCGGTAATGGTGGACAGCCACCCGCCTGTGTCTACCCCGTCTGCCCTGACCATTACCCCCAATCCCTTCATCTGGGGAGGACTGGGCCTCTTCCTGCTGCTCCTCCACTCCGCCCTCCTCTGCCTGCGGCACATCGCCCCTCTGCTGGGCTATGTTGTGCAGGACGCAGCACACCACAATGATGCGGCCGACCCTATCTGACCGATACTGGAGGGCGCCCCCAGAGAGGTCCAGGCACCTGAAATGCATCTTCAGCATGCCAAAGCACTTCTCTATCACTCCCCTTGTCGCTACATGGGCATCATTGTAGTGGTTCTCCGCCTCATTGCGTGGCCTCCGTATAGGCGTCATCAGCCATGATCGCAATCGGTAGCCTCTGTCGCCCAGCAACCAGCCCCTCAGCCGGGGATGGCGTCCCTCGTACATGCCGGGGATGGATGACCGCGACAACACGTATGAGCCGTGTACACTGCCTGGGTAACGGGCGCAGACGTGCAGGATCATCATGCGGTGGTCGCAGAATACCTGTATGTTCATCGAATAGGTCCCCTTCCTATTGGTGAACACGGCCCTGTTATCTGCAGGTGGCCGCACGGCGACGTGCATCCCATCAATCGCGCCCTGGACCATGGGGAACCCGGCCACGGCAGAGAAGCCCACGGCCCGGGCATCTTGGCTGGCCCGGTCCACAGGGAAGCGGATGTAGCGGTGCGCCATGGCATATAGGGCATCTGTCACTGCCCGGATGCACCGATGCACCGATGTCTGCGATATGCCGGACAGGTCCCCACTCGGTGCCTGGAATGACCCCGTTGCATAAAGGTTCAGGGCCACCGTAACCTTGACGGACACGGGGAGAGGGTGTCCCCCGCCAGTGCCACGCGGTGACAGGTGTGCCAGCAGGTGGCAGATGTGTGCCACGGTTTCCCGGCTCATCCGGAGTCTCCTCCTGCATTCCCGGTCCGTGAGGTCCTGGTATGACTGCCGGGTCCGGTACACACGGGGCGCCCTCGGGTGCCTCCGTTGCCATGGGGCCGCGACGTCCTCCTCCCCCTCCTCGTCCTGTCGGTCAGGTGTCCCTCCAGCCTGGGCGGCTGCCGCCTGTCCCTCTGCGGCAGCCTGTGCCGCCTCTCTGGCACGCTCCTCCTCCTCCTCCTCATCCAGGGCAACATAGACATTAGCGGCTGCCGCCACGGCGGCCAACATCGCTGGATGATCGGAAAACATGACGGCCTGGTGGGGGGGGAGGGGAACGACGACATGTCATCATTGCCCATATCCCCTCCTCCCCCCAGCCAGGTGGCATGGACCGCATGGGTCCAACTGTTGGAGGCTGGCACCTGGCCAGGTGGACCAACTGACTTGCCCTCGCATCCCCCTCCCCGGCACGGACCCCCCCCCAACCTCCTCCCCGGCACGGACCCCTCATCCCCCTCCACGGCACGGACCCCCCCCAACCTCCTCCCCGGCACGGACCCCCCCCCCAACCTCCTCCCCGGCACGGACCCCAACCTCCTCCCCAGCACGGACCCCCCTCCAACCTCCTCCCGGCACGGACCCCCCCCCCCCCAACCTCCTCCCCGTCATGGACCCCCCATCCCCCTCCCCGGCACGGACCCCCCCCAACCTCCTCCCCGGCACGGACCCCCCCCCCCGACCTCCTCCCCGGCACGGACCCCAACCTCCTCCCCGGCACGGACCCCCCCAACCCCCTCCCCGGCATGGACCCCCCCCCCCAACCTCCTCGCCGGCACGGACCTCAACCTCCTCCCCGGCATGGACCCCCCCCCCAACCTCCTCCCCGGCACGGACCCCCCATCCCCCTCCCCGGCACGGATCCCCCTCCCGGTACTCCCCCGGAGCCCAGCCCACTCTAACCACCCCCCCCGCCGCACACACAACCCGAGACACACCTCTCCTCACACATTCAGACTGCGGCCACGCCATCGCCTGCCCAGAGCCAACCCCCCAGGCCGTCACTCACCTCCACGCTGGTCGGCGTGAACCTGGAGCACAGGGTCACGCCGATGAAAAGGAGCTTTGATTTACGTCGTCGTGAACGGTCATCACGTCGACGGGACTTCAGCCCATCCGGAAGGGAGAATATCGGCAGGCCGAAAATCGGCTGCCTTGCGCAGACCCATGACATTCTCCGACGGCAGCGGCGACATTAACGCCCCGCCGACTTTTCTCCCTTCGGAGACTTCGGCAACCGCCGGGGGCGGGATTCACGGCGGCCAACGGCCATTCTCCGACCCTCTGGGCGGTCGGAGAATGACGCCCCAGTACTGGATGGCGCTCGCCCGAGGTCGCCGAGATAGATCCCAATGCCTCGGGTCCTTCAGGACACTTCATATTACATTGAGACTATCTGTCTCACTCTAATATGCAGATTTGCCAAAAAGTGATCCATATCGCAACGTCTCGCGAGATCACGTTGAATCTCACGTGGCATTGCGATCCGGGTAGTTTCCCGGCTTCTATCGGCAGGCTGCCCACGGCACGCTGCTTTTCAGGTGCAGCATGGCCATTCCATCGCACCCAAAGTGAACATGTTGACCACTCTAAAACCAGGCACAGGATAACAACACATCATGAACCTCCCCACCCATGCCCATAATATTCAATATTCATTCTTAATTTATTGGGAATTCAATCATAAGTAAAAACAGCACCTAATGTAGTTTAGAAATTAAAAGCTAGTATTTAATCCAGCAGGTTGGAATGTGATCATGATCATAAAGCAAAAAGCCTCAAAGCCTTTCTTTATGGTGCTATCCTGGAGTAACAGCAAGTTATAATTATTCTGTCAACTCTCATTGCGCTGTCCTGCTTGGATCCATTTATTTTTGCAGCAAAGTTAAGAATTTAGAATGCCTCCTGTCTCCTCTGGGACATCATTGTAGTGACATGGGCCTCGGTATATCGATTGTGCCCCTCTGTCTGCAGAAATGTTATTGGAGCCTTAAACCATGACCCTGGGGTTGGCCAACCAGTCAACCATTCTGACACATGTCTTTGAGTTATCAAGACCAGCAATATAAGTTACCACCTAATGTAAATATCATGAGGTGTTTTTCCTAGGAAGCTAATATTTCACTGCAGAATAAGCTGACGAGTGCCACATGAATAGCTGAACAAGCACAAAATGAAATTGATAGGTTTATGGAACTCTGAGTTACACACGCAATCTGTCGATTTCTCTGCACCCAAGCGGGAACCGTGCCAGTCTCTGGAATTGCATCATGCTCTCTCTTCATTTTTCCATTTCCTTCTGGAATGATATGAATTCATGACCCGCCGGAAGAGAACATTGGTGGCTTCTTTAGGCAGTGGCGAGCTGCTGGCTAACTGATGTCACTAACATCACCAGATGCTGCTCACAAATATCCAGTTGCAAAATTGATTCAAGTGGTGACGAGACAATGTGATTTGCTTGGTGAAAGTGAATTGCTGCTCTCTAACCAGCTGCGACTGTTATATTTCTCCCATAGCCTTCAGGAGAAGTTCAGACTGCTTAGTCTGTCAGTGGATATCTGTTTTATAGACTCTTTTGTGATGTCTTACACCTGAGCCGCTATAATCTTCCATCTCCTTATCTGTCTCCAGACCCCCTAAAAATAGGAATTGAAGCATTCCCATTCGGAAAACCATGGGCTGGATTCTCTATTTCTGAGACTAAGTGTTGACGCAGCGCAGGATTCGTGGAGTTCCATTGCAGCAAAACTGTTGCCGCACCTGGACCGATTCAGCTACTGTTAAGGGGCTAGCACCGGAACGTGGAACAGAATCAATTCCAATGAGAAACGGTGGTGAACTCGCTGGCTTCGCGATTGACACTCAGGAAGCTAACAAGTTGCAGCCGCACATACACACTCACCACCCAGCCAACAAGGTGGCAGCATCCCATTTCACGGACTCCGAGCTGGAGACCTTCCTGGACGCAGTGGAGGAGGTGCGGTTGATCCTGTACCCCGGCCCAGGAAGGAAGCTGCCAGCCGCCGCCATTTATCATGCCTGGGTGCAGGTGGCAGAGGTGGTGAGCGCCATCAGCACACTGTCTGGACTGGCCAGCAGCACCGGAAAAACCTCAAAACCTCCTCAGGGAGGCCAGGGTGATTGGCAGCACTGTGTCCTTGCCACTTACCCCACCCCACACACCCATAACAATATCTCCCGCCCCCCACAACCTGGAAGGCGGCCGGACCTCCAGCCTGCACCACATGCCG
The DNA here is from genome assembly GCF_047496885.1 of Scyliorhinus torazame. Lineage (NCBI taxonomy): Eukaryota > Metazoa > Chordata > Chondrichthyes > Carcharhiniformes > Scyliorhinidae > Scyliorhinus > Scyliorhinus torazame. The sequence continues at coordinate 164,494,024 of NC_092708.1, read as the reverse complement.
GTACCCATACAGCTGCCATGGCTGCTGCCCTGGCCATACCGCTGGGCTGCATGCGGCAGACTGACTCACACTGTTGTTTTCCGTTTGCACCCCCCCCCCCCCCCCCCCGCAGCCAACTCCCCAGAAGAAGACTGCCCATAACCACTGGGAGCGGGAGAAGACAAGAGGGACCTGCGGCTCCTCACCACAGTGGAGGAGAGGGCCCTGGACGTGGTCGGCGACCCGGAGGAAAGGGAGGTCGATAGGGTGGAGTTGGGCCATGGGCGAGGAAATGAGACCCCGCTTCATTGCAGTTCCCTATGACACGTGTGTCAACATTCCCCCCCACCCCCGCAAATCATCACCCTCACCCCCTCACCCTCACCCCCACACCACCCTCACCCTTACTCCCATCCTCATCCCCGCACCCCAACCACCCCCATTCCCACCCTTGTCCATGGTCTAATCATGCATCTTGTCTTGTGTCTTGCAGTACCTGCTTGAGATGGGACGGGTCCATCCAGCCAGTGCCACAGCCGGAGCTCCCCCCATCCAGCCAGTGCCACAGCCGGAGCCCCGCCCATTCAGCCAGTGCCACAGCCGGAGCCCCTCCCATTCAGCCAGTGCCACAGGCGGATCTCCCCCCCATCCAGCCAGTGTCACAGCCGGAGCCCCTCCCATCCAGCCAGTGCCACAGGCGGATCTCCCCCCCATTCAGCCAGTGCCACAGTCGGAGCTCCCCCCATCCAGCCAGTGCCACAGCCGGAGTCCCCCCCCCCCAGCCAGCCAGTGCCACAGCCGGAGTCCCCCCCCCCCAGCCAGCCAGTGCCACAGCCGGAGCCCCTCCCATCCAGCCAGTGCCACAGCCGGAGTCCCCCCCCCCCAGCCAGCCAGTGCCACAGCCGGAGCCCCTCCCATTCAGCCAGTGCCACAGTCGGAGCTCCCCCCATCCAGCCAGTGTCACAGCCGGAGCCCCTCCCATCCAGCCAGTGTCACAGCCGGAGCCCCTCCCATCCAGCCAGTGCCACAGGCGGATCTCCCCCCCATCCAGCCAGTGCCACAGCCGGAGCCCCTTCCATTCAGCCAGTGCCACAGCCGGAGTCCCCCCACCCCCCCACCCCCCCAGCCAGCCAGTGCCACAGCCGGAGTCCCCCCCCCCCCCCCCCCAGCCAGCCAGTGCCACAGCCGGAGCCCCTCCCATTCAGCCAGTGCCACAGTCGGAGCTCCCCCCATCCAGCCAGTGTCACAGCCGGAGCCCCTCCCATCCAGCCAGTGCCACAGGCGGATCTCCCCCCCCATCCAGCCAGTGGCACAGCCGGAGCCCCCCCCCCATCCAGCCAGTGCCACAGCCGGAGCCCCCCCCCATCCAGCCAGTGCCACAGCCGGAGCCCCCCCCCCATCCAGCCAGTGCCACAGGCGGAGCCCCCCTCCCATCCAGCCAGTGCCACAGCCGGAGCCCCCCTCCCATCCAGCCAGTGCCACAGCCGGAGCCCCCCTCCCATCCAGCCAGTGCCACAGCCGGAGCCCCCCCGCCCTCCCCCCGCAATTAGCCGAGCACTGACGGCGGCAGCAGCTTGGACGGCAGCGTTCAACCCGAGACTCAGGACATCCCGGCGCCCGTGTCTGAGGAGGACACAGATTTCCCGTCACAGCTGTCTCCAACACCCTCCACCATCCCGGAGGCACTCACCTCGGTTGGGCACTTTAGTGAAGGGGCTCTTGAAACACTCTCTGATGCGCACCAAATAACTAATCTGATACATCAGGTGGAGGTAGGAACACCCCAGGGGGCAGATGGTCAGAGGATGGACTGACCCCAGGAACTAGCTGCCGTCCAAACGGGTTTTGGGCTTCTGAAACAAACAGTCCTATCGATTGTGGAGATGCAGTCGCAGAGCCAGGGCCTATATGAGGGGTGGGTGGTGAGCACCAGCACCTGTAGGTTCAGTTGGAGGTCCAACCGCGTGCAGGAACAGGAGGTGGTGCAACCATGCCTGCCACCCTGGCCACCACTGCATTGTCCGCGGTCGAGGCACTGGGGTCGACAGTTTAGGTTGTGGATCAGCATGTCCAAGGGCTGGGGCATTCTGTGCAGGCACTGGCAAAGGGCCAGGGCACGGTTGCCGTCTCACAACCGGCCATGTGCCAGAGCCACATCATAGCGACATCACAGCGACACTTCTGAGCGTGGCCCAGTCATAGAATCCTAGAATCTACAGTGCAGGAGAAAGCCATTTGGCCCATCGAGTCCGCACTGGCCTTTCCAATACTCCTGGAAAGTTTCTGTGTCACCCCCATCCACCCCCCTCCACCCCGGCCCAGGCAGGGCAGCCCCCTCCCTCCCATCCACCCCCCTCCACACCGGCCCAGGCAGGGCACCCCCTCCCTCTCATCCACCCCCCTCCACCCCGGCCCAGGCAGGGCACCCCCCTCCCTCCCATCCACCCCCCTCCACCCCGGCCCAGGCAGGGCACCCCCCTCCCTCTCATCCACCCCCCTCCACCCCGGCCCAGGCAGGGCACCCCCCTCCCTCCCATCCACCCCCCTCCACCCCGGCCCAGGCAGGGCACCCCCCTCCCTCCCATCCACCCCCCTCCACCCCGGCCCAGGCAGGGCACCCCCCTCCCTCTCATCCACCCCCCTCCACCCTGGCCCAGGCAGGGCAACCCCCTCCCTCCCATCCACCCCCCTCCACCCCGGCCCAGGCAGGGCACCCCCCTCCCTCCCATCCACCCCCCTCCACCCCGGCCCAGGCAGGGCACCCCCCTCCCTCTCATCCACCCCCCTCCACCCCGGCCCAGGCAGGGCACCCCCCTCCCTCTCATCCACCCCCCTCCACCCCGGCCCAGGCAGGGCCCCGCCCTCCCCCCCACCTCAGCCAGCCCGGCCCGTGTCCGGGCCGGCAGCCCACAGTTGTACCTCTCTGTGTCCTACCTCCTCTCTCTCGCTCATTAACCATGACGCCGGTTTCACGATTTTTAAAAGCTCAAGTGATCCGTGCCATCAGGAACTTGGCCCATCGGGGGCGGAGAATCGCGAATGCCCCAGAGAATTCCAGGTTGGGCGCGCGAATGATATGCAAACGGTGTTTACATTACGTACGTTCCGGACCGCATTGACGCCACTGTCAAGGTGACAGAAAATAGCAATTCTCTGCCCAATTACGTTTCCCGAATTTGGCATCAGCCAATGGAGAATCCCGCCCCATATTTCTGGGACGGGATTCTCCCGCAACTGGCCGGATGGCCCGACACCGGCGCCAAGCGTGGCGCGAACCACTCCGGCGTCGGGCCGACCGGAAGGTGCGGAATCCTCCGCACTTCCGGGGGTTAGGCCACGCCAGAGGGGTTGGCGCCACTCCAACCGCCGCTAAAGGGCCGGCGCGAGTTGGCGCATGCGCAGACCGTCCGGCGTGTTTCCTGCGCATGCGCAGGGGGGTTCTTCTCCGCGCCGGCCATGGCGGAGCCCTACAGAGACCCGCCCGCAGATCGGTGGGCCCCGATCATGGGCCGGACCACCGTGGGGGGCCCCCTTGGGGCTGAATCCCCCCGCAACCCAGGACTCACCTAGCCGGCCTGCAAGCCAGGTCCCGCCGTGATGGACCATGTCCATTTTACGCCGGCGGGACTGGCCAGGAAACGACGGCCACTCGGCCCATCGGGGCCCGGAGAATTGCTGGGGGGGGCAGTTGGCACCAGCCCCCGACCGGTGTGGCATAAACCCCGCCCCCACCCAAAAACCGGCACCGGACCATATGGCAACCGCCGTCAGAGCAGCGGGGTGGGATTTGCAGCGCCCCCCAGGGATTCTCCGATCCGGTGGGGGTCGGAGAATCCCGCACCTGATTTATACTCCATCTGCTCCATTCCCCCAAGCCCCTGTCAACATCATAAAAACCCATCATCTTTCACCTCTCTTCAGCTCTGAAGAAATGAAGCAGAATCCACAGATGCTGCCGACCTGCCGAGTTTTTCCAGCATTTTCTGTTTTGGGGCGCAATTCAGCCACCGCATTGTGCCCGGCGCGTAGCTGGGTGCAATGCGTGAATCCTGCGAGAGCCCCAAATCATGCTCCAGTGCATGCCCCAGTCACTGAGGACTGTGTCCTAGACGCAGAGCGTGGCCCGGTCACAGAGCGGCATCGCTGAGGGCATCGACACCATGGTGCAGACAATGCGGAGCCGGCAGGGCTGGCAGAGCCTGATAAAACTAGGGCCTCTGGAGCTCACTCCAGCGGCCCATGCATCCCAGGGTTGCCCCCAGGCCCCATCAGGAAGGAAGGTGCACTGGAATTCAACCCAGAGCCTCCACATAGGAAGACAAAGGTGGTCACCAGCTCTCCCGGGTCCCCCATCCTGACAGCAGTGAGTCCGGAGGTCAGCGGTCACCTGCAAGTCGGCCGGGGCCCTCTGGCCCTAGGCCCTCATGCAGGTGCCCGCCAGGAGCATCAAAGGCCACACGGCGCAGTAAGCAGAGGTTGCCACCACCTCTGACGTGCATCTGGGGACACAACTAGACAGAGGGCTAAGCAGATACAGGATCACTGAGAGGGCACTGCGCGGGGTTTGGGGGGGGGTGGGGGGGGGGGGGGTGGGGGGCACCATCGGTAGCTAGGGACAGTTAGGGTCACTATTGTTCATCATTAAAACACATTATATCCGAGTCATGTGAAGCCTCTGTCACGTTATTCCGCACTGCGGGGCAGCCTGTACCCTCCTCCCCTGGTTGCCGTCCACCGGCCCCCGCCCACTGGGCACAGTGGTCCTAAATCTGTGAGGGCAGCTGCGCAGGGACCACAATATCATCCATACTGTGATATCTGTTAGGAATTGGAGAGGGTGAGAGACGGACAGCCAGTTATGGCTTCCACCCCAGTAACCTCGGGTCCCCCAAGCCTCCCCCACCCTTACATTCCCTGCAATCTCTCAGGGTGCCATCCAATTCGGCAGTTGAGCTTCGGGATCCCGCCTGTGTGGTGAACCACTGTATTAGGGGATGTAAGGTAGGACCTGCACTACATGTTCGTAGCCCCTGCCGGCTGCATGCGGACCCCGCGCCAACGGAGGCTCAGAAGATAAACGTCCTGTACTCCAGATTGAGCTCCAGCGTGTTCCCGTTGATCCAAGACGCCTCGAATTGCGCGAAAGCAATGGCACTCCTAAAAGAACACTATGCTCAAAAGGCAAACACGCTCTTCGCCAGGCATGCACTCGCCACCCACTCGCAACTACCTGGTGAGTCCATCAAAGACTTCTGGCGGGCCCTAATTCCACTCGTCTGGGACTGTGACTGTCAGGCCGTTACGGCCGCTGAACATGCTAACCTCCTCATGCGCGATTCTTTCGTGACGGGGATTGGGACGGACCGCATCCGAGAACGTTGACTGGATGGGGCCACGCTCGAACTAGCGGAGACGAAAACCTTGGTGCTCTCCATGACGGTTGCATCCCGTAATGTACAGTCTTACCCCTCCCGCCGCGCTGCCCACCCTTCTACCCCTTCCTACCCCTCCTGGACCCCACCGACGACCTCCTCAGCTGGGGCCCTGCCTTCCCAATACTGCGCCACACGCCGATCCGCGCACCCCGGGGGTACCCGTTGCTACTTCTGTGGTCAGCAGAAGCACCCCCACCAACACTGCCCGGCCCGCACTGCCGTTTGTAAATCCTGCAGTAAGAAGGACCACTTCGCAGCTGTGTGCCAGGCCCACGCAGTCACTGCGATCGTGCCCTCTATCGCCCCCTCCCCCATGTCAAACGCACAATGGGAGCCGCCATCTTCTCCTCCCAGGGCCATGTGCGACCAATGAGCGCCGCCATCTTGTCCCCCTTCGTCCACGTGCGCCCCATGGGCGCCGCCATCTAGTCCCGACCCTGAAATGTGCGCTCCATGGGCGCCGCCATTTTGTTCCCCACAGGGTCTCTGGACATCCCGAGATCGGAACCGCACACGCTCGCCATCCGAAGCATCCGATGACTACCCGCAGCTCGCTTCGATGACGCTGGACCAATCTCGCCCGCACAACCTGGCCACCGCGTCGATGACGGTGAAAATCAACTGCCACGTGACTTCATGCCTGCTGGACTCCAGGATCACCGAAAGCTTCGTACACCCAGATACGGTAAGGCGCTGCTCCCTCGCGGTCCATCCTGCCAATCAAAGGATCTTCCTAGCCTCCGGATCCCACTCCGTCCCAATCCGAGGCTTTAGTACAGTCACCCTCACTGTCCAGGGCGTAGAATTTAGTAACTTCCGCCTCTATGTCCTTCCTAATCTCTCCGCTGCACTCTTGTTGGGCCTGGACTTCCAGTGCAATTTCCAGAGCCTCACCCTCAAATTCGGCGGGCCCCTACCTCCCCTTACCGTTTGCGGCCATCGACCCTCAAGGTCGACCCCCCCTCCCTCTTTGTCAATCTAACTGCGGATTGCAAGCCTGTCGCCACCAGGAGCAGACGGTACAGCACCCAGGACAAGACCTTCATCAGGTCCGAAGTCAGCGGCTGCTTAAGGAGGGTATTATCGAGGCCAGCAACAGCCCCTGGAGAGCCCAAGTGGTAGTGGTTAAAACTGGGGAGAAACGCAGGATGGTCGTGGACTACAGCCAGACCATCAATCGGTACGCGCAGCTCGACGCGTACCCCCTCCCACGCATATCTGATATGGTCAATCAGATTGTGCAGTACCGGGTCTTCTCAACAATTGACCTGAAATCCGCCTACCACCAGCTCCCCATCCGGAAGTCGGACGGTCCATACACTGCCTTTGAGGCGGAGGGTCGCCTCTATCACTTCCTTAGGGTCCCTTTCGGCGTCACAAACGGGGTCTCGATCTTCCAAAGGGAAATGGACCGAATGGTCGATGAGTATGGTTTGCGGGCCACCTTTCCGTACTTAGATAATGTCACCATCTGCGGCCATGACCAGCAGGACCACGATGCCAACCTCGATAAATTCCTCCGCACTGCCACTCTTCTCAACCTGACCTATAACAAAGAGAAGTGTGTGTTCAGCACGACCCGGTTAGCCATTCTCGGCTATGTAGTCCAAAACTGACTTCTCGGGCCTGACCCCGACCGCATGCGCCCCCTCATGGAGCTCCCCCTCCCCCACTGCCCCAAGGCCCTCAAACGCTGCCTGGGGTTCTTTTCCTACTACGCCCAGTGGGTCCCAAACTATGCGGACAAGGCACGGCCACTCATTCAGTCCACCCAATTCCCTCTCACGGCCGAGGCACAACACGCCTTCGCCCGCATCAGAGCAGACATCGCCAAGGCCAGGATGCACGCAGTGGACGAGTCACTGCCTTCTCAAGTAGAAAGCGACGCTTCAGACGTTGCCCTTGCCACCACTCTAAACCAGGCAGGCAGACCCGTGGCATTATTTTCCCGCACCCTTCATGCCTCTGAAATTTGACAAATGGAGGCCCAAACTATCGTTGAAGCTGTGCGGCATTGGAGGCATTACCTGGCCGGTAAGAGATTCACCCTCCTCACTGCCCAACGGTCGGTAGCCTTCATGTTCAATAACACACAGCGGGGCCAGATCAAAAATGATAAAATCTTGTGGTGGAGAATCGAGCTCTCCACCTATAATTACGAGATTTTGTATCGCCTCGGTAAACTCAACGAGCCCCCAGACGCCCTCTCCCGAGGTACATGTGCCAGCGCACAAGTAGACCAACTCCGGGCCCTACACGACAGCCTTTGTCACTCGATTAGTCAAAGCTCGCAATCTGCCCTACTCCGTCGAGGAAGTAAGGACAGTCACCAGGGACTGCTAGGTCTGTGCGGAGTGCAAGCCGCACTTCTACCGGCCGGACCGTGCGCGCCTGGTGAAGGCTTCCCATCCCTTTGAACGCCTCAGCGTGGATTTCAAAGGGCCCCTCCCCTCCACCGACCGTAACACATACATTCTCAGTGTGGTCGATGAGTACTCCAGATTCCCCTTCGCCATCCCATGTCCCGATATGACGTCTGCCATCGTCATCAAGGCCCTCAACATCATCTTCGCTCTGTTCGGTTTCCCCACCTACATCCACAGTGACAGAGGATCCTATTTCATGAGCGATAAGCTGCGTCAGTTCCTGCTCAGCAGGGGTATCGCCTCCAGCAGGACGACCAGCTACAACCCCTGGGGAAATGGGCAAGTAGAACGGGAGAATGGAACGGCTTGGAGGGCCGTCCAGCTGGCCCTACGGTCCAGGAAACTCCCAGCCTCTCGCTGGCAGGAGGTCCTCCCTGACGCTCTACACTCCATCCGGTCACTATTGTTCACCGCCACTAATACCACACCCCATGATCGTGTTTTTACCTTCCCCAGGAAGTCCACATCCGGGGTGTCGCTCACGACTTGGCTCGCAGCTCCAGGATCGGTCCTTCTCCGTAGGCACGTCCGACTCCACAAGGCGGACCCCTTGGTGGACAGGGTTCACCTGCTCCACGGCAACACACAATATGCCTACGTGGAGTTCCCCGACGACCGACAAAATACTGTCTCACTCAGGGACCTGGCACCATCAGGTTCCACCCCAACATACTCCCCCACCCATACGTACCCCCCCCCCCACCCTCCCACCGCGCCGCCAACATTGACCCCACCAGACCAACCCCTTCCCCCCCCTTCCCGCACAAGAGAACGAAGAGGATTTCTGCACGCTCCCGGAGTTCCCCGATGACTGGCCAGCATCAGCAGCACCACCACCGCCATCGGTGCCACCTCCACCACCGCCAGCACCGACTTCGCCGCCACCGTTACACCGTTCCCAATGAAGCATCAAAGCACCGGATCGGCTGAACCTTTGACGGACTCCGGACCGTCAACATGGACTTTTCTTTTTTTTCTTCCTTGTTTTCCCCATTCTTAACACTGTACATAATTGTACTATGTGTATATAGTTTCACATCACCCCCGCCGGACTCATTTTTAACAGGGGGTGAATGTGGTGAACCACTGTAGTCATCATAGAATTTACAGTGCAGAAGGAGGCCATTCGGCCTATCGGGTCCGCACCGGCTCTTGGAAAGAGCACCTCACCCAAGGTCAACACCTCCACCCCAGCCCCATAACCCAGTAACCCCACCCAACAGTAAGGGCAATTTTGGACACTAAGGGCAATTTATCGTGGCCAATCCACCTAACCTGCACATCTTTGGACTGTGGGAGGAAACCGGACCACCCGGAGGAAACCCACGCAGACACGGGGAGAACATGCAGACTCCGCACAGACAGTGACCCAAGCCGGAATCGAACCTGGGACCCTGGAGCTGTGAAGCAATTGTGCTATCCACAATGCTACCGTGCTGCCCCGTAAGGTGGACGTAAGGTGCCACGTATAGGAGATGTAAGGTAGGACCTGCACTACAGGTTCGCCGGTAGCCCCTGCTGGCTGGCTCCGCCCACTAAGATCTGTATAAATATGCATGACTTCCAGTGCCCTGCCATTTCACCAGCTGCAGCAGGAGGCCACGCATCTGATTGCACAGTTGCACCCAATCTGCGTCTTTGTGTAATTGATTGCGCATCAGCCTGCATGCGCACCCCTGGTCACAGCAGAGGCCCCTGGGCACCGAACCCCAAACCCAAGACCCACGCCGGGAACATTACTCGGACCGGGCATAGGTTCCCTCCCCAATCCACACACCCACTCTCTGGTCATGGGGATGTCCCCAGTGTTGAAGCCTAGCTCTTGGGTGTCTGATTGTAATAAGAATAATAATCTTTATTATCGCGAGTAGACTTATATTAACACTGCAATGAAGTTACTGTGAAAAGCCCCCCAAATTCCAGCGCCTGTTCGGGTACACAGAGGGAAAGTTCAGAATGTCCAATTCACCTAACAGCACGTCTTTCGGAACTTGTGGGAGGAAACCAGAGCACCCGGAGGAAGCCCATGCAGACACAGGGAGAATGTGCAGACTTCGCACAGAGAGTGGCCCAGCTGGGAATCGAACCTGGGACCCTGGTGCTGTGAAGCAACAGTGCTAACCACTGTGCTATCATGCCTCCAATGTACTGTACCGTGTTGTCTCCTGCTTCTGCAGTGTTGAGGCTTCCAGTGTTCAGGCAAAGTGTGCAGGGCCTCACAGTCTGATTAGAATGCAAGGCAGTAACACTCCCCTGCGACATGGCATGTCTACCCACGGGAATCTACTTGAGAGCTGTGAAGTGCTAACATTACTAACATTGCCAATTCCCTATTAGCAATAGCCTTCAGCTGTGTGGCCAGAGGCCACCACAGTCAGAGGGAGTTAAATTGACCTGCACCATATTACCATGGACAGGGTTCTGTCCTGGAGGTTTTTGGTGGGGTAGACTGGTGGCAGTGGGGTTTTCCCCCGGTATGCATATACACAATCCGGGGGCGGCATGTCGGGCGGTGCCCCCCCACTCCGATCCCGACAGCAGCCTCTACGCTAGGTTCCCATTTTTAAATAGATGTGTTAAAAGGGCGTCCGCGTGACAACTCGCTGGGGAGCCGGTTAGATCACAGGAGGCCACTCGATAGGGATCCTTCCCGTTAATGGGATGCAGATTAGCCTTAATTGGTGATTATTGGTTCACACATCGCAGCGGGATATGGATCTCGCCAATGGGAGCAGGCGGCTAGATCGGAATCCGATCTGTGCCCGGTGCAATTCCCGATTTTAGACTCTCCCGCGACGAAACGACTAACTCGATTTTCACCCGGCACGTCGTGGCCATTAGATCATGCCCAAGCCAGCTGACTCAGTCTATTACAGTACTGTTTTCCTCACCAAACATTGATAACTGTACTCTTGGGCAAACTTTCTTCCTTTACGGTGCTTCACACAACCGAAAATATACTTTCATAGAAAATAGGAATTTATTTCCCACGTTGAAGACAATAACACATTGTAGATTATAATTTTAAAGTTTAATCACCTGTCACAGCAATCCCACAAATGCTAGGAACAAATTTGCATATTCTGTCCCACAATTAGCACTGCGAGATTGGACTGACAAATCAAACCATGAGCACCTGACCTTTCAGACACAAAACCCTGGGCGGGATTCTTCGTTTCTGAGACTATCGGCTGGATTCTCTGATTTTGAAGCTATGTCCGGAGCATGTGTCTAGTCTTATGATGAAAAAGTCAGCGCCACCCCCACACCGATGCTCCGCCCGGTGGGGAGCTAGCAGCTGCGCCACGTAAACCCCCTGCCGTTCCCGACATAGACGGCCGGAAAATTGAGGGTCCGTGGCCGCGCTTGCGCTCGCCGGCGACCCGCAGCGGTCGCGCCGTACAACATGGTGCCGCAGCGCGCGGACCCGGCCTACCAGATAGTGCCCCCCTGTAACCCCTCTCCCTACCCCCAGATCACCCCCCACCAGTCCCCCCAGCCCGCGCCGAAGGCCCCCCCGGCCAGCGGAACGGCTCCGCCCCGATTGTAGCACCGCTGTACACAGTCCGCAGCTGCCACGTGAGGTTGACAAAACCTCAGACCATAAGTGATCCACGCCATCGGGAGCTCGGCCCATCGGAGGTGGAGCATCGGAGGAGAGCCTTCTGGTGATGGCCTGAGGCAGCTGCACAACTGTCAGTATGGCGATGTTGGGCACTTTCCGTACCCCGTCTCTCTCCCTCAGCAGCCTTGCCATCGGGAACTCCCCCAGTGGAGCCGGAGAATCGCAGAGGCGCCAGAGAATACCGGGTCAGGCCCGCTAATGATATGCAAACAGTGTTTACTGTACATGCATTCCGGAACGCATTGGCCGCTGTCAAAGAGACAGAGAATTGCGATTTGAGGTCAAATCGGCCGCCCGCCACAATTTTAGTGTCGGAACCTATTCCCCGTTCAATCGCGTTTCGCGATTTCGCCGTCAACCAACGGAGAATCCCGCCCCCTGTATTTACATTTCATTCATGAGGCAGATTAAACCAGAGGTCTTCCAGCAATACCTAACTGTCCACATGTAATTTAAAAGTTATAGGTCATTGTTGAAGCAGATTTTATACATAACATAATATATTTAATCCTCACACTCCATTAAGATATCTCTCCAAACACAATTAATTAGTAACCAGATTAAAATCAGGGAGTATTTTTAAATGATCCCAGTAATTTTCTAAAATGTTGGATAAGTGTATTGCAAAGTGCTACAATTATCATTACAGTCTGCAAAGCTAATACAAGTGAAATAGTGTTGAGTTGCACGTTTGTATAGATAGTAGAGAAATTGTTTTATTACCAGCTGGTAATTTATACCTGACTGCTATATTGCTATTTGAATACGGGTGGCAAAGTGCGTCAATGCAAGTTAAGAGAACAATGGTGGCAGATTAACATTAGCAGAAATCATAATTTGGGCCAACACATTACAGGCAATTTTATGGCTCTAGGGTACTGAACTTTGTGCTTCACAAAGGCATTTTTTAAAACATTACTGAATCTATAATTTTACCTTTCAGACAGTAAAGGTTATTCACGTTTGAGAACTCATAGCTGATAGGAAGAATGAAGGGGCTCGGTGACAGTTGTGTTGTTTAGAAATAGCACAAGGTTCATGTGTAAATGCTGCTAACATTGCTTCAGCCAAGCTGTAAGGGCAGGACAACCTGCCCTCCAGTCAGAGTGGCTTGTACCATTTTGATAACATTTAGTTTTGCAAGAAGAGTATATTGTGATTTAACTTTTAAAATAATATATTAAGTGGAATACTACATAAAGGTTAAATGAAGGACAATTAAAAATTCAGACATTTGAGGAGAGCGAACATATTGGCCAGGATTCTCCCGCAATTGGTGGGACGGCCCAACGCCGGCGCCAAGAGCGGTGCGAACCACTCCGGCGTCGGGTCGCCCGGAAGTTGCGGAATCCTCCGCACTTCCGGGGGCTAGGCCGCCGGGCTTGGCACACACCAAACGGCGCCGAAGGGCCGGCGCGAGTTGGAGCATGCACAGAACCGCCGGCGTGTTTCCTGAGCATGCGCAGGGGGTTTATTCTCCGCGCCGGCCATGGCAGAGCCTTACAGAGGCCGGCGCGGAGGGAAAGAGTGCCCCCATGGTACAGGCCCACCCACAGATCGGTGGGCCTCGATCACAGGCCAGGCCACCGTGGGGGCCCCCTTGGGGCCGGATCCCCCTGCTCCCCCCCCCCCGAGGACTCTGCTAGCCGCCTTCCAAGCCAGGTCCCGCTGGGATGAACCATGTCTATTTCACTCCAGCGGGACTGGCCGAAAACGGGTGGCTGCTCAGCCCATTGGGGCCCAAAGAATTGCTGGGGGGGGGGGGGGCGCTGCCAACGGCATCCGACTGGCACGGTGTGATCCCCGCCCACACCCGAAATCCGGTGCCGGAAAATTCAGCAGCCGGCGTCGGAGCGGCGGGGCGGGATTCACACCGCCCCCCAGCGATTCTCCGACCTGGCGGGGGGTCGGAGAATCCCGCCCAATTGTTTATTATGTGGTTAGGACTGTTGAATCTATGAGGATCAAGAGCATAAATGTAATCTGCTGATACACCCAGATCTTCTAATGGTAACCTTGTCTGGAGGTTTCTTTAATTGCATTTGTGTGTTTGCCGTTCTCAGACATTGTCCCTGGTTGCATTTGGGATATTGTTCCCAATGTAATAGGATTGTACGATACCTGAGGAACTGGAATAGATCTGATTTGCCCTCAGTTACACCTCAACATTGTGCCTTTTTGTGTAATGGTTTCATGGGACCTTGGTTCTGAACAAATCCTTGTCACTTCAATGGGTTGCCATGTATCTTCTGTGGGTTCCTGTATGCGACCTTGTTGACCCAAACATGGCAATTTGGTACCCACATTAACACTGCAATGAAGTTACTGTGAAAAGCCCGTCGTCACGACACTCCGGTGCCTTTTTGGTACACTCAGGGAGAATTCATAAGAACATAAGAACTAGGAACAGGAGTAGGCCATCTGACCCTCGAGCCTGCTCCGCCATTTAATGAGATCATGGCTGATCTTTGTGGACTCAGCTCCACTCTCCGGCCCGTTCTATTCTTTAGAAAGGTATCTATCTTTTTCTTAAAAACGTTTAAAGAAGGAGCCTCAACTGCTTCACTGGGCAAGGAATTCCAGAGATTCACAACCCTTTGGGTGAAGAAGTTCCTCCTAAACTCGGTCTCAAATCTACTTCCCCTTATTTTGAGGCTATGCCCCCTAGTTCTGCTTTCCCCGACCAGTGGAAACAACCTGCCCGCATCTATCCTATCTATTCCCTTCATAATTTTATATGTTTCAATAAGATCCCCCCGCATCCTTCTAAACTCCAATGAGTACAGTCCCAGTCTACTCAACCTCTCGTCATAATCTAATCCCCTCAACTCTGGGATCAACCTAGTGAACCTCCTCTGCACTCCCTCCAGTGCCAATATGTCCTTTCTCAGGTAAGGAGACCAAAACTGAACACAATACTCCAGATGTGGCCTCACCAACACCCTATACAATTGCAACATAACCTCCCTAGTCTTGAACTCCATCCCTCTAGCAATGAAAGACAAAACTCGATTAGCCTTCTTAATCACCTGTTGCACCTGCACACCAACTTTTTGCGACTCGTGCACCAGCACACCCAGGTCCCTCTGCACAGCAGCATGTTTTAACATCTTATCGTTTAAATAATAATCCATTCTGCTGTTATTCCTCCCAAAATGGATAGCCTCACACTTGGCAACATTGAATTCCATCTGCCAGTCCCTAGCCCATTCACCTAACCTATCCAAATCCTTCTGCAGACTTCCGGTATCCTCTGCCCTTTTTGCTTTACCACTCATCTTAGTGTCGTCTGCAATCTTTGACACATTGCACTTGGTCCCCAACTCCAAATCGTCTATGTAAATTGTGAACAACTGCGGGCCCAACACTGATTCCTGAGGGACCCCACTAGTTACAGGTTGCCAACCAGAGAAACACCCATTTATCCCCACTCTCTGCTTTCTGTTAGTTAACCAATCCTCTACCCATGCTACCACTTTACCCTCAATGCCATGCATCTTTAGTTTATGCAGCAACCTTTTGTGTGGCACCTTGTCAAAAGCTTTCTGGAAATCCAGATATACCACATCCATTGGCTCCCCGTTATCTACTGCACTGGTAACGTCCTCAAAAAATTCTACCAAATTAGTCAGACACGACCTACCCTTTGTGAACCCATGCTGCGTCTGCCCAATGGGACAATTTCCCTCGAGGTGCCCCGCTATTTCCTACTTAATGATAGATTCCAGCATTTTCCCTACAACCGAAGTTAAGCTTAACGGCCTATAATTACCTGGTTTCTGCCGACCTCATTTTTTAAACAGTGGTGTCACGTTTGCTACTTTCGGATCCTCTGGGACCACCCCAGAGTCTAGTGAATTTTGATAAATTATCACTAGTGCGTTTACAATTTCCCTAGCCATCTCTTATAACACTCTGGGATGCATCCCATCAGGGCCAGGAGACTTGTCTACCTTTAGCCCCATTAGCTTGCCCAATACTGCCTCCTTAGTGATTACAATCATCTCAAGGTCCTCACCTATCATAGCTTTATTTCCATCAGTCACTGGCATGTTATTTGTGTCCTCCACTGTGAAGACTGACCCAAAAAACCTGTTCAGCTCCTCAGCCATTTCCCCGTCTCCTATTATTAAATCTCCCTTCTCATCTTCCGAAGGACCAATATTTACCTTTGCCACTCTTTTTTGTCTTATATATTTGTAGAAGCTTTTACTATCTGTTTTTATATTCTGAGCCAGTTTACTTTCATAGTCTACCTTACTCTTCTTTATAGCTTTTTTAGTAGCTTTCTGTTGTCCCCTAAAGACTTCCCAGTCCTCTAGTCGCCCACTAATTTTGGCCACTTTGTATGTTTTTTCCTTCAATTTGATACTCTCCCTCACCTCCTTAGATATCCACGGTCGATTTTTCCCCTTTCTACCGTCTTTCTTTTTTGTCGGTATGAACCTTTTCTGAACACTGTGAAAGATCGCTCGGAAGGTTCTCCACTGTTCCTCAACTGCTTCACCATGAAGTCTTTGCTCCCAATCTACCTTAGCTAGTTCTTCTCTCATCCCATTGTAATCGCCTTTGTTTAAGCACAAAACACTAGTGTTTGATTTTACCTTGTCATCCTCCAACTGTATTTTAAATTCCACCATATTGTGGTCGCTCCTTCCAAGAGGATCCCGAACTATGAGATCATTCAGATTAATGTAAACCAATTTGTGACAGTAATAAAGATTATTATTATTATTGCTGTTTTAAAAGTTGTGCCCTAGTTCTGAGAGAACAGAATGGGTAAGGGTAGGTAGATTGATACATACTGGTCTGCCAAACATGATCTCTACCAGTGATAGAATCGTTAAATTTTCAGGTGTTGCTCTCAGGCGTAACATTGTAATATGTAGATCTTTGTTGGTCTCTCTACATTTGAGGTGTATCTCATTGTGTAAAATACTTGTTCATCTAGGATGTTAGATCTCGAATAATGAGAAGTAGTGTGATGGATAATCCACTTCTCATACATACTGAAATGGCTTACCTCTCTAGGTCCACTGAATGAACTGAAAATAGCACTTTGAGTGTGCGTGGCAGTTGTGCTGGATGTATGGTGCAATTGTCAATCAATGTTGTGCTTGGTAAAGTAGTCAACGAGGGGGCAGCATGGTGGTGCAGTGGTTAGCATTGCAGCCACACGGCACCGAGGCCCCAGGTTTGATCTCGGCTCTGGGTCTGGAATTTGCACATTCTCGGTGTGTCTGCGTGGGTTTCACACCCACAACCCAAAGGTGTGCAGGGTAGGTAGATTGGCCACACTAACTTGCCCCTTAATTGGAAAAAATGAATTGGGCACTCTGAATTTTTTTTTTAAGTAGTCAGTGATGCTGAGGAAGTCAGTCCCATGGACGTGAAAGAGGTTGGATGTGATTTTGGACCAAGGATGTATAGGAACTGTATGTGGAATCAGTGGCTCCTTGTACTGACTTGGCACATGCTCTTGACATGCCTCACATTTCCTGACAACATTTCTCATACCCGGCCAATAGACTGTCTCTCTTGTAACTCTTCTCATCCAACCTCTTCCCTTGTGCGATTGATAAAGTTGTTGAAGAATACCAGGTTATAAAAATTCTGGTATGATGACCTGTCTGCCTTTAGAGATGAGTAGTACATCCATGTCAGGTCAAAATGATCTTAGGTGTTCATGGGAATGCTGAATTGAACCTGGCCATAAATCAGTGATGGTTTTCCAGTTTCTGTATTGTGGATTATTTTGTTGTTGGCAATTGTATTGTACAAAATGTGCCAGATTAATTTGCGGGCTTGCATTCTCCTGCAAGTATGACATTGCGGCTCCCTTGAAACTACCAATTTTGATGAAACATTATGGTTACTTATATGTTAGGTCATGAACTGAGGTTGATAGGTGTAGTTTCTGAGGTTGATCTGTACCAGACATAGGAACAGCTTCTTCCCCACAGCTACAAGAAACGACTCCCCCTCGGACTGATCTGTTCTCTGTAAGAACACTATTCACGACGCTCTATGCTGCTCTTGTTCATGTATTTGCTTTGTTTGGCCCCTTGTTCCGCACTGTAACCAATCACTGTTTGTCGATGTGCCATTTGTCAATATTCTCTGTTGATTATTCTTTTGTCTACTATGTACGTACGGTGTACGTTCCCTCGGCAGCAGAAAAATACTTTTCACTGAACTCCGGTACATGTGACAATAAATCAAATCAAATCTACCATCTGAGATCAAACTGATTACATGGATTGTCACTAGTGTGAGGTCACAGCATGCCAGTAAACCTACTATCGCTGGGCCTTTAGTCTACATGATGCAGAACATCTGTGAAACCAAGATGAATTGATTGCACTTGCACTCCAGAGCTATGGATCCTGCACATGGAATAAATGAAGCGTTGGCAGCTGAACATTTTGCAATAGAACCTTTCACCGTGGCCTTCCATGTCTGTGGATACATGTGGCTGGATTCTCCATTCCCGAGACTAAGTGTTGACTCTAATGCCGGATTTGTGGACTTCCATGACAGCAAAACTGCGCCGCACCTGGACCGATTCAGTGACCATTAAGGGGCAAGCACCGGCACCACGTGGAACACAATCCATTCCAATGAGAAACAGTGCGAGATTCGCAGAGCCCGTGATTGGCACTCGGGAGGCTCACAAGCAGCAGCCACATATACACATTACAGACCCCACACACACCATCCCAACCAACATGATGCACTGGAGCGCACCTATCCTGCTGATGGGTCGGCTGGGGCCAGAGGGTACCTGGGGGATGCCCTGGGGAGACCCATATGACCTATGGCCCTAAGTTCACAGTGGGCAGCCAGAGACATACGCAGCTGCATGGCTGCCTTGCAGTCCACGGCAATGGTGTTCCGTGCCCATCTACCCCGACCCCAAAGTGTACCTCCTGGCCACCCCCTACTTCCCCCCAGCACTCACAGAAACCCGCCTCCGCTGGTCAGCTGCACGCCTGTCAGAAAGCTATGGTGATGTTGGATCCTTTTCTTACCCCTTCTCTCTCCCTCAGCAGCCATGGCGCCTGTTTCACGATTTTTAAAAGCAGAAGCGAACCTCGCCATCAGGAATTCGCCCCAGTGGAGGCGGAGAATCGCAGAGGCCCCGGTGAATACCAGATTGGGCCCACTAATGATATGCCAAGGGTGTTTACTGCATCTGCGTTCTGAAATGCATTGACGTCGCTGTCAAGGCGACGAAGAATTTCGATTGGCATGAAACCGGCACCCACCACGATTTCGGCATCAGAACCAATTTGCCGCCCAATCGCGTTTCCCGATTCCATCATCGACCGATGGAGAATCCCGCCCATGTATTTTAAAATCTGCAAAGGTGGTATGTTAATTCCTACCCCTCTGTCAATCGTGATCAATAACAAGTAATTACCACTTTATTAGTAAAGATAATTTAAATCTTGACAAAGACTTTTGGATGGTGTGACAGCATCTATGTTTTCCATGAGACTGAGGGTGTGGAACATGTATTCACTGCCCTTCATTTCTTCATGCACATCATCAGCATTTTCTGGTTTGTCAATCACCTCATGTTTCTGATGGATTATCGGATTGTCATTCTTAGTGCTTGAAGAAATGTGGCACGGCGGGGCGGAGAATCCAGCACCTGTCCAGTGCTTAATCCCAATTCAAACTGGTGAATTTTGAGGATATTTTGACAATACTCCTTTTACCTTCCTCCTTGCTTTCTTCAATTTATTGTTCAGCAATTCCTAAAGCCATCACTTATCATTCCAGTTTTCTCTGGCCCAAATTTTATGATAGCTCTGTTTCTATTTGTTTTGACTCTCCCTCAACTTGCAATTGCTGTTGCTGCTGGTCCCCTCAACCTGATGTCCAGCTACCTGAAGTGACAGGCTATGCACTGCAATTGTTCTACGAGGGATATGTCTGCTTTGCCAGCTCTTTACTTGCGCACTATCTAACTGTGTCTTCTAAGCTTTACCAGGTAGTTAGCATGATGTGACTTCAACACTTTGCAAAACAGTAAACGTGTGACAGTCTGACCAAAATGTTCAGGGCTGCTTCATGTCATGTAAAATGATCTAAGCCTGTTCACATATTGCACCTGTACTTAATCAAGCTGCCACGCTGTTTTATCTCTACTGTGCCCTATGTTGTGTTTTGACAATGATATAAAGGCACCAGTCACTCATAAAGAATTGAGTAAACAAGTTGTGGGTTCATTTAACAAGACTAGGCACATGAGAACAGGTATACATGGACATGGTGCTTGAAGATAGCAGCAGCAGAGCTGTGTGTGGTGTTCTGTTCATAGGCCAAAGTGAAACTGAGACTGGATCACATGCCATCTTCCCTTCTAGAGATTGTATGATGCTTCTCTTAAAGGCATATTACAACATTCATGATATCTTTTTTTTTTAATTTAGAGTACCCAATTCATTTTTTCCAATTAAAGGCAATTTTAGCGTGGCCAAATCATCAACCCTGCACATCTTTGGGACAGACATAGACATAGAATTTACAGTGCAGAAGGAGGCCACTGAGCCCATCGAGCCTGCACCGACCCTTGGAAAGTTTACCCCAAACCTCCACCCGACCCTTGTAACCCAGTAACCCCAGCTAACCTTTTTGGACACTAAGGGCAATTTAGTGTGGCCAAGCCACCTAACCTGCACAACTTTGGACTGTCAGAGGAAACCGGAGCACCCGGAGGAAACCCACACAGACACTGAGAGAACGTGCAGACTCCGCACAGACAGTGACCCAAGCCGGGAATCGAACCTGCGACCCTGGAATTGTGAAGCAACTGTGCTAACCATTGCGCCACCGTGCTGTCCTTCATGATATCTTAAAGTTGAAAATTTCCTATCAGGATCTATCAATGGAAATGCACAGCATTTTAGTTACGCATTTAGCCAAAAATTGGGAAATCGTTTTTTTTGTTGTCACAAGTAGGCTTACATTAATACTGCAATGAAGTTACTGTGAAAAGCCCCTAGTCACCACATTCCATCGCCTGTTCTCAGCTGGTACGGGAATTAAACCCGCGCTGCTGGCCTTGTTCTGCATCACAAACCAGCTGCCTAAAATGGAAGTAGTTCAAGCAGTTAAGTTTATTTTGTGTTAATTAATATTTTTGATGCTATTTTATTCCATAAATAATTAAATAAATTCCATTTCCTTTTCCACATTTTACAGGCAACTTAAAATTAACCCAACCCTTTCACCCATATTATGGTCCTGGGGTCTTGTTGGATTTTAGTCCTATAATTTCACCAGTACTTTTTCATTGCTGATATTAACTGCCTTAATTTCCTCACTTTTTGGCCCCTACGTTACCCTCTATTTCTACCATGCAACATGTGTCTTCTATTGTGAAAACAGATGCAAGATATTTGTTCAGTGTCACTGCAATTTCCTCATTCCCGTCAGAAGTTCTCCTGACTCTCCTTCAAAGGGACCAATGTTGACTTTAGCAAACCCGTCCCTTCTAATTTACTTTTAAATGCTCTTGCAATTTGTTTTATATTTCTGGCCAGTTTCCTCTCATATTCTATTTTCTCCCTTTTTAATTAACATTTTGGTAGTCTTTTTAAAGTTTCTAAAACATTCCCAATCCGCAAACTTTTTATTGTTGTGTGCAACATTATAAGCCTCTCCGTTGAATTAATAGTATCCTTGACTTCCTGACTGAGCCATGGATGGGTCTTTCTTGCTGAGTTTTTTAGCTTTTCAATGGAATGTTTTTTGTTGAACATTTTGAGTTGTTTCTTTAAATGTTTCCCATTGTTTATTTGCGGCCATACATTTTAGTCTATTTATTCACTCAACCATAATTGCAAATTATCCCATTTCAACTTCCTTTTCACTTGCTAGTCTCCAAAAGGTCTTGGTGAAGCATGATTCCAGGACTACCTGTCACCTTTCAGCACCTCTCCTACCCAAGTGCTATTTTCTATGAGTTCAGATGGTCAGCATTGACAGTCTACTGGGGAAGGGAGTGGAGGATTATAATTAAACTCAGTCCTACACAGGTAATCCTCGACTTTACGATGTTGAAGTTACGACAAATATATTTCGACTTTACAACGTCAGTTTTGATTTTACAATGCCATGCCGGCACCTTCATGTGTGACATTCTGTGCTGCCCATTTTTATGACTGGATAGGTCAAACCATTTTTATTAGGTTTGAAATGAGTGTTTTATTCTGTTAAATTTTTTTTGGCATAACCATCAAGATTTTAATGCTTTTATAAACTTAAATTGTATTTAATATCTGCTCAGACTCGCAGAAGCTCAAAGCTAAACGGGCAACTGACCGTGATAGAATGGCTTCATTATATTCCCCACACAAACAAAGGAACTTGTACAGACATCACCTCAGCAACTTGACAGAGTTCATAGTATTTTACACTGGCGGGCCTCCATGAATAATTTACGGCCTTGGTTCAGGAACCAATCCTCCATTTATTCATTGTTCCTATCGGAAAATGGATTCCGACTTACAAGGTTTCGACTCACAACGTGACTTTTGGGGACCAATTGTGTCATAAGTCCGAGTACTGCCTCTACATTTCAACACACACATTTTCAGTCTAACTATTCCCTCCTGTAGTTCAGGAATACAGAGGCCATATGTAACACCTATATCTCTATTGTGAATGAGATCAGTTGGATGAGGAATTGGAACCTTTCTTTTCCTTATGACTCAGTACTACACTGAACTTTACCTTTACCACATCAGGAGCAAACGCACCACCCTGTATCCCACTGCCCCAGCCCTGTTCTACACACTCCTTGAGCACAATTCTCCACAATGGCCTGATGCTTACTCCTAGCTGCCTATGATGCTCTCATGTTCTTCTCGGAAGAAAAAGACAATTGCCATTTTAGGCATTCTCTCTTGTTGCCTGTCCCCTTTGGATTCTCTGACTTGAGGTGAAGTAGGGGTGGGCAGACACAGAGTTACTCCTATCTTCTTCAGACAGTCTTCCCGGAGGATAATAATGCAGGAAGCACTGTTTGATCCCTCCCACCTCATTCCACGTACAATGAATGTACCTATTATAGGCTGCTTCAGCGGAAGCGCTGTGACAAGGTAAAGTGAGTGTAAACCTGGCATCACAAGTCTCGGTCACAGGATAACAGAATTGTTACAGCACAGGAGGAGGCCATTCAGTCCGTCATGTCTCTGCCGGCTCACCCGAGAAGCAATTTACCTCCACCGTTTTCTCCCCATAACCCTAGGCATCCTTTCCAGGAAACAATCCAGTTCCCTCAAGAACACCTCGATTGAACCGGCCTCCACTGCACTCATAGGCAGTGTATTCCCGATCCCAATGACTTGCCCATATGTCTCCATTGCTTCCTTTGCTGCTTCCCTTAAATCTGTGCCATCTTGATCTTGACCCTTCCCCCAATGGGAAAATGTCTCCCTATCATCTCTGCCCAGACCCCTTGTGATTTTGAATACCTTTATCAACTGTCCTCTCAACATTCCCTTCTCCAAGTAAAACATTCGCAATTTTTCCAATCTATATAACTGAAGTTCCACATCCCTGGGGCCATTCCCATGAATCTTTTCAGCACTCTCGCCAATGCCTTCACATCCTTCCTTACGTGTGGCATCCAGGAACTGGGCGCAAGACTCCAGTTGAGGCCGAACCAATGTTTTAGTTCAACATAACTTCCATTTCATCTTCTCCCTTGTACTGAAATCTGAGTGTACTCAGTCAAATGGAGGAGGAATGTGCCAGAAAACGCTTATGGTTTATAATTAGCATAAAAATGCCTAATGCATTCAAATGCATTTATTTTGTTCATTTTAGCATTAACCGAGTTGGCACTGACAGAACAAGCCCTAGTGGGAGTCCCATGGTGGGGGGAGGTTTGCATTTATGTGTGGTGGGGGGGTGGAGAGTGGACACTGAAGTGGGGGAAGTGCTGGTGATAGTTCCACAGTGTCGGTGGGGGAGGTGCCATGCCAACGAGGATTGTTGGGTTTGGGTGGTGGAATCCCAGTGGGGATCATTGGCGGTGGGAGGGGGAAGCCTCCAATACCTCCATAAGGACGGATGGGGCTGTTAGGTTGCAGTGCTGATCGGGGTGCCCTGTAAAGATGACGCCACAATCTCTATGGAGCTGATGCACGATCTGAATCTGGAGTACTCATCGACCGCACTGAGAAAATACGTGTTACAGTCGGTGGAGGGGAGGGGCCCTTTGAAATCCACACTGAGGCGCTCAAAGGGGCCGGAGGCCTTCACCAGGCACACACGGTCGGCCGGTAGAAGGTGGCTTGCACTCCGCACAGACCTAGCAGTCCCTGGTGATCGTCCGTACTTCCTCGACGGTGTAGGGCAGATTGCTGGCCTTTATGAAATGGTACAACCGTGTGACTCCCGGGTGACAAAGACTGTCGAGCAGGGTCCGGAGTCGGTCTACCTGTGCGCTGGCACATGCACCTCGGGATAGGGCGTCTGGGGGCTCGTTGAGCTTGCCGGGACGATACAAAATCTCGTAATTGTAGGTGGAGAGCTCGATCCTCCACCTCAAGATCGTACCATTTTTGATCTTGCCCCTCTGCGTGTTATTGAACATGAAGGCTACCGACCGTTGGACAGTGAGGAGAGTGAATCTCCTGTCGGCCAGGTAATGCCTCCAATGCCGCACAGCTTCAACGATAGCTTGGGCCTCTTTTTCGACGGATGAGTGCCGAATTTCTGAGGCATGAAGGGTGTGGGAAAAGAATACCACGGGCCTGCCTGCCTGATTGAGGGTGGCGGCTAGGGTGACATCTGATGCGTCGTTCTCTACTTGAAAGGGCAGTGTCTCGTCTACTGCGTGCATCCCAGCCTTGGCGATATCGGCTCTGATACGGGCAAAGGCCTGTTGTACCTCGGCCATCAGGGGAAAATGGGTGGACTGTATGAGTGGGCAGGCCTTGTCCGCATAGTTTGGGATCCACTGAGCGTGGTACGAAAAGAACCCCAGACAGCGGGGTAGTGGGGGAGGGAGAGCTCCATGAAGTGGTGCATGCGGTCGGGATCGGGCCCCAGAACTCCGTTCTGGACCACATAGCCGAGGATGGCTAAGCGGGTTGTGCTAAACACGCACTTCTCCTTGTTGTAGGTGAGGTTTAGGAGAGTGGCGGTGTGGAGAAATTTGGCAAGGTTGGCGTCATGGTCCTGCTGATCATGGCCGCAGATGTTGACGTTGTCTAGGTACGAGAAGGTGGCCCGCAAACCGTACCGGTCGACCATTTGGTCCATCGCCCTTTGGAAGACCGAGACCCCGTTGATGACGCCGAAGGGAACCCTGAGGAAGTGATAGAGGCGGCCGTCTGCCTCGAAGGCAGTGTATGGATGGTCCGATTTATGAATGGGGAGCTGGTGGTAGGCGGATTTGAGGTCTACAGTTGAGAAGACCCGGTACTGTGCAATCTGGTTAACCGTGTCAGGTATGCGTGGGAGAGCTGCGTGTACCGATTGATGGTCTGGCTGTAGTCCACGACCATTCTGTGTTTCTCCCCAGTTTCAACTACTACCACTTGGACTCTCCGGGGCCTGTTGCGGGCCTCAATGATGCCTTCCCGAAGCAGCCGCTGGACCTCGGACCTGATGAAGGTCCCGTCCTGGGTGCTGTACCATCTGCTCCTGGTGGCGACGGGTTTGCAATCCGAGTTTAGATTTGCGAAGAGGGAAGGTGGATCGACGTTTAGGGTCGCAAGGCTGCACATAGTGAGGGGTGGTAGGGGCCCGCCGAATTTCAAGGTTAGGCTCTGGAGGTTGCACTGGAAATCCAGGCCTAGCAGTAGGGCAGCGCAGAGGTTAGGGAGGACGTAGAGGCGGAAGCCGTTAAATTCTATGCCCTGGACCGTGAGTGTGACCGTACAGTACCCCCGGATTGCTACAGAATGGGATCCGGAGGCCAGGGAGATTATTTGATTGGCGTGTACCGCAAGAGAGCAGCGCCTTACCATATCCGGGGTGGATGAAGCTTTCGGTGCTCCCGGAGTCCAGCAGGCAAGAGGTCACGTGTCCGTTGACTTTCACGCTGGTCGATGCGGTGGCCAGGTTGTGCGGACAAGTCTGGTCGATGGTCACTGAGGCGAGTCGTAGTCGGTCGTTGCTGGTGTAGGATGACGGGGAGCCCAGGGGGCCCTGGTCTTGGAACGCTGGCGGTGCCCATGTGCTGTGGGGAGACAAGATGGCAGTACCTGAAGATCTCGAGGAGTACAAAATGGCGGCTGAAGATCTAGAGGAGTACAAAATGGCGGCGCCCATGGGCCGCACGTGGCGGGGGTTGGACAAGATGGTGGCGTCCATGGGCCGCACGTGTTGCTCGGGGGGGAGGATGGCGGCGTCCACTGGCCGCGCTTGGTCTGAGGGGGAGAAGGTGGCGGCACCCATTGGCATCGCGTGCTCCGGGGAGGTGATGATGGTGGCACCCATTGTCTGTAAACGAGTGGGGTGGGGGAGATAGCGGCGACTGTACTGGCCTGGCACACCGCGGCAAAGTGCCCCTTCTTGCCGCAAGCCTTACAAAGGGCAGCGCGGGCTGGGCAGCGTTGGCAGGGGTGCTTCTGCTGGCCGCAGAAGTAACATCGCGGACCCCCAGGGTTTGCTGTCTGGCGCATGGCGCAGGCGTATTGGCTGGGTAAGGCCCCCGCTGGGACGGCCGTCTGTGGGGTCCATGATGCGTAGGAGGGGTGGGCTGCGCGGCTGGGGGTGTAGGCCTGAACGTTGCACGAGGCAACCGTCATGGGGAGCGCTAGTTTCTTTGTCTCTGCTAGGTCGAGTGTGGCCCCCTCTAATTGTCGCTGGCGTATGAGGTCCGACCCAATCCCCGTAACAAACGCGTCCCGCAGAAGGAGGTTTGAATGTTCAGTGATCGTAACGGCCTGACAGTCACAGTCCCGGACGAGTGGGATTAGGACCCTCCAGAAGTCTTCTATGGACTCAGCAGGGAGTTGAGAGCGAGTGGCGAGTACGTGCCTGGCGAAGAGCATGTTCGTCTTCTGAGTGTAATTCTCCTTGAGAAGTGCCATGGCTTCGGTGTAGTTCGGCGCGTCCTGGATTAGCGGAAAGACGCTGGAACTCAACCTCAAGTACAGGATCTGTATCTTCTGAGCCTCCGAGACAGGGGTGGACGCCGAGTTGATGTACGCCTCGAAGCAAGCTAGCCAGTGATTAAAGTCCTTTTTGGCATCGCTTGAATGTGGATCCAGCTGTAGGCGATCCGGTTTGATACGGAGGTCCATCTTTTAAAAATCTTAGAGCAATAAATTGATACACGATCAATTGCACAAAGACTTGAGTTGGGTACAACTGAGGCTTTATTGCTCTAAGATGTGTGGCCTCCCACAGCAGCTGGCAAAATGGCTGCAGCATGGAGGACACACATATTTATACTCCGCCTACTGGGCGGAGCCAGCAGGCAGGGACTACCAATGTACCTGTAGTACAGGTCCTACCATACATCACCTAACAGAGGTGCAACAGTGGTTTACCACAGGAACCGGTTGCCAGCTCCATGAGGCTCCGCCCGCCTGAGTGATGTGTAAACCATGTCCACTCTTTTTTTGTTCTCTAACAGGCTCACCATTTGGAGAGAAAGCTGGCCTATGCAACTGGAGAGTTACACGGCAGTTTTCAATCTGAGCCAAATTCTGGTACGATTCTGCCCCTCGTCTCAATTTCTCATTAGATTTGCGCAATGTGGTCAGACGGAAAGTCAAGCAGAAATCTAGCATCACCACTTTGCTGGTTCAGTGTAAGCTGTTTGCTTTTTGATTTGATTAAGCTGAGAAGAGCTGTTGAAAGTTAATTAAATTCCTTTTTCCTTGGCTTGATATCAAAGTCTGGTACAGAGGCTTATTTGCTGAAGAGGACAAAGCATTGCCATGAACATCCCATCACACATTCGGTATGAGAGAGATTAGTTCACTGTTGGAGATCACATTTGCATGCATCGTAACTATCACATTGTGCAGAGAACGATAGGACTAAGAAAAAGCACAGACCACAACTTGGAAGACCGACAAATAGGATTTAAGAGCCTATATCTTAGTCATTTGCAGTTCTCTACAAATAACCTCCTCCCTAAGGTGAAGGAACCCTTAGGGAGGAGTGACCACAATACGACAGAATTTACCCTGCAGTTTGAGAGGGAGAAGCTGCAATCAGATGTACCGGTATTACAATTAAATAAGGGTAACTACAAAGACATGAGGGAGGAGCTGGCCAGAGTTGATTGGAGAAGGAGCCGAGCAGGGAAGACAGTGGAACTGCAACGACAACAACAAGAACAACAACGAAAACAACCAAGATAGAAATGACAACAATGAAACAACGACCTGTCCAACATGGTACAACTCTGCACATGAAGGACAATGCCACAGCACACTGCAAACCAATGGCAAGAGTACAAACATGCCATGGCATGGCAACAAATCTCACAAATTCACATTTGCTCCACAACAGACAAGTAAACCAGCTTTCAAGAAAGATGACATGCAGAATCAATACCACAAACACAAGAAAATGTCCAGGTCAGACAGCAAAGATGACATACAGAATCAATACCACAAACACAGGAAAAAGTCCAGGTCAGACAACAAATATGTAAAACAGAATCGCTACCGCAAGCATAAAAAAAGCATAAATCAGACAACAAAGTGATTCAACCATTCAAATACCTCATTGATGACTTCTTGGTTACTTAAACACAGGAACACAGACGACGTTCACAAAGAAATAACAACATCAACATCACCACTTCAACAACAGAAGAAGAAAGCACCTCGACCGAACAAACTCATAAAGTATGGACTCACAAAAAAAAAATTTATTATTAAGATTGGACTCATAAATATTAATTGGCTTTGTATAATCATCAAGATCATCACAACTTGTACATAACATAATTTGTCTACCTATTTCACGCAAGCGAAAAAACCAAAGAGGCTAAATGTATTAACATTTGACTGACTAACTCGTTGATTTTATGTAATGCATTTACAAACTGCATCCATTATGTTTGTTCAATTTTCTTTACAACATACAGAAAATATGTAACTCGAAAAAAAGGGGGATGTAGTGATCTCTATATGTGCATATACACAAGTGATTAATGTGTAATCAGTAGCACCACAAGATCACTAGAGGGCCGGACCAACAGGGGTGTAAAAGGCAACCGCATTGGGTCTCTCTCTCTCTCTTGGGTGCACTGTGACCAGGGCAATAGCAGACTAGTTCAGATGGCTAGTGAAGTTACGTATAGTTACCGTAGTTAGATCTTGTTAACCTTATCATGAGTATCAAAGTTAAAGTAAAGAACTCATGCAATTATTGTTATAGTTAGAACATAGAACATAGAACATAGAACGATACAGCGCAGTACAGGCCCTTCGGCCCACGATGTTGCACCGAAACAAAAGCCATCCAACCTACACTATGCCATCATCATCCATATGTTTATCCAATAAACTTTTAAATGCCCTCAATGTTGGCGAGTTCACTACTGTAGCAGGTAGGGCAGTCCACGGCCTCACTACTCTTTGCGTAAAGAACCTACCTCTGACCTCTGTCCTATATCTATTACCCCTCAGTTTAAAGCTATGTCCCCTCGTGCCAGCCATTTCCATCCGCGGGAGAAGGCTCTCACTGTCCACCCTATCTAACCCCCTGATCATTTTGTATGCCTCTATTAAGTCTCCTCTTAACCTTCTTCTCTCCAACAAAAACAACCTCAAGTCCATCAGCCTTTCCTCATAAGATTTTCCCTCCATACCAGGCAACATCCTGGTAAATCTCCTCTGCACCCGCTCCAAAGCCTCCACGTCCTTCCTATAATGCGGTGACCAGAACTGTACGCAATACTCCAAATGCGGCCGTACCAGAGTTCTGTACAGCTGCAACATGACCTCCTGACTCCGGAACTCAATCCCTCTACCAATAAAGGCCAACACTCCATAGGCCTTCTTCACAACCCTATCAACCTGGGTGGCAACTTTCAGGGATCTATGTACATGGACACCTAGATCCCTCTGCTCATCCACACTTTCAAGAACTTTACCATTAGCCAAATATTCCGCATTCCTGTTATTCCTTCCAAAGTGAATCACCTCATACTTCTCTACATTAAACTCCATTTGGCACCTCTCAGCCCAGCTCTGCAGCTTATCTATATCCCTCTGTAACCTGCTACATCCTTCCACACTATCGACAACACCACCGAGTTTAGTATCTTCTGCAAATTTACTCACCCACCCTTCTGCGCCTTCCTCTAGGTCATTGATAAAAATGACAAACAGCAACGGCCCCAGAACAGATCCTTGTGGTACTCCACTTGTGACTGAACTCCATTCTGAACATTTCCCATCAACCACCACCCTCTGTCTTCTTTCAGCTAGCCAATTTCTGATCCACATCTCTAAATCACCCTCAATCCCCAGCCTCCGTATTTTCTGCAATAGCCTACCGTGGGGAACCTTATCAAACGCTTTGCTGAAATCCATATACACCACATCAACTGCTCTACCCTCGTCTACCTGTTCAGTCACCTTCTCAAAGAACTCGATAAGGTTTGTGAGGCATGACCTACCCTTCACAAAGCCATGCTGACTATCCCTGATCATATTATTCCTATCTAGATGATTATAAATCTTGTCTCTTATAATCCCCTCCAAGACTTTACCCACTACAGACGTGAGGCTCACCGATCTATAGTTGCCTAGGGTTGTCTCTGCTCCCCTTTTTGAACAAAGGGACCACATTTGCTATCCTCCAGTCCTCTGGCACTATTCCTGTAGCCAATGATGACATAAAAATCAAAGCCAAAGGTCCAGCAATCTCTTCCCTGGCCTCCCAGAGAATCCTAGGATAAATCCCATCAGGTCCTGGGGACTTATCTATTTTCAGCCTGTCCAGAATTGCCAACACCTCTTCCCTACGTACCTCAATGCCATCTAATCTATTAGCCTGGGGCTCAGCATTCTCCTCCACAACATTATCTTTTTCCTGAGTGAATACTGATGAAAAATATTCATTTAGTATCTTGCCTATCTCTTCAGACTCCACACACAACTTCCCATCCCTGTCCTTGACTGGTCCTACTCTTTCCCTAGTCATTCGCTTATTCCTGACATACCTATAGAAAGCTTTTGGGTTTTCCATGATCCTTCCTGCCAAATACTTCTCATGTCCCCTCCTTGCTCGTCTTAGCTCTCTCTTTAGATCAATAAACCTTTTTTTTCATAGAATTTACAGTGCAGAAGGAGGCCATTCAGCCCATCGAGTCTGCACCGGCTCTTGGAAAGAGCACCCTACCCAAGGTCAACACCTCCACCCTATCCCCATAACCCAGTAACCCCACCCAAAACCAAGGGCAATTTTGGACACTAAGGGCAATTTATTATGGCCAATCCACCTAACCTGCACATCTTTGGACTGTGGGAGGAAACCGGAGCACCCAGAGGAAACCTACGCACACACGGGGAGGATGTGCAGACTCCGCACAGACAGTGACCAAGCCGGAATCGAACCTGGGACCCTGGAGCTGTGAAGCAATTGTGCTATCCACAATGCTACCGTGCTGCCCCTATTTTTTTTCAACTGTTACTACTGGACGAGTTCGAGTCTTCTTCATCGAGATTCAGGAGACCTCATCCCTAACCAAGGTTTGAGTACCACATGTTACCACAGAGTACCACAGAGGATAACAAAGAGAGAAATAAGGAGAGAGAGGATCAAATATGAAGGTAGGCTAGCCAGTAACATTAGGAATGATAGTAAAAGTTTCTTTAAATACATTAAAAACAAACGGGAGGCAAAAGTTGACATTGGGCCGCTCCAAAATGACGCTGGTAATTTTGTGATGGGAGACAAGGAAATAGCTGAGGAACTAAATAAGTACTTTGCGTCAGTCTTCACAGTAGAAGACATGAGTAATATCCCAACAATTCCGGAGAGTCAGGGGGCAGAGTTGAATATGGTAGCCATCACAAAGGAGAAAGTGCTAGAGAAACTAAGAGGTCTAAAAATTAATAAATCTCCGGGCCCAGATGGACTACATCCTAGAGTTCTAAAGGAGATAGCTGAAGAAAGAGTGGAGGCATAGTTATGATCTTTCAAAAGTCACTGGAGTCAGGGAAAGTCCCAGAGGATTGGAAAATCGCTGTTGTAAGCCCCCTGTTCAAGAAGGGAACAAGGAAAAAGATGGAAAATTATAGGCCAATTAGCCTAACCTCGGTTGTTGGCAAGATTCTAGAATCCATTGTTAAGGATGAGATTTCTAAATTCTTGGAAGTGCAGGGTCAGATTAGGACAAGTCAGCATGGATTTAGTGAGGGGAGGTCATGCCTGACAAACCTGTTAGAGTTTTTTGAAGAGATATCAAATAGGTTAGACCAAGGCGAGCCAATGGATGTTATCTATCTTGACTTCCAAAAGGCCTTTGATAAGGTGCCTCACGGGAGACTGCTGAGTAAAATAAGGGCCCATGGTATTCGAGGCAAGGTACTAACATGGATTGACGATTGGCTGTCAGGCAGAAGGCAGAGAGTTGGGATAAAAGGTTATTTTTCGGAATGGCAACCGGTGACGAGTGGTGTCCCGCAGAGTTCAGTGTTGGGGCCACAGCTGTTCTCTTTATATATTAACGATCTAGATGACGGGACTGGGGGCATTCTGGCTAAGTTTGCCGATGCTACAAAGATAGGTGGAGGGGCAGGTAGTATGGAGGAGGTGGGGAGGCTGCAGAAAGATTTAGACAGTTTAGGAGAGTGGTCCAAGAAATGGCTGATGAAATTCAACATGGGCAAGTGCGAGGTCTTGCACTTTGGAAAAAAGAATAGAGGCATGGACTATTTTCTAAACGGTGACAAAATTCATAATGCTGAAGTGCAAAGGGACTTGGGAGTCCTAGTCCAGGATTCTCTAAAGGTAAACTTGCAGGTTGAGTCCGTAATTAAGAAAGCAAATGCAATGTTGTCATTCATCTCAAGAGGCTTGGAATATAAAAGCAGGGATGTACTTCTGAAGCTTTATAAAGCATTAGTTAGGCCCCATTTAGAATACTGTGCGCAATTTTGGGCCCCACACCTCAGAAAGGACATACTGGCACTGGAGCGGGTCCAGCGGAGATTCACACGGATGATCCCAGGAATGGTAGGCCTAACATACGATGAACGTCTGAGGATCCTGGGATTATATTCATTGGAGTTTAGGAGGTTGAGGGGAGATCTAATAGAAACTCACAAGATAATAAATGGCTTAGATAGGGTGGATGTAGGGAAGTTGTTTCCATTAGCAGGGGAGACTAGGACCCGGGGGCACAGCCTTAGAATAAAAGGGAGTCACTTTAGAACAGAGATGAGGAGAAATTTCTTCAGCCAGAGAGTGGTGGGTCTGTGGAATTCATTGCCACAGAGGGCGGTGGAGGCCGGGACGTTGAGTGTCTTTAAGACAGACGTCGATAAATTCTTGATTTCTCGAGGAATTAAGGGCTATGGAGAGAGAGCGGGTAAATGGAGTTGAAATCAGCCATGATTGAATGGCGGAGTGGACTCGATGGGCCGAATGGCCTTACTTCCGCTCCTATGTCTTATGGTCTTTTGTTACCTACCACACAGGTAACAAAACATAAACTTCCAGCATTTACCTGCTCTGTATTCAAACAAAGAACAATACAGCACAGGAACAGGCCCTTTGGCCCACCAAGCCTGCGCCGACCATGGTACCTGCATAAACTAAAACCATTTGCACTTACTGAGTCCATATTCCCACCCTATTCATATATTTGTCTAGATGCTCCATCAATGCCACGAGCGTACCTGCTCCCATCACCTCCCCAAACAGCGCGTTCCATAGATTTACCACTCTGTGTAAAAAACCTGCCAAATTCATCTGTTCTAAACTTTTGCCCACACACTTTAAACCTATGTCCCCTCGTACTTGACTCTCCTACCCTAGGAAAGAGAATCTGACTATCCACTCTGTCCATGCCGCTCATAATCTTGTAGACCTCTATCAGGTCGCCTCTCAACCTTCGTCATTCCTGTGAGAACAGACCGAGTTTATCTAACCTCTCCTCATAGCTCATGTCCTCTATACCAGGCAACATCCTAGTAAACTGCTTCTGTGCCCTCTCCAAAGAATCCACATCCTTCTGGTAGTGTGGCTGCAAATGACTTGCCAATTTCTATACTCAATGCCTTGACCGATGAAAGCCAGCATGCCGTATGCCTTCTTGACCACCTTATACACATGCGTTGCCACTTTCAGTGACCGGTGGACATGCACTCCCAGACCGCTCTGCCTGTCAGTACTCGCAAGAGTTCTACCATTTACTGTGTAATTCCTACATGCATTGGACCTTCCAAAGTTTACTTCTTGAACTGATAGCTTTTTCTAGTCATTGTAATATCAAAGTCTGATTGTTTTTTCCTTTAATGCAAAAAAGGGAGAAATTAAATGAAGAGGCATTTAAGAAAGCCAGTAGAAATTTCTCCATCCAGCAAGTGGTTAGAATATGGAGCATACTATCAC
Organism: Scyliorhinus torazame; assembly: GCF_047496885.1. Lineage (NCBI taxonomy): Eukaryota > Metazoa > Chordata > Chondrichthyes > Carcharhiniformes > Scyliorhinidae > Scyliorhinus > Scyliorhinus torazame. Next base: position 164,459,993 of record NC_092708.1, on the reverse strand, counting down.
TTAGAATATTTAAGGAAAATAACATTGACGCATTTAAGAGATAAGTATATGAGGAAGAAAATAACACAAGGATATCCTTGTTGAGTTCTATGAGAAGGGATGGAAGGGGTTGGGTTGAATGTTTCTGTGATGTAAATACTGTGCAATTCAATGTAATTAGATATTCTCATCTTTATTAAAATAGCATACTGCTTGTACTTGGGCAAATCAATTGCAAAGGGAAGAACCAAAACATTTCTGTCCCAGAGCCAGCACAATTGTGTCAGGCGATGTTCAATGAACATGACTGATCAAACCTGGAAGTTTATCTTGTTAAATTAAATTGAATTTTCCGGCACGCAATGGCCCAGGCACAGGGCGAACATCTAATTATATATGAGTAGGATATCCAGGAAGGCTGCTGGGAGAATTTGAAGGCTTGAAGCTACTTATAAGTGGTTACATATGGAGTTCAAAATTCTTCGAGGCTTTAGAAAGTATTGGAATTGCCAGCTGTTCCAAATGGCATGGCGGAAAGAAGTGGAAGGTTAAGGAAATGCAAATCCAAAATTGAGGCACAAAAATACTCCAGCCTCCGATTACCTGGCTGCGGCTTGCAAAATGGAGCTGCTGCTGTATAAGATGGGAGCAGAGAGTACTGAAGGGCACTTTCACAACAAAGAGCAGAGCAGAATGCTTTGCAACCCAACCTCACTCAGTGCTCACTGCAAATGTGTGGAAGTATAGTCACTGTTTTAAACAAGAAATGTAGCAACTAAACTTTGCACACAGTAATCTCCCAGAGACAGCTTCATGATGATCTGTTTATTAACAACGTTGAATAAGGAATAAATATTGTCTAGCACACTGTGGATAGCTCTTCTGGGGCGTCATTCTCCGACCCCCCGCCGGGTCGGAGAATCGCCGGGGGCTGGCGTGAATCCCGCCCCCGCCGGTTGCCGAAGTCTCCGGCACCGGAGATTCGGCGGGGGCGGGAATCGCGCCGCGCCGGTTGGCGGGCCCCCCCGCTCGATTCTCCGGCCCGTATGGGCCGAAGTCCCGCCACTAAAATGCCTGTCCCGCCGGCGTGGATTAAACCACCTTTTGAACGGCGGGACAAGGCGGCGTGGGCGGGCTCTGGGGTCCTGGGGGGAGCGCGGGGCGATCTGGCCCCGGGGGGTGCCCCCACGGTGGCCTGGCCCACGATCGGGGCCCACCGATCCGCGTGCGGGCCTGTGCCGTGGGGGCACTCTTTCCCTTCCGCCTCCGCCACGGTCTCCACCATGGCGGAGGCGGAAGAGACTCCCTCCACTGCGCATGCGTGGGAAACTGTCAGCGGCCGCTGACGCTCCCGCCCTGAGATGTCATTTCCGCGCTAGCTGGCGGGGCAACAAAGGTCGTTTCCGCCAGCAGGCGGGGCGGAAATTCCTCCGGCATCGGCCTAGCCCCTCAATGTTGGGGCTCGGCCCCCAAAGATGCGGAGCATTCCGGACCTTTGGGGCGGCCTGACGCCCGTCTGATTGGCGCCGTTTTGGGCGCCAGTCGGCGGACATCGCGCCGTTTCGGGAGAATTTCGCCCCTGGTGTTCTTCGAAACAGTGGAACCTTCTATGTCCACCTGACAGGGCAGATGGGATCTCAGTTTAATGTCTTCCCCAAATGACAATATCCCCAACAGAACAGCACTCCCTCAGTACTGCACTGAAGTGTCAGCCTGGGTATTGTGCTCAAAAACCCTCAATCTTCTTGCTCAGAGATCAGAGAGCTGACAATTGTGATACAATTCAAATGTGAAGAAAGCACTCGCCAAGCAACCAATACATCAGTGAACTAAGGTATCTGGACCATCTTGTTGATAGGATGGTGGTCTTGAGTGAATTGGACACCTTGGGTCCTCTGTCTGCATCTATGGTGTTGAGGTGGAGATCGTTGACAGCTTCAAATTCCTATGTGTACACATCACCAACAATCTATCCTGGTCCACCCACATCAACGCTACGACCAAGAAAGCACAATAGCGCTTATATGTCCTTGGGAAACTAAGGAAATACGGCATGTCCACATTGACTCTTACCAATTTTTACAGATGCACCATAGGGAGAATCCTATCTGGCTGAATCACAGCCTGGTATGGCAACTGCTCGGCCCAAGACCATAAGAAACTTCAGAGAGTTGTGAGGACAGCCCAGTCCATCACGCAAAACCGCCTCCCATCCATTGAATCTGTCTACCCCGCCCCTCCGCCCCCCCCCCCCACCCCCACTGCCTTGGGAAAGCAGGCAGCATAATCAAAGACCCCTTCCACCTGGGTTGTTCTCTCTTCCAACCTCTTCCATCAACAAAGAATCAAGCAGAAGAATCAAAAGTCTGAGAACATGCACTAATAGATTCAAAAACAGTTTCTGCCCCACTGTTACCAGACTCCTGAAAGACCCTCTTATGGACTGAACTGATCTCTCCACGCATCTTCTTTACTGTGTAGCGCTGCACTCCTTATGCTTCACCCGATGTCTATGTCTATATATTTACATTGTGTATTTATCATATATCCTGTTTTTCGTGTATGGAGCGATCGACCTGGGCTGTACGCCGAACAATACTTTTCACTGTACCTCAGTACACGTGACAATAATTCAAAATCAAAATCTGTCCTTGCCCTTCTAGGTGGCTGAGGTCATGAGTTTGGAAGGCTATTGAAGGAGCCTTTGTGAATTGCTGAAGTACATCTTTTGTATGGTACACTCAGCTGCTATTGTGTTCAGAAGGTGAATATTAATGGTGGTGGGTAAGGTACCAGTCAAGTCAGCTATCCTGGATGGTGTCAAGCCTCTTGCTGGAGCTGCACTCATCCAGGCAGTGGAGGATGTTCCATTACATTCCTGAGTTGTGCCTTGTAGATTATGGAAAAGCTCTTGAGGGAATCAGGACAAAAGTTATTCTCCAGAGGATTCCCAGCCTCTGGCCAGCTCTTGCAGCTGCAGTATTTACATGCTGGTCCAGTTAAGTTTCTGGTCAATGGTGACCTCCAGAATGTTAATGCTGGGGAATTCAACAATGGTAATGCCGGTGAATGTGAAGGGAAGTAATTCAATTCTCTCTTGTTGGAGATGGTCATTGCCTGGCACTTGCATGATCCAAATATTACTTGCCACTTACCAGCCCAAACCTGAATGCATGCAGACAGGGACTGCTTCAATATGTGAGGAGTTGCAAATGGTACAGGATACTGTGCAATCATTAGAAAACATCCCAATTTATGACCATATGTTAGATCCTAGTTGGTTACCTGCTTCAACAGCATACAGGTCCCAGCACTTTCGAATCTTTGAAATACTTCAAGTATGTTAGGCAAGTTACGGGGCATAAAATGGTTGTCTCCATGAAGCTCACTGGATTGTGGCCTCAGGATTGGGTTGGAGGTAAGGAAGAAGGAGGTTGCAGTCATCGGGGGTGGGGTCCCGGAGCAGCAGCAGAAGTGAACTTTTAATGAAACACACAGTGCTGCAACATGAGGTTCGGGCCAATGGCGGGACATGGGAGCCCAGCAAAGAGGGAGTGGGCAGGGCCCCAAAAATGTACATCATCCCCTGGGCAGCAGTGACCCAGATTATCTTTATTGGGCAGTAAGATATCTTACAACACCAGGTTAAAGTCCAACAGGTTTGTTTCGAATCACTAACTTTCGGAGCGCTGCTCCTTCCTCAGGTGACTGAAGAGGTATGTTCCAGAAACATATATATAGACAGATTCAAAGATGCCAGACAATGCGTTGAATGCGAGCATTAGCAGGTGATCAAATCTTTACAGATTCAGAGATGGAGTAACCCCAGGTTAAAGAGGTGTGAATTGTCTCAAGCCAGGACAGTTGGTAGGATTTCTCAGGCCAGATGGTGGGGGATGAATGTAATGCGACATGAATCCCAGGTCCCGGTTGAGGCCGCACTCATGTGTGCGGAACTTGGCTATAAGTTTCTGCTCAGCGATTCTCGTTCTCCAAGGCGGCCTTCAGGACGTGCGACAACGCAGAATCGCTGAGCAGAAACTTACAGCCAAGTTTCCACGGGTCTGAAGAAGGCGTCTGAGCCCATTTTAAACTGTCCGGGGAACAAAAGACGCAAATCTGGGTCTGCGCATGTGCAGGAAACCGCAGCCGCGCATGCACAATTGAAAAAAGAAGTTTTGGGCGCAGATCGTTCTGCGCATGCGCAAGCCACGCATGTGCAGTTGAACAAAAAGAGCACACAGCTCGAAGAGGGATCTGCGCATGTGCAAGCGTCACGAGTTTCATGGCGTTATAGGCCCCGTACCACGCCCACTTAAAGGGGAACTGTCCAAAAATTGAAAAAAAGAGTTTTAAAGCCACAAAACACAATTTGTTCACCTTGAAAGACAGAACAATGCCTGAACTTCTACCAGCAGTTGAAAATAACCTCCGCAACAACCTGAAGGAAAGAGCACAATGACAAATACGAATCCAAAGAAGATGATTTGTTCATTGAACATGCAGAGCACGATGACAAATCCGAAACAAAAGAAGATGATTTGTTTATTGAAGAATACTACTCAGACATGGCTGAGTTATTCGGATATGATGATCATAAAAGCATCAGCGCCACGGTTGAAAAGCTCAACATGACTCTGCTCATGGTAGATGAATCCAATACCATGATGCAATGGCGATCGTCGATACATTGGATGACAGCAACCTGTCAAATACCCAAGAAGAAAACGATGCCACACAGCCAGTACTGAACGACTCCGTTGAGAGAGCACAGATCAACTCCACAGAGAGACCACTGCACGACTCCACACAGAGAGCGATGAAAGACTCCACAGAAAGAGTGAAACAAGCCTCCACAGAGAGCTCATTGACAGACTCCAAAATGGAAGCAACTCAAGACTCCAGAGCGAAGTCCATGCATGAAAAAGACTATGAAAGTCTACCCAGCTTATTTGAGCCACCAGAAGAAGACTATGAAAATCTACTCAGCTCATTTAACCAACAAGAAGACACTGAATGTCTACCCACTGTGTGTGAGACAAGTGACGAAGAAATCACGATTCCCATACAAGATGTGCAGGATCACAGCGAGACTGACAGATCTCAGCTTATATGTACAGAAGCACTCAACAATCAAAGTGAAACTACCCTTGAGTCCAGTGAGACCACATCAATTAAAACCTCATCTACTCTAACCTATCCACAAGAAAATGAAATCTTGAAGATTTTGACTCCAGAAGAGTAGCATCAAGAAACCAAAGATGATTCAAGTGAACCTGAAATGACTCCAAAAGAGGAGCACCAAGGAATCAATGATGATTCAAGTGAACCAGAAATGACTCCAGAAGAAGAGCACCAAGGAATCAAAGAGAAACCACATCAACCACAAAGGAGTGATGTCACAAAGATCAATGCAACATCAGATCATTCACACAATCCTCAAGAAGAAACACTCAATGTAGCAGATACCACAAAGGACACTGGCACAAATAACTTTGAGAATGACTCGAATTATCCACACGGAACAGTCATTGAGTGCAACAAGAACAACAAAAACCACAAGAAGCACAACAGAAACAAGAACAACAAAAGCAACACCAAAAACAAGATGCGCAACAAGAACAACAGCAAAAACTACAAGCAGAACAAGACAGTCTACAAGAACAGAAACAAAAACATAACAAAGACAACAACAGCAAGAACACAACAAAAACACAAAAACAGAAACAACAAGCACGACAAAAACAACAAGTACGATAACAAAAACAATATAGACAGAAACTACAAAAACAACAACAATGAAACAACAACTTGTATGACATGCTACAACTCTGCACATGAAGGACAATGTAACAACACAGCTCAAAGCAATGACAAGAGTACAAACATACTATGGCATGACAACGAATCTCACAAATTCACATTTGCTCCACTACAAACAAGCAAACCAGCTTTCAAGGAAGATGACATACAGAATCAATACCGCAAGCACAGGAAAAAGTCCAGGTCAGACAACAAAGATGACACCCAGAATCAATACCGCAAGCACAGGAAAAGGTCCATGTCAGACAACAAAGATGACATCCAGAGTCAATATTGCAATCACAGGAAAAAGTCCAGGTCAGACAACAAAGATGACACACAGAATCGCTACCACAAGCATAGAAAAAAAAGTCTAAATCAGACAACAAAGTGATTTGACCATTCGAACACCTCATCATGACTTCTTGGTTACTTAAACATAAGAACACTGACGACGTTCACAAAGAAATGACAACATCAACATCACTACTTCAACAACAGAAGAAAGCAACTCAACCGAACAAATTCATAAAGTTTGGACTCATAAATATTAATTGGCTTTGTATAGTCATCAATATCATCACAACTTGTACATATCATCATTTATCTACCTGTTTTGTACAATTTTCTTCAACAAAGTACAGAAAATATGTAACAGGAAAAAAGGGGGGATGTAGTGATATGCATCACTGTATATACACAAGGGGTTAAGGTAAATACACTACAACTAAGTAACCACTAGAGGGACCACCAGAGATGTGTATATATACATAGACAAACAGGAAGTGCCTCTCTCTCTCTTCATAGGAACGGCAACTGGTGAGCAGGACACCGACAGGCAGCTCAGATTTAACATAGTATAAGCACTGGAGAGAGAATGAATTCACAGAAATAAGTAATTTACTTTAACTGTAAGACTATGAGCTTTATTCAGACACAAGAAATAATACAGGGTAGTCTCATATTGCTATTTGTGGGCTTTTGATTTGCATGTGTTCCCTGCTGCTTTTTATACATGACAACTGTGGCATACAGCTCAAACATATTTCATTGACTGCAAAGCGGTTTGGGGTGATGAGCACTATATATATGCAAGTCTTTGTCTGGTGCAGCACAATGACACACAGACACAATGCACTAGAGCATCACCTCTCAGTCCATGGGTCTTTATGTTCCAATGGCTGTGTACATGTGGCTTATTCCTAATCACATCCTGACCACATTAGTGGTTACCATCTTGACTCCATCAGCATGATTAGAGTGCAAACAATATAACGTTTCTCAGTGCCAGACTCAGAGCCAAAAGAAACAAAAATCACATGACTTTATCACTGGTGCTTAAAGTTGTCTGGCATTGCCTTTGATGCGGAATTAGAAAAGCTGAAAGACTGGCTCATGAAGTTGCATATTAATGTTTTAAATGTAATCCATGTTTAAAATGCTGAAAGGCCAAACTAAAAATCAATTCCATCTGAATCTATAAAACTTACTGTGTAAATTAAGGACCCACAATATAATGGAAAATCTGGAAGTGACCCAGCAGTTCATGCAGCATCTGAAATGACTTTAAATTCATTAATATAAATTGACACTGTCTCTGCTCTGTCTTTATCTTTCCCTGACTGACATGGCTTTCTGTTATGATAATATATAACATAAACCAGCTATCGATCAATTCTACCCAATATTTTACCTCATGTAACAAACTATAACACTGAAAAAAGAGCTTTTCTCTAAATCCCAACATGAGACAATACATTTCAAACTGATCAAAAATATTATGTTAAAAAAAGCACAAAGGAGACTTGAGTTTTATTAAATTGAAGATGCAGACCAGAACACTTCACAGATGTTCACCCTCTACCCTTGCACATTAAGAACCACAAGACGAGGTTTTCTCAGTCTGGACTATGAGTGTCAGCTGTGTAAACGGAACAAACCGTTCAAATAGTGCAAAGGACATTCTAGGAAACATAACAAAAGTACGAAACGCAAATACAAAAAAGCACAAGTAACTGGACAGGCATTAATTCTTATATAAATAAAAAGTCTGGATTGAATTTAATAATTGACTCATGGTTGATAGTCTTTAGCCCAATCAGTGTTGGCTCTTCATCACTTTCATATACATATCATACTGAAAAGATTGTATTACTGCGCCCTAATTTTGCACAGTGCAGTGTTTGAAACAAATGGCAATCTAGCACAATGACTGGATTGAGTTCTCTACCCGCACCAGCAGCAAAGAGATTCTTCGGAATTTGCTGACCGTTTATGCCAAATTATGCTAGTGCTGGGAAAGAGCAAGCTGTCTGCAGCCTACATCGTTCTTCCTGCTTGCTACTGCTGTAACCCTACACAAGCCCTTGCTTTAAAAGCAATCTCTGCTTCCAGACTTCCAGTCAGATTCACAAAACAAGCCTCACCATTTGGGTTTACCCTGTCATCTCTGCAGGAAACTATTCCGGCTAAGGAAAGGACCACAGCCCTAAATTAATGAATGCACACAGCAATCAGATGCATGGAAGAAGGAAAATGCTTCAGCAAACAAGAGACACTCAGGGAAAGCTTTTTTTTCTAAAGCATACAGATTTAAATCAATTCTTGTCCATATTTGAACTCCCTGCAAATTAAGGGTAGGTTAGTTGAAAGTACATTTGAAAATGAAAAAGACTGAGCTTGTGGTAATAGTTATGCTTACTTTACCTCAGGGGAAGGCCTTTTGGTAATCCTGTGGTGGCAGATAAAATAACCTGGATTGGTTGGTGGTGCCACAGCCGAAAATATCCAACGACGATACTGAATGAAGCCCTCAATTCAACCGGTAAAATAGTTGAGACAGGCACTGGCTCTGCCCTCCTGCAAGAATTTCCCTCCGTTTATCAGAGTGTGCAAACAGAGCACACAGCTGCCAAATGCAGCCCTTCCCTCGGCTCTGCCAATATTCTCTTTCCTGTCTCGCTCAATCTTTCCATTCACTGCAGCACAAAGAGGGAAATTAAAAAAAACACAGCAACTGAAGTGCAAGGAGCACTATGGCAATTTTAGTTTAAATAAGCTTATCATTTTCAGTGGCCTGCTCTCTGCTAATTTTAAAATATTACTTTGGTAACTAAGAAAGCATCGTGTGTTTATAAAGATTTCTAATCCGTGGTATTTTAGCTCAACATATGCAAAAATATAGGGAATAAAATTAACTTTTTGTCACCTTTGTGAATTGTGGGAAAAAATCTCTCGGCATCTGATCTTGCCAGTTATGCAAGAGCAGCACCCATGGGTGAACTCCAACACTAACCCCATCGAGGTCATGTGAGGGAATTAAATCTCACGAGGTGGAATATCTCTGGCCTGCCTTGTACACCCAGAAACGTTGACTTGCACTCACCCTCAGAATAGGCGCATCCAGCACCCCCACTGCACCCATCCCAGCCCCACTTACTGACGGGCCTTCATTATCCAATCCCTCCAAAAAGGGCCAATCTGCCAAAAGATTTATTTTCATTTTCTTCTCTTGGAGTCTCGGTTGCTGTCCCAGCATCCCAATAGTGGCACTCATCTCTCTGCAGACCAGATCATCATCAATGGTTCAAAATAAGCCTAAAAAGCATACAAAATGGCGAGGATTAGTGGGAAGCCAGAGGACTGAGAACCCTTTAAAAGCGAGCAGAGAGCAACTAAAAACACAATAAGGAGGAAGAAGATGAAATATGAGTGTAAGCTAACTAGTAATATAAAAGAAGAAAGGAAGAGTTTTTTTCAATACATTAAAGGTAAGAGAGGCAAAATTAAACATTGGACCACTAGAAAATGAGGCTGGAAAAGTAATAATAGGAAACAAAGAAATGGCAGAGGAACTGAATAGTTACTTTACATCAGTCTTCATGGTGAAGACACCAGTGGGATGCCAGAGCTCCAGGAGTATCAGGGGGCACAGGTGAGTGTAGTCGCCATCACTAAGGAGAGGTTATGGGGAAACTGAAAGGTCTGAAGGTGAATAAATCACCTGGACCGGATGAACTACAACCCACGGTTCTGAAGGAGGTAGCAGGGGAGATTGTGGAGGCATTGGTGATGATCGTTCAGCAATCACCGGAGTCAGGGAGGATCCCAGAGGACTGGAAAGTAACTAATGTAAAACCACTGTTTAAGAAGGGAGGGAGGTAGAAGGGATATTATAAGCCAGTTAGCCTAACTTTGGTCATTGGTAACATTTTAGAGTCCATTAAAGATGAGATTGCGGGGTACTTGGAAGTGCATGATAAAATAGGACTGAGTCAACATGGCTTCGACAAGGGGAGGTCATGTCTGACAATCTGTTAGAGTTTTTTGAGGAGGTAACAAGGAAGTTAGACAAAGGAGAACTAGTGGACATGATTTATTTCGATTTATTTAGATTTCCAGAAGGCCTTTGACAAGGTGCTGCATAGCAGACTGTAAACTAAGTTAAGAGCCCATGGTGTGAAGGGCAAGATCCTGGCTTGGATAGAGGATTGGCTGACTGGCTGAAGACAGAGAGTGGGGATAAAGGGGTCTTTTTCATGATGGCAGCCGGTGACTAGTGGTGTGCCTCAGGGGTCAGTGCTGGGACCACAACTTTTCACAATATACATTAACGATCTGGAAGAAGGAACTGAAGGCCCTGTTGCTAAGTTTGCAGATGATACAAAGATATGTAAAAGGACAGGTAGTATTGAGGAAGCAGGTGGGCTGCAGAAGGACTTGGACAGGCTCGGAGAGTGGGCAAAGAAGTGGCATATGGAATACAATGTGGAAAAGTGTGAGGTTATGCACTTTGGAAGGAGGAATGAAGGCATAGACTATTTTCGAAATGGGGAAAGATCTTCGGAAATCAGAAGCCCAAAATGACTAGGGAATCCTTGTTCATGATTCTCTTAAGGTTAATGTGCAGTTTCAGTCATCCGTTATAAAGGCAAATGCAATGTTAGCATTCGTACAAGACCAGGGATGTACTGCTGAGGCTGTATAAGGCTCTGGTCTAGCCCCATTTGGAGTATTGTGAGCAGTTTTGGGCCCCGTATCTAAGGAAGGATATGCTGGCCTTGGAAAGGATCCAGAGGAGGTTCACAAGAATGATTCCTGGAATGAAGAGCTTGTCGTATGAGAAATGTTTGAAAACTCTGGGTCTCTAACTCGCTAGAGTTTAGAAGGATAAGGGAGGATCTTATTGAAACTTACAGGATACTGCAAGGCCTGGGTAGAGTGGATGTAGAGAGGATGTTTCCACTTGTAAGAAAAACTAGAAGCAGAGGGCACAATCTCAGACTAAAGGGACGATCCTTTAAAACAGAGATGAGGAGGAATTTCTTCAGCCAGAGGGTGGTGAATCTGAGGAACTCTTTGCCGCAGAAGGCAGTGGAGGCCATATCTCTGAGTGTCTTTAAGACAGACATAGGTAGGATCCTGATTAATAAGGGGATCAGGGGCTATGGGGAAAGGAAGGAGAATGGGGATGAGAAAAATATCAGCCATGATTGAATGGCGGAGCAAACCCGATGGGCCGAGTGGCCTAATTCTGCTCCTGTGTCTTCTGGTGTTATGGTCTTATGGTCTTATAAATGCCTTTTCCAATCTAAATGTATTTATTTATTATTAAGGAGCCAATCAAACCACAGTGCTAAATCGCTGGCTTTGAAAGCAGACCAAGGCAGGCCAGCAGCACGGTTCAATTCCAGTACCAGCCTCCCCGAACAGGCGCCGGAATGTGGCGACTAGGGGCTTTTCACAGTAACTTAATTTGAAACCTACTTGTGACAATAAGCGATTTTCATTTTTTCATTTCATTTCAAGAGTAAGTTCATGGGCGAGATTCTCCGACCCCCCCGCCGGTCGGAGAATCGCCGGGGACTGGCTTGAATCCCGCCCCCGCCGGTTGCCGAAGTCACCGGCACCGGAGATTCGGCGGGGTGGGAATCGCTCTGCGCCGGTTGGCGGACCCCTCGCGCGATTCTCCGGCCCGGATGGGCCGAAGTCCCGCCGCTAAAATGCCTGTCCCGTCTGCGTAAATTAAACCACCTACCTTACCGGCGGGACAAGGCGGCGCGGGCGGGCTCCAGGGTCCTGGGGGGGGCGCGGGGCGATCTGGCCCCGGGGGGTGCCCCCACGGTAGCCTGGCCCGCGACCGGGGCCCACCGATCCGCGGGCGGGCCTGTGCCGTGGGGGCACTTTTTCCCTTCCGCCTCCGCCACGGTCTCCACCATGGCGGAGGCAGAAGAGACTCCCTCCACTGCGCATGCGTGGGAATCTGTCAGCGGCCGCTGACGCTCCCGCGCATGCGCCGCCCGGAGATGTCATTTCCGCGCTAGCTGGCGGGGCACCAAAGACCTTTTCTGCCAGCTGGTGGGGTGGAAATTCGTCCGGCGCGGGCCTAGCCCCTTAAGGTTGGGGCTCGGCCCCCAAAGATGCGGAGCATTCCGCACCTTTGGGGCGGCGCGATGCCCGTCTGATTTGCGCCGTTTTGGGAGCCAGTCAGCAGATATCGCGCCGTTTCCGGAGTATTTCGCCCCTGATGACCATTTGTTGGTTAGCAGTTCCCATTACCTTGATAGAACTTCAGCTGATCAAAGTCCAGCACTTTGCATTTTATATGCGTTCTTTTCAAAAGAGCCCCTATTTGAAGTGGACCTTGACACCTACCAGGTGTGAAATTCCAAGCAAAAGGTCTGCAGTGCAATTCACATAGATGCTTTGCAGCAAAGTGGTTAGCTTACAGGCTTATAGTATCAGACAATCGGTGAAACATGGCAGCCATTTTTGATCAGTGTCTTTTGTTGCATTTTTAAAAACAGGTTTTCTTTAAAAGGTTCAATATGTCTGTGGTTAGCTGGTGTAGTTGTAGGTAGATCTCACTGAGTCACAGCTTTCTGAGGTTGTGACATTCTTGACTGCCAAGTGAACAATGCATTCTTTACTATTTAATTTCACCAGTATTGAGCTACAGTGAAAAGTATTGTTCTGCATCCGGTCCAGACAGATCATTCCACAAATGAAAAACACATACGATAGAAGGCATGTGGGGTACTGTGGTAGTCACCACTGTTGTATTGTATATACTGCACTGCATACGAGGGTATTACGGTAAGGCCCATGTACTACAGGTACGGGGGTAGATCCCTGCCTGCTGGCTCCGCCCAGTAGGCGGAGTATAAATGTGTGTGCTCTCCGAATGGCAGCCATTTCGGCAGCAGCTGTAGGAGGCCATACTTCTCTGTGTAATAAAGCCTCGATTACTCTCTACTCTCGTCTTGTCGTAATTGATAGTGCATCAGGTATCTGGAAAGTGGTGGTGGGGAAAGCAATCAATGAAAGCTAGCAACGGAATGTATAATCTAGGACTGGGTGAGGGATCAGGGCCTAGACTGGGGCGCTGAGGTGCAGAGGCATGAGGGAGATAGATCTGGGAGGCTGTGAGCCACAATGCGGACAATCGGGAATCTCCTCTTGGGGGGGATAACAAGGGGGGATTTGGGCACCGCAATGATGACCGATCATTAATGTGGGGCCAGAAGTAGCCTTCTTTGGATTTGGATTTATTGTCACGTGTTCCAAGGTACAGTGAAAGGTCTTGGGCGGGATTCTCTCAGCCGGGAGCCGGGCCGGAGAATCCCCGCACACCAGCGCAGAGTGGAGAATTGGCGCCATTGGCACCGCCGTGGTTGGCGCGGCGCCGGTCGGCGGGGGGGGCTAGATATGGCCGGCCCGCCAATTCTCGGCCCGGGATGGGCTGAGCGGCCGTCGTAAAAACGGCAAATCCCGCTGGTGCTGTCCACACCTGCTCTCAGCCGGCGGGAACTCGGCGTGGAAGGGTCGGGGGGCGGCCTGAGTGGGGGGGGGGGATCTGACCCCGGGGGAGCCTCCGATGTGGCCTGGCCCACGATCGGGGCCCACCGATTGGCAGGCCGACCTCTCTGGCTGGGGCCTTGTTTCTTCCGCGCCGGCCCCTGTAGTCCTGCGCCATGTTGCGTCGGGGCCGGCGTGTTGAAGGAAGCCACTGCGCATGTGCTGGCCCACTGTAGGGGCCAGAATAGCTGATCCTGAGGCCGTGTTGACGCCGTGGAGAAACGCAACGGCGTTTCCGAAGGTGCCCACACTTAGCCTCAGGATCACAGAATCCCGCCCCTTGTTCAGCGTGCAGTCCAGACAGATCATTCCATACATGAAAAAAATAGAACATACGATAAATACACAATGTAAATACTGTCATGAGAATGTCGCTTGAAGAAATGGTTAGCTGCTCATGTTACTGCAGTGATGTCAGAGTATGGGTGGAGCTGAGCTCTGGTTCTGCTTTTTAGTTTCACTTTGAGAAAAGCTTGGGTGTGTCTATCTTTTTGTTTTTGCTTTTTAGTGTGTTGCAGCTGAATTCAGCCAAAGCAGCTGTACTGTTGATATCTCTGCCATGAAGGACTATCTCTTGATCATTTGGAGAATTCAGAAATTCAAATGTTTTCAGTATTGAATGTAAACCCTGATGTGCTTCTGTTTAAAGGTTTGTTAAGTCTTTTGGATGTTAAAAGGACAGCATACAGATTACTTAGTGTTGTATACTTTGGGAGTTATCTTTGAATTAATGGTTGCTAAGATATTCACTGTTTGTTTTCAAAAAGGTTAACTTGAGTTCGTAGAATAAACATTGTTTTGTTTTTAAAAATACTTTTCCATTTCTGCTGTACCACACCTCTAGAGTGGGCCGTGTGCTCCCCATACCACAATCTATTAAAAGTTGTGGGTCAGGTGAACTCCATGATACACTTTGGGATTCTCTAAACCCTGGCCCATACATAGACATAGACATCATGGAGTGTAATACTACTCAGCAGAGAAGGTGCATGGAGAGATCAGTTCAGTCCATAAGGGGGTCGGTCATTTAGGAGTCTGGTAACAGCGGAGAAGAAGCTGTTTTTGAATTTGTTAGTGCGTATTCTCAGACTTTCGTATCCCCTGCCCGGCGGAAGCGGTTGGAAGAGAGAATAACCCGGGTGGGAGGGGTCTTTGATTATGTTGCCCGCTTTCCTCAGGCAGCGGGAGGTGTAGACAGAGTCAATGGATGGGAGGCAGGTTCGCATGATGAATTGGGCTGTGTTCACAACTCTCTGTAGTTTCTTGCGGTCTTGAGCCGAGCAGTTTCCATACCAGGCTGTGATGCCCCCAGATAGGATGCTTTCTATGGTGCATTTGTAAAAATCGGTAAGATTTAATGTGAACATGCCGAAGTTCCTTATTTTCCTGAGAAAGTATTGGTGCTGCTGTGCTTTCTTGGCCATAGCATTGACATGGGTGGACTAGGACAGATTGTTGGTGATGTGCACATCTAGGCTTCTGAAGCTGTGCCTCGGTGACAATAAATCAAATCCAAAAAATCCAAATGTATTTTGCAATAAATAATCTGTTTACTGACGCTCAGTCTGGTTTCCGCCAGGACCACTCAGCTTCTCACCTCATTACAGCTTTGATTAAAACATGGACGAAGGAGCTGAACTCCAGAGATGAAATAAGAGTGATTTCCCTTGACATCAAGGCAGTAATTGACCCAGCGTTGCATCAAGGAGCCCTAGTAAAACTGGAGTCAATGGGAACCAGGGGGGAAAGCTCTCAACTGGGTGAACTCATACCGGGCACAAAGGAAGATGGCTGTGGTCATCAGAGGTCAGTCATTTCAGCTCCAGGACATCACTGCAGGAGTTCCTCAGAGAAGTGTCCTAGGCCCAACCATCTTCAACTGCATCATCAGTGATTGTGCCTATATCATAAGGCAAGATGTGGGGATGTTCATTAATGACTACACAATGGTCAACACTATTTGTGATTCCTCAGACACTGAAGCAGTCCGTGTCCGAATGCAACAGTATCTAAGTTTGGGCTGACAAGTGGCAAGGAACATTCCCACTCCACAGATTCCAGGTCATAACCAACTCCAACAAAAGAGAATCTAACCATCGTCCCTCAACATCCAAAGGCATAACCATCACTGTGCAGCCAATGATACTGTAGGGCCTCCTCTTCTGCAGTCACTAAAGTGTCCACTACTGAGCTCTGATGCTGCTGGAACTGATGCAACTACCAACCAATCAGATAAGCAAGCAGCTCCCGAAGGCGGGGCTTCCTCCCACTGAGGGGTGGAAGCCCCACTGTTAAGTAATTTAGCCCGCCTGCAGCATGTTATGGCTGATGGGTAGGCTTCCATGGCGTGCGTCACCTTCCAACTGACTTTCCTTCCAGGGGGGCATGAGCGGTCAGCAGCTCCCCTCCACAAAATGCAGCCTTTAGAGTTATCTTTCAGTAACAGACATATAGAAGAAGATGATCTCAATCTTGCGGATGGTGCCACCAAGGATTTTAATGAAGCTGAGAAGGAGGAGGACGGATCTACGGACCTATCTTTGGGAGACTACGGATGTAGCAGTGTTGAGATTGGGTGTGGAGTGCAGAGGGAAGACATTGTTAGAGACTGGATAGGTGAAATTGGAATCAAGCAAAAGCAGCCCGCCAAGCTGGTAATGATGGTGTGATGGACATGACAAAAGGCCCAGAGAGATCACAGAGAATGTGGTGTTGAAGAGACTGAGAACAGGCCAAATAGTGTTGGAAGAAAATAAATAAATTCAGCAATGGACCTGCAAGGTAAACTATGAATATGTTTCAATGGTTAAACAAAAGCATCATCAGCTCCTTTTAAGATACTGAAGAGATTTGAAAGTGATAGATTAAAGTACAACAAATTTAACGTCAAAATTAAAGAGAGGTAAGCGCATTCCAATCACGAGGTGCATTCCAATCACAAGTCTGATTGCAATGCACTTACCACTCTTTGATGTGGTTGATGTTTGTAGATATTGGGGTTTCAGAACTTAGAGTCACTTATCCATGAAGGGAGATGAATGGATCAAGGCTGCAGCTGTTGAAACACAGGTCACAGATGTTCTCCTTCCAACAATGGACACGTATAGCTCACAGGTCAGTTTTACAGCTGTCATTTTTTTCATTACCCCTGTCTGGACTGCACTCTAACTTCCAGACAGGAGTCTCTTTTCTAAGGGGGGGGGGGGGAATAAATATTGTGTTCCCAATCAACTTTACGTTTGCTTATAACAAACTGGCTCCTGCCTCAAGTTATCACATACACCAAGATGTAGTGGTAGGTTTCGGAAGATCAAGAAATATTAGGAGCACAATGGTAACAGGCGTGTTCACCACATGGGTACATTCTCCATCAATGTAAATAGAATTGCATTAATTCCACATCTCTTCTTGTGGATGGCTCCTCTGTATGCCAAACTGTGTTGTGCTCGATCAGATATAACAGCAAGTTTGCTACCCCCACATATTGCAGCTTTTGTAACATGTGCCTCTGGTCAATGTTGTGTACAGCCATCTCGTCACAGTGTGTCTTCTCAGTTCATTACTGATATATCAGCGATGTCACGCCCTCAATGTATAATGTGCTTGTGCAAGGCATCTCAACAATATGCATTGCAGGTTCAAGTAATGTCCATTCTTGGCTGTGTAAGATGGAGACTCATGTATGATGTGATGGGTGCTCGGGATCCGTGGAACACATACAGGCCACCAACACTTAAAATAGTGCAACACTATTTTATTAAGTCAGAAACTGTTGAACATACTTTCACTGTGGGTTAACACAATATTAGATTGCACTAAAGACCTATGCCTTGTCCTAACCAGTCTATGCACTCAGCACATGGTGAAGATCTGTGTTGCAGGCTGTAAGCTCTGTCCTACTAGGAGGCTGCATCTCGAATGAGCGGGAACTCTAATGCCCCCTGTCTTTATAGTGCGTGTGCTCTAACTGGTGATTGGCTATGGTGTTGTGTGTTGATTGGTCTTGCTGCGTGTCCATCAGTGTGTGTGTATCTGCACCATGATATACTGGTGTATATTATGACAATGTAGTCCCCCGACTCATCTGCTTTGTGGAAAGATGAAGGAGAGATGTAGATCCACATGGAGAAGGGTAACCTTTCCTTGAACTCCATAATCTCTCATTCATGAGGGTTTGAAATCTATAAACCCATGCTGAAAGGTGAGTATGATCTCAATGCTCATTTGTTTGTTTGATGGGAAGACAATGCTCAGGGCAAAAATGGGCTAGACGCTGTGGTGTAATACAGCTGGTGTGTGGTGTTTATTATCAATGCAGCAGTACCTTGGGGGCTCAATGCTGTGTCTGCATTTTCAAGGTTAAAGGGTCAGGGGTGACCATTATGGGAAACTAATGATGTCGAAAAGAAAGCTTTTTCATTCTATCGGGCAAATGTGTGAAAATGGTCATTGTGAGGTGATCAATGTCCATTGAACTGGAGTCCTGCAGACCCAACTGAGGGTGGAGGTCTCATTGTAATGAGGAAATGAGGATTAAGGTAATGCTGAGTGCTTTGAATACGTGTTGGCACCTGTTGAATGTTCTCTCCTGCCTTCGCAGAGATTCCCTCTCTGCAGGAACATTGAAAGAAAGATATGACTGAGTACCAGCCTCTAAAGGTTCTCTTTCTATTGCTGACCTGTGAGTGATTCTGCATTCAAGGGCTTGGTTACATTCTGGGCCCCTGTTAGCCAGTGCAATCCTGGCCATCGCAATGACTGCTCTCAGTGTCATAGTGTGTTTCCCCACCACCATCCACTGGCCCCATTCCAGTAGACTTATTGCAGAGATGGATTTGGTCAGGCACTTGGATGTCCTGCATTAATTTTAGGTGATTGATTACTCATTCAGAGACCTCTATGGCTACATTGTCTAGTGTAGGGATACATATGCTCTGTGAGTGGATAAGATTCTTTTAGGCGAGTCTGACAGCTCCCATCTCTGAATTTAGCAGCTGAAAAGTTCTAAGGTGGGGTTTGCAAAAGGCTTCCCCTATTTGTCCAGATGCCCCCGTGATTTTGGAGCCATTGTTACACTTTGGAATTACCACAAATGGTGCAATGGGTTATCGCAGGGAGATCGATGGCTGGAACGCATTGGAATTAATCTTGCATGTTTATGTCATTACATTGAAGGTTCCAGATTACCTCTATAGTTATTGAAATTCTCCTAACACATTTTAGCTGACAATTCCCGCTCATGTGGTAATACAGATTTCAGATTGGTGCATCAGTCCCCCAGAGCTGTGATCCACTCCTCCCAGAAGCCCTAACAGCCCTAGCATTTTTACTTAGTTTCACTTTTTGCTTCGCCATTGCTTGAGGTCCCTCAGATTTAATTTCCAGACCAGCTTTGGCCAACCCTCCATGTGTGGCCATGGACACCCCTCCCATCGTCCTGGAGGAGCAGAACATTCAGGTTTCCTCCCTCCTATTACTCTCAGTCCTCCCCCTGCAACCTTGATCATATTATAACTATGGTTGATTTACCTGTGGTACGCCCTCAGTCGTTTGAGGTGCATCTTCCTGTGCCCCATGTAGACCTTACCCCTCCCCATCTTGAGGCCCACTGTACCATGACATGTTGGAATTTCCCCACAAGATCATCGAGTGCCAAACCCCTACCCATCTACAGGCTGAAGATGCCTCACCTGAATGTGGCAGTACCACCTGCAGCCGGGTACTATTCCGGAAACCCACAGACCACCGTGCATGAGGTGATGATCATGCCCTGTGCACACTATGCTGGGAATGACTGGCAATGGACTGACATGCCTTCCCCCTCCCTGGTCTGGGACAAGTACTGTCTTTGGAAGCTCAGATGAAGCACTTCTTCACTCTGCAATCTTCCCTCTCTGGCCCGGCTCACTTATGTCCTTCTGTAAGCGACTTTCTCCCAATTCTGTCTTAGAAGATGCTTCCTCCCATCACCCCCCAGTCATGTGTCTGAATGCAACCTTTTCCAGTTTCTCCTCCTCCCCCAGTCGAGTCCTTACCTTTCAGCCCCTTCCCTTGCCATACTCCGATGTCAAAGGAGGTATCATCAGAGGCACGCACCCCATCCCTTAAAGGTCATTCTTTCCCCTTTCCCCTACACACCTGGCCTCTCAAACCCAGCCCCCTACCAACCTTGCTAAGGCCAAGAAGCCTGATCCCAGCAGTACACAAAACATACTTTACGTCTGAGTTTCGCCTGGATTGCCTGTCATTCCAGTAGGGGCCACCGTTCCTGCCTGGCGCTTCTGTGACTAAAGAGCTTGTTGGCCATCTGATTGGCTGGCATCTCTCCATGATGGGACTTGCTCCTGCGATAGGGGCAGGAGTCTCACCTTGAAGCAATTAACACGGTAGTGAATTGATGAGGACCTGATGTCACTATAGTGGTAAACTCATCAGCAACGTTTAACCTGGTAGCCAGGGACCAGGCCACCCTGTAAAATCCAGCCTCTCAGTGGAACTCCTCGAGGTCTCCTTTGGAGCTCTGGCATATCCCATTGAGGCCATTTAAACACCTCCAAGCCTTCAGCAGTATGATAATCTACTCCACTTGGGGTGGCATGGAAACCAAAGAGCTTTTTTACCATTTGGGCCTTGGGGGACTTCCAATGAATCGTGAATGACACAATCTGTTTGAGCTGGAGTGGCTTCCACTGCTTGTAAAGGTGCAGGCCACCAGCTGTAGCCATGTAAATGATGCCACCCCAGAGTTTGGGTTGGGTCTTGCCTTGAGGTGAGGGTTGGTCAGAGTTTTGTCCGACTGCACTGATGTCCCTCAGGCATTTCAAGGTCAGTTAGTTTATACTGAAAACATCAGGTCATTTGTTCTTGTACATGAGCACTTAGTTCTCAGGGTTATGATGCCGCTATCAAAGCAATTATTCATCCCTGGTTATCTTTGGGAAGGTGGGTGCTGGACCTTCATGAAGGTGCTCCCACAATTCCCTTAGGTAGGAAGAAAGTGCATCGATCTTAGTGGACGAGAAAAAAAAGTGCCTCAGCATATTTCTTTTGTAGAAAACAGATTTCAATAAACCACCAGTGATAATATCAGAACATATAATCCCTGAAATTAAGCAATGTAGACAATGGTTTCGGTGCTACACATGATACAATTTCATAGCTGTTGTGCTTAATTTACTGTTATGATCTAAGGATATATCAAAGAAAGAAGCAATCACCAATCATCTTCATTTATGTTCCTCTCTTGTTAGGCATGATCGAGGGTAGGGGTAAAATCAGGGGATAAAAAGTACCCACCCTGGTCTCTCCTCCATTTGTCTCCTCCATGTTACTGTCCTTCTCATAACATCTAAATAAGATATGAGAAAGATATTTGGAGAACTAAGCAGTGATCTGAGCAGAGCTGAATAGGTCTTGACTTAATCCACAAAATACCAAAATGATCACTGAAACAAAAACACAAATCTTGGGGCAGCAGCACACAGAATGGCCTCCTCAATGTGATATTGACCTCAGGGATATTTTGCTGTAACTTGTTATAAAGATGGTGTTATTTGGATGTTTGGGATGAAAATAGAGCAGAATGTCTATTGATATGTCATTAATACCATTTAAATGTGACAGGGGCTGGTTTAGCACAGGGCTAAATCGCTGGCTTTGAAAGCAGACCAAGGCGGGCCAGCAGCATGGTTCAATTCCCGTACCAGCCTCCCCGAACAGGCGCCGGAATGTGGCGACTAGGGGCTTTTCACAGTAACTTTATTTGAAGCCTACTTGTGACAATAAGCTATTTTCATCTTGAACATCTGTTGAGCCTTAAAGGGAACTGGCAGTTTCTTCAGAAGGAAATGCATGTGCGGGTTTTCATGGTAGATTTGAGGTGCTTATGTTTGAGCACATATTGTACTCTGCTTTTTGCGCTAAAATAATCCTGAAAAAAGAGTGCTAGTTCAATGGAAAATCCAGGCCCATCTGATATTCATTTATGTGATGTTCAATAATATAGGTAAAGCTTTATTTATCCTTCCTAATCCACAGTCATCTGTATCTATTATTTTCTAAGATGATTGAAACATTTAAAAAGTACCCGCCATAATATTTAATCAAAGTACCCTCCATAATATTTAATCAATTTGAAACATTTACATCATAAATAATAGAACCATAATTGCTGTGGCTAAAAGAAAGCCCAGGTAATTGCTGTGGAATTAAAAACAAATATTTATTTGCACACTGGGAGGAGCAGGAGCCATTATGGAGGCTTCTTATAATCATCTTATTTTAAAATGTGTTTCCTTTTAAGGAGCCACAACCTTTAAAATGTTTCACCAGAATTGTGTCTCCATCCTTTCCTGCAACAGTAAGTCTATGAAAAGAATGCACAGAACATGTCTGCAACACATGGATTTAATTTAAATAAGGCCTGAGGCCTAGTTTCCAGTGGGCTTCGAGTACCACTCTGTTGCAAGGAATGCTCTCTGTATCCAATTCACAATTTTCAACATTGGGATGCGATCCCAGCAGTCACACCAGGATCTATATGCTACTATCCTCCACCACCATCCTGCCAGGGTTTCCATGACAAATGGGAGTGCAGTTAATTTGGGTGCTGAAGACAGCTATGGCACAGTACCAATCCAGGTGCATTTCCAGCTGCCAGTCTCAAGGCGCTGTAAAAGCTCGTACGTATCAATCATTCAAGAGTTGTTATTAGGCCACAATAAGGAACATAGAAGCTGGGTAGGCCATTCAGTCCCTCAAGCCTGCTCTACCATTTAAGCTGATCATGGCTAATCTTTGTAGCAGCTGATGAATGAAGAATTAATGTGGGTCTGGGAAATAATACTGGCCACAGTGTGAGGTAAAGAGACATATTGCCTGAGATGAGAGTCGGCTGTGAACTGGGTAGAGACATGCATAGATGCAAGCTTGGGCTACCTGTAGATATTGTTATGACACCCTGGGCATGTGTATGGTCAATTCCAGTCCCACAGGCTCTCGAGTCCCAACACAAATGAATTAACCAATAATTTGTACAAAATTCCCAAAGTTTTTGGCACTTGGCTGTCCAATAATTTACTGCCACCAAGTCTGTAAGTTGAAACATAATTACTGTTTATTCGTGACACAGTATTAGGGTGAGATATGCAGTGATTACAACAGAAAAACAGCAAACTAACCTACTACTAACCCTCCCCCATTAACTGGCCCATCCTCTACCCACACACACACACACAAGACAGACACATGCAGAGGGCTGGAAAGGGGTGAAAATAATAAGGGTTAAGGACAACAGATAAATGTGCTTGCTTCAGTTGATGATTTCTTCAGTGCTCCTTCTTCCCAGTATGGGTGAGGTTTAAAGTCTCTAATTTTGCTGCTCGCACTGGTGTTCCTGCAGTTTTAAAACAATAAACTCACACTTTTCCTGGAGGGTCAGAGACTTTGGTCGGGATTCTCCCAACGGGAGTCTAAGTGCCGACAACGGAGTAAAAACCGGAGTGTTTTATTCCGGCGTCGGCGCCCATTCCCAGACCCCTATCCTCCCCCCCTCCATGCGACTAGCAGGGGCGTTGTGCGATTTCTGGGGGCGGGACCTCGGCGCGGCGTCAGAGACCCGGCGCCGCGTAAAAGACGCGGGCCTTGGGTCCTGCGCATGCGCAGTTGGGCCGGTGCCAACTAGCGTATGCGCGGTGGCCGTCCTCCCCCCAGGCTGCCCCGCACAAACATGGCGGATGGATCCACGCATGCTGGCGGAGGAAAGGAGGCCCGCCGACAGAGAGGCCGGCCCGCCGATCGGTTGGTCCCCATCGTGTACCAGGCCACTCCGGAGGCCCCCCCTGGGAATGGAGCCCCCCTGCCCTCCCCCACAGGCCGCCCCCCAAGCCTCCATGACGAGTACCCGCCGGCAGCAACCAGGTGTGGACGACGCCGGCGGGACTAGGCCTTTTACGCGCGACCGCTCGGCCAATCCGGGCCGGAGAATCGCCGCTCACCATTTGCGGCGATTCTCCGAGCGGCCCGGCGTGATTCGCACGGCGCTGGTTTCGGGGGGGTGTGGGAGAATCGCGTGCAGAGGTCGGGGCAGCGTGGCGCAATTCACTCGGCGCCCCAGCGATTCTCCCACCCGGCGGGGCTGGGGGTGGAGAATACCGCCCATGGTTTCCCCAGACTGCTCTCAGCTTATGGTTTCACTTCCTGCTCTGGGCCGGCGGGACCTCAGCATGTAAGGGTTGGGTGGCGGCCTGTGGGGGGGGGGGGGGGGGGGGGACGGTCCGACCCCGGGGGCAGCCTCCGATGTGGCCTGGCCCGCGATCGGGGCCCACCGATCGGCGGGCCGGCTCTGTGGCTGGGGGCCTCCTTTCCTATGCGCCGGCCCCTGTAGCCCTGCGCCTTGTTGCGTTGGGGCCGGTGCGTTGAAGGAGGCCATTGCGCATGCGCGCGTTGGCGCCGGCACCACTGCGCATGCCCTCGTTGGCGTGGCGCAGCTTTACATGCGCGGATCCTGTGGCGCGCCAGGATCTGCGCCGGTGGGACTCAGCTCTTTTCCTACGGCTGCTCGGCCCATCCGGGCCGGAGAATCGGCGGGCCGGCCACGTAGAGCCTACCACGCCAACCCGCCAGCGCCAATGCCGCTGATTCTCCGCACTGCGGAGAATCGCGTGCCGGCATTGGGGCGGCGTGGCCCGTTCGCGGGGATTCTCCAGCCCGGCGCGGGGCTGGGAGAATCCCGCCCCATGGGTTGGGGTGCATTTTTGCAGAGGGATAGGCAATCAGGGAGATGGGTGTTGCTGAATGAACTATTACTGGGCAGCAAATATCGAGACGGTTTGAAAATGGGTCATGGAGGAAGGGTCGGTCTGAGGCTGAATGGAGGCAGCTTCCTGTACAGGGTCATGTTTCAGGGAATTGGTTATGGCTCCTCTTCTGTTCTTTCTGGTCAGTTACTTTAGGGGTCCGGTGGTGGCAGCCTCGTTAAGAGTTTGGAACAATTGAGGCAACAATTTAAGCTAAAGGCGATGTCATTGAGGGCACCGATATGTGATAACCACAGATTTTCCCCGGTGGGATTGGACTCAACATTCTGGGTCTGGGAATGGGAGAGGATAGAGAGGTTGTAGGATTTGTTTGTGGAGGGTAGGTTTGTAGAGTTGGAGGAACTGGTGGAGAAGTTTCAGCTCCTTGGGGGAAATTGGTTCAGTCATTTACAGGTTGGGAACTTTGTGCAGAAGGAGCTGGCTATGTTTCCTCCGTTGCCATCCTCCTCATTAATGGACAAGGTAGTGTCTGAGGATGAGATGGGGAGGGGAGGATTTCAGATATCCATGGGCAGTTGATGGAGAGGGTAAGGGCTCGCTGGTGGAAATAAAGAGGAAGTGGGGGAAGAGTTTGGTGGTATATTTGAAGGGGGTGTGTGGAGTGACGATAAATTCTACATTCTCGTGTGCGAGACTGAGCCTGATCCACCTTAAAGTAGTGCACAGAGCGCAAATGCACAGGGACATAATGCCAGTCTAAAGGACAGAAAGTCCCACAAACAATGGAATGGGACAGAAGTTATAAAGTGAAGTCAAAGGAAAAATGAACAGACAATTGGATAAAAAGGTTCTGTTCAGTGAAGTTAAGAGCAGAAAAACAGGTTCCAAGTTAAAGACTGGGCTGCAAGGTAAAGATCTGGGGATGCTGGCTAGTGAGGAGCCAGATATCCAAGGTGATCAAAAGGTTGGTGACACCTTATTATAGCCTGCGAAGCAGTGGTCTCTTGGCGTGGCAGTGCATCTGAGAGATTGCATAGAAGCTTGAATCCAGTGGCATTCCAGGGCAGAGGAATACTGAAAGGCGAGACTGCAATCTTGGAGGTGGATCCTTGGCGAAGACATCCGAGAGAAAGCATTGTTAGGATAAGATTCAAGGTGTGTTCTTCTAGAGTGAAATTTGTAAACCCTTGTGTGAAAGTCCGAGTTCCAGTGAGACCAGTTGGTTCATAGCATGACAAACATCTGGGGGGGGGAAATGATGAGAAATTCACAGAAGTTGTATTGGATAGCATCTGTTACTTGACTTCAGAGTGTGGTGTGTCTGATCGAATTTTGCCTCTTGATTTACATGCACTGTGTGCTTACTAAAATAATAATCTTTTATTGTCACAAGTATGAAGTTACTGTGAAAAGCCCCTAGTCGCCACATTCTGGAACCTGTTCAGGTAAGCCGGTATGGGAATTGAACCTGCGCTGCTGGCCTTGTTCTGCATTATAAACCAGCTGTCTCGCCCACTGAGCTGAACCTGCCCGGCCCCACTAGAATATAAGATAAATTTTGTCACTTGTATTGTCCCTACAAATCTGTATATATCTGTGAAGGTGTTGCTGGAGTGAAGGAGTAGTGCATTAGAGTTAACCTTTTCGTGTTTAAAAAATGTTTTAATCTTTTGTTAAATGTTCATAAGCCTTCCTATGACTATGTTTATCCATGTATCTAAATAAAATATAAAAATTAGGATCCATCAAACCAGATTCCATCCTGGGATTTGTCTTGTCCAGTAGTAACATCAGCTGGGATTGTGACCACTCGATGACCACCGAGGCAGTTGTGAAATCCTTGAAGGAAATGCTTATCAGCCATGGTATCGGACCAAGTGGTGTCCAATAACGACCCACAATTCAGAAGCGAATACTGCATCCAATTTGTCATCAGTTACAGCTTTCAACGCCATAGCAGCTCCTCAAAAGGTAAGGGAGAAAGGGGCATCCGCAAGATTAAAGATCTTCTGAGAAAGAACGACTTTCCCACGGTGCTTTTAACTTACAGATCCACACCGCTGCCATGTAGATTAACCCCAGCACAGCTCATGATGGCAGAAAACTGTGCACCCAACTCCCAATGCTGCCAAAGAAACTAATCCCAATGTTGACGATCAAGGACAACAAAACATTCAGGATCAGGAACAGGAGATAGCAAACTAGAAAGCTGCTGTGGTTACGCAAAGGGGACAGAATCTGGATCAGGAACCTTAAAAGAGAGAGCATCATTATTTGGAGAGAAGATGACCAGCTGTGGCCATACCTCAGCCATCTGCTGAAAGGTCCAATCAGGAGGAGCCTCCTCTCGAGGCGAAACTCCTACTGTTCACGTGAATGAATTAGAAGACAACCAAGTGCCAGAAACACGGGCTACAACTCAAACTCCGAATCAACAAAGGTTACTCAAATTACCAGAGCCTACTACTCCTTCGAATTTGATCAGAACGAGATCTGGAAGAATCATCAAACCTCCAGATCATTTGAATTTATAAAAGAGTCTTAGGGCAGAGGTGTTTGGAAAAGGGGTAATATGATTGTAATGTAAATACATTGGGTAAAGACTTGGGGGAAGGTGTGGTACAAGCTGGTGCCACCTGGGCACCCTGGCAGTGCCAGTCTGGCACCCTGGTAGTGCCACCAGTGTGCCAGCCTGGCACTGCCGAAGTACGCAGGTGGCATTGCCAGCTGGAATGGGCACTGCCATGATGGCATTGCCAAGGTGCCAAGCTGGCATTGTTTGTGCATCTGTGATTGGGCTGGGGTGTGCCATGTGTGAGTGTTGGGGGGCGGGGATGGGCAGGGAGGGGCAGGGCCCCTCTCATAGTTCATTTGGGCTGGGGATTCGGGGGTCGCTTCAGGGGCCTCAGAGTTCAGGACGTCATTTAAAAATGACATCCCGATCTCTTGCTACACGAGAGGTTCCAGCGAGCAGAGCTCCCCACTGTGCAAAACAGGACTATGTGTGGCCTTGGCCGTGCATCCCCGCTGAGGCCCCTTATACATTAGTCGCATTGTATAGCCATGTGTTTCTCAGCGCTCGCTATGGGACTTTGTTCTCAATTAATTGAGTCGCACCCAATGTGATGTAAAGAGGCACATGGTCTGAGACTAGGTGGACTGGGCAGAGATATATGTTGAAGCAATCATGGAGTTAGCTCATAGCTTGGGCTATACCTTATTTACATGTTCATAGTTATGTGTTATGAGTAAATGCTTAATGTTTAACTATACAAGATTCATTACCTCTTAGTGTGGCCTACTGAACATACAACAATCTTCTATCTCAACATCACCATCCCACACTATACCCATATCGCTGTATGTCATTGGTATCTAAACATCTATTGACATTTGCTTCGAACATACTCAGTAACTGAACTTCCACAACCCTCCATTCCCTCATTTGAGGGGACCAATCCAGATATTTAAAAATTAATCTTATCATTCTTTAGGATCCAGGTTGCTTGGCAGGCTGGTGTGGGCCCCACTCTTGCTCACTTAGATCCAGTATGCTTCACCCCATTGGGTGCACCAGCCGCCGGTGTAATGGCAGATCCCAGTTAAGGGAAGTGGGAATCGCTGACATAGGAAATCCCTGTGTTCTGTCTCCCCCTGATGATCTGTACCTTGGTTGGGGCAACTAGAAGTTACAACTTTTCAAAACATACCAAAGATTCCCAGATATTGTTCGCATGTGTCCCAAGCAGGTCCCTGCACTATTCCAGTGGCTCCACCAGAGTTCTGGTCAGTGACCAGTGGAATCCATTCAGATTGTTTAGGGCCAACATACCAGAGCTGCTCTGAGAGGAATGAGTAAGTCCCCATTTTGATAAACATTTTCATCTTTCCTGAAGTTCCTGATATAATAAATGGACACCTGTGACTGTGAGAATAGTTTTAGCTTTATAAATAACAGTTCAGTCTCATATGCTCAAGGTGTTTTTCAATTTTATTTGTCAGCTTAATTTAAAAATAAACTGGTGAAGAATTGCATTCTCAGTCCATAGGCAGTAATTTAATATATTTTATTTCAATCACATACGTCCATCTGTGAAACACAAGCCAGAGAGATTAGCAAATGTCCCAGAGTGCTTCAGTGTTTAACTGTGCTTCAGTGACTTTGAACATTGTCCAAACAGAGATGTAAAGAATACTTGAACCATAAATCATCCTGAAAGTTGTTTATAGCTGGACTTATGCTGCATTTCATGAACTGACCAGATTTGTGTTCACAATAGGGGTTCAGTTTCTGCAGCGTTTCCGATCTCCAGCCATCATTTCCATTGCCTACATTTATGTTGGTACTCAGATGTTCTGAAGCTCTCGTGTCCTGGGCTCCAGTTCAGGCACACACTGTGGTGCTGACATGGTATTCATTCAGATTCCTGCGCAGATATACACATTCCATCAAAGTCAAGCATTTAAATTTAAGGAAGAAGCTTTTATTGAATTAACAGGGAGAGGCAAATTATACTTGACAATGTGAACTGGAAAATGGGTCTGGAACTCTCATCTGTCTGGAACTTCCTCCTATTGCTTTAACCTTCTGCACAGTCACATTGCTGATTGTGTCAGGAATGGAAAACTGCAAGCATTTACTGTGGGAGCAGTGTCAGTGAGCACTGGAAAAGTACAAGTTGTTTAGGAAGAATCAACATGACTTTGCAAAATGTGGGTCATGTCCAAGTAACCGAAGATAGTTAATAATAATAAGAAGAATCGCTTATTGTCACAAGTAGGCTTCAATGAAGTTACTGTGAAAAGCCCCTCTTTGACAGAATCACAGCAGTGGGTGATGGAGGAGGTAAAATGGATGTTAAATATGTGCATCTTCGGGTTACATCTGGTAAGATTCAAGGTAAGAATTTCCCAAATTAAAATTTGCTCCGCATTGGTCAGCTAAAACAAGGAGAAATTAAGATGTGTGTCGAAATGTTGTCCCTCACCATGCCTGCTAATAATCTGATGCCTGGATTTTAGCTCCCAAGTCAGAATTTCAGAGTTGTGACATTTCCTGGTTTCACAACCAAACCTGAGAAAAAGTACCCCAGAGCTTAGGATTTTTGTTCCAGGATGGCATGGTTCTCTGGGAGTCGTCCGTCGTCCCCAGAATGTGTGTAAGGCAGTTCCAAAGAAGAGTAATATTGGACTCAAAACGTTAACTGTTTCTCTCTCCACGGATGCTGCCAGACCTGCTGCATGTCTCGAACACTTTTTTTCAAGATTTAGAAAAAAATCAATAAAACAAAAAAAAACGCTAGCTCTCACACCTCACATCCCCTCTCTCACAAACTCCCCATGCCACATTCATGGGAACCAGTGCCAACTCATGTCCTCTACCCACCCCCAGACCCTCATACCCTCCATGCCAACATATATGCCTCGACTTGCCCCTATGCCAATGTTGTGCCAAATCATGCCAATCCATGGCCCGCACTTTTGACGCTTTTCACTTAAACAACCATGCAAATTCACTGAATATCCACCATGGATAGATCTCAGAACCCATGCTGAGATAAAATTAAATACAGTTCTAAGTGTCCATTGCTGGCTTTATTATTTTTTAATATACTAAATCATAAAAACCAATTCACGACATTCCTTGGAGTCATCAATCAAACTGTGAAATGGAAGGCCCCCGACTGTGCTAAAGAAAGGTTGCGAAATTGATCCAGTAATGATAACCCTCAGGCTTATGTCAATAGACAAGAGTGAAATAGTAAGTGATATTGTTTAACACTCCAGACTTTTTTTTTCAAAGATTTAAAGTGCAGGAATTTTAAATTCCTTGATAACTCAACAGCTCCCTTTGACAGCTAATGAGTTTGTTGACTTCTTATGCGCATTCATGCCTATACTTAACAATCCCAAGGGCTCCTTACCTTCCCCAAGGGGGAGCAGAACTCCACCAAAGCTTTCTTGGGACCATGTCAAATGAAATGGGTCCCTACCTCACAAAATGGGTGCCCCAAATCTCCAAAGAACTCCACACAATTCAGACCTTCTCTTACCAGGTTTAACCTGTGTACATCATGGATACAATTCAACGGAAACATTTCTAAGTGTCATATTGGATGCTTTTAGCGGGGTGTTTCCCGACGGTGATGTTGGCAAGATTGCAGCCCGTATTCAACGACACTTAGTGTCAAAAATTAGCCCCTACAAGATTCTCGCAATTACTGGCTCCCTCGACTTCTG
The DNA here is from genome assembly GCF_047496885.1 of Scyliorhinus torazame. Taxonomy (NCBI): domain Eukaryota; kingdom Metazoa; phylum Chordata; class Chondrichthyes; order Carcharhiniformes; family Scyliorhinidae; genus Scyliorhinus; species Scyliorhinus torazame. The sequence continues at coordinate 164,429,358 of NC_092708.1, read as the reverse complement.
ATTCAACAAACCCGTGCCTCAGCTTCTCGCCGCAAAGAAGGGGGAGCTGCTATTGTGCGCTCCCTCACCACTCACTCCCAGTCAACACGCAAGCATGGCAGCGTGCAGACCTGCTCTTTCTTTGGCGATGCCAACTGACCAGGCTTCTGGACGCCGTTGATGAGAGACAGGCCACCTTGTTCCCCCGAGGGAGTCACAGGACCAGCAACAGGGTCAGTAATGTCACCTGGGAGTCAATGGCAGTGGCCTTCAGTGTGGACAGCATGGCCAGGACAACCTGTGTCCTATGTCGGAAGAAGACCAACGACTTCCACTGAGCTGCAAGGGTAAGTTCCCACCTTTCTCCTGGCATTAGTTCCGCCAGTCACTCCTCAAATTCCCAAATCTCCCCATAATGATCATGGGCTGACACCTCGCACAATTCCGACACCCAATCTATGTGCTTGTTCCTCAGAATCTCCTGGCATCCACCCACACCTTCCAGGTTTGGTGCCCATACATTCCACCTGCTGTAGGCCTCCCCAACCAGTCAAGAGTCCGGCTCCTAATCTTTGTTCCCACAGGAGAAGATAGCCCATAATAAGTGGGAAAAGGTTGAGATGGGGATGATGGCTGGTTGCCAGAGATCCGAGTCCTCATCTGCTATGAGACACAAGCCCTGGAATCCACGGGGTTGTCCAAGGAGAGAGCAGTCACTGACAGCGAGGTTGGCACCAGAGAGGAGAGGATCCACTGTCCTTTCACCCAGGTGACCTGTCTCAAGTGAGTTGTTCATGTCAGACAAAGTGATCCTTCTCTCTCACTGACCACATGTCCAATGTCTTGCAGGAACTCCATCTGATGAGGCTGGACCATCCCGAGTTGTTCCCCCCCTCCTGTCACCTAAGAGACCACATTGGAGGAGAGCTCCGAGGAGACCACCATCGAGGCATCACAGCTAGCACCCGCACCTTCCACCAACACAGAGCCACACACCTCACTGGGCAGATTTCTGAGGCACAATCTGGTGAGCACCACACAGTTGCTGATGCACATCAGGCAGAGGCAGGAACCAGGACCCAGCTGGGTCCCAGTCAGATGTTGAGCTCTGGACCAGGTTATCCTGGGGCTGATACAGACGCGAGAGTGCGGCCGTGAGATTCAGAGCGGGGTGTCAGCGACACTCCAGTGGGTCCATAGCCGATCGGAAGAGTCCCAAAGGCTGCGACACAGAAAATGGCACCGGTAATGCGTGGCACGAGGGCCAACAGTGCTCGGGTGGTGACGGCAGCAGCATGAGTGGTGGTGTCCAGACAGATGGAGGCAGGAACACCCAAGAGAGTTCGCAGCCAGAGGTCTGCTGGATCTTAGGACTCCTCTGGGTCCTAGACAGATGCTGAGCCTCTGGACAAGTTTCTTCCCAAGCTGATGCCGATGATATGATAATCTTTATTGTCACAAGCAGGCTTACATTAACACTGCAATGAAGTTACTGTGAAAAGCCCCTAATTGCCACATTCCGGCACCTGTTCGGGTACACAGAGGGAGAATTCAGAATGTCCAAATTACCTAACAGCACGTCTTTCAGGACTTGTGGTAGGAAACCGGAGCAAAACCCACGCAGACACGGGGAGAACGGGCAGACTCCGCACAGGCAGTGACCCAAGCTAGGAATGGAACCTGCGACCCTGGCGCTGTGAAGCAACAGTGCTAACCACTGAGCTACCGTACTGCCCTCAGCAATATGCCAGAGCCGTGACATTCAGGAGTGAATGTCAGCGATGTTCCAGCGATCGTATAGCCAATTGGGGGAGTCCCAAAGGCTTAATGCGCAGGAAAGGCTGCCGATAATGCTGGTACCGAGGCCAACACTGTTAGGGCGGCGACCACTGTGGAAAGCCTAGAGCACAGTGTCTGCGTCTTGAGTGGTAGTGCCCAAGGCAAGGCATGGCTTAGTCTGTGACAACAGACATCATGTCCCAGTCGCTGGGGGGCATGTTCCAGCTGCAGTTGGACATTACCGAGGCACTGCGGAGCATGGCCCACTCACTGAGGAGCATCGCTGAGGGCATCATGGTGCAAACAATGGGGAGCTGCCATGACTGGCAGAGCCAGATAGCTCAGAGGCCTCTGGAGCTCATTCCAGCTACCCCTCCATCCCATAGAGTTCCCCCAGGGCCCTACAGGCACCGTCAGGGAAGAGGAAGCACTGATCAACCCTGGGCCTGCCACCAAGGAAATGACGGCGGTCTACAGTTCTTCCGAATCCCCCTCTCCTCACATCAGCGCATCTCAAGGGCAACAGGCCGAACAGGTTGGCATGGCAATGCCTGTGACACCGGTAAGTCTGTCAGTACTCTCTGGTTCCAAACCCTCATTAACATTACATTAACACTGCAATGAAGTTACTGTGAAAAGCCCCTAATCGCCACATTCCGGCGCCTGTTGGGGTACACAGAGGGAGAATTCAGAATGTCCAAATTACCTAACAAGCATGTCTTTCGGGACTTGTGGTAGGAAACCGGAGCAAAACCCACGCAGACACCCCTCAACTGTACGTCTGCCATTGAAAACCACAGGGCGCAGAAAGCAGCAGGCTGCCTTCACCTCTGATGTGCATCCTGGGGACACACCTAGATGTAGCAGTAGACCACGAAAAATCAAGAAGAGTGAGGAGCACTGAGTTGGCATTGGGCGGTCAATATCTGTAGCTAGGGGAATGGAAATGTAAAAAGTTCACTATTAAAACATTTAACACCTGATACATATGAAGCCTCTGTCACATTGATCTGCACAGCATCACACCTGAGGGTGGCGGATCAGACTAGGCTGAGGAAGGGGTGGGTAGGGCAGGTATTCTATTAGGGGCTAGACTCTAAAACAAGGGGCCAGGCAATTCTGATTAATAAGCAGGTGGCGTTTGAAGTGGGAAGCATAGTGGCGGACTCGGGGGCAGATACATCATGGTGAGCGGGAAGCTGGGGGGGATGCCGATGGTGCTGGTGAACATTTATGCACCGAACTGGGATCATGTAGAGTTTATGAGGCGGATATTGGGGAAGATCCCGGACCTGCTTTCATCGGCTGATTATGGGGGTGGTCTTTAATACGGTTATAGATCAGTCGAGTTCGATAGGGAGGGTGTCAGCGGCTGCGAAGGAACTAAAGGGGTTTATGGAACAGATGGGAGGGATGGATCCATGGAGGTTTGGACGGCCAAGATCGAAGGAGTTTTCTTGTTTTTCCCATATACACAAAGTGAACTCCCGGATTGACATTTTCATCATGGACAGGACGATGCTGGTGGGGGTGGTTGATGCCGCGTACTCGGCGGTAGTAGTGTCGGATCATGCCCGACAATGGGTGAATTAACGGGTGAGCAAGGAGGGGGCCAGTGCCTGCACAGGAGATTAGATGTAGGACTGTTAGCGGAGGTTGAGGTGTTTGTGCAAGTGAGGGAGGTCATTCGGAGTTATGTGGAGATAAACGATACGGGGGAGAATCATAGAATCAGAGAGATGGATAGGATGGTGAAGGAGATTCTCCAAGTAGACAAGGGGTACTCAGAGACCCTGGTGGGGGGGTTGTTGAAGGAGCGGCAGAAGCTGCAGATGGAGTTTGGGTTGCTATGTAAAGGGGAAGGCGATGGGGCAGTTGAGAGAGGCGAGAGGGGCGGTGTATGAATATGGGGAGAAGGCTAGTAGGTTGTTAGCACACCAGCTATGGAAATAGGAGGTGGCTAGGGAGATAGAGAAAGTGAAGGATAGAGGGGGGATCATGGTCTTGGACCCAGTGGGGGTGAATGGGTGGTTTAGGGAATTTTATAATAGGTTGTACGAGTCGGAACCCCCAGCCGGGGTGGAGGGGATGAAACATTTTTTGGAGGGACTGGAGTTTCCGAGGGTGGAAGACGAGCTGGTGGAGGGCCTAGGGGCCCTGATTGAGCTGTTCAAAGTGGTGGAGGGGCTGGAGGCTATGCAGTCAGGCAAGACCCCTGGGCCAGACGGGTACCCGGTGGAGTTTTATAAGATGTTTTCAGGAGTGCTGGGGCCCTTGCTAGTAAGGGCGTTTAGTGAGGCTAAGGAGAGAGGGGTACTCCCCCCAATGATGTCACAGGCTTTGATCTCTCTTATCCTGAAGCGGGATAAGGACCCGGAACAATGAGGGCCATACAGGCCAACCTTCCTTCTCAATGTAGACGCCAAGCTGCTGGCCAAGATCTTGGCCTTGAAAATAGAGGATTGTGTGCCACGGGTGATAGGGGAGGACCAGACAAGGTTTGGGAAAGGGAGGCAGCTAACGGCCAACGTTAGAAGACTGTTAAACGTGATTATGATGCCCTCCGAGGGAAGGGAGGTGGAGGTGGTGTCGCCATGATGCAGGAAGTCCTTTGATTGGGTGGCGTGGGAGTACCTATGGGAGGTAAAAGCGAGATCTTTACGATTCAGGTGAGGGGGCAGAAGAGGAGATTGTGGGGGGCACTGTTCAAGGTGGTGGGAGGGAGTTTTCAGCATGTGGCAATCCAGGTGGCACGGGATGGGAGCAGCTACACAAGTAGAATTTGGCTCGGTTGGTGGAGCAGACGAAGCAGGACTTTAGAAGGTGGGATATAATCAATTGTCACTGGCGGGGAGGGTGCAGACGGTAAAGATGGCAGTTCTCCCAAGGTTTTTGTTTGTATTTCAATGCCTGCCTATTTTTATTCCGAAAGCTTTTTTTAAGAGGGTGAATACGGTGATCTCTGGGTTCGTACGTGCGGGTAAAACCACGTGGGTAAAGTAGGTGCTGCTGGAGTGAGGCCGAGGGGTGGAGGGGGAGGGCATGCCCTACCAAATTTCAGGAACTACTATTGGACAGCAAATATACCAATGATCAGGAAGTGGGTAGTGGGGAAGGGGTCGGTGAGAGAGCGGGTGGAGGCGGCATCGTAGGGGCACAGGTTTAGGGGCATTGGTAACGGCAACTCTGCCGTTCTCGCCAGCTCGGTTCTCCACAAGCCCGGTGGTAGTGGTGGCTTTGAGGTTGTGGGGACAGTGGCGGAAGCACATGGGAGTTCACGGAGCGTCGGCATGGGCTCCAATTTGTGGCAATCACCGGTTTGTGCCAGGGGGGATAGATGGGGGGTTTCGGAGGTGGGAGTGAGCTGGGATTGAGTGGTTTGGGGACCTGTTCATTGACGGCAGCTTTCCATGCTTGGAAGACTTGGAGGAGGAGTTTGAGCTGCCAGGTGGGAATGGTTCCGCGATTTGAAGCTGAGGGACTTTGCACGGAGGCAGGTTTCGACCTTTCCACTCCTACCGCCCCAGGGAATACAGGACAGGGTAGTGTCGAAAATGGGAGTGGGAGAGGGCAGGTCTTGGAAATTTATAAAGACCTCATGGAATGGGAGGGAACCCCGATAGGGGAGGTAAAGCGAAAATGGAAGGAAGAGTTGGGCAAGGAATTATGCGCAGGATTGTAGGAGGATGCCTTGAGTAGAGTTAACACGTCCTCGCCTTGTGCCAGGCTCAGTCTGATACAATTCAAGGTGGTCCACAGGGTGCATATGACTATGGCCCATATGAGCAGGTTCTTTGAAAAGGATGGAAGACAGGTGTGGGCGGTGTGCGGGAGGGCCTGCGAATCATGTCCACATGTTTTGGACATGTCCGTAGCTTCGGGGATTCTGGCAAGGATTTGCCGATGTCATGTCCACGGTATTGAAGGTACGGGTGGTTCCGAATCCAGAGGTGCCGATTTTTGGAGTGTTGGAAGACCCGGGAGTCCAGGGAGTGAGAGAGGCTGATTTTTTGGCTTTTGCCTCCCTGGTAGCCTGGAGACAGATCTTATTGGCGTGGAGGGACTCGGAACCTCCAAAATCGGGGGTATGGGTTCGTGACATGGGCGAGTTTTTCAGGCTTGAGAGGATCAGGTTCGCCCTGAGAGGATCGACGTTAGGGTTTGCCCGGAGGCGGCAGCCGTTTATCGACTTCTTTGGAGAAAATTAAGCTGGCAGCAAATACTAAAAGGGGGGGGGGTTAGAGAGGGAGGGAGGTATGGGGGGATGGTTGAGGCGGGATTAGTAAGTGGGGGAGGGGTATTGTGTATGTAAACCATGTTGGCTGGGTGTGATTGTTGGTTGGGTGAGTGTTATTTACTTTGTACTTTTTCCCTCTTGAAATTGATGTTAAAAATTTATAAACGCCTTAATAAAATGTTCTTTTTTTTAAACAAATAATCTGCACAGTAGGCTTACCTCTAACCTCACCCCCTTTTGTCCCGCATCTCCCTACCTCCTGCCCGGGGAGCACAGAGGTCCAAGATCAAAAGCCCCCAATGCAGACTCTGTTCAGAGGATTGATGTGATGCACGGTATGATTGGTGGGGGGTGGAAATAGGAAGGGGAGGGAGGGAGAAATGAGGGGAGGGGGAAATGAGGGGAGGGTGATGGGGGAAGGAGGGAAATGGGGTGAATTGAGTTGACGGACACAGTCTCGTCCTATGCGAATCTAGTGAAGATGATGCCCTGCTTCCCTGATCCTCCCTGACCCCTCCGGGCATGTCAGATCCTTGCGCCACCTGTCCACTATCCTCCGGCTCCTCCTCGGGCTCATCCTCCACTGTCATCCTCCACGCACTGTCGAACATCTGTTCAAACGGCCAGTGGCACCTCTCCACCCTGGGTCATCGTGGGACTCCTCCCTAGCCTGGTGGACAGCCGGGTCCACAGGATGTGGGGAAGGGTACGTCACTTGGGCTGCACCTCGAGCATCTGCAGACGCTGCTGCTGCCACCTTCTCTGGCATCTGGTCACATCACATAACAGCAGCACTACTAGGGCAACCTCTACGTCCAACACCCCTGCCATGGTGTTCACTATCTGTAAAGAATTGGGAGAGGGTGTTAGACTGACAAACAGTATGGCTCCCACCCCGGTTACACCAATCCCCCACTGATCCCCCCACCCCTCATCGACCCTACTCAGAACACCCTGCCCCCACACACACATGGCCGTAGGGGGCCCACCTCACTGGGCCCCAGACCTTGTTCCCTGGACACCTGCTCACAACGTTAACCAGACCGGGCCCTGGTCCCCTCCACGTGGCATTCACCCATCCTACGGATGCAGAGGTGTGCTCCGGACCTCTGCCCCATCCCCTGGGTGTTCGGATGTTGGCTGCTGCGTGTGGGGTGTTGCCTCCTGCAGTGTTCAGGCACAGTGTCCAGGAATCAAGGTGTGTTTGTGATGCTAGGCAATGGCTCCCACATGCTACATAGCCCGCCCACCCACGGGAATGTGTGTTGTGCTCACCAAACCACAATTGCCAATTCACTATTGCAAATATAGCCTTCAGCCGCGCAGCCAAGAGGCCTCAGCAGTCGGGCTCTTTGCCTGAGAGCAAAGATGGCTACTCACCTCCTCAGCTCCCCACAGAAACCTTTCAGCCAGGTTCACATTTTTCAAAAGGAGTACTAATCGACGCCAGCGTGATCACTTGCTGGGGAGGCTGCTGAATGGCAGGAGGCCATTGGATAGATCATAGATCATAGAATTTACAGTGAAGAAGGAGGCCATTCAGCCCATCGAGTCTGCACCGGCTCTTGGAAAGAGCATCCCACTCAAGCCCACACCTCCACCCTATCCCCGTAACCCAGTTACCCCGCCTAACCTAAGGGCAATTTAGCATGGCCAATCCACCTAACCCTGCACATCTTTGGACTGTGGGAGGAAACCGGAGGACCCGGAGGAAACCCACGCAGACATGGGGAGAACGTGTAGACTCGGCACAGACAGTGACCCAAGCCGGGAATCGAACCTGGGACTCTGGAGCTGTGAAGCAATTGAAGCAACTGTGCTACCGTGCTGCCCACACGGTGGGTGGCTCTCGTTAATTGTGTGGAAATAAGGCTTAAATGGTGATAATTGGTTTCTCGCCATGCTACAGCGAGATCCCGATTTCGCCTACGGGAGCTGGTTGCATCGCAAACTGTTTGATACTTGGCGCAGATCTTGTTTTTGGCCTATCCCGCAAATCACCGGCCTCGTTTTGCTTGAGCGGGAGAGTAATGAGGCCAGATGATCGTGCCCAAAGTGTGGGCTAAACCGGTGAGAAACTCCCCAGTGCACAAATAAGTGTCATTGTATAGCGGTGGGGAATTCGCCGGTAGAGCTGACGGGAAACTCCCTGAAAAACCCGCCACAAATTAATTTTGAAATTTTGGGGGAAAATCGGGCCCTTGTCTCTGAAACGGAGAACCCTGCCCATTGTGCAATTACACCGGCTGGTTACCAATGATGTGGAGATGCCGGCGTTGGACTGGGGTGGGCACAGTAAGAAGTCTTACAATACCAGGTTAAAGTCCAACAGGTTTGTTTCAAATCGCTAGCTTTCGGAGCACTGCTCCTTCCTCAGGTGAATTACCAACGGTAGGAAGGAGTAGATGGTTATTATTGTAGGAGCAGATAATAATATAATAATAACCTTTATTAGTGTCACAAGTAGGCTTCCATTAACACTGCAATGAAGTTACTGCGAAAATGGGTATTATTGTAGGAGTAGATGGTTATTATTGTAGGAGTAGGTGATTATTAATGGATACAACTGCTGTGGTCAGCAGCAGATGTTGTGGAACTAAATTAAAGTATATGTGAAGAACAACACGAGTTCAGTTACTCAGTAACCGACATCACCGAAAACACAATAGGTTGCATGTGATTAACACATAAACCCAATCGGTGGGGGATAAACCCAATCAGTGGGGGTAACGTCCCACTGTGGCATATTACAACCAATCCGTGTGAGGAACTGACACTCTCACAGCCCTGCCTGTGAAAGGAGTTGTAAAAGTTGTGAAAGTTGTAGGCATTGGATAGAAAGAAGTGATGCCAGGAGGTAAAATTGAAGATTGAATAAAGTTTTGTACGATTGTACCACAATCCAGCTCAAGTCTTGTGTATATAACAGAGGGGAATACAGCTTTGGTGCAGTGTTTAAAATATTGCAGTCAATCAAAATGCAACATCACTTCTCAGCAAGCTGACAGAAGGAGCTGCAGCCTCACAGGTATGAGTAGCTCGAATGGCCTTGACATTTTACAATAGTAGTGGCAGAAGTGAGAGCAGGAGCTGCTACCCAATGGGTGCTAAGGGCAGGAAAGTTGTCTTCATGGAGGTGGCAATGGAATTCAGTGCAAGTTCTATCCAGCAACAACTGGCACAGAGTGCAGGAAGAAGTTCAATAACCTCACAAGGATAACAAGATCAGACAAATCTGCTAACAAACTGGCTACACCAGTGCACAGTTTCATACATCTTCACTTAAGACCATAAAACCATAAAACATAAGAGCAGAATTAGGCCACTCGGCCCATCGCGTCTGCTCCGCCATTCAATCATGGCTGATATTTTCTCATCACCATTCACCTGCCTTCACCCCATAACTCCTGATCCCCTTATTAATCAAGAACCTATCTATCTCTGTCTTGAAGACACTCTGATTTGGCCTCCATAGCCTTCTGCAGCAAAGAGTTCCACAGATTCACCACCCTCTGGCTGAAGAAATTCCTCCTCATCTCTGTTTTAAAGGATCGTCCCTTTAGTCTGAGATTGTGTCCTCTGCTTCTAGTTTTTCCTGCAGGTCAGTAATAATGGTCTCAATCCAGAAAAGATGGCATACAGCCAGCATCAGAGAAAACAATTATATGTAATACATGGGATGGATTTTATGCTCCTCCTCCCACTGTTGAAGGTCATAATAACATAGGAACAAGGAGCAGGAGTAGGCAATTCAGACCACAATTAAGTAGCCACTTAAGGGGGTAATTCTGCCCCGCTGCTATTTTACCCATGGCAAGCCAAGGCAAAAGCCAGGAAGGTAGCCTGGCAACTTGTATTGTATTTGATTGCTGTCAGGCAACAAGGGAGACCTCCTTCTGGTTGGGCAGCTTGTGCCCATCCGCAGTACCACCCCCCCCCCCACTAAGATCATGGTTTCTTTGATCCTGCCCTGCCCTCTCGACCCCTGCCTCTCCACTCTGTCAGCCCCTTCGCTGGGGTCTGCCTACCATGCTTATCCTTAATCTTAGCTTATCGTGAATTCTGAGCTCCATCACGTCTTCACCTCATAGACTGCCTGTAGTCCCAGCAGTAGCCACCGCCCGAACCAGGGGCGAAATTCTCCGTAATCGGTGCGATGTCCGCCGACCGGCGCCAAAAACGGCGCAAATCAGTCCGGCATCACGCCGCCCCAAAGGTGCGGAATCCTCCACATCTTGAGCGGCCAAGCCCTAACCTTGAGGGGCTAGGCCCGCGCCGGACTGATTTCTAACCCGCCAGCTGGCAGGAAAGGCCTTTGGTGCCTCGCCAGCTGGCGCGGAAATGGCATTGCCGGGCGGCGCATGTGCGGGAGCGTCAGCAGCCGCTCACGGCATCCCCGTGCATGCGCAGTGGAGGGGGTCTCTTCCGCCTCCGCCATGGTGGAGACCATGGTGAAGGCGGAAGGAAAAGAGTGCCCCCACGGCACAGGCCCGCCCGCGGATCGGTGGGCCCTGATCGCGGGCCAGGCCACCGTGGGGGCACCCCCCGGGGCCAGATCGCCCCGCGCCCCCCCAGGACCCCGGAGCCCGCCCGCGCTGTCATGATATTCAAACACACATATCATGATAGACACACCAACAGACAAATCAGCACACACAACACCACAACCAATCATAATAAACAAGGACCTGAACGACATGACCCCCTCGCCTCCAGCGCATCTTACTTAAACTCAGGAGGTATGACTTCCAACTGATCTACACTCCAGGGAAGGACCTCATCATGGCGGATACCCTATCCCGAGCAGTGAGTACACCACCAGATGCGGAGGGGTTTGTATGTCAAGTTGAGGCACACGTGGCTTTGACAGCGGCAAATTTGCCGGCTAACGACCCCAGTCTGGCCCACATACACGCAGAGACAGCGGCCGACCCCCTTCTACAGCGAGTGATGCGCCACATGACGGAAGGTTGGCTCAAAGGGCAGTGCCCGCAGTCCTATAATGTGCGAGATGACCTAACCACCATTGATGGGATCCTTCTGAAGCTAGACAGGATCGTCATTCCGCACAGTATGCGCCAGATGATTCTCAATCCAATACACGAAGGCCACTTGGGAGTCGAGAAGTGCAGATGGAGGGCCCGATAGGTGGTATATTGGCCGGGCATTAATGACGATATCGCCAACATGGTACTCAATTGCACAACCTGCCAGAGGTTTCATCCGGCGCAACCTTCTGAGACGCTTCTGCCCCATGAGCTGGTGACGTCCCCCTGGGCGAAGGTGGGTGTCGACCTATTTCACGCGCTTGGCATGGACTATATTATCATCATAGACTACTTCTCCAATTACCCAGAAGTCATACCCCTCACGACCTGACGTCATCTGCAGTCATCAGGGCCTGCAAGGACATCTTTGCTCGCCACGGCATTCCGATGACTGTCATGTCGGACAATGGGCCCTGTTTCGCCAGCCGTGAATGGTCGTCCTTTGCCGCATCATATGGTTTCACACACGTAACATCCAGTCCTCTACATCCACAGTCAAATGGAAAGGCAGAAAAGGGCGTTCACATTGCCAAGCGGCTCCTCTGCAAGGCTGCTGCTGCCGGATCGGACTTTCACCTCGCCCTGCTGGCCTATCGATCGGCCCCGCTAGCCACGGGTCTCTCGCCAGCACAGCTACTGATGGGTCGCACCCTCAGGACAACTGTGCCTTCCATCCTGACACCAACAACGGACCATGCTAAGGTACTGCACAAGCTGCTACTGCAGCGTGATTGCCAGAAGAGTCTGTACGATACAAGGGCGACTGATCTTCCCCCCCTGTCCTCCAGGAATAAAGTCCGCATTCATCTGCAAAATGGTGGCTGGTCAGCACCTGCCGAAGTTCTCCGACGTGTGGCTCCCCGCTCATTCCTGGTACGCATGCCGATGGATCAGTGCGTCGCCGCAATCGGCGAGCCCTTCGCCGTCTTCCACGCTCGCAACCGAACAGTGCACACACACCGGGTCCTCCACTGGTTCCCAAGGATGACTTCGTGGAGCTGCCACAGATCATGCCCCTTCCATCGCCACCCGTGGCCAGGCTCGCACCTCAGCCGGTGGTTCTCGACCCACCCTTGAGATGGTCAACCCGAATTCGTCGCACACCTACTAGATTGGACTTATGAGACTGTTCACACGTTAAAGTTGAAACACTATTGTATTGTAACATGTTACTGTTTTATCATTCCAGATATCGTTTGACCGGACCACACTTCAAAGTTTTTCGTCTTCCTGTTTTGTTATGGTACAACCTCGTTAGCATGACACACCCGACATCACCCCATGTATATAGTTACGCCACATGCACCTGCTGTAAATATCACGCACGCACACTTTTAGATGCACTCACGACACATTCGTATTTATAACCACGTAGGCACATAATTTTGTAAAAAAAGGGGGGGATGTCATGATATTCAAACACACATATCATGATAGACACACCAACAGACAAATCAGCACACACAACACGACAACCAATTATAGACAAGGACAGAGACAGTATAAGAGAAGAAACACGACACCTGGTGGCCAGTAGATCTGGAGACCAGGACAAGGACAGGACCTGATTAACATCACACTCAGAGAGTCACCACGTGCAGAGTATCAAGACAGAACTGTAAATAACAAGTTGAAATAAAACAGCGTTGTACCAAATACAACCGTGTTGGTTCATCTGTACATCAGAACACCCAACACTACACGCGCCACCTTGTCCAGCCGGTAAGAGAGGTGGGACAGGCATTCTAGCAGCGGGACTTCAGCCCATTCAGGCCGGAGAATCCCCGGGGGGGGGGGGGGGGGGGGGGGCGCCAACCAATTCCCGCCCCCACTGAACCTCCGGTGCCGGAGAATTCGGCAACTGGCGGGGGTGGGATTCACGCCAGCCACCGACGATTCTCCGACCCGGCGGGGGGTCGGAGAATCTCGCCCTAGGTGCTGATTAAATGACAGAGTTGCTGGCCAATCAGATTGGCCGATAACTCTCAAGGACGGGACTTGCTCTCAGACAGGGGTGGAAGATTCACCCTGGAACAATTAAGATCGTTGCCAGCGTAAAATGGCTGCAAGGCAATTGACATTTGGGTGAGCGGGCACACGCTCAGTTGAGGAGGAGGGGGAAGAGGTTGGGATATACGTCCCATGAAACAGAAACAGGCCATTCAGCCCAACCAGTCCACACTAGTGTTTATACTTCACTTGAACCTCTTCCCAACCTTTCTAATCCATCCCTATCTGTATAACCCTCAATTCTCTCTTCCCTGAGATACTTATCCAGTTTCACATTAAATGTGTCTGTGCTATTTGCCTCAGAAGATCCCTGTGGTAATGACTTCCAGAATCTCAGTGCTGTCTGGGTAAAATCGTTTCTTCTGAATTTCCTGTTTGGTTTCCTGGTGGTTATCTTTGAGTTTGGCTCTATCAAAGTTTTAATCATTTTAATGGTCTCCATTAGGTCACCCACTGCCATCTTTTCTGAAGTGAAAAGATAACCAGGCTTTTCATCTTTTCCTGATAGGTTGAATCTGCAGAAAGACTGAACACATATGGAGAGGAGAGACAGTATGGGAAGGTGAGGGTCGAAGAGACCATAAGAATGTTGATAAAGGCTTTGCATGATTCATTGCCAGCTATAGTTTTACCTTTGTGTGATTTCTTTAAATATTGCAATGTTCTTACACTTGCCCAATATTTCTTCAAGGGAAAATATCACTCTGTGCACAGATTTCTTGATAAGCTTTTCTATCTTTCACATCATATCAAGTCCCTTAATGGAAGTGACACCAATCACTCTGATAGCTGTCGGATTTGGAACCGCTGCCACATTCTCATCAGCACTGCCTTGGAAAGTACAGCTGCTATCTGGGCTGGTGTTGGAGATGGTTTGCACAGAGGTGTTTGAGATGATGGAGTTATGGGAGTAGTTCACTACTCGACCTGCAACACACTGAGGAGACTAGGACAGCCTGGAAAATTCCTGCAACATCCACTGCCAGGAAGAAATTTTAAGGAAGTTTGTGGTTTCTGATGGTGCAGATGCCAATGCTTCAAAAAGATGCTTCGAATAGAACATTTTGTTCATGACTACTGAATCTCACTTCTTGCAGTATAATAAATAAGGGAAGCAGCAAATGTAAGAAACCTGTCTAAAGATAGAATCTACTCGGAATATATAGCAAGTCAGTTAACATCTGTAAAGATAATAAAAACGGTCACGACATACAGGCGGCACAATCGTGCAGTGGTTAGCACTGCTGTCTCATGGCGCTGAGGATCCAGGTTTGGATCCGACTCCGAGTCACTGTCTGTGTGGAGTTTGTACATTCTCCTCGTATCTGCGTGGGTCTCACCCCCACAACTCAAAAGATGTGAATTATCCATGCTAAAATTGCTCCTTAATTGGAAAAAAGGTCATGACACTCCAGGTGCACCCTTCATTACAGGGAAGCTACAGATAAGTTGTGTATTTGCAATAATACCTTGTGCCTATCATTGAGTAATTTGTGGCACAAAAAAGGGCCCATCAAGTCTGTGTTGGGGGGGGGGGGGAGGGGGGCTGGACTAGGGGGTGCAGCCCCAGTTGGTGGTGTGCCGCCATGGGGTGCTGGGAGAGAGGGATCCGCTGGGCGGCGGTGGGGGGGACGATGCTGTTGGGGGCGGGGGTTGAACGTGCGCAGGTCCTGCATGCCAACTCCTGGGCAGTGAGTTCCCATTCTGGGGGCAAATCTAGTCCCTGCCTGTTGGCCCAACGATCACCCATAACTCCCACTGACCGCAGAGGCCTCTGGCCGTGCGGCTGAAGCCTATTGCTAATGGGAATTGGCAATCGATGTTAAGTGAGCAATTCACATCCCAGTGTGTGGGCGGACCGTGTAGCATGTGGGGCTCACCGCCTTGCATCCTAATCACATATTGATGCATGGGCATTGTGCTTGCACACTATGGGAGGCAACACCACAGATGTAGCGGCCAACCTTCGATCACCCAGTGGATGGGCGCCAGCCTCGGGCACATGTCTGCAGCCGGGGTTCCTTGGGCAGGGTGTGAGTTGTGGGACATGGGATTGGTGGTTGGCCCGCATCGCGGAACAAAGAGCCAGAGGCGTCATACTGGTTGTGGTGAGGGCATTTTAATATTTCTCGGACAAGTGCACACCACTGCCCCACTCGCCTGATGGTGCCACCTCACTATCCCCTCCCTCCCCCCAATGACCTCCAACGGCCCTCCCCCTGCACAGATTAACTGGGATTTTCTACCTGAAACAGACAAGAAATTTCTTCAGTACTGTAAAAGTCAATCAGGAAGACTAAACTTACATTAAAACTGAGTCAAATTGTCAAGGTTGTTGCCTGAACAATCTTAAAAGGGCTACTCTCTTTTGGAGACAGTGGTCTCTGTGTCTATTTTCTACCATGAAATGAATTGCTCTGGAATTACTTATGAAATATCTGCATACCTGATAGATTTCTTTGACTTACAGGAATGTCTCAAAGTAGCAATGACTCAGCGTCTGCCATGGCAGTGAGGTGCCAGAAGTACTTGAATAGGCTTTTCTTGTCTGCTGTAAAGAGGCTCAGAAAGAAACTCTTCAAATATAATGTAAGTCTGTACATAAGAAAAACACACACGACAGGTCCAATCCATGTCTGAGCCTGTTATCCTGAACGGCAGTAAGCACAGCACAAAATCCATCAATGGCAGAGGCTCAGTCCACAGGATGCGGCAGTGCTGGAATGAGGTCGTGTGGAGTTGACAATATTTGTGATTTACAGGCTCCCGCTGATAATTTCATTCCTGGATCATCTTCTGTTTCACTTTACTTCGAGTGCGCTCTAACGGAAAAATTTCTGGACCGTAGCCCGACGCCAAAATCGTGATCGCCGATCGGGCGGAGAATGGATTCCGGCACCAGAATCGGGGCCGGCGCCAGTTTGACGCCGGTCCGCCCCCTCCAAATCGACGTCATCGTGCCGCACACCATTTCAACATCGTTGGCACATCATCGGAATGTCCCCATTCGGTTCTGGGGGCCCACAACTGGTTCTGGGGGCGGTGGGAGCATTACAAATCGGATAGTCCACACCTGGGCAGGACTGGAACCAATGTCCTCGGGGGTGCTTTTGCTAACACTGTTGGGGAGGTTTTAAACTAATGTGGCAGGGGGATGGGAACCAGATTAGGAAGTTAGAGGTCAGTAAAGAAGCAGTAACTAAAGCCAGTAAGGTACTAGATAATAAACACAGTGTGACTAAGGGGAAGAGTAGACAGGGAAGAAATGATGAAAGCAAAGGGACAGGTGATCTGAGGTGCATTTGTTTCAATGCGAGAAGTGTAGCAGGTAAGGCAGATGAATTTAGGGCCTGGATTAGTACCTGGGAATATGATGTTATTGGTATTACTGAGACTTGGTTGAGGGAAGGGCAAGATGGCAACTAAATATCCCAGGGTATAGATGCTTCAGGAGGGATAGAGAGGGAGGTAAAAGGGGTGGAGGAGTTGCATTACTGGTCAGAGATGATATCACAGCTGTGATTAAGGAGGGCACGATGGAGGATTCAAGCACTGAGGAAATATGGGGCGAGCTAAGAAACAGGAAGGGTGCAGTAACATTGTTGGGACTTTACTACAGGCCTCCCAAAAGCGAACGTGAAGTAGAAGTACAAATATGTAGACAGATTATAGAAAAATGTAGAAGCAATAGGGTGGTTGTGATGGGAGATTTTCACTTCCCCAGCATTGAATGGGACTCATGTCGTGTTGGAGGCGTAGAAGGAGCAGAATTTGTAAGGAGCAACCAGGAGAGTTTTTTAGAGCAGTATGTAAATAGTCCAACTTGGGAAAGGGCCATACTGGACCTGGTATTGGGGAATGATCCCGGCCAGGTGGTTGAAGTTTCAGTCGGTGATTACTTTGGGAATAGCGATCACAATTCCGTAAGTTTTAGAATATTCATGGACAAAGACGAGAGTGGTCCTAAAGGAAGAGTGCTAAATTGGGGAAAGGCCAAGTCTAACAAAATTTGGCAGGAGCTAGGGAATGTGGATTGGGAGCAGCTGTTTAAGTGTAAATCCACATTTGAAATGTGGCAGTCTTTTAAGGAAAGGTTGATTAGAGTACAGGACAGACATGTCCCTGTGAAAATGAGGGATAGAAATGGCACGATTAGGGAACCATGGATGATGGGTGGAATTGTGAGACTAGCTAAGATGAAAAAGGAAACATACATAAGATCTAGGCGACTTAAAACTGATGAAGCTTTGGAGGAATATTGGGAAAGTAGGACAAATCTCAAACGCGTAATAAAGAAGGCTAAAAGGGGTCATGAAATATCTTTGGCTAACAGGGTTAGGGAAAATCCCAAAGCCTTTTATTCGTATATAAGGAGCAAGAGGGTAACTAGAGAAAGGATTGGCCTACTCAAAGACAAAAGAGGGAATTTATGCGTGGAGTCAGAGGAAATGGGTGAGATTCTTAATGAGTACTTTGCATCGGTATTCACCAAGGAGAGGAACATGACGGATGTTGAGGCTAGGGATGGATGTTTAAATACTCCAGGTCAAGTCAGCATAAGGAAGGTGGACAAGTCCCCAGGTCCAGATGGGATCTATCCCAGGTTACTGAGGGAAGCGAGGGACGAAATAGCTGGGGCCTTAACAGATATATTTGCAGCATCCTTGAGCATGGGTGAGGTCCCGGAGGACTAGAGAATTGCTAATGTTGTCCCTTGTTTAAGAAGGGTAGCAGGGATAATCCAGGGAATAGACCTGTGAGCTTGACATCAGTGGTAGGCAAACTGTTGGAGAAGATACTGAGGGATAGGATCTATTCATATTTGGAAGAAAATAGACTTATCAGTGATAGGCAGCATGGTTTTGTACAGGGAAGGTCATGTCTTACAAACCTAATAGAATTCTTTGAGGAAATGACAAAGATAATTGATGAGGGAAGGGCTGTAGATGTCATATACATGGACTTCAGTGAGGCGTTTGATAAAATTTCCCATGGCAGGTTGATGGAAAAAGTGAAGTCGTATGGGGTTCAGGGTGTACTAGCTAAATGGATAAAGAACTGGCTGGGCAACAGGAGACAGAGAGTAGTGGTGGAAGGGAGTGTCTCAAAATGGAGAAAGGTGACCAGTGGTGTTCCACAGGGATCCGTGCTCGGACCACTGTTGTTTGTGATATACATAAATGATCTGGACGAAGGTATAGGTGGACTGATTAGCAAGTTTGCAGATGATACTAAGATTGGTGGAGTTGCAGATAGCGAGGAGGACTGTCAGAGAATACAGCAAAATATAGATAGATTGGAGAGTTGGGCAGAGAAATGGCAGATGGAGTTCAATCCAGGCAAATGCGAGGTGATGCATTTTGGAAGATCTAATTCAAGAGCAGACTATACGGTCAATGGAAGAGTCCTGGGGAAAATTGATGTACAGAGAGATCTGGGAGTTCAGGTCCATTGTACCCTGAAGGTGGCAACGCAGGTCGATAGAGTGGTCAAGAAGGCATACAGCATGCTTGCCTTCATCGGACGGGGTATTGAGTACAAGAGTCGGCAGGTCATGTTACAGTTGTACAGGACTTTGGTTAGGCCACATTTGGAATACTGCGTGCAGTTCTGGTCACCACATTACCAGAAGGATGTGGATGCTTTAGAGAGGGTGCAGAGGAGGTTCACCAGGATGTTGCCTGGTATGGAGGGTGCTAGCTATGAAGAAAGGTTGAGTAGATTAGGATTGTTTTCATTGGAAAGACGGAGGTTGAGGGGGATCTGATTGAAGTTTACAAAATTCTGAGAGGTATGGACAGGGTGGATAGCAACAAGCTTTTTCCAAGAGTGGGGGTGTCAATTACAAGGGGTCACATTTCAAGGTGAGAGGGGGAGGCGCTGTGGAGCATGTCACAGTCTCAGGTGTGCCTTGCTGAGGCGTTCCATAGCATGTCAGGAATGTGTTCCATATGCAGATGGACACTGATAAGATACTGCATTGAGTGGCCAGGTCACAGAGGGCCATCACTGAATGGGCCAAAACCATAGTGGAAGCAAGGGGGAGAACCAGATGACGAAGGGGCCTCTGGAGTTTACTCCAGCTGCCCCTCCATCCCAAGGTGACCCCAGGGCAGTAATGGCATCGACCGGGAGGAGAAAGGGCTGGAGGTCAAGCCAGAGCCTCCCTACAAAGATCGCCAGCTGTGCATAGTCCTCCCCTCCTGATAAGGCACGTCTCGGGTTCAGCAGGTGGAACAGGGTGGCGCGGCGAGGCTTGTGCCACGGGCATCAGGCCCTCCAGAGGACACCCGCCAGAGGCATCAAAGGCCACAGGGTGTGGTAAGCAGTAGGCTTCCGTCCACCTCCTATGTGGATCCTGGGGACACACCTAGTCATAGTGACAGAGCAAGAAGGGCAAAGCAGATACAGGATCACCAAGAGGGCATCTGGGTGGAGGGGTGGGCAGCACCATCGGTAGCTAAGGGCAGTTAGGGTCACAATTGTTCACCATTAATAATAGTAGAATAATCTTTATTAGTGTCACAAGTAGACTTACAGTAACACTGCAATGAAGTTACTGTGAAAAGCCACCAGTCGTCACACTAAGGCACCTGTTGGGGTTCACCGAGGGAGAATTCAGAATGTCCAATTCACCAGAGACATGTGAAGCCTCTGTTATTTCGCACTGCAGGCCGGCCAGCACCACCAACCCGCACATGCCCCACCCCCCAGGGCCCGGACGTCCTGGATCTGGGCCCCCCACTGCGTACAGGTGATGGGTGCCAACAGACATACAGGACATGCACGAGTCAGATTATGGCATAGGTTGAGGAGCACCAGAGCTGAGTTGACAGCGGGTTATCATCCCCTCCAGCCTTGTATAGTGACCCGCTGAGTGTGCTGACAGAGGCCCATCACCTTGGAGTGATGTTACACAGACCCTGGGAGGCTGGAAGAGGGCAATTGCGGTGTGCGGGGGGGTGGAATGGAGGGGGGGGATGCGTGGGCGGGGGGTGGTTCGGAGGGAGCGGCGGGGGTGACAGAGGCAAATTGGGTGGGGAGGCTGGGTGTGGGGAGGGGGAGGGTGGTGGTTGGGAAGGGGAGTGGAGTGACAGGACGGACGGAGCCACGACCAAAGAGAAGCAGGCGAGGATGAGGGCCTCCCTGGCCCTTTGGGCATGCCGATCCCTCACCACCCACATGGGTGGACCAGGACAGATTTTTGGTGATGTGCACTCCTAGGAATTTGAAGCTGTTAACCATCTCCATCTTGGCCCCATAGATGCTGACAGGGGTATGGACAGTACTTTGCTTCCTGAAGTCAGTGACCAGCTCTTTAGTTTTGCTGGCATTGAGGGATAGATTGTTGACTTTGCACCACTCCACTAGGTTCTCCATCTCCCTCCTGTATTCTGACTCGTCGTTATTCGAGATCCGGCCCACTATGGTCGTGTCGGCAGCAAACTTATAGATGGAGTTGGAACCAAATTTTGCCACGCAGTCGTGTGTGTGTGGGGAGTATAGTAGGAGGCTAAGTACACAGAATTGCGGGGCCCCGTTATTGAGGACTATTGTGGAGGAGGTGTTTATCCTTACTGATTGTGGTCTGTGGGTCAGAAAGTCAAGGATCCAGTTGCAGAATGAGGAGCCAAGTCCTAGGTTTTGGAGCTCTAATATGAGCTCGGCTGGGATTACGGTGTTGCAGGCGGAGCTGTAGTGTTTGGCCTGAAGGGAATCTAAGAGTTGATGGTGTTCTCGTGTACCTTCTGCCCATAACAGTTCAGATGCCGCTGTTCCCAGGTTTGTGAAGACGTTTTGATGAGTTGCTGTTGACCATCTTGCCGAAATTACCCATTACAGGCATGGTGGAGAGAGTGAACGTTTAAGCTGGTGGATAGCATTGCTTTGTTTTGAATGTTGTTTCAGCTCATAAGTATGGTTGTGTCCGGATTCATTGAGGTCAATGAAGAGCATTCCATAATACGCCTGATTTGTGCTTTGTAGGTGGCTGAGATTCTTCGGCGAATCAGGAAGTGAGATGGATTTTTGAGTCAGAAAATTATATACACCAGGAGAGTCAGCATCTGTGGAGACACCAAACATTCAGGCAAGGTTCTTCTTCAGATTGAACTTGCATTTTAAAATATTTCACATGGATCTGGATCTTGGTTATAATATGAGTGAGTTCTGGTTATTATTGCATTTTTAATCTTCTTGCTTTCTCCTGGCAATGACACATGCAATTGGTACAGTTTTACAGGATTAACCCTCACTCAAGTGACCATTTTTCAAATCGGCACCTGGAAAGTATTGCGAGGCTATTCAACCATTTGATCACCACAGATGAAGCTGATCGGTAATCACTGGGCATCCGCAGAAAATCACTTTTGGACTCACTACATAAGAATCCAGGGTGGTTTTTCCCCTCCTTAAACCAGAGGTGCTGAGGCCATTTGAAACAACCATAACATTACTTCAAAGTAATGTCATTACTTCAAAAGTCAAATCTGAGCCCTTGCTCGTTTATATTACTCAATTCTACATTAGACAATCTTTACATCTGAATGATAGAATGCTTTGCAGGTTTCATTTAACCAGCAGCTTCTGTATGCCATATCTAAATAATACAGACATTTATTAGTTCGCATTATTAGACAAATGCACGGTAAAGATTTTTATTACAGCAACACCAAGTCAGGTCAAAAGCAGCAGGAATTAAAACATGAGAGTAAAACAAACTGAAATGTGCTTCACTGATAACCAAGCAGTCAAAGTAACCTTGAACAAAATCCTTCCTTTATTCAACAAAATGAAAACCTTATAAACTCTGGTCAAGTTTGTGCATTACAGCTGAAGACCACTTGAAGAAAGTTTCATTTTGCTGCTGAACAGTGCCAGTATCAATGTTGTCAATTATGATTTACATTAGGAAGTGATTTCCTGGCAGCGACACAGAGTAACAAGAGATCTCAGATGGGACCACTGAGTGACGCCATCCTATCCTTGTGTTAAATGATTTACCTTTGAGATGTCCTGCAGTGTTTCCTGTCCTGGATGAATGCCCCTTTGCACTGATCTGCAAACCACGATATTTATGTTTAGAGGAAGGACTGTGTTCTTGGAACAACATTGTGTTGAAAATATCTCGTATTCTTTTTCTCAAGTGCATTGCTCAGATGCTTTAAATATCCGGGCATAATTCACCCAATTTTCCCAGCATCGATCCCATTACGCCCAGAGCAATCTCATTGCACCGGAAGCATTTTGCGAGAGGCTCAAATCAGGCTTCGCGCCAGGTGCAAAGCCGCACATGAGTCACCCGACCCACACCATTAGGCTCATTTAAATATGCACGGCCTATTTGAGACCCCATTCTCCTTGCTCCCGGTTAGCACCGGCCGCACCGGAAGGCCTCAACCAGTGCCGATTAGTACAGGTCTCCAGAAATAGAGACCAGGCAGGATGGCCACTCTGAGCGTCTCGGAGGTAATTGGAGACCCCCGGGGTTCAGGGTCGAGACAGGATAGTACTCTGGCACTTCCCCTGCACCGGGTACCCATGCTGTGCCAACCTGATTCAAGGCTCATTTAAATATGATTATCTGGATCATACTGAGCAAGAGTGATCCAGATCACATCGGGCGCCGCAGGTCGGTGACTCACCTGCAGTTCGGCACCCACCTCAAAGCCCGTTTTGGGCCTCTCCGCAATGTTCTGGACGCAATCGGCTCGATACCGGGCACAACGGGTTGGAAAAATCACACCCCTTAAATTTAACCAAAGCTGATTACATAGGTATTAAGGGAGAATGGCTATGGTTATTTGGTAAATAAATTAAAAGGCATGGAGGATGTACAATTTGAAAACATTTAAAGAAACAATTCAAACCTTTAACAAAAATCCACTCCATTGAAAAACAAAAGCTCAGCAAGAAAGATCCATACATGGATCATTCAGGAAGTTAAGGAAAGTATTAGATTAAAAGAAGAGGTTTACAATGTCGTAAAAAAAAGTAGCAAGTCGGAGGATTGCGAACGTATTGGAAACTAGCAAAGGGACACCAGAAATTTGATAAATAGGGAAAATTAGAAGATGAGATTAAACTAGCCAGGAATATAAAAACATATTGTAAAAGCTTTCGTAACTATATAAAAAGAAAGAGAGTAGCTAAAGTAAACATTGGTCCACCGAGAGAAGAGAAATTATCATGGAGAATGAGGAAATGGCAGTGACATTGAACAAATATCTTGTGCCTGTCTTGATTGTGGAAAATACAATTTCTATATCAGAAATAGATGATAACCTAGAGACTAAAACAATCAGGATGTTAAAATGTTTTAAAACAGCAGAGATAAAGTGTTAGAGGAACTTAAGGGACTATAATTCGACAAATTCAGGGTCCTTGTGTTATGATACCCTGGGCTAGTGCACAATTAATTCCAGCCCCACTTTCCCAGAGTCGCAATACAAGTGAATTAACCAATAATTCTGAGAAAGATAGCTGAAGTCTTTGGCGCTTGGCTGCCCAATAATTACAGTCACCAGGTTTGTAAACTGATGTTTATAATATGAACATAATAAAATATGAACCACATACAATTATTTAACTATTATCCAATTCCTAATTCCCCACTTTAACTTGCCCTGCACTCTCTACACACACGCGCACACATACGATAGCCAAACACAGAGGGGAAGAAAGGGGTAAAACATCATAAGCAAATGAAAAAACGTCTTTGTTTCAGATAGTTGTTTCCAGCAAGTTACTCTTCTTCACACTCTACTTTCAGTCTGAGGCTTTACTGTAGATTCATTCCAGCCTCTGTAGTTTCAGAAACACAGCACTCACAGCCTATTTGGAGAGAGAAAGAGAGGGAGGGCGGTCCTAATCTTTGTTTGCAGCCTGTAATGGTTTTCCTATAGATTAATTCATACAGGTTCTCCACAGTTCCAGAAATACAATACCCTGGAGAAAACACAGAGGAGAGAGAAGCATCCCTTCTCCCTGTGCTTCTAGGAGTCAAACCAAACTCCCTGGGACACTGAAAATTATTCCCTTGGGACAGGATCCAAGCATTAACTTCTACCAGGCAGAGTAAGGCCTTTTTGGTCAATTCAATGGCTCCCAACCAATCAATCAAACTGAGTCCCACCCCCATCTCTCTCTGGTACCAAAAGGTCTGAAGCTATTGTTCAAATTAACATAGACTACAGACTAGATTACAGACTCCTATAACTTCTGAATTCCTCATTCTCCTTGCTGCTTGACTTAAAGATAAATGTTCATTCATCACCCATGGAGCAGAAATTATAAAGGCAAAATAAAAGAAAGGGAAGTAAGGGAATAAATAGAAAGGGCCCTTACACTCGGGTTCTAATAGAGAAAGCTGCAGAGATAGTGGGTGCATTAGCTGTAATTTTCTCAAATTCCTTCGATTTGGGAATGGCCCCATTAGATTGGAAGTTGGCAAATGTTACACTGCTTTTCAAGAAAGGAAGGAGAGACAGACTAGTTAGCCTAACACAAGTTGTGGGAAAATGCTGGAATCTATTATTAAGGAAGTTTTAACAATGCACTTCGAAAAGTATTGTATGATTTGAAAATATCAATGTAGTCTTACTAAAGTGAAATCCTGTTTGACAAATTTATTAGAGACTTTTTTGAAGATGTAACTAGTAGGGTAGATAAAGGGGAACCAGTAGATGTAGTGAGTGGGATTCTCTCAGCCTGGGGCCGGGCCGGAGAATCGCTGCAACTGGTGCGAATCGTGCCACGCCACCCCGATGCCAGCACGCGATTCTCCGCAGAGCAGAGAATCTCCGTCATTGGCGCCGGTGCGATTAGCCCCGGCCAGGGGCCGCTCTACGGGGCCCCCCCGGCGATTCTCCGCCCGGGATGGGCTGAGCAGCCATACCACAAAACCCGAGTCCCGCCGGCGCCATTTTAACCTGGTCTTAGCTGGCGGGACCTCGGCATGGAAGAGTCCGGGGGCAGTCTGTGGGGGGGGGAGGGGGGTCCGACCCCGAGGGGGGCCTCCGTTGTGGCCTGGCCTGCAATCGGGGTCCACCGATCGGCAGGCCGGCCTCTCGGGCTAGGGGCTTCCTTTCTTCCATGCCGGCCCCTGTAGCCCTATGGCGTGTTGCGTCGGGGCCGGCGCGGAGAAGGGAGGCACTGCGTATGCACGCATTGGCGCCAGTGCCACAGCGCTTGCGCGCATTGGCGCCGGTGCCACTGTGCATGCACGGACCCCGCGGCACCCAGTTGATGCCGCGTTTAGCAGCTGGAGCGGCATGGGTCGCTTCAGTGCCATGCTGGCCCCCTGTAGAATTGTTGATCCTGAGGCCATGTTGACACCGTCGGGAAACGTGACGGTGTTTACGACGGCGTCAACACTTAGTCTCAGGATCAGAGAATCTTGCCTAGTATACCTGGATTTCCAAAAAGTATTTCTTAAATAATTAAATAAAATATTTTAACATGCAAGATAAGGGCGCATACAGTTGGGGGGGGAGGGCGGGTAATATATTTGCATGGATAGAGAATGGGCTAATGGATATAAACAGATGTTGGGCATAAACAGGGCTTTTTCAAGTTGGCAGGTAGTGAGTAGTGGTGTGTCGCAAGGGTCAGTGCTGCTGCTTTAGCGATTTGCAGTGTATATTAATGATTCAGATGAAGAGACGGAGAGTAATGTATCTGCATTTTCTGATGATACCAAATTAGGTGGAAAGGTAAGCTGTGGGGAGGACACAGAGAGTGTGCAACGAGATATAGATAGGTCAGGTGAATGGGCAACAAGATAGCAGATGGAATATAATATAGGGAAGTGTGAAGTTCACTTTGGTAGTTGGAATAAAATAGCAAAATATTTTTTAAAAGGTGAGAAACTGGTAGGTCTTGATGTTCAAGAAGACGTGGGCGTGCTTTACAAGGAATGCAAGAAGTTAGCATATGAGTGCGGCAAGCAATTAGGAAGGCAAATTACATGTGGTATAACAAAGGTTCACTACTGGTCCCCAGTAAGTGAGGTTCAAGGTGGGACTCGGAGGTAAAAAAAACGTGATTCTGATTCTGGATGTCCCAACCACTCCGGGATATTGCTGTGTAGCAATGTGTTGATAGACGTTTGAAAAATGCCGCTCTTTGGGAAGTTAGATGCCTCCGATGCAGGCCTGGAATATTGGACACAGAACACTGAGCGAAGCAGGTCCTTTTTCCAGGCTATTGGCATCAGTGGAGAGGCCCGACAGAAGGTAATCCACCTGACCGCTTGCATAATTAAAATCCTCACATACCCGACTGCCCCATTTTCAAAGTTCTTTGATGAATTGGTAAAGTTGGTTTCTAACCATTATGGCCTAAAATGCAACAGTACCATGGTATTTAATACTGCTGTGTGGACTCCGGGGAAGTCAGTTACAGATTTTCTAACTTGGCTCCGAAGGTTGTCTGAGCATTGTGAGATTGGTCCATCCCTTTTGGAGATGTTAAGGGACCATTTGCGCGGGATTAATAATATGGCTGTGCAGAGGAAGTTGCTGGCGGAGCCTAATGACTTGAAATGAGCCATCGAGCTAGACCTGTCCTGTGAGAACGCTGAGAAGGGGGTTCACAAACTCCAAGGTTCCATTGATTACATCATCCATAGAGTTGGTCAACCCCTTTACAGGAATACAGCGGCCTCACAGGGAGGTGCTCGTATGGCCAGATCGCTGCCAAAACAGCAACCAACTGTGCAACACTGCGTCCGGACTCAATGGTCAAGGGCCACCACAGACCAGTGTGACACCTCCCTAGAGGACACTGGGTAGTACCAGCGACATTGCCATGCCTGCGGTCGCAGAACGAGCAGCAACCAAGGCTGCCAGAATCGGCAAAAAACAAGCTGCCCTGAGCAGATGATAAGGTCGGCTTGAGCCAGGGCCCAACCTGAGGAGTTGACTTGATGCAGCTGAATTGCATCATCTCCTAAAGTGGCACCGATTTGAATCAAAGTACAGGTAAATAGACACCCACTGGTAGTGGAGATAGACACAGGGGTGCTGGCTCCATCATCGATCAGCAGACCTTCTTTTGGCTTTGCACGGGAATCCATTAAGCCAGCTTGAGACCAAGGCCAGATTGGTGACGTATCCTGGGGAACCAGTGAACATTCTTGGAACCACCGTGACCCCGGTGACCCATAGACAATAGACATTCCAACTCCATTAATAATGATACAGTTGCCAGGACCCAATCTGTTGCGCTGTGATTAGCTGCAAACACTTTGGTTCGACTGGCGGCACATAGTTTGGATGGGCACCAGCAATCTACAAAGTCCTCAGGAAGTATCCAGAGGTATTTCAGGAGGGCCTAGGTAAAATAAAGGAGGCCAAGGGGCGAATTTATGTCGACCTGGAGGCCCAGCCCAAGTACTTCAGAGCGTGACCAGTCCCCTACGCCTTGCTCACAAAGGTGGAAACTGATTTATGATGCCTGGAGAATTTGGGCATCATACGTCCAGTGGGATTTGCACCAGTGGTCCTGGCGTTAAAGTTGGATATGTCAATTCACCTCGCGGCGAATATAAAATGACCTTGAACAGGGTCTCCCACCTGGACCGATACCCCATGCTGCATGAGGAGGATTTGTACGTGAAGCTGGCTGGGTTACTCGTTCACAAAACTGGATATGAGCCATGCATACCTCCAGTTGGAGCTGGATACCACATCTCAAAATTATGCAACCATGAACACCCACAGGCGACTATACAAGTATACTCAACTTCACATCGGGGTCTCGTCTGCTTGTGCAATATTCTAGAGAGTGATGGAAGGTATCTTCCAGCGACTACTCAAAGTGGTAGTATATCTGAATGAGGTGCTCATTACGGGGGCCACCGAGAAGGATCACTTGGACAATCTGGAGGAGGTCCTCAGACGATTCTCCCAAGTGGGCGTCCACCTGAAGAGAGGCAAATGTATCTTTCAGTCAAAGTGAGGTACCTGGGTTATTGCGTGAACAAAGATGGCTTGCCACCCAGTGGAGGAAAAGGCCCAGGACATAAAGGGAGCTCCGACTTGAGATCATTTTTGGGGGTTTATAAATTATTACGAGAAGTGTATCCCAAATTTGGCCACCCTGATGGCACCTCTTTCCTCCTTATAAAAGAAGAACCAAAATTGGGCTTGGGGAGCTCCACAAAAAGAGGTACTTACCAGGGTGAAAAGACAGTTTTATCCTCCCAGCTGTTGACCTACTATGATCCTTCACAGCCGCTTGTCCTCACATGTGATATCTCCCTATATGGCATGAGAGCAATGCTGTCCCATCGATGGGTCGATGGCACGACCCATCGATGAAAGCCCTATAGCA
Organism: Scyliorhinus torazame; assembly: GCF_047496885.1. Classification (NCBI taxonomy): domain Eukaryota; kingdom Metazoa; phylum Chordata; class Chondrichthyes; order Carcharhiniformes; family Scyliorhinidae; genus Scyliorhinus; species Scyliorhinus torazame. Next base: position 164,400,969 of record NC_092708.1, on the reverse strand, counting down.
TCGGCTTTCAGAACCCTGACAGATGCAGAGTGCCGCTAAGCCCAAATAAAGAAAGAGGACTTGCCCATGATAGATGCGGTGATAATATCTCACAAATATGTCTACGAATGGTCCGTAGATATACCCCATAGCCTCGACCCAAATCCAGCATTGGGCCTTATTACTAGTGGCGTTTGAATACACATTTCAACATCACCCGGGATGCAAATAGTACACGCTGATGCTCTCAGTCATCTCCCGCCACCTGTGAGCCCCCTCTCTCCCTCCATCAGCGACAGATGAAGTTGTGGTGACATTGAACTTCATTGATGCTCCACCAGTGACAGCCGCACAGATTCGTACATGGAGGCAGAGAGATCCCACATTGATGAAACTGCGCCACATTATTTTACAGGGTAGATTACAGGGGAATCTCCCAGCAGCTCTGCAGCCCTGCAGCCCGACATGATGAAGCACCAGAAGTTAGTGTTGAGGACAGCAACCTCCTGGGGAAGCTTGAGTGCTCCACCTGTTAACGGGCCACGAGTTGATCCTGCAGGACCCGCATGGTGCGCACTTATGATGAAGATGCTGGTGAGGGGCTATGTCTGCTGGTCAGGAATCAATGGTTACATTGAGAGAGTGGGAATGAGGTGCCCGGCATGTCAGGAGCATCAGGAGCCCTTTCTGTCGGCCTCGCTTCACCTATGGGAATGGCCAGGGCTCCCCTGGGTGCAGTTACACACTGACTTCACCGGACCTTTCATGGGGTCCATGCTTTTGGTCCTTGTAGATGCCCAAGTTAAGTGGTCAGGTGTGCACTGAATGAGTTCCACCAATTCAAGAGCCACTATTGAGAAATTACGACACTCGTTCAGGACGCATGGGATACCAGAGGTACTCGTCACAGACAACAGCATCCTGCTCACGATCAAGGTGTTCTTAGCATTTGTGCGTGCCAACGGGTAAGACACATCCAAACCACTCTGTACCACCCATCCTCGAATGGTTTAGCAGAGCGGGCAGTTCAAACATTTAAACGAGACATGCAGAAGCAGACCACCAGCTCCATAGACACACGACTGGTGAGGTTCCTATTCCATTACCAGGCCATGCACATGTCAAGACAGGGGTAGCATCTGCAGAGCTGTTGATGGGCTGATGCCTCTGAATTATCTTGAACCTGACTTTCACAAGCCTTGGTGGGTTGGTAGAGTCAAAACAGGTTAGTCAGAAGAAATCTCATGACCACACGTAGCCTGGGAGAAGTTTCCAACTAATGGTTGCTGTACATGTCTGGAGTTTCGGCGATGATGCCCATTGACCCCTGGGGATTGTGTTCTAGAAATCAAGGCCCATACTGTACAAGGTCAGAGATATCATACATAAACATGTCGACAACCTCAAGGGCAGAGAGCTCGCCTCAGAAGAAGCCACACCAGGGACATTGATACCTCCATCACCTTTGGGACCATTATGCAGTCAAAGAGTACAACCCGCTGTGCCAATGGCTGGACTGTCAAGATGATGACTCCTCAGGCATGGAAATGGACCCGGAAGCATCTGCGCTCAAAGATGACTCTGCGGCCGGAGCCGAATCCCAGCAGTGTCCTTCCGGTGTTCATCACAGAAAAGGCAATCAATGAATCGCTACAGGCCACCCATCCCAGACCCACAGCTGGCAGAGGCACAACTGCGTGCAAAGCGGTGAAAAAGGACTTCTCAGGTGGCTACTGAAGGGAAACTTTCAGATATGGGGGGCGGGGGGTGCAGGAGGCAGGGGGGGGTGGTGGTGGTGGAGGGGAAAGGATGTAACAATCCCCAGAAGTCCCATGGGGATACCCTAATCGATCCTCCCGTGGGACCCGTTGGATGCGAGCTTCCCCGCTAGCCCGCCCAGTTGGGGTTCATAATTAACTTGTGTAAAGGCCGGCCCAGATAGGCACCGGCAAGTAGTAGGTCTGGGACTGATACTGTGAGTATTTGCCACTGTAGCAGTTATTACCTTTAACCATGAATAAACTAGTGTTCACTCGACTATTCGGCCTCCTGGGTCTCTATAGTGAGTATCCTATTCACTCAGTAACAGCGAGTAGCCACTCTACATAATTAAGTGCCCATTTGTCAGCTGATTGGGCAAACTTTGGGATCTTCCTGGAGGGAATGGTCACTGAAGGACAAGTCTGGCAGATTGTTTCCTGAGCGTTTGTGTGGTCTCTCTGTTTTAATCTCCCATTGGAGCAACCGTGATCATCAGGCCACAGCTGCTGTCACCGGCCATCCGATGGAGGACTTACTCCTTCTCAGGCGTGACTTCAGAGCTGTGACAATTTATTTACTTCTATTGATACATCTTCAAAGGGTGCTTCAAAATGCAGAAGCTCTCATGTTGTCCCTCCAACAGTGCTAGCGCCCACCTCTGGCAGTGAAGCTGCGATCCATCCAAGGCTCTGGGCCCTCTGATTGGGCTTGCTGGCTCAGGCACCTTCCGACCATCCTTAATTGGGCAGTGGACCCAGAGGACGAATACCTCCTAAACCTGGGAACAGTCCCAATTGACCGAGCTCATAGTTGATGAGTAGAAGATTTTGCCCAATTTGTCCTTCTTTTATTTAATATCAATTATTATTTTATTATATCTCTATTAAGCACCTTGGTCTGTCTCTTCTATATTAGGAGCATTACATAAATGTAAATCCCCTGTCAAGAGATCAGCTATTTCTGCCAGTTAGTTTTTCAGATCTGAGGGTTTGGAGTTATGAGCATAGAAACAGGAGTCGGCTTTTCAGCCTCGTCCACCTTCAGTTAGATCATGGCTGATCTGTATCTTAATTGCATTCACCCATCTAAGCATTGTACTGGGTTCCTCATCCCGTGGTACTCGTTCCTCATAAAAAGGCCTGTATTAGATAGAAAATTCTCATCTCGGCCTATCCACCTTGCAGCAAAACAAAAGAGCCAAATGAGCACCCCTTCTCGCCAAATCTCAGAATCCAATGGCCACCAATGCATCATCTTGAACTTGCACATCCACCAGTCTCACAAGCCTCCTGCTTTCAACTTGCCCCCTCATGTCAGTCACAATGTGTAATATCCCGCATGGGACCTACAGGGTGGGAATTTTGTCTTCCCCGTGCTCCTGGCGGAGTATGAGCTCCCCCGCTAGGGGTGGGGTCTCTCAATTACCCAGTGAATAATAGGTCAGCCAGTAAGGCACTGACCAGGAGGAACCATGTAGAGGTCAACCGGGAACTGTATATGTATCGTTCGTAAATAAAACTTTGTTCTTATTTTTACTTGGTGTAGCCTCCCTGTGTCCTTATTAAACTGATGACGAGGAGTTAAGTGGTTTACTGTCAATGCTGCGACCTACTCAGCTGAGCCACTTCCCTAATTTTCTGGACCCTGGTTTGGACATCTTTAATTCACCATGGCTCTGTTTGGGTGGTTAGATGCATTTGACACTGGTTGCAGACTGGAACAAATATGCTGAACAGATGTGCTATTTCTTCCAGGCCAACAATACCATGGAGACCGATTGCCAGATGGCCATACTGTTGACAGCCTGTGGACCACATATGTTTGGAATGATCTGGAGTCTCACATTCCGAGCGAATTCACAAACACTTGTAGGGCAACACTTTAACCCAACCCCATTAATAATCGTTCAAAGGTATTGATTACAGTAGAGAGGTCCACCAGTGAGTCCGTCACCACTTTGTGTCTCAGCTACGGAAGATAGCCGAGTTTTGTGAGTGCAGAACTGTTTTGTCCGAAATGCTGCACGATCTCTTTGTCTGCGGTATCAATAATATGTAAATTCAGAAAAATCTTTTAGGTGAAGACTCTGTAACTTTTCAGCAGGTGCTGCGAATCTCCCTATCACAAGAATGCATGATGTTCAAGAGATACAAGGGATGGAGGTGAACATCTTGGGCATCACCCCTCATGTGGTACCCCTACAACTTGGGCCAAATGCAACTCTGGCTCCTGAGCGAAGGGCAGGATGCCGAGGCGAGCGACATTCCTGGACTCGGCTGAAGGTGATTCTGACCCATGTGCTACATATGGACGCCGGTCTAGGTGTATCCACCAGCAACAGGAAGGCCAGTGCTCCAGGTGCCCTGGTTGTAGTCAGCTTGAGCACCAGGGCTGAGCCTTCGACCATAAGACCATAAGACATAGGAACAGAATTAGGCCACTCGTCTGCTCCGCTATTCAATCACGGCTGATACTTCCTCAACCCCATTCTCCTGCCTTTTCTCCATAACACCTGATCCCCTTATTAATCAAGAACCTATCTATCTCTGTCTCAAAGACACTCAGTGATTTGGGCTCCACAACCTTCTGCGGCAAAGAGTTCCACAGATTCACCACCCTCTACCTGAAGAAATTCTTCCTCATCTCTGTTTTAAAGGATTGTTTCTTTCGACTAAGATGGTGTCCTCTGCTACTAGTTTTTCCTACAAGTGGAAACATCCTCTCCATGTCCACTCTATCCAGGCCATGCAGTATCCTGTAATTTCAATAAGATCCCCCCTCATCCTTCTAAACTCCAACGAGTACAAACCCAGAGACCCCAATTGTTCCTCATATGAAAAGCTCATCATTCCAGGGATCATTCTTGTGAACCTCCTCTGGACCCTTAGATACAGGGCTCAAAACTGCTCACAATACTCCAAATGGGGTCTGACCAGATCCTTATGTAGCCTCAGAAGTACATCCCTGGTCTTGTATTCTAGCCCTCTCGACATGAATGCTAACATTGCATTTGCTTTCCTAACTGCCGTCTGAACCTGCCCGTTAACTTTAAGAGAACCATGAAAAAGGATTCCCAAGTCCCTTTGTGCTTCTGATTTCCTAAGCATTTCCCCATTTAGAAAATAGTCTAAGCCTCCATTTCTCCTTCCAAAGTGCATAACCTCACACTTTTCCACATTATATTCCATCTGCCACTTCTTTGCCCACTCTCTTAGCCTGTCTAAATCCTTCTGCAGCCCACCTGCTTCCTCAATACTACCTGTCCCTCTACATATCTTTGTATCATCTACAAACTTCGCAACAGGGCCTTCAGTTCCTTCTTCCAGATCATTAATGTACATTGTGAGAAGTTGTGGTCCCAGCATTGACCCTTGAGGCACACCACTAGTCACCAACTGCCATCCTGAAAAAGATCCTTTTATCCCCACTCTCTGCCTTCTGCCAGTCAGCCAATCCTCTATCCATGCCAGGATCTTACCCTTAACACCATGGGCTCTTAACTTATTTAACAGTCTCCTATGCGGCACCTTGTCAAAGGCCTTCTGGAAATCTAACTAAATCACGTCCACTGGTTCTCCTTTGTCAAACTTCCTTGTTACTTCCTCAAAGAACTCTAACAGATTTGTCAGACATGACCTCCGCTTGACAAAGCCGTGCTGACTCAGTCCTATTTTACCATGCACTTCCAAGGACTCCGCGATTTCATCTTTAATAATGGACTGTAAAATTTTACCAATGACTAAAATCAGGCTAGCCAGCCTATAATTTCTCGTCTTCTGCCTCCCTCCCTTCTTAAACAGGGGTGTCACATTAGCCACTTTCCAGTCCTCTGGGACCCTTCCTGCCTTCAGTGATTCCTGAAAGATCACCATCAATGCCTCCACAATCTCCTCAGCTATCTGTTTTAGAACCATGGGGTGCAGTCCATCCAGTCCAGATGATTTATCCACCTTCAGACCTTGCAGTTTCCCCATAACCTTCTCCTTAGTGATGGTCACTGCACTCACCTCTGCCCCCTGATTCTCCTGGAGCTCTAGCATTGCACTGGTGTCTTCCACCAGGTAGGCTGATGCAAAGTAACCATTCAGTTCCTCTGCCATTTCTTTGTTTCCTATTGTTATTTCTCCAGCCACATTTTCCAGTGGTCCAAGGTCTATTTTTGCCTCTCTCTTACCTTTTATATTTTGAAAAAAACTCCTCCTATTCTCCTTTATATCACTAGCTAGCTTGCACTCATATTTCATCTTCTCCCCCCTTATTGCTTTTTTAGTTGTCCTCTGCTCACTTTTAAAGGCTTCTCCGTCCTCTGGTTTCCCACTAAATCTCGCCACTTTGTATGCTTTTTCTTTTGCTTTTATGCTGTCCTTGACTTCCCTCGTCAGCCATGGATGCCTTGTTTTCCCATTAGTAGGTTTCCTCCTCCTTGGGATGAATTTCTACTGTGCCTCCCAAATAACCACTAAAACTCCTGCCATTGCTGTTCCACTGTCTTCCGTGCTAGGCTCCTTTTCCAATCAACTCTGGCCAGCTCCTCCCTCATGTCTTTGCAGTTACTCTTATTTAATTGTAATACCGTCATATCTGATTCCAGCTTCTCCCTCTCAAACTGCTGGGTAAATTCTATCATATTGTGGCCTTGCATCTGGACGACCCAGAAGAGGCTGAGGATGAGGCTGAGATGCAGCTGAACTGTTTGGTAGTACCTCGTGTGGCTTCCATTCTCGTTCTGTTACAATTGAATAGTCATATACTCTAAATGGAGCTGGATATGGGAACGGTTGTTTCTGCAGTGGCACAGAACACTTTTGATCTTATCAAACAAGGACTGCATACTTTGTCTTTGACTGACATGGGAACTGATTTAGCCATTTATACAGAGGAACAACTGAATATAATGGGGTCTACCCTGACTCTGGTGGTTTATGGGCACCAGTCAGTGTGCCCTCCTCTCATTGTTGTGCAAGGAAGCAGCCCCAGCTGTTGGGCCACGATTGGCTACACCAGCTGTGGTTGAATTGTCAGCATTTCCTCCATGGCGGTTTCTGTATGGTACTGAGCAAATTCCAGGAGGTTTTCTAGCTTAGTTTGGGTATCATTAAAGGGGCTGTGGCCAAAATGCAGGTGGACCCGGACGCCCAATCCCGATATTTTCATGCCCGCCCAGTTCTCTGCACTATAGTGGAGAAGATTGAGAGCGAACTTTGACATTTGTAAAGTTTGGCCTGTGATCTTCGCAGATTGGGCGATGGAGGTGGTCTCCGTCAGGAAGCCAGATAAGACAGTCCATCTCTGCAGGGACGATAAATTGACAGGGAACACGGCTTTAAGGTTAGACCATGTCGCGATAATAATAATAATAATAATCGCTTCTTGTCACAAGTAGGCTGTAAATGAAGTTACTGTTAAAAGCCCCTAGTCGCCACATTCCAGTGCCCGTTCGGGGAGGCCGGTACGGGAATTGAACCAACGCTGCTGGCCTTGTTCTGCATTACAAACCAGCTGTTTAGCCCACAGTGTTAAGTGATAGGGAAATATTAGGAACTTGGATCCAGAAATGGCGTTCAAGATGTAGCAGGCAATTTAGCGGTTAAAATACTGCTACAGCAGAGTTAGCGGGATATGGCAAAGCCTGAGTTATGTTGTCCCATTCTGACTTAACCTCATTAGTGGGAATACACAGGAGGCCCTGGTTCATCCAGGATGATCCACTCAAGACCCATTGTCCTTCGGAACATAAGAACATAAGAACTAGGAACAGGAGTAGGCCATCTGGCCCCTCGAGCCTGCTCCGCCATTTAATGAGATCATGGCTGATCTTTGTGGACTCAGCTCCACTCTCCAGCCCGTACACCATATCCCCGAATCCCTTTATTCTTTAGAAAGGCATCTATCTTTTTCTTAAAAACGTTTAAAGAAGGAGCCTCAACTGCTTCACTGGGCAAGGAATTCCAGAGATTCACAACCCTTTGGGTGAAGAAGTTCCTCCTACACTCCGTCCTAAATCTACCTCCCCTTATTTTGAGGCTATGCCCCCTAGTTCTGCTTTCCCCGACCAGTGGAAACAACCTGCCCGCATCTATCCTATCTATTCCCTTCATAATTTTATATGTCTCAATAAGATCCCCCCCGCATCCTTCTAAACTCCAATGAGTACAGTCCCAGTCTACTCAACCTCTTGTCATAATCTAATCCCCTCAACTCTGGGATCAACCTACTGAATCTCCTCTGCACTCCCTCCAGTGCCAATATGTCCTTTCTCAGGTAAGGAGACCAAAACTGAACACAATACTCCAGATGCGGCCTCACCAACACCCTATACAATTGCAGCATAACCTCCCTCTTCTTGAACTCCATCCCTCTAGCAATGAAAGACAAAACTCGATTCGCCTTCTTAATCACCTGTTGCACCTGCACACCAACTTTTTGCGACTCGTGCACCAGCACACCCAGGTCCCTCTGCACAGCAGCATGTTTTAACATCTTACCGTTTAAATAATAATCCATTCTGCTGTTATTCCTCCCAAAATGGATAGCCTCACACTTGGCAACATTGAATTCCATCTGCCAGACCCTAGCCCATTCACCTAACCTATCCAAATCCTTCTGCAGACTTCCGGTATCCTCTGCCCTTTTTGCTTTACCACTCATCTTAGTGTCGTCTGCAAACTTTGAACAGCCTTGTTTGATGAGCCATTAACCCATCACAGAGTCTGATGACCTATTTGTCTATCAATGGAAGGTTAGTTGCATATGAATGGCATAGCTCTGTTCTTTTGTAGAATGGGAGTGGGAAACCAGACAGCCCAGATAACGATAATGGATTCAAATCTGGCCACCTCAGGGAAGAACCTTTGTTTGAAGGGCTGGGCGGAGCTTAGGGAGAGAGAGGGAGCAATGCGGTTTTGAATAGTTACAGAGAAGGCTGTGGAAATCAACCAATGAGGTCATGAAAGTTGCCACTGAGGCAGACTTGGAAAAAAGATTCTGTACAAATGTCCCTCACAGACGAAAAGTGCATTGTAAATGCAAGTATTGCCTTTTTCTATTTGTGGAAGTGGAACAAGAGCTGCATTTTCATGTACAGTGTGGTTTAATGGGAACTCATGTGTTAAGATTAATAAACTGCATGTAATCTGTTCGGGCTAGCTGAAGTAAAAGTTTAAAAATTGTTTTCTTTTCTTTCAATGAAGTTTGTTTCTAAAATAATCAAGCCCAATTTCTTATTTTATCACTTCCAGACGAATTGATCTTTCTGCACCGTATTAAAAATTAAGTTAAGTGTCTGGTTCAGTATCAAAGCCATTGTTGAGCGTTGACCAGGTACCCGTAACACCTCACATCGAGGATTTATATGCAACATTAACCGGTGGCTGTACATCACGAAATTGGACATGAGCAGCACTTATCTACAGCTAGAGCTCAGTAAATCCTCGTGGATGTACACCACAATTAATACACAAGAGACTCTATGAGTACCCCCAGATTCCATTTGGAGTCTCCTTATCGTGCGCAGTCTTCCAGTGCATCAAGGAGAACACCCTGCGTGGATTGCCACATGTTACGGTTTACTTAGATGACATGTTGGTCACAGGGGCCACAAAACAAGAACATTTGCAGAATCTCGAGGAGGTGTTGATACGGTTTTCCAAATATGGGGTCTGCCTGCTCCATGCAAAGTGCGTGTTTTGCATAAAGGAAGTGGTATGTTTGGGATATCTGTTGGACGCTTTATTCCAAATTTGGCTATCATGCTCGCCCCCCCCCCCCCTCCACTTGCTTTCGAAAAAGAGCCAGCCCTTAGCTTGGGGCAAGGCCCAGGATAAGGCATTTAACACGGTGAAGTGGTGGTTGTCATCTTCAGGAGTGTTGACACATTTTGACTCCTCAAGACCATTGTACATGAAGACAAGCCGATCCCGCCAATAGCATTTGCAAGGAATCAGCGCTAGGTTCTTTTATTGGCTGTTTATAAATACGCTTTTGAGCACTGCCCAAGGTCCCAGAATGCGCATGCTGATGCACTGAGCCATCTTGCCCTGCCATGGACTCCTTGCACGTCACTGCCTCGTGTTTTCGTGACTGCACACAAACTGACCCTGTACTTGCCAAGGTGAGGCATCTGGTGCTATACCATGGGCAACATCGGCAGCTGCCAAGAGAGTCGAAGACTTTCTCTTCGTAGTTGTCGGTGTTGACCGTGTAGAATGGCATCCTCCTGTGTGGTACCAGGGTAATTGCCCAGGCTGCTGTGCTAAAAGAGCTTCACAACGGACATCCTTGAGCGTCCAAGGTGCTGCCGAGTATCTACATCTGGTGGCCGGGATTGGACGCCGATTTCAATACATTGGCCCAGCAGTGCTCCATTTGTCAAGAGCACCAGAAGCTGTCAGCGGTGGCAACCCTACACCCTTGGGAGTGCCATTGGGCCCATGTGCACACCGATTTTGCTGCTCCCTTCTTGGGATCGATGTTCCTCGTCCTGGTGGATACCCACTCAAACTGGCTGGAGGTCCACAAGATGGCGACGATCACCGCCCAGGTGACCATTAATCTCTTGTACATTTCTTTTTTCACCCATGGAATCCCAGAGATACTCATGACCGATAACGGGGCCTCTTTCACGAGTGAAGACTTTGCAGCTTTTGTGAAGAGCAATGGGATTCGCCACGTCCGCACCACCCCTTACCATCTGGCATTGAATGGTTTGGCTGAGAGGGCCATGCAGAAGGATAAATGGGGGCTCAAGAAACAAACATCTGACTCAATGGACACAGGGCTGGCAAGATTTTTATTCCTGTATGGGATCACGCCACATACAGCTGCTGGGGTAGCCCCCGCTGAGATGTAAATAGGTTGTGACTTCATGCACAACTGAGTTTGATTCTACCAGACATCGGCTTGAAGGTGCACCATAACCAAGATTTGCAAGGGCGTTGCCCAGTTCAACGTCGACCCCTTCGCCACTTTGCATCTGACAATGCAGTGTTCATTCGTAATATCAACGACGGTGCCTGCTGGCCCTCTGGGAATGTCGTCTGCCAAACGGAGCCAGTCTCTTACCAAGTACGGGTCCATGGGCAACTAATGAAACAACATCAGGATCACATTTCTTCACGGCGGTTGCCCGTTCGTGAATTGCTGCGAAAGAAGCCTGCCCTGGATCCTCCTGCTCCATTGTCGAACCAGCCCGCTGTGATGCCTCCAGTCTCTTTCAATGCCGACTGTTGTATCCCAATGTTGTATTGTCTGACTCCAAGATGGTGACACAGACCTTGGAGGTCTTGGCCACAGACTCCATAGTTCAGCTGCCTCCTGACGATTGTCTGCCACATCGTTACTGCCGCTGACAGCGTTTACTGACGCAGTATACGCCAACTGATCGGCGCATCAGCTCCATGATGACTTACCGGAGCCGAAGAAACTCAAGGTGGGGTATCTCAATTACCCAGTGTATATAATGTCGGCCAGTAAGGCACCAAGCAGGAGGAACCTGGTAGGGGTCTATCAGGAAGTGTATGCATATCATTTATAAATATAACTTTGTTCTTATTTTTACTCAGTGTGGTCTCCCCGGGTGGGGTTCTCCAGTCCGCCAGCTGTATTTTCCAGTGCATCAAGGCAGTGTCATTCTCCATTCCCACAGCCGACCATTGAGGCCACCCCACGCCCGCAGCCGGCGGACCAGAGGATCCCACTGACGGAGAATTCCACTGCCCGTGTCCTTATTAAACAATGCTATCCCACCAATAATTTAAGAAGCAAAAAGTAGAAAGAGATGAACCAGGTCAGTATGAAAGGAGAGCGGAGAAGAGAACAAAACGGGTGAGAGAGGGAAATGAGAACGAAAAGTGGAAAGAAAAAGGGAGAAAGAAAAGAAAGTGAAAGAGGTGAAAATGGCACCGTTCAACGATTCCAAAGAATTGGCTGACAAGTTTAATCATTCTGTCTGACCCAGAAGTGATTTTACAGAATCACAGAATACGACAGTGCAGAAGAGACCCTTCAGCCCATCGAGCCTGACTGACGCATGAAAGGCCCTGACCTGCCCACCTAATCCCACTTTCCAGCTCTTGGTCCATAGCCTTGAATGTTATAGAATGCCAATGCTCATCCAGGTACTTTCTAAAGGATGTGAGGCAACCCAACTCTACCACCCTCCCAGGTAGTGCATTGCAGACCATCCTGGTAAAAAAGCTTTTCTTTAAACCCCCCCTAAACCTCCCACCCCTCACTTTGAACTTGTGTCCCCACGGAACTGACCCTTCAACTAAGGGGAACACCTGTCCATGCCCCTCATAATCGTGTACACCTTGATCAGGTCACCCTCAGTCTTCTCTACTCCAGAGAAAACAACACAAGCCTATCCAACCTCTCTATATAACTTAAATGTTCCATCCCAGGCATCATTCTGGTGAATCTTCTCTACACCTCCTCCAGTGCAATTACATCCCTCTTATAATGTGGCGACCAGAATTGCACATAGTACTCCAGCTGTAGCCTCACCAAAGTTCTACACAGCTCCATCATGACCTCCTCCCTTTTGTAATCTATGCCCCGATTGATAAAAGCAAGTGTCCCACATGCCTTTTTCACTACCCTATTAGCCTGCCCCTCTGCCATGTAATCCCATGTAACCCACTTGATGAAACCAGTTCACTGAAAGTTGGCATAATGCCAGCCAGCATGCAGAACGGACATTCCCCAATCATGGAGTAGTGTGCACCCCATTTTTCTTTAGCTTTAGGAGAACTCTACATGGTTTAATTTCCTTGGGCCACTATTTTCTTGCATCGGCATTGCTTTTATATTAATTCCGTCTTGGTTAGTTTAAGATGGTTGCAACCTGTTTAAATAAGTGGGCTGGCAAATTATTTGAAACAGTATTTTAATGTGAACCTGCTAAACAGCATGCTAAATCTAGGGCACATGGGAAATTTAACCCGCTTAAGTCAAGAATATGAGACAAGTGGAAACAAACCCAAAATAATAATTCAACATTATTACATATTCAGCATCATTATTGAATGTATTAATGTCTGTTAATTGAGAGGGAAACTCAGTTCACAGAGAATGCTGACTGAACTTACTGTTTGTGGCACAGATGTTTAATTGAGGGATAAAGATATGGGTAATAGTAGCGAAGGTAAATAATTGTTGTTTTTTTGTGAATTAATTGAACTTTAAAACTAATGGCATGACCTGCGGAGTAGTGGGGCTTAGATCAATTGTGCACTCCTCCGATCCCAGTTGTAACACAGCACAAAAACAAGTCATTCAGCCAATTATGTTTCACTCAAGCTCTCGTGTGTCTGATTGTTTGTACGATTCTTCTCCTTTTAAAATATATTTAATGCTGAGAAAGAATTTTGTTGATCACCATTAAAGTGAGAAAATAACAATTGCAACCTTGATGGGAACATGGTAATTGTACCACCTGATCCTCACTGAGCCATACAAACCAGGAAGGTCGCAGGTTTCATCACCAGCACGGGCTGAGTTAGCCGATCTCAGCAAGATAGGCATTAAGTTTGTTGCATTGTCCTCAGCATTCCCTGAGTTTTGAATCCACATTTGATTGTTTCTTGTTGAGGAATGCTGAGCATCTGTAAAGGGTGTGGACGTTGATTGGGCTCATATCTGCTACCATCAACAGTTTCCTCACCGACAAGATTTACACATAGACACAACCAACTTAGTCACCTGGCTAGAGGCTGGGGACTTCTATAGAACTGAGCCCCTGCTAGAGTCAGCACCTTCAGGAAAGGTAGGTGTTATAACTCAGGTGAGAGCTATGGAGTTGGAGCAATCAGTCTCCGCATGAGAACAGCTGGTGAGTCAGTTTCAGCGGGAGCATTGCGGAAGGAGGTTGCTGGGAGGTAAGTCAACCTTTAAAAGCACTTGTCTTTGCAGGGGCAGGCCAGTCGATTTCGGCGTGAGAACAGCTGGTGAGTAAGTTTCAGCGGGAGCATTGCGGAAGGAGGTTGCTGGGAGTTTTTTAGGCGGGAACAGGAAGTCGACCCGCGGACGTCTGGGAAGACCCTCACCAATAAATTCTGGTGGAGAGGAAACCCGAGACACTACACGTGTAGTGTCTCCCACCCGCCCTCCTCCTCTAACCTAATAATAAAACCCATTGGTCTGAGGTAAGTACCATATTTTATTATATTATTATTATTTTTTATAAAGATTTAATTTAGTTGTTAGCCAGATCTTGGTAGAAAGTTAGAGGAATGGCAGGGAAGGGAGTGCAATGTTCCTCCTGCAGGATGTTTGAGGTGAGGGATGCAGTTAGTGTCCCTGCTGATTTTACCTGCAGGAAGTGCTGCCATCTCCAGCTCCTCCAAGACCGAGTTAGGGAACTGGAGCTGGAGTTGGAAGAACTTCGGATCATTCGGGAGGCAGAAGGGGTCATAGATAGCAGCTTCAGGGAATTAGTTACACCAAAGATTGGAGATAGGTGGGTAACTGTAAGAGGGACTGGGAAAAAGCAGTCAGTGCAGGGATCCCCTGCGGTCGTTCCCCTGAGAAACAAGTATACCGCTTTGGATACTTGTGGGGGGTCGACTTACCAGGGGTAAGCCATGGGGTACGGGCCTCTGGCACGGAGTCTGTCCCTGTTGCTCAGAAGGGAAGGGGGGAGAGGAGCAGAGCATTAGTAATTGGGGACTCTATAGTCAGGGGCACAGATAGGAGATTTTGTGGGAGCGTGAGAGACTCACGTTTGGTATGTTGCCTCCCAGGTGCAAGGGTACGTGATGTCTCGGATCGTGTTTTCCGGGTCCTTAGGGGGGAGGGGGAGCAGCCCCAAGTCGTGGTCCACATTGGCACTAACGACATAGGTAGGAAAGGGGACAAGGATGTCAGGCAGGCTTTCAGGGAGCTAGGATGGAAGCTCAGAACTAGAACAAACAGAGTTGTTATCTCTGGGTTGTTGCCCGTGCCACGTGATAGTGAGATGAGGAAGAGGGAGAGAGAGCATTTAAACACGTGGCAACAGGGATGGTGCAGGCGGGAGGGATTCAGATTTTTGGATAACTGGGGCTTTTTCTGGGGAAGGTGGGACCTCTACAGACAGGATGGTCTACATCTGAACCTGAGGGGCACAAATATCCTGGGGGGGAGATTTGTTAGTGCTCTTTGGGGGGGTTTAAACTAATGCAGCAGGGGCATGGGAACCTGGATTGTAGTTTTAGGGTAAGTGAGAATGAGAGTATAGAGGTCAGGAGCACAGATTTGACGTCGCAGGAGGGGGCCAGTGTTCAGGTAGGTGGTTTGAAGTGTGTCTACTTCAATGCCAGGAGTATACGAAACAAGGTAGGGGAACTGGCAGCATGGGTTGGTACCTGGGACTTCGATGTTGTGGCCATTTCGGAGACATGGATAGAGCAGGGACAGGAATGGATGTTGCAGGTTCCGGGATTTAGGTGTTTTAGTAAGCTCAGAGAAGGAGGCAAAAGAGGGGGAGGTGTGGCGCTGCGAGTCAAGAGCAGTATTACGGTGGCGGAGAGGATGCTAGATGGGGACTCTTCTTCCGAGGTAGTATGGGCTGAAGTTAGAAACAGGAAAGGAGAGGTCACCCTGTTGGGAGTTTTTTTATAGGCCTCCTAATAGTTCTAGGGATGTCGAGGAAAGGATGGCGAAGATGATTCTGGATATGAGCGAAAGTAACAGGGTAGTTATTATGGGAGACTTTAACTTTCCAAATATTGACTGGAAAAGATATAGTTCGAGTACAATAGATGGGTCGTTTTTTGTACAGTGTGTGCAGGAGGGTTTCCTGAAACAATATGTTGACAGGCCAACAAGAGGCGAGGCCACGTTGGATTTGGTTTTGGGTAATGAACCAGGCCAGGTGTTGGATTTAGAGCTAGGAGAGCACTTTGGGGACAGTGACCACAATTCGGTGACGTTTACGTTAATGATGGAAAGGGATAAGTATACACCGCAGGGCAAGAGTTATAGCTGGGGGAAGGGCAATTATGATGCCATAAGACGTGACTTGGGGGGGATAACGTGGAGAAGTAGGCTGCAAGTGTTGGGCACACTGGATAAGTGGGGCTTGTTCAAGGATCAGCTACTGCGTGTTCTTGATAAGTATGTACCGGTCAGACAGGGAGGAAGGCGTCGAGCGAGGGAACCGTGGTTTACCAAGGAAGTGGAATCTCTTGTTAAGAGGAAGAAGGAGGCCTATGTGAAGATGAAGTGTGAAGTTTCGGTTGGGGCGATGGATAGTTACAAGGTAGCGAGGAAGGATCTAAAGAGAGAGCTAAGATGAGCAAGGAGGGGACATGAGAAGTATTTGGCAGGAAGGATCAAGGAAAACCCAAAAGCTTTCTATAGGTATGTCAGGAATAAGCGAATGACTAGGGAAAGAGTAGGACCAGTCAAGGACAGGGATGGGAAATTGTGTGTGGAGTCTGAAGAGATAGGCGAGATACTAAATGAATATTTTTCGTCAGTATTCACTCAGGAAAAAGATAATGTTGTGGAGGAGAATGCTGAGCCCCAGGCTAATAGATTAGATGGCATTGAGGTACGTAGGGAAGAGGTGTTGTCAATTCTGGACAGGCTGAAAATAGATAAGTCCCCGGGACCTGATGGGATTTATCCTAGGATTCTCTGGGAGGCCAGGGAAGAGATTGCTGGGCCTTTGGCTTTGATTTTTATGTCATCATTGGCTACAGGAATAGTGCCAGAGGACTGGAGGACAGCAAATGTGGTCCCTTTGTTCAAAAAGGGGAGCAGAGACAACCCTGGCAACTATAGACCGGTGAGCCTCACGTCTGTAGTGGGTAAAGTCTTGGAGGGGATTATAAGAGACAAGATTTATAATCATCTAGATAGGAATAATATGATCAGGGATAGTCAGCATGGCTTTGTGAAGGTTAGGTCATGCCTCACAAACCTTATTGAGTTCTTTGAGAAGGTGACTGAACAGGTAGACGAGGGTAGAGCAGTTGATGTGGTGTATATGGATTTCAGCAAAGCATTTGATAAGGTTCCCCACGGTAGGCTATTGCAAAAAATACGGAGGCTGGGGATTGAGGGTGATTTAGAGATGTGGATCAGAAATTGGCTAGCTGAAAGAAGACAGAGGGTGGTGGTTGATGGGAAATGTTCAGAATGGAGTACAGTCACAAGTGGAGTACCACAAGGATCTGTTCTGGGGCCGTTGCTGTTTGTCATTTTTATCAATGACCTAGAGGACGGCGCAGAAGGGTGGGTGAGTAAATTTGCAGACGATACTAAAGTCGGTGGTGTTGTCGATAGTGTGGAAGGATGTAGCAGGTTACAGAGGGATATAGATAAGCTGCAGAGCTGGGCTGAGAGGTGGCAAATGGAGTTTAATGTAGAGAAGTGTGAGGTGATTCACTTTGGAAGGAATAACAGGAATGCGGAATATTTGGCTAATGGTAAAGTTCTTGAAAGTGTGGATGAGCAGAGGGATCTAGGTGTCCATGTACATAGATCCCTGAAAGTTGCCACCCAGGTTGATAGGGTTGTGAAGAAGGCCTATGGAGTGTTGGCCTTTATTGGCAGAGGGATTGAGTTCCGGAGTTGGGAGGTCATGTTGCAGCTGTACAGAACTCTGGTACGGCCGCATTTGGAGTATTGCGTACAGTTCTGGTCACCGCATTATAGGAAGGACGTGGAGGCTTTGGAGCGGGTGCAGAGGAGATTTACCAGGATGTTGCCTGGTATGGAGGGAAAATCTTATGAGGAAAGGCTGATGGACTTGAGGTTGTTTTCGTTGGAGAGAAGAAGGTTAAGAGGAGACTTAATAGAGGCATACAAAATGATCAGGGGGTTGGATAGGGTGGACAGTGAGAGCCTTCTCCCACGGATGGATATGGCTGGCACGAGGGGACATAACTTTAAACTGAGGGGTAATAGATATAGGACAGAGGTCAGAGGTAGGTTCTTTACGCAAAGAGTAGTGAGGCCGTGGAATGCCCTACCTGCTACAGTAGTGAACTCGCCAACATTGAGGGCATTTAAAAGTTTATTAGATAAACATATGGATGATAATGGCATAGTGTAGGTTAGATGGCTTTTGTTTCGGTGCAACATCGTGGGCCGAAGGGCCTGTACTGCGCTGTATTGTTCTATGTTCTATGTTCTATGTTCTATGAGCCTTGCAAATACGGGGTAAGGGGGCATGGAGCCAAGGACATACATGATTGAGATCAGTATAAAGTTGGCCAGGTATGGAACCGACAGGGGGCAGCACGATGGTGCAGTGGTTAGCACTGCTGTCTCACGGCGCCGAGGTCCCAGGTTCGATCCTGGCTCTGGGTCACTGTCCATGTGGAGTTTGCACATTCGCCCCGTGTCTGCATGGGTTTCACCCCCACAACCCAAAGATGTGCAGGGTAGGTGGATTGGCCACGCTAAATTGCCCCTTAATTGGGAAAAATTAATTGGGTACTCTAAAATTAAAATTAAAATTAAAAAAGGTACAGACAGAGCAGACCCAGCTGGGATCTGATGTATATTGTAAATATAATTGTCTTGCAATAAACTAAGTTTTCTTTTGAACAACTCCGTTCGGACTCGTTTGTGGTCTACTAAACTGGCGATCAGGATAAAACTGGATTACTGTCGATGCTGCTGCACTATGGAGCGAACAGCTACCTCCTTTCTACTGCTGGATTAAGGCTGAAGAATTTTTTTTTCTCTTGAAAATACATCTTTGTACGTAAGATTAGACATGTTCGGCGCCGCTTAGAGGATTGGACACAGTACACAGAATGCACCCGTTAGACAGTGTAGACAGAGGTGTAGACAGAGTCAATGGATGGTAGACGGGTTTGTGTGATGGACTGTGCGGTATTCACGACTCTCTGTAGTTTCTTCCGGTCTTGGGCTGAGCAGTTGCCATCCCAGGCTGTGATGCAGCCAGATAGGATGCTTTCTATGGTGCATCTGTAAAAATTGGTAAGAGTCAATGTGGATATGCTGAATTTCCTTATTTTCCTGAGGAAGTATAGGTGCTGTTGTGCTTTCTTGGTCGTGGCGTCGTCATGGGTGGACCAGGACAGATTACTGGTGATGTGCACATTATCTCCACCTCGGCACAGAGAGGATCCGAGGAGAGGCCGTGACTGAGTTTCTGACGACGCTACGAAAACTAGCCAAATATTGTGAATATGGAAATTCCCTTTCCGAAATGCAGCCCGAGTGTTTGGTCTGCGGCATAAATAACATGGTTACGTAGAGGAAGCTATGAGCCAAACTGTACCAAGGTCATCAGCAGGCCATGCAAATTTCACTTTCTCGCGAAAGCGCTGAGAGAGGAGTGTAAGAGATCCAGGGGATGGAGGTAAACACCCTCGGATGTGCCCTACCCTCTCCCAATATTGAAAACCCGCCTTGGACAAAGTACTGAAGGGCCAGGTCCGTTGTTCAAGGTGTGAAACATCCCGTCGGGATACTTCCCCGGAGACTGTAGAGGGAGAGCCCAGGCATTGTGGGGCAGGTGGATGCAGGAGCCACAGGGAGCATAAGGCACAAGTCAGCCAGCAACCCCGGCACCCCGTTCAAGGCAGGCATCAACCAATGGCTCGCACTTTCTACCTGGATCAGCCAGAGGAGGCGTGCATGCTGCTGAATTACATTGCAGTGCCCCGAGTGGCCCTCGTCAAGATAACTGTGCATGTTAATGAGCATCCATGAGACATGGAGCTAGACATGGGAGCTGCGCTTTCAGTTATTGGAAAGCAGGCCCTCAACAGGAGAAAAATGGGTGTGCAGCAGTTAGATCTGTGGGACACCGAGGCAATATTAGTGACGTACACCGGCGAACTGTTAGCTATTGCAAGAACTGTGGTATTCTTTGTGATTCTGTCATCAGGATGGATGATGTAGTGTTCACAAAGACCACAGAAGCTAAGTTCATTAACAAAGCTAACTATTATTTACACTACTTTTTAAAGCTTGACCACTTACTCCTATAGTAAACAATAATCTAGTAATCTACAATCTACACGCTGCTAACACTAGTCTCTACACTCTATCTAGAACTGTAATCTACACTCTCTCACTGCTCCTCTCCAGCCTTTATCCAGTCGATAAAGATAGATCGTTTTTTGAAGAATAAAGGGATTAAGGGTTACGGTGTTCGGGCCGGAAAGTGGAGCTGAGTCCACAAAAGATCAGCCATGATCTCATTGAATGGCGGAGCAAGCGCGAGAGGCCAGATGGCCTACTCCTGCTCCTAGTTCTTATGTTCCTATGTTCTCCCAGAAGCCTATGAGTCAGTGCTTTATATGGTTCTGCATCTAGCTCCACCTAGTGGTTAATTATGATATGACATTAACTCTTTGTATTCTGAACATTTCACATAATGCCACAGGAACTACAGACACACAGTAGTTTACGGATAACAGTCGGTGCATCTCCCATTGATCATAGTCAAGGGACACAGCCCCAGCCTGCGAGGCCATGACTGGCTAAAATGCCTGCAACTGGACTGGCAGCAAATTTTCCAAATGGGATACCTTGCACAAAGTGCAAGGAAAATACCCTGAGGTTTTCCAACCCAACTGGGAATAATAAATGGGGCCATGGCAAAGATTCAGGTAGACCTGGACACACAACTTAAGTACTTCAGGGCTCGTCCGGTCCCTTACGCTTTGTTAGCAAAGGTTGAGGCCAAACTCAGCATGCTTGAAGGCCATGGGGTTATTCGGCTAGTACATTTTGCCGATTGGGTGGTACCGGTGGTCCCGGTGCTCAAACCCGACAAACGAGCAGACTGTGTGGAGACTATAAGTTTATCGTCAACAGGGCCTCTCGGCTGCATCGTTACCCAATGTCCCACATCGAGAACCTACACACAAAACCAGCCAGTGGACACTCATTTATGAAACTCGATATGAGCCACGCGTGTTTGCAGTTAGAGTTGGACCCTGCCTCACTTAAATACATCACTATAAACAGCCATAGAGGCCGATATGAATATACCAGACTACCCTTTGGGGAGTCATCGGCCCGTGCCATATTCTAAAGGGTAATGGAAAACATTCCGAGGGGTTTGCCACTACTGGTAGTGTATTTGGGCGACACAGGGGCAACTGATGAGGAACATTTAATAATTTGGATGAGGTGCTCTGTCATTTCTCAGAGATGGGCATTCGCCTGAGGAGAGAAAACTGCATTCCATAGAACATAGAATCTACAGTGCAGAAGGAGGCCTTTCAGTCCATCAAGTCTGCACCAGCCCTTGGAAAGAGCACCCGACTCCATCCTATCCACGTAACCCCCCCTAACCTTTTTTTTTTGGACACTAAGGGGCAATTTAGCATGGCCAATCTACCTAACCTGCACATCTTTGGGCTGTGGGAGGAAACCGGAGCAACCGGAGAAAATCCACGCAGACACAGGGAGAACGTGCAGAGTCCACACAGACAGTGACCCAAGCCGGAATCGAACCTGGGACCCTGGAGCTGTGAAACAATAGTACTAACCATCGTGATACGGTGCCACCCACCCGAGGGAAGTAGTGTACCTGGACTGTGTAGGGTTACACACTGTCACCCTGTCAAGGAAAAATGACGGACAATTCAGCAAGCTCCTACACCTGAAAATACCGCAGAGTTGTAGTCTTTTTTAGGATTGGAGAACTATCACAGAAAGTTCATCCCTGGCCTCGCAATCATGTGAGCCCCCTATACCTCTTCTTGAAAAAAAAAACAGGAATGGGAGTGGAGAAAGCAACAGGAAGAAGCATTCACTCAAGTACAAAAACAATTAACTTCCTGTAGCGCACAAAGACTCCATGAGACGAAAAGAGTGAAGGCGATGAGGCTTTATTAAGCGTGTCTGTTCCCCAGCAGCCCGATAGTAAACTGGCCTGCGGGGGAAGGCACCGGCTTCTTATACTTCACCTTCAGGGCTGAGGTCAACGGCCAACCAGGACCCGGGATCTGTCAGCCAATGACATTAGGGCTTCCAGTCCCACATGACCCCCAATACATACTACCACATTCACCCCTTGTCAAAAATGAACCCGGCGGGGTGATGCTTCGTATGGTGGTAAGGGTTTACAGGGCTGGTCCTGGGAGGATAGAACAGTTACATGGTAGTACAGTATTGGACAGTATCGTCCTGTTACAACTATTTACAGAGGGTATAGGAAAAACAAAATGTTCATTGAACAGTCCATCTTTGTTTTACATCGACGCCACGAGTCGGTCAGGCGGTCTGGTCGTCCGTGTCGATCGCCTCGGCCCCCGCGGTGGTGGTGGTGCTTGTACCAGCGTTGTCACCTCCGGGAGCCGCACGGTTTCAGTTGTCGGTGCAAAGGGGAGGGGGACTGATCCTCCTGGGAAGGGGGCGGTCGCCGGGTGCGGCGGTGGCAGGAAGGGGGGCGGTTGGGTTGATGGTGTCGGGGGGGGTGTGCGTGGTGCCGGCGGGCGCCAGATCCCGCAGGGAGACCGTGTCCTGTCGGCCGTCGGGGTACTCCACGTAGGCGTACTGGGGGTTTGCGTGGAGGAGGTGAACCCTTTCGACCAACGGGTCCGCCTTATGTGCCCGCACATGCTTTCGGAGCAGGATGGGTCCTGGGGCCGCCAGCCAGGTTGGCAGCGACGTTCCAGAGGAGGACCTCCTAGGGAAGACAAGGAGACGCTCGTGCGGCGTTTGATTAGTGCTTGTACATAATAACGACCGGATGGAATGGAGAGCGTCCGGGAGGACCTCCTGCCACCGTGAAACTGGGAGATCCCTGGACCGTAGGGCCAGTAGGACGGCCGTCCAGACCGTGCCGTTCTCCCTTTCTACTTGCCCGTTCCCCCGGGGGTTGTAGCTGGTCGTCCTGCTTGAGGCTATGCCCTTGCTGAGCAGGAACTGGCGCAGCTCGTCACTCATGAAAGAGGACCCCCTGTCGCTGTGGACGTATGCGGGGTAACCGAACAGCGTGAAGATGCTGTTCAGGGCTTTAATGACTGTGGCCGCGGTCATGTCGGAGCAGGGAATGGCAAAAGGGAAGCGGGAGTATTCGTCCACTACATTAAGGAAATATGCGTTGCGGTCGGTGGAGGGGAGGGGCCCTTTGAAATCGAGACTGAGGCGTTCAAAGGGGCGGGAAGCCTGAATCAGGTGCGCTCCATCTGGCCTGAAAAAATGCGGCTTGCATTCCGCGCAGATGTGGCAGTCCCTTGTGACTGTACGGACCTCTTCTAAAGAGTATGGGAGATTGCGGGACTTGATGAAGTGGTAAAACCGAGTGACCCCCGTGTGGCAGAGGTCCTCGTGGAGGGTTTGGAGGCGGTTAATTTGTGCGTTGGCACATGTGCCACGGGATAGGGCATCGGACGGCTCGTTCAGCTTTCCGGGACGATACAAGATCTCATAGTTAAAGGTGGAGAGCTCGATCCTCCACCTTAAGATCTTGTCATTTTTAATCTTGCCCCGCTGTGCATTATCGAACATGAAGGCTACCGACCGTTGGTCAGTGAGGAGAGTGAATCTCCTGCCGGCCAGGTAATGCCTCCAATGTCGCACAGCTTCCACTATGGCTTGGGCTTCCTTTTCCACTGAGGAGTGGCGGATTTCTGAGGCGTGGAGGGTTCGGGAGAAAAAGGCCACGGGTCTGCCCGCTTGGTTAAGGGTAGCCGCTAGAGCTACGTCGGAGGCATCGCTCTCAACCTGGAAGGGGAGGGACTCGTCGATGGCGCGCATCGTGGCCTTTGCGATGTCCGCTTTGATGCGGCTGAAGGCCTGGCAAGCCTCTGTCGACAGAGGGAAAGTCGTGGTCTGTATTAGGGGGCGGGCCTTGTCTGCGTACTGGGGGACCCACTGGGCGTAGTACGAAAAGAACCCCAGGCAGCGTTTCAGGGCTTTTGGGCAGTGCGGGAGGGGAAATTCCATGAGTGCGCGCATACGTTCGGGGTCGGGGCCTATTATCCCATTGCGCACTATGTAGCCCAGAATGGCTAGCCGATCGGTGCTAAAAACGCACTTGTCCTCGTTGTACGTGAGGTTCAAGGCTTTGGCGGTCTGGAGGAATTTTTGGAGGTTGGCGTCGTGGTCCTGCTGATCGTGGCCGCAGATGGTTACATTGTCGAGGTACGGGAACGTGGCCCGTAATACATGTTGATCAACCATTCGGTCCATCTCCCGTTGGAAGACCGAGACCCCGTTTGTGACGCCAAAAGGGACCCGTAGGAACTGGTATAATCGCCCGTCTGCCTCGAAGGCTGTGTACTTGCGGTCACTTGGGCGGATGGGGAGCTGATGGTAGGCGGACTTGAGGTCCACGGTGGAGAAGACTTTATACTGGGCAATCCGATTGATCATGTCGGATATGCGGGGGAGAGGGTACGCGTCTAGTTGTGTGTACCTGTTGATGGTCTGGCTATAGTCAATGACCATCCTTTGTTTCTCCCCTGTCTTCACTACTACCACCTGCGCTCTCCAGGGACTATTGCTGGCCTGGATTATGCCCTCCTTTAGTAGCCGCTGGACTTCGGACCGAATGAAGGTCCAGTCCTGGGCGCTGTACCGTCTGCTCCTAGTGGCGACGGGTTTGCAATCCGGGGTGAGGTTCGCAAACAAGGACGGGGGTTGCACCTTGAGGGTAGCGAGGCCGCAGATAGTGAGTGGGGGTATGGGGCCGCCGAATTTAAACGTAAGGCTCTGTAGCTTACATTGGAAGTCTAATCCCAGTAATGTGGGGGCACAGAGTTGGGGAAGGACGTTAAGTTTGTAGTTTTTGAATTCCCTCCCCTGTACCGTTAGGGTGACTATGCAGAATCCCTGGATCTGTACGGAGTGGGATCCTGCAGCTAGGCAAATCTTTTGTGCGCTGGGGTAGGTAGTTAAGGAACAGCGTCTTACCGTGTCGGGGTGTATAAAACTTTCCGTGCTCCCGGAGTCGACTAGGCATGGCGTCTCGTGGCCGTTAATTAGGACCGTTGTCGCCGTCGTCTGGAGAGTCCGGGGCCGAGCCTGATCGAGCGTAACCGAAGCGAGACGTGGTTGTAGTAGTGGGGTGTGGTCCATTGTTGCCGTCCAAGATGGCGTCGGGGATGGACAAAATGGCTGCCCCCATACATCGCACGTGGCTGGGGGGTCACAAGATGGCGTCGGGGGTGGACAAAATGGCCGCCCCCATGCGTCGTACAGGTCGGGGGCGGTCCAAGATGGCGGCGCCCCTCCTCCCCTCGTGGTGGTCGGGACCCAAAATGGCGGCGTCTGCGGGTCGCACATGGTGTGCTGGGGGGTCTGGGGAGCGCTAGGACCGCGCGGAGTTCCTTCACTGCGAGCGCCAGGGCCGCGGGCGCTAGGACCGCGCGGAGCTCCCTCTCTGCGAGCGCCAGGGCCGCGGGCGCTAGGACCGTGCGGAGCTCCCTCTCTGCGAGCGCCAGGGCCGCGGGCGCTAGGACCGCGCGGAGCTCCCTCGCCGGGGACAGCGGTGGTCGGGGCCCAGGTAAGTTGCGCCGGCGGGTCAGGCGTGGGGCGCGGGACGGGAGTGAGGGCCCAGGTCGGCGGCGCCGGCGGGAAGGCGTGGGGCGCGGGGTGAGGGCCCAGGTTGGCGGCGCCGGCGGGACAGGCGTGGGGCGCGGGACGGGGGTGAGGGCCCAGGTCGGCGGGTCAGGCGTGGGGCGCGGGACGGGGGTGAGGGCCCAGGTCGGCGGGTCAGGCGTGGGGCGCGGGACGGGGGTGACGGCCCAGGTCGGCGGGTCAGGCGTGGGGCGCAGGACGGGGGTGAGGGCCCAGGTCGGCGGCGCCGGCGGGACAGGCGTGGGGCGCGGGAGGGGGGTGAGGGTGGCGTTCGGGACTTGAAAGACCCATTTCTCTCCGTGGAGAGTGTTGGCCGGCACCCAAATCGGGAGCGCCGGCGGCGGGTCGTACATGGACTGCGGGGAGGGGGGTTGGGGAGCGTGGGCGGCGTGCAGGGCTCCCAGTTCTCCCGGGGCCGCGGTGGTCGGGACCCAGAGCGGCTGCGCCTGCCGGTCGCACATGGCGTGCTGGGGGGGTTGGGAGGCATAGACTGCCTGTAGGGCTCCCTCTGGCCCCGGGACGGCGGCGACCTCGCGGGATCGGCACACCACCGCATAGTGGCCCTTTTTCCCGCAGCTATTGCAGATGTCTGCGCGGGCCGGACAGCGTTGTCGGGGGTGGTTCGCCTGGCCGCAGAAATAACAGCGGGCGCCCCCGGTGCGACTCGGCGTTTGGGCCGCGCAAGCCTGTGGGGTGTCCGGGGGGGGGGGGTTTGCCGCGACGGGTACGTACGGGGCCCAATGGCCTGCCGCGCGGTCGGGGCCGTAGGTGCGGGTAGCGCGGCGTAGAACTCGTCCATCGATTCTTCGGGAGCTTGCCGTCTCGTCGCGAGCTGGTAGCGAGCGTAGATTTGGTTAACTGGGCGGACATAGAGACTTTTCAGTGCTGCGAACGCCGTCTGGAAATCGTCAGTATCTTCAATGAGGGTGAAAATCTCCGTGCTCACCCTCGAGTGCAGGACCTGCAGTTTTTGTTCGTCTGAGACCCAGCCAGTGGTCGTTCTGAGGTAGGCCTCGAAGCAAGTCTGCCAGTGTTTGAAGGCTGCTGCCGCATTCACTGCGTGGGGGCTGATCCTCAGGCATTCTGGAATGATCCTGAGCTCCATAGTCCTTTTTAGGCACGCTTAATAAATTGTAGCGCACAAAGACTCCATGAACGAAAAGAGTGAAGCCGATGAGGCTTTATTAAGCGTGTCTGTTCCCCAGCAGCCCGATAGTAAACTGGCCTGCGGGGGAAGGCACCGGCTTCTTATACTTCGCCTTCAGGGCTGAGGTCAACGGCCAACCAGGACCGGGATCTGTCAGCCAATGACATTAGGGCTTCCAGTCCCACATGACCCCCAATGCATACTACCACACTTCCTCAGGCTTGTTAACACATTAAGATCCCACCAAACAACTAACAGTCACGTATAACATGTCAACGTACGGTATTGGCGCTATTATATAAATCGCATGGAAGAAAGAGGCCGATCGTTTTCACCTCCCAGACAATGACCATGGCCTAGCTCAACTGTGCATAAATTGAGAAAGAGGGTTTGATAGTTGTCTTCACTGTGAAGAATTTCCATCAGTATGTGTACGGTCTACGGTCCACGATCAACACAGACCACAAGCCACTGCTCGGTCTTTTTAAAGAAGACAAGGCGATTCCGCCCGTCGCCTCCGACAGGGTACAGTGTTGGAGTCTCCTGCTGGTTGCCTATGAGTACTTATTTAAACATTGTCCAGGTACCCAGATCGGAAACATGGTTGCGTTAAACTGACTGCCTTTGCCGATGCGCCCTCCTTCTTCTCCCAGGACAGATGAGGTAGTGGCCATGCTCAATTTTATGGATTTGTTGCCAAATCCGTGAGTGGACACAGATCCATCTGGTCCTTTCGACCGTTTCACACATTGTCCTGTATGGGGGTCATCGTAGAAGATTGCCAAACGAGTTGCGGGCATTCCCGATGAAAATGTCTGAGTTTAGTGTAGAAGACGGCATCCTGTTGTGGAGTATGCACGCTGTGTCCCAGGTAATGGCCAAGACCTGATCTTGAGGGACCTGCACAACGGACACCCGGGGGTGTCCAAAATGAAAATTTGATTTGATTTATTGTCACATGTACCGGAGTACAGTGAAAAGTATTTTTCTGCTGCCGAGGGAACGTACACAGTACGTACATAGTAGACAAAAAGAATAATCAACCGAGAACATTGACAAATGGTACATCGACAAACAGTGATTGGTTACAGTGCGGAACAAGGAGCCTGTGGTAAACCACTGTATTGTTTGGATTGTAGTGTTGTATCGTTACATGCCTGGGCTTGTCCCTGCTGGGTCCAAACCACTGTAGTATATATTATGTGTATTGTGGTAAACTGCCACTGTATTATATGTAATGTGGTAAACCACTGCGATGGCTCCGCCTCCCCTTGGGTTCGGTTTAAAGGTGGCTGGTCTCTGCCGCTGCCCCAGTTCGGGATCCGAGGCCAGGAGGCTTTCTGTTTAGTTTATTAACGCCTCAGTTACGTTTACTACTTGTTTTGTGTTCATTGATGGCACATCAATTTAATAAACTAAACATCTAAGATGAATTCATCGCTCAAGCCTGATCGCCTGGAGCTGGACCCACAGGCAGCCACTGCAACATTCGAGCACTGGCTAAGCTGCTTCGAAGCGTACCTTGGATCCTCCACCGAAGACTTCACCGACCTCCAAAAGCAGCAGATCCTCAATGCACAGGTGAGCCAGCAAGTTTTCCTTCTCATCAGGGACGCCCCCTCGTATACGGAGGCGATAATGCTGCTGAAGGGACAATATGTAAAGTCTGTAAACGAGGTCTATGCTAGGCACCTTCTTGCCACGAGGCGACAACGCCTTGGGGAATCACTAGCAGAATTCCTGCGTGGGTACTCGACCGGAACTGTGCTTGCCAGGCGGTATCGGCTACCCAACACATGGAGCTGTTGATCAGGGAAGCCTACGTCGCAGGCATGAAATCGAATTACATCTGCCAGCGATTGCTAGAAGGGGGTACACTCAGCCTCCCAGATACAGTGCAGCTCTCAAACTCACTGGAGGTGGCCTTCCAAAACATGGAGGCCTACACCTCCGACCAAGCGGCACCCTCGTGGACGCCGCCATCATCCGACTAGAGTGCGGCGCAAGCCTGTGGCACGCAGCAGCCTGCCAACGTCGGAAGCCCGAAGTGCTACTTTTGCGGCCGGGGTAAGAATCCCAGACAACGCTGCTCTGCGCGGAACACGCAATGGGTGTGGGAGAAAGGGCCACTTTGCGAAAGCCTGCCAGGCCCGATCTCTCCCTAAAACTCCTAGGCCCAGCAGCGCTGCCTGCTCCATGTCGGGGCCGCCCCCAGCTGCCACGCCACCCGCCATGTGCGACCTGTGGGCACCGCCATCTTCGATTTTGCACACCACGCGCGACCCATGGGGGCCGCCATCTTTGACGCCATCTTGTACTCTACTCGGCACGCATGACCCATGGGGGCCGCCATCTTCGATGCCACCCACCACACGCGACCCATGGGGGCCGCCATCTTGGGACCACTCCGCAGCCTTCCGGGAACCCTGCTCACCCGGTCATACGCTGGCTGCCGCCAATTCCGACCGGCCTACCCATCACCTTCCGAAGCTCGCCTCCATCAAGCTCGACCAGTCCCGGCCTCACCACCTCACTAAATCTACGATTACCGTCTGGACCAACGGGCACGAGACGGCTTGCCTTTTCGCGTCCGGGAGCACAGGCAGCTTCATACACCCAGATACGGTAAGGCGCTGCGCACTCCCAATTTTACCCGCGACCCAGAAAATCTCCCTGATGCACGGTCAATTGAACAAAGACTAGAGTTGGATACAACTGAGGCTTTATTGCTCTAAGATGTGTGGCCTCCCACAGCAGCTGGCGAAATGGCTGCTGAATGGAGGACACGCATATTTATACTCCGCCTACTGGGCGGAGTCAGCAAGCAGGGCCTACCGGCGAACCTGTAGTACAGGCCCTACCTTACATCACTGAATAAAGGTGTAACAGTGGTTCACCACACTCACCCCCTGTTAAAATTGAGTCCGGCAGGTGTGGTGGAGAAATATATACAGCAATGAATCTATATTTACAGTACTTGAGCAGAAAAAAAAGTATTTTGAAGTCCGGCGGACCAGTTAGAGGTTTAACCGGTCAGTGCCTTGATGTTCCACTGGGAGTGATGTAGTGGTGGCGGTGATGATGTCGATGCTGGGCCGATGTTTGATGACTTCAGGAGCGTGCCGAAATCCTCTTCATCTTCGGGCGTGGGCAGGGGAAGGACGGATGGTCCTGGTGGGGTTAATGCTGGGTGCTGGGAGCGCCGGGGGAGGGGAGGGTGGCGACGGGCCGGAGGGGTGTGTGTGTGTGGAACCTGCTGGTGCCAGGTCCCTGAGGGAGACAGTATCTGGCGGCTGTCGGGGTACGCCACGTAGGCACACTGGGGGTTTGCATGGAGCAATTGCACCCTCTCCACCAACAGGTCTGCCTTGTGGAGTCGGACGTGCCTACGGAGCAGGACCAGTCCTGGAGCTGCGAGCCAAGTCGGGAGTGACACCCCGGATGTGGACTTCCTGGGGAAGGCAAAAAGACGTTCATGAGGTGTATTGTTAGTGGCGGTGCACAGCAGTGACCGAATGGAGTGGAGTGCATCAGGGAGGTCCTCCTGCCAGCGAGAGGCTGGGAGGTTCCTGGACCATAGGGCCAGTTGGACGGCCCTCCATACCATCCCGTTCTCCCTCTCTACCTGCCCGTTTCCCCGGGGGTTATAGCTGGTTGTCCTGCTGGAGGCGATGCCACTGCTGAGCAGGAACTGACGCAGCTCATCGCTCAAGAATGAGGATCCGCTGTCACTGTGGATGTAGGCGGGGAAACAGAACAGAGTGAAGATAGTGTTTAGGGCTTTGATGACGGTGGCAGGCGTCATATTGGGGCATGGGATGGCGAAGGGGAACCTGGAGTACTCGTCGACCACACTGAGAATATACGTGTTTCGGTCGGTGGAGGGGAGGGGCCCTTTGAAATCCACGCTGAGGTGTTGAAAGGGCCGGAAGCCCTTCACCAGGCATGCACGGTCCGGCCGGTAGAAGTGCGGCTTGCCTTCCGCAAAGACCTGGCAGTCCCTGGTGATTGTCCGTACATCCTCGACAGAGTAGGGCAGATTGCGAGCCTTGGTACAACCGTGTGATTCCCGGGTGACAAAGGCTGTCGTGCAGGGCCCGGAGTCGGTCTACTTGTGCTCTGGCACATGTACCTCGGGATAGGGCGTCTGGTGGCTCGTTGAGTTTGCCGGAGCGACAAATATCTCGTAATTATAGGTGGAGAGCTCGACCCTCCACCTCAAGATTTTATCGTTTTTGATCTTGCCCCGCTGTGTGTTATTGAACATGAAGGCTACCGACCATTGGTCAGTGAGGAGGGTGAATCTCCTGCCGGCCAGGTAATGCCACCAATGCCGCACAGCCTCAACGATAGCCTGGGCCTCTTTTTCGACGGATGAGTGTCGAATTTCTGAGGCATGAAGTGTGCAGGAGAAGAATGCCACGGGTCTGCCTGCCTGATTGAGGGTGGCGGCTGGGGCGACGTCCGATGCGTCGCTCTCTACTTGAAAGGGCAGTGTCTCATCTACTGCGTGCATCTTGGCCTTGCCGATATTGGCTCTGATACGGGCGAAGGCCTGTTGTGCCTCGGCCGCCAGGGGAAAGTGTGTGGACTGTATGAGTGGGCGGGCCTTGTCCGCATAGGTTGGGAACCACTGGGCGTAGTATGAGAAGAGCCCCAGGCAGCGTTTGAGGGCCTTGGGGCAGTGGGGAAGGGGGAGCTCCATGAGGGGGCGCATGCGGTTGGGATCGGGCCCCAGAACTCCGTTCTGGACCACATAACCAAGTATGGCTAAGTGGGTCGTGCTAAACACGCACTTCTCCTTGTTGTAGGTGAGGTTGAGGAGAGTGGCGGTGTGGAGAAATTTGGCAAGTTGGCGTTGTGGTCTTGCTGGTCATGGCTGCAGATGGTGACATTGCCTAGGTACGGGAAGGTGGCCCGCAAACTGTACCGGTCGACCATTCAGTCCATCTCCCTTTGGAAGACCGAGACCTCGTTAGTGATGCCGAAGGGAACCCTGAGGAAGTGATAGAGGCGGCCGTCTGCCTCGAAGGCAGTGTATGGATGGTCCGCTTTACGAATGGGAACTGGTGGTAGGCGGATTTGAGGTTTACCTTTGAGAAGACCCGGTACTGTGCAATCTGATTGACCATATCAGTACACGTGTCGAGCTGCGTGTACCGGTTGATGATCTGGCTGTAGTCCACGACCATTCTGTGTTTCTCCTCAGTTTTAACGACTCCCACTTGGGCTCTCCAGGGGCTGTTGCTGGCCTCGATGATGCCTTCCCGAAGCAGCCGCTGAACCTCGGACCTGATGAAGGTCCTGTCCTGGGTGCTGTACCGTCTGCTCCTGGTGTCGACGGGTTTGCAATCCGGGGTTAGAGATGCGAAGTGAGAAGGCGGATCGACCTTTAGGGTCACGAGGCCGCAC
The DNA here is from genome assembly GCF_047496885.1 of Scyliorhinus torazame. Taxonomy (NCBI): domain Eukaryota; kingdom Metazoa; phylum Chordata; class Chondrichthyes; order Carcharhiniformes; family Scyliorhinidae; genus Scyliorhinus; species Scyliorhinus torazame. The sequence continues at coordinate 164,369,162 of NC_092708.1, read as the reverse complement.
ACAGTGGGGGGTGGTAGGGGCCCGCTAAATTTGAGGGTTAGTCTCTGGAGATTGCACTGGAAGTCCAGGCCTAGTAGTAGAGCAGCGCAGAGGTTAGGGAGGATGTAGAGGCAGAAGCCGTTGAATTATATGCCCTAGACCGTGGGTGTGACCGTACAGTACCCCCGGATCGCGATGGAATGGGATCAGGGGGCCAGGGAGATTCTTTGGTTGGCGGGGAGTATCGCGAGGGAGCAGCGCCTTACCGTATCCGGGTGTATGAAGCTTTCGGTGCTCCCGGAGTCCAGCAGGCAAGAGGTCACGTGGCCGTTGACTTTGACGCTGGTCGATGCGGTGGCCAGGTTGTGCGGACGAGACTGGTCGATCGTCACTGAGGCAAGTCGTGATCGGTCGTCGCTGGCATCGGATGATGGGGAGCCTGGGGGGCCCAGGTCCTGGAATGCTGTTGGTGTCCATGCCCCATGGGAGAGACAAGATCGCGGCGCCCCAAGATCCTGTGGGGGACAAAATGGCGGCGCCCATGGGCCGCACGTTGTGGGGTTTGGGCAAGATGGCGACACCCATGGGCCGCACGTGGACTGAGGAGGAGAAGATGGTGGCGCCCACTGGCCGCGCATGGCCCGGGGAGATGAAGATGGCGGTGCCCATTGTGTATAGACTAGGGGGGTGGGGGCAATAACGGCGACTGCGCGGGCCTGGCACACTGCGGCGAAGTGTCCCTTTTTGCGGCAAGCCTTGCAAAGGGCCACGCGGGCTGGCCAGCATTGGCGAGGGTGGTTCTGCTGGCCACAGAAGTAACATCGGGGACCCCCGGGGCGTGCGGGCTGGCGCGTGGCGCAGGCATACTGGCTGGTAAGGCCCCTGCTGGGGCTGCCGTCTGTGGGGTCCACAATGCGTAGGAGGGGTGGGCCGCGCGGCTGGGGGAGTAGGCCTGAATGTTGCGCGAGGCGACGGTCATAGAGAGCGCTAGCTTCTTTGTCTCAGCTAGATTGAGCGTGGCCCCTTCTAACAGTCTTTGGTGTATGAGGTCCGACCCAATCCCTGTAACGAACGCGTCCCGCATAAGGAGGTTCGAATGTTCAGTGGCCGTAATGGCCTGACAGTCACAGTCCCGGACGAGTGGCTTTAGGGCCCGCCAGAAGTCTTCTATGGACTCACCAGGGAGTTGAGAGCGAGTGGCGAGTACGTGCCTGGCGAAGAGCGTGTTCGCCTTCTGTGCGTAGTTTTCTTTGAGAAGCGCCATGGCGTCGGTGTAGTTCGGGGCGTCCTGGATCAGCGGAAACATGTTGGAGCTCAACCTTGAGTGCAGGATTCTGTATCTTCTGAGCCTCCGGAACAGGGGTGGTCGCTGAGTTGATATACGCCTCAAAGCAAGCTAGTCAGTGATTAAAGTCCTTTTTGGCGTCGCTTGATTGGGGATCCAGCTGCAGGCAGTCTGGCTTGATATGGAGGTCCATCTCTTAGAAAATCTTAGAGCAATAAATTGATGCACGATCAATAGAACAAAGACTAGAGTTGGATACAATGGAGGCTTTATTGATCTAAGATGTGTGGCCTCCCACAGCAGCTGGCGAAATGGCTGCTGAATGGAGGACACGCATATTTATACTCCGCCTACTGGGCGGAGCCAGCAGGCAGGGACTACCGGCAAACCTGTAGTACAGGTCCTACCTGACATCACCTAATAAAGGGGTAACAGTGGTTTACCACACTCCCTGGCTTCTGGATCACATTCAGTAGAAATCCTGGGGTACTGTGTCGCGACCCTTACTGTACAAGGTGTAGAGTACACTAACTTTAAGCTCTACGTCCTTCCCCATCTCTGCGCTGCCCTATTACTGGGGCTCGACTTCCAGTGCCACCTCCAAAGCCTTACTTTAATGTTCGGTGGGCCCCTACCCCCCTCACCATCTGTTGCCTCGTGACCTTTAAGGTCGCCCCACCCTCGCTCTTCGCTAACCTCACCCCAGACTCTAATCCCGTCGCTACCAGGAGCAGACGATACAGTGCCCGGGACAGGGCCTTTATCAGGTCGGAGGTCCAGCGACTCCTACGAGAGGGGATCATTGAGGCTAGTACCAGCCCCTGGAGAGCCCAAGTGGTGGTCGTCAAGACTGGGGAGAAGCACCCGATGGTCATCGATTACAGCCAGACCACCAACCGGTACACGCAGCTCGATGCATACCCCCTCACCCGCATATCTGACATGGTCAACCAGATGGTGCAGTATCGAGTCTTCTCCACAGTTGACTTGAAGTCTGCGTACCACCAGCTGCCTCTCCGCCCGGAGGACCGCCAATACACTGCCTTCGAGGCAGATGGCCGACTCTACTGCTTCCTCAGGGTTCCCTTCGGCGTCACCAATGGGGTATCGGTTTTCCAACGAGAAATGGACCAAATGGTTGACCAGTACGGGTTGCGGGCCACGTTCCCGTACTTAGATAATGTCACCATCTGCGGCCATGAGCAGCAGGACCATGCCAAAGACCTCCGGCACTTCCTCCACACCGCTAAACTCCTGAACCTCACCTACGGAAAAATGTGTTTTCCGCACAACCCGCCTAGCCATCCTCGGCTACGTTGTGGAAAACGGAGTCCTAGGGCCCGACCCCGACCGCATGCGCCCCCTCCTGGTACTCCCCCTCCCCCATTGCCCCAACGCCCTGAAGAGATGCCTGGGGTTCTTCTCCTACTATGCTCAGTGAGTCCCCAATTATGCGGACAAGGCCCATCCACTTATTAAATCCACCATTTTTCCCTTGACGGCTGAGGCCCGACTGGCCTTCAACCGCATCAAGGCAGATATTGCCAAAGCCGCGATGCACGCTGTGGACGAGTCCATTCTGTTCCAGGTGGAGAGCGATGCGTCGGACTTTGCTCTGGCCGTTACCCTCAACCAGGCGGGCAGGTCCATGGCTTTCTTCTCCCGTACCCTCCATGCCTCCGAAATTCAACACTCCTCCATCGAAAAGGAAGCCCAAGCCATTGTAGAAGCTGTGCGACATTGGAGGCATTACCTGGCCCGCAGGCGATTCACTCTCCTCACTGACCAACGGTCGGTTGCCTTCATATTCAACAATATACAGCGGCGCAAAATCAAGAACGACAAGATTCTAAGGTGGAGGATCGAGCTCTCCACCGACAACTACTTGTATCGACCTGGGAAGCTCAATGAGCCCCCAGATGCCCTATCCCGTGGTACATGTGCCAGCGCACAAGTAGACCGACTTCGGGCCCTCCACAATGCCCTCTGCCACCCGGGGGTCACCCGTTTGTTTCACTTTATCAAGGCTCGCAACCTGCCTTACTCCATCGAGGAGGTCAGGACCGTGACCAGGGACTGCCAGGTCTGCGCGGAGTGCAAACCTCACTTCTATCGGCCAGACAGAGCGCACCTGGTAAAGGACTCTCGCCCCTTTGAGCACCTCAGCGTCGACTTCAAAGGGCCCCTCCCCTCCGCTGACCGTAACGTGTACTTCCTCAACATTGTTGACGAGTACTCAAGATTCCCCTTCGCCATCCCATGCCCTGACATGACCTCTGCCACCGTCATCAACGCCCTGCACAGTCTTTTCACCTTGTTCAGGTTCCCCACCTACATCCATATCGATCGGGGTTCCTCCTTCACGAGCGACGAGTTGCATCAGTTCCTGCTTAGCAAGGGCATTGCCTCCAGCAGGACGACCAGCTACAACCCCAAGGGCAACGGACAGGTGGAGAGGGAGAAAGCGACGGTCTGGAAGGCCGTCCTCGTGGCCCTACGGTGCAGAAGTCTCCCAGTCGCCCGCTGGCAGGAGGTCCTCTCCGATGTGCTCCACTCCATCCGGTCGCTCCTGTGCACTGCCACCAATGAGACCCCTCACAAACGTATGTTTGCCTTCCCCAGAAAGTCCACCTCCGGGGTCTCGCTCCGATCCTGGCATAGTCCCAGGGCCCATCCTCCTCAGGAAGCTTGCGACGAGTCATAAATCAGACCCCCTCGTCGAGAAGGTCCTGCTCCTCCATGCCAATCCACAATATGCCTACGTGGCACATCATGACGGGCTTTGGCACATGCAGGCCCACCGGCGACCATCACCACCAGCCCTGCCCACACACCGTCCCCCCCCTCCACTGACTCAACAACTGGGTGAAGAAGAGGACAACACGCTCCTGGATGCGCAGGTCTCGACAACAGTGCCCATACCGCAGCCGGGACTGAGGCGATCACGTGGAAAGTCAAGTCCCCCGACAGACTTGATCTTTAAGTCCACCCTGCTGGACTCTTTTTTTTTTGACAGGGGGTGAATGTGGTAAACCACTGTATTGTATTGTACTGTTGTATGCCTGGGCTTGTCCCTGCTGGCTCCGAACCACTGTAGTATATAATATGTGTATTGTGGTAAACTGCCACTGTATTATATTTTATGTGGTAAACCAGTGCCTGATGGCTCTGCCGCCCCTTGGGCTCGGTATAAAGGTGGCTGGTCTCCGCAGCTGCCCCAGTTCGGGATTCAAGGCCAGGAGGCTTTCTGGTTAGTTTATTAAAGCCTCAGTTACATTCATTACTCGTTTTGTGTTCATTGAGCCAAACAAAGCAAACACAAGAGCAAAATCAGCATAGGGCAAATTGAATAGTGTTCTTACAGGGAACAGATCAGTCCGAAGTGGAGTCGTTGAGGAGTCTTGTAGCTGTGGGGAAGAAGCTGTTCCTATGTCTGGATGTGCGGGTCTTCAGACTTCTGTACCTTCTGCCTGATGGAAGGGTCTGGAAGAAGGCAATGCCTGGGTGGGAAGGGTCTCTGCTAATGCTGTCTGCCTTCCTGAGGCTGCGGGAGGGGTAAACAGAATCAATGGGAGGATGGAAAGCTTCTGTGATGTGTTGGGCTAAGTTCACCACACTCTGCAGTTTCTTGCGATCTTGGGCCGAGCAGATGCCATACCAACCTGTGATGCAGCCGGATAGGATGCTCTCTATCGCACATCTGTAGAAGTTTGTGAGAGTCGATGCAGACATACCGAATTTCTTTAGTTTCCATAGGAAGTAGAGACGTTGTTGGGCTTTCTTGGCTGTTGCATCAACGTGAGTGAACCAGGACACACTGTTGGTGATGGTGACCCCCAGGAACTTAACGCTATCGACCATCTCCACTTCGGAGCCATTGATGTAGACGGGAGTGTGTGTCGTGCTACACTTTCTGAAGTCCAAGTTTGTTCCTTGGGGTTTCCGACATTTAGAGAGAGGTTGTGGGGTCGCCCGTAGCTATGTTTGGTGACCGGGCCTGGACACAGCGATCGTGAGGGTATCCCAGCAATGTGGTGTGTGTGGGAAGCAGCAGAAGCTTCTGTCACCCTTGGGAATGGCCTGGACGACGGTGGGTACAGTTACATGCTAACTTTGCCAGCCTCTTTCAGGGATTGATGATCTTACTCCTGATAGATGCCCACTCTAAATGGTTGGAAGTCCATAGAATGTCGTCAACCACCTCAAAGGCTTCCATTGAGAAATTGCGCCTGTCTTTCAGTACGCAGTATCCCAGAGGTATTAGTTACCGACAATGGAGCACCTTTCACAAGTGAGGAATTCTCAAGATTCCTGAAGACAAACGGTGTACGGCCCCATATCACCCAGCATCCAGCGGACTGGCAGAAAGAGCAGTGCAGATGTTAAAACGAGGGTTGAAAAAGCAGACGTCAGGGTCGATGGACACGAAACTGGTCAGATTCTTGTTCTGCTAACAGACCATTCTGCATGCCGTGATGGGGTAGCACCGGCTGAATTACTAATGGGCCAGAGGCTTTGAACCCTCTTTAGTCTGGCTTTTCCTGATATTGGCAGGAAAGTAAGCCACAGCCAGGAGCAGTAAGGGTCCAGTTCGACGAGAACTGCCCAGACTGTTTGTACCAGGTGACGCAGTCTATGTTTGCAACCTTGTAGACGGTGCCCAGTGGATCTCAGTGACAACTGTCTGCCAGACAGGGCTGGTGTCATATCAAGTTCAGGCACAAAGTTGCATCATTAAAAAGCACCTCAATCACATAAGGTCCAGGAGACCAGTCTTACAAGATTTCCTCGGGAGAGGAACATTTCAGTCCAACTAAATCCGATGCCAGTAGAGGTTAGAGCATTATCCCAAGCGGGTCAAGGTGCCGGAGTCAGAGAGGTCATAGATACGGATTCTGAAATGAAGATCCAGGGTTCAGAAGTCTGTGACAGGGAGCAAGCGGTGCAGCAGCCTCGATAGTCCATCCACCATGGCGCTCTGAACGAAAGCAGCATTCGCCGTCCAGATACACACCGCCACATCCAGCCCCACAAGTGCAGGAAGTAAAGACACGAGCGAAGAGAGTCTGGCGCCCTCCTACTCCGTAGACGTCAGAAGAGTCTTCGAACTTAGGGGGGGAAGGAATGTTATAAGCCGCAGGAGACCTATGGGGCTGGAGCAATCAGTCTACCCATTGTCATAATATACATCTATGTATATAATGGAGTGCAGACAGGCAGTGATTGACACACAGGATGACCAGTAAGATCACAGAACAGAGCAGCCAATCACCAGACAGGACACGACCACTATAAAGCCAGAGGGCACCAGTTCTCCCGCTCTCTCGGGACCCAGCCTCTGGGACAGTCAGAGCTACTGAGCTGGCCAGTGCAAACACCATGTGGTAGCTAGTAAGTCTGGTTAGGCTATTATCAGGTCTCCAGTCAAGTCTGCGTAGTGTCAACCCACAGTTGAACATGTATAATAGTTTAGATGTTAAATAAAATCGTGTTGCATCTTATCAAGTGTTGGAGGTCTGTCTCTCGCTACACTGCATCAAGTGCAGTCCACATCGACCCAGCCTACCCAACACATCACCCATGAGTCCTGCAGAATGCGAGCTCTTCAGCTAAGAGGGCAGGCAGCCGAGGACATTCATGATTGAGATCTGTATAAAGTTGGCCAGGTATGGGACCGACAGAGCAGACCCGGCTGGGATCTGATGTATATTGTAAATATAATTGCTTTGCAATAAACTTAGTTTTTTTTTTACCAACTCGATTCCGATTTGTTTGCGCATTACTAAAGTAGGAAAAGAAGTGGAAAATAATTGGGAGAAGAGGGCCACCTGCTGTAAGATTTGAAATGACTGGTGAAAAGGTTTAAACTGTCCTCAATGAGAACAGCCTTTTTCTGCTGCCGATTTTAATATTCCTTCAAACTGTTCAAATTTGCTGGTTTAACTTAAATTCGATTGCTTTATTTTTTTTAAATATTAATCATGAATGAATAAAGACATGTCTTGCACTCTGTCCATTACTTCTGAATATCTTTCATATTTACTAAATTTTAGTGTGGGGAATATGCATAGTTGAACAATCTTCTTTTCTGCTTGAAAACAAATTGATAATCTCAAAATTATTGCTGGTGGTGCAAGTGGGCAAACATTTAAGGCATGATTTTAATCTGTCTTTAATAAAGAAAGACACAGGGAGTCCACATCAAGTTAAAATAAGAACAAAATTTTATTTGCGAAAGATATATATACGGTAGCACAGTGGTTAGCACTGCTGTCTCACAGCGCCATGGTCCCAGGTTCAATTCCGGCCTTAGGTCACTGTCTGTGCGGAGTCTGCATGTTCTCCCCGTGTTTGCGTGGGTTTCTTCTCGGTGCTCCGGTTTCCTCCCACAGGCCAAAGATATGCAGGTTAGGTGGATTGGCCATGATAAATTGATCTTTGCTATCCAGTGATGTGCAGGTTAGGTGGGGTTCTGGGGATAGGGCCGAAGTAGGGTGCCTTTTCAGAGGTTCGGTGCAGATTGTATAATTCTACACTTCCTGGTAGACTCCTAAGGGGTTCCTGATTGGTCGGTGCCTTTCTGGTCAACTTCATATACACTGGGTAATTGAGATACCCTGCCCCTAGCAGGGGAGCTTGTACTTTGCAAGGAGAATGGGGAAGGCATGTATTCCCACTCCATAAGTTCCGTGCGGGATATTACATTCCTCCCCCCCCCCCCCCCCAAGCTCCGAAGACCCCCTCGACGAGCGATGAGACGGAGAAGGGGGAGCAGAAGGAGGAGGTCAGAGTCTCTTCGGCTCTGGTAAGCCCTCAATGGAGCTGATGGACCAGATCAATCTGCATGTACAGTGAATGCAGTCTGCAGCAGCAGTGACATGGCGGACAATCATCCGGAGGCAGCTGAACTACGCAGTCGGGTCTGAGATCTCCGAGGTCTGCATCGCCATCTCGGAATCAAAAAACACGTCGGGCATGTCGGCATCAAGAGAGACTGAAGGCATCACATCAGGCTGGTTCAGCAAAGGAGCCGGAGGATCCAGGGCAAGCTTCTTTCGAGGCACTTCACGAGGGAGCAACCTTGATGTGTGAATGTGATCCAGGTATCATTCCATCAGTTGTCTCTGGACTCGAACTTAGTAAGAGACTGGCCCCGTTTGATGGATGACAATCCCAGAGAACCAGCGAGCATCGTTGTTGAAATTACAAACAAACACCACGTTGTCAGGTTCAAAGCGGAAAACGGGTCGATCTCGAACTGGGCAACACCCTTGAAAATCCTTGTTGCGACGCAGCTTCATGCCGATGTCCGGTAGAATCAAATTCAGTTGTGTACAAAGTCCATTGACATCTCAGCACGGGATGCCCCAGTCACCGCATCTGGCATGGTCCTGTATGAAAATATAAATCTTGTCAGTCTTGTGTCCATCGAGCCGGATGTCTGTTTTTTGAGCCCCCGTTTAACTATCCGTACAGCTCTGCCAAACCATTCGATACCGGATGGCATGGGCAGTGCAGACATGGCGAATCCTATTGTAGGAGAGTGCATGCTTGAAACTGATGGAATCCTTCTTTAAATATGCACATCACGGACACCGTTGCGGCTTTCCCATTCGGACAACTGAGCATTCAGAGGAGTCAGGGCTAGAAAAGTTTCAGAAAAGAAAGCTTTGGTGAAAGCAAAAAACAGTAATTGCTGGAAACACTAAACAGTTAAGGCAGCAATTGTTAGGGACAAATTCATCATTCGATTTGCCAACTGTGATAAAATGTATTCTTGGAGGTTTCATCACAGGACTTGCATCCATGCTCCAGCCATTATTTAGCCAAAAAACTTCAAACTGCTTGACATGACAGTGTTAATAGTAGTGTAGAAGCGAATTGATTACCAATGCTTATTCAAGGAATGCTCATCTTAAGTAATGCCAATAAATGCTGATGTCCAGAAGAACCCATATGCAAAACCTTCACTGACAGATTTGATGTTACTAACTGGACTAATCATCTCAAATGTTCTGCTTTAAGGGGCAGCACGGTAGCCTTGTGGATAGCACAATTGCTTCACAGCTCCAGGGTCCCAGGTTCGATTCCCGGCTTGGGTCACTGTCTGTGCGGAGTCTGCACATCCTCCCCATGTGGGTTTCCTCCGGGTGCTCCGGTTTCCTCCCACAGTCCAAAGGTGTGCAGGTTAGGTGGATTGGCCATGATAAATTGCCCTTAGTGTCCAAAAATTTCCCTTAGTGTTGGGTGGGGTTACTGGGTTATGGGGTTACTGGGTTATGGGGATAGGGTGGCGGTGTTGACCTTGGGTAGGGTGCTCTTTCCAAGAGCCGGTGCAGACTCGATGGGCTGAATGGCCTCCTTCTGCACTGTAAATTCTATGATAATCTAAGTGTTTTTTTTCACAATGGTATGTTGGAGACGACAAAGTGTTAACGTCAGATTCTCTTATTAAATTTATACTCTTAATACAAACTGGTGATTCTCCCAGATGTATTAGGCCCACCATTCTGAATTATTAATGGCTTGCCTGCTGTGATTCCCTCTAGGCCCTGCATATCATGAAATGATAATAGCCTTGTTTCCATATCTATCACTGTATTCATCAAATTGGACGAGCAATGGAGGTTTGCGGGACAGAGGATTTCAAGTCTTCCAGGATTATTCTTGAAAATCCAAGAAGTCAATCTCAAAGGAACAAGCAGGTGGGGTTGAAAGGGTCGTAGGCAAAGGTGATTCGGAAGATGCGGTTCGGATGCCTGGACCGCTCTGATGGGGCGCTCCAATATAAGAACAAAGAACAAAGACCATTACAGCACAGGAACAGGCCCTTCGGCCCACCAAGCCTGCGTGATCCTGATTCCTTATTTAGGCCTACTATTTACTGCCCAAATGATCTGTATCGCTCCATCCCCTGCCCGTTCATGTGTCTATCATCTCTCCTCATATCTGACACCCTCCAGGCCTGGGGGTCGGGGTGGAGGCGCAGCCATGGTGTGAGTGGAGAGTGGTGATTATTCGCACACCGCCCAAGTCACCCCCACATCTCTGGCCTTGTCCCCTGCCACCTCGAAGGGTGTCTCCAGACAAGACGTCAGACTGCCCTGGGGGCCCTGCCCCGTGCCCCATTCCGACACCCACAACCCATCAGCCTTCCATATCCTCCCCCACTCGGCACACACTCTCCACCCAATCCAGCCCATCCCTCACACCCTTCAGGTAGAGGACCAAGGCAAGTTGGAACATCGGTGAACAGGTGTTTAATTGTAATAGCTACATATAAGTATTATGCGCTAGCACCTAATGCTAACCTGTGTGCTGCACCCATGCCAACTTGTGTCCAACTATCTAACTTAACGATCCTAATGTTCCTTCTAGGTGGTTCCCCAGGCGCTATGTCAGATGTGCAGCGGCCTGCTGCGTATCCCGCCCTGTGACCTGGGTCCTCTTTGGCGGCTATCTTCTGGAGCGACCGAGCTTGGATAGGCCCGGCTGCCTTCCGGGTATCACAGGTGGTGTGGTGCCATCCATTGGATGCACCTAGGACAGGTGAGGGAGATTCAGAGGCGCTGTGGTGTTCCAGCAACTCTTCTGTGGGAGTCAGTGGCACCGACCCATCGCATTCTCCTTCCTTGGGGGTCCGATGTCCTCTGGGCTACTCCTTGGGATGGGTGCATGGCCGGAGTGAGCTCCAGGGGTACCGCCGTCACCCAGCACTGACAGTCCTGGCAGTTCTCTCTAGTCTCATCCAAGGTCTCTATGCTCGCAGCAATGGAGCACAGGGACCGGGCAATGTACCTCTGGGTATGTGCCACACTCCTCTGGGTATGTATCAGGTCACTTGGGGACTGTGCCAGGTCTATCTGGGACCATGCAACATCCCTCTGTGACTGGCTGAGGTCAGCCAGCGCCCGTCCAATGCTCTTGGTGCCCACAGCCCTGGTTCGTTGTGACTGGGCCATGCTCTGAAGTGCGGCAGCAATATCCATGTGGTCCTGGTACATGGCTGCCTGTGATATGGCTGCCCTGTCAGACGCCTCGACCATCGCCCGCTCACTGTGCCCAGGCATTGGACGTCTTGGCCCATGGCCGTGACCCTTGTATCCAAGCTCCACTGCAGACACCACCTGTTCGGTGTTGGCCTGGGTAGCACGCATTGTCAGCAACACCCTGCAGGTGGTTGACCTGCTTCAGCTGCGTCTGCAGGCGCTGAATGTTTGCTGACACCCCCTCCTGGCGTCTCCGGCTCTGCACCTGTATTGATGGGACCACCCTTTCCAGAAGCCTGAGACCCGTCTGGACTGCAGCTAGTCCCTGGGATTGGGCTGCCCTCCGACTGTCCGCTCCCTTGGAGGTTCCTACCTCCACCTGTCCACTCCCTTGGGGATTCCTACCTCCACCTGTCCACTCCCTTGGGGGTTCCTACCTCCACCTGATGTGTGAAGTGCTCACCAGCTAATGTCCCAGGGGCCTCTTCACTCTAATGACCACCGAGGTGAGAGTCTCTGGAAGTCTGGACGCTGCAGGTGAGAGCAGTGATGAAAAGTTTGTGTTCTCCCTGGACTGGTGCTTTGGAGTGTTGCGGCTGGGGGCATGGGACCCCGAATGGCCCTGCCTTGCCGGAAGTGATCCAGTAAGACAAAAGACAAGACACATGGTGAGATTGCTGGTAGGTGTGGTGTGGGGGAGTGGGATGGCTCACGTGCCATAGGGGCATTGTAATTCACTTGGCTGTCCATGTAACCTCCGACTGGGCGACTGCCCGCTCTTCCACCTCCAGATCCATCGCCCTCTGCTCTACGGCAGTGAGAGCCCGCACGTCCGGCGGGCCCCCACCGGTCTTTTCCTACTCCCGGTAATTGTCGGCCGTCTTCTTCTACGGGGACAGATAATTCAGTGTGTGGCACTCGGACACAAGTTGCACAGGGAGTCTGCAGTTGGTGGCCGGTGTTTTCAGGCGTCTGGTCATGGTGGTGTATACAGTATGGGTGTTGGTGTGTGGTGCAGGTTGGGGCGCGGGGGGCTGCCAGCGGCTGGCGTTTGATCGTTACGCAGAGCTGGTGACTCACCCTGGTTGGCCTTGGGGTTTCCCATGCTCATGCTTACTTCCTGCACATCCGCCTGGTGGGGGCCGCATGAGGGTGGGGGGGCGGGGAGGTGGGTGGGTGGGACGAGAATGGTGTCTGGGGCACAGAGCTGGTGACTCACCCGGGTGGCTCAGAGGAGGTTGTGCAGCTTCTTCCAGCACTGCCGGCCGGTCCTCGCGGTGGGGTCCACAGCGCTCATTGCCTCTGCCACCTCCGCCCTTGCCCAGTTGACCACAGTGGGTGGCAGCCTCCTTCCCACCCTGGGGAACAGGGTGTCCCACCTCTCCTCCACGGCATCCAGCAATATCTCCAGCTCTGGGTCCGCGAAGCTTGGTGCTTCTCTGCAGGATGCCACCTTCTTGGCTGGAATGAGGAGTGTGTGGGAAATGGAGTGCTTATATGCAGCTCAGGCTTGTCACTCTCTTCAGTGCCAATCCTGACAGCAGCGAATCGCATGCTGGCGTCAGTTCGAAGTTTCCGATGTCGAGCATGCCGGCCCTTTACCATGTCCTAAATGACTCCGGCACTGGCGCCCCCCATCAGGATCAGGGAACTCTCCCGATTCAGTCCCGGTGCCAGCATTTAGTCTCTCAAACAGAGAATTCAGCCCCAAATCTTAACAATGCTGGGATTGGGGGTGTGGGTAGGGCGAGGTCAGTGTGCGCACGTGTTATTGCTGAAAGTCAACTTAGCATTCAGACCCAGTTCTCTAGTCTTCACTCTCCGGGCTACCTAGAGTACAGTCGTAACCCAATCCCTCGAACTCCAAGGTGGCACATTAACACAGAGCCTGGGGTCATTCTGTCCAGAAACTCATGTCCCAGGCTGCTGTCAACCTAGTATTTAAAGATAAAAATAGCAAATGCTGGATAAACTCAGCAAATTTGGCAGCATCTGTGAAGAGAGAAGCAGGGTTAACATTTTGAGCCCGAATGACTCTTTTACAGAGTTTATCCAGCATTTTCTGTTTTTATCTCAGATTTCCAGCATCCACAGTATTTTGCTTTCATTTTAGTATTTAGAGATCATTGCTGCTGTGGCTATCTAAAATGGCCACCCGCAAAGGATAATGGGAATTGTGGTCAGGTTGGGACACAGACGATACACAGCCCCTGTGTATTGTGCAGACCTACACAGATACTTGCACCTGCTAAAGGACAATCACCGATTTCCCCAGGACAATGGGAAACAGATTGAAACATAGCAGTAGTAACAGACTCGGGGGCGCCTATTCACATTATTTGGAAGTGCATACGTGCCTTGGACAATAACAATTAGGACCTGCCCAGCTATCAAGGTACCCGCCCCTAATTGGCCAGAATCGATTAGGGTGATCGAAATCCTATCGATCCATTAGGTCCCGAGTTGGGACCGCTCAAAAGAGCGCGAAAGATCGAAGGATAAGAGGAACTGCGCGACCAACATTCTGTCTCTTTTGGGACTGGCCTCTGCCCCACCAACTGCAGCACATCGACCAGCCAAGTTCAAGGATCCACGATCGCTACCTGAAGGACGAGCCGCAGCCTAAACGTACCTGACAACTTCCAGCTGCCACACGTGGAGATTCAAATAAAGGTCTTATCTAGCCTGCACAGAGCCGGTCACTTGAAAGTTAAGTAAAGGTCATTTAAGCTGTTAGATATAGTTCAATCTGTAGCCGCGTGTAGATTGTTACACATAGAACCAAGCCTATGTTTAATAATAAACAATAATTGAACTAATATACTGGTTGTGTGGTCATTTGTCCAGTACACGGAACGTACTCGCGTCTTGTGGTTATTATTAATAAAGATAAAAGAACAACACTGCCAAATTCGCTTGAGTAGAGCTTGTATTTTTAGCACTCATCGTACTGTTTTGGGTCCAAAATGGTGTCCTGCAAAGGGAAAGTGTGGTCATGAGTGTTGCTGCAATGTGTCTTTGTAAGTGGTTGCGATGGTTGAATAGCTGCCAGTGTGTGGAAGTTGTGAGATAAATATGAGGACTGCAGCATTGCCATGCGTGAAGATGTGGTGAAGCACAGGAAACATGAGGCTTGAGTTGTAATTTACAGAGTTATTGGTAAATGAGTGACGGGCTATGGTGCATTGAGCAGTGTGAGAGGTTAGTGGGGCAGTTGGTGGGTCATAGGCTGGAACTTTACGAGCCCCTTGGTGACCGGCTGGGAAGCAGGAAGGCTGGCACTATGCACAGGAAGACGTCAAGGGCATGTTGGACGTCTCCTGCCACCATGCCATCTTTCTAGTGGCAGGATACGTGGAAGATGGGCTATCCACCAGGAATCCAATTGAGCCACTTAAGTGGCCAATTAAGAGCCTCTGACTGCCCTCATTGGTATTTTGCCAGCGGTGGTGCAGACATGTCAGGAGACTGCCCAGTGAAACTGCAGTCCCCCAGTTGGTCCTCACTTAAGGGCACTGCATGAACCAAGGATGGGCCCCTTGGTGATAATGACATCTGCAAGGATAAACACACTGCTGGATGGGTTGCATCTCAACAGGGCCATTAACAATAACAGCATGAATTTGATGGGCCAAATTACCTCCTGTGCCATATAACAATCTATAACCTCACATGGGGTTTTGTTAGTGTAGTTAGGAACGGGAATGGGAACCTGAGACTAAATTCAGAAAACAGAGAACATAAGTTGGAAATGGAAGGAAGAAAATTACTAAGCGTATTTTGAAGTCAGGGGAAACAATAGACAACAGGGGAGTTTAGTGGTGCTGAATGACAAATACATCAATACAATAAGTCTAGGGCAGTGTTTCCAAATCTTTCCAGCTGTGGAACCCTTTTGACCTCCCAAGAGCACTGAAGGAACCTCTGAGAAATATTCTTATTGTCTTGAAGAGCCAAACCACAAAAGAATGATTGTCTTCACAAAATAGGTACAAACATACAAAAACTCAATTCATGGAAGTCTTTTCTATTTATTTTATATATACATTTACTAGAATTAAAACATTCTCTAATTTAAAAAAATACTTGGATCTTACCTTTTTGTCATTTTTAATGGGAGGAGTGTTGCTGCTCCTTTGGTTCAAATGGGAAGAGTGCTGCTGGAATGCTGGATTCTCACACACACACTCATCTCTCTCACGCACACATCTCCCGGACACACACATATCCCACACACACTCATCTCCCGTCATGATATGCACTCATGCACATAATGAGATACAGACGGCAGTGACAGACACCCAGTGCAGCCAATCAATACACAGGACAGAACACAACCAATCACCAGACAGAACACTAGCGGGGGGTTTCCCACTATAAGAGCACTCTGCCTCTTTCCACTGGTGACAACTGTAATGACAGTCAGGGTGTATATATCAGTCAGCACCTTCTACACGTGGCTCAGAGCTAGTCTGGTCTAGTTAGTTATAGTTTGCACACTTAGAGTAGTAGAGTGCCAACCCACAGCAAGCGGTGTGTACTGCTCCAGAAGTTCAATAAATCGTACTGAACCAACGTCTAAGTTTGGTGTCTGCTTTCCAGTACAACTGCATCCAGTTGCAGTCTGTGTTACCGCTGGGTGAACAACACGACAACACTCATCTCCCGCACACACTCATCTCCCGCACACACTCATCTCCTGCACACACTCATCTCCCGCACACACTCACCTCCCGCACACACTCACCTCCCGCACACACTCATCTCCCGCACACACTCACCTCCCGCACACACTCATCTCCCGCACACACTCACCTCCCGCACACACTCAAATGTTCACCTGCTCCTTTCCGATGCCAAACTCTCCCACCCCTCATGAGGTCTGAACACTCCATCCCTTGCAGGCCCTGCTCTCCCATCCTCGCAGGCCCTGCTCTCCCCTCCTCGCAGGCCCTGCTCTCCCCTCCCCCCCTCGCAGGCCCTGCTCTCCCCTCCCCCCCCCCCCCCGGCCCTGCTCTCCCCTCCCCCCCCCTCGGCCCTGCTCTCCCCTCCCCCCCCCCCCGGCCCTGCTCTCCCCCCCCCCCCCCCCCCCCCCCCCCCCCGGCCCTGCTCTCCCCTCCCCCCCCCCCTCCCCGGCCCTGCTCTCCCCCCCCCCCCCCCCTCCCCGGCCCTGCTCTCCCCCCTCCCCCCCCCCCCCCCCGGCCCTGCTCTCCCCTCCCCCCCGGCCCTGCTCTCCCCTCCCCCCCGGCCCTGCTCTCCCCTCCCCCCCGGCCCTGCTCTCCCCTCCCCGCCCCCCTCGCAGGCCCTGCTCTCCCCCTCGCAGGCCCTGCTCTCACCTCTGTTCCACCGTCCACGCTCACTCTGCTCAATACAATTAAAGCTTTGTGCTATTTCCAGCTTGTCCAATCAGAGGCTGGATTCTGGAGAAGCCAGCCTCCAATTGGACAATCTGCAACCGGATGAACCTCAGAAGCCAGTGATGCGCAATCAATTGCACAAAGATGCAGATTGGGTACAACTGTGGCTTTATTGCAGTCAGATGCGTGACCTCCTGCTGCAACTGGCGAAATGGCAGGGCAATTGAGATCATGCATATTTATACAGATCTTAGTAGTGGGCGGAGCCAGCCGGCAGGGGCTACCGGTGAACCTGTAGTGCAGGTCCTACCTTACATCCCCTAATACAGTGGTTCGCCACATTCACCCCTGTTAAAAATGAGTCCGGTGAGGGTGATGTGAAACTATATACACATAGTGCGATTATGTACAGTGGTAAGAAGAAAAAAAAAGAAAAGTCCATGTTGAAGGTCCGGAGTCCGTCAAAGTTCCAGCCGATCCGGTGCTTTGGTGCTTCGTTGGGAGCGGCGTAACGGTGGTGGCGAAGTCGGTGTTGGCGGTGGTGGAGGTGGCACCGATGGCGGTGCTGATGCTGGCCAGTCATCGGAACTCCAGGAGTGTTCCAAAATACTCTTCGTCCTCTTGTGCGGAAAGAGGGGGGGGGGGGGGGTGGTCTGGTGGGGTCAGTGTTGGCAGCGCGGTGGGAGGGGGGCGCATGGGTGAGGGAGTGTGTTGGGGTGGAACCTGACGGTGCCAGGTCCCTGAATGAGACAGTATCTTGGTGGCCGTCGGGGAACTCCACGTAGGGTTGGCGTGGAGCAGGTGAACCCTGTCCACCAAGGGGTCCGCCTTGTGGGGTCAGACGTGCCTACGGAGACGGGCCAGTCCTGGAGCTGCGAGCCAAGTCGGGAGCGACACCCCGGATGTGGACTTTGTGGGGAAGGTAAAAACACGTTCATGGGTGTGGTTTTAGTGACGGTGCACAATAGTGACTGGATGGAGTGTAGAGCGTCAGGGAGGACCTCCTGCCAGTGAGAGGCTGGGAGGTTCCTGGACAGTAGGATCAGCTGGACGGCCCTCCAAACCGTCCCATTCTCCTGTTCTACTTGCTCGTTTCCCCAGTGGTTGTAGCTGGTCGTCCTGCTGGAGGCTATACCCCTGCTGAGCAGGAACTGATGCAGATCATCGCTCATGAATGAGGATCCCCTGTCACTGTGGATGTAAGCGGGGAAACCGAACAGAGCGAAGATGGTGCTGAGGGCCTTGATGACGGTGTCAGACGAGATATTGGGGAATCGGATGGTGAAGGGGAATCTGGAGTACTCATCGGCCACACTGAGAATGTACGTGTTATGGTCGGTGGAGGGGAGGGGCCCTTTGAAACCCACGCTGAGGCGTTCAAAGGGGTGGGAAGCCTTCACCAGGCGCCCACGGTCCCGCCGGTAGAAGTGCGGCTTGCACTCCGCACAGACCTGGCAGTCCCTGGTGACTGTCCTTACTTCCTCGACGGAGCAGGGCAGATTGCGAGCTTTGACCAGGTGGTACAATCGAGTGACCTCAGGTGACAAAGGCTGTCGTGTAGGGCCCGGAGTTGGTCCACTTGAGCGCTGGCACATGTACCTCGGGAGAGGGCGTCTGGGGGCTCGTTCGGTTTACCGAGGCGATACAAAATCTCGTAATTATAGGTGGGGAGCTCTATTCTCCACCGCACGATTTTATCATTTTTGATCTTGCCCCGCTGTGTGTTATTGAACATGAAGGCTACCGACCGTTGGTCAGTGAGGAGAGTGAATCTCTTATCGGCCAGGTAATGCCTCCAATGCCGCACAGCTTCAACGATAGTTTGGGCCTCCTTTTCGACGGATGAGTGCCAAATTTCAGAGGCATGATGGGTGCGGGAAAAGAATGCCACGGGTCTGCCTGCCTGGTTTAGAGTGGCGGCAAGGGCGACGTCTGAAGCATCGCTTTCTACTTGAAAAGGCAGTGACTCGTCCACTGCGCGCATCCCGGCCTTGGCGATGTCTGCTCTGATGCGGGCGAAAGCGTGTTGTGCTTCGGCCGTGAGAGGGAATTGGGTGGACTGAATGAGTGGGCGGGCCTTGTCCGCATAGTTTGGGACCCACTGGGCGTAGTAGGAAAAGAACCCCAGGCAGCATTTGAGGGGCTTGGGGCAGTGGGGGAGCTCCATGAGGGGGTGCATGCAGTCGGGGTTGGGCCCGAGAAGTCAGTTTTGGACTATGTAGCCGAGAATGGCTAACCGGGTCGTGCTGAACACACATTTCTCTTTGTTATAGGTCAGGTTGAGAAGAGTGGTAGTGCAGAGGAATTTATCGAGGTTGGCATCGTGGCCCTGCTGGTCGTGGCCGCAGATGGTGACATTATCTAAGTACGGAAAGGTGGCCCGCAAACCATACTGGTTGACCATCCGGTCCATTTCCCTTTGGAAGACCAAGACCCCATTTGTGACGCCGAAAGGGACCCTAAGGAAGTGATAGAGACGACCGTCCGCCTCGAAGGCAATGTATGGACGGTCCGACTTCCGGATGGAGAGCTGGTGGTAGGCCGATTTCAGGTCAATTGTTGAGAAGACTCGGTCCTGCGCAATCTGATTGACCATATCAGATATGCGTGGGAGGGGGTACGCGTCGAGCTGCGTGTACCGATTGATGGTCTGGCTGTAGTCCACGACCATCCTGTGTTTCTCCCTAGTTTTAATCACGACCACTTGGGCTCTCCAGGGGCTGTTGCTGGCTTCGATAATACCCTCCTTAAGCAGCCGCTGGACTTCGGACCTCATGAAGGTCTTGTCCTGGGTGCTGTACCATCTGCTCCTCGTGGCAACGGGCTTGCAATCCGCAGTTAGATTGGCAAAAAGGGAGCGGGGATCGACCTTGAGGGTCGCGAGGCCGCAAACGGTAAGGGGTGGTAGGGGCCCGCCAAATTTGAGGGTGAGGCTCTGGAGATTGTCCTGGAAGTCCAGGCCCAACAGGAGTGCAACGCAGAGATTAGGGAGGACATAGAGGCGGAAGTCACTAAATTCTACGCCCTGGACAGTGAGGGTGACTGTACAGAAGTCTCGGATCGGAATAGAGTGGGATCCTGAGGCTAGGGAGATCCTTTGATTGGCAGGATGGAGCGCGAGGGAGCAGCGCCTTACCGTATCTGGGTGTACGATGCTTTCGGTGCTCCCAGAGTCCAGCAGGCACGAGGTCGCGTGGCCATTGATTTTCAAGCTCGTCGATGCGGTGGCCAATTTATGCGGGCGAGATTGGTCCAGCGTCATCGATGCGAGCTGCGGGTAGTCGTCAGATGCTTCGGATGGTGAGCATGTGCGGTTCTGATCTCGGGATGTCCAAAGACCCTGTGGGGAACAAAATGGCGGCGCCCATGGTGCGCACATTGCGAGGTCGGGACAAGATGGCGTAGCCCATGGGGCGTACGTGGCCGAAGGGGGACAAGATGGCGGCGCCCATTGGTCACACAAGGCCCCGGGAGGGGAAGATGGCAGCTCCCATTGTCCGTTTGGCGTGGGGGAGGGGGCGATAACGGGCACGATCGCAGCGACTGCGCGGGCCTGGCACACAGCAGCGAAGTGGCCCTTCTTACTGCAGGATTTACAAACGGCAGTGCGGACCGGGCAGTGTTGGTGGGGGTGCTTCTGCTGACCGCAGAAGTAGCAGCGGGGACCCCCGGGGTGCGCGGATCGGCGTGTGGCGCAGGCGTATTGGGAAGGCAGGACTGTACATTACGGGATGCAACCGTCATGGAGAGCGTCAAGGTTTTCGTCTCCGCCAGTTCGAGCGTGGCCCCTTCCAGTAATCGTTCTCGGATGCGCTCTGACGCAATCCCCGTCACGAAAGCATCGCGCATGAGGAGGTTCGCGTGTTCATCGGCCGTAACGGCCTGACAGTCACAGTCCCGGACGAGTGGAATTAGGGCGCGCTAGAAATCTTCGATGGACTCACCAGGTAGTTGCGAGCGGGTGGTGAGTACATGCCTGGCGAAGAGCGTGTTCGTCTTCTAGGCATAGTGTTCTTTAAGGAGTTCCATTGCTTTCGCATAATTCGAGGAGTCTTGGATCAACGAGAACACACTGGAGCTCAGTCTGGAGTACAGGACACTTATCTTCTGAGCCTCCGTTGGCGCGGGGTCCGCCGCGTTGATGTAGGCCTCAAAACATGCTAGCCAGTGAGTAAAGTCTTTCCTGGCGTCGGGCGAGTGTGGATCCAGCTGCAGGCGATCTGGTTTGATTCTGATATCCATTCTGTGGAATAAATTGATGCACGATCAATTGCACAAAGACGCAGATTGGGTACAACTGTGGCTTTATTACAGTCAGATGCGTGGCCTCCTGCTGCAACTGGCGCAATGACAGGGCAATGGAGGTCATGCATATTTATACAGATCTTAGTGGGCGGAGTCAGCCGGCAGGGGCTACCGGCGAACCTGTAGTGCAGGTCCTACCTTACATCCCCTAATACAGTGGTTCACCACAGCCAGTTTGGAGAATAAAGCAGTTGCGCTGAGCAAAGTATGATAATTATAGCTATTCTTGTGACATGCCAACTGTTTTCAGATTATATAAAGAAGGGGATAAAAAAGAAGGGGATGTTGCAATATTGATTAAAGAGAGAAATATGGAGCAGCACGGTGGTGCAGTGGTTAGCACTGCTGCCTCACGGCACCGAGGTCCCAGGTTCGTTCCCGGCTCTGGGTCACTGTCCGTGTGGAGTTCACACATTCTCCCCATGTCTGCATGGGTTTAGCCCCCACAACCCAAAAGGATGTGCAGGGTAGGTGGATTGGCCGCGCTAAATTGCCCCTTAATTGGAAAAAATGAATTGGGTGCTCTAAATTTATTTTTGAAAAAAGAGAGTTATGACTGTGAGGAGGAATGATATGGTACAAGGGTCATCAAATCAGGCCATACGAGTTGAATCAAAGAACAAGAAAAGATTAATCACACTACAAGGAGTGTACCATAGACGCCACCAACAGCGACCCCCCACCCCACATCCCCCCTTACACCTCCAAACAGTTAGAGGAAGATACAGGAGCAAATATGTGGACCAATCCCTAATGGTAACTGCGATAGAATGAGTGTGAATGACACAGAGGGGGAAAATTTCTGAAATGCATTCAGAAATTTTTTAACCAGCAGTCACCACAGTCCCGGATGACCAAAGGTTGCTTTCCCCTTTGAGGGGTAGAGCAAACTGGTGGTGATTGAACCTGAGGAGCTCCACACCTCACACTGGTACAGGAATTGAACCTGTGCTGTTGGCTTACATTTGGATCACGAACCAGCTGTCCAGCCAACTGAGCGAAACTGTATGTAACCAGTATGTAGCAAGCTCAACAAGAGAGGGATACATCCTGGATTTAGTTTTAGTGATAGTAGGTGGAAGGGATATTTGTTGGAGAACACTTTGGTCGGAGTGATCATAATTCAGGTAGATTTAGGTAATTATGGGAAAGGACAAAGACAGACCAGGAATAAGAGCTCTCAATTAGAGAAGAGCTAATTTTACGAAGCCAGGATGTGATATAGCTGAAGTGGGCTGCAAGTAGCTACTTGAAGGTACATCAATACCATATTAATGGCAAGCATCCAAGGAAGAGATAATGAGATTTCAGAGCATGAATGGGGAAAAAGGGTGAGGCGAACAATTTCAGAACCACCTGCATGTCAGGAGCTTAAGGGATGAATAAAGAATAGAAACAGAAGTTTATGACAGATACCGGGAGATCTGGTGGTAGAGGCAAAAACCTGCATAACAGTTAAGAAGTACTTGTCTATGTACTTAAGTACAGTAACCTACAAGACCACTGATCGAGAGCTGGAAAGTGGGATTAGGCTAGATGGCTACTCGTTGACCGATACCTATGGGATGGGCAGTATCTTTCTACGATTCAATTATTCTTTCATGTTGCACAGCACTTTATTCATATTTCAGAAATGGATGCAAACCCATTTGATGAAATGGCAGGAGTTTGGCATGTGTGCCATCATCTGGAAATCACAGTTATCTTTTATCGCTTTTCCTTATGGAACATCTTCCATGGGTTCTTAATTCGCACTTAGAGCAACTATTGGCTTATCTGGATGGTATATCTTTGAAGTCAATTATCAATGTTCGCTCCCAATGCCCTGCACAGTCAGTGAAAAACTTAAATCTCCTTGAAATGTTAAAATTATTATGAAAGTCAATTACTGTGGATGCTTAAAATGTAAAATAAAAACAAAAAATGCTGGAAATACTCAGCAGGTCTGGCAGAAACTGATTTTCCAGTCCTCTGGGATCTCACATGTAGCCAATGAGGATACAAAGATGTCAGTCAAGGCCCCAGCAATTTCCTCCCTAGCTTCCCTCAGTATTCTGGGGTAAATCCCATTCGGCCCAGGAGACCTTTGTACCTTCATGTCTTTTATAACACCCAATACCTCCTCCTTTTTGATGTCAACATGACCCAGACTATCCACACACCCTACCCAAGAATCATCTTCCATAAATGCCTTTTCTTTGGTGAATACTGATGCAAAGTACACATTTAGTACCTCGCCCATTTCCTCTGGCTCAACACATAGATTCCACCCACTGTCCTTAATTGGTCCAATCCTTTCCCTGACCACCCTCTGCTTTTTACATATTAATAAAAAGCTTTGTGATTCACCTTAATCCTACATGCCAAGGACTTTTCATGACCCCTCCTCACCCCCCTAAGTTCCTGCTTCAGTACCTTCCTATTTTCTTTACACTCCTCAAGGGTTTTGACTGTCCCCACCCTTCCAGACCGCACAAAAGCCTCTTTTTTCTTTTTGATGAGGTTCGCAATATCCCTCGTTATCCAAGGCTCCCTAAACTTCCCATACTTATCCTTCATTCTCTCAGGAACGTGACTTTCCTGAATCCTAATCAACTGTCGCTTGAAAGACTCCCACATGTCCAATGTTGATTTACTCTGAAACAGTCGCACCCAATCCAAACTCTTCAATTCTTCAATTTATGGCAAACAATTTCAGTGTACCGTTGTAAGTAATGAGCATTGCATGGCGCTCACAATTAAATTGTTACAGTCTCACACATGTTGCTTTCATGCTGGCCCAGCTGTCCAATATGTCCTCAAAGTGGGTGGATGTGGATCTAGCGAATTGGTGCTCAATTGATATGACAGCCAAATATGTTAGCCTTCCTTGGTCCAGAGTAAATCACAGGTAATTATTAATCAGTTTTAGTTTGCTTAATGATCTCTGATGTCACTGTAACTGGCATAGTGCAAAACTCTCTATGGTGACTACCAAGTTTGGGACGGTTGACTCAAGATTTTGCTTCAGTGTGAAGTTCAGTTTCTTGAGGGCAGATCTGCAGTTCTTTAACAGCCATTTTGCAGGGTGGATTTCCTGTATGATATCCTTCGAAACATCCAATGATGTGACTGCATACTGTGCCACTGATACCTCCAAATCCTCCTTTGACATGCTATCCAATTTAATAAGATAAACAATCTAAAATTATTCATGACCTTTATTGCACCGTTCGGCAGATTTTTACTTTAATTGTTTGCCATTTGGCATATCCTCGCTGCTTGAAAACTTTCAATGGATAATGTCTATCATATTCTACCAGACATCCTTGGCCACAGGGCAAACACGGAAGAAAATGACCTCAAACGTAAAGCAGTTTTGAACTGCATCAGGAAGAAGACCTGCCGCTTAATGATAAGTGTGAGTTCTCCAAAACGCCCAATTGAGCTTTAGGCTTCATTGTGAATAGCATGAGCATTATTGCAGGCTCGCCAAAAACAGTGAATTCCCAACCCCTTCATCCATTCCAGATCTTCACTGATTCCTGGGTATGGTAAGTCAACTGGCAAAATTTCTGCTGAACCTAGTGACAGTCACAGAGCCCTTGAGACATCTGTTGAAGAAGGTTCAAGCATAGTGTTGGGACGCACATCAAGAGTAGGCATTCCATCAGATTAAAGACATGTTGCTCTCACGAGACATCTTCGCTCATTATGAACCATCCCTACTGATCACAGTTACAGCCGATGACTCATCTACAGGGCTGACTGTAGTACTGTTTCAGCAGCAGCCAAGTGGTTGCCACAGACCAGTCCATTACATTTCTTGGACGCTACCTGGCACAGAAATGAGGGCCGGAATTCTCCAGCCACTGGGATCCTTTGTTCCCGCTGGCAGTGCGTCCACACCCGCAGGTTTCCTGGTGGCATGGGTGGCTTCAATGAGAAATCCCATTGACAAGCGGCGGGAGTAGAGAATCCCACCGCAAGTGTTCAGCGCACTACCGGGAAATCCGCGTCTTGGGGAATGGAGGACCCCGCCCGAGGTGTACGGTGAGTGAAAGAGGTCTCGCAGTCACATGGGCTTGTGAGAAATTCTGCAACTATATCATCAGACTAAAAGTCGTAATTGAAACAGAACACAAACCACAAGCATTTGTCTCATTACTGGACAAAAAGGAACTCGCTGGAATGCCCCTCAAGAATCCAGAGATTATGATTGCTTACAAAACAGGGTATGTTACAAATAAATAGCGGACACATTGTCGAGGGACACAGTCAATGATCCTGCACCACAGGATATCAACCTAGCCAACGAGGCTGAGTCCTACTCTCATTCTGTACCAGCACCAGCGCCTCAGAGTTCAAAAACCCTGCCCAGGTTGAAGGACGGAGACAAAATATAGACCAAGGCAGAGAAGGAGACATTGTCCAAAGGGGTGATGATTAACAACAATCCTATTTAATATATCCTCCAAAAGGCATGAGAAGAAGCAACTGGAGAAATCTGAAAGAAGCAAAATACTGCGGATGCTGAAATCTGAAACAAGAACAGAGGATGGTGGAAAAATTCAGCTTCTCTGGCAGCACCTGTAGGGGGTTAATAGAGTTATCATTCTTGAGTTCACCTGACTCTTCATCAGAACTAAAGAGAGGGAGAAATGTATTAGATAGTAAACCGTAGCTGGGAGAGATTTCAACAAGTAACCTTAAGAATAAAAGACAGATGATCTGGTATGGCAGGGAGGGAGGAGTGTTTTTGCATTGAGACAAATCATGTGTGGGCAGCACGGTGGTGCAGTGGTTAGCACTGCTGCCTCACGGCGCTGAGGTCACAGGTTCGGTCCCGGGTCACTGTCCGTGTGGAGTTTGCACATTCTCCCAGTGTGTGCGTGGGTTTCACCCTCACAACCCAAAGATGTGCAGGTAGGTGGATTGGCCATGCTAAATTGCCCCTCAATTGGAAAAAATTAATTGGGTACTTTATAAAAAAAGAAGAGACAATACATGTATGGGCTATTTTTAAAAAAGGAGGGGTTTAATATGGAGAAGAAAGGTCGCAGTCTAAAGTTGTTGAACTCATTATTGGGTCCAGGTGGCTGTAATGTGCCTAAGCGGAAGATGAGAAGCTGCTTCCCCAGCTTGTGACGTGCTTCACTGGAGTATTGCAGCAGGCCAAGAATGGGCACATGGGCATGAGAGCAAGGTGCTGAGTTAAAATGACAAGCAACAGGAAGGTTAGAGTCATACTTGCGGACTGAGTGAAAGTGTGCCGCAAAGTACCACCCAGTCTGTGTTTAGTCTCCCCAGTGTAGTGGAGACTGTATTGGGAGTGTTGCGCCACCCTTGGCAAGTGTGTGGTCAATTCTGGCCAAACATGCCCCAGAGATACAACACAAATGAATTAACCAATAACTCTTAGAAAAATTCCCAAGGTTTTTGGCCCTTAACTACCCAATAATTACAATCACCGGGTTTACAAATTGAAACATAATTACTGTTTATTTATACCAGGAGCTATCATGAAATATGCTGTAAATACAACTAGGTAAGAACTACAACCCACTTTAACTGTCCTAACCTCTACCCACACACACACAAAACCAGACAAACACAGAGGGGGGGGGGAAGGGGGTAAAAATAGTAAGGATGATAGATAAGAGACTTTGCTTCAAATGGGGATTGTGGACTAGAAAGCCAGAGATCCAGGATAATGATCTGGGGATCCTGGTTTGAATTCCACCACGGCAGGTGATGGAATTTAAACTCAATAAAATATCTGGAATTAAATGTCGAATGATGACTATGAAACCATTATCAATTGTCGTAAAAACCCATCTGGGGGGAGGGCAGGAAACGCGGCCTGGAAGCACCACTAGAACTGGGAGAGATCATGGAGAGTATTAGCTCCATGCAGGCAAGGAAGGCCGCGGGACCAGACTGTTTCCTGGCGGACTTCTACAAAAGATTTGTGACAGCACTGCCCGCACATGCGGGAGATGTTCACAGACTCGCTAGCGAGGGTGCTCACTGCCATCTACACTAGCACAAGCCTCAGTCTTGCTGATACCTAAAAAAGACAAAGACCCAACAGGATGCGGTTCCTACAGACTCATCTCGCTGCTAAACATAGACTATTATGAAGAAATACTGGCCAAGATCGCAGCCAAAAGGCTGGAGAACTGCATACCAGAGGTGGTTGCAGAAGACCAGACGGGCTTTGTCAACGGTAGACAGCTGAACATGATCATGATCCCATTCAAGGAAAGAACACCTGAGGTGATTGTCCATGGACGCTGAAAAGGCCTTTGACAGAGTCGAATGGAAGTACCTCATAGAGGTACTGGAGCGGTTCAGGCTTGGAACAGGGTTCACCACCTGAGTGAAACTCCTGTACAATGCTCCCATGGCGAGCATACAGACAAATACCACCAGCTCGAAGTACTTCCAGCTGCACAAGGCAGGGATGCCCAATATCCCCCCTGCTGTTCGCCCTAGCAATCGAACCATTAGTGATCGCGCTAAGGGCAGGAAAGAATTGGAAAATGATCCAGAGAGGAGACAGAGAGCATAGAGTCTCGGTCTGTGCAGATAGCTTGATCCTCTACATCTCGGACCCATGGACCAGCATGGAAGGAATCATGGCATTCTTGAAAGAGTTTGGAACCTTCTCGGGCTACAAACTTAATTTGAGAGAACGCGAGATCTTCCCGGTGAACCTGCAAGGGGAAGGGGCAGAGCTGGAGACTTGTTGTTTGAACAGGCCCGACACAAATTCGGCTACCTGGGGATCCAAATCGCTCATGACTGGACAGGGATCCGCAACTGGAACCTGACCAGCCTGATGGAGGAAGTAAAAAAGGACCTGTAGAGATGGAACACACTCTGACTCTCCCTGATAGGGAGAGTGCAGACAATCAAATTGAACGTACTGCTCAGGTTCCTCTTCCTGTTTAGATCCATTGCAATCTACATCCCCAAGGCCTTTTCCAACTCACTGGACAAACTGATTATGGCCTTTGTATGGGGGGTGGGGAGATGCAAGGATCCTAAAGGGAGTACTGCAGAGAACGAGATCCATGTGGAGCCTAGCCCTCCCAAATCTGCAATATTACCACTGTGCAACGACCACAGAGTAAACGGGTGGATAAAGGAGCAAGAAGTCGAGTGGGTGCTTATGGAGGAAGGCTCCTGCAGGGGGACCTCCCACCGGGCCCTAGCCACGGCGGCACTCCCATCCCCACCTAATAAATATTCAACAAGCCCAATGGTGATAGCAACACTCTGGTCGTGGAACCAATTGTGACAGTATTTCGGGTTAACCAAAATGTCGGATAAAGCCCCCATCTGCAACAACCACAGGTTCATGCCGGTGACTATGGATGCCACCTTCAAAAGGTGGAGACAGGACAGGGGTACGCCGACAGTTAGGGATTTTTACACCAACCACAGGCTAACAACGCTCGAAGAGCTGACAGAAAGATTCCAGCTGACGGGGGGAAACAAACTTAGGTACCTACAAATCAAAAACCTCCTGTGAAGGGAAACAAGGACATATCCACAACCACAACAACAATCGCTGCTAGAGGACCTGCTGGACGTGGACATCTTAGGAAAAGGGAACGGTGGTGACATGTATGAGCGACTGCTAAGGGGGGCCAACACACAACTGGATGAGACAAGGGAGAAGTGCGAGGAGGACTTGGGGTTTGAAATAAGGTGGGAACTCTGGAGCGAAACACTGCACAGGGTCAGCTCCACCTCCACATGTGCAAGCCTAAGCCTAATGCAATTAAAAGTGGTAGACTGAGCTCACTTAACCAGAATCCGAATGGAGGATTATCATAGATTATCATAGAATTAACAGTGCAGAAGGAGGCCATTCGGCCCATCGAATCTGCACCGGCTCTTGGAAAGAGCACCCTACCCAAGGTCAACACCGCCACCCTATCCCCATAACCCAGTAACCCCACCCAACACTAAGGGCAATTTTGGACACTAAGGGCAATTTATCATGGCCAATCCACCTAGATGCAACGGTGCCAAAATGGCCCAGCCAACAACATCCACATGTTCTGGTCTTGTCCCAGACTTGCAGGGTTCTGGGCAGCCTTCTTCAGGGCAATGTCCAAGGTGGTGGGAATGAGGGTGGTGCCATGCCCGAGAGTGGAAGGACCCTTACAGCAGTAGCGAATACACGAGGCCAAATTGAAGGTAGTGGAAGTGAAAATGCTGCTTAACCTGAAAGGCGTGTTCAGCAGCTTGAATAGTGAGGAGGAAGCAGCTAAAGGGCCAGGTGTTGCATCTTCTGCGAACGCAAGGGAAGGTGCCATGGGAAGGGGATGGGGAATTGGGCGTGATGGAGGACCAGGATACCACAGGGGGAGCGGTCCCTGCAAACAGGCAGCCCGGAGCACAGTGGTTAACACTGTTGCTCCACAGCGCCAGGGACCCTGGTTCGACTCCTGGCTTGGGTCACTGTCTGTGTGGAGCCTGCACGTTCTCTCCATGTCTGCGAGGGTTTCCTCCAGGTTCTCTGGTCTCCTCCCACAAAAAAAGTCCCGAAAGACGTGCTTGTTAGGTGATTTGGACATTCTGAATTCCCCCTCAGTGTACCCGAACAGTCGTCGGAGTGTGGCGACTAGGGGCTTTTCACAGTATCTTCATGTAAGCCTACGTGTGACACTAATAAAGATTATTATTAAACACTGATGCAGAGGGGGGTAAAAGAACAATTTTCTAAGGAGCCATTATCGGAACAGATTCAATGAAGGTGGAGAAATTGGAATAATTGGCTGGAGTCCTTACAGGCAGCAGGGCATGAGGAGCTATAGTTGAGGTAGCTCTGGGCATCGGTGGGTTTGTAATGAGTATTGGTGGTCAGTCTATCGCCGGTAATGGAGACAGAGAAGTGAAGGAAGGGGACTGTAGGAGATGGACCATGTGAAGATGAGAGAGGATGGAAATTGGAAGCACAATTGATGAATTTTTCCAGGTCCAGACAAGAGCATGAAGTGGCAACAATACAGTAATTGATATAATGGAAAAAGAGTTGCGGGAGCGGGTCTGAGTGGGACTGGAACAAGAACCTCAAACAGAACCTTCCATTACAACATTGCAAAGCTTACCGAAGGCCAACCAAGTCAAAACAAAGATGTGCGAAGGGAGACGACCGATCTTCTAAGTATGAAAGAACACAATCAGGGTGAGTCCTGAAACCTCCAGAATCATTAAATCTATGAAAGTTAGAGGCTTGTGGGTGATGGGGGAGTGCGTAAAGATAAATATAAAATATATATATTGCACCTGAACAACAGTGTGACATGGCACCACGTGGCCGATCGAAGCCGGAAGACCCCGCTCCCTGGGTCTTCTCAGCTCACCACGCCTTGCAAAATCTAACGCTATCTCGCGAGACATTGTGATGTAAATCCCGCTCATTGTGGGCAGGATCAGTTTTTGGCGAATCTGCATATTAGAGTGAGACATCTAGCCTCACTGTAATATAGTTTCCCGAGGCACCAGATTGGGATCACTCTCCTTCGCCTCGGAGATCATGGGCAAGCGCCGTGAGTACTGGTCTCCACAAACGGGGACCAGATGGAACAGCACACAAGGGGTCTCCCAGCGGATCGGAGGCCACTAGTGCTTGCCTTTTGGGCAGCGTGGTACACTGGCACTGCTGATGTCACACTGGCAGTGTCAGCCTGGCCCCCTGGCATTGTCACATGGGTGCCAGCCTGGCACTGCCAAGGTGCCCTGGTGGAACTGCCAGCTGGCAGGGGCACTGCCAAGGTACCAGGCCTACATTTTGATCATGGCGGCGATCAGGCCGGAGGTACCCTGCGCAGGTGTGGGGGGGCCTGGGAACTCCCTCATAGTGAGTACTGGCTGGGGGGGGGGGGGTCGGCGGTTGTGTTGGGGGGGGATCCAGAGATCAGGGCACCATTTAAAAATGGCATCCCGATCTATCGCTACACTGAGGATTTCTGGCAAGCGGAGCTCCTCAATGCAGAAAACGGGCTATGTGCGGCTTCGGCCACGCTTTCCCCGCTGAGGCCCCTTATCTAACCCGAGTGATGATTGATAATGTTGTGTTTCTCAGTGCTGCGAGCGCCAGGAAACACACTCCTGAACATGCTCGCTATGGGACTTTGTTCCCATTTAGTTAAATCGCACCCATAGTATTGGGGTGTTTAAGGTTGAAAGGTTTAATGTGTGGAATTGGAGAAACAATACTGCTCACATGATGTGTAAGTGACACATGACCAAGATTTGAGAGGGAGAATGCTCATGGTTGAGACTAGCCTAGTCTTGTGTATCGCTGTATATTAATTTTCTCCCAATAAACCGGCAATTGTTCAGACATACCTATGTGTCAGCCATCATTCCTTTGCCCGTCACAACCAACATACAACAGTTTACACTTCCTGTGTAGGTACCACAGAGGTGCTTACATCAGGACTCCCCCATGGTCCTGAGGCGCAGCAGCAATTTAAACTGAGTCGAAGCCCTCTCCTCATTCAACCTGAAAAACTGTGTAAAAATTCTACCTTTTGTGAATGTGAAAAATACACTGTCCTTGTTCATTGCATATCCCAAAAAATGAAGAAACTCACCAAATAACATATCAAGAGTCAACATTTTCTGCTTGCCTCTTCCCAGAAAATAAATATTGTTCTTTGAACACTTGATTGATTCTTTATGATGTTGTGTACTTAAAAGTGAATGAATGTTGAGAATACCTGTGTCCCACTACGCATTCAGTCTAATTATTTACTTTCATATCTTAATTCATTCAGCTTTCTTGGAGCTGTGCCAGCTCTTTGAAGCAGTTACCGGTTTCCGAGTTTGCAATGCAGAGTTAATTACCTGTATTGTAGCTCATTACAAAATTAATAGAACGTTTTTAAAAAACATGCAGTGAGTATAGATTTTTAATGTAGCGGTATCCATAATCATGTGAGGGTGGCCCACTCTTTGTCAGTGCCGTGTAGGTTCAACCCTTGCTCAAAATGTTTGGACAGTGATGTATAATCAGCATTTTTCACATTGTGTTTCAAACGAAGAGCTGAATCAGCTGAATGTTGTTTTGTTGACTCGGCTTCCTTGCTCCCTATACAAAAGTGTACATTTGCTGGTCGGCTGGTTCATGACGTAGTGCGAGGCCAACAGCATGTGTTCAATTCTCGTGCAGGCTGAGGTTATTCATGTAGGGCGTAATATGAAAAGAAGCCCAGGCAACGTTTCAGGGCTTTGGAGCAGTGGGGGAGGGGAAATTCCATAAGGGGGCGCATGCGTTCGGGGTCGGGGCCTACTACTCCATTGCGCACTACGTATCCCAGGATGGCCAAACGGTTTGTGCTAAAAACGCATTTTTCCTCGTTATATGTGAGGTTCAGGGCGTTAGCGGTCTGGAGGAACTTTTGGAGGTTGGCGTCGTGGTCCTGCTGATCGTGGCCGCAGATGGTTACGTTGTCGAGATACGGGAACGTGGCCTGCAACCCGTGCTGGTCAACCATTCGGTCCATCTCCCATTGGAAGACCGAGACCCCGTTCGTGACGCCAAATGGGACCCTTAGGAAGTGGTATAGCCGCCCGTCTGCCTCGAAGGTGGTGTACTTGCGGTCACCTGGGCAGATGGGGAGCTGGTGGTAGGCGGACTTGAGGTCCACGGTGGAAAAGACCTTATACTGAGCAATCCGATTGACCATGTCGGATATGCGAGGGAGAGGGTACGCAACTAGCTGCGTGTACCTGTTGATGGTCTGACTATAGTCTACGACCATCCTTTGCTTCTCCCCGGTCTTTACGACTACCACCTGGGCTCTCCAGGGACTATTGCTGGCCTGGATTATGCCTTCCATGAGCAACCGCTGGACTTCAGACCGAATAAATGTCCGGTCCTGGGCGCTGTACCGTCTGCTCCTAGTGGCGACGGGTTTGCAATCTGGGGTGAGGTTTGCAAACAAGGACGGCGGTTCAACCTTGAGAGTTGCGAGGCCGCAGATAGTGAGTGGGGGTATTGGGCCGCCGAATTGGAATGTTAGGCTCTGAAGGTTACATTGGAAGTCTAATCCCAGTAATGTGGGCGCGCAGAGTTGGGGCAGGACGTAGAGCCTGTCGTTCTTAAACTCCCTCCCTTGCACCGTTAGGTTTGCGATGCAGAACCCTTTGATCTCCACTGAGTGGGATCCTGCAGCTAGGGAAATCTTTTGAGTGCTTGGATGGATGGTTAGAAAACAGCGTCTTACCGTGTCTGGGTGAATATAACTTTCAGTGCTCCCGGAGTCGATCAGGCACGGCGTCTCGTATCCGTTGACCAGCACCGTTGCTGTCGTCGTCTGGAGCGCCCGGGGCCGCGATTGATCCAGTGTCACCGAAGCCAGTCGTGGTAGTAGTGTCGCGGCGTCTTCTTCGGACCCCGTGGAGCCGTCGATGCTGGGGTCCTTTGTTGTCAACCAAGATGGTGGCGTCCATGAATCGCACGCGGCCGGGGGTGGACAAAATGGCCACTCGAGGCAAGGTACTAACATGGATTGACAATTGGCTGTCAGGCAGAAGGCAGAGAGTTGGGATAAAAGGTTCTTTTTCGGAATGGCAACCGGTGACGAGTGGTGTCCCGCAGGGTTCAGTGTTGGGGCCTCAGCTGTTCTCTTTATATATTAACGATCTAGATGACGGGACTGGGGGCATTCTGGCTAAGTTTGCCGATGATACAAAGATAGGTGGAGGGGCAGGTAGTATGGAGGAGGTGGGGAGGCTGCAGAAAGATTTAGACAGTTTAGGAGAGTGGTCCAAGAAATGGCTGATGAAATTCAACGTGGGCAAGTGCGAGGTCGTGCACTTTGGAAAAAGAAATAGAGGCATGGACTATTTTCTAAATGGTGACAAAATTCATAATGCTGAAGTGCAAAGGGACTTGGGAGTCCTAGTCCAGGATTCTCTAAAGGTAAACTTGCAGGTTGAGTCCGTAATTAAGAAAGCAAATGCAATGTTGTCATTCATCTCAAGAGGCTTGGAATATAAAAGCAGAGATGTACTTCTGAAGCTTTATAAAGCATTAGTTAGGCCCCATTTAGAATACTGTGAGCAATTTTGGGCCCCACACCTCAGGAAGGACATACTGGCACTGGAGCGGGTCCAGCGGAGATTCACACGGATGATCCCAGGAATGGTAGGCCTAACATACGATGAACGTCTGAGGATCCTGGGATTATATTCATTGGAGTTTAGGAGGTTGAGGGGAGATCTAATAGAAACTTACAAGATAATGAATGGTTTAGATAGGGTGGATGTAGGGAAGTTGTTTCCATTAGCAGGGGAGACTAGGACCCGGGGGCACAGCCTTAGAATAAAAGGGAGTCACTTTAGAACAGAGATGAGGAGGAATTTCTTCAGCCAGAGAGTGGTGGGTCTGTGGAATTCATTGCCACAGAGGGCGGTGGAGGCCGGGACGTTGAGTGTCTTTAAGACAGAAGTTGATAAATTCTTGATTTCTCAAGGAATTAAGGGCTATGGAGAGAGAGCAGGTAAATGGAGTTGAAATCAGCCATGATTGAATGGTGGAGTGGACTCGATGGGCCGAATGGCCTTACTTCCACTCCTATGTCTTATGGTCTTATGGTCGCACGTGGTCGGGGGTGGACAAAATGGCCCCCCCCCATGTATCGCACGTGTCTGGGGGGGTCACAAGATGGCGGCACCCATCCTCCCCTCATGGTGCCTGGAATCCAAAATGGCAGCGCCCGTGGGTCGCACATGGGGCGCTGGGGGGGGGGGTTGGGATGTGCTGTCCTCGTTCTTCTCCGGGGATTGCGGCGACCCCCCGGGACCGACACACTGCCGCGAAATGGCCCTTTTTGCCGCAGCTTTTACAAGTAGCTGCGCGGGTCGGGCAGCGCTGCCGGGGGCGTTTCACTTGTCCGCAAAAATAGCAGCGGGCCCCCCCGGGATGGTCTGGCGCTTTAACCGCTCAAGCTTGTTGGGGGGGGGGGGTGCCAGGGAGTTGGTCGCGACGGGGGTCCACGGAGCCCAAGGGGCTGCCACGCGGTCGGGGCTGTAGGCGCGGGCATTTTGTGAGGCCACACCAAGGGAGGCTGCAAGGGCCCGTGCCTCTAGAGTCCTAGCGACTCTCTTTCTAAAAGTCTTTGACGATTTTGGGGAGAGTTCATACCTGCCACGAATGCAACACGAATTAGCAGGTCCGTGTGTTCGATCGCGTTCACCGGCGGGCAGTTGCAGCCTCGTCCCAAAATTAGCAGCGCGCCGTAGAATTCCTCGAGCGATTCTCTGGGAATTTGCCGTCTTGTCGCGAGTTGGTGGCACGCATAGACCTGGTTTATGGGCCGAACGTAGATGCCCTTCAGCAATGCGAGCGCCGTCGGGAAATCCTCTGCGTCTTCTATTAGCGAGTAAATTTCCGGGCTTACCCTCAAATGCAGGACCTGCATTTTCTGCTCTTCCGTGATCCGGCTGGGGGCCGTTCGGAGGTAGCCTTCAAAGCATGCTTGCCAGTGTTTGAATACGGCCGCGTTCGCTGTGTGGGGGCTGATCCGCAGGCACTCCGGGGCGATCCGGAGCTCCATAGTCTTTTAAGCTCGCTTAATAAATTGTAGCACACAATGACTTACGCGAGACGAGAAGCGATGAAGTCGATCTAGGCTTTATTAAGCGAGACTTAGCAGCTCCCCAGCAGCTCAGCAACAGAATGAGGCTGCGGGGAGAAGCTCGAGCTCTTATACTCCGCCTTCAGGGCGGAGCCAGAAGTCGGCAGATCCAACCAGGACACGGGACCTGTCAGCCAATAGCCTCTCGGATTCACAGGTACCACATTACCCCGAATATATACCACCACAGGGGCCAGCTTTGTTGCGAGAGCAATATTTGGAGTAGTGGACGAACCGGGAGTGCAGGAGACGAAAGAGGCCGGCATTCTGACCTTTGCGTCCCTAGTAGCCCGGCGAAGGATCTTGCTAATGTGGAAGGAGGCGAAGCCCCCCAGCCTGGAGGCCTGGCTAAATGATATGGCTGGGTTCATAAAGTTGGAGAGGATTAAGTTTGCCTTGAGAGGGTTTGCGCAGGGGTTCTACAGGCGGTGGCAACCGTTCCTAGACTATCTTGCGGAGCGTTAGAGGAAGGTCGGTCAGCAGCAGCAGCAACCTTGGGGGGGGGGGGGGGGGGGGGGGGGGGGGGGCGCTGCCTGGGAGGGTGGATGAGCAAGAGATAACATGAAGGGTTTGGAAAACTGGCACGTACGGGTGAGGGCCAGTGTACAAAGCTGTGTAAATATATCATTTTGCCATGTATATATCTTGCTCTGCGCGATTTCTCGGTTTTTATTGTTACGGGGGTGGGGGTATTGTTTGTAAGGGAGAAAAATTGTGTTAAAAAACTTTAATAAATATATTTTTTTTAAAAAAGCTTTGTTGCGAGATTTGGGATCAACTTGCCGTAACAATTCACTGACACTAAAAATGTTTGAAGCTCCGTGGTGCGCGTAGGGGCAGGGGTCTGCTGAATGGCGCTCATATTCTCTGCGACCAGATGTAAGCCCTTGCAGTCCACTTCTTTCACCACCTCTTTCAGGTAAAAAAAACACAGTTGGATCTCTGCAGGTGGATGCCAGACTGCAAAAAATGCCAGAGAACTTCCGCCAGGTTGTCCAAAAGCTCCTGCTCAGTTGCTCTGGTGAGCAGCACATCATCTATATATACCGCCACAGATGGTAACCCACACAGGAAGTTCTCTATCGCCCGCTGGAATATGGCCAATGACATGCCGAAGGGCAACCTAGTGTACTCATACAAGCCGCAGTGCATGTTGCCTGTGATATAACTGCGTGACAACGAGTTCAATTCGAGTTGCAAATATGCATGACTCATATCAAGTTTAGTAAATGAAAGTTCACCTGCTAATTTAGCATAAAGGTCTTCAATCCGTGGCATCGGGTAGTGGTCCAAATGTGAAGCTGTATTCGCCGTCAGCTTATAATCCCCGCACAACCGGACCTTCTTGTCCGGCACCGCCTAATCTACAAAGAGCACATGCCAGAAGATCCCCAATCCTTCAAGCCAGCTGAGCTCGGTCTCCACTTTTGCCAGCAACACATAAATGTTTGGGTGGGTTTGAAATATCTCAGCTGGGTCAACATGGATTTGGCCACAGGACCTTTAATTTTCACCAATTTCAAGGCTTCAGGGTACTTTCCCAGTACTTCGCTTCGGGCCCTTGATTCCATTTGGTAGATGTGTGGCCAATCAAAGTGCATGCAGCTCAACCAATCGTGGCCCAGTAAGCTGGGAAAATGTCCCTTCAATACAATTAGCAGGAGGCGCACCGACTGCCGTCCATAAACCACCGTGCCGTGGTGGTCCCCGTAATGTCCAGTGGTTCGCCGGTATAAGTGACCAATCGGGCCTGAGTGTTTCTCAAATCCAAGTGTTGTACTCCTTTCTTAATGCGGTCGCATGTTTGCCTTCCTACCATGGAAACTGCAGTGCCGGTATCAATTTCATAGAATTTCTTAGAATTTATAGTGCAGAAGGAGGTCATTCAGCCCATCGAGTCTGCACCGGCACTTGGAAACAGCACCCGACCCAAGGTCAACACCTCCACCCTATCCCCATAACCCAGTAACCCCACCCAACACTATGGGCAATTTTGGACACTAAGGGCAATTTATCATGGCCAATCCACCTAACCTGCACATCTTTGGACTGTGGGAGGAAACCGGAGCACCCGGAGAAAACCCACGCACACACGGGGAGGACGTGCAGACTCCAGACAGACAGTGAACCAAGCCGGAATCGAACCTGGGACCCTGGAGCTGTGAAGCAATTGTGCTATCCACAATGCTACCAAGCTCCATATCCAATAGATACTCATTCACCTGCACTGTGAGCTGCATGCAGTCTTCCTTCTCTGGTTTATCCAGACCGACGGTGCAGACGGCAACCTCTGCCGGGGTGCCGGGACCTCCGGCCCAGTTGCAGCTTGCGCTCACCTCGGGGCCGACGACCACATGCCCCACAACGGGCCGATTTTCCCTCTACTGATTCTGGAGAGGTATCCCGTCAGTACGACTCTGTGTTCGACCAACGGACCAGGCCTGCATGGCGCTTGGGAGGGGTCGATCGCCGGGAGTTGGCACATCCTCAGGTGTTAACTTCCATTCCTGGATTTCCTGCAACTCTCGCTCAGCGCTCTCGCAAGTTAGTGAAATTTTGCACAGCTTGCTGTAGGTTTGAGGACGGTTCAGCCAACAATTTCTTTTGAGTAGCCACATTATTGATGCTCCAGACCAACCGGTTGCATAGCATTTCCACCAGGAACGGGCCATATTCACAGAATTCGGCTATCTTTCATAATCGCGACTAAAATTCGGTGACGGACTCACCTGGGGTCCTTTCCGCTGTAGCAAAGCGATATCACTGCACAATTACAGATGCTGTAAGGTTGAAATGTTGCCCCATAGTGTTATTAGCTGCTCATAAGTATGAGTATCAGGTGCCCCAGGATAGGTGAGGATCCGTATCACACCGTAGATAAGTATGTCACAATGACTGTCCAGCGATCATTCTCCGAGATAGAATTGGCATGTAAAAAGTAATGCATCCTTTTCACATACGGAGTCCAATCTTCCAAATTGGCATCAAACACATCTAATCTTCTGAACAGAGGTTAATGAAAAGATTCCAACCTGTATCCAGCAGGGTTAGGTATGTGGCTTAACCGACAGAGGAGCAGCATGAACAGCAAACCAGTTGAAACCTCGTTGCCCGTTTTGTAGACCACAAAGACGTCCACACCGAGTTGTCAGAAGGAAATAAAGTTTTATTACTATAGTTATCATTTACGCAGCACGTAAGATCCCAGCCGGGTCTCTCCTGTCGGTACCCAAATTGACTGACTTTACACAGAAGATAACTATACATGGTTTAGGGTTCCTGGCCGCCTTTAATGGGGGAGTTTGTATTCTGCAAGGCTCATAGGGAGTTTAATCTTTGCCACCTCATAAGTCCCGTGCGGGTTATGGTAGATGGCAAATCATGAAAAACACAACAAACTCTCCCATTAAGGACATCTGGACTTTACTCTGAACAAAATTAGTGCCCGAGAACTTGGTAATAATGTACTCTCCCAGAACTGCCTATGCAAACACCAAGAGCAAAAATGAATACTTTCACTCAAAGATAAAATGGTGACATGTAAACAAACCCATCTCCCTGATTAAAGCTAGTTCAATTATTACCTCTCAAAAAGCACCCTACCTAGGCCCACTCCCCCACCCTCTCCCCGTAGCCCTGTAAGGGCAGCTCAGTAGCACAGTGGTTAGCATTGTTGCTTCACAGCACCTGGGTCACAGGGTCGATTTCCGGCTTGGGTCACTGTCTGTGCGGAGTCTGCACGTTCTCCCCATGACTGCGTGGGTTTCCTCCGGGTGCTCCGGTTTCCTCCCACAAGTTCCGAAAGACGTGCTTGGGTAATTTGGACATTCTGAATTCTCCATCTGTGTACCCGAACAGGCGCTGAAATGTGGCGACTAGGGGCTTTTCACAGTAACTCCATTGCAGTGATAATGTAAGTCTACTTGTGACAATAAAGATTATTATTATAACTCCACCTAACCTGCACATGTTTGGACAGAAAGGGCAATTTTTATCATCGTCAATCCCTTTAACCTGGACATCTTTGGATTGTGGCAGGAAACCTGAGCACCCGGAGGAAACCCACGCAGACACGGGGAGAAAGTGCCTGTACCAGCTCCCTCTGACACTGAGCCACCTTCCTCTGTGCCTGCGCCACGTCGGCCAGTGCCTGGGCAATGCCGCTGACGTTCCCAGCCATGGCCTGTGATGCTCGATCAATGACTCCAGAAGCGAAATTGGATGACAATTGAAGGCTTTATTGGACTAGATGTTTCCCCCAGCTGCGCAGGTACAGAATGCAGCTGCTAGGGAGACACAGGCTCTTATACTCCGCCTTACTGGGCGGAACCAGCAGGCAGGCTTCACCAATGATCTTCCGGTCTCAGGTACCTCCCCCACCAATGATCGTACAGCCTCAACCTAGGTACCGTAATACCCCTAATACCGACTACCACATTGACCCCTGTTTAAAAAAAAAGAGTCCGGCGGGGTGGTGGTCTCGCGTCATACAGTGGTAGAGGTTATGGTGGTACCCGTCGGTGGTACAGTGTTTTGTCTTATTACATGTCACAACTATTTCCAGTGTTCATTTTACATGTACATATCAGAACGAAGCAATTAGTCGATCGGAGGCCCTGGTCGTCCTCTGTGATCGTCGCCGTTTCGGCAGTGATGCAGGCACCGGCTCGGGCATCCACGACTCCGGGAGCATGACTTCGGCTTCTTCAGTAGCTTCATCACCCCTGGGTGGGACCAGTGGAAGAACCGATCCACCTGGGCAGGGGGCAGCCGTGGGGTGCGCCGGTGGGAGGGTGGGGTTGTTTGGGGGCGGGGTGTGGGTGGGGAAACAGCGGGCGCGAGGTCCCGTAGGGAGATCGTATCCTGCCAGCCGTCGGGGTATGTCACATAGGCATACTGAGGGTTAGCGTGAAGGAGGTGAACCCTCTCTACCAATGGGTCCGACTTGTGCGCCCACATGTGTTTGCGGAGCAGAATGGGTCCAGGAGCTGCCTGCCAGGTTGGGAGCGAGGTCCCAGAGGAAGACTTCCTAGGGAAGACAAGGAGACGTTCATCAGGTGTTTCGTTTGTCGTGGTACACAGCAGTGATCAGATGGAGTGGAGTGCATCGGGAAGGACCTCCTGCCAGCGGGAGACTGGGAGATTCCTGGACCGTAGGGCCAGTCGGACAGTCTTCCAGACAGACCGTTCCGTTTTCCCTCTCTACCTGTCCGTTTCCCCGGGGGTTATAACTGGTCGTCCTGCTCGAGGCGATGCCCTTGCTGAGCAGGAATTGCCGCAGTTCGTCGCTCATGAAGGAGGACCCCCTATCGCTGTGTACGTAGGCGGGGAAACCGAACAGCGTAAAGATACTGTGGAGGGCTTTTATGACGGTGGCTGCGGTCATGTCGGGGCAGGGGATGGCGACTGGGAACCGGGAGTACTCGT
Source organism: Scyliorhinus torazame (assembly GCF_047496885.1). NCBI lineage: Eukaryota > Metazoa > Chordata > Chondrichthyes > Carcharhiniformes > Scyliorhinidae > Scyliorhinus > Scyliorhinus torazame. Next base: position 164,328,172 of record NC_092708.1, on the reverse strand, counting down.
CAATCACATTCAGGAAGTACGTGTTGCGGTCGGTGGAGGGGAGGGGCCCTTTGAAGTCCATACTGAGGCGTTCAAAGGGACGGGAAGCTTTTATCAGGTGCGCTTTCTCTGGCCTGTAGAAGTGCGGCTTGCACTCCGCGCAGATTTAGCAGTTCCTGGTGGCTGTCCTGACCTCCTCGAGGGAGTAGGGCAGGTTGCGGGTCTTGATAAAATGGAAGAATCGAGTGACCCTCAGGTGGCAGAGGTCCTCATGGAGGGCCCGGAGTCGGTCCACTTGTGCGTTGGCACATGTGCCGCAGGATAGGGCATCGGGAGGCTCGTTTAGCTTCCCGGGACGATACAAGATCTCATAGTTGTAGGTGGAGAGCTCGATCCTCTTATCATTCTTTATCTTGCCTGCTGTGCATTATCTAACATGAAAGCTACCGACCGTTGGTCAGTGAGGAGCGTGAATCTCCTGCCGGCCAAGTAATGCTTCCAGTGCCGCACAGCTTCTACTATGGCCTGGACATCTTTTTCAACGGAGGAATGGCGGATTTCTGAAGCATGGAGGGTGCGTGAGAAGAAGGCCACGGGTCTGCCCGCTTGGTTGAGGGTGGCCGCCAGAGCTACATCGGACGCGTCACTCTCGACTTGGAACGGAAGGGATTCATCGATTGCATGCATCATAGCCTTTGCGATGTCCGCCTTTATGTGGCTGAAGGCCTGGTGGGCCTCTGCCGACAGGGGGAAAACCGAGGATTGGATTAGTGGGCGGGCCTTGTCCGCATAATTGGGGACCCACTGGGCATAATATGAAGAAAATCCCAGGCAGCGTTTCAGGGCCTTGGAGCAGTGGGGAAGGGGAGACTCCATGAGTGGGAGCATGCGTTCGGGATCTGGGCCTATGACTCCATCATGCACTACGTAGCCGAGGATGGCTAGACCGTCGGCACTGAACACGCATTTGTCCTTGTTGTAGGTTAAATTAAGGGTTTTTGCGGTATGGAGGAATTTGCGGAGGTTGGTGTCGTGGTCCTGCTGGTCGTGGCCACAGATGATGACGTTGTCGAGGTACGGAAACGTGGCCCACAAACCGTACCGGTCAACCATTTGGTCCATCTCCTGTTGGAAGACCGAGACTCCATTTGTGACACCAAAGGGAACCCTTAGGAAGTGGTAGAGCCACCCATCTGCTTCGAATGCAGTGTACTTGCGGTCGCCCGGGCGGATGGGGAACTGGTGGTAGGCGGATTTGAGGTCCACCATGGAAAAGACCTTGTATTGTGCAATCTGATTGACCAAATCAGATATGCGGGGGAGAGGGTACGTGTCGAGCTGAGTATACCTGTTGATGGTTTGACTATAATCGATGACCATCCTGTGCTTCTCCCCGGTCTTTACAACCACTACTTGAGCTCTCCAGGAGCTGTTGCTAGCCTCGATAATACCTACCTTCAGTAGCCGCTGGACGTCCGACCTAATGAAGGTCTGGTCCTGGGCACTGTACCGTCTGCTCCTGGTGGCGACGGGTTTGCAATCCAGGGTGACGTTCGCAAAAAGGGAAGGCGGGTCGACCTTGAGGGTTGCGAGGCTGCAGACAGTGAGGGGGGGGGGGGGGGGTATAGGGCCGCCAAATTTAAAGGTTAAGCTCTGGAGGTTGCATTGGAAGTCCAATCACAGGAGCGTGGCAGCACAGAGGTGAGTGAGGATGTAGAGTCGGAAATTTTTTAATTCTCTTCCCTGGACCGCGAGGTTCACTACGCAGAACCCCTTGATCTCTACAGAGTGAGACCCGGAGGCCAGGGAGATCCTTTGGTTAACTGGGTGTATGGGAAGAGAACAGCGCCTTACTGTGTTGGGATGTATGAAGCTCTCTGTGCTCCCAGAGTCGATCAGGCAGGATGTTTTGCGCCCGTTGATGAGCACAGTCGTCGTCGCAGTCGAGAGCGTTCGGGGCCGAGACTGGTCCAGGGTCACCGAGGCGAATCGTGGTAAAAGTTGAAGATTTTCCTCGGGCGGTGTGTGGTCATCCGAATCGGGGTCCTGAGACTCCAGCCAAGTTAGATGGCAGCGCCCACGGGTCGCACATGGCTGGGAGTGGGCAAGATGGCGGCGCCCACGCATCGCACGTGGTCCCTGGGGAACAAGATGGCAGCACCTGGGACCAGCACGTGGCTCGGGAAAATGAAGATGGCGGCGCCCGCGGCCCGTGGAGAGAGTTGTGGTGGTGGCCCTGGTTTGCCCCCGGAGACAGCGGCAACCGCCCGGGCCTGGCATACCACCACGAAATGGCCCTTTTTGCCACAACCTTTGCAGGTGGAGGAGCGGGCGGGCATCGCTGCCGGGGGTGCTTGGCTTGCCCGCAAAAATAGCGGGGCCCCCCGGGGTTGACTGGTAGCCACGCGGCACAAACTTGTGGGGGGATGGGGGATGCATCGGGGTCAGCCGCGGGTGGGTTCCACGCTGCCCAAGGGGCTGCCGCGCGGTCAGGGACGTACGAGCGGGCGTTTCGGGAGGCCACATCCAGGGAGCTAGCAAGGGCCGGTGCCTCCTTGAGGCCTAGTGTCTCTCCAGCAGTCGCTGACGGATTTGGGAGGACAGCATACATGCAATGAATGCGTCCCAGATTAAAAGTTGTGTGTGGTCGCTGGCTGAAACTTGCGGGCAGTCACAGTTCCTACCTAGTACCAGGAACGCGTGGTAGAATTCATCCAGCGATTCCCCTGGGATTTGTCGCCTTGTCACTCGCAGATGTTGGACGTACACCTGGTTTACTGGGCAAATGTAGTGTCCTTTCAACAGGGCCATCGCGGCCTTGAAATTATCCGCATCCTCATACCTGGCTTCTACAATGAGGGTGTAAATCTCTGGGCTCACCCTCGAGTGGAGAACTTGCATCTTCTGGTCCTCCGTGGGTGCAGTTGTGGCCGTCCTGAGGTACCCGTTGAAGCACGCCAGCCAGTGTTTGAAGGTTGCCGCTCAGTTTGCCGAGTGGGTGCTGAGTTGCAGACACTCCGGCTGGATTCGGAGCTCCATTCTTTAAAATCTAGTCCAATAAATTGATGCTCAATCAATGACTCCAGAAGCGAGATTGGATGACAATTGAAGGCTTTATTGGACTAGATGTTTCCCCCAGCTGCGCAGGTACAGAATGCAGCTGCTAGGGAGACACAGGCTCTTATACTCCGCCTTACTGGGCGGAACCAGCAGGCAGGCTTCACCAATGATCTTCCTGTCTCAGGTACCTCCCACACCAATGATCTTACAGCCTCAACCTTGGTACCGTAATACCCCTAACTACCACAGCCTGCTGTGACTGGGCCACGCTTAGAGCGCTGCTGCAATTTCCAGGTGGCTCTAGCACTTGGTTGCCTGTGAGGCGGCAGCCCTGTCCTGGGCCTCAGCCACGGCCTGCACAGAATGCCCCATGCCTTGGACATGCTCCTCCATAGCCAAAACCGCCACTCCAATGCCTCCACCGTGGACCCCACCCATGTGGCGTTAGCCTGGGTGGCATGCATCGTGGGCACCACCTCCTGCAGCTGCACACGGTTGGTCTCCTCCAACTACACCTGCAGGTACTGGATGCTCACCGACAACCCCTCATGTAGTCCCTGGCTCTGCGACTGCAACTCCACAATTGATGGGACTGTCCGTTCCAGAAGCCCGAAACCGGTCTGGAATGCAACTAGTCCCTGGGGTTGGCCCGCCCTCCGACCGCGGGCCCCTCAGGTGTTCCTACCTCCATCTGCTGTACCGGAGTAGCTGTGTGGTGGGCACCAAATAGTGTCCCAGGATAGTGTTCGCTAAAGTGCCCAACCGGGGTGAGTGTGTCTGGTATGGTGGAGGGTGTTGGAGACAGCTGTGATGGAAAATCACTGTCATCCTCAAACTCGCGCTTGGGCGTCTCCTGAGTCTGGGGCAGAGGGCTGGTGTTCGGGCTGCTCGTCGCTGGCTCGGCTCAGGGAGGGAGGCTCTGCCTGTGGCACTGGCAGGGGGCGGGGGACACTGGATGCACCCACCCCATCAGCAGCTGGTTCTGCAAGACACAAGACAAGATGCATGATTAGACTGCGGGCCGGGGGGTGGTGGGAGTGAGTGTGTGGGGGATGGTGAGGGTGGTGGTGGAAAAGGATGAGGGGGAGAGGGTGGTGTGGGGGCGAGAATGGTGAGTGGGTGAGGGTGGTGTGGGGGTGAGGGTGCTGGGGGGTGGTGTTGGGGTGAAGGTGGTGTGGGGGTGGTGTAGAAGTGGTGTGGGGGTGAGGGTGGTAGGGGTGAGGGTGATGTAGGTGTGGTGTGGGGTGAGGGTGGTGTGTGGGTGAGGCTGGATGCAGGTTGTGTGGGGGTGGTGTGGGAGTGAGGATGGTGTGGGGGTGAGGGTGGTGGGGGTGGTGTTGGGGTGAGGGTGGTGTGGGGTGGTGTAGGAGTGGTGTGGGGGTGAGGGCGGTAGGGGTAAGGGTGATGTAGGTGTGGTGTGGGTGGTGTGTGGGTGAGGCTGGATGAAGGTGGTGTGGGGGTGGTGTGAGAGTGAGGATGATGTGCGGGTGAGGGTGGTGGGGGTGGTGTTGGGGTGAAGGTGGTGTGGGGGTGAGGGTGGTGTGGGGGTGAGGGTGGTGTAGGAGTGGTGTGTGGTGTAGGAGTGGTGTGTGGTGTAGGAGTGGTGTGTGGTGTAGGAGTGGTGTGTAGGTGAGGCTGGATGAAGGTGGTGTGGGAGTGAGGGTGGTGTGTGGGTGAGGCTGGATGCAGGTGGTGTGGGAGTGAGGATGGTGTGGGGGTGAGGGTGGTGGGGGTGGTGTTGGGGTGAGGGTGGTGTGGGGGTGGTGTAGGAGTGAGGGCGGTAGGGGTGAGGGTGATGTAGGTGTGGTGTGGGTGGTGTGTGGGTGAGGATGGTGTGGGGGTGAGGGTGGTGGGGGTGGTGTTGGGGTGAAGGTGGTGTGGGGGTGAGGGCGGTGTGGGGGTGAGGGTGGTGTAGGAGTGGTGTGTGGTGTAGGAGTGGTGTGTGGTGTAGGAGTGGTGTGTGGTGAGGGTGGTGTGGGGGTGAGGGTGGTGTTGGCGGGCTGGTTGACACCTCGGGGAAACCACAACTAAGCGGGTTCCCACTTCCTCGCCCGTGGCCGAACTCCATCTCGGCGAACTCCCTTTCCTCCGGGCCACCAATCACATCCAGGGCCCTCTGGTCTGCCACGATTAGGGGCCGCAGGTCCGGTGGTTCCCCCTCCTATCTTCTCCCATTCCAGGTGGTTGTGGGCGACCTTCTCCTGTTGGGGTGGGGGGGAACAGAAAATGACAGTGTTAACAGCCCGACACATGCATCCAAAGAGTTGGGTAGCTGGTGGCTCCAGTAGTCTGGGCACACAGCCATGGCAGCCAGTATGGGTGCCGGCATATGGTGCAGGGTGGGGGTTTGGATGCCCTCAGGGTTGGGGGGAGGGTTGCGGGTGTGTGGAACGGAAGTTGGTGCCAAGGGCACAGTGCTGCCTACTCACCCTGGCTGCCCTGAGGAGGTTGTGCAGGTTATTCTGGCACTGCTGGCCCGACCGGAAAGTGTTGCCCACGGCGCTGACCGTCTCTGCCACCTGCACCCAGGAACAACGTATGGCGTTGGCTGTCAGCCTCCTTCCTGGGCTGGGGTACAATGTTATCCACCTCTCTTCCACGGCATCCGGGAGGGTCTCGAGCTTTGTGTCCGTGAAATGTGGGCCAGCACGTCTTTCTGTCATCTTGTTGGCTGAGATGGTGTGTGTGGGCAGTGAAGTGTGAAAATGTGGCTGCAGCTGGTCAGCCTCCGGAATGTCAATTGCGAAACCAGCATATCCGGCACCATTTCTCATTGGGATCGATTGTGTTCCACGTGGCGCCGGTGCTGGTCCAGGTGCAGCACCAGTTTTGCTGTTGTGGATCTCCACGAATTCTGCGTCGGCTTCAAAGCTTAGTCTCAGAAACGGAGGATCCCGCTAAATATATCGACAACCTCCCCTATATCAACATGTTCCTCCTTCGAAGAACTCTGGTAAGTTGCTCAACCATTATTGCCCATGCTTATCCTTCCCCATTACCATGACCAGCTATAATCACTTTAATGATTGATTCCAATACCTTCCCCATGACAGATGTCAAGTTAACAGGCCTATAATTTTCTGTTTTCTGCCGCCTTCTCTTCTTGAATAGGGGTGTTATATTTGCTACTTTCCAGAATCTAATTAATTTTGGTAAATTAACAACTGAGACCACAATCAGCAAGGATAAACAACACCTCCTTCATGATGCGCAAGGCTGCGCACTTAGCCCCCTACTCTACTTCCTATACACACACGACTGAGTGGCAAAATTTGGCTCCATCTAGAAGTTTGCTGATGACACAACCGTAGTGGGTCGTTTTGTGTTATGCTTCTTCATGTAGCATAAGCTGCTTCCTTGATGTATACTCTGACAATGGAAGGTTCAGACTTGGAGATAGGTTTAACAGGTTTAACACATTTATTGAACAGTTAACAATTCTCCTACTTGAGTTCGACTCTCCTGCTAATCTTGCTACAGTAACTCAATCTAACTAACCAGTCTGCTCTAAGCCATGCGGTGGGTGTGATGCTTCTGATCTGCCCCTGTGTCACCTGTGGAAAAAGAACGAACATGTGTGCCCTGTCCTTTTAAATGGGTTGCCCCCTTGTGATAGTGTCACCTCTGGGTGTCTTGACTGCCCATTGGTCGTGTTCTATTCTATGTGTTCATTAGCTGTATGTCTTCATGTCATGATGTCTCTGGTGCTCCCTCTAGTGTTTACTTAGTCTTAGTGTATTTGCATTAACCCCTTGTGTATTTACCACATATTTACCAGATATCACCCCCCTTTTTTCGTGTTACATATTTAAAGTGTTGAAGAAAATTGAACAAAATAGGTAGATAAGTGATGACATGTACAAGTCATGATGACAGTGATGATTATACAATACCAAATAATATGTATGAGTCCAAAGTTTATGAATTGGTACGGTCGAGTGGCTTTCTTCTTTTGTTGATGAAGTGTCGATGTTGATGTTGTCATCCCCTTGTGAACGCCGTCAATGTCCCTGTGCTTAAGGAACCAAAAAGTCATCAGGCGGTGTGCAAATGGTCAAATCACTTTGTTGTCTGATTTGGACTCTATTTTTCTATGCTTGTGGTAGCGATGCAGTACGTCATCTGTGTTGTCCGACCTGGACTGTTTCTTGTGATTGCGATATTGATGCAGTATGTCATCTGCCTTGAAAGCTGGGTTGCTTGTTCGTAGTGGAGCAAACTCACCTGTCTTGAATCGGTGAGATTTGCTGTCATGCCATGGTATGGCTGTACTCTTGCCAGTGTTAGGAGCTGTGCTGTTACATTGTCCTGCATTTTCAGAGTTGTACCATGTTGTACCAGTCGTTATTCTAGTGTTGTTTTTGTCGTGCATGTTGTTGACGTTGGTACCTTTGGTACACTTCTTGTTGTTGTCTTTGTTAGTGTTTTTGTTGGTATTGTTGTGTTTGTTGGGCTCAATGACCACCCCGAGTGGATAATGCGAGTCCTTCACAAAGTTACTTGTGGGAGTGTCCTTTGTGGCATCTGCTGTTTCATTGAGCGTGCCGTCTCTGATTCCTCGGCGCTCCCCGTCTGGAGTCATGTCCGGTTCACTTGAATCATCTTTGGCTTGTCGATGCTCCCCGTCTGGAGTCCTTTCTGGTTCACCTGAATCAGCTTTGGTTTCTTGACACTCCCCGTCCGGAGTCATTTCAGGTTCACTTGAATCATCTGAGGTGTCACTTGAATCATCTGAGGTGTCTTGATGCTCCCCGTCCGGAGTCAAAACATTCAGGAATGCATTTGTGGAGTTTTCTTCTGCTGCAAGCCTACCTGTGCCTCGTGGTGAGTATAGGCTCCAGTTTTACCGATCTCTTTTGTGTTTTCCACGCAGTACTTTTCAAACTTGTCCAGGACTGTCTGGAAGTCTCACTTGTCTTGACCTTTGGAGTACTTGAAGATTTCTGCTGCACTTGCACCCGCAATGGTGAGCAGAAGCTTTATTTTCTCTGCATCCGCCACGCCATCTAGTCGGACGCTACCAGGTAGATCTCAAATCTCTGTTTGAATGCACGCCAGTTGGCACTGAGATTGCCGTGGTACCTGAGCTGCTGAGGACCGGAATCTCGAACATCTTGCCTGGGTGCTGCTGCTGGTAGTCATGGATCTGGAGTTGAACTATATAGATTCAACAGGGCACTACTGGTACCATGTTGTGCTATGCTTCTTCATGTAGCATAAGCTGCTTCCTTGATGTATACTCTGACAAAGGAAGGTACAGACTTGGAGATAGGTTTAACACATTTATTGAAAAGTTAACAATTTTTCTACTCGAGTTCGACTCTCCTGCTAATCTTGCTATAGTAACTCAATCTAACTAACCAATCTGCTCTAAGCCATGTGGTGGGTGTGATGCTTCTGATCTGCTCCTGTGTCGCCTGTGGAAAAAGAAAGAGCATGTGTGCCCTGTCCTTTTATATGTGGTAGTGTCACCTCTGGGTGTCTTGACTGCCCATTGGTCGTGTCCTATTCTATGTGTTCATTAGCTGTATGTCTTCATGTCATGATGTCTCTGGTGCTCCTTCTAGTGTTTACTTAGTCTTAGTGTATTTGCATTAACCCCTTGTGTATTTACAGTGATGCATATCACCACAGGTCGGATCTCAGACAATGAGTCAGAGTACAGAGGGAGATGGAGAACCTAGTGGCATGGTGTAACGACAACAATCTCTCCCTCAACGTCAGTAAAACTAAGGAGCTGGTCATTCACTTCAGGAAGCAAAGTATCGTACACACCCCTGTCTGCATCAATGGTGCCAAGGTGGAGAGGGTTGACAGCTTCAATTTTCTAGGGGTGCACATCACCAATCTGTCTTGGTCCACCCACCTCAACACTATGACCAAGAAAGCACAACCTACAATTCCTCAGGAAACTAACAAAATTCGGCATGTCCACATTTACAGATGCACCATAGAAAGCATCCTATCTGGTTGCACCACAACCTGGTGTGGCAACTGCTTGGCACAAGAATGGAAAAAGCTAAAGAGAGTCGCGAACACAGTCTAGTCCATCATGCAAACCCGCCTACTGTCCATTGACTTTGTCTACACCTCCCGCTGCCTTGGGAAAGTGGGCAGCATAATCAAAGACCGCTCCCACCCTCTTTTCCATCGGGCTGGAAGTACAAAAGTCTGAGAACACGCACAAACAGATTCAAAAACAGCTTCAACTTCGGCTGTTACCAGACTCTTGAATGACTCTCTTATGGACTGAACTGATCTCTCCACACATCTTCTCTACGGAATAGTACTACACTCCGTATGCTTCACCCAATGTCTATGTATTTACTGTGTGTATTTATTGTATGTCCTATATTCTTCATGTATGGACTGTATGCAGAACACGTGACAATAAATCCAAATCCAATGCACCTACTATCTTATAAGTCACCTAAAACCCCAGGATGAGGTTCATAAGGACCTGGAAACTTGTCAGCCCGCAGTTCCATCAGTTTGCTCAGTAGCACTTCCCAAGTGATTGTAATATCACCAGGTACCTCTCTCCCTGCCAGCTCTTAATTTACAGCTATTAGTGGAATGTTTCTTGTATCTTTTATCTGATCATTTTATCTGCCAATTTCCTTATCTACTAACTTCCCATCCTCACTCTCCAGAGGACCAACACTCACTTTCCCTACTCTTTTCCTGTTTAAATATCTGGAGAAACGTTTGCTGTTTTTACATTCCTAGCTAGTTTCCTCTTGTACTCCAATTTATTCTCCTTACTAACCTTTTGGTCATTCTCTGATGTTCTGTATATGCTGACCCAATCATCCGACCTCCCCTCATCTTTTTAAAAATATTTTATTCAAGAATTTGCATAAACAAACAACAAATGAAACCAGAAGTAAACTTCAATATAACCAACACCCACTCCCCCCTGCAATACCCTCCCCTCCCGTCCTGCCTTCCCTATTTTAACCCCCTTAACATCACCCCCTCCCCTCCTCCCCCCCGCGCCACACACACCTCAATTGTCTTTAAAGAAAAAGAGCAAAGAAAATTACAGCTCAGGAACAGGCCCTTCGGCCCTCCAAGCCTGCACCGACCATGTTGTCCATTTGAACTAAAACCCCCTACCATTCCGGGGATCATATCCCTCCATTCCCATCCTATTCATGTATTTTTCAAGTGGCCCCTTAAACGTCACTATCGTCCTTGCTTCCACCACATCCTCCGGCAGCGAGTTCCAGGCTTCCACCACACCCTTGTGTAAAAAACTTCCCTCGTACATCTCCTTTAAATCTTGCTCCTCTCACCTTAAATCTATGCCCCTAGTAACTGACTCTTCCACGAGAGGAACTGTCCACTCTGTCCCTCATAATCTTGTAGACTTCTATCAGGTCGCCCCTCAACATCCGTTGTTCCAGTGAGAACAAACCAAGTTTCACCAACCTCTCCTCATAGCAAATGCCCTCAATACCAGGCAACATCCTGGTAAATCTTTTTTGTACCCTCTCCAAAGCCTCCACATCTTTCTGGTAATGTGACGACCAGAATTTAACACAAAATTCCAAGTGTGGCTTAAATAAGGTTCGAAAAAGGTGCAACATGACTTGCCAATTTTTAAACTCAATGCCCTGGCCGATGAAGGCAAGCATGCTGTATACCTTCTTGGCTACCTTCTCCACCTGTGTTGCTACTTTCAGTGACCTGTGTACCTGTACACCTAGATCCCTCTGCCTATGAAAACTCTTCAGGGTTCTGCCATTTACTATATAATTCCCAGCTCTATTAGACCTTCCAAAATGCATTACCTCACATTTGTCCGGATTAAACTCCATCTGCCATCTCTCCGCCCAAATCTCCAACCGATCTATATCCTGCGGTACCTGACAGTCCTTATCACTATCCGCAACTCCACCAACCTTTGTCGTCCACAAACTTAATCAGACCAGTTATATTTTCCTCCAAATCATTTATGTATATATTACAAACAGCAAAGGGCCCAGCACTGATCCCTGAGGAATTCACAGACCTCCATTCAGAAACGCACTCTTCTATTGCTGCCCTCTGTCTTCTATGACCGAGCCAGTTCTGTATCCATCTCACCAGCTCGCCTCTGATCCCATGTGACTTCACCTTCTGTATCAGTCTGCCATGAGCGACCTTGTTAAAGGCCTTTCTGAAGTCCATGTAGACAACATCTACTGCCCTACCCTCATCAATCATCTTTGTCAAGTTAGTGAGACACGACCTCCCCTTCACAAAACCATGTTGTCTCTCGCTAATACGTCCACTTGTTTCCAAGTGGGAGTAAATCCTATCTCGAAGAAGTGAATGAATGGCTTCCACCTCCGAGCGAACCATCAACCGCCCCCCTCAGGGCGAACAACCTTCTCCAGTCTCAGAAATTACGCCAGGTCACTCACCCACACCCTCGCTTTCGGCGACTTCGAGTCCCTCAACCCAAGCAAAATCCGTCTCCGGGCTATCAGGGAGGCAAAAGACAAAACATCGGCCTCTCTCGCCCCCTGGACTCCCAGGTCTTCTGACGCCCCAAATATCGCTACCTCTGGATTCGGGGCCACCTTTACCCCCAACACCTCAGACATTATTCTGCAAACCCCTGCCAGAACCCCTTTAGCTTCGGACATGCCCTAAACATGTGGACATGATTCGCGTGCCTCCTCACACCGCCCGCAACTATCCACTACTTTAAACTGACGAGGACGCATTCACCCTCCGCAGACCCTCCTCCCAAATTCCGGCCTCCACTTCCCCCTAGTTCCTCCCACTTATACTTAATGTCCCCCACCGAGGGCCCCTCTCAATCCATAAGTTCCTTGTAGACCTTGGACACCTTCCCCTATCCTATTGCCTCCTTTGACAACACCTAGGGCGGGATTCTCCGTAGCCCGATGCTGAAATCGGGATCGGGCAGAGAATGGCTACCTGTGCCATAATCACAAGCGCTGGTTTGATGATGGGTTGTGATGTTCCGCCCCCTCCAAATCAGCCTCGAGACGCGCGCCGCAGTCGCAACCCTGTTTGAATGTGATTATCGGACCCACCCACGATGCTCCGCATCCGATGGCCTGAGTTCCCGACAGCGCGGGGCAACGTGTGGTCTCAGCAGTCGTGAGTCTGGTGTGGCGGCTGTGGAGAGGGGGCCTGCAGACAGTGTCCAGCACCGCCATACTCCGCCGAGAGCCATGCCGCTGGCCGGAGGGCTTCTGCCAGGGCTGGAGGGAGTAGTTAGGAATGGTCAGGAGGTGGGCTGTGGGGTTGGGCGGACAGGTAAGCAGTCCAGCACAACCAGAGCCATCTTTTCCGGCGCGATCAGTGCGTGTGTGGATTGCGTAGACATTCGCACCCCTGCAGCTTGTCAGCCCGTGCATGTCCAGCACGGACCCGGCGATTCTCCCACCATTATTTGCCCGTTCTGCGGGTGTTTCACGCATCGGCTAGCCTCGCATCAGTAGCGTAATCAGTGCAGGTGTGGCACCAATCTTTCCATCGTGAAACACCACGGATCTTCTGTTGGCATCAGCAGGAACGGAGAACTCGGGCAGCATGGTGGCGCAGTGGTTTGCATTGCTGCCTCACGGTGCCAAGGTCCCAGGTTCGATCCTAGCCCCGGTCACTGTCCGTGTGGAGTTTGCACATTCTCCCGGTGTTTGCGTGGGTTTCGCCCCCACAACCCAAAGATATGCTGTTTAGGTGGATTGGCCACACTAAATTACCCCTTAATTGGAAAAAGTGAATTGGGTACTGCAAATTTTTAAAAAGGAACGGAGAATCCAGCCCCTTATCTTAAGGGTGGCACCCCGGGAAAGGACGGTACCTCTCTCCTCACGAAAACCCTGAACTGCAAGTACCTGAAACCATTCCCCCTGGGCAGCTCATACTCATCTCCCCCATATCTTTGTGCAGTCATGTTTTTTTCCTCAAGATTGATGCTTTTCTTAATTTCTTAGTTAACTGGATAATGGCTCCCACATTTCAAATTTTTCTTTACAGCAGGAATATACTTATTCTGAGTATTCTGAAGTAACCGCTTAAATGCCTGACACTGCCTTTATTGATCTATCCACTAGCCTAGCATCCCAGTTCACTTCACCTAACTCAGCTTTCATGCCCACATTGTTGCCCTTATTTCAGTTTAAAATACTATTTTCAGACCAACTTTTCTCCCTTTCAATACACACAAAAATATGTTATATGCCAATCACTCCAATGATATGCCAAATACTAGTCACTGTGTTGATATAATTTAAAATGCAAAATTTAGTTAGCAGAGTGTGTATATGTGGGTGGGGAATGGAGCAGACAAAGAGATGAAAACCTTTATCTCAATATGTCCTGCAGGATTAAGTGAGGCAGTTTTGTTTAGCAGAATTGCACCAAACACCTTTGGGGTGCCACAATAGCACAGTGGTTAGCACGGTTGCTTCACAGTGCCAGGGAGCCGGGTTTGATTCCCGGCTTGGGTGACTGTCTGTGCAGAGTCTGCACTTCTCCCCATGTCTGCGTGGGTTTCCACCCACAAGCCCCTAAAGACGTGCTTGTTAGGTGAACAGGTGCCGGAGTGTGGAGACTAGGGGATTTTCGCAGTAACTTCATTGCAGTGTTAATGCAAGCCTACTTGAGACACTAATAAAGATTATTTATAAATGACCATGAAATTCACAAATCAGGTTTCAACAGTTTCATTTACATTGTCAAAGGCCACAAATCAGCCTGAGGCTTTATCTCATTAATTCAGTCTCTCAATATTATAAGAACTCAAAGGAATAGTGACTTCTTTTTTAGTAGATTTATTCATTAAAAACACATTTTTGGCCTCAAAACTGATTTTTACTTAAATCAGCATTTGCCGCTCAATTTTAAAACACATCAAGAAAACTACAGTAAAAAATTGAATCACTATTTTGTGGTTGTGTCTTATGAGGTTCATATTCCACTATTTTTGTGTGGAAAAAAACAGAACGGTGGATTCCATTAGAAGTGCTCCAAGTCTTGGTTATGAATACAATCACAGTGAAGCTAGCACCATTACATGGAATATCAGAACTCAATGTTACAAAACTCCCCAAAAATATTTGTTTCAATTCCAAAAAGTCAGTATAATTAACAGATTATTTCAACTCTGGATACTATTAAGTTACCTTTCAGTAAATTCAGAGTTATGGACAGTTGAGCTCACACTTCCTCTTTTTGAATCCAATTCCATAGATCCCACAACCTTTGCTGAAATATTGGCTTTATCTGATCCTCAGCCTCCTATAATGGACCTAGCACCACTGGGCCATGCTCAAGGACAGTGCAGGGTTAACCTGCTAGCCCCTTTACAATAGAATTAGCTTCTGGACAACTCCTATGTGGAATCATGGGAGGATGGGGTGCAAATGTGAGCAGTGGACAAATATACTCCTGGGAGCAACAAGAGTTACGTTGAAGGATGGTACAACTTGAAAGTATTTTTCACGAAAAACTTATTTTCAACTTTCAATTAATGTTCTTATATTTTGCTAGTGTTTCCTTCCTTCATACAAAAATGAACCCCATAAAACCAAATCACAGTATTTACTGGAAGTACTTCTCTCCAAGGGATTGGAAGGTTAGAGCATCAAGGGACTTTTATGTAAATCTGTCACTGTAGTCCCTTACAATAATACTCCCATTGGGAGCAATAAAAATACATTAATAAATGGAAAACAGACAATCAGCATCTGCAACAACTATATAAATAAGTTATAAAAGGGGTACTGCATGTACAATTCTTGAGATTAGGTGAAAAACATATCAAACCATTTTCAACATGTACGTGTTTAATCCTTGTTCAATTAACAAATTGGTCATCAATTGGATCAAAGAGGTCTCCTATCCCTTATTTGAGAACCTAGTCTGGCACTCTTAACTGAAACTCTGACTGAGGAGAAAGCAGTGCAGACTGACTCGCTTAAGTCATTCTCCCCCCCCCCCCCCCCCCCCCTCGTACAGAGGAAAGAAAGTGAAGAGGGACAAGGTCATTTGCCCACTATTTGTTTCTTCATTCCTGTGGGGAAATCACCCGTTCCTTACATTCCACACTGAACAAGAACTGGACATTTGAATCAAACAGGAACTGGCGACCATTTAATAAGTTAGGCGCTGACAGATTTTGCCTCAAATTAGTCAGTAACCACAACTGGTTTGCTAAGTGCTGCCTAATAAAGGGCTGTGAAGAGCACGCTTAGGAGTGATTTCTTCAAGGAAGTTCTTCAAGGAAGCTCAGCAACACCTCAAATGTGTTGCCAGGAAGAGTGACCAATAACAAGACACTGGAATTATTTAAGAACCTGCTGGATGCTGCAAGTGGGAAGGTGACAGCAGTTAAAAGACACTTCCTTGCGTTGCATCTCAACAGCAATCACTTAACAGTTTGGTACTGTTTAGACTACCAGAAAATCTTCCAATTAAAAGAAGCGTTTCCATTGTTCAGCTGGTGAGCACACTGCCCGAATGAAAAACAGTATTGCAGACCAGAAGGCCACAGACTCTGCAGAGAGCTGTCAATTCAACTGGATGATAGTAGGATACACAACTGGCTGTGTGCTAGAAAGGAGGGAGAAACAAAAAAACAATGCGTAGCTCCCATCAGATCACCATCTAGTGGTCCCTGCTGGAAGCTGCATCTGTGGAAAACAGAATCAAACAGGTTCCACATGAACACCTCTGAGATACTCGAGAATAGTTTTGCCTGTGAAATCAAAACATGCACATGTCAATAACTTCAAAAAGAGTAAGAAAACTTATACAAAACCATTAATATTGAGAATGTTTGTTCATAATTCATTGCGAGCTACACAATTGGGAAAACTGGCTTTCTCAGACAGGAAAGCACAATTAAATAATGAGTTGAACAGATTGCAAATGCATAGGAAATTGACAGATGAAATTTAATGCAGAGAAGTGTAAGATATTGCACAGAGAAAGGAAAATAGGCAACATATGTAATCCTTGAAAGATTCCGAAATAGTAATGAGATAAGTTGAGAGCAGCTTGGGAATCTTATTAGGCCGAATGTTAATGTGACAAATCAATTCAGAATGTCAACCAACAAAGTCAAGAAAATGTTGAATTATGCAGCCAAAACAGTGGTATGATAGTCAGAGGAAGTCATTGCTCAGACTGTATAGGGCTCTGATCAAATCAGAACTTGATGACCATGTCCAGTTCTGGTCACAGACACAGGCGACATTCAAGGACTGGATGCAGTGCTAAGATGACTGACAAGGCTGATTCCTCGTGCTAGATGTTTCAGTTATAGTTGACACTGGAAAAATAATTGTTTGACTAGGACTTGAAGCAAGAGAGTAGGGAAGGAGACTTAAAGACAATATTAGAATCAATACAAGAATGCTTGTTTCACACAAAGACAAGACATGGAATGCACTTCAGGTTGAATGAAACCAAAAACCCTGGGAATCATTCAAGAACCAATCGGATGCTGTACTAGGAGATCCAGGATATTCCTTGATGCTTGAATTAAGATGGAGGAATTAGCTTCCCATATCTGTAATTATCTTGTAATCTTGTTCAAGAACTTCAATATTGCATTTGGTTTACTGGATTATACTCATTAACTTTTCTGCTGCACATTTTACAAGATTTTATAACAATAAGTATTTCTTCCCATTCGCCTCCTCTCGCCCCACCACAGCGCACCTTCAAGTAGTGTTATTGGACTTACTTGCTTTTTTGAAGTTAGTGACATTTATTTTGCAATTTCCAGCAGACAGCCATTATCCAGACTCATTTACTCCAGTCTGCTGAACTAAATGAAACTAAATTGAAGAGGTAAAATCTTCATTAACCATCTAAATCTATCATTCACAACAATTGCACAGCATGGAAAATGTCATTCATGTAATACCAGCATCTAATATGGTGTTAGAATTTTACAGGATTAAAAACAAAAATTGCAAATCCAAAGAGGTCAATCTTGTAGGCCGTGAGACATGCAGCAACATCCTTACAGTAAGATTTTCAGCAGAATTATTCCAATAATTTAGAATGTTGTATCCGTGTAATAGTCCAGTCAGGTTCCACATCTTGTGTAAATTCACGTCGAAATCTAAGTTCAGTGAAGAATGAAACATTGGTTAAATTTAAGAGCAGCACAAGAACTCTCATTACCAGATAGTTTTAAGAATAGTTTGCACGTACTAAAACCACTATAAATCTCTATTTCAATACTCAAGTGCAGTACAATCCCAGATTATTTTATCCTACCTTCCCCCAAATGTTCTATTGCTCTCCCTTTAACTGGATTATGGTTCACTGGCTCCAGACATCTCTGATACCTCATCCAGCTCTTCATCTGTCATAAATTATGCTTGACAGTGACTATCTTTAGGCTATTCAAATTCATGAAGTATCATAGGCAAGTATGTTTTTTTCCTTGCCACATGTTCATACTTCCAAACATTTCAGTAGCTTCTGCTGGAATGTGCCAGAAGTGGGTACCTTAAATGAGTTGTCCCCGTCTTAGCTCAGGTGTGCTTTTGTCTCACCACCTCCCAATTTAGAGATCTGAGACTCTTATTTTAATTCCAATTAAGGGGCAATTTAGCGTGGCCAATCGATCCACCCTGCACAACTTTGGGTTGTGTGGGTGAAACCCACGCAGACATGGGGAGAATGTGCAAACTCCACACGGACAGTGAACTGGGGCTGTGATCGAACCCAGGTCCTCGTTGCCATGAGATCTGGGACTCTGCTGGTATGCATGATGCATTACCCACACTGAGCAATGCATTACTAAGCTATACCTCGCCATTTTCTATTGACTCCATTACAGAAATTTCCAACCCAACACATATTTCATAATGATTTCACATTAATAACTTAAATAGCTCAGTTTACTCAAGTGCATCCATTATCAAATTTTAGATGCTGTCTCTAAAGAGAACTGATTGATTATGTGGAAAAATAGCTATGTGATTATATGGCAAAATAGCTATGATACAAAGGCCGGGATTCCCCCTTCCGGGGACTAAGTCCCCATGCTGGCGGGAAAACCGGCGCCAACGGCTCCGGCGTCAACGGGCCCCCAAGGTGAGGAATTCTCACCTGTCTCGGGGGCTAGGTGGACGCCGGAGTGACTGGCGCCACTCCAACCGGCGGCGAAGGGACTGCGCGAGTTCGCACATGCGTGGAACACCCGTTGTGATATTGTGCATGCGCAGACCGGTTCTCGTATTTTGCCGCATGCGCAGTGGGGTCTCTTCTCCGCGCCGGCCACGGCGGAGCCCTACAGGGGCCGGCTCGGAAGGAAGAAGTGCCCCCATGGAACAGGCCCACCCACAGATTGCTGGGCCCCGATCGCGGGCCAGTCCACCGTGCCCACGCCGACTTACCTGCCAGGTCCCACCATGTGGGACCATGCGTAATCCACGCCAGCGGGACTGGCCAAAAACGGACGGCCGCGCAGCCCATTGGGGCCTGTATATTCGCCGGGGGGGGGGGGGGGGGGGGCGCTGTCAACGGCCCCTGACCGGCGTGGCGTGAGTCCCGCCCCCGCCCAAAAAACGGCAGCGGAGAATACGGCAGCCAGCGCGGGGCGGGATTCGCACCGCCCCCCAGGGTTTCTCTGACCCGGCGGGGGGTTGGAGAATCCCGCCCAAAGATGTTCAAACTGACTATTCTTAGTTAGATGTTATAGATTCTCAGCCAAAATTGCTCTGTCTTAAGAATTACAACTGTCGAGCACCCTTAAACAAAGTATGGAACGATTGACAGAAAATGCACTACAGTTACGTGGTAATATTTATTATTAAAAACATAATGCTTTACAGCCATTTCCTTTTATTAAATTTTTGTGCTCATCAAGGTGAAGGATCTTCATTCTAAGGAGGATACCATTCCTCTATTTCAAAGAACGCAGTGTCAGTTCCAAACATTTTCAAGTATACCATGGCCGGTTGCAGAATAAAAAACTCTTTTCACTATGACCCAACCTCAGAAAGGCATCAATTATCAATTCTTACATCAACCATTTGTGACCAGGCTTAGTGAGGCTACTAATCAATCGCAGACCAATTTATGCTGTGGGTCCACACAAATGCTGCACTTGACTCAGATTGTAATCCTATAAGTTTGAGCAATTAGCATGCAGATGGGACTTGCAATCCATCTGTTTTATTTGAGCCACGAGTCTCCGTATTTTTGAGTTATTTTAAATGAATTATGATCTTCCACTATTTTAAACCAAATAGTATTAAAGTGGGCTAAAACCACGGAGATGGCAGCGTAGTTGTAATGTCATTGTGGACTGGTAACCCAGAAACTGAGGCTCAAGCTCTGGGGACACAAATCCAAATCTCATTGTGGTAATTGGTGCAATTTGAATTCAGTTAATAAAGGTAGCCTTGATAACACTGGCCATGACAGCTATCATTAATTGCTGTTAAAAACTCACCTGGTTCACTGATGTCCTTTCGGGAAGGCAATCACTTGTCCTTACCTAGTCTGGCCTACATGCAAATCCAGGCCCACAACAGTGCGGTAACTACCCTCTGAATTGGACGGGCAAGTTTGTCAAGGGCAACAAATGCTGGCCTTGGGAGTGATGCTCACATCCCATGCCATGAAAGAATTAAAACATACCTAAATGCAGCATATTCGAGTAGCATTGGCAACATAATATCTACAGCTTTTGGCTGAGAGTCAAATACAGCAATGTTTCTAAATCATTGGGCTTTAATGTATAAAGTATGAATGCTATTTTAGCAACTTCAAAATAGTTAAGACAGAAGATTAAATATATAACATATTATGATAGAACACTGACTTATCACTTTCATACAATTTTCAGAGTGAAGTTTCAGTTCACAGAATAGTGCAGCAATGAAACCGGCCATTGTGTCTGCACCAGCTCTTTTGAAGAGAAATCCAGTTCATTCCATTCTGCCATTCTCTCCTCAGTTTATTTTATTCAAATATTTACCAACTACCCTTCTTAAGACTATGATTGATTCTACATCCACCACCCAGTCAGGTAGTGCATTCCAAATTTTAACCATGTGCATCATATAAAAGATATTTGCCTCTGGTTCTTTTACCATTCATCTTAAATCTGTTCCCTCTGCTTATCAACCTCTCAGATATTGGAAACAGTTCCTCTTACCCATCAGGATTGTAACACTTATACCACATTTCCTCTTGGGCCTTCTCTGCTCTCAGGATTACAATCCCAACTTCTCCAGTCTATCCATATAACTGTAATCCTTCTAGTAAATGTTTTCTGTGTGTTATCCAACTCCCTCATGTCCTTTCCAAAGTGTGGTGCCCAGAATTATACACAATCAGCTGGGGCTGAATTAGTGTTTTATATAGTTTTATCATAACTTCCTGGCTTTCGTACTCGGTGTCTCTATGTGCAGGATACCGTGCACATTTTATTAACTGCTTTGTTAACCTGTCCTGCCTCCTTCAAAGATTGTGCTTCTTGCGCCCCCTTTAAAATCGTATCATTTGGTATGTAATGTCTTTCATTTCTTCAGAATTTGTTGCCTCACATTTTTCTGCATTGAATTTCATTGCCATTTGTCCGATCACTTCCTCAGCCTGTCCCTCTCAAATCTATCACAACCTTCAATGTTTACAATTCCAAGTTTTATGAAGTTTATTTTGAAGTTGCTGAAATAGTAATCTGTATTTTTGAATTATCCTAATATATTTAAAGTGTAACACTGCCTCCTTACAAACTAACTCTTCACACATTTCACTACTTCTGCCCTTTGTAGGCCACGCCAAAGGCTAGTTCTTCCAGAGCATTGGCAGAGGTCTTGCTGCAACTAGCAAAAGTGGACTTACTGGCACCCCCCTATAATAATTTAAAATTTCCACGAGCAACCAACAAGACACAATATCCAACATTTGGCAAACTGAGAAATAATGAGGCCAATTCCGTGCCCCACCCACTCCTGGTGTAGTGAAGTGGTACAGTCAGTTGGCTGCAGAACACCACCACCAACCCGGCTTGCTCTTCTGGTTAAATGTAAGCGTGACTACATTTACGTATCATAAGAAACAATAAATGGCATATGCCATCAATAAACATCGAACAAAATTCCCAACAGCGCAGTACAAATAGAGTTATAGTTACAAAACTTACTCATAATTTGCTGTAAGCAGACGCTTACTGTCTTTGCTGCTTTCATCACCAAATACTACTTGAAACACTTTCGTTCCCTCAGGGGTTTCATCTGGAAGATCAGCATCAGTCAGGTACCAGTAACGCATTATGATACTGACAAACTTTCTACCTGTTGGGATGACAACATTTAATGTCTAGCAGCTTCCAACATATCAAAAACATGCCTGCGGAAAAGAATAGTCCCAAGTTATGACCACAGAGACTGAACTCATTAGAATTTGAATATTTCTTAAAAAATAAAGCACAGTTGCAGATAGCGAACAAAACCCTGCAAACAATACGATTCCAACACAGGTTTGATTCTGACCTCGGGTGACTGTGTGGAGTTTGCACTTTTACCCGTGTCTGCGTGGGTTTCCTCCGGGTGCTCCGGTTTCCTCCCACGGTCAAAAGATGTGCAGGTTAGGTGGATTGGCCATGCTAAATTGACCTTAGTGTCTAAAACGTTAGGTGGGTTACTGGGCTAGGGTGGAGGCGTGGGCTTAAGTAGGATGCTCTTTCCAAGGGCCGGTGCAGACTCAATGGGCCGAATGGCCTCCTTTTGCACTGTAATTTCTCTGAAATCTAGAAGGCAGAGCAATGGTGTGTTCATTATAGAATTCATAGTGCAGAAGGAGGCCATTCGGCCCATTGAGTCTGCACCGACCGTAGGACAGACCACCCCACTTGAGCCCACACCTCCACCCTATTCTCATAACCCAGTAACCCCACATAATGTTTTTTGGACACTGGTTTTCATTGAATTCTTTCCAGCACAATCCAGAGGCCAATCAGCCCAACTGGTCCATGTTGATGTTTGTGCTCCACACGAGCCTCCTCCCACCTTCTTCATATCACTCTATCAGATAACCCTATTTTCCTTCCTCACTTGTTTGTTTATCAGGCTTCCCCTGAAATGCATCTATGCTATTCATACCGTGGTAGCACAGTTGCTTCACAGCTCCAGGGTCCCAGGTTTGATTCCCAGCTTGGGTCACTGTCTGTGCGGAGTCTGCATGTTCTCCCTGTGTCTCCATGGGTTTCCACCGGGTGCTCTGGTTTCCTCCCACAGTCCAAAGATGTGCAGGATGTGGATTGGCCATGCTAAATTGCCCTTGGTTGTCCAAAAAGGGTTAGGTGGGGTTACTGGGTTACGGGTATAGGGTGGAGATGTGGGCTTAAGTAGGGTGCTCTTTCCAAGGGCCGATGCAGACTCGATGGGCTGAATGGCCTCCTTCTGCACTGTAAATTCTATGATCTATAATAGCACGGTGGATAGGATGCGGAGGGCTTGAAGCTCAGTTCACAATCCAAAAGGACAGAGAAAGGGGGACACAACATTCCTAGAAGTAATCCTGC
The DNA here is from genome assembly GCF_047496885.1 of Scyliorhinus torazame. Taxonomy (NCBI): domain Eukaryota; kingdom Metazoa; phylum Chordata; class Chondrichthyes; order Carcharhiniformes; family Scyliorhinidae; genus Scyliorhinus; species Scyliorhinus torazame. The sequence goes on along the minus strand of NC_092708.1, from coordinate 164,305,608 downwards.
CAGATCGTGCAGTGGATAAAAAGGCCAATCAGTTCGAAGAGCATCCCACCTGTCAGATTTAAGTACAGGAGCTGGGAACTATCGCTGGAGAAAGTTAGCGCAATGAGCAACAGTAAAAGAGAGTTGGAGTGGTGAAGATAGCAAAGGTAGAAACAAAGCAGCTGTTTGGTAAATCCAGTGCAGTCGTTGTGCCAAAGCAGATGGATAGTCAGAACATTGAGATGGTGATGCAAAGGGATGACAGAAGCTGTCACTTTCTCTTGGGACAGAGATAATTACAGAAGGGTGAGCAGAAATGACTGTCTGAAGTGGAATCCTCAGGCTGGAGCCTTTTGATGAGAAGGTCAAGAGAGAATTCATGGCTGGGGAGAGGGCACTAGGGCGGGCTGCTTAACATGGCCAGTGAAATTCACTGAAGACAAGAATGCAGAGAAATCAGAAATCTGAAGTAGGTGAATAGAAGTAACCAAATAACCAGAAGATGTAGTTTCTTATCTACCATGGGGAAATATCAGAGGGGTGGTAAGGATTTTAAGAAAGGGGAGTGGGTGAAGTTCTCAAAGAAGGAGAAGTATCAGGGGATTAAGAGCATATGTCAAGGCAGGAGCTGACAATGAATGTCACACTGCAAGGAATGTCACACTTCAAGGAATAACACTGAAAGTGTAACCAGAAGGGCAGCTTTAATAAGTAGGAAATATGAGCAAAAGTTTAACTTGGAGCCCGGATAGCAAAGGCCTCTAGGACGAGGTGATAGGTAATGATAGTCTCATTTGCATGCAGTAATAATTCTGCAGGTTAATGCATAGTGGATATGTGATAACGAGTCTCATTTGCATGCAGTAATAATTCTGCAGGTTAATGCATAGTGGATATGTGATAACGAGCACAGTTCCTTCTCCCCAAATACACAGTAAATTTCCAGGAGTACACATTTCAAAAACTGCATTATAACATAAGGTTCTGATTGTACAGTTTGTTGTAATATTAACCATATTTTTAGCTGTTAAGTTTAATAAATAAAACAAACCTTGGTTATCATAATAAATTCCAACATCGCCTGGTGTGCTGTACATAATTTCATCCAGGTCAGCAGCTAAGGCCTCCCTGCGGTTAACTGGCAAAGCTAAGCATTTTTCTTCAACTTCCTCCAATGCCTGTACAGAAAACAATTTGTATTTGGGTAGTAAAACAGACCTACTGATCAGAAATGAAAGAATGACAGCAAGATGTTACCTCTAAAAGGATTTACAATGATATACAAAGCACGTCTCTAATCTTTTTGATTAGAAGGAGAAAGCTAATGTTGATGTTGTGTTAGGTAAACAATCGTCTGTTTTATTTTATTTTATTTTAAAATCACACAAACCATTTTCTTGCCTCTGAAATGTCACAGCTGAATATTTACTCAGAAAAAAATGTCCAGAAATTACGTAAGACAATGCTATTATATACTAGTGATAGGAAAAAACATTTTGATGGATCCTCTCATCCTGCCTCACCATATTGCATTTGCAATTTTGGTTTTGTGAAACTTGACAAACCTAGATGTTGCCACAGCAATTTGCTTCTACAAAGTGCTACTTGGAATTTGTCAAAAACAAGAAACTATTCCTCTTAAAAACAAAGATAATTTTCAAGAAAGTAAGTGTTGAAATCATCACAAACTTATTTCACTGTTCACCAGAAAATGTCTAACAATTCTGGTTAAGATAAATAGCATTTTACCTCTTTTGATACAAGATCCTTCAATTCATCAAATTTGCACTCTGAAAGCATCTTTGACACTTGTGAAAAGGCCTATGGAAGAAGTCAATGAACATTGTGTGAAGCTTTACTTTCATAAACTGGCATATCTGGTACACACACTAAACTATATCTACAACACAACTGGTGGCAGGGAGAAAATGAGCGAAATACTTAGTCATGCTGCACTGTATTACAAGCAATAAAACACTGGCCTTTCATTTCATAAGGGGTGATTGTCGGGCAGAAGTTACATTAACTGACCACCATAAATGTACTACAATGTAAACCTGGGTTCAGGGCTCGATGGGAGAGATCCTTCCCTGTTCCATTGGGATCTGGGATAGAGAACATTGCAGAGAGCAGTATCACCAAATAATTTAAGCCACTAATAGCAGTCACCCACACTATCTGTAACATTTGTGCTCAGGTTGAGTATGCTTCACGTACACCTGGAGAATGAGCGGTTATAGACGTTCTTCCACCAACTGAAGGGGCTGTGCCCCAATTTGTAGCAGCACTTCAGTCCTAATCTTTGGATAACTGTTACAGAGGGGAGAAGGAAAGTCAGAGGACCTCAGGGGTCTGCCCAACATGGCTGTGAACAGGTCCAGGCAGCGTGTAGTTGAGGGATTGTTCAGTTTGATTGCTTGCCTCTCTTTTGTGGTTCTGTTAATGCCTGGGTCTCCTACAGGGGGAGCTTAGTGTTTGCCAGCATGCTCAAAGAATTCCTCGACAATAAAGGGGGGGGGGGGGAAAGAGAGAGAGAAACTGGAGTGTTTTATTGACACAAGCAACAGCATTTGAATTTGGTGTATGTCCTTCTGTTTTATCTAAGTTTTGAGGTTTGTTGCTTATGTTCCTTTTAGAAAGACTTTTGTAAATTTGATTTCTGTTGGGATGCAGCGGACACTTGGAGATGAGTAATTGTGGGATAGAAGTGGCCCTAACTAACATTCCTTCGCCCCTATCCAACAGATTATCTGGGCATTTATCTTATTGTTGCAATTGGAACCTTACTGTGTGCAAATTGGCTGCTTTGTCAATTTAAAATCCCCCAGGAGAATGGAGTCAGGGCTGGTCAAGTCAACTCCGCCAGAATGTCTTCCAGTGCAGTCCCACAATGCCCTGGCTCTCATTCACCGCCAAGCCAGGAATGCAAAAATTTCCATTCCAAAAGGATAGAAAACCCATCCTCAAAATTCTGGGGAAAAAGCTTATGTTCACACAGCTGGTATCAACCCATTATCCAGGTGGACAGATTCAGGAACATGGGCAGTGAAAATAACTAGTGCCTGGTCAGTGGCAGTGGGGCCGGCAGCGGCTGTCAGTGGCACTGGTCAGTTGATGAAGGCTAGTCATACTAGAACCAATGCTTTTTTTGATTCATATTAATGCCTGTGCACAGAACCCAATTTCAAGATTTACAGACAACACAAGTATTGTGAACTGGGAGGAAGATAATGATAAATTTCAAGAGGACAGACAGGCTGCTGACAAGGGTGGTAGAGTAAACATAATGTAGAGATGCATGAAGTGATACAATTTAGCAGGAAGAGTGAGGAGAGGGAATGTAAACTAAAGGATACAATTGTAAAAGGTGCTGGGAGCAAAGGGATCTGGGAGTGTAGAATGCAGGATTAATCACGTAGGATGGAGGAGAAATTTCTCTACTCAAAGTTGTGAATCTTTGGAATTCTCAGCCCCAGAGGGTTGTGGATGCTCCATTGTTGAATATATTTCAGGCTGGAATGGACAGATTATTGGTTTCTGAGAATCAAGGGATACAGAGAACAGGTGGGAATGTTGAGTCAAAGTCCAAGAACAATCACGATTGTGTTGAATTGTAGAGCAGGCTCGATGGGCAGTATTCTTATCTCATGTTCTAGTAAATCGTTAAAGGTGGCTGGGTGGGTTGAGAAGGTGGTTTAAAAAGATATACAGAATCCTGGGTTTTATAAACAGAGATATAAAGTAAAAAGAAACACTGAACCTTTATAAGTACTTGTTCAGCCTTAACTGGAGTTGTGTGCCCAATTCTGGGCACCACACTATCAGAAGGATGTAAATTAAAAGCTTTAGAACAACTGCAGAGAAGATTTAGGAGAATTGTTTCAGGAATATGTACTTCAGTGATGTGGCTAGACTAGAGAAGAAAATATCGATAGGATGTTTGATAGAAGTGTTCAAATTTATGAGCTATCTACTAGTGAAAACGTCAGGATCCAGAGTATACATATTTACAGTGAAAGGTAAAATAAACAGTGGCAACACGAGGAAAGTAAGAAGTCTGACAACACCAGGTTAAAGTCCAACAGGTTTATTTCAAATCACTAGCTTTCGAAGCACAGCTCCTTCCTCGGGTGAATGAAGAGGTGGGTTCTGGAACCCACCTCTTCATTCACCCGAGGAAGGAGCTGTGCTTCGAAAGCTAGTGATTCAAAATATAGAACATACAGTGCAGAAGGAGGCCTTTCGGCCCATCAAGTCTGCACCGACCCACTTAAGCCCTCACTTCCACCCTATCCCCATAACCCAATAATCCCTCCTAACCTTTTTGGTCACTAAGGGCAATTTATCATGGCCAATCCACCTATCCTGCATGTCTTTGGGCTGTGGGAGGAAACCGGAGCACCCGGAGGAAACCCACGCAGACAGGGGGAGAACGTGCAGACTCCACTCAGACAGTGACCCAGCGGGGAATTGAACCTGGCACCCTGGCGCTGTGAAGCCACAGTGCTATCCACTTGTGCTACTGTGTTGCCCGAAACAAACCGGTTGGACTTTAACCTGGTGTTGTAAGACTTCTTACTGTGCTCACCCAAGTCCAACGCCAGCAACTCCACATCAACACGAGGAAAAGCATGTTTTACGCAGCAATTAGTTAGACTGCCCTAGAAAGTGGTGGAGATGGATTTAAAAGTGGCTTTCAAAAGGGAAGTGTCTGCAGGCTTGCCACATTGTAGGAAGGATATGATTGCATGAGAGAGAGTGCAGAGAAGATTCACAAGGATGGTGCCTGGGTTGGAGAATTTCAGCTATGAAGAGAGGTTGGTTAGGATGGTTGTTTTCCAGAGAAGAGATGGCTGAGGGGGACCTGATTCAGGTGTAGAAAACTATTAGGAACATCGATAAGATAGATAGAAAGCAACTTTTCCTCTTAGTAGAGGGGTCAATAATTCGGGGACAAAATTTAAGACCAGGGCAGGAGATTTAGAAGGAGACGCGAGGAAAAACCTTTTCACCGGGAGGCTGGTGGGAATCTGGAACTCATCTGCCAAACAGGCATTAATATGAATCCTCATAGCATCCAAGAAGCATTTAGATAAGCATTTGAAACACCACAGCATACAAGGCTACGGACCAAGTGCTAAAAATGGAATTAGAATAAATGTGTTTGGCAAGGACACAATGGGCCTATTTTTGTGCTGCAAACCTATAATTGCAGGGCTACAGATAAAAGTGAGAGAGCAGGACTAGCTGAATTGATCTAACAGAGAGCCAGAACAGACATGATGGGCTCAATGGCATCCTTCTCTGTTGATTGCCATTCTATGATTCTAAGTCAGCTCTTTTTGAAGTAAACTCTAACTCTGCCCCGGAACGCACCTGTTTGGCACCAGCAGAAAACTCATCGAAACTGAAGTCCTGATCAAAATATGCTCTTATTAGGAAGAAATACATCTTGGTCCGGGCCCAGGTGAATGGGTTGGGGATGCCGACCACCACCACTTTCTTACCCCGATGCCGAGGCTCCCGCTCGCTGCTGTAACTCCTGGCCCAGGGAAGTGGCCTGAGGGCGGGCAGCTGAGAGGATTGTGTCAGGCACCGCTTGGCCGTGCGAGCGTTTCCGGGATGCTGGTGAGGCCGGGCCAGGCTGAGGAAAACCAAGCTCCAGCGCCTGCCCACCAACGCCATCTTAACTCAGCACCACCTCCTCCCCTCCCATTGGCGGAGCTGCGTCCCACACAATCATCCGTCCGGGGGAGCAACCGAGCCCTGAACACAAGGCACCACCTCAACCAACAGAACCCCACTGACAACAGTCACTCTCAGTGAATGACTCCCAGTTCATGCTGCAGGCGGGGCGGGGGCTTCATTGTTAGGTGAATAAGTTGTATTGCAATGTTTCTAAAATGTGGCTTTTGCCTGGAAATCATTGTGGAATAATCTGATTGCTACTCAAGACAGCATTCTGGATGAGCAAAAATGCGACCCCAACTAAAACAATAGAACTTACTTTTTGTCTCTCCCTCTTTGGACTGCATGTTTTGATTGGTTAACTTAAGTGCCTGTTGGAGGGTTGATTTGGTGGGTGCTGCCTGCCACACGTGAAGACACATGTGGTCTTCGAAAGACTGGGACTGACATGTGTGACTGCCAATGGTGGTGGCAGTGGTAATAATAATAATCTTTATTGTTGTCACAAATAGGCTTACATTAACACTGCAATGAAGTTACTGTGAAAAGCCCCTAGTCGCTTCACTCTGGCGCTGGTTCAGGTACACAGAGGGAGAATTCAGAATGTCCAAATTACCTAACAGCATGTCTTTCGGGACACGAGAGCATCCGGAGGAAACCCACGCAGACACTGGGAGAACGTGCAGACTCCGCACAGACAGTGACCCAAGCTGGGAATCGAACCTGGGACCCTGGAGCTGTGAAGCAACAGTGCTGACCACTGTGCTACCGTGCTGCCCACAGTGGTGGGGTAGTTATTGGAAAACAAAAGCAGCTAAAGCTCAGGGGTGTTCAATAAAGTTACCCTGGTTGGAGAGATTGTTTCTGTGAGGGATTGTTTCTGTTAGGGATTGGATGGGATTGATCAGAGAGTTGGGGATGGCATGCAAGGGATGGCTTGCGAAGGTTGAGATAGCATGGCAGGATATGAGGCATGGGAGGGGTGGATGAAATTATGGAATTGGTTAAATGTGATAAAAGGCAAAATGGCAAGGACAATTATTTGTAAAACTTATTCAAATGTGGGGTTTTTTGATAAAAAAATTAGAATCACTAGATTTGAATGAAGAATTTTTAAAAAGGTTGTGAGGTGAATTCAAAGAATACATTAGCATTGATTCTGTGGATGAAGAAGATGATAATTGTTTCTCCCCTCCAGAGTTTCTGTACAGGCTTACTCCAATGGAAAAGACCACAGCACAAACTTAGAATTAAGAAAGAAATGGTTCTAATGTTACAATGAAGCTTGAATCATAAACCAAGGACTTCCTCACGGAACAAGATTGAGAATTATGAAGCTGAGTTCTTTGATGATAGATGCTGTAATTATTAACAGCAGGTTTCAAGGAAATATTCTTTCAATAATATTGAGCTCATCAGATGTAAACCTGTCTTTTCAACATGATGGAAACAGTTCCCAAGTAGACTTTCATATTTAAAAATTACAAACAAATCACAAGCCCAGACTCTTGAAGTCATGCTCTGCAGCAATTCAAGAAGGCAGCTCATCACCTCCTTCTCATGGGCAATAAATGCTGGCCTAGCCAGTGATATCCCATGAATGAATTTTTAAAATGTTTTAAAATTGCATTTTTATTCCTAGGCCTGTTTTTACACATATAGACAGCCTTATGTAGCTTTCTCCAGAGTAAGAAGTTTTGATTCTGTTGAAGTCTTTGCTGAAAGATTATCTAGAAATCCTGTATTTAAAAAAAATACTCTTGCAATAAAGGTACTAATTTGGCCCCAAATGTTTTGCAGGTCTCTGATGGTGATTGGTATTTTTAATGGTAAAATGTGTTTATAATTAATGAATATAATAGATTGTTGAACTATAGTGGAATCAAATACACCTTTGTGGTAGCTGCTTGTGGTGAATGGAACTACTGTTAATTCACCAGTGCACTGTGATATCATGTTACTGCTGTATCATGTTACGTTATGTGTTTAACCCTGTGGGCTCCACCTATGGGCCATTGCACGGCTTCACCCACAGGGGAATATGTCGGGGGATGTACGGGCTCGCCCACGGCTCCACCCCTTACAGGAAGTATAAAGGCAGCTGACTTGCGGGGCCGCATTCATTGTTGTACCGGTCACAGGCAGGCTCAGTTCTAAGCTGATTAAAACCACAGTTTACGTCTCAACGTGTCTCTCAGTGAATTGATGGTCGCATCAATTTAATCAGCTTAAAATACTACTGGGGAATCAGCCCTCAAACCTGATAGACTGGAACTCAATCCACAGGCCGCGGAGGCGAGAGAAATTTTTTCGCACTGGCGTCGATGCTTCAAGGCCTAGCTCACCGCGTCGTCTACGCCATCCGTCACGGACGAACAGAAACTGAGTCTTCTCCACACATTTCTGTCCAGCTCGACGGCGCCGTGTCCTATACAGAGGCCCTCGCACTACTCGAACGCCTCTATGTGCGGCCTGTGAACGAGGTATACACGCGACACGTCTTCACCACTCGCCGCCAGCGCCCCGGGGACTCGCTAGATGACTACCTACGCGACCTCAAAGCCCTCGCGTGCAACTGTAACTACCAGGCCGTTACGGCCCCTCAGCATATAGAACTCGCTATCCAAGGCGTTTACGTGGCGGGGGTCCGGTCGTACTATGTAAGACAGTGCCTGCTCAAAAAAGGGGCCCAGGACCTGGAGGACACGGTAACACTAGCTGCCTCTCTGGATGTCGCGTTTCAGAGCCTTACTGCGTTCCCCGCCGACCACGCGACCCCCTCGTGGGCCCCCGACCAGAGACTACCCCAGGCCTGTGCCGTGCGGCCGCCCGCCCATCATGGGGGGCTGCCCTGCTATTTTTGCGGCCAGTCCCAACACCCCCAACAGCACTGCCCGGCCCGCAACGCGAACTGGAGTAATTGCGGGTGAAAAGGACACTTCACCAAGGTCTGCCTGGCCAGGTCTAAAAACTCGAACGTTATGTGTTTCACCCTGTGGGCTCCACCTATGGGCCGTTGTACGGTTTCACCCACAGGGGGATATGTCGGGGCATGTACGGGCTCGCCCATGGCTCCACCCCTTACAGGAAGTATAAAGGCAGCTGACCTGTGGGGCCGCATTCATTGTTGTACCCGTCACAGGCTGGCTCAGTTCTAAGCTGATTAAAACCACGGTTTACTTCTCAACGTGTCTCTCAGTGAATTGATGGTCGCATCACTGCTTTAATCAAATGTGTTTGAACGTGATCAGTAACATACTGTAACACATTTTTAGACAATTTTATGTATTTCTCAGCCACTTTTCTTTTTCTGTATATATATGTAGCACAAAACATTAAAGATTTTGGCAGGTCTCTTAGTTTGTTTGAAAGAATAATAAAGACTTAAACGTGCCCAGTGATGTTCTTGGTTACTGAAATCTACGAGGCATACTGTTCCTGTTGCCGCATTGTCACAAAAATAATTTGATTATTCATCCTCATTCGACAAAGGACATTATTTTAGTGATGGCTCTTTGCTTTTCCTTGGGTTACTCTGGGAAGTTGGTGTCTCACATTTAGTCATTGATCTTTTCTCTTTGGGTTTTCACCTTTTTCTGTCTGGGTTTTAGTTCTGTCTTGTGCCTTTTTGGATTTAGCCCCGTTAGTATCTTTCTCACTGCCTGTTCTGCAGAAATACCCCTCCCTCTATGTCCATGATGTTTGTTCTTTCCCCCTGGTTTTAGTCATCGCTGTGTCTCCCAACCAGTCTTCAGTCCGCCCCTACCTTTCTGTCTGTCACAAATCTGTCTGCGTAACCCCATTGCAGAATTCAGTTCTCTGTCTGCATGCAGCTCTAACTTCCTGTCTGTCTGTATCTTTTTCACTGGATCTACGCTCTCCCAAGCTCTGCCTGTGCACCTCTCTCTCTCAGGATCTCTCTTCCTGGCAGTTCTCTCTCTCTCCAGGACCTGTGTGTATCTCTCTCTCTCTCCAGGACCTGTGTGTATCTCTCTCTCTCTCTCCAGGACCTGTGTGTATCTCTCTCTCTCTCCAGGACCTGTGTGTATCTCTCTATTTCAGGTTCTGTCTCTCTATCTCCTAGGATCTATATCTCTCCAGGATCGCTCTCGGATTTCAGGTTCTGTCTCTCTATCTCTCTCCCATGATCGATATCTCTCTCTCTCCCAGGATCTATATCTCTCTCAGGGAGTGTGTCTGTGTGCTTCGCTCCGAGGAACTATGCGTGTGTGTGTCTGGGTGCAGGAGGGGTGTAGTTTTGAGCGGACAGTGTTGTGCAGATGGAAGCTCTGAGGAAAGCTCCAGTCGCTGTGTTTGGCAATTTTGACAAAGAGAGGTTTTTACAGGAGATTTACCCTCTGGTAAGCAGGGCCAGAAATGCGGCCACAAACCTTCCCTTTCGCGCGAAAAGACCTGCTTACCTTAAAACATTCTCAAATTCATCAAGGTTCACATCTTCTGAACTTCTAATGTTAAAATCCCGGTTTTTAAATGCACATTTGATTCATTTCATTGAAGAAAATGGAAATTGAGAATAAATTTGCTGTGACGTAATTACAACTTCCTCGACATGATATTGTAATTATTTTATTTTGATTGCGTTTGCCAGTGAGGTCTTTAATCAGTTTTGAACGAGGGAGAATTAAGGTTCCCGTCAGAATTTTAAATGTGGATTTTCATTTAGATGTGAGTTTTCTGACTTGTATAGCTTTCATGTTAAAACTGCAACAAAAACATTGACTTTTTTATTCAGTTATGGGCGTCGCTGGTTAGGCCAGCATTTATTGCCCTTTAGAAGGTGGTGCTGAGTTGTCTTTCTGAACTGCTGCAGTCCTTCAGGTGTAGGTACACCCACTGTGCTGTGAGGGAGGGAGTTCCAGATGTTGCCCCAGTGACAGTGAAGGAACGGCGATATATTTCCAAGTCAGGGTGGTGAGTGACTTGAAGGGGAATCTCCAGATGGTGGTGTTTCCAGGTATCTGCTGCCCTTATCCTTCCAGATGGTAACGGTGGTGGGTTTGCAAGGTGCTGCCTCGGGTCCTGGTGAGTTCTTGCAGTGCATCTTGTAGATGGTACACAGGGCTGGCACTGCTCATCAGTGGTGGAGGGATTGAATGTTTGTGGAAGGAGGAGCAATTAAGCAGGCTGCTTTAGGTAGCACAGCGGTTAGCATTTGCTTCACAGCGCCAGGGTCCCAGGTACGATTCCCGGCTTGGGACACTGTGTGGAGTCTGCACATTTTCCATGTGTCTGCCTGGGTTTCTTCTGGGTGCTCCGGTTTCCTCCCAGTAGTCCCGAAAGATGCGCTGTTAGGTAATTTGGACATCCGGAATTCTTCCTCAGTGTACCCGAACAGGCGCCGGAACGTGGCGACTAGGGGCTTTTCACAGTACCTTGATTGCAGTTTTAATGTAAGCTTACTTGTGACAATAAAGATTATTATTATTATTTGTCCTGGATGTCAAGCTTCTTGAATGTTGTTGGAGCTGCACTCATCCAGGCAAGTGGAGAGTATTCCATTACATTCCTGACTTGTGCCTTGTAGATGGCAGACATTCTTTGGGAAGTCAGGAGATGAATTACTTGCCGTAGGATTCGTACCCTTTGACCTGCTCTAGTAGCCACTGCATTTATGTAGCTAATCCAGTTCAGTTTCTAGTCAATGGTAATCCCCAGGGGGGATTCAACAATGGTAATGCCATTGAATGTCAAGGCGTGCTGATTAGATCATTTCTTGTAGGAAATTATCATTGCCTGCCACTTGTGTGGCGCGAATGTTATTTACCACTTGTCAGCCCAAGCCTGGATATTGTCCATGTCTTGCTACATTTGTACATGGATTGCTTCAGTATCTGAGGAGACGTGAATGAAACTGAACATTGTGCAGCCATCAGCGAATATCCCCTTATGGAAGTAAGGTAATTGATGAAGCAGCTGAAGATGGTTGGGCCTAGGACACTACCCTGAGGAACTCTTGCAGTAATGTCCTGGAGCTGAGATGATTGACCTCCAACCACTGCAATCATCTTCCTTTGTGCCAAGTATGACTCCAACTAGCAGAGGAGTTTACCCCGATTCCAGTTTTGCTCGGGCTCCTTGATGCCATACTCATACAAATGCTGCCTTGATGTCAAGGGCAGTCACTCTCACCTCACCTGTGGCATTCAGCTCTTTTGTCCATGTTTGAACCAAGACTGTAATGAGGTCATGAGTTGAGTGACCTGAGGAATCCAAACTGAGCGTTCATGAGCAGATTATTACTGAGTAAGTGCCACTTGACAGTGTAGTCAAGGACCCCCTCCCATCAATTCACTGTTGATTGAGAATAGACTGATTGGGCTATGATTGACCAGGTTAGATTTGTCCTGTTCCTTGTGCTCAGGATAATATTCCACATTGCCGGGTAGATGTAGTGTTGTCAGCTTGGCTAGGGATGCGGTAAGTTGTGGAATACAAGTCTTCAGTACTATTGCTGGAATATTGTCAGGGCCCTTGGCCTTTGATGTATCCACTTCCTTCAGCCGTTTCTTGATATCACATCGAGTGAATCAAATTGGCTGAAGACTGACATCTGTGATGTTGACTGAGTGGCCTGCCCAGTCATTTAAGAGTCAAGCACCAGGCAAGGGAGCAGAAGGGCAATAGTGAACCATATGGGTTTTTACAGCAATTGTTTCATGGTCATTGTTAGACTTTAAAAAAAAGTTTTCCAATTAAAGGATAAATTAGCGTGGCCAATCCACCTAACCTGCACATCTTTGGGTTGTGGAGGTGAGACCCACACAGTCACGGAGAGTATGTATAAACGCCACACATACTCCTCAACGCCGCGAGTGCTGACCACGGTACCGCCCCGCCCCACCCCATTGTTAAACTTTTATTGAGTTTTCAAAATCCACCATCTGCCGGGGTGCGATTCAAACGCAGGGCCCAAGGTCATTACCCTGGGTCTCTAGAATAGTAGTCCTGCGCCAATACCCTAATTATGGTTTAGATCTTTTTTTTTTAACTAAACTATTGCATTGAGTACTATCTTCAGCTTTCTAATTGAGTTGTCAACCATGAGCACTATGACAAGAAGTGGTCCTCTATTCCTTCCTCATATGTGTTATCAGATCTTGTCACTGATTTCCCTTATTCTATCCTCCATTTACAATGATTCCCTTTTGGCAAAAGTCTCTTTAAAGCAGTGTTTTCAAGTGTTTTTTTCCCGGGACCCACTTTTACCAACCCATGCCGATCTTGGTGACCTATGCCGGCTGATCTTGGCGACCCACGGCGGGCAACCTTCGCGACACAGCGTCATTGCTTACCTTAATGCGACAGGTGAGCCTGCTTGGTCCTCGCGATCTCACTTGCTTTGTCATTCAATGATGTGGAGATGCTGGCGTTGGACTGGGGTGAGCACAGTAAGAAGTCTTACAACACCAGGTTAAAGTCCAACAGGTTTGTTTCAAACACTAGCTTTCGGAGCACTGCTCCTTCCTCAGGTGAATGAAGAGGTATGTTCCAGAAACATATATATAGACAAATTCAAAGATGCACGACAATGCTTAGAATGTGAGCATTTGCAGTTCATTAAGTGTTTACATATCCAGAGATAGGGGTAACCCCAGGTTAAAGTGTGTGAATTGTCTCAAGCCAGGACAGTTGGTAGGATTTCGCAAGCCCAGGCCAGGTGATGGGGGGTGAATGTAATGCGACATGAATCCCAGGTCCCGGTTGAGGCCGCACTCGTGTGCGGAACTTGGCTATAAGTTTCTACTCAGCGATTTCTGCGTTGTCGCGCGTCCTGAAGGCCGCCTTGGAGAACGCTTACCCGGAGATCAGAGGCTGAATGCTCTTGACTGCTGAAGTGTTCCCCGACTGGAAAGGAACATTCCTGCCTGGTGATTGTCGCACGATGTCCGTTCATTCGGTGTCGCAGTGTCTGCATGGTCTCGCCCAGAGCAAATGACGTCAGTGTAGGGGGTACGTGACCTGTGCACTGTTGGGGCTTCTGCCTGGAAGACTCCATCGACTTAAAAGAAAATCTGTTCCTGGGACAGCGCGCTGAAGTCTGGAGGAGGCGGTCTGTCCCACTGGGCTTCGGGCCTGCGTATTGCTAGGTCCGGCTGAGGGGGCAACCACGCGCTGGACAGCAGGCATTCTTGAAAGCTGATCGTGGCCGTTGGGCATTTCCCGTGATCAGTATCGCCGCGACTGATCGCTCCGCGACCCTCCCGAAACCCACCCATTTGACAATGACTGTTTTAAAGGATTTTGACCAACATTTCACTGGCAAGTTAATCTGCTGGAGATACCTTACCAGCATTTAGACATTTTTCTCCTAATTTGTGGTTGATGTTTTGGAGCCTTGTATGTAAAGTCTGCATTGATGCTCTCAAAGTTGCATACATTACAAATCACGGATGCTAACACATGTTGTTATTCTGATTTTCTGATGTAAACATTGACACATGCCGCATGTTTGCTATACGTGCTGGTGTGCATTATGGGCACACATGTTGAATTTTTCTGCATCTGTGCCCACATGTTTATAGACATGCAGGAGGTCCTGCAAGTTTAGAATGCTTTTGCTAGTTAATAACATTGATTCTCTTTCTAAGTGCACATGGTTTCAATGACTAAGGATGTCTGACACATGGTGACTAAAGCAACTTTCACTTTTGGTGAACGTATTTGACAAGCTGTGCGACTTGAACACTTATTGACAACTACAGTGTGTTCAATTACAATAGACTTGTCCAACACCCAGTCTGTGGGCCAGGTGCGGCCCGCCAGGGGTCTTTATCTGGCCCTGGACCCGGTGTTCAGTCTATGAGCAAGTTCAGTGAAAGATTCTGGCAAGGAGTTGCTTCTTCAATCACAGGCCGTTTCTCTCCTGCACTTGCTGCTGAGTGCGCCTGTCAGCAAATTCGGGAGAGAAACAGTCTCTGTTTGGAGGAGCAATCAGCAGTCGGAGGATGAGTGGTTTCTCCTTTGTTTTCACAGTGCGTACTCTCTTAGCCTTTGGCCCACGCTGTCTCTCTTGCCCTCACGCATAGGCTACTAAAGGACTCCATGAGGAACAGTAGAGTTGCAGTCTAGCGAGTCTGCATGAGAGCAAGTGACAGAGAGGACCCTGAGACTGGGAGTGAGCCAGACCCCTTGCCCTCTTCCTCCTCAAAAACCTATCCACAAGGCAGGCTAGGAGAGGAGGAAAACGCAGCTTTATGAATTCCGCCGAGGCCAGTATGGAGTGTGTGTCACCGGGGCGAACGCAAGGTTGGCGTTAGTTAAACCCAACTCCTTAGCTCAAGCCTCGCTCCTACCCCTTCTTTGGTTAACAGGACGTGGGACCTAATCTGTCTCTCTCTAGCTCTGCTTCTTGGGTGAAAAACAAAAATGGTTTTATTGGTGAATTGTGCTGCTTGGCACTTAACAATGGTCATTTTTATTAATTACTCTTTTTTTTAAATGACCAATTTATTGCTTTGATATTGATTTTCTTAAATTTGAAATTCATGATTAATGTTATGCCGAACCTTATCTTGTTGACATTTTCTCTTCGGAACCTTGAGTGAGAATAAAAGGTTAAATGATCGTGAACTACAGTGTGGCATCAGCTCTGATGAAGAGTTGTCCAGACTCAAAACTTTAGCCCTGTTCTCTCTCCACAGATGCTGTCAGACCTGCTGAGGTTGTCCAACATTTTCTGTTGTTGTATCGCCAGCGTATGCTCACACATCTGGCTCTCAACACCAATGACACAATGCTTCAGAAAAGTGGAAGAGATTCGAGTAGGCTTGGAAAAACTATGCTCTTGCAACAGAGCTTGACCAGAAGTCAAACAGTGACACTTACAATGAGGATAGGGGAAGAAGCTACTGCAGGTGGTTGAACTGGGTCGAAGCTGGAGCCAAAGACATGGTGGTGCTAGTGCTGAGAAAGTTCTCTACTGCCAATCATGCAAGTACATCCCTCCTGAGACACTAAGCACTTACAAGAAACTGGTGAAACGTACGGCCATTATTGTACAGCACAACAAAACATGCTGAATGATACGATTTCTGTTCTATAATGCCACAAGAAAGAACGGAGACCAAATTGTATTTGAGATTATGAATACGAAGGTGAGAGAGAGGCAGCTTCTAGAGACCAAGCTCACCTTTTTGAAGTCAGCTGAGATTTAACAGACGTTCTGAAAGCATGGCGGTGCAACTAAGAAATTGGGGATTTGAGTGGACAGAATGTGAGTGCCTGGAAAGGACCAGGAAAGTGCGACAGAGGCAAACTTCAGAATGCCAGAGACTCCCCAAAGACTTCTAAAAGCTGTAAGTGTGGAAAGTGACATAAATTGCTTAAAGAGAGCTGTGCTCTGCCCGTGGGTGAAATGTGCAATAAGTGTGGAAAAAGCAACCATTTCTCAGTGGAGTCCTGTGGAAAAGGATCGCTTGCACATTGACTGACTACTGGAGCAATAGATGGCAAAGCAAGCTCAGAAGCAGTCTTTGTTATTAAAAAGGTTTGGGTGACTCATAGTGCGTTACTCTCAAACTGGAGTCAGTGCGTATGCAATATTTCAAATAGATAAACGTGTACAATGAAAAGTGATTCCACTTTACCTGTATCAAAACTCCAAATGAGATTTTAAGCTAGCAAATGTCAAAGTACTTACCAGTGTTGTAGTTTACAAATGGTTCAAGGCTCCCTTTTAAACGACAGGCATGAATCCAGATGCCCTCTGCTGGATGGGCAGACAGGGTCTGCATGCCCGTGAACATCATTAAGGACAGGTAATATGAATAGAACCCCCTCTACTGGTGCATCGGTATATATGCTCGACAAATACAAGCCACTGACAAAGGAGCATTTCATGCAGAAACATCCTGGAATCTTCAGTGATGGAGTTGATGGAGGGTACTGCATCAGCTTGACAAGGCAGTAGCTTTGTCCAATATGTCCTGCATTGCATACCAGTGGTTTGAAGGGATAAGCTGCAAGATGCTATGGATAGTCTTGTCAGGCAGAGCATCATCATTCTCATAACACTGACCTCATCCATCACTTTGATAGGGGTTGGGCCTTAGCAGAAGAATGGCAGAGTACACATCTACTTGTATCCTAAAGCTTTCAAGTGGGACTACTGTCCTCTGCCAACTATTGAAGACACAACGCAAATCTGTTGCGATTCCTGGCGCCACAATGGATTTTGGCACCTCAGTCTCATGAACAATCATCATACCGCAGCTCATTCTACCCACCTTTTGGTCGATACCACTGGAAGTGTTTGCCATTTTGGATCAGCTTGGTGCCAGCAGTCTTCCAGTGGAAGATGTGCAAGATGGTGGAAGGACTGCAAGGGATAGACATCGCTATAATTGATTTTGTAATCATTGGTTTAAGAGAGATACCTCAAGTAGCTGTTTGAAACTATGACAAACACCTGGAAGCTTTTCTTCATCAACACAGTAAACATAGTGTTGTATTAAACATGGACAAACTGAAACCACGTAGACAAAATGTACCTTTTACAGGATATGCTGCGACAGGAAGTACTATTACATCATGGACCGATGCAGCAGAAGTCCAGCAACTGCAAAATGGTTGTGGGGAGAGTCATAAATTGTCATTGCAGTATCTCAAATTAGCAGCAACCAGCACACCTACCATAGTCTCAGAAAGAAATCACCTGACAATTCGATGAATCTCAATCTGGACTTGGAGCAGCAATAAAGCAGAATGGACAACCAGTTGCCTAAATTTCAAGAGCATTAACAGCAGCAGGGATAAGGTATATGCAGATTGAGAAAGAACTTTGAGCAATCCTGTTAGCTTGCCATAAATCTGAAGCCTTTATCAGCTGGGTCATGGTGAATATTGAAACCGATCAATGCTTATTGGAATCATAGTGCTCAAACCACTAACCAATGCGTGAAATCAATGGCTTATTGGAATCATGGTGCTCCATCCACTGAACAATGCATCAAAACGATTTGAATGATTGCAGTTAAGACTGCAAAAATAGTCAGAGCTTCATGTAGGACAGGAGAGAAGATGGTCCTAGCAGATACACTAAGGAAGCATACCTGCTAGAAGTTAACACCTGTGATTTTGAGTTTACACGTGAACTGCAAGAAATCAATTATTGCGAATCACCTCCAGTTGCAGACTCGCACTGAAAACAATTTAATCACCTTGTAGGGGATAATGTGGTTTAGAAGCAACTCCGTATAATCATTCAGGACAACTAACCTGGTACCAAGTCAGATGTACCCGAATATCTCCACTACTACTTTGATTTTCAAGGCAGCTAACGATCAAAGTTGAATTTGTATTCAAGGAACACCAAACCATGTCAACTGCACTGTATAAGGAACACGTACTCATTCGATGCACATCAACACAAAGGTTGTATCTGTAGTGCCTGAAACTTCCCAGGATGTCAACAGAACTCAAACACTGCATTGTAAAGTGTGATAATTGCCTGGTTCATCGCAGTCTATCAAGTAAAGAATCATTACGATGGCACAAATTGGGGCTAGTCAACCTCTACATAGCTCGTCATGTGTGATTATTACAGTGACATTCTTGAAATAACCAGCCTTACTTCAGTTACTACAAGCAGCATTCTGAGAGAACTTGTGGAAATGTTTGTGAGATTTCCTCGACGTCCTCTGATAGTCAACAGTTTGTTTGCATCAGCAAAATTTGAAGTATTTGGCAAGACGCAATGTGGATTTGAACATGTCGTGTTCTCCACTCACTACCTGCAGTCCAGTGGCAAAGCTGAGAAAGCCATGAAGATCATCTCATGACTCTCAAAACACAAGGGGCGGCATTCTCCGTCCCGCCGCGTAACATTTCTGCCCCGACCGGCTGGCAGGATTCTCCGTTACGCCAGCCAGTTAATGGGGTTTCCCATTGTGGGGCAGTCCCACGCCGTCGGGAAACCCCCGGGTGCCGGCAAAATGGAGCATCCCACCGGCGGAGAATCCCGGCCACGGAGTCTGGTCAATCAGAATTTCAGGCTCCATTATAAACAAAAACAGAAAATACTGGACAATCTCAGCAGGTCTGACAGCATCTGTGGAGAGGAAAGGGAGCTAACGTTTCGAGAGAGAACTGGAAATGGGATCAGATTTATGCTGTAGTGGGGGAGTGGGCGTGGAGCTGTGGGGCTGGATAGGAGGAGATTGATACAGTTGTCAAGGATAGAAGACAAAAGGATGTATATTGGGTGATTAAGGCTAATAAGGGTGCTGATGGTGGACAAAGAGAATGTGTGAATGGCAGAACATAGGTGAGCAGTGTGTCAAAGGGCAAATGAGGTACGGTTGGTCCAAGTGGAGTTGGGGGAGGAGGGGAACAATGGTGAGGGAGGAACAGATCAATGGAAGAAATGAAAATAAATTGATAGAAATAAAAATGGAGTGAAGGTGGGGGAGAGAGTCCACAGTCTGAAGTTGTCGATCTCAATGTTAAGTCCGGAATGCTGTAAATGTGCCTAATCGGATGATGAGGTGCTGTTCCTCCAGATCTATTAGATTGGCAGAACACATCGAATGAAGGTTTAAGTACACGCCTATACCTATACAGGTGGCACGGTAGCACAGTTGCTTCACAGCTCCAGGGTCCCAGGTTCGATTCTCGGCTTGGGTCACTGTCTGTGCAGAGTCTGCATGTTCTCCCCGTGTCTGCGTGGGTTTCCTCCGGGTGCTCCGGTTTCTTCCCACAGTCTCCTCCCACAGTTCAAAGATGGGCAGGTTAGGTGGATTGGCCATGCTAAATTTCCCTTAGTGTCCAAAAAGTTTAGATAGGGTGACTGGGCTACAGGTGGAGGTGTGGGTTTAGGTCGGGTGATCTTTCCATGGGCCGGTGCAGACTCCATGGACCGAATGGCCTCTTGCTGCACTGTAAATTCTATGTCTATATGCCTTATGCAAGATACTTAAGTCCTGTAGCTGGAATACCACTACAGTCTTCATTCAACTGAGGAAGCCACTTGGGCGCTTGTCGGCATAAAGCCATGTCAGGAACATTACTACAATATGTGCTAAACCATTTCAAGCAGTAAACTCCAGTGAAATGGTGCAGATAGAGTTGCCTGGCTATGGATCTGGAGTCCCATGTAGGTCAGACCAGGTAAGGACGACAGACTTCCTTCCCTATTCACATTAGTGAACCAGATGGATCTTTCGACAAATAAATGGATAGGATGGGCATAGTGGGACAGGGCACTAGGAAGTAGGAAGTGCTGAGGGTTTCGGCCAAAGGTGGTATCCATGACTGGTACAGGCCTGTTCTTTCGACAAATCGACAATGGTTTCATGGTCATCATTAGACTTTTAATTCCAGATTTTTATTGAATTCAAATTTCACCATTTGCCATGGCGGGATTCAAACCCGGATCCTCAGGGCATGACTCTGGGTCTCTGGATTACTAATTTAGCAACAATACCACTACACCACTGCCTCCTCTGCTGTTTCGAAGCACAAGATCATCCAGAACTCTACTTCCTTATCCTAACCTATACTACGTCCCACACCCCTAACACCGCTGTCCTTGCTGATCCCCATTGCCTGCAATTTAAAATTCTCATTGAGTCCAAGTGCATTTCTGGCCTTACTTTTCCCTATCTCTGTAACCTCCTTTAACCCTACAGCCCTTTGAAAACCATGATTTATCCAACTCGCCTCTTGTGCATCCTTCACTTCCGTTGTCTCACTATTGGCAGCTGTACCTTCACCAGTCAAAGAATGCTGTGAAATTTCTCCATGAATTATGCTGACTTGCCAACTCCTTTTATGGCTTTAACCAAGGTTCAATATCTATTTAACATAACTTCCCTATTTTCAAATCTATCCCTCTAGAAATAAACCCGAGTGCATGGTTTTGTCTTTTTAATGGCTTTGCTATTCCTAGTGTGAAGGAAGAAAGACTTGTATCTTTCAAAACCATCGGATGTCTCAAAGCAAGTCAGATACAATTGAAGTGCTGTCACTGTTGTAATCTAAAAATGAGGCCACCTATTTTCACGCAGCAAAATAGCAATGTGATAATGATCACTTAACTTAGTTTTGTGATGTATTGACCAGGGCACCAGCTATAACTACCATGCTCTTCTTCAAAATAATATTTTGGGATCTTTTATGTCCATCCGAGATTGCAGTTTAACGCCTCATTCAAAAGGCAACACCTTTGGCAGTGCAACAGTCCCTTGGTACTGCACTGGAGTGTCAACCTCGATTTCAGTGCTCAAGATTTGGATTGAGACTTGCACCTGCAATGTTTGTGATTCGGAAGTGAGAGGTGCTACCGCCTGAACTATAGCTGGCCCATTATTTCAATTCAACCATCGTCCACACGCAACATTTTGGAACAGAAAATTCCAGATTTCAACGAGCATTTACACATCAAATCAATATGTTGACCGTACTTTAGAGTTCAGAATCTGGCCTCAATTTACCAAATTAATTGCAATAAACTGAAAATGGTTTTACAGCCATTACATCAATTAATTTTACTAATTGAGGCTGGTAATGCTGATGTTTTCGGTCTTGTGGCACGGTCATTAGTGTCCCTGCCTCTTAGCCAAGGTTCGATGGCCAAGGAAGGTATGTTCATAACATAGCTAAACAGGTCAAGAAAACCCACGCAGACACAAGGAGAACATGCAGACTCCGCACAGACAGTGATGATTGTATACATTAATAAAGAATGTAAAAAATGTTTGAGAATATGATATTTTATAGTTGCCCAAATTCTTGTGCTTAATGTTAAGTACAGAGTATTTTGGATTGAACTATGAGATGACAAGCTGTGCTGGAAATGGGCATACGAATCCAGCTTCTGTTTATTAGATAAATTAAGAGTTTGTGGGCATCGTACCCACACATGAGCAAGACATTTCAATTCAGAATTTAAATATCAGTGCAATTAATATCCTTATTCAATTTTTGATAAGGTGGTATTAAAAATGAAGAGGGATGAACATTTGAACCTGTTCCCCCAAGAATGTGGTTAATGAAATGCTCTTAATATTCACTCAATTATTGAGATGCATGATGGTGAATAATTTAAAATCTCAAGTGTTATTAGCATTGCCTGTATTTGGAGAGGTTATTTGGTTCAGTGCCAACTCTGTAATTTTCTGTCTTAATTAAGAATACTCTTGAAAGGAGGAGGTAGTTGTTGTCAAGGCAGTTTGCATCAGCCTTTAAAGATGGTTCAGCTTCATTACGAAGGGAAGGCAAATATTTGTTTAACAACACGATTCTGTGTTGATTAATATTTTTAGTTTCAAGCAGCCCTCTTGCTCCACCTTGCTTTACTTTTGTCCGATTATGCTCCCGTGAAGCTCTTTCGGGCTTTATTTTAATTGGTTAAGACACTACTGCTGAAATGTAAATTATTTTATTTTTTTTAATTAAAAATTATATATATTTTTTAAATTTAGTGTACCCAATTCATTTTTTCCAATTACGGGGCAATTTAACATGGCCAATTCACCTACATTGCACATCTTTGGGTTGTGGGGGCGAAACCCATGCAAACACGGGGAGAATGTGCAAACTCCACACGGACAGTGACCCAGAGCCGGGATTGAACCTGGGACCTCGGCGCCGTGAGGCAACAGGGCTAACCCACTGCGCCACCGTGCTGCCTTGAAATGAATATTATTTTGAGCAGCTTTTTCTGTTCAATGCAAGATTTTAATTACAATGTCAGAACTTGGATCAGATTCTTTGATCAGTTGATTGGTTTATTTCAGTTTTGTTGGTTTAGTTTTATCTCCATTTCAGTTACAAAATGCTGTGCCTCAGTGTTTCCCAAACTGGTTCTGGGTTCCGTGGTAGGTCCGGCTGTTTTAAATTTGAAAAAAGCTGTCCTTCCAGCTTGTCCAATCAAAGGTGGTTTTCACACTGCGTTGGCCACTAATGGGTGCACTAGTCAGCCTATCAGCAGCTAATGCACCAAGAAGCTGGCCTCTGATTGGACAAACTGGAAATAGCGGTAAAGTCAGTGTTCAAAGTGCCAGACAAGGACGAGAGTGAAGGCGACCAGACGGCAGAGTGAGATAGGCAGTGGCCACAGGGTGGGAGAGGAAGGGGCTACAGAGGGCAGATGCGAAAGCGGCTTTGGACTACTGTCGAGAGAGGTGAAAGTGTGAGTCAGAGAGAGAGAGAGAATAAGAATATGTGTGTCTGTGAGAGGGAGTGTGTGAGAGAGGTGGGAGTGTGAGAGGGAGAGGTGAGTGTGTGTATGAGAGGGAGGTGTGTGTGTGCATGAGAGAGGGGATCGTGTGTGTGCGTGCATGAGGGGATCGCATGTGTGCATGAGAGGGGATCGTGTATATCT
Organism: Scyliorhinus torazame; assembly: GCF_047496885.1. NCBI lineage: Eukaryota > Metazoa > Chordata > Chondrichthyes > Carcharhiniformes > Scyliorhinidae > Scyliorhinus > Scyliorhinus torazame. Next base: position 164,282,597 of record NC_092708.1, on the reverse strand, counting down.
ATGAGAGAGGATCGTCAGTGTGCATGAGAGAGGGGAACGTGTGTGTGCATGAGAGGGGAATGTGTGAGGAAAATGTGTGAGAGACAGGCAAGTGTGAGTATATGAGAGGAGTGTGTGTAAGAGGGAGAGGTGGGAATGTATGCGTGAGAGAGTGAGAGCGTGTGTAATATAAGAAAGGGGTGTGTGTATGAGAGGGAGGGGAGTACGGGAGTGTTTGAGAGAGGGGAGTGTGTGTGTGAGGAAGGAGGTGGGAGTGTGTGAGAGAGAGGTGAGAGCATGTGTGTAAGTATAAGAGAGGGGAGCGTGGGAGAGGGAGTGGGTGTGTGAGGGAGAGGAGCGTGTGCGAGAAAGTGTTGATGTGTGCGTGTCTGAGATGAGAAAGTGGCTTTCCAGCAGTACTAATATTAAATGAATTTGTGAGCAAAAGAAACAGCATCATTCCTTCCATTCGAAATGACAAAAAGATGATAAGGCTTAAGTAGTTTATTGAATAAGATCATTTTTTAATTATAACAAATATAGACATATCAGTAAAGAAAATGCTTTTATAAATTTGTTTTTGTGTGTTTGTACCTATTGTGCTCTTCAATATTTTTCAGGGGTTCTATCAGTACTCTTGGGAGGTCAAAAGAGTTTTGTTACTGGAAAAATTTGGGAAACCCTGTTGTACCATGTGTGAAATATAGTTAAGTTCCCAAAAATGTGCCAATAAATGTTCAAACTGAAGAGAGAAAAACTTGCAAAATATTGAGCAACCTGTAGAACCCGTGCTCAATATTTAAGAATAGGTGCTGGCTAAAACCTCATCATTTCATTCTGAGCTTTTACATTTCTCTCCATATTAACACAGGAACATGCTATTAAGTTATTTCTGGATGCTATCATAATCTACTTGTATTTATATAATGCTTTCATGCATTGAAATATCTTAATCAGAGAATGTTTTTGAATTGTGGTGATCTGTTATACATCTATTGACTTGTAGTACCATCCATGGTGATAGGAAAGTAGGTTGCTGTTGAAAACTGATGTACACTTTTGACTGATGATACGGAAGGCTCAAATAGTGCTTAGCACTGCTGCCTCACAACGCCACGGACTCGAGTTCAGTTCCGACCTTGGTTGACTGTGTGGAGTCTGTATGTTTTCCCCGTGTTTTTGTGGGTTTCCCCCCACAGTCCAAAGATGTGCAGGTCATGTGGATTGGCTATGCTAAATTGCTCTTTAGTGTCCAGGGCTGTGCAAATTAGGTGGGATTACGGACTAAGGTGGGAATGGGCCTAGGTAGGGTGCTCTTTCAGAGGGTTGGCGCAAATCCGATGGGCCGAATGGCCTTCTGCACTGTAGGGATTCTATGGATGAATTTCGACATGTTGGCAAATCATGGGCAGTGGATTGTGATTTGCCAACCTATACTTCCCATTAAGGGCTGTTCCCAATTTAGGGCACCGGATTGTGTTTTGTGCAGACCAGCCCATCATCCAAAGAATGACAAAACCAAAGGACTGAATGATCTACTCCACATTCCTAATCAGCCCTCATATCTGATCATGAATTACAGGAGAAAAGTAGGGTCTGCTTTGAAAAGCCATTCAGCAAATAACTATTTGAAAAAGAACATTGCAAAAGAGGATATAGAAAGGGTGAAATCTCTTTTGGAGAGTCTGCACAGTAATACAGCAAATAGCCTCCTACTCTATTGTAAAATTCTGGTGACTGTGTCTTTGTTAAATGTTGTAAAGCACCAACAGATTGAAGTAAATGGATAGGAAATCAGTGCCTGTCCGGACTAGTGCTTCCCGTGTGTGATGCTGTTTGCTGAGAGTGCTTAGAATAGAATAGAACTTTATTGTCCACACAGAAGTAGAAATTTGTTTTTGACATCACCTCCGGTATAACATTTAACCATACAAACATTAGTTAAAAGTAGTAAATATTTCATGTGTACCCAAGATATTCATACATTTGTGCATATATCTGCTGATTTTATCTGCAGTGTTGACCATTCTGGCCAGTTTACTTTTGCATTTCACACTCAGATTACCATATCAGACTGTCATGATGATTGTTAAAATACTCTCCACCAGACTTTTGTATATCTTCTCTAAAACACCTTGATGCTCTCAGTTTTCTAATTAAAAACAGACGCTGAGACGTACGCCAGCCTTTTTAAAGGTAGTCAATTTTCTGTGTGAAACTTAGCTTCTGGTCTGATACTTGAAACACTTTACAACCTCTACCGGTTGATCATTAAGATACAGAGATTCACACATATGTGGGCCATTGCTACATAAAGTAGTTCTTTGGATTTATCTACATTGATACGCAGAGCAGTCCATTGACACAATTTCTGAAGGGTGGCAGTATGTTCAATGTCCTTCAGTTGTCATTTGATCTTTTAAAAATAATCCCACCAATCTGCATACATAAATAAATAGATTTTAGTTCCCTTGATTCTCATCTCGTTGGTGCATTTGAAAATAACAGAGGTGATTGAGGAGCACCTGCATTTAAAATTCAGATAAAAAGCCATTCAGAAAAACATGCTCAGTATGAAAGTCCTTGATCCGCTGAATTACCCCGATCCACGTTCATCCTTTGTAACAGGATGTGAATTTGCATTGTATTGAATGCTGAACTAAAATCAATAAATAAGACACCCACAAAAGATTTAGGCTGTTGGAGATGATTAGCTATCAGGTTCACATGAGCAAGGATAGCATTCTCAGTTCCTCTAAGTGCTTTACAAGCAAATTGTCGGGGTCAAGATGATCTGAAACAGCTGAGGTGAGGTGGTTACGAATGACTCCATACATTTAGTCAATAAAGAAGTAAGAGCCACGGGTGTGGGTCCTTAGGCACAGGTATGATGGTTGATGCTTTCAAAGTATTTGGAACAGTACATAAAACTAATAAAAATTGAAATAACTGCAAATACCTCTGTAAACTGATAAGCAGATTCTTTCAGTACTTACTCTGTAGTCCATCAGGACCAAGAGTGTTATATGGTTTACCACGGGAAAGACATGATGCAACCTCGTTTTCTGATAACTGCACAGTTGAATATACAGGGATCCTATCACATACCTTGTAATGTTCATTTCTAAAATCAACCACATCAAATATCCCATAAAATTGATCAAGATCATTAACAAAAGTAGCCATGAAGTGGAGATGTAACAAAAGTAGGACAGCACCCAAACGCATTGTTTTTATCCTTTGCCTACTGCTGATTGTGTTAAGCCCTCTCATGCTTGCATTGGATTGCCTATGCAAAACTTCTACTTTATTTTTTAAATCAATTTTCGCTTTCCTCATTTTTGACTTGAATTCCCTTCCTTTTTCCTTCACAATGTCAGTTTCACCTTTATTAGAGCAATTAACCCTCAACAGCACAAGTTCCCACCCTTAGGTACTTCATTAAAGTAACCATTCTTTATGATTGAGCCCAGATACAGAGTTTCAACCATAGAAGAATCACAGCAAATTTAGTACCTTTCCCATCTGACATCTGTGTGCTTTTCAGTAGCAGTCCTCGGATAATGATCAGCAGATAAAATCCTGGTTGATTTTATTCTCCCTATAAATTCAGAACAATAGTTGTAAATCCAATGACTGCCTGCTTGATATGGTCTGACCCACACTTTAGTTGTTCAGGGAGTTCATCAGGCCATATTTTTTACAAAACATGCGACTACCGGTCAGGTGAATTGAAGCTTTCATTTCTGAAACGTTAAAATGAGCCAGAAAAAAATTCAATTGAGTTCACCAATGTCTAGGATGTGATAGGTCTGTGCTGTCTTCGTTAAGATTATAGATCCATGGTACATTTTGAGCCCCAATCATTTTGAGCCCAATTCATAGTTGAATGTGTAAAGATTAGAAATAGAATAGGATTTTATATGAAGTGCCAACTTTCAGATTAATTTTGCTGAACTCCTGATCAGGTTTCAAACAAGTTAAATGTATTACTGTGCCAGGTAAATACAAGAAATAGGGGTAGGAGTAGGCCATTTGACCCTATGGCAAATGGGGCATTTAATAAGATCATGGTTGATTTGACTGTGGCCTCAACATCACTTTCTTATCTGCCCCCCCCCCCCCCCCATAGCCTTTGACTGAAATGTAAGATACATAGGGGCAGAGCTTCTGTGAGACAGGATGTGATAGCCTGGCCTGGGTTTAGGACAATTTGGAGTTTAAGGACATAAGGCTAGCAAGGAGAGCATCGGAGAAGTCGACTTAGAAGTGATGAAGGCATGGGTTTCAGCAGCAGTATGGGTAATGTGTGGTGAGGCAAGCAGTGCACAATGATAAAATGGAGGGAGGCAGAATGTAGGAAATTACAGACCAGTTTAACATCTGTTGTTGGGAAATTGTTAGAATCCATTATTAAGGAAGTAATAGCAGCAGTTTGGAAAGTCAAATCCATCAGAGTCAGCATGATTTTATGAAGGGTAAATCATTTTTGACTAATTTTCTAGAGTTCTTCGACACAAGCCAAGAGGATAGATTTATTGTCACGTTTACCGAGATATAGTGAAAGGCATTGTTCTGCGTACAGTCCAGGCAGATCGCTCCATACATGGATGCATAGAACATACTATAAAAACATAATGTAAATACATGAACATAGACATCGGGTGCAGCATTCAGAATATAGTGCTACAACTGTAGAGAAGATGCGTAGAAAAATCAGTTCAGTCCATAAGAAGGGATCCAGTAGACGTAGTATATCTGGACTTCTGGAAGGTGTTTGATAAGGTTTTGTACAGACGGTTAATACATAAGGCTAGATCACATGGGGTTAGGGGTAATTTATTAGCTTGGATAGAAGACTGGCTGAGACAGATGACAGAGAGTTGGGATAAATGGGTCTTTTTCGGAAGGCGCAATGTAACTGGTGGGGTGTCAAAGGGCCTGGTCCTTGGGCCCCAACTATTTACATTCTATATTAATGATTTGGATACAGGGATTGAAGGTTCTATCGCCAAATTTGCAGATGACACTAAAATAGGTGGGATAGTAAGTTACAATAAGGAAATAAGAACCTTATGTGGATATAGATAGGTGAGGGGACCTAAATGTAGCACGTGGAGTTTAACGTGGATAAATGTGAAGTCATCCATTTTGGTCGGAAAAATGGAAAGGCAGCTTATTGTCCAAATGGGGAGAAACTTAGGGGTGCTCCAGTTCAGAGGATGTCCTGCTTTAATCACAGAAAACTAGCATGCAGGTACAGCAGATAAAAGCAAATGGAATGTTGGCATTTACAGCTAAAGGAATAAAGTATAAAAGTAAGGAAATGTTGTTGCAGCTATACAAGGCATTGGTGAGACCTCACTTGGGGTATTGTGTATAGTTTTTATCCTCTTGAGGAAGATGTGCAGCATTGGAGGCAATTCAGAGGAGGTTCACTGGGTTGATGGTAGAGATGACGGGTTGTCTTATGAAGAGAGATTGAGCAGTTTAGGCATATACTCTCTAGAGTTTAGAAGAATGAGGGGCGATCAAATTGACGTATACAAGATGAAAACGGAATGGATAAAGTAGACATGGAGCTGATGCTTTTGTGGGGCATTCTAGAATGAGAGGTCACAGTCTCAGGATAAGATGTAGCAAATTTAAAACAGGGATAAGGAGAAACTACTTCTCCCATCGGGTTGTGAATCTGGAATTTGCCACCCCAGAGTGCGATGGATGCTGGGACAGTGAGTAAATTTAAGGAGGAGTTAGTCAAATTTTTACTTAGTAATGGGTTGAAGGGAGAACTGCAGGATGGTGAGTTGAAACTATGATGAGATCAGCCATGATCATAGTGAATGGTGTATCAGATTTGAGAGGCTAAATTGCCTATACCTGCTCCTAGTTCTTAGGTTCTAAGAAATAATATTCTGTCTAATTCCATCTTCCAGCGCTTGCTCTGTTATGGTTAGGGTTAGTAACAGCACCTCAAGCACAAAGCTGGTGTTCTTGAATAATAAGGGGATTTTTTAATTAATACGGGGATCAGGGGTTATGCGGAGAAGGCAAGAGAATGGGGATGAGGAACATACCAGCCATGATCAAATGACCGAGCAGATTTGATGAGCCGAATGGCCCAATCTGCTCCTTTATCTAATGGTCTAATAGTACGTCAGGTTGTGGGGACTCAGTCCACCTTGGTTGGAAATGTTATTCTGAAGATCCAAACCTCTGAGGAAGGCAATGGCAAAGCAACTCAGCTATTCGCTCGTAAATAGCTCATGATGTGAGACTAATCTGTCCGAGGGCAGAACACAATTGACAACTGCTGTAATGTAACCAAGGGCACCAATTTTGTGAATACTTACCATAGATAAAAGTGCATCTGCAAATTTAATAACACAAAATAGGTACTATCAGATTGGTGCGGCAAGGTAGCACAATGGTTAGCACTGTTGGTTCACCCCACCAGGGTCCGAGGTTCAATTCCCGGCTTGGGTCGCTGTCTGTGTGGAGTCTGCACTTTCTCCCTGTATTTGCGTGGGTTTCCTCCGGGTGCTCTGGTTTCCTTCCACAAGTCCCGAAAGATGTGCTGTCGGGTAATTTGGACATTCAGAATTCTCCCTCTGTGTACTCGAACAAGTGTCGGTATGTGGTGACTAGGGGCTTTTTCACAATAACTTCATTGTGGTGTTAATGTAAGCCTACTTGTGACAATAAAGATTATTATTATTGTTTTAAAAAATCAACTTGCATTTTCCTTCTTCATAAACAACTTTAGAGAAAACCTGCACTTCTGAAAGGAATTCCCCTGGGCACATGCACATCAAAATGGACAGTGGATTACCTGAGCACAACTGGGGGAAGTCAAGAGGTCAAGGTCCATGTTGCATCAGTACCACAAATGGATTTTATCAACAAAAATTTTATCTACAGGTACTAAAACAAAACAAATGTTCGCATAGATTGTTTCTTTTAAACTTGAAATTATTTTCTATAATGAGTACTGCAATTAGTATCATAATTAAATTTGACATTACACTGTATAGAACTTCAGTACCTTTTTATCCGTGTGAAACCACTGAATGCTGGATTATCGATTTTTAATTCAGATACTTTAGATGGAAGCTACATGATGAATTTGGCACCCCAACACATCCAGAGCTCCTAATATCAAACCACGGGGAAAAGTCAAGTGGAGACCAGAGCTATGTAGGGAAAGCAAGAAAGTCAGTTTTACTGGATCACTCTCATGCTTCCTCTCGCCACTTTCAGAATTCTTTGGTGAAGTTAATGAGCTGGTTTAGCACAGTGGGCTAAACAGCTGGCTTGTAATGCAGAACAAGGCAGCAACGCGGGTTCAATTCCCGTACCGGCCTCCCCAAACAGGCGCCGGAATGTGGCGACTAGGGGCTTTTCACAGTAACTTCATTGAAGCCTACTTGTGACAATAAGCCATTATTGTTATTATTAGGAGGAGGTGTGCATTCTGTACTCTTGGATTGGGAAGTTGCAGGACAAGGGAAGCATTAAAAAGGGAGACAAATAAACAATATTTCTGAACTTAAAGCACATCGTTCAATTTAATTTTAACTTGTCATTTTCAAAATTCATATTACAAGGTGTATAATATATTATAAACAATATAAAATATTTTTTGTAATATTCAAAAAATAAAAATGTATCTAGTTTTTGTACCTCAGATTTTTAAAAATTCATTTGCCTGTACAAGTATTCTGCTGTCACTCTGAATTACAAAACATTCTTCCTCAGTTTTAGTTATCCCACCCAGATTGAGATGGGCTACCAGTAAGTGGATATCACTCACCGTTATGAAAACTAGCCATTCGGATGAGGTATCAGAGAATTGCTGCTGCCTTAGAAATTCGACACAGGACTATAATCCCTCGCTTCACGCTATAGTTGCATTCCTGAAAACTGCAACCTTTAAGTGAAACAACTTTAAGCAAATCAGATTTTCCTGTTGCACCCAATGTAAGAGCCATAGTTAGATTCTGTAGGACCTTCCTGATCGGAAAAAAACATATTCTGGAAGTTGCAATATTATACATTCTTAAATTACCATATTTGTGAATGAAATAACTTTCAAAATATAAAGGAAATGCACTAACTCTTTCTATTGACTGCCTGGTCGGTGATTGTCCCGGCCTTCCCTCCCACTCGCCAGCCCTCCTTTCCATCTCTCTTCTGTTTGCAGACCCCATTGCACTCTCTGGCTCTCACAGCTTCTCTCGCGCTGTTGACTCTTTCATGATTGCCAATCCTCCCACTTTCACCAACCCTATCGCGTTTGCCACTGCTCCCACGCTCATTGACCCCGTTGACAACTCTCTTGCATTCACCGTCTCGCATCCCTTCACCAGCCTCTCCTGTTCGCTGCATTGAGAAAGAGGAAGCAAGTGAGAGGTGATAAGAGTGTGATGGTCAGCAATGGAAGTGGTAAGGGAGAGGGAAGTGACGAGAGGGAAGGGAGCAGCTTGGGAGAGAGTCGGGTAGCAGGAGTGGCTCTCTAAAATGGTGACAATTGGGCCATGGGACGTTATGTCAGCTCCAACCAAAAACTAAAGTGGATATCCTGCCGCCAGTGTACATACCAGCACCATTATAGCCATGGAATCAAACTGGAACAACACTGAATGAGGCAACTTAAAATAGGGACTTACTGCACCAGCTTGCTAGTTTTCTTCCTAGCTCTCTCAAATCTGACTGCAGAACTAAATTCTTGTTTTTGCCCATGTCATTGGTACAAATGTAGACCATGACTGTTGGCTGTTCACCCTCCCCCATTACTGTTCTTCAACCATTCAGTGACATCTTGATGCTGGCACCAGGGGGAGATCATGGATTCATGTCTGCGGCCATAGAACCATAGAATTCTTACAGCACAGAAGGAGGTAATTTGGCCCATCAAGTCTGCACCAGCTCTCCGAAAGAGCACCCTACCTAGGCCCACTCCCCTGCCCTATCCCCATAACCCCATAACCCAACCTAATCTCCACATCTTTAGACATTACAGGCAATTTAGCATGGCTAATCCACTGAACCTGCCCACCTTTGGACTGTGGGAGGAAACCGGAGCACAGTCACCCAAGGCCAGATTTAAACACGGGTCCCTGGTGTTGTGAGGCAGTGCACTGTGCCACCGTGCTGCCTTAACTGGAGCTCATAAAAGGGATGGGGCAATGTAGGTACAAGATTGGCTGAGTGACAGGAAACAAAGAGAAGTGGTGAATGGTTGTTTTACATACCGAAGGAAGGTTTGGGGATGAGTTCCCCTGACATCATTGTCCACTCCCTAATCTATTAGTGACCTGCACATTGGTGTAAAAGGTCAGAATTTAAAAGGCTGTGGATTATACAATAGCCCGAACTGTGAGGATAGTGTTAAACTTCAACAGCACAGACAGATTGGTGGAATGGGCAGACAACTGGCAGATTAAGTTTAATGCAGAGGCATTTGAATTGATTCATTTTGTAGAAAGAACAGGGAGAGGCCATACAGGAGAACCGGTACAACACAGAGACTTGGGGATATACTCTTGAGCAAATTAAAACCAAATTAATGAATAAACTAATTAGCTGCTGTTAAAGGAGCAACAGTCCCTCTTTGTGTTCTTTTGAGTATATCAATAAAATGTAAACTAATGAACAATTTAACTAATCAACAAGTTAATAGCCCCTTCAAGTGGCAGGATCTGGGGGTATTTGTCTATAAATCATGGAAGATGGGAGAGAGGATTGAGAAAATGGTTAAATAAGCATGCAAGATCCTGGGCTTTATAAAGACGGGCATGGAGTACAAAAGCATGGGCAATAGAATAAACGACATAAAAAGTTGGTTTTACCTCAATTGGAGTATTGCATCCATTTCTAGACAGTTTAGAGAGGATGTGAAGGCATTAGAGCAGGTGCAGAAACGATTCACGAGAATGTCTCCAGAGATGAGGAATTTATTTCAGTTACGTCAGTAGACTGGAGAATATAAGATTGAGCGGAGATTTGATAGAGGTATCATAGTCATGAGGGGTCAGGACAGAGTAGATAGAGAACACTGCAGGATCAAGAACCTGATCAAGAAGACACCGATTTGAGGTGGTTAGCAAAAGAAGCAGTGCACATGGGGAAAACCTTTGTTATGCAGTGAGTGGTTGGGATCTGAAATGCACTACCTGAGAGCATGGTGGAGGCAGATTCAATCGTGGCTTTCAAATGAAAATAGGATGAATTATCTGAAGAGGAATTATTTACAAGGCTACAGAGGAAAAAGCAGGAGTGCGACACAGGATGAATTGCTCTTGCAGTGAACCAGTACAGGCATATTGGGCCAATTGGACTCCTTCGATATTAAGTACTCTGCGATTCCAAGTGTTGAAGCTTTCAGCGAAGAATAGAACAAACTGGAAAATAAAGTAGAAAATGCCAATATTTGGTGAAAAAAAAACTTACTGAAATGTTGAGAGATTAAATTTCATTGTCGTTTGCTTTCTCAGGTCCCAGCAAATGATTGGTGTAGCGGAATGCTTCAGCACATGGATGTTTGTCAAAGCATTCTCGAAAATCTGTAAATATTGGGGAAAGCTGAGACTCTTCTTCCCTCTTAACTTTGTTTCACATGAAAGTGCATTCATTGCAAAAGTTTTGCATGCATATCCCTGACTCTCCCATTACCATCAACCCAGGAGATCAACCCTGGTTCAATGAAGAGTGCAGGTGAACATGCCAGGAGCAGCACCAGGCATACCTAAAAATAAGGGGCTGGTTCTCGCACCCCAACGCCCGAAATCGCGGCCGGCGCCTGGGGTGGGGGGGGTAGAATCCAGTTTGACTCCGAAATTGGGCCCGGCGCCGGTTTGGCGTTTCTCCGGGCACCGAAAAGCGGCGTCACCGGGAAGTATGCCGCGCCACCGGGAACCATTGCCCCAGAGGCCCGCTCTGACCTTCTCCGGCCTCGATCGGCCGAGTTCCCAACGGCATGGAACTAACCTGCTGTTGCCGGTCGGGATAGTCGCATGGTCTGTGGCCGCCTTGGTCAGGGGTGGGCCGATCAGAGGCTAGGGGCGGCCTAATAGGCGGCCAGCGAGTGCTTGTGCGGGGTTTGAGGGTCGGGCAAGCGGCCGATCAGGGGGTCTCTTTCTTGGGTCTGGCCCTGTGGTCCGAGTCCACCATGGAGCACGGCGCAGCTGCTGGAGGCTGCCGCCATGCGCGTGCGCGGCCTCCGACTCGGAAGTGTGGGGGCCCATATCTGCAGCAAAAGTTGTGAGATTTACACCAGGTCCCTGCTAGCCCCCTGCAGGGCTATGAATTTGTGTCCCTTCCAGGATTTTCAGGAGTAAAACCCTCCGGTTTTGACGCCAGCGTGGGGACATAGTCCCAATAATGGAGAATCCATCCCAAGGTGTAACACAGAACAGCTTGCATGCCAAACAGCATAAGCAGCAATAGATAGAGCTAAACTAAACAATCCCACAACAACAGATCAGACCTATCAGTCCTGCTACATCCAGTCGTCAATCTTGGTGAACAATTAAACAAATAACTTGAGGAGGCTCCACAAATATTCCCATCCTCAAATGATGGGGGAGCTCAGTACATCAGTGCGATGCACCTGCAACAATTTTCAACCAGAAGTATAAAGTGGATGATTCATCTCTGCTTCCTCCTGAGGTCCCCAGCATCTCAGATTACATTTTTCAGCCAATTTGAGTTACTCCACGTGATATCAAGATACAGCATAAGACACTGGATATTGCAAAGGCAATGGGTCCTGACACTATTCCAGCAATAGTACAGAAGACCCTCTAGAACTACCCTTGCATCTAGCCAAGCTGTTCCAGTACAGCGACAATATTAGCATCTATCCGACAATGTGGCAAATTACCCAGCTATGAACTCTCCACAATAAGCAGGACCAATCCAACCCAGCCTATTACCGCCTATCAGTCTGCAATCAATCAACAAAGTAATGGAAGGTGTCTTCGATAGTGCTATCAAATGGCACTTGCTCAATAATAACCTGCTCATTGACACTCAGTTTGAGTTTCACCAAGACTATTCAGCTCCTGATCTCATTATAGGCTTGGTTCAAACATGGAAAAAGGAGCTGAACTCAAGAGGTGAGGTGAGAGTGACTGTCCTTGCTATCAAGGCAACATTTGATCGAGTATGGCATCAAGGAGCCCGAGCAAAACTGGAATAGATGGAAAAAGGGGAGGAAACTCTCCACTGTTTGGAGTCATACATAGGACAAAGAACGGTGGTTATGATTGTTTAAGTTTAATCATCTCACTCCCAGGACATCACTGCAGGGATTCCTCAGGATAGTGTCCTAGGCCGAAGCATCTTCAACTGCTTCATCGATTACCTTCCATCCGTCTTAATACCAGAAGTGAAGATATTCACTGATGATTGAACAATGTTCAGCACCATTCGCAACTCCTCAGACACTGAAGCAATTTATTTTCAAATGTAGAAAGAGCTGGACAACATTCAGGATTGGGCTGATAAGTGGCAAGTAACATTCAGCACAATGACAATCTCTAACAAGAGAGAATCCAACCATCTCCCCATGAAATTCAGTGGCATTACCATTGCTGAATCCCTCACTATCAACATCCTGGGGGTTACCATTAATCAAAAACTGAACAGGACCAGCCGTATAAATACTGTGAAGACAAGAACAGGTCAGAGGCTGGGAATTCTGAGGCAATTAACTCACCCCTTGACTCCCCAAAACCTGTACACCACTACAAGGTGCAAGTCAAGAATGTGATGGAATAGTCTCCACTTGCTGTATGAATGAAGGTCCAACAACATTTAAGAACCTCAACACCATCCTGGAAAAAGCAGCCTGCATGATTGGCACCCTATCCACCACCTTAAATAGTCACTTCCTCCACCACAGACCCACAATTGCAGCAGTGTGTACCATCTACAAGATGCACTGCAGGAACTCACCAAGGCTCCTGAGACCGCCCCTTCCAAACCCACAACCTCTAATACCTAAAAGAATAAGAGCAGCAGATACATGGGAACACCACCTCCTGCAAGTTTCCCTCCAAACCACTCACCATCCTGACTTGGAACTATAATCGCCATTCCTTCACTCTTGCTGGGTCAAAATCCTGAAACCATCTTCCTTACAGCACTGTGGCTGTGCCGACACCAAATGGACTGCAGCAGTTCAAGAGGTGGCTCACCATCAACTCAAGAACAATTCGGAATGGGCAATAAATGCTGGCCTAGCCAGCAATGCCCACATCTCATGAACAAATGGAAAAAAAAACATACTTTACATACTTACGGTTAATTCACGTCTGTTTTATAAAACCATTATTCACATATATTAGTTGTACATTTGCATTTATTTGAGGTGGTTAGTTTGGTCTTGGCTTATGGGCATTCATATCCTCACAGCAACTAAATACCACTCATTCTATTTGACATATCACTCACATTTCAGCTGGACATTTATTGGGTAAGACTACACTCGCACACAGAGGAATATGCATCTTTGTGCAGCTGAAAATGAGAGTTGCACTGGCCAGCTTGTTTGTATGAGGCCATGCTTCTTCAACGTGCAGGCCAACAAACTGGTCTACGGAGAATTTCACTAGACTCAATGAGGGTGATTAATGCAGTCAGTAGGATAGATCGTTTAGCATAACTGCCAATGTCCAAAACCTGGAGCTCCATAAGGAAGGCCTGTTTTTTTATGGAAAACGACATAATGGGCATACTATTCAGGTAAGTCAAAATGATTACAGTGATGTATGGATAATATAATATTTTATGTATTAGTATTATAAATCGCAAGACCATAATTTGAACAAACCTTGAAGAAGAATCAAATTTCTTGCATTCCAGTCTGCATTTTTTTTAATGACTTTGTATCACATGGGATTATAATTGAAACTAAATTCCGATATTTTAAAGTACTTTCTAAAATAAATGTTTCTGCTTTAAGAATGTGCACATACTCTTAATTAAACCACTGCATACATTAGAGATGTTTTAGTAGAAATAAATTGTCTAATTTAATTTGTGTAAACTTAAATGACGTTAATTTAAATGCTCTAGGATTTCTGCATTAAATTGTTTTATAAATTATTAATTTTCATTAAAATAGCTAAAATTTTAACAATCCATGAGAATAACACGGCTATGAATATTAATTATTCTATGAATATTATTAGATATTCATGTAATTGAACTAAATGATAACCAGTTTGCTAATAAATGTCACCATAATGTACATGTACAGTAGATGGAACAATGCCCAGTTCTTTCCAGTATCATTCAGAGTTCTGCAAAGAAAGCTATTCCTATTAGCCTTCCTGCTTGATGGTGGGTGCCTAGTATTTGATTGATGCCACCATAGCAATACAGTTGATCTGTGGACTCAATGTTGTAGCTAATTGAACATTGGCCCCCACCCCATTATTGTTGCACTGATATTTCAGTAATCTGTGACACCGCACTAATTACCTACTTTGACTTCTAAAATCAAACATATACCAAACTGTTAATATGTGTAATTGTATAAAAGCAACTAGTTAAAGGGCACCCTATTAGGCAGTACATCTTAATTCAAGGAGAGTACGTATTGCTATTAAATCTGTAAATGTAAATCTATCAAGAAAGCCCTAGTTTAATTGGTTACATAAAAGGTTTTATCTTCAAAACAAATTCTTGGATTTGCATCTCAAAAACATCAAAGTGGTTACTTCACATACATTGAATTGATTTGAAACACATAAACTGTTGCTAGTAAGGAAACAAAGCAGTTGTGTTACATTCTTTTATTTGTTTGTGGGATGTGGTCTTTGCTGACAAGAGTCAGCATTTATTGCCCACCCCTAATTTCTGTTGAGGAGAAGGTGGTGAGCCCCTTTCTTGAACCACTTGCAGTCCTTGTGGTGTAAGTACATCTACAGTGCTATTAGAGAGGGAGTTCCAGGGTTTTGACCCAGCAACAGGGACGAAACAACGATATACGATAAAGGAAAGGATGGTCTGTGACTTGGTGGGAACTTGCAGGTGGTGATGTTCCCATGTGTCTGTTGCCCTTGTCTTTCTAGGTGGTAATGTTCGCGGGATTAGAAGGTGCTGCTGAAGGAGCAATGCATCTTGTAGATGGTCTGCACTGCTTCCACTGTGGTGGAGGGGCTGATGTTTAAGGTGGAGGATGGAAGTTAATAAGCAGGCTGCTTTGGCTTGGTGATGTCGATTTTCTTTTTAAAAAAATAAATGTTAAGTACCCAATTCATTTTTTCCAATTAAGGGGCAATTTAGTGTGTTCAATCCACTGTTGCTCTTTTTAACCTTAGTCTATTTGCTCTGATTACGTCACCTTTGCTCATGAGTCGCCAGGTATCTTTATGATACCGCCACGTGGTTCAAGTTCAGGTTATGATTAATAATACAGCACACCGCTTAGTAAGGATTAAAACAACGGTCATTTATTATATACAACAAGCAATATTAATACCCTAATACTACTTTCTATATAATAAATCTATCACTACTGGCCAATACTTAACTTAGGAAGAGCCCACCAGGTCAGGGAAACGAATGGCTTGTCCAATCAGATCTGGCCCGCGGGATTTCAAAAGGCTGCTACAGGTCGGTGGCTAGGTGTCTCTACCGGATAGCGATCGCTGGATTCAAACTTACTGTTGCCGGTTGCTGTTCTTGCGAAGGTCTCGAGCAGGCGAAGAGGAGAGAGAGAGAGATCTGAACTTGGACCCTCACTTTTATAGGGCCCAGGGGCTTCCCACCTCCCAGGGCGGCCCTTGACCCTGAGTCCCAAGTGATTGGATCTGTCCCCAATCTCTGGGGTCGATGTGTCCAATGGTGAGGCGATTCCTCGATTGGGGGGTGGTCGCTCACCTGTCTTTGTTTCGGCCACTGCAGGCGCCGACGGGTCTGGCCCGGTATTCAATTGCTAATATGTTGCAATTGTTCCCGGGGATAGCCGATTTAACTGCAGATGTCTGGATAGATGGGCTGCAAACAGTCCTGAATGCAAGTGCAAATACCAGGGTTGATGGGCTGTTGATAGCCCTGAGTATCGATCTGGGCTAACTTCCCAGAGCCGAATATGCAATACTGTCTGCAGCTGCCTGCTTGTGTCTTCTTAGCTGCTTTTCCCAGCAGTCTTTCGGGTTAGCCATTTTAAACTGGGTTTTGGCCAGATTAATCGGAACGCTGCCATTTTACGTGGCTACACCACCTACCTTGCACATCTTTGGGTTGTGGGGGCGAAACCCACGCAAACATGGGGCGAATGTGCAAACCCCACACGGACAGTGACCCAGAGCCGGGATCGAACCTGGGACCTCGGTGCCGTGAGACTGCAGGGCTACCACTGCGCCACCGTGCTGCCCCAATGATGTCGATTTTCTTGAGTGTTGTTGGAGCAGCACTCATCCAGGCAAGTGGAGAATATTGCATCACATTCCAAACTTGTACCTTGTCTTTGGTGGACAGACTTCGATAAGTCAGGAGATTAATTACTCGCTGCAGAATTCCCAATCTCTGGTCTGCTTTTGTGGCCACAGTGTTTATGTGGCTGTTCTAGTTCAGTTTTTGCTAAATAGTGACTCCCAGGATGTTTGTGCTGGTGGATTCAGCAGTGACAATACCATTGATTAGATTGTCTTCAGCTGCACTTGAATAGTGTTCATTTTCACTGTAAATGAATACATGGAGCATTCACAATAAGGTAAATGAATTATAGAATCCCTACAGTGTAGAAGAAAGCCAATCGTCCCATTCAGTCTGCACCGACTCTTTTGAAAGAGCTAGGCCCAATACCCTGCCCTAGCCCCATGACCCCACCCAACCATTGGACACCTAGGGGCAATTTAGCTTGGCCAGTCCACCTAACCTGCACATCTTTGGACGGTGGGAGGAAACCAGAGCACCCGGAGGAAACTGTTGCTGATTTTCTCCTTGGTTCAATTGCTCTGTTTTATTACCTTTGCTCTCGAGTCGCCAGGTATCTTTATGATACCGCCACGAGGTTCAAGTCCGAGTAATGATCAGTAACCCAATACACCGATTAGTAAGATGTAAATCAAAGCACATTTATTTACACAGTAATCGCTACTCAAGCACAAATAGGAGCGCCTATATCGTAGCGAGCGTTGATTTAAGACTTACGATTTTGATGATCACTGGAGTCACTGCACCGGTCACGGTCAATGTTGGTTCCTTTTGCTGGGTGACACGGACAGGAAGAAGAGTGGTGAAGAGAGGCTGCTGAAGGGTGAAGAGAGAGGTGAAGAGCGCGATTTGAACTGGAGCTCAACTCTTATGGTCCCCAGGGGCTTCCCGCCTTTCGGGGCGGACCCTGTACCTGATCCCAAGTGATTGGACTTTGTCCCAATCGCTTGGTTCGATTTTCTCCAATACTGGAGTGGTTCCCTGATCGATGGGCAGTCTTGAGGTGCTCGTTCACCTCCTTTGTTTTGGCTCCTACTGGCGCCGAGGAGTCTGGCTTTGCTTTGTGTGTCAAAATGTTACTTATTGTTCCCAGGGATTGCTCATCAGAATGCAGATGGCTGTTACTTTGTTATGCTGATGGTCGCTGGTATCGATGTTGTCTGGTTTTTGCAGAGGTAAATACACAACAAACCTGCAGCTGCTGGTTTTTGTCTTGTTGGCTGACTTTCCCATCAGCCTTTGCCGTTCGCCATTTTGAATCGGGAGTTGGCCAATTTAGGTGGCTACAAACCCTCCTTGTGATCCTAACGCGAAGCGTGAAGGATCACATAACTATGTTGCTTTCCATTCCCTGACCTGGGGGGCACTTCCTTCATGGCCTCTACACTGACCATAACTATGCAAAAAAATTTTAACTGACAATTTTGAGGGGCGCTATGTCAAACAGGGACATGCATTACAAAACAATAAAATGGGAACCTCTACCTATTCTTAATACACTACATCACTTGAACATTTCATTATTCTAACTTCCTCAACCATACAAACAAGATCATAGCAGTTTATACACATTTTTCCTGGTTGGCAGTCAAGCTCAGGATCGTACAATTTGCTCATGAACAGTTCTTTACACTTCTTTATTTACATTAAAACCGCAAATGAATGCTCTTTATTATCGATCGCGGGAGTCGGGCGTCTGGTCGTATCCGAAAATAGGGGATCTGATCCTATATACCGGGGTTCGAGCGCGGTAGGCTCTCCTTCTCCATTTCCGTAGACGCATAGTCTGCACGATGCAGCAGAGTCTTGCTAATACCAGTAAGGTTTCTATTACATATGACAGGTTATAAACCTGGCACACCAAGATGGTGTGGTGGCGCTGGTGACTGGGCTCTGGGTACTGTGGGGAAGTGAAACATTAACGGCTGGGGGGCTTGAGGTCATGGGGTTCGCGTTCACCCGCAACCAAATGTCCATAAAGATAAGCCATCCGGAGGAAGTCCTCATGGTGCTTGTTTTCTTTTCTTCTCCGGTCCTGGAGCTTCTGGAGTTTTCTGTGGAAACAAGCACAGTGTTTGTAACTATCTTGGTTTAACATCTCATACGATAGTCTGTCTGTCCTTTAGTGCCAATTACTCCCTTTATAATTGGGCACTATGTGTGACTCCCTCATTTGTTTTTTCAAAAACCAAATTTTAGGACAAGACACACTTCCCAATAATGAAACAGTGCGAGCCGTCTCGCAGACTGTGCGATTTACCATCCAAATGTTTCAGGATGTAAATAGCATGTGGTTGGCAACCTAAGGGTTACCTGAAACAAAACAAAACTTTTTGAACTAAAATTTCCAAATTGAGGTGCGTATGGGCCGCGACGGGTAAGAGTTGGATGGAGTCCACGGGTAGGACGGCTACCAATGCCGTGTCTCCCCTACCCGAGCATAGTTGACCAGAGGGAAGGTTCCCAGGCAGGGCGGGTCCCAAGCCGTTTCTCCACTGCCTGAGCAACCGACAAGAACGGGCAAGAAATGTAGTCATCGTGGTGGGGCTGCCGTAGTGGTTCTTTCCTTCGATTCAGAAGAGCAGTTATGAATGGGCGTCTGGTACCTTAACAAGTCTCTGCAGACAAGCTTGTTCCTCTGAACTAGTGTCTGGCAATAGTGAGTCTCTGTGGGCAAGTCCTCAGAGGTTTCGGCCGAAAAGGCGTGGGGCTGTGAAAATCTTTTCGGTCTGACAAACAACATTTAACAAACTTACAAACAACATAAAACATTCGGCAGGTTCCATCAGAAAGGACACCACTTCTCCCAAGTGGTTCCTTTTAAAACATCATCTGGACACCTCAGTTCTCGGTTGCGAACAGGGTCGCAAAGGGGTTCTCGGTTTGGGAGTCAGACCCAAGGTCGCACCTTCTCCCAGGTGCCAAACTCTTGAGTGTATCAGGGCTGAAAGGGCTGCATGGTGTGAGGTGAGTCGCTCTCGTCGTTGCGGACGAGTCGGAACAAGTTATCTCGGTGCCAATAGTTGGTGTCTAGCTGTGTGGGGACAGAATCGGGGTCGTTATGGTAGTTCGGTGGTCGGTGGTGGGGTTTGTTTAGGAAAGTGATCGTGAAGGGATCACTCGGATCGTAGTCGGAATCGCTGGATGTGGGTCCTGTTGCATGGGGATAGTAGGGAGGCGTGCTGTGGCTATCGTCCGAGTCACCATCGCTGTCTCTGCTGCTGCAGTCTGTGGGCGTTCCGGGGCGGAGTGTATATTTTGGGGGTGGAGTCGAGGTCGAGTCCGTGGCTGGGCTGGACGTGTTGGGGGATGGTAGGGTTACGTTGGCTGTGGGCGGGGCGTGGTGTGCTGCGTCGAGCATGACGTGGTGTGCATGGTTAGACTGTGTTCCATATGCCTTCAGCTGGTTGATATGGAACCACGCAGTCTTACCGTTGGGATACTTTATTTTATATACGGAAGGGCTTACTTTGTCCGCAATGGAGTACGAACTCCAGTACGCAATGGAGTATTTTGGTGACAGGAATGTGCTGGGGTTATATACGGAGAGCATGACTTGCTGTCCTATACTGTACTCAGTCGCATGCACTGTCTTGTCGAAACAAGTCTTGCTCTGTTTCTTTCTGGTGCCCAATTTTACTGCGGCTGCTAGCTGAGCCGTTTTAACATTTTCAACTAATTGCTCTATTGCTTTCTCGTGTGTGAGGGCTGTCACTTCGGGGCTGGTCAAGTCTAAACCTAACAAAAATTCTGTGCCTTTCATGGGGCGTCTGGTCATGAGGGTGTGTGGGGTGTAACCTGTGGAAGTAGAAATTGTGTTACGCAAAAACATCAGCGCAAAAGGAAGGACTGAGTCCCAAGTGGTGTTGTTTTGCTGGACCATTTGTCTGAGGGTGGATTTTAGGGTCCGATTCATGCGCTCCACGATACCACTCGACTGTGGGTGGTATGCTATGTGGAATTTTTGGGTGATGCCAAATATCGCGAGGACGTTCTGCATGACACGTCCCGTAAAATGGGAACCTTGGTCAGATTCAATGCTGCGGGGGAGTCCCCATCTTGTAAAGATGTGGTGGGTCAAAATCTTGGCTGTGGTTTTTGCAGTGTTGTGCGGGCTGGGAATGCTTCCACCCATTTTGTAAATGTGTCAATTACCACAAGTACATATTTATAGCCATTCCTGCAAGGGGGCAATGGTCCTATAAAATCAATCTAGAGGTTAGTCCAGGGGCCATTAACGGGTCGGGTATGGCTGAGTTGAGCCTTTTTGGCATATCTGTCCGGATTATTCTGGGCACAGATAAGACAATTCTCGATGTAGTGACTTGCATCGTCCTTTAGATTCGGCCACCAACAAAGCTGCTTGAGATGGGCTGTAATGGGATCGATTCCCTGATGTCCATGACCGTCATGGAACAAACAAATCAGTTGATTTCTGTCTTTTAACATCACACCGTCATGTGTGGTCAGTGCATTTTTGAACCTCTCATAGGGTGCTGGATAGTTTCCTTTTACAATCTCCCTGAGATTGCTGTCCTGCTTCTGGGCCTCCACTAGATCCTCGATCTTTGTCTGTGAGACCTGAACTGCCCTCACTGGTGCGCTTTCGGCTGGTGTCCAAAAATGTCCACGTCTGGAACCTGCTTTAGCCAGTGCGTTGGCTTTCACATTTCCAGGGGGGAAGGAACGATGGTGACTACGAACTTTGATTATCACAAAGGTCCTGTTCTGGGCTCTCTCTAAAATGTGATGGAGCAATGGGGCTGAGGGGAGGGGTTTTCCGTCTGCGGAAACAAATTCTCTTGCTTTCCACAGGGGCAGGAATTCCGTGAGGCTGTTGCAGACATAGAGGCTGTCCGAGGATATGTCTGCTGGGCTGGGGAAGGAATCTGGGTGTTCCACTATATACACGATGGCCGCGAGCTCTGCTGCCTGCGCGCCTAAGTGGCCTGGAAGTTAACGATATTTCCTCAAGGGTGCGTCCCTGCGCATCCTCAACATATACCCTGCAACCTGTTATGCGCTTCCCATCCAAGACTGTGGAAGATCCATCCACATAGATCTTTATGGGCTCACACATGTCCGTGTGCTGGGGGCTCTGGCTTGAACTACCTATCTGTCGGGGGTGTTTTCGCAATAAAGGGGCCTGTGTTGTGGTGTGGCGAGATAATTTCGCATTCATGGGGGGTTCCGGGGTACTGTAAGTTGTCGGCTAAAAAGGTGTGCATCTTTGTCCTTTTAACAGTGATGTCCCGTCCCTGCAAGAGAAGGGTCCATCTAGCTGCTCTAATCTGGCTGACTGTACCGTCCTTGAGTAGTCCATCCAGTAAAAGTTGGGTGGGGTGTGTTCGGTGAGAATTGTAATGGGGTTCAGTCCGGTAATATACGAAAAATACTGCACTGCCCAAAATACTGCGAGCAGGTGCCTCTCACAGGCTGAAAATCCCTGCTCCACAGCATCTAAAATTCTGGAGGCGTAAGCCACGGGCCTTAACTGGTCGTGCCGTTCCTGGAGGAGCACGGCTGAAAGGGTGCGGTCTGTGGTCGCTACCTCTATGGCGTAAGGGGAAAGCGGGTCTGGAACTTGTAGTGCGGGGGCTGCTATGAGTGCCTGTTTTAAAGAGTCCACAGCATCCGTATGCTGCGGAAGCCATTCCCAGGGGGCTCCCTTCTTTAGGAGGTCTGAGAGGGGTGCTGCCTTGCTGGCAAAACCGTCAATGTGGTTTCGGCAGTAGCCAACCAGTCCTAAAAACGACCAGAGGGCTGAAACGTTCTGGGGAAGGAGCAATTTAGCAATCGAGTCAATCCTTTTATGCTCAATCTCGCGTTTACCATGTGTGATAATTGTTCCCAAATATATCACCTTTTCTTCCAAAATCTGGGCCTTTTTGGGGTTGACTTTACAACCGATTGAGTGTAAGAGTTCCAGGAGTTCGGACAGAACCTCACTGTGCTCTTCCTTGGTGTCTGTCTGCAGTAGTAGGTCATCTACGTACTGAACCAGACATTCGGGGCAAGAGAATTTGTCTAAATCATTTGCCAGCTGTCAGTGGAAAATGGAGGGGGAGTTGTGGAAGCCTTGTGGCAGGCATGTCCACGTGTACTGCTGTGTTTTAAAGGTGAAGGCAAATTTGTACTGGCACGCCTTTGCCAATGGAATGGACCAGAATCCATTACTGACGTCCAAAACCGTAAAGAATCGGGAATTGAATCCCTGCTTGAGCATGGTCTCGGGACTTGTTGCTACTGTGGGAGCTGCTGCGGGGGTGATTTTGTTGAGTTCCATGTAATCGATGGTAAGTCGCCATGATCCATCGGGCTTTCTCACTGGCCAAATCGGGGCATTATTAGTGGAGGCTCCTGATCTAAGTATGCCCTGCTCTAATAAGCTTTCTATTACCTTTGCGATTTCTCCCTCTGCATCTTGGGGAAATCCATACTGTTTTTGGGGTCTAGGGTCAGGTCCTGTTATTTGTACGAAGCCAGTCATCCATCCACAATCGTGCTTATGGGTCGCGAATGCTGCCCTGTTCTTTTGCAGAACTGCCCTAACCTGCTTGTCCGTACTAAGCGTGGTCGGGTTGAACCAAAATTCACCTACGGAGCTAATTTTGTTCGCGTAATCTCCTATGTTGAGCGTTGCGGAGGCTCTTGCGGATTTTGCCATCTTCCAGACACACTGGTTGACTGGATCAAATGAAAGATTATGGGAATTCATGAAATCGATTGCCAGAATGTGTTCTGCTGTGTGGGCAGGTCAACTAAAACTACGGGGTGCTTGGTGGTGATGGTACCGATTTGAATGGGTACAGGGGCTGTGATGTGCCCCTGCTGTGAGTGGCCTGTAAAGCCGCTGAGGGTGATAGTGGCTGTCGTGGGCCACGTGTCTTTTTGAAACAGGGTGGAGGAATTTATTGTGGTGCGGGACCCTCCTGTGTCCCAGAGAAATTCGATGAGCTGTCCCCGAATTTTCGCTGCAACTACCGGTCATCCGGACCTATCCCAAAGGGTGTCGCAGACCCAACTGGGGGAGCCCGTACACCGTCAGTCCGTTCCGGTCAAGTCCGTCTGATCTGAACGGGCGCTAACGCTATGAATGAGCTCTGTCTTTTTCTTACTCAGAGTGCCCATCTGCTGGGCTCTCTATGGCTTTTTAGGGGCATTGCACTCTCTTGCGAAGTGTCCCAACTGTCCGCAGTTGTAACACTCCTATGACTTGGGTGGGGGGCTGTTCTTTCTCTCGTTCACCCATGCGGGGTTCTGGTGTGTTTTTACTGTCTGCATATATGCTCCAGCCTGCTTTTCCTCGGGATTCTTGACTGCGGGTTTACTTTGTAGATTGCTCCCAAGCGCGGGACAATCTTTTCACTACCTACTTCTCATTATGGGCCTCCTCTGAGGGATCATAACTCACGCAGGCTTTCTGTCCTGTTTCTGTGGCATGGGAGATAAGGGTGCGGGTCCGTTTGGCCATGTTGTCTGGGGACAAATGGGCACGGTCTAAGTCTCCAAAAACTGCTGCAAAGTGGATCCACAGGCGTCCAGCAAACGCTGTGGGGTGCTCGGATTTGTTTTGCCTACATTTGTTGAGGCCATCTACGAGGTCACCCCGGTTATACCCGATCGCATCCAGGATCGCGGTATGCATTTCTGCAAGGGTGCCTCCTCCTACATTCTGTGGGTCGGGAAGGGCTGCTGCTACTGAAGGGTCTAAACTTAAAACTGTGAGCTTTACATGCTCTCGCTCATCCAGGCCGTACATGGTCGCCTGATGCCTGATACTTGACTGTGGCAAAGAAATGGTGGGGGTCTGAGGTGGGGAGGAACGGTGTGATTTTCTTGCACGCGTCCCGAAATTGGGTCACTGTTAAGGGGGTGGAGTATAGAAATTCCACATCGTCCGATCTGGCTGTGCGGTGGGTGGTTACTGGGTTCATTGGAGCTTGAACTATCTGCTGTGTGGGGGGTTGGGATGCTTTCCTCTTTTGGGGCTTTCCCTGCGCACATGTTCCCTCAACATATCTCTGCGCTGTTTCGTTCAATTCTTCCCAATCAGGGCCGTAGGCCTGATCTAATTTTTCTCCAAAGGTTTCCTGGAAACCTTTCTGAACTGAAAGCAGCGATTGCAGCTCTGCAATCTGCTTCCGGCACTTTGCGTGATCTAGCGTGCTTTGTCTTTGTTCTGTGGTGGCAGGATGGAGTGCTCTTAATGCTGCCTTTAGGTCACTGCACTGTCTCTGTAATGCCTCTACCTGCTTTTCTGTTTCTTCACGTACCAGGACTGCACGTTGCGTGTCCTGATAGGCCTTTTCGTATTGAGACTGGAAGCTGCTTAAGTGCACCAGACAAGACTGGTGTGCCCTTTTGACATCCTCCACCTCTCCATCTTTTGCTGCCACCTTCCTTCTCAATTCCAAATTCTCCTTTTCTGTCTCGCTTACATCGACCTTACTCATTCGATGTATGCCCTCTACTTCTTTCCGGAGAGTCCTAACGACCTCCTCTGTGCCTCGCAATTGTGCCAAGCAGGACACGATTGCCATCGGCTTGCGAGCTTTCCCTAAGCTCTTTTTGTGGATCTCGCTCAGGTTCTCCCACCAAGTATGTCCTATCCTCCCGGGGCCTGATTCCTCGCTGTCACAGAATTCATTCCAAAGGGGCCATCCTTTCCCTTTGAGATATTTCCTGATTTCTTCCTCCCAAATGGGACATTGTCCCACTCTACTGCTGCTGGTCGCTGCGACCGCAAATTCCTCTGGGTTCATTAGGCGCTGCATTGCCATCTTTCCTATCCGAATGCTGCTCTTCAAATTTGGGACAAGGTTATTAAGGCGGTGCTGTAAATACGGGTACGGCTTTCGCTACTTTCCGATATACAAACTTCCGACAGTTTTGTCGCAACAAAAAATCTATCAGTTTTACCTTATCGCCCTATTAGTTATGCATGCATACACACACTTCCGAATTATGAGTATTGATCAGAATTGCTTGAACACTTGTGGTTTTCTGTTTCCAATTGGATCTCTAATTCAAATTCTTGGGTTCTCCCGGAGTGGTTTTCCACTTCTAGATCGGGTCCCGGCGGAGTCGCCAAATAATGTTGCTGATTTTCTCCTTGGTTCAATTGCTCTGTTTTATTACCTTTGCTCTCGAGTCGCCAGGTATCTTTGTGATACCGCCACGAGGTTCAAGTCCGAGTAATGATCAATAACCCAATACACCGATTAGTAAGATTTAAATCAAAGCATATTTTTCTACACAGTAATCGCTACTCGAGCACAAATTCAACGTCTAAGCTACTTCTACAACTAACAGGCCTCTACTTAACTTTGAACTGGCCCACCAGGTCAGGGGAACAAATGGCCTTTCGTTCGGGTTCTGAGTCTGCGGGATTCGAAGTTGGTACGGATTGGTAGCTAGGAGCGCCTATCTCGTAGCGAGCGTTGATTTAAGACTTACGATTTCGATGATCACTGGAGTCACTGCACCGGTCACGGTCAATGTTGGTTCCTTTTGCTGGGTGACCCGGGCAGGAAGAAGAGAGCGGTGAAGAGAGGCTGCTGAAGAGTGAAGAGAGGGGTGAAGAGCGCGATTTGAACTTGGGGATCAACTCTTATAGTCCCCAGGGGCTTCCCGCCTTTCAGGGCGGACCCTGTACCTGATCCCAAGTGATTGGACTTTGTCCCAATCGCTTGGTTCGATTTTCTCCAATACTGGAGTGGTTCCCTGATCGATGGGCGGTCTTGAGGTGCTCGTTCACCTCCTTTGTTTTGGCTCCTGCTGGCGCCGAGGAGTCTGGCTTTGCTTTGTGTGTCAAAATGTTACTTATTGTTCCCAGGGATTGCTCATCGGTATGCAGGTGGCTGTTACTTTGTTATGCTGATGGTCGCTGGTATCGATGTTGTCTGGCCTTTTCAGAGGTAAATACACAGCAAACCTGCAGCATCTAGTTTCTGTCTTGTTGGCTGACTTTCCCATCAACCTTTGCCGTTCGCCATTTTGAATCGGGAGTTGGCCAATTTAGGTGGCTACATTACCCACACAGACACTGGGAGAACGTGCAAACTCCACACAAGTCACCCAAGGTCGGAATCAAACCCAAGTCCCTTGTGTTATGAGGCAGCAGTGCAAACCACTGTGCTACCATACTGAATTAACAGCACAAATTGATGCAAGTGGGTCCGATATGATTCTGATTTGAGAGACATGGCTGCAGGATGACCCATGCTGGGAACTGAATATCCAAGGGTACTCTACATTAATAAAGGACAAACAAAAAGGAAAAGGAGGGGACGTGGCGTTTATTAATTAAGAATGAAATCAGTGCAATAGTGAGAGAAGATATTGGCTCTGAAAATCTACATGTAGAAGTAGTCTGCATGGAGCTAAGAAGCAACAAGGATGGAAAACATTAGTGGAAGTTGCCTGTAGACCTCACAATAGTGGTAAGGGAGGGGATGCATCGAACAGCAAATTAGAGATGCGTGTATCAAGGGTGCTACAGCAATCTTGAGTGACGTTAATCTACATATAAATTTGGTAAACAAAATTAGCAACAATAATGGCGGATGAATTCCTGGAGTGTGAATGAGATGCGTTTTCGACCAGTATGTCAAGGAACCAACTAGGGATGTTGCTATTCTAGATTTGGCATTATGCAATGAGAAAGGGTTAATTAATAATCGTGTTGTGTGGGCACCTTTAGTGAATAGTGACCATAACATGATAGAATTCTTCATTAAGGTGGAAAGTGAAGAAGTCCAATCTGAATCTATGGTCTTAAATCTAAACAAAAGAAACGAAGAAGGTATGAGGCGTGAGCTGGCTAAAACTTCATTTAAAGGCATGACAGTGGATAGGCAATGGCTAATATTTGGGGAACAAACTCGTGTATAGCAACAGATATACATTTCCTTTCTTGCAAAAGAACGCAGTAAGAAAGTGGCCCAACCCCATGGCTTGCAAATTAAATTAAGGATAGTATTAAATTCAGAGAGCAATCACATAATGTTGCTCGGGAAAGTAGCAAGCCAGAGAATCGGGGACAGTTCAGAATTCAGCAAAGGAAAGAGATTGATTAAGGGAGATAAAATAGAATACAAGAGTAAACTTGCTAATAACTTAAAAGCAGACTGGAAAAGCCTCCGTAAGTGTATAAGAAGAAAAAGATTAGTAAAGACATATGTAGGTCTCTTAAGTTCGAAACAGGAGAATTTATAATCGAGAACAAGGAAATGGTGGAGCAATTGAACAATTACTTTAGTTCTGTCTTCATGGAGGAAGACACAAATAACTTCCCAGAATTGCTAAGGAACCAAGGGCCTAGTGAGAAGGCAGAATTGAAGAAAATTAGTATTATTTCAAAAAATGTGCTTGAGAAATTAATGGGGCTGAAAGCTGATGAATCCTCAGGGCCTGATGATCTACATCCGAGGGACTAAAGAAGCTGGCCATCGAAATAGTGGATACGTCGATTGTCATCTTCTAAAATCCTGTACATTCTAAAACAGTCCTTGCAGTTTGGAAGGTGGCAAATGTAATCCCACAATTTAAAAAGGATGGAGAAAATAGGGAATTATAGACCGGTTATCCTAACATCAGTCGGAGGGAATATGCTAGAGGTGCATTATAAAGGATGCGATAACAGGGTATTGAGAAAACATCAATGGGACTAGACAATATCAACATGGATGACAAGCCTACTGTAGTTTTTTGAGGACATAAGTCATAGAATAGGTAAAGTAAACCAGTGGCTATGATGTACTGTGTTTTCAGAAATCTTTTGATAAAGTCCCACTGTCATAACCTGCACTTGCACAGACTTCCGGGGTGAGAACGATTGTATTTCCATGCCCCTTGCAGAACAGAATATGGGCTTCCCCGCTAAGGGGGTGGGGGTGGGGGCGGGGGGGGGGGTCAATTAGCATTGTATCGAAGGTTGGCCAGTCCGAGACTGGCCTCCTCAATCCCGGTTGGGTACTACTGGGAGCAGTGTACCTTAAACTTTGTAAATAAACCTTTGTTTTGTTTTGGTCTGGATTCCCCGTGGCTTCACAAAACGTACGTAAAAGATTCATGTGCAAAATTAAAGTACATGTGGTTAGGGGCATATATTGGTATGGATTGAGAATTGATTAGCAGACAGGAAACATAGGAATTAGGAGCAGAAGTAGGCAATTCAGCCCTTCAAGCCTGCTCTGCCATTCAATCAGATCATGGCTGATCTCTTCCAGGTCTTAAATCCACCTCCCAATCTGTTTTCCATATCCCTTTAACCCGTTTTTAAAATCAGAAATATATCTAACTCCGTCTTGAAACTGTTTAATGATTCAGACTCCACCGCACTATGGGGCAGCTAATTCCACAAATTCACCACCCACTGGGAGAAGTAGTTCCTCCTTATCTCATCTCAGTTTTAAATCTGCCGCCAATACTGTGCGCAATTTTGGGCCCCACACCTCAGGAAGGACATACTGGCACTGGAGCGGGTCCAGCGGAGATTCACACGGATGATCCCAGGAATGGTAGGCCTAACATACGATGAATGTCTGAGGATCCTGGGATTATATTCATTGGAGTTTAGGAGGTTGAGGGGAGATTGTTATAACCTGCCTACTTACCATTGGCTGGGGACTAATGACTATCCCACAATCCTGTGGGAGTATGAGCTTCCCCAGTGAGGGGGGCGGAGAAACCACTAGTAAACTCCTAGTATAAATAAGCTGGCCAGTTCAGGAACCAGCAGGAAGGAGTATGTAGCAAGGGAAGTTATTGCTACTGTTATGTATATATGTTATAGTAAATAAATGTTATTACTTTGTATCCTTAAAACTCGTGCTGGATTCTTCGTGGCCCTTACAAAACTGGCGATGAAGGTTAAAGTGAATAGCCGTCTACACTGCTGAAGCCATCTCCCTGGATTTTTGTTGGATACAGGTTGGAAGTTGTTTTCTATTATACCATGCCTCTGTACGGACGTTTGGATGTTTTTGATGCTGCGCTGGAAAGCTGGAACCAGTACGCACAACGGATGCGTTATTATTTCCGGGCAAACAATATCACCGAAAACGAGCGCCAGGTGGTCATATTGCTCACCGCCTGCGGCCCGCATACGTTTGGGGTGATTAGGAGCCTTACGTACCCAGCTGCGCCGGACACCAAAACGTTTGATGAACTTGTGAATATAGTGGGGCAACATTTTAACCCAACCCCGTCCACGATAGTCCAGCGTTACCGGTTTAATACCGCTGAGAGGACCCCTGGAGAATCCCTTGCCGATTTTCTATCCAGGCTACGCAGGATTGCGGGGTACTGTGACTATGGTGAGACCTTGTCAGAAATGTTACGCGACCGTTTGGTTTGCAGTATTAACAATGCGGCCACCCAGAGAAAGTTGTTAGCGGAGCCAACATTGACTTTTCAACAGGCCATTCAAATAGTATTGTCCCGAGAGAGCGCAGAGCGAGGAGTACAGGAGCTACAGGGAATGGAAGTGCATGCCTTGGGGCGCAACCCCTTCCATCCGAAAACGTCCCCCCGCACTCCTGCGGTACCTTGGGCGAGGCAACGTCCAGACCGACGCCAGTGGCCGTCGGACATTCCTCCCCGAAGGGAGCCTTCTCCAGAGCCAATGGATGAGGAGCCATGTCCGTGTCAGACTTGTAGGCGCCGACCCCATCACGGACGGCGGTCCTGGGGGCGCCAGAGGCGCCGTCGTTCCGACCGAAACTGGGACCAGCCCAGGGGCCGTAACTGGGACCAGCCCAGAGGCCGTACCTTCCATGTGGATGAACCTGCGGCGACTGCTCCTGAGGACGTGGAGACGGAGGACGACTGCCTGCAGCTGCATTGTGTGGCAGCTCCTCGTGTGGCCCCCATTAAGGTGACAGTGCGGGTCAATGGCCACCCGCTTGAGATGGAGTTGGATACTGGCGCAGCGGTCTCCGTGATCACCCAGAGGACATTCGACCGCATCAAGCAGGGTATACAGACCCTTACATTAACCGACTCACAGGCCAGGTTGGCCACCTACACGGGGGAACCACTGGACATTGCAGGAACTACAATGACCCCTGTTGTCTATGGACGCCAGGAGGGGCGTTTCCCACTTATCATGGTGCGCGGCCATGGGCCCAGCCTGTTGGGTCGGGACTGGTTGCGCCATTTGCGGTTGCAATGGCAGCACATCCTCCAAACAGTTTCTGAAGGGTTGACTGAGGTGCTAGGACGATACACAGATGTATTCCAGCCTGGTTTGGGGAAAATAAAAGGGGCCGTAGCCCGTATCCAAGTTGAACCAGGAGCCACGCCGCGCTATTTCCGGGCGCGCCCAGTGCCTTACGCCTTGCTCGAGAAGGTAGAAGGGGAGCTCACTCGTTTGGAGAGTTTGGGTATTATCAGGCCTGTCCGTTTTGCTGACTGGGCAGCACCAATTGTACCTGTAATGAAGCCAAATGCCACAGTTCGCTTGTGTGGCGACTATAAACTTACAGTGAATACGGTTTCCCGACTCGAACGATAGCCAATGCCTCGCATAGAGGATCTCTACGCGAAACGTGCAGGCGGACTCTCATTCGCAAAATTAGATATGAGTCACGCCTACCTGCAGTTGGAGCTGGACCCTGCCTCCCGACCATATGTAACGATTAATACACACCGGGGCCTGTATGAATATACACGGTTGCCCTTTGGAGTATCCTCTGCCTGCGCATTTTTTCAACGTGTTATGGAGGGCATTTTGAGAGGTTTACCACGTGTGGCTGTCTACCTAGATGACGTTTTGATTACAGGGATGTCGGAGCAGGAACATTTGGAAAATCTGGAGGCTGTCCTTAGACGCCTTTCGGAGGCTGGAGTCCGTTTACGTCGCACAAAGTGCGTATTTCAGGCAAAGGAAGTAGTCTACCTAGGTTATCGGGTGGACCGCGAAGGTCTGCACCCCGTCGCAGAGAAGGTGCGTGCAATTCAACATGCCCCCGCCCCAACTGACACTTCGCATCTTCGTTCTTTTCTCGGTCTCGTAAACTATTACGGGAAGTTCGTCCCCAATCTGGCAACTACGCTGGCCCCTTTGCACCTTCTGCGAAAGAAAAATCACACCTGGGTTTGGGGTCAGCCGCAAGAAACCGCTTTCCGGCGGGTAAAGCAACATTTGTCGTCGTCTGGGTTACTAGCCCACTATGATCCTGGAAAGCCTTTGCTCGTCACATGTGATGCATCCCCGTATGGTATTGGGGCCGTCCTGTCCCACAAGGTGGAGAACGGGGCCGAACGACCGATAGCTTTTGCCTCCCGCACATTGACTGCAGCGGAGAAAAAGTACGCGCAGATCGAGAAGGAGGGCCTGGCAGTGGTCTTTGCGGTGAAACGCTTCCACCAGTACGTGTACGGCCGCCATTTCACTATCGTGACTGATCATAAGCCCCTGCTGGGACTTTTCAGAGAGGATAAGCCAATACCGCCCATTGCTTCTGCACGGATCCAGCGCTGGGCTTTGTTGCTTGCTGCATACGAGTATTCTCTGGAGCACAAACCAGGTACGCAGATAGCAAATGCCGACGCACTGAGCTGATTGCCTTTATTGACCGGCCCCATGTCGACCCCCACGACCGGTGAGGTGGTTGCAACCCTAAATTTTATGGACACCTTGCCTGTCACGGCATCACAGATCCGTGAGTGGACCCGGACAGAGCCAGTCCTGTCAAAGGTTTGGCACATAGTCCTGTATGGTGGGCAGCATATACAGCTCCCAGGCGAGTTACGGGCATTTTCCTCCAAGCTGTCAGAATTCAGCGTGGAAGACGGCATCCTCTTATGGGGGACGCGTGTGATTGTCCCGGAAAAAGGCCAGGAGCTGATACTATCATACTTGCACAATGGGCATCCAGGCGTGACCAAAATGAAAATGTTGGCCCGGAGTTATGTCTGGTGGCCAGGCCTCGACACCGACATTGAGAAGGTGGCCCAAAACTGCTCCATTTGCCAGGAGCATCAGAAGCTTCCGCCGGCCGCGCCCCTACATCACTGGGAATGGCCAGGGCGGCCTTGGGCACGCTTGCATGCAGATTTCGCAGGCCCTTTTCAAGGATCCATGTTCCTTCTACTAATTGACGCCCAGTCCAAATGGCTAGAGGTGCATAAGATGCAGGGGACAACGTCCTGCGCAACAATTGAAAAGATGCGTTTATCGTTTAGTACGCATGGCCTCCCCGAGGTGCTGGTCACGGATAACGGCACTCCATTCACCAGTGAGGAGTTTGCGAGGTTCACGAAGATGAACGGCATCCGCCATATCCGCACTGCCCCTTACCACCTGGCTTCAAATGGGTTGGCAGAGCGCACAGTGAAGACATTCAAAAGAGGCCTAAAGAAGCAGTCTTCTGGATCAATGGACACGAGACTGGCTCGCTTTTTGTTTACGTACAGGACCAGCCCCCATGCAGTGACAGGGGTAGCTGCCGCAGAACTCCTAATGGACCGGAGACTTCGCACCCGCCTTAGTATGGTTTTCCCGGACATTGGCGCAAAAGTACGCCGCACACAAGAACGGCAGGGACAGGGATTTTCTCGGCATCGGCCGATTCGGCAGTTTGCACCCGGTGACCCAGTGTTCGTTCGGAATTTTGCTGGTGGTGCCCAATGGGTTCCTGGTGTAATCTTTCACCAAACGGGCCCTATATCTTACCAAGTGCAAGCCCAGGGCCATCTCCAGTGAAAACATGTAGACCATGTTCGGTCCAGAAGACCATCTCCTCAAAAGGTTCCCCGCCCCCGGAGCTCATTTCAACAGCCGCAGAGACCAGAGACAAGGGAAGGTAGTCCTCACAATCTTCCACTGGTGCCTCACTCGAAGCCTGCGCAGGTCGTTACGGGACCGAATGGAGATAGAGACGCTGACATGACGGAGGCAGCAGACTCTGACTCCGAGAGGGAGACACAGGATGCATCAGAGGGGGAATCCGTGGGTCCACGGGCCGTGGATGTACAACCGCGCCGTTCATCACGGAAGCGCCGGTCTCCGTCTCGTTACACGCCGCCTGATCCAGCGCCGCGTGCAAATGGTGTCCGGCCTGCGGCCAAACGAGTCCGACGCCCTCCTTCGCCAGGGTCTTCGGTGGATTCCTTGGACTTTGCGGGGGAGGGATGTTATAACCTGCCTACTTACCATTGGCTGGGGACTAATGACTATCCCACAATCCTGTGGGAGTATGAGCTTCCCCAGTGAGGGGGGCGGAGAAACCACTAGTAAACTCCTAGTATAAATAAGCTGGCCAGTTCAGGAACCAGCAGGAAGGAGTATGTAGCAAGGGAAGTTATTGCTACTGTTATGTATATATGTTATAGTAAATAAATGTTATTACTTTGTATCCTTAAAACTCGTGCTGGATTCTTCGTGGTCCTTACAAAAGAGATCTAATAGAAACTTACAAGATAATGAATAGCTTAGATAGGGTGGACGTAGGGAAGTTGTTTCCATTAGCAGGGGAGGCTAGGACCCGGGGGCACAGCCTTAGAATAAAAGGGAGTCACTTTAGAACAGAGATGGGGAGAAATTATTTTCAGCCAGAGAGTGGTGGGTCTGTGGAATTCGTTGCCACAGAGGGCGGTGGAGGCCGGGACGTTGAGTGTCTTTAAGACAGAAGTTGACAAATTCTTGATTTCTCGAGGAATTAAGGGCTATGGAGAGAGAGCAGGTAAATGGAGTTGAAATCAGCCATGATTGAATGGTGGAGTGGACTCGATGGGCCGAATGGCCTTACTTCCGCTCCTATGTCTTATGGTCTTATGGCCTCTCAACCTATATCTGTGACCTCTCGTTCTAGATTGCTCCACAAGGGGAAACATTTGGTCTACGTTTACTTTATCGATCCCTCTTAGTATTTTATATACCTTGATCTGATCCCTTCTCATTCTTCTAAACTCCAGCAAGTATAAGCCCATTTTGTTCAATCTCTCCTCATACGTCAACCCCTTCATCCCCGGAATCAATCTGGTGAACCTCCCCTGAACTGCTTCCAATGCCACCACATCCTTCCTCAAATAAGGAGACCAGAGCTAGACACAATACTCCAGATGTGGCCTCACCAACACCCTATACAATTGCAACAACATCTCTCTCCTTTTATACCAGTCATTTTGTGATAAATGTTAAAATTCCATTTGCCTTTTTTATTACATGCTGTACCTGCATAGCGACTTTCTGCGATTCATGAACAAAGACACAGAGTACGAATAAATAGGGTTTTTAAAAAAGTGGGAGGTGGTGACTGATTCCGCAGGGATCAGTGCTTGGGCCATAACTATTCATAAGATACATCAATGATTTGGATGAGGGAACCAAATGTAATATTTCCAAGTTTGCTGAAGATACAAAACTTGGTCGGAGTGTGTGCGGTGGCAGATGGCAGATGCAGTGATAAATATGAAGTTATCCACTTTGGAAGGAAAAATAGAATTGCAGAGTATTATTTAAATGGTGATAGATTGGGAAATGTTGACATAGAATGGACCTGGGTATCCTAACACATCATTACTGAAAACAAGCATTCAGGTACAGAAAGCAGTTAGGGAGGCACATGTTATGTTGGTCATCATTGCAAGAAGACTTGACTACAGGAACAGAAATGCCTTAACTGCAGTTGTACCACAACTGGAGTATGGTGTGCAGTTTTTGCCTTCTTATCAAATTAAGGATATACTTGCTACAGAGAGAGTGCAGCAAAAGTTTCACGACTGATTCCTGGGGTGGCAGGATTGCCGTACAAAGACAGATTAAACAGAGAAACATAGAAAATAGGAGCAGGAGTTGGCCATTTGGCCCTTCGAGCCTGCTTCGCAATTCATTAGGATCATGACTCAGTAACCAGTCCCCGCTTTACCCCCATATCCTTTGATCCCTTTAGCCCCAAGAGCTATATATAACTCCTTAAAACATACAATTTGTGATCTCAACTGCTTTCTTTGATAGTGAATTCCCCAGGTTCACCACTCTCTGGGTGAAGAAATCTCTCCTCATCTCAGTCCTAAATGGTTTACCCCGTATCCTTAGACCGTGACCCCTGGTTCTGGACTGCCCTGCCATTGGGAACATGTCTTCCTGCATCTATCATGTCGAGTCCTGTTAGAATTTTATCGGTTTCTATGAAATCCCCCCTCATTCTTCTAAACTCCAATGAATATAATCCTAACCGATTCAATCTTTCCTCATATGTCAGTCCCGCCTTCCCAGCAATCTCTGCTGCTATCCCTCTATAGCAAGAACATCCTTCCTCAGATAAGGAAACTTGAATTTCACACAATATTGGCCGCACCAATGCCATGTATTTTTTTTACCAATGCCATGTATGATTGCAGCAAGCCACCCCTGCTCCTGTACTCAAATCCTCTCGCTATGAAGGCCGACATACCATTTGCCTTCTTTACCACCTGCTGCAGCTGCATGGGTCAACTGGGCCTATAATCACTGGAATTTGGAAGAAAGAGGGTGTCCCATTGAACTGGATAGAGTTCTGACAGGACTGGACAGACTGGATGCAGGGATGTTGTTTCATCTGACTGAGGTGGTCTAGAACAAGAGGTCACAGTCAGGATATGGGGTAGGCCATTTAGGACTGAGATGAGGAGAAACTTCTTCACTCAGGGTGGTGAATCTGTGGAATTCTCTACCACAGGAGACCAACTCAGTGAATACATTTAAGAAGGAAATAGATAGATTGCTAGACTCTAAAGGTGTCAAGGGACATGGGGAGAGCGTGGGAGTATGGTGTTGAGATAGAGGAACAACCATTATCATGTTGAATGGTGGCTCGAAGGGCCAAGCGGCCTACCCCTGCTCCTATTTGTTAAGTTTCTATGCCACTAATCACCTCAAGCCTCAATGTTGCCCAGGTCGCCTGCATGCAGACAGTCTGCTTCAATACCTGAAGTTATAAATGGGACTGAACACTGTGCATCGTCAATGAGCATCCCCATTTCTGACCTTACAAGGCAGAGGTTGTCATTGATGAAGCAGCTAATGATGGTTGATATGGCATAATCTCAAACAGCAGTGAGATCAAAGCCCAGTTAATCTATTTTTGGCAATGATGGCGAAGGGAAGAACATTGACTAGGATTCAATTTCTTGCTTTTCTTTGAATAGCCCTATTAAAAGGCAAATGGCCACCAGAAGGATGGCTTATCTAATAATGTAGCCTTCCTTAAAAACTTCACTGGAGTCGAATGTCACCTTGGATTAATGCTCAAATCAAGAAGTGAACTTCAAGCCTTTAATTGCAGATGATACTAATTGGGAGGGACAGCAAGCATTACAGATAAGAGTAGAAAATTGCAAAGGGACATGGGACCAGTTAAATTAGTGAGCAATACGAGTTTAAGAGTTCAATGTGGGCCCTTGTGAGTTCATTCATTTTGGAGGCAAGAATAATAACTTCGAGTATTTTCTAAATGGTGAGAAACTGGGGACTGTAGAGATGCAAAGAGATTTGAATTTCCAAAAACACAGATCACTAAAAGCCAAATGATAGATACAGAAAGCAATCAGTAGCCTGAAGGAATGTTTATTCCTAGATGCTGGTATGAGTAATTGAGTAAACTATACTATATGAGGCTTGGTTAAATCCCGGGCGGGATTCTCTGTTCCCCACCGCTAAAATCAAGAATCCTGCTTCAGGCCAGAAACGGATTGGGCACTGGGCAGCAGACCCACCCCCAATCTCTGCTCCTGCCCCGTGCCGGCGGGAACATGCACACAGCTGATTTGCATTCATTTGAATGCAATTAATGGGCTGCAAACCCGAATCCCCCCCCCCCCCAAAGTTATGATGGAATCCTCCCAGCTGGGAGTAAGGCGGGCGTGATTTCTTTGCGAGTATTTACAAACGGGGTCTATGCTCAACCACTGGACCTCCAGGTGTTGAGACTCCTCATTGCAATCCTTAGATGCACAGCTCCACAGCAGAGGAACCAGGGGATTAACAGAGCGAACCCAACACAAAGGACCTAGAGGAAGGCGCAGAAGGGTGGGTGAGTAAATTTGCAGACGACACTAAAGTCGGTGGTGTTGTCGACAGTGTGGAAGGATGTAGCAGGTTACAGAGGGACATAGATAAGCTGCAGAGCTGGGCTGAGAGGTGGCAAATGGAGTTTAATGTAGAGAAGTGTGAGGTGATTCACTTTGGAAGGAATAACAGGAATACGGAATATTTGGCTAATGGTAAAGTTCTTGGAAGTGTGGATGAGCAGAGGGATCTAGGTGTCCATGTACATAGATCCCTGAAAGTTGCCACCCAGGTTGATAGGGTTGTGAAGAAGGCCTATGGAGTGTTGGCCTTTATTGGTAGAGGGATTGAGTTCCGGAGTCAGGAGGTCATGTTGCAGCTGTACAGAACTCTGGTACGGCCGCATTTGGAGTATTGCGTACAGTTCTGGTCACCGCATTATAGGAAGGACGTGGAGGCTTTGGAGCGGGTGCAGAGGAGATTTACCAGGATGTTGCCTGGTATGGAGAGAAAATCTTAGGAGGAAAGGCTGATGGACTTGAGGTTGTTTTCGTTGGAGAGAAAAAGGTTAAGAGGAGACTTAATAGAGGCATACAAAATGATCAGGGGGTTAGATAGGGTGGACAGTGAGAGCCTTCTCCCGCGGATGGAAATGGCTGGCACGAGGGGACATAGCTTTAAACTGAAGGGTAATAGATATAGGACAGAGGTCAGAGGTAGGTTCTTTACGCAAAGAGTGGTGAGGCCGTGGAATGCCCTACCTGCAACAGTAGTGAACTCGCCAATATTGAGGGCATTTAAAAGTTTATTGGATAAGCATATGGATGATAATGGCATAGTGTAGGTTAGATGGCTTTTGTTTCGGTGCAACATCGTGGGCCGAAGGGCCTGTACTGCGCTGTATCGTTCTATGTCCTATGTTCTATGACTCATGCACCAGTGGCCACTGGAACCCCCCCTCCCCCCCAATACACAGCTCCTCCCAGAGTAACAGCCTCACGAGTGAGACCAACAGCTAACCCACTGCGAAAGATCAGGCAATGCCTCCAGAACTTGCAGGTCAACCGCAACCGACTGATTTAAGATGGCATCAGTGTATGGGTCACGGACCCGCCCAAGAAAGCTGAACACAACCTATATGTTAAACCCAGACTCCACATCACACTGCAGCCAAGCTTCCAGCAAAGGCACATATCCCTCAGTGATTCCCATTTGTAGGAGCTGCCCGCACACCAGTCTCTTAGCACAGAGCTGGATGCCTGCACAGTATGAACATCACCACACAGCCAGCTGCCACCGTTCTGGCAGGAAGGCACAAGACTCATTCATTGCGGACTCCCAGAGTAGACCCCAATGAGAGAACCATGCAGGGGTCACAGAGCCCATCGCTAACCCCTAACACCTATTGTGTTACCTGTACCCCATTTGGCAGGAATGGGTGCTGAGGTTAGAGGCTTCCCACATCAAGGGCTGGATGCAAGTCACTAACGGGGACAGGGCTGCAGTGTCAAGTACATGATCTAGAAGGGGTCGGGCAGGGGGGGAATGGTGAGGGTAACTGTACATTCAAACTCAGGATGACCATGTAATTTGGGGGGTTTGGATGTACAAGGGAAGCATCACCTTGCTGCCCATCTGTCTCTCCCCCTCCTCCCGCAAAGAAATGGAATTTGGATTCAGCCAGAAATGCCAGCTACCTACCTGCCTATTGCTGCCATAGAAGATGCATGGTAGCGAGAGGGCCAGGCCAGCCCAGGAAAGACCCTGCATGACAGGAGCCTGCCCCAGGACAGCAGGGGTCAGCGGTTTGGCTCACATGCTGGGCGTCCAGGCCGAGGAAGAGGTGTAAAGGGGGCACCACAGCAGGCCACATTTCTACCATTGGTGCTTGTTCTTCGAGGAGCTGTGGGACCACGTGCACCGCTGTTAACTCCATCTCACCAAGGAGATCGTGCAACACCTGTGCCAGATGTGTGGACCTGGCACTGCAAAGGGAAGGAGGACGCTACCCAGTACCGGTGGTTGTCAGGTTGACGGTTGCCCTTTACCTCATGCCTCTGGCTCGTTCCAGGGCTCAAGTGGGGGCATGTGTGGGATTTTGAAAAAATCTGCATGCATGTGCATCCGAGATGTGATGGATGGCCTATGCACCTGGGCAGCAACATACATCCACTTTAACCTGGACCAGGCTCAGGAGGGTGCCCAGACTGCTGGGTTTGCTGCCATCGCCGGCATCCCCCAGGTCCGGGGGGTTATTAATGGCATGAATGGCACCCTCAAAGCATCAACTTGACAGGGGGTGCCCTTCATTAATATAAAAAGGGTTCCATTTCCTGAACGTGCTGTTGGTGTGCAATCACCAGCTGCGCATCATGCTTGTCTGTGCATGATACCTAGGCAGCGTGCACGACGCATACATCCTGGTGCACTCTGATGTCCCCGGCACTTTTGAGGTGCTCCCTTGGGTGAGGAGTGGGCTAGTAGGCTAGTGTGCAACCAGGCCTACCTACTCAGATCATGGCTGATGATGCCTGTGCGGATGCTCCGATGGGAAGTTATAACGACACTCAGCACCCAGGAATACCATTGTATTGTGCATCAGCCTCCTCAAGGTGCGCTTCCACTGCTTGGCCCCCTTTGGCAGGGCTCTCCAATACAGCCACCAGAGGGTTGCACGCATCATAGTGGCCTGCGGTGCCCTGCACAGCATCGTGCAGCAGTGGGGTGACATGCTGGAGGAAGAGGAAGAACCTTCCTTCTAATTAAATTAGAGATAGTCAACACGGTTTTGTGAAGGGTAGGTCGTGCCTCACAAACCTTATTGAGTTCTTTGAGAAGGTGACCAAACAGGTGGACGAGAGTAAAGCAGTTGATGTGTATATGGATTTCAGTAAAGCATTTGATATGGTTCCCCACGGTAGGCTACTGCAGAAAATACAGAGGCATGGGATTCAGAGTGATTTAGCAGTTTGGATCAGAAATTGGCTAGCTGGAAGCAGGCAAACGGTGTTCAGCCTGGAGTTCAGTTACTAGTGGTGTACCACAAGGATCATTTTTATAAATGACCTGGAGGATGGCGTAGAAGGGTGAGTAAATTTGCCGATGACACTAAATTCGGTGGAGTTGTGGACAGTGCGGAAGGATGTAACACGTTACAGAGGGACATAGATAAGCTGCAGAGATGGGCTGAGAGGTGGCAAATGGAGTTTAATGCAGAAAAATGTGAGGTAATTCATTTTGGAAGGAATAACATGAAGACAGAGTACTGGGCAAATGATAAGATTCTTGGTAGTGTGGATGAGCAGAGAGATCTTGGTGTCCATGTACATAGATCCCTGAAAGTTGCCACCCAGGTTGAGAGGGTTATTAATAAGGCATACGGTGTGTTAACTTTTATTGGTAGAGGGATTGAGTTTCGGAGCCATGAGGTCATGTTGCAGCTGTACAAAACTCTGGTGCGGCCGCATTTGGAGTATTGCGTGCAGTTCTGGTCACCGCATTATAGGAAGGATGTGGAAGCATTGGAAAGGGTGCAGAGGAGATTTACCAGGATGTTGCCTGGTCTGGAGGGAAGATCTTATGAGGGAAGGCTGAGGGACTTGAGGTTATTTTCTTTACAAAGAAGAAGGTTAAGAGGTGACTTAATTGAGGCATACAAGATGATCAGAGGATTAGTTAGGGTGGACAGTGAGTGCCATTTTCCTCGGATGGTGATGTCGAGCACGAGGGGCCATAGCTTTAAATTGAGGGGTGATAGATATAGGACAGATGTCAGAGGTAGGTTCTTTACTCAGAGAGTAGTAAGGACGTGGAATACCCTGCCTGTAACAGTAGTGGACTCACCAACATTAAGGGCATTTAAATGGTCATTGGATAAACATATGGATGATAAGGGAATAGTGTAGATGAGCTTTAGAGTGGTTTCAAAGGTCGGCGCAACATCGAGGGGCCGAAGGGCCTGCACTGCGCTGTAATGTTCTATGTTCTTCTGAGGGCCATCTCAGCATCACAACAGGGTGTTGGGCCTGGGTTGGCAGGATCAGCGCGTTTTGTCTGCAAGTCGAAGGGTGATGATGACTTGCCGAGATGAGTTCTGATGCTCCTCAGTGTTTGACAAAGTCTGACTCCTGTTTTTAAGATAACTTACCACAGTCTGCTCAGGTGACACCTGGTTGTGAGATGGGGACTCCTTCTCATGGCCACATTACTTTTGGGTAGGGAGCATGGGATGAGATGGAGCAAGCTCTGGGGCCAGACTGGGGATGCTGTCATATTAAACTGTCTGTCTCATTCTGCGGCACCCAATGCCCGTCACTTCTCGGTGAGGGTGGTGCTTCTGGGATGTCTATAGGCACGATGCACGCGGATCCCCCCCCCCTCACGCTCCGCTTCAACTGTCACAGCCCATGACCCTGCCCCATCAAAACTTTCCCACCCATGGGATAACAGTGAGAAGCAGATTGGCCTGGTGGTGAAAAAGTGTTTAGTGGTGCGTCTTTACATATTTGGTGCCTGACTCACTATACTTTACTACACCCGTACCAACTTTTAAGTGTTGCCTAACTTTCTGGTCTTTCCATGGCCTCCCTCTCCTTCTAGGTGTTCCCCAAGATTTCCCTTCAAGAGTGAAGGTGGCCTGCTGCTTGTCTCGCCCTCTGCCCTGTGATGCCCTTGGCGGACTTTCCCTGGAGAGCCTGGGCCGGCTGACTTTCAGATGTCACAGGGAATCACATGTCACCATGTTCTGCCCACTGCCCATAAGATGTGCCAGTGTCAGGTGGGAGGAATTCAGAAGGGCTGCAGTGTCACAGCATCTCCTGCAGGAGGCCCCTCGATGGACCCCACCCCTTCCTCCTCCCTCAGAGTGCCCAGGCTTCAACATGGGATGGAGGGGCGGCCAGAGTGAGTGGCTTCAACGTCATCTGCTGCTGATGGTCCTGGAGGCCCGCCCTCATCTGAACCATGGTGTCAATACCCTCAGCCATGCTGCTCTCTGACTGGTCCAGTCACAGAGTGACATGTCCCTTTATGAATGGCTAAGGTCAATCAGCGCCCGACCAATGCCCTCAATGCCCTTAGCCATGAGCCGGCCAAGCTCTGAAATGCCACTGCAATGTCCATGTCTGCCTGTGGTTGGACACTCCTGTCCTGCGCTACTACCATGGAGAGCACACTGTACCCCAAGCCTTGAACATGCTGATACGTGGCTGACTTCTTGCCACAGGCCTTCTATCACAGACGCCACCTTTTCAGTGTTGGCCTGGGTGCCACGCATTGTCGGCAATGTCTCCTGCATGTGAAGGTAGCTGGGCTTCTCCAGTTGCCCATTTCAGATACTGGAATGCTGCTAACATTCATGGTCTGCCTTTTAAAGCAGACCAAGGCGGGCCAGCAGTGCGGGTTCAATTCCCGTACCAGCCGCCCCGAACAGGCGCCGGAATGTGGTGACTAGGGGCTTTTCACAGTAACTTCATTTGAAGCCTACTTGTGACAATAAGCGATTTCCATTTGGGGCAGCACGGTAGCATTGTGGATAGCACAATTGCTTCACAGCTCCAGGGTCCCAGGTTCGATTCCGGCTTGGGTCACTGTCTGTGCGGAGTCTGCACATCCTCCCCGTGTGTGCGTGGGTTTCCTCCGGGTGCTCCGGTTTCCTCCCACAGTCCAAAGATGTGCAGGTTAGGTGGATTGGCCATGATAAATTGCCCTTCGTGTCCAAAATTGCCCTTAGTGTTGGGTGGGGTTACTGGGTTATGGGGATAGGGTGGAGCTGTTAACCTTGGGTAGGGTGCTCTTTCCAAGAGCCAGTGCAGACTCGATGGGCCGAATGGCCTCCTTCTGCACTGTAAATTCTATGATTCCCTCCTGGAAATTCTATCTGTATCTGCATCTGTACCAGTGATGGGATACCTCGGGAGTCTCTGTCTCCACCTGATGTGCTGCAGCATGTGTGTGGGGCTCACCAGAGGCTGCCCAGGAGCCTGACTTCTAACATTTTCCACCGAGGTGATATGGTGGATGGTGCTGGTGAAAGCAGTGCCGAAAAGTCGGTGTCTTTCCAGGAGGTCTACTCCGGGGGTTTTGAAGGATCGGGAAGGGAGTCTGCAACCC
Organism: Scyliorhinus torazame; assembly: GCF_047496885.1. NCBI lineage: Eukaryota > Metazoa > Chordata > Chondrichthyes > Carcharhiniformes > Scyliorhinidae > Scyliorhinus > Scyliorhinus torazame. The sequence continues at coordinate 164,239,057 of NC_092708.1, read as the reverse complement.
CAAATGACCTGGCCTCATCTGATGGGAACCCTGGAAGACAAATGACAAGGGGTCAGCTTTTGGGAATGACAAGGCTCACTTGAGATTGGACATTTGTATAAAGTTGCATTGGACTTTCATTTCTTCAGCACATGCCGAACTCCTTGTCAGCCACTACCCTCTTCTCGGCCTCTCCCACGAATTCCATGGCCCTTTCCGCAAAGTGGGGTGGTCTTGTATGTCAGGCATGCCTCTGCCTGTCTTCTGATGCTCTCTTCGATTATGGCCCGCTTTATACTTGGGGACACAAATTGGACGTAATGAGATGCTGGCGTGCCAGTTTTATGGGGTTGGTGACGGGGGGTTGTGGAGGTTTCTCATCAGTGGCATATGTTGGCAAGGCACCTGGGCAAAGAGGGTAGGGTGTGTGTTGGGAGATCCTGGAGGGTTAGTTCTGAGGGAAATCCGGGTAGGTGGATTGTTACAGGCATGTAAGGGTTTGGGGGCAGATGTCAGAGGTCAAGGATGTTAAGATACCTGGGTCAGACAGGTGGTTACTGACCCGAGTAGCCCGAAGGAGGTCGTTCATCTTCTTGCATTGCATGTCGGTCCTCTTGATGAGGACCTCTTGGTCCTCACTGCATGCGCCACCTCATCCCAAGCTTTATTCATGATAGCTGGCTGTTGTCTCCACCCCACCCTGGGGAAGAGAGCTTCCCTCCTCTCAATGGCGTCCAAAATCCTGTGGATATCTGCGTCCAGGAATCATGGTGCGGGTCTTTTAGCAGCTACTTCTTTGGATGGAATGATAGGCTGAGTGAGTGGACCGCTTAGTTTCAAAATGTCAGCCTCTAAATGTGATTCCCGACCTCAGGGAATTGGGAGTCAGGCGGGATGCACTTGGGCAGCATGCTGGCCCATTTGTATTGATGGAATCGTGCCTCCCTCACGCTCCTTGCGGCAGCACGAACATGTTGCAATTCTCCGCTGGTGGGAGCACTTAGACTCCGGAACAGAGAATCCCCCCTTCCCCCATCTGGAGTACTGTGTTCCCTTGAGTACACTATACCCCAATAAGGATATATTGATCTGGGAGGATGAACAGCATAGATTCACCCATTTCTGTAAATCCTGTCTTGAGGAAAGGTGGGGGACAGAACATGTCCTGTGAATTATAGATCCATAAGTTTAACATCAATGGCAGGAAAAATAATGGAATCCTCCTAAAGGAGAGATTAAAAGAACATCTAGAAATGAGAAATGTAACGATCAATAGTGAGCATGGATTTAAAACGGGAAATCTTGCTTGAACAAATAAAATTGAAGTCTTGACAAGGTAACAGAGAGAGTTGGCAATGGCAACTGTCCCAATGACGGAAAATTGTGACTGAATGAGATCTACCTATAACCTCACCAGGAATGCAAAAACATATTGAACTGTTTAAAGAGGATCTGTTTTTAAAATATACTAGCAAAGCCACTGACCAAAAACGGCTGCCACAAGTCACCTGATGTCTAGAATTATAGGTTAACTTTTTCTGTAAAGTTTATTATATGCTGTTGATATGTTGCTCATGAAATTCCACACCTGGGGGTGTCATGGCCTACTTCAAAAATAAACTCTTGAACGGAAGGCGTTAAAGGTAAAAAGTGTTGGACTTCAATCAGCTGTAATTTTGTCAAGAAAATGGGAACTGCTAACCAGCCAGTTATCCAACAGACATTCAAACCCCTCTGTGGAGGACAAAATAACCTCACCTCTAGTTGGTTTCTACTACCTTATAAAATGTAATTTGTTTGACATGAAAGATCAAACATGTGATTACTTGTTCGACAACACTGTCTGCAAGATATGTTAATCAAACGTCTTCTTGTAATACGTAGAAATATAGAAAATAGAAGCAGGAGGGGGGCTATTCATTATGATCACGGCTGATCGTTAAATTCAACCCTGATCCCACCTTTCCCCAATATCCCTTGATCCATTTAGCCCCAAGAGCTATATATTTCTTCTTGAAATTACACACTGTTTGGGCATCAACTACTTTCTGTAGTGAATTCCACAGATTCACCACTCTCTGGGTGAAGAAATTTCTCCTCACCTCAGTCCTAAAAGATTTACCCTTTATCCTCAAACCATGACCCCCAGTTCTGGACTCCCCACCATCGGGAACATTCTTTCTGAATCTACCCTGTCTAATCCTTTTAGAATTTTATAATTTTCTAAGAGATCCCCTCTCACTCTTTTAAACTTCAATGAATATAATTCTAACAAACTTGGCCTCTCCTCATATGACAGTCCCGCCATCCCAGGAATCTGCCTGGTAAATCTTTGTTCCACTCCCTCCATGGCAAGAACATCCTTCCTCAGATAAGGACCCCAAAACTACGCACCAAAACCTCCGATCTGGCCTCACCAATGCCCTATATAATTGCAGTAAAACATCCCTATTCCAATACTTCAATTCTCTCGCAATGAAAGCCCATACCATTTGCCTTCTTTACTGTCTGCTGTACCTGCGTACTTACCTTCAGCTACTGATGCATGAGGACACCAAGGTCTCGCTGAGTATCCACCTCTCTCAATTTTACACCCATTCAAATAATAGCCTGCCTCCTGTTTTTGTTACCGAAGCGGATAACCTCACATTTATCCACATTATACTGCTTCTGCCATGCATATGCCCACTCACCCTTTCTGTCCGATTCCCGCTGAAGCATCTCTGCATCCTCCTCATAGCTCACCCGCCCACCCAATTTTGTATCATTGCAAATTTGGTGATAATACATTTAATTCCCACGTCCAAGTCATTGTTATATAATGTGAATATATAATGTGAACAGTTGGAATCTTAGCACAGATCCCTGTGGTACCTTACTAGTCACTGCTTGCCAATCGGAAACAGACCAATTTATTCCAACTTTTTGCCTCCTGTCTGCTAGCCAGCTTTCTACCCATCTCAAGACATTCCCCGTAATCCCATGCGCTTTAACTTTACATATTAATCTGCTATTTGAGACCTTGTCGAAAGCCTTCTGACAGTCTAAATAAACCATATCCACCGGTTCTCCCTGGTCCACTCTACGAGTTACATCTTCAAAGATTTGTCAAGCATGTTTCCCTTTCGTAAATCCAAGGGGCTCTTTCCCTACTACTGACATTAGGCTCACTGGTCTATAATTCCCTGTTTTCTCTCTACCTCCCTTTTTGAATAGCAGGGTTATATTAGCTATCCTCCAATCTGTAGGAACCATTCCAGAGTTTAAAGAATTTTGGAAAATGACCACCAATGGATCTACTATTTTTAGGGCCACTTCCTTAAGTACTCTGGGATGAAGATTATCAGGCCCTAGATATTTATCTGCCTTCAATCCCATTAATTTCCCCCAATCCATTTCTTTACTAATACTAATTTCCTTCAGTACCACACTGAAACTTGTGTTTCTCAGAACATCCGGTACATTATTCATACCTTCTATTGTGAAGACAGAAGCAAAGTATGAATTTAGTTCCACAGCGATTTCTTTGTTCCAAATTATGAATTCCCCCGTTTTTGACTGTAAGGGGCCTACATTAGTTTTTATCAATCTTTTTCTCTTTGCATACATACAGAAACTTTTACAGTCGGTTTTTATTTTCCCGTTAGCTTATTTTCATATTGTATTTTCCCCTTCCTAATCAACCCCTTGGTTCATCTTTGCTGAATTTTAAACTGTTCCCAATCCTCTAGTCTGTTGCTTTTTCTTTCTAATTTATATGCCTCTTCTTTGAATCTAATACTATCTCTAATTTCCCTTGTAAGTCATGGTTTGGCTACAGTTCTCTTTCTATTCTTGCGCCAAATAAGAATAAACATCTTTTGGAGTTCACCTGTTCATTCTTTAGATGCCTGTCGTTGCCTGTCCGCTGTCCTTCCTTTCAGTAATGTTTTGCGATCCATCATAGTCAGCTCACGCCTCATACCATCATAGTTACCTTTATTGAGGTTCAGGACCCTGGTCCTCACTATCCACCTTCAGAAATAATTCTATCAAATTATGGTCACTCATCCCCAAGGGTTCTCTCACAACTAGATTGCCAACTAATCCTTTCTCATTGCACAACACCCAGTCCAAGATGGCCTGTTCCCTTCTTGGTTCCTCAATGTATTGGTCCAGAAAACCTTCCCATATACACTCCAGAAATTCCTCCTCTATTGTACTGTGACTAATTTGAGTCACCCAATCTATATGCAGATTAAAGTCACCCATAATCCCAGATGTTCCTTTATTACATTTAGGTTTAATACAGGTTTAAGAGTTGGTTTGCCAAGCCTGAAATAAAGAGAAAAATCAAGTCAATCTGGAAACAATGCTGAAGGGAGCAGTAAGGAACATCTTCTCTTTCTCACATTAAACCTGACTCCAGTAAGGTGCAGTTACCTGAACTTCAATTAAACACCCAAGATTTTAGGAAAACCAGCTACTTCAAAAGGCTGCAATAGAACAAAGAACAACAAAGAACAAAGAAATGTACAGCACAGGAACAGGCCCTTCGGCCCTCCAAGCCCGCGCCGACCATGCTGCCTGACTAAACTGCAATCTTCTACACTTCCTGGGTCCGTATCCCTCTATTCCCATCCTATTCATGTATTTGTCAAGATGCCCCTTAAATGTCACTATCGTCCCTGCTTCCACCACCTCCTCCGGCAGCGAGTTCCGGGCACCCACTACCCTCTGTGTAAAAAACTTGCCTCGTACATTTCCTCTAAACTGTTGAACAATCTATGCACAAGGACAAACAAATGACTTAATCGTATATTTTTAAACTTTCATTTGAACTCTAACTTTTCCTACTTCTGAGATCTGTGTGTATTTCATTGTGTCTTTTATTGTTTTTTCTCAGTGTTTTGTAACTAATGAGCTTACTATTTCTTTGATTCATGAAAACACGCTCCTTTGGCTCCTTCTTAAAAAGCAAATACATTTGCAAATACATTTAAGTGGGAGTCTGTTTACACCTGCTCACCTGGTCATAACACAAAGCAGTTGATGTGATTTATCTGGATTTTCACAAGGCCTTCAATAAGATCCCCCAAAATCGAGTTTTTAAAATGTATTCTTTCATAGGATGTGGGCATTGCTGGCAAGGCCAGCATTTGTTGCCCATCCCTAATTGCCCTTGAATTGAGTGGCTTGCTGAGGCCATTTCACAAGGCAGGTAAGAGTCGACCACATTGCTGTTTGTCTGGAGTCACGTGTTGACCAGACCGAGTAAGGATGGCAGATTTCCTTCCCTAAAGCAGGCATTTTCAAAGTCGGGGTCGCGATTCGTAGGTGGGTCGCAGGCGGGTGTCGGGAGGGTTGCGGAGCTGTCCATCGCGGCGCTCCTGATTGCGCAAATTCTCGCCGCTAGCATTGTTAAAAGCTGGCTGCTGCGGCTGTTGCGCGAAAATTTGCGCAATCTGGGACGCAGGAGAAGATTTTTTTTTTAAAATTCAATGTAATCTTCGTGCCTGAAGGGAGGCAGAGAGCAGGTCACGCCCCCCAAACGTCGACGTCATGTGCTTTGGGCGTGATTGCGATTCCTCCATTTTGTCAGCAGCAAACAAGTAAATGAGGACCAAGCAGGCTCACCTCTTGCATTAAAGTTAAGAGAAAATGGTGGATCGCAAATGTCGGCCGGCGTGCGTCGCGACGGTCGGCCCACGTGAGTCGCGAAGGTCGGCAGGCTTGGGTCACGAAGGTCGGCCAGCGTGGGTCCTAAAGGACATTAGTGAACCAGGTGGGATTCCCCCATCACCCCACCCTGATGAATAAAGTATGGGAAGGTGAAGTCGGGCAAGTGGCAGAATACATTGCATGCTGGTTTCTAGACAAGAAACAGAATGTGCAAATAAAAGGATAGCTATTCAGAATGGTAGAAGCTGGGAAGCACAGGAGCAGTGCTGGGGCCAATGCTGTTCATGAATTATGCAACGATTTGGAGTTGGAATCAAAAACCTGGGGCGTCATTCTCTGACCCCCCGCCGGGTCGGAGAATCGCCGGGGGCTGGCGTGAATCCCGCCCCCGCTGGTTGCCGAAGTCTCCGGAACCGGAGATTCGGCGGGGGCGGGAATCGTGCCGGTTGGCGGGCCCCCCCGCTCGATTCTCCGGCCCGGATGGGCCGAAGTACCGCCGATAAATTGCCTGTCCCGCCGGCGTGGATTAAACCACCTTTTGAACGGCGGGACAAGGCGGCGTGGGCAGGCTCCGGGGTCCTGGGGGGGGGCGCGGGGCGATCTGGCCCCGGGGGGTGCCCCCACGGTGGCCTGGCCCGCGATCGGGGCCCACCGATCCGCGGGCGGGCCTGTGCCGTGGAGGCACTCTTTCCCTTCCGCCTCCGCCACGGTCTCCACCATGGCGGAGGCGGAAGAGACTCCCTCCACTGCGCATGCGTGGGAAACTGTCAGCGGCCGCTGACGCTCCCGCGCATGCGCCGCCCGGGGATGTCATTTCCGCGGCAGCTGGCGGGGCAACAAAGGCCATTTCCGCCAGCTGGCGAGGCGGAAATTCCTCCGCCGCCGGCCTAGCCCCTCAATGTTGGGGCTCGGCCCCCAAAGATGCGGAGCATTCCGCACCTTTGGGGCGGCGCGATGCCTGTCTAATTGGCGCCGTTTTGGGCACCAGTCGGCGGACATCGCGCCGTTTCGGGAGAAGTTCGCCCCTGATTTCAAAATTTGCGGAAGTCACCAAATTGGGAGGGATAGTCAATACTGAGGAGAACTACAACAAATAACAGAAGAGCATTAACAAACTTGCAGAGTGGCAAACAATTGCAAATTAAATTCAACGCATTTTAATAATAATAATTTTTATTATTGTCACAAGTAGGCTTACATTAACATTGCGCTGAAGTTACTGTGAAAATCCCCTAGTTGCCACACTCAGTGTTCGGTTACACTGAGGAAGAATTCAGAATGTCCAATTCACCTAACAAACACGTGTTTCGGGACTTGTGGGAGGAAACCGGAGCACCCGGAGGAAACCCACGCAGACACGGAGAATTTGCAGACTCCACACAGACGGTGACTCAAGCCGGGAAACAAAACAGGGTCCCTGGCGCTGTGAAGCGACAGTGTTGTGAGGCATTGCATTTTGGTAGGAAGAGTATGGAGATAATTAATTTGGAAGCTGCAAATCTAGATAGAATAACAAAAAGATCTTGGAATACAAACACATTCACTAAGTGTGCCACAGGTTAGTAAGGTCATTAAACAATGGCAGAACAAGCATCAAGTTTTATTTCTTGAGGGATAGAATTGAACAAGAGGGAAGTTATGCTAAATCTGTACACACCCCTGTCAGCATCAACGGGGCCGAGGTGGAGATGGTTAGCAGTTTCAAATTCCGAGGGGTACACATCTCCAAAAATCTGTCCTGATCCACCCACGTCGACGCTACCACCAAGAAAGCACAACAGCGCCTATACTTCCTCAGGAAACTAAGGAAATTCGGCATGTCCACATTAACTCTTACCAACTTTTACAGATGCACCATAGAAAGCATCCTATCTGGCTGCATCACAGCCTGGTATGGCAACTGCTCGGCCCAGGACCGCAAGAAACTTCAGAGAGTCGTGAACACAGCCCAGTCCTTCACACAAAGCTGCCTCCCATCCATTGACTCCGTCTACACCTCCACGCTGCCTGGGGAAAGGGGGCAGCATAATCAAAGACCCCTCCCACCCGGCTTACTCACTCTTCCAACTTATTCCATTGGGCAGGAGATACAAAAGCTGGCGAACACACACGAACAGACTCAAAAACAGCTTCTTCCCCGCTGTTACCAGACTCCTAAACGACCCTCTTATGGACTGACCTCATTAACACTACACTCCTATATGCTTCACCTGATGCCGGTGTTATGTAGTTACATTGTGCACCTTGTGTTGCCCTATTCTGTATTTTCTTTTATTTCCTTTGCTTTTCATGTACTAAATGATCTGTTGAGCTGCTTGCAGATAAATACTTTTCACTGTACCTCGGTACACGTTACAATAAACAAAATCCAATCCAATCCTTGGTTACACTACTTAGAATACTGTTCTGGTTGCTATGTTATGAAGAGGATATAGATACAGTCGAGAGGGTGTAGAGAAGATTTACAAGGAAGGGCAGCACGGTGGCGCAGTGGTTAGCATTTCCGCCTCACGGCGCCGAGGTCCCAGGTTCGATCCCGGCCCTGGGTCACTGTCCGTGTGGAGTTTGCACATTTTCCCTATGTCTGCGTGGGTTTCACCCCCACAACCCAAAGATGTGCAGGGTAGGTGGATTGGCCAATGCTAAATGGCCCCTTAATTGAAAATGAATTGGGTACTTTAAATTTATATTAAAAAAAGATTTATAAGGATGAGGACAGACTGAGGCTTTTCACCAGGGTTGAGGGATCAATTACTAGGTGGCATAGGTTTAAGGTGCGAGGGGCAAGGTTTGGAGGAGATGTACGAGGCAAGTTTTTTTACACCGAGGGTAGTGGGTGCCTGGAACTCGCTACCGGAAGTGGTGGTGGAAGCAGGGACGATAGTGACATTTAAGGGGCATCTTGACAAATACATGAATAGGATGGGAATAGAGGGATACGGACCCAGGAAGTGTAGAAGATTGTAGTTTAGTCGGGCAGCATGGTCGGCACGGGCTTGGAGGGCCGAAGGGCCTGTTCCTGTGCTGTACATTTCTTTGTTCTTTGTTCTTGTTCTATCCTACGTAATCCAATGTAGACTGATTCTGAAGTTTTAGAGATTGTGAGAAAATGTTTCTATAAGTTGACTTGTAGTCCCCGAGTATAGGGGAGTGAGGGGTGATATAATCGAGGTATTTAAAATGTCAAAAGGATTTGCTAACGTAGATTCAGAAAAGCTATTTCCTCTGATCAGGCATCAAAGAACAAGAGGACAAAATATATTTAGAGCTAATCCTTTTAGTAGAATCACCCGCAAAAGGCAGTGGATCCTGGATCAATCAACAGAAACTACGAAAACAACTGAGAGAGATAATTCTGTGAGCGGATCTTCATGCAAACCTTTTTTCCCATTGTGGAAGTGGTGGCATGATTACCAGGCTGATTTTCAGCCCTTCGAACATCATCATGAGCACTCCTTATGTGGACAACAAGTCCTGGTGTGGAACTTGAACCTGGTGCAAATATCTCAAGAGTGGGGCTGCTGCCCTCTGAATGCAATCTAAGTCCTCCACAGTAAAGGTATTAAGAAATATGGACTAAAGGCAGGCGAATGGAGTTGAGATGAAAATCAGCAATGAACAAATTGAATTGCAGAGCAAGCTCGAGGAGAAGAATGACCTCCTGTCCCTAATCTATTGATTTGGGGTGAGGGTAAAATTAATTGATTCAAGTTTACAATCTACAGTCTTGTACATACATAGAGTACATAGAACATACAGTGCTGAAGGAGGCCAATCGGCCCATCGAGTCTGCACCGACCCACTTAAGCCCTCACATGTGTGCATGTTCAGAGAAAGAAACGTCCTTGTTATTATCCTGTAACATGTCAGCTTATTACCGAGAAAATAAGTATTAACGTTGCCCCATCAAATGTACTGTCTAAGTGAGGAAAATTGCGAATGCTGCTGTCAGATTTCACACTCAGGAATTTTGCAGGGTTTAGGCATCACAGGGCATAACTCATTGGAGGTGCATAATTAGTATTAAAAGACTGTTGCAAAAGTGAATAGGGTATTAAAGCTGTATTGCTTAAACAATTAAGTCATAAAATTAGATGTGCAATATTTTCCTTGTACAAAGACTCTGGTCTGGCCACATCTAGAATACCACGTTCTGATTTATTCCTCTCCCATGATGAGGGATATCAAGGCCATTGGAAAGGTTTAAGGGACCACTCAATGAAATACATAATTTAAGGGCTCTTGGTTAATAGAGCAGGGTTAGAAAGTTGGAATTTTTTACACTGAAAATGCAGACTTGGAGGAAATATGATTGAAGTCTTTGAAATAATGAAGGGATTAGGTGCTGCCCACATAGTCTATTTGTGTTAATAAGGGAAAAGGAGAGTTAATGGGGTATCAGTATGAATTACTGAGCATAGAACTAGGTTAGATGCTAAGAGCGGTTTGCAAAGCCATGAAAAAGTCTCTTCCTGTCCTTTAATGTATGTTCATACATTCTTGTTTTTTTTGGCCCATTTTGGGCCTAAAATTACCGGCGGCCACTTACTTAAATGATCTGCTCATCATTCACCGCTTCAAAATCTGGTTTAACTGCATTTGTTTCTTGTTTGCAGAACCTTACCATTTGACGTGTTTGTGAAGCGTGCAGCAGAGACGGTACATGTAGAATATTTCATATCAGAGGTATTAATTCAACCTTTCTTAAAACTGGATCTAAAACGAACGGCTGTTGTTGTTTCTGCAGTTGGGAAGATATACCTTGCTCTTTGCTTTCAACAATAACAAGGTTGGGTCTGGCAGCATCAGATTGGTGGGTTAAAATCAACTATAAAGTGCTGCCAATTAATGAGGAATAAAAATCACACGTAAATTAATTTCTGGCTACAGCACCTTCGCAGTTTATACACTCCTTGGAGAACTACTAATTATTTCATGCAACCATACAGTTTGACAAAGGACTTAACTAGTTAAATGTGCAAAAACTATTTTCTGAAAACATGAACAAAAAGGAAAACAACATCATAGAAACCCCATAGTGCAGAAGGAGGCCATTTGGCCCATTAATTCTGCGCCAACCGTCCGCAAGCGCACCCGACCTAGGACCACTCCACTGCCCTATTCCCATAACCCTGTAACCGCATCTAACCTTTGGACACTAAGGGGCAATTTAGCATGGCCAATCCACCTAACCTGCACATCTTTGGACTGTGGGAGGAAACCGGAGCAGCTGGAGGAAACCCATGGAGACACGGGGAGAAAGTGCAAGCTCCACACAGACAACCACCCAAAATCTGAATCGAACCAGGGTCCCTGGCGCTGTGAGGCAGCAGTGCTAACCACCGTGCCACCCGAACAGGAAATTGCATCAACCAGGATTTTGACATCATGGAGCAGTCAAGGTGCACAATCCAACCCCTTCCAGCCCATTCCCTGCCCTACAATGTTCAATTGCCACCCTTTTGCTTTACTAATAAAAAATGGGTGGATGACAGTGGAAAATCACCCTGAAAGTCTATGAGTATGGTAGTGACGAGAGTAAAGATGTCAGAACCTTATCTCATTGATGTTCTAGGAAGTGGTTTTCTCTGAAACAGGGGGCATCTCATGCTTACTTCAACACTAGAGCAAACTTGAGGATGAATCCACCCAGTCAATTGAAAGAAGCAATTAATAAACAACATATATTTGTAACTGAATCACAGTCGGCAGAAGCATCAGGCCAAAAAATCCCAGAGGAAATGGATATGTCGAAGAAGTGGAGAAAAACAAACAAAAAATGTATAATTTTTGCAACAAAATCATCGACGGGAATGTAGTATTAACTGTCACTTTAGGAAAACAACACTGATATTATATGAACTCAGGAGGTAGGCATATTTGATGTAATATGGACTGGGTGAAGAACAACCTCATATTTACTAATTGCATAAGCAGTTTATAGTTTTAAATCTGTGCATCACTAATATGCTGCTTAATATGGCTTCTTGGAGTTCTTTATTGAAATATATTTATTTAAAGAAACATAAATTTGGCTGATGCTTCATCTAAACTGGAGGCTTTTATGATCAAAATTGCAATCTTTGCTGCCTCCAAATATTTCCCTGTTGATATGTCCTCTCCTCATTCATTCATTCATTCATTCATTTCATTCCTGAAAATTCATGCTGGGATATGAATGGTGCTGGAATGAGGGCAAGAAGCCCTTCTTAGCAAGATAGTGAATATTAATTGGCAAATCAACTCTGCTGGCCCATCAAAACCAAACCCAAACAGAAGTTGTGTTTTTTCGGCTCCATCGTGTCAAGGCCTGCCAAGGGAGACTTGGCAGCCCAACCAAAAGCCCACTAACTTTCAGCTGGACTGGACAATCCCAGCAGCGACGGGGGCTGGAATATCCCACCCAGGGATCTACATAAGTGCCCTCTCTGCGGTAAACAGAAACAACCACGTTTTCTGATTGTTTCTCCTGCCCAACCCAAAAAGATAAGGCCAACTGTTGCATCTCTACAGAAACCGAGGGTGAGATTTGTTTGGATGCACTAGAGATTTTGGCCTACATGATTTAACACCCTACCATGTGGTAGAGTTGTCTTCTGAGCCACAGGAGGACTGTTAACATCTAAAATTGAAAAATGTCAGAACTGAAAAGTAAACTCAGTTATGAAGTGACCTTTGCCAATGATTGTATGAGAAAATTATTTAAGTCCCAGAACTTGATCAAAATAATTTATAAACGAGTACAGAAGCAATCAATTTGGCTAGCTTTTCAACATAAGTGTCACAGAGAGAATAATTGCGTATCTCTTGTCTTCTAGAAGTTTTATGACCTATGTGTATATTTGTATAATGGTGATTATCTGCATAATACATTTTGATTTAGTGCTTCATTAGACGTGGGTAAAGTTAAAACAAATTTAGTTTAATGTCTTCAGGGATTTGTTCAACACCCATTTGCTGCGTACATAAGCCTATGTATTTTCAAATGTTTCTGTGAGAACTCCACAGGGAGGAGTCAGTGAAAGGGCAAGACTATGGAGGATTTTATCACAAACTTTTAAATAACATTGAATGTATGAAACTTTAATGACTCCTGTAACTTGCACAGGTTTATGAGCTAAGTGCCCTTATGACTAATGTGATGATTGTTTTGTGTTCAGGATGAAAAGTATTACTTACGGTCACTAGGAGTAGACACACGGAAGGTGAGTGAATAAGCAGTCAACTATCTGACAATCTGCAGCTCGAAAGTACTACCCTTGCAATTTTTTTGTAGTTTTCTCTCCTCCCCTCATGAAGTCACTGACATTTTGGGTTTCATTCAATGGGCACTGGGATGTTTCCATAATTATCTTGCACAAGTGCTCATGCTGGCAACCCAGACATTCAGTGCTTGGGGGTTGTTTGATCATAAAGAGGGTCACAGTAGAGTCTGATCTTGCTGAACTTTCAGCCATGCACAATGTCACTGGATAGTGGATAGTGAGCAATGCTGACTTTTTTCACTCTGGGAATGCATATGGAACCTGTACCGCCACTCAGCTGTGAGCTGTTTACTGCACAGGCCAGGGATTGCAGCTGTGATCTTCTGAGTCTGCTTATTCAATGAATCGCCAGGGCAACTTTTGTGAGAGCATCTTAACTGGAACAACTGCTGCCCTTCAGAGATTACTTATACGGTTCAGTTTTGACCACTTGCTGTTAAATAGGCCTGTACTGCAGTTGATATAAATGTTTGTTACAGCCTAATGCACTCTGCAGATAATTAGCATTTCTTTGAAATAAGATCAAATGTAGTAATTAGACCATACGAGTAGTAAGCTCTCAAATGTCACAGGTAATTAATCTGCTGTTATTAAAAGATGCATGAACACAAAGGAAATACAGAAAAATGGACTCCAGGTTTCGTGTTTAGTATTATTAATAATAGACTTCTCAATAGGGGACATTTCAATGCAGCGGTTACATCACACATTCTATTTTATTGCAAAAGTTCAGATATGATATTTATATTGCAGAAAATTTGCAATAGTTAAAATATTGAATTTTACTTTAATTACTAACTTGTAAAATTATATTTAAGAAACTTTAGGAATTATAAAGCATCCAATAGCTAGAAATAAAAGTTTGTATGAGGGTCAATAATGAAATTTAATGAACTGAAATGTGTGTTTTGTGAAAAAAGAATATCTTAACTTTGACCTAAGGTATGAGTTTCATTCTACAGTATGTCTATCTGAAACAGAAGTTAGTGTGACCTGACTGACATTTTAATAAAATATACATGAGTAAAATTTACCTCTATTTATCAAAACCAAAAAAAAACTAAAGTGAGTGCAGCAAGTGTAATTGCTCCAAAATGCTTAGGTTGAGGAAGGGTGTAGGTTTTGATGTCTGTCTTTGTGGGCCAGGAATTTGAGACATATCCACCTCTTTCTCTCAAAAGCACCACATTGTACAGCCCAACACCAATAATTTATTTTTATATATAGCACCTTCAACATAATAAAATGGTCCAAGACAGGGCAGCACGGTGGCGCAGTGGGTTAGCCCTGTTGCCTCACGGTGCCAATCCATGATCCAGCTGATTTGAGTGCCTTAGCCAATGACGTGACATTGCCACTATCTACAAATACATCTTCTGTAACGCCCTTCACTCCCCATCCCCAATCCTTTATAAGTCCCATTTGCTTAACATGACTTATTTTTTAATATAGTACGGAGCCTTTTTGATGGAGATTGACTTTTTAATATTTAACTGCTTTCCTTAATTTCTGTGAAAAACATTTGCTTTGTGTGTACAGCATGTACAGAGTATCACACAGGCCCTTAAATTAATCGTCATTCCAAAGTGAGTTTTACCAAAAATGAAGGTATATGTTTATGCCGCTGTATATTAACAAGTAACTGCTGGTTTGTGCAACTATCTTACACATTTTTAGGGGAACGTAATATTAGGGAAAACGTTACTTTAGAAAGTAATATTTCAGCAAGGGAAGAAGTAGATGACCTCTTTCTTGCACATTTTCTCAATGAATATTTTGTTGCTATGTTTAAAAACTTTTACTGGTCTATTAAAATGTATTATTTGTAATAAAACCGGAGATTTCAAACAGACCGACAGAAATGTTGTGACTAAGATCATAACACAGTAAATCCTGAAATCGTGCAGCCTGAAGATATAGTGGCCTGGAATTTTCTGGAAAGTTCAACTGTAAATTAGGACTTGAGTGTGGAATTTTGCTGGTATTTTTTCCAAGGAGATTCACATGTAGCTGATTTGCTGTGCTTTTTAACTGAAATATTGTTAGGTGGGAATTTTCTCGATTATTTGTTGTACTCCGCAGATACGCAAGACAAAATCTGTTGTCACTTGTGAAAAAAATGAGTTTCCTGGATTTACGTCAAGATCCCTAAACTCTAGATGCAGAGCAGCCTAATATCAGCAGAACAGACTTCTCAAGTTTGAGTGTGGTTCACTTTGCAATTTAGAAAAAAAGACTACCTTTTACTGAGAGCTGCACTATACTTAATCAAATGGCTGTGTCAGTCTCCTTGAAACTAATGTTTTTCAGAGTCCCTGCACCCCCTGTGTTCAGAAGGGATAAGTAGCTGGAATGGCCTTTCCAATGAATATGTAACATTATACATAATAATTAGAAGAGGAGAAGCAGCACAGGCAAAATGCTTTGAGAGTCAAGCAGAATGGCAGGAGACAACAGCCATCTCCCTATTACCCCTATTGATGGGGCTTTATTATTTTTCTTTTATGCCAGTTTTTATGGTCTGGCATTAGCATATGAGCTCAGTTGACACAAGCTGTTAAATGTTCGTGAGGTAACATTGGTCATTATAATTTCTACTCCTTCAATTTGGATGAATTTTATTTGACTCTTTTAGCTTAAATACAGAATTGGCATATTACTGTAATCTTTGTCAGAGTTGCATTAAGAATTCTTGCAGCCACAGAGTCAAGAACATTCAGGGCTCTTCCGTACCAGCTCCTTTGATCCATTAAAACACAGATTTGCAGTAAAATGCATGAAGGTATAGGCCCTTAGAAAGTTTACATTCTTCAGTAATGAAACATTCAACAGCTTGTGTTGGAAATTCTGGCACTGGTTCCTGTTCATGCAGAAACCAGTGCAAATTTCCATGTAAGTGCGATCTATGAAAGTCTACATTGTACTTTTCATTATGTAACTTTGCATGTGAGCAAACCGCCTTCTCAGAAAAAATGTTCAGAAATGCTTTTGCTCAATAACATGAATGTGTGTGTGTACATGAAATGTAAAATTTTGGCACTTTAATCTCATGACAACGCGATAGAATCAGATCATGAACGTGATCCAATGTGAGAAATCAATTTCTCCAGATACAGCAGATCGGTGAAGTTTCCACCAGCAACAGTTCTGCATTTCTTTTTTAAGTGTTCTTGTTTAAAATATTACAAAATGCATAATATTTTAATTGATATCCATGAATTAAATAGAATAAAACACCACATGCATTAATAGATACAATAATATAAGAGTCTGGCTGAGACAGTATTCTGGTTGTAAATCGTATCTTGTACAAAGATCTATGCAGCTTAACACAAGGAACATTTGTTCCAGAGGTCCCCTGATAGAGACCCCGTGGACCGATTTTTCACTTGACCATGATATGTGATATGAGATGTTTTATTATTGAAGAACATAAACTTTCTGAGGGCCTATACCATCATGCATTTTACTGCAAATCTGTGTTTTAATGGATCAAAGGAGCTGGTAGGGAAGGGCCCTGAATGTTTTTGACTCTCTGGCTGCAAGAATTCTTAATCCAGACCAGATTACTGTAATATGGCAATTCTGTATTTAAGCTAAAAGAGTCAAATAAAATTCATCAAAACTGAAGGAGGAGAAACTATAATGAGCAATGTTACCTCACAAACATTTAACAGCTTGTGTCAAATTGCCTCTTTACAGACCTACATTGGTTCCAGATCAAGCGAAGATTTGATTGTAAAGTTCTCACCCTTGCTTTGACATCTCTCCATGAGAGAAATAGGGCAGCACGGTAGCATAAGTGGATAGCACTGTGGCTTCACAGCGCCAGGGTCCCAGGTTCGATTCCCCACTAGGTCACTGTCAGTGCGGAGTCTGCACGTTCTCCCCGTGTCTGCGTGGGTTTCTTCCGGGTGCTCCGGTTTCCTCCCACAGTTGAAAGACGTTCAGGTTAGGTGGATTGGCCATGATAAATTACCCTTAGTGGCCAAAAGGTTTAGGAAGGGTTATTGGGTTACGGGGATAGGGTGGAAATGAGGGCTTAAGTGGGTCGGTGCAGACTCAATGGGCTGAATGGCCTTCTTCTGCTCTGTTATGTTCTATATTCCAAGACCTCGCCTTTCTCTATCTCTGTAATATCCTCCAGCCCCACGGCCCTCCGATGTCTGCACTCCTGTCATTCTGGCCTCCTGCGCATTCCCAATCATAATTGCTGCGTCATTAGTCGCTGTGCCTTCAGTTGCCTCGGCTCTAAGCTTTGGAATACTTTCGCTACACTTCTCTACCTCGCTTTGCTCCTTTAAAACATTGCATACAATCTACATTTTTGAGCAAGCTTATGATGATCTGATTCGATGTCTCATTATGTGGTTCAGTGAAATACTTTGTTTTATAATGCTCCTTGTTGCAGGCACCAGACCAGATCCCAACAATGGCTAAGACACTGGCAAGAACCTCAAAGTTTTATTATTTTGTAAGACTATGTAGAATGACCAATTCACTCCAGCAGTGATTACATGAGAAATAGGGCTTGGTTATTCTTACAAACAAAACTTTATTCTAACAGCAGGAAAAAAAACCATATTTAAACTTCAAACCTAACAAGAACAGCTGACATTTATCTCTTAGCCTTAACACACGATTTCCCATTCAGCAGCACATAAAATGAACATACAGCTCTCAACTCCACTTATACAGGAAGGCAAAAATGATACTTGCATTTACAGAATGTATTCCTAATTTAATAATAATCTTTCTTGGCACAAGTAGGCTTACATTGCAATGAAGTTACTGTGAAAAGCCCCTAGTCGCCACATTCTGGCACATGTTCGGGTACACAGAGGGAAAATGCAGAATGTTCAATTCACCGAACAACGTGTCTTTCGGGGCTTTTGTGAAGAGACCGGTGCACCTGGAGGAAACCCACTTAGACACAGGGAGATCATGGAGACTCCGCACAGACAGTGACCCAAGCCAGGAATTGAACCTGGTACCCTGGAGCTGTGAAGCAACAGTGCTAACCACTGCTACGATGCTGCCCATTCCTGGTGTTAGTGAAGCTCCTTCAGACCCTTTCCGAAAGCCGTCACTGTGGCAGTTTCTTCATGTCCTCTCTCAATCGTTCTCCAAATCCTTCTGCCACCACCTCTTCGAACAGGATTCTTTTATCTCTCTAAGCTCCACCCAGCCCCCTCAAGCATGGTTCTGTCCAGGCGTGTCCAGACTTGAACTCATCATTGCGATCTGGACTTTTGATTATCCACTCCCTTTTACGCAAAAGAACAGGGCAATGCTATGAATATGCAACTAATCTCAAATTTACAGACAAAAGAGGCCATCAGACTCTGTAATGGACTAATGGCTGGTCAGACCAGTGGGTCCCGGAGGTCAATGGATCTTGAGTGAATCACCGCGGCTGAACAGGAGTATCCTATTTATTCCCATTAATGAGTTTAAGTCTGAATGGGACAATGTAACTCAGGCCAGGTATGGGTGTGTACCTCTGACCCTGTGCTAGCAGTTTTACCCTCTGGCTGTTAACTCCTAAATTTGCCACTAAATCTTTGAACCAATTTCCTAGCATCTCCATTGTCAAAGTATTAGATAAATATAAGTTGTTGTTTCGTCAGCAATGTTAAAGCTTATGCTCAATCAATCTTTGTAATTTATGGAGGTGTTAAAAGCTCCGTTAAAGTTTTCTCATAACTGTTAACATATTCATGGAGTCATAGAATTTACTGTGCAAAACAAATGGATTAATATTGCTGTTAAAATAACAGAAGAATTTATCAAGTGTTGATCAGATAACTGGCAACAGAGATTTTTATCCTTTTATATAGAACAGTTGATTTTTAATCCTTAATGTTTACTCTGCACTTGTAAAACAGTTTAATTCTGTGGTATAAACGAGCAAATTCTGACGCTCTCGCTGTCCTGTCTTAACGAATGCTGCTTTTTTTCCTAAGCTAATTATATTTCTGTTTGTTTGTGTATCAAAGCAATAGTTGACAACATCTTTCTTTGCTGATTGAAAAACAGGATATTGCGGATATCAGAAAACAATTCCCAACTCTGGCTGAGGACATCAACATCCCAGAGTTTTTTGGGAAGGATCAGTTTTTCTCCAGTGTGTTTCGAATCAGCTCACCAGGCCTGCAGCTCTGGACTCATTATGATGTATGTAGCATGACTAATGTACATAATATAGCTAATACTTGACTTGTTTTTTTCATGGTTTGCATGTTGATGCAATAGATATTAATGCGTTAATGCAATGAATCTGTTGATGTTGTAGGGACTGGTATGGACATGTTGGACAGGCCCTAGGTTGAGGTGTTCCGTGGTTGAAGCCATGGGGTCACGTAGCTAAATAATACTCGTAACAACCTTTTCCACCTCTTGTGTGGAATGGATATTTAAATTAAATGTTTAATTTAGCCTTGGATTTTATACATTATTCAGCCTGGTTAAAATATTGACCATCACACATGCTTGGAAATTATTAAAGAAAGAACTTGCATTTTATCTATGCATTCCTGTACCAGCCTTCCCGAACAGGCGCCGGAATGTGGCGGCCAGGGGCTTTTCACAGTAACTTCATTGAAGCCTACTCGTGACAATAAGCGATTTTCGTTTCATTTCATTTCAAGACGTGG
The DNA here is from genome assembly GCF_047496885.1 of Scyliorhinus torazame. Taxonomy (NCBI): domain Eukaryota; kingdom Metazoa; phylum Chordata; class Chondrichthyes; order Carcharhiniformes; family Scyliorhinidae; genus Scyliorhinus; species Scyliorhinus torazame. Next base: position 164,219,496 of record NC_092708.1, on the reverse strand, counting down.
ATGTCTCAAAGCACTTCGCATCCAATGTATTTCTGTAACGTAGTCAAAAGCAAGAACCAGTCTGCACACATTAAGATCCCAGGGACAGCAATGAGATAAATTACCACGCCGATGCTCAAAGTGGGCCGGGGGGAGGAGAGGAGAGTGAGATAGGGAGGGTCCGTACAGACCCTCCAAAGGTCCCACAATATGAGCAGTAGATAGAAATGTCTTGTGGTGATTGGATGAAGATCATTCATTCCCAGCAAGTTCATAAGCCTGTGGGCTTCTGTTAGTAATTGTGAACCAGCTAGTAACTGTCCGTAGCTCCCACAAATGCCTCCTCACTTTCAGCCATTGTAACAAGTGGGCAGGAATATTTCAAATGCTCGCAAACGTGCTGCTAATGACTGACATGATCCTCATCCGATTAACATGGCATTTCATGAATTAACTCATGAAACGTTATGCATTTATTACTTGAAAAAATGTTCCGCAAAACCTTTTGCGTGCGCATGAGCTGTGGCAAAAGAAAGTTTTTAAAAAAGGTTTGGCACTGAGAAAGTAGGAAAACATCTGCTTTGAGATCTGGACATTCTAAGGATGCTGAACAGGTCTTTGGACTAATCCAAGGTTATTTTGCATGTGAGTTAAATTGATGTCTTGCATCAAGTAATATAATTCGGATAAGGGAGGAGTTGTGATTACTAAACCATCGAAAAAGGGGCCATTCAACTAAAACTGCTTGCGAACTACTTGAATTACCAGATAATCTGTATTAGTGATGTTAAATGAGAGGAGAAAAGTTAGATACCAGGAGAACTGGCTTGTATTTTTCGAAAGCCCCATGGGGTCATTCACATTCACTGTTGAAAGGCAGATGAGGCCTTCCCTTAACATCTTATTCAAAAGATCCATTTCCAGCAGTGCACCAATTCCTCACTGTCCTTGAGTGTCAGTCTCGGCTAAGTGCTCTACTCTCCTGACTGAAGAAGAATGCTGCCACTGTCAAAGTCGATACTTTGAAATGTTAGTAGTTACAGTAATAGGAGCAATTGACTGTGACCATCCAACTTGCCTTTGATCAAAGTGTGAGAAGATAGAATGCTTTGACGAGTGCAGGTTTTGTATCTTACTTTCCCAAAACATGAAAAAAAATTACAGTGTTTGTGGCATCCTTTTGGAGGACTAGCATATTAGGTTGGGCAGCACGGTAGCATAGTGGTTAGCACAGTTGTGTCACAGCTCCGGGGTCCCAGGTTCGATTCCCGGCTTCGGTCACTGTCTGTGCGGAGTCAGCATGTTCTCTCCTTGTGTGCCTGGGATTCCTCCGGGTGCTCCGGTTTCCTCCCACAGTCCAAAGATGTGTGCGTTAGGTGGATTGGCCATGCTAAATTGCCCTTTAACTGAGACACTTGCTAACTTACTAAAGCTAAAGCTTACTAAAGCTAGGTTTTGCTGGTTTAAGTCATTGTTGATGGCAGCTGGGAGTGAAAGGGACGTCGACTCAGCCTCAAATGTCGCATCTCCTCAGGGTATTTGCACAAAACTATAATCCTGCCCTTCTAACAGAATTTTATAAAATAAACTGCATGTGGGAAAGATAAAAGGAGTTAGGCAGTTTACTTTGAAAGTGCTTCCCCGACAACATTACTCCCTGTTTTATGTACTCGTTATGGTATATTATTATTTGAGATCATGTATTAGAATCCATGTCAATATTTTTATGATAATGCTATTAAAATTAGAAAAGCTGTGGTAGGATGCGTCATGGTACCCTTCTATTGCATCTGTCATGTACAGCCGATTATGTCATGTAGTTATATATCTCCCTTGGGCAATTTAACAGGATTAACACTCATCCTGCTTCATATTATTAAAGAGGCACAGAAAAAATCCAGAAAATACCTTTTCAAATCTCATTAAAAATGTGGCTTTTGGGTTGGAAATTGCTAATTTAAAAAGCAAAATTAAAGGGACATAGATTTCACTTAAATAAACTGTGATCCCAAAAAAATGTTTGACTTGTTTCAGAGATTTCTGACTCTACAAAAAACACAGTCTTGTTTTTAATTCTAATTTGTGGACACTCTCTTTGTAGCACAGAACTTGTTGGGTATTGCTCAAAAAAGAGACATGCTGTCCAAGCTTTTCGCCTGACATTCATCATGACAGATTTGCAAGAATACCAAATTTCAAAGGGAATAACAATTTATCCTTCCCTCATGCGAATCAAACCAATACCAAATGAACCAGTCTGAATGTCCAATTTACCACCTCTACCCAGAGACATGGCAAATGAACAGCATTGATATGGACTGACTGACATCATTGAAGATAACAAGTGGTTCCCAGCGGCCTGGATTCATGAAGTTTGAAGAATTATAATTTTTTTGTGTATTTTAAGGAGGCTGTAGTAGCACTAGGCTTTTATTCCTAAAGGAGGGAAAGGCGATATAGTAGATTTAACATTGCCTCCTCCCAGCCATGAACCCTTCAGCAGACTTTCTTTGCTGACATTGTGAAGATGTAGACACCCATTCTGCAAATCGTAGTGGAAACAGCAATGGTTTCCTGGGCTAGCGTATCTCCAGACTCACTGAGAGATGCACCACTCTGCAGATTTTTGAGGACAATATTTAAATTAACTAAGACTAGAAGTGTCTTGTTTGTGCAAGGTTGGCTAATCTTTATCAGAAATCGAGCTGCAATGCGACATGGGAGTTATGGAGTGGAAAATCAAATGGGGTTCCTGCTCCAAATCATTACGCTTTGATAGCTGCTAGAAAATGCATACATGTAGAGGGTTGGACCAGCCATAGTTATAATGGTCCTATCCCAGATCTTCCGCTCTCAGAATGGTCGGAGACTGGACATACCGCTAAAGGATCACGAAAGGAGCCATCGAATGCGCCAATGCACAGACTCCGTGGGAATTGTCTGGGAAGTTTAAACTTGCAAGGGGAAATTCCCCAGCTCCCTGGGAGCCGAGAGTCAGAGATTTTGGAGAGTTCTGACTTACTTACTGGACAGTTACCCAGGAAATGTTTGACTGTAAAAAAAAAAACATGTCTAATTCCTGGATAACAAAAGATCTGAGACTCCCAACTCCATTCTGACACCCGTGTAACCCCCTGACCTGACCTCGCCCTACCCACCAGCCATCCATCATTTGCTCAGCTGGTAGTCTACCCATCCTGCCATTCCATCCACCTTACCCAACTGGCATTCTACCTACCCCGCTACCCACAACCTTGGCACCCTGTTCACCCTCCCCACTTACCCCATTCACCTTCCTCACACTCATTCACTGGCACATTGAAAAGCTATTTAAATGTGCTGGTGAATGCAGACTTATCAGAACACAGCATATAGTGCTGTAAAAAGCGTGTGTGGGTCTTGGTTTCCCCCAACAATCCTGTATTATGAGAAAGGACCCGTAGAATAGGTATGCTCTGATTTCTGAAGAAGCCCCATTCAGAGATCCTGGCTGGAAGTTTCAAACTCCTGCACTGTGTCAAATAAATAAGAGCTGTGTGACAATCCGGCAGTGATTGCCAAACCTTGGAAGAATCAGACACATATTTTGGTGAGATGCTGATGAATTTCTGGTACAATACCATTCGTTTCATACCTTCATAGGAAGGGAAGAAAACTGGCAAGAAATATAGAGAAGAAATTGGCAGAACTGTTCACCTTCAAACACTGCAATGTTTCAAACTATACAGTTAATTTTAGCATTGGTTAATGTATGTTTTATGTAGTTTTTTGTGGTGGAGCTCCTCACTAGTTTGACTTTGAGTTCCTTTGTGGAACGGTAGTTGTACAGTTTAATTAAATATCATTGAACTATTTTTTCATCATCGTACCAGGTTCATTTTATGATGCATCAAGCTTTTACCCATCGGCTGACTGTCTCTCTTCCAGGCTCGGGTTTTATTGACTCTTTGTCAGATACTAAATACATCTACCCAGTGCATTCATCTCTCTTCGCTAAAACCTGGATCTTTATACTGTTCAAAGCGTACTCTGGCTATTTCTCTAACCAGACCTGCTGCTTGTAGATTTCCAGCAATGGCTTCACGTGGCACAGCTCCTCATTTCTGACTTGCATTCAACTGCATTTGCTACACCTTGTCTTCATTTCTCACCAACAATTTGTTTACACCATAACTTGAAAGAGAATGGAAAATGTTGTTTTTCCCCTTAAAATGAGAGAAAACTAAAGAAAAATGCAACTTCCAACATAACCCGCTTGTGAAGATCATACTCTACCACCAGTAAATGTACAATATGTCTGGAAACTCAGTGGACAGAATCTCCTCAAAGCTGCAGTTTTAATGATATAAAGTTGAATTTGTATATTTTTTAAATAATTGTTTGCAACATAATGTTATGTCCTATAGGTTATGGATAACCTGTTAATTCAGGTCAGAGGAAGGAAGCGAGTAGTGCTCTTCAGCCCTCGGGATGCACCGTTTTTGTACCTAACAGGTAAGACTATAATAGTAAGGCGTCGAAGGAGGTTGCTACATACCTCTTTCCTGTGGGGGCTGTTATAAACTCATTTCAAATGAAGTACCAACAAATCTAGTTTGCATATTTATTTGCAAGGCTAGAAAGTGAAGATGATCTGTGGGATAATTAGTTCCATCTGCTTAGTGTTCATGTTTTTGTTGAATATTCATGAAAAATCAGAGCACACCGGGTATAAGAACATAATGCCTTTACGGATGTTTAAGTTCACCGTTAACCTGTTTGTTCCGCTGGGATAGCTGTGCTCAATCTTTAACTTTTTCAAATGGATTTAATCAACCCTACAATGCCAAACGTTATATCAAATGTATAATATTGTGCATTCTTATATGATTAGAATAAACTAAGACGAACTTGTCATAACATTCTACCTTTCTTTTGCAATGAAGCAAATTTGGTCGGAAGAAATATTCCTGATATAATACTACCGAGTATTTTGCTTGGGAACTCTTAAGTTGTTAGCTCTGTCATTTATAGCTGTGTAAAGGCAGAACCTTTGCTCTGCATTGAATGTTTTTTATTCTTATTTGCGTTTCTTAAATCTGTTCTCTTTCTTCTCCTGCAAGTCTAACTTCCTTCCAATGTTTCTGTTCAGGATACACAAGTCTAAATTTTCTTTGGATATCAAAGATATGGTAGAGCAACATGCATAGCATGGCATTTCTACCTGAAGTTATTTTTCATACCCTTATAACTGTTTTAATTCAAAGGTGTCACTGATATAATTTTGGGGAACTGTTGGACAGGCTCTCTTCAAAACCATCTTTGATGGCATCTGTGGTCCTACTATGAGTGGTTTGAGTATTCCTGGGCTCGGAGGGTTTATCTTACTAGCCTATTTCTGGCTCAGCCACCAAAGGAGGGAAATCTTTTTATGTTAAGACCCTGAATAGATCTCATAAGAGGAAGGTTACTTTTCTGTGCCTAAAACAGTCAAACAGGATTTCAGTTACATTCTGATGGGCGATATTCAGATACGTCATTCATAACTAAACCCCCCTCTATCTTTCGGTCGTGGATCTTTGTCATTTAAGATTTCCTAAATGAGTGTTTAGGATTTAAAACTTATTCAAAGTAAAACTACAGTTTATTTTTTAGCAGTATTTTATTTTAAAGCATTCTAAGTTTATAACATACAAAAGTGCAGAGTTAAAAGATATGAATTGGTTTATAGTCCTTTGTTATCTGTTAAAAATATAAATCAGTTAACAGTCCTATTTATATACTAACAAACTAACTTCTCTAAGAGAAGGATACATCGAAACATGGAAAACCCTAAATTATCTCGTATCAATTTCCAATATATTTCTAAGAAGTTTAATAGAAACATACTTACAAAGACCACGATGATCTTTGTTTGACGAAGCAGGCTGAGGAACAGAACGTTGACTTCACTCTTAGCTTGATAAGAGAGTGAGTGCTGATTATGTGAATGTACCTCTCTTTATACAAACTTCTTCCTATTTAGTGAATGGCCTTTCCTGTGTCTTATCTCCCCAAATGAGCGACTTCCTAGAGCTAAATAGCCAGGCTTGTGGTTTATCAATAATGTGTGATTTAATGTTCTTCGTATTAGCTGCAGTATCAGATTTTTAAAATATATGGTCTGACAGGGAGCTGTAATAGACACATCTCCACTTTTGTTTATTTCTGATGTGTCAAGATTCTTAAATATATAGGTGGTCAGATAGCCAGTATTATGAATGGAGTTATCTCAAGTGTCAAACGTTATACAGCTAAGACAGAAAGTTTGCTTAATTAATTCTACTTGCTATCTCTATATACCTTCCTGCGTTCCGGCTTGTGGTTATAACTGCAGTGAGGGGGCAGCATGGTGGCACAATGGTTAGCATCGCTGCCTCATGGCACCGAGGACCCGGGTTCGATCCCGGTCCAATGTCACTGTCCATGTGGAGTTTGCACATTCTCCCCTTGTTTGCATGGGTTTCACCTCCACAACCCAAAGATGAGCAGGATAGGTGGATTGGCCATGCTGAATTGCCCCTTGATTGGAATTTTTTTTTAAAAATAAATAAATAACTGCAGTGAGGTAAATCATAGAATTTGTGGTCTGTCAACTCAAGGATCTTTCTTAGGCCATGCATTTGTCCGAGGTGACTCAATGAGCTTATGGGTCAGCTAATGTATTTGTATTTGCGTACTGACTTTTAAAAGATCTTTCTGCTGTAATGGTTTTTATTCCACTTTGGATAGAAATACTTTGTGTATTGATTTCTGATTCTCATAAGTGTCTTTATTTTAATTCGAATTCCACGGGCAGTGTGATCGCTGCAAATATCTGTGCTGGGGCCTCAGTTATTCACTTTATTTTCATTGACTTGGATAATGCAATGAAGAATAATGGGCGGGATTCTCCAAGCCCACGCCAGGTCGGAGAATCGCCGGGAGGGACTCCACGTCACTCTGACACGGAGATGCTGCGCCGCCACGATGCCGGTCGGGGGCCGTTGAAAGTGTTCCCGCGGTGATTCTCCGCGCCCAACGGGCCGACTGCCCGCCGAGTCCCACCGGCGTCGTTCACGTATGGTCCTACCCAGCGGGACCACGGCATTCTGGCTGCGGGGGCCGTCCTAGTGGGGGGTCAGGGTGAGCCGACTCCGGGGGGGGGGCTCCCCTGTGGCCAGGCCCGCGATTGAGGGCTACCAATCGGCGGGCGCACTCATTCCAGGGGGGGCCTATGTTCCTCCACGCCGGGCCCCTGTAGGACTCCGCCATGTTACCCAGGGGCCGGCGCGGAGACAGCCGTGGCACGCATGCGTGGACCCGCGCTGGCCGTGTAGAGCCAGCTTTCGGCGCCAGAGCAGCGCGCAGCACTCCAGCGCCGTTATAGCCCCCGAGGAAGGGGAGAATGACTGGGCCTGGCCCGTTGACGCCGGCGTCGCTCGTGCCGGTTTTGACACCGGCATCACACTTGGCCGGGATTTCAGAGAATCCCGGCCACCATATATACAATTTTCAATGAAGTAAGTTATGTGGATGGGAGCATACTATTACAAAAATTTACAAATGGATGAAATGAGTTGGCAAAACTGTTATAGAAGGAATTCAACACAGAAAACGGTACGGTCATCTACTTTGCGCTAAAAAGGTATAGATGTAAGTATTTTTAAATGGTAAAGGGCTAGGAACAGCGGCAGTTCAAAGAGATTCAGGAGTCCATGCAAACAGATCACTAAAATATCGTGGTCAGACACAAAAATAAAATCAGAAAGACTAATGGAATATTAGCCTTTTTAACTAAAGGGTTAGCTGCTGCCTCACGGCACCGGGTCCGATCCCGGCCTCGGGTCACTGTCTGTGTGGAGTTTGCACATTCTCCCCGTGTCTGCGTGGGTCTCGCCCCCACAACCCAAAGATGTGCAGGGTAGGTGGATTGGCCACACTAAATTGCCCCTTAATTGGAAAAAGAAAATTGACTACTCTTAAAAAAAAATTTGAAACTAACTAGAGGGTTAGAATTTAAAGGGGAGGTGAGAAGGCCCTGAGGAGAGTCAATGCATCCTCGCCGTGTGCCAGGCTTAGCCTGATCCAGTTTAAGGTGGTCCATAGGACTCGTATGACAATGGCCCAGATGAGTAGGTTTTTTGAGGAGGTGAAGGAGAGATGTGGGCGGTGCGGGGGAAGTCCGGCGAATCATGTACCTATGTTTTGGACTTGTCCGAAGCTGAGGAGATTTGGCAGGGATTCTCAGAGGTCCTGGAAGAGAGGGTGACTCTGAGTCCAGAGGTGGCAATATTTGGAGTGTCGGTAGATTCGGGAGCACATGTGGGGAGAGAGGCCGACGTTTTGGCCTTTGCCTCCCTGGTGGCCCAGAGATGGATTTCAATGGACTGGAGGGACTCGGAGCCTCCAAAATCGGGGGTGTAGGTTAGTAACATGGCAGGGTTTCTTAGGCTAGAGAAGATTCAGTTCGCCTTGAAAGGTTCATTACAGGGGTTCGCTCGGAGGTGGTAGCCGTTCATCGACTTCTTTAAGGAAAACTGACCGTCAGCAGAAATGAGGGGGGGAGGGGATGAGGGGGAGGGGGGAATGGGGAGGCATGGAAGTGAAAAATAAGGGCAGGGAATCTAATATATGGGTTGCTAGGAGTTAGGGCGGGGGGAAGTTGGGTATGTTATTGTGGGGTTTTGGCATGTCTTGGATTGCTCTGTTGCTTAGAATGTTAAAATGTTAAAATTATAAATGCCTCAATAAAATATTTCCTAAAAAGAAAAGAATATACAGGGGAGGAAGTTTTGTTACAGCTACATAAAACCCTGGTTAGCCACGCCAGGGGAATTGTGTACAGCTCATTCAGCATTGCATCTTATATTGGCCTTGGATGGAGTGTAATGCAGGTATACGTCTTAACTTTCGAGGCTGTGGGCCAAGTGCTGGCAAATGGGATTAGGATTGGCAGATCAGGTGAATTCCATGCGGTGATCCAAACTCGATGGGCCGAAGGGCCTTTTCTGCACAGTATTTTTCTGTGATTCAGAATGTTGCCAGGGCTTCACGGTTAGATTATTAGATGAGATTACATAAACTATTCATCATTATAAATATGAAACTGAGGAGTGATTTGCAAGTGTTTATTTGTAAGGTTTTGAAAGAAATTGATGCAGTGGATAGGGTGAAACGTTCTCCACTGTTGTGGAGTATCTAGGTTAGGTGGTGTTACTGGGTTACGGGGATAGGGTGGAGGCATGGTCTTGGTTCGAGTGCTTTTTCCAACTCACAGTATAACAATCTAAAGGCCATAAATGTAGTTCTAGTAAATATCACTGAGTAGCAAAACAAAGAAAAATGAAAAAAAATGAAATGAAAATCGCTTATTGTCACAAGTAGGCTTCAATGAAGTTACTGTGAAAAGCCCCTAGTCTCCACATTCCGGCGCCTGTTCGGGGAGGCTGTTATGGGAATTGAACCGTGCTGCTGGCCTGCCTTGGTCTGCTTTCAAAGCCAGCGATTTAGCCCTGTGCTAAACAGCCCCTAAAGTAATTGTTTCTTCTTATTATTGTAAAAGTAATTGTTTCTTGTTCTTATAATAGTAATTGTTTCCCTCTTATTAGGTTCCTAACCCCCATCCACTGGCCCTGTTTTGCAGTTGACATGTCATATCCCACTAATAATATCTATACAGTTCTAGGATTGTCTCCAGTTTCAACAGCAAAATGTAGAAAATCAAAAATCAAAATTAGTCCATATGTATGCTGGCATTCAAAAGTTCCTCAAAATAAATAATAATTGATTTTTGAGTTCTTCTCGTTTAAAAGTATACTCTGATCTTCATTTTAGTTTTTTTCTTCTAACTTTGCACAGGTGATAAGTCTGAGGTCTTGGACTTGGATACTCCTGACCTAGAAAAATATCCACAATTTGCCAAAGCTCAGGGCTATGAATGTCAATTAGATCCAGGTGATGTGCTTTTCATTCCAGGTAATGTGCAAGTATAAACTTCAAATAAATGTTATCTCAAAACAGGTCAGCAAAACAGAAGTAAATCTTTTTATCATGTTAATAACAGGAGATGATGGAAAGCATTATGATGCTATTAAAATTAGCTAAATAGTGAAGGTGTCACTCTTAGGTCTGAGTTAAAATGTCATGAGTTTGTTTTACTCCAGAGACATGAGCACAAAATCCATGGTGACACTCCAGTGCAGTACTGAGGGAGTGCTGGACTGCCAGAGGTGCCGTCTTTCAGTTCAGATGTTAAGCTGAGATCCCATCCGTCCTCTCAAGTGGATTTAAAGCATCACATGGCAATATTCATAAAGAACAAGGAAGTTGGTTAAGTGTCATGGCCAATACTTATGCCTCAACTAGCAAATAAAAATAGATTATCTGATCATGTGCCTCCTTGTGCGATGTCCATGTTGTCTTTTTAGCTTTGTAAATATAGCACACTGTAATTCAGGCCACAATGTGCCATTCAGCCCAATCTATGAATATCTTCACAGGCACCCTCTGGAAAACAGCAGATCATTTGGTCACCATTTTATTTTAGCCTTGGGTACATTCCTTTGTTCATTAAATAAGTTACTCTTTGTGTGTTTTGAATGAATGGATTTTAATTTACGTTATTTCCTTGTTTGCTAAAATCTGTAACATTGTTTTCTCCCCTATTAAATCAAAGGAAGAGTCTGTTTTTTCAGTACTGGATGAAAAAACCTGGTACTCCTTTATCTCAACTCATCTTGGCCAAACAGTGACTGGCCCATTTAAAGTTGCTGAACCAAATTGCCCAATGAAAGAAATGTTTCAGCAGAAATTAAAACTTAATGTAAAACTTCACCCAACAACCGCAACAGCTTATATTTCTACTCTCATCAAGTATTGCCTGAATCGTTATTTATCCAACCTTCCTGATCCCCAGTTTGCTGCTCCTACCAATAACTCAGCTGCAGCTCACAGCCGGTCAATGAATGAAAGTGTGCATCACACTGGACCCCAACTCTGTTGTGGCCTTCCCCCACTCTGACTGAATTTTTCTTCATGGCCTTGCCACTTCAGCTTCATCCCTGTCCCAATTCTATGACCTCAACATCTTTAATTAGCCAGCACCTCAATTTCTGATGCGCCTTTGTTTCCTTCCCTAATTCCTGGCATAATCTTTGTGCTATAAACCTTTTTAAAATAATTTGCTGGCTCCCAACATTGACATCCTGCACCCAGATCTGATTGGATGTAACATGCTACAAATGGCAACAATATTTCAGTTTTGTTAGGATCCCAGGGGCCAAATTATCATATGGGCGTGGAACAAAACCCGACCTGCGCACTTTTGAGGCTTGCTCACCCAACCCAAGTGTGATTTTTACGAGGGATTTTTGCCTTTTAACACAGAAGTCATATCAACAGTGCATTTTACGAGGTGTGATAGAGTGCATGAGGAGCTTGGGTACACCTGCTTCAGTTCTCCAACAAAGCAGCCCAGCTCTCAGCATTGTTTAAAGGCCCCTAGTGACCTCACCCCTCACCCATCCCATGCCCCCTCAGATCACCTCACGCCACCTCACATTCCCCTATGCCACCTCACATTCCCCAATGTCACCTCACATTCCCTATGCCATCTCTATGCCTCCCATGTATCCTCCATAGCCGCTCACCAATTATGTACAGTTCTCAGGAGACATGCATTAGCCATGGGAATTATTTTCAAATCATTGGGAAAATTTGAAACCACTAACAATCTAATAAAATCCAGAATTCAACCTCATTTTCTTGTTACTGGAACAAAGAAAACCCAAAGGAAAAGAAAGTTGGAATCCTTTAAGTGTCTATTAAGTTTATAAACAAACAAGGAACCACACCAAAGACAAATTATATTGTAGACTAATAACATCACCTGATGAGCTGAAGCTTTTGAATCCTAACCAAGTATTCATAGTGGAAGACTGTCACAACAAAAGCTTCCAGTACCACTGGAAGAACAGATATTCATTTCCGTTTCAAGGCAGTGTGCATGTCAATCAGTGGAAGAAGAGACGGCACAGGCTATTTTGTCTTATCGAAGAAGCAGGGTTTTTTAAAAAAACAACCAGATCTGCCAGTCCAACTGAATCAGAATACAAAAACAGGACAGCTGAGGACATTTCATTTACATTTTAAATACATTATCTTACTTTCTCCACTGGAAAAGTACTGGAATGAATGCAAAAAAATCACAGAATGCTGGTCAATGTAAGGTTCAATTTATCTTTGCAGGATAAATTCCTGTGATGAATGACTTCAACTCCAATTACAATACAGCTGCTAGTAGTGACATTCAAAGGTGTCAAAACATTTTACAATTACCTTTCAGAATGTTCCCCACTCCTCAGCAGGTTTCTATTTTCTTCATGAACTCTCAAACCTCACAGAATTATAGCATAGTAGGCGCCTATTTGGCCCATCGTGCCTGCGCCGATCTCCATGGGAGCAATTTATCTAATGCCACTCCCTGCCTTCTCTCCTTGGTCCTGCGTACGCTTCCTTTAAGAAGAAAACCTGGCGATAATTTAATGGGCCTCCAAACCCCGCACTTCCAGACAAAAAAGATGTGTGAGTGGAAATTTGATTTTAAAATGGGGAAGCCGATCGCAGCAGAGATAGGTATGCGTTTTGCAGACTTGGCACCCTGCCCCACAGAACGGCCAGAGGAATATGGTGCGGGATTAAGCATGGAGAAGAAAATAGAATTTCCTATCAAATACATCAAATGGTGGCCATTTGCACACCAAAACCCGCCTCTGCACCCAGACAACAATTCAGTCCCAAGGAGCTGGAACTGAGCTAATTGTATTCCAGTTTGATTCATGGTACCCATTCGTCCAGTCACTTATATGGACATTTTGCTTTGTTGTTCAAAGAACAATACAACACAGGAACAGGCTATTCGGCCCTCCAAGCCTGCGCCGACCATGGTACCTGCCTAAACTAAAATCGTCTGCACTTACGGAGTCCGTATCCTTCCATTCGCACCCAATCATATATTTGTCTAGATGCCCCTTAAATGCTGCTATCGTACCTGCTCCCACCACCTCCCCAGGCAGCGCTTTCCACAAATTTACCACCCGCTGTGTAAAAAATGCTTGCCTTGCACATCAGTTCTAAACTTTTCCCACGCACTTTAAACCTATGTCCCATAGTACTTGACTCTCCGACCCTAGGAAAGAGTATCTGACTATCCACTCTGTCCATGCCACTCATAATCTTGTAGACCTCTACCAGGTCGCCTGTTGATGGATCTGTATTTTGTTTATGTATTTATGTGTCGCCGCACTTATATATCAATCATACAGAACTCGAGACTGAGCTTCTTGAGTGAAGTCAAGAATATCTTTATTTATGTCAGTTTCAAAGTCTATTGATCAAGTCCAATTTTATACGAGTACTGAATCTAAAAGTTGTTTGTCCAATGCAAATACAGATGGTTGAGTTGAATTCAAGATACAATTCAGTTTGGGGTAATTTCTTCAGATCAAAATGCACAATACAAAAATGAAACAAAAGTAAATAGCTGTTTGCAAAGCAAAGTAGAAATAGGTTTCATGGTTAGGTTAAAGATGAATTCAGAGAGAGCGAGAAAGAGAGATGAGAGCTTAAAGATGATTTTGGAGAGCACGAGAGCGAGTTCTCTCCCTGTCTCACAAGTAAAACATAATGAGAAAAAAAAATGAAAATCGCTTATTGTCACAAGTAGGCTTCAAATGAAGTTACTGTGAAAAGTCCCAAGTCGCCACATTCCGGCGCCTGTTCGGGGAGGCTGGTATGGGAATTGAACCGTGCTGCTGGCCTGCCTTGGTCTGCTTTAAAACCCAGCTCTTTAGCCCTGTGCTAAACCCCTTTCTAACTGTGATTGGGTTAACATAATTATAATTCATTTATTTTGATGAAATGTCTATCTATCAAGTTTTAAGAGATAATATGGCATGGGAGAACGTCTATATGTTTCAAACCACCTGTTCCCCACCATGTTCTCCAGAACTGGGATGTTTGCCCAGTAATGACAACAATGAGTCTACAGTCAGTCTGCACACTGACTTTCTTATCAGATGTTTCCCATGCTCTCAGCATTTTCTGGCTAACATATATGATTTTTAATAGTATAATGTCACTAAATTATTTCTTTCCTTAAACCTTTATTACCTATAATAAAGTAGGTTTCTACCACCTCTCAACCTCCGTCATTCCAGTGAAAACAGACCGAGTTTATCTAACCTATCCTCATAGCTAATGCCCTCCGTACCAGGCAACATCCCAGTAAACTGCTTCTGTACCCTCTCCAAAGCATCCACATCCTTCTGGTAGTGTGGCGACCAGAATTGTGCACAATATTCCAAATGAGGACTAACTAAGGTACTGTACAGCTGCAGCAAGACTTGCCAATTTTTATATTCAATGCCCCAACCGATGAAGGCCAGCATGCCATATATCTTCTTGATCACCTTATCCACATGCGTTGCCACTTTCAGTAATCGGTGGACATGCACGCCCAGATCTCTCTGCCTGTCAGTACTCGCAAGAGTTCTACCATTTATTGTGTAATTCGTATATGCATTGGAGCTTCGAAAGTCCATTACCTCACACTTGTCCGGATTAAATTCCATCTGCCATTTCTCCGCCCAAGACTCCAACCAGTATCCTCTGACAATCCTCTTCGCTATCCGTAACTCCACCAATTTTTGTGTCGTCTGCGAACTTACTCATCAAAATGTACTGTGACAAAACGTTCTGAAACTGCAGGTATCTATCTAGACCAAAGAGGATTATTTGGGATTTGACAACATCTTAGACTGGATATATAACTGAACCAAGATATAGAACAGTACAGCACAGAACAGGCCCTTCGGCCCTCGATGTTGTGCCGAGCTTTGTCCGAAACCAAGATCAAGCTATCCCACTCCCTGTCATTCTGGTATGCTCCATGTGCCTATCCAATAGTAAAAATAGTCCTATTCCTAAGATTTATAGAAGGCATTCAGGGTGAACTGATAACTTTGAGGATATTAAGTAGAGGAGAAAGATTTTTCTGAGTAAGAGTTCTGCAGCGCGGAGGATCAGTTGTCACATGGTCAAATTAGATTTTAGATAGCACAGGTGGGTCCCAGAAGATGCACGGAATCTGGAAAAAGCAAAAAAAAAGGTCCTGTTGGGAAGTATGGAACTTATCATATAGATCTGGAAGATATGATCCTATGCTCTCTCCTATTGTCTTCAATCTCCTTCCATGCTTTCAGAAACTTCCTCAAAGGCATGCCGCTTTAACAATTGTAATATAAATGAGTTCCATAGTGAATACTTCATTGCGGTGTTAATGTAAGCCTACTTGTAACAATAACAAAGATTACGATTATGAAGTTCATAAATTATATTGACTTGATACAATTTGCAGTGTATGACTTTTTTCTTTATAATTACCTTGAAAAAGTCATCTATATAATCAGCTGAATGACTGACTGCTTTTCTCACTCAGCGTTGTGGTTTCACAACACGATTGCTAAAGATTTTGGAGTCGGAGTGAATGTATTTTGGAAACAGCTTCCTGCAGACTGCTATGATAAAACAGACATCTATGGAAACAAGGACCCAGTAGCAGCCTCAAGAGCAATGCAGATTTTAGATCGAGCCTTAAAAACGCTGGATGAACTTCCTGACGAATACAGAGACTTTTATGCACGGCGAATGGTTCTACGAATTCAAAGCAAATCATACAGCAATCATAAGTAGAATAATCTCTGTATGCCTTGATTATACAAATCGATAACAGTTACACAAGCATCGTATTTATTTGTCAGCATAACAATTTGCAACAAAACTAGTTTTTGCATTCTGAAAATAGTTTTAAATTTTCCACCAGTTTCCTTTTTAAATGATCAAATGAACCATTATCAGTCAATACATTAGCAGGAAATTTTCAAATTTGCATTTTTTAATACTTATGGGGTTTATTACACTAATATTTTTTCAAAGCACCATTGAAACACATAAAATATATCCTGCAATATCTTCATGTTGTGTCTAAATATGCATGATCATTACTGAGGTGCACATTTCAAATGGTGTATAAAATATCAAATTTTATACCACGCATAAATGACAATTTGACCAATTCTTAAATGCAAAATTATGTTTAATATTGAGAATGTTAACATTAGTACCATCTCACTTGTGCCTTTAACCAAATAATAGGATGATATTTTTCTTAGTGCATTAAGATCTCCATATATACATCCCAAAGCTTAGAAAATATGCACTTTCAAAACATTACAAGACCTTGTCTTGCTTTTTAATAATGTACAAAAAATGCTTAACTCAAATATGAGGATTATTTATGTGAAATCAACTTGAAAATTGTGGATAAGACATAACTGGACAGTAACAGCACAAGGGAGATGGTTGTTGTTGGGAGCCAATCGTCTCCTCTACTAGTTTTCTTTTAGTATTTGATGACAGAAGATTCAATTAAGGGTGGCACGGTGGCACAGTGGTTAGCAATGCTGCCTCTCAGCGCCAGTGACACGGGTTCAATTCCAATCTTGGGTGACCGTCTATCTGGTGTTTGCACATTCTCCCCGTGTCTGCGTAGGTTTCCTGCAGGTGCTTCAGTATCTTCCACAATCCAAAGTTCTGTAGGTTAGGTGGATTGGCTGTTCTAAATTGGCCCTTAGTGTCCAAAAGGTTAGGTGGAGTTACAGGGATAAGGGAGGTGTCATTGTTTGGACCTGGGACCTGATGGATGGAGTTTGGTAGGTTACTCTTTTCTTTATTTCCATGGCACCTCCTACCCCAGGGGACAAAAGGAAAAAAGAATAACTCGCTCTGTTCCAAATTCATTGAGTGCCAGACCCAGCCACACAGGGCTCTCCCTACCATTACTTCCACCATGCCATCTCACCAGAACACAACAACCTAGGATCCAGCAGTAGTCGGGGTGGGACTCAATTGGTTCAGCCACCCCCAATCGCTCATGACTGACATCTGGAATGGGACAACACTGGACCAGTGGTCAGAAGACCACACCAACCAACACCAGATTTTGAAGACAGGATTAGATGTGCACCATCAAATGTAATTTTCCCTGCCTCCGGATTGCAATTCCTGAAACATGTCACCCAATTCTCAAACTCAGCTGGGAACTAGTCACGACCTCACCTCAGGGACCAGGCTCAGCAGCAATCCTCTCCTATTCCCCCCTCTACCGATTTCATCAGGATGGATGACAGCCCATGCAACAGGAACTCGGCCATAGGGAAGTGGGCTCCCACCAGGGACAGTGCTTTCTCTTGAAAGAACCTCCTTATGCGCCTCCATTACATCCATAAGAATACCCACAACTCATGTAATTGGGCCTTGATGACCTGTACGTCAGGGCCAAGATTTTCAGCCAGAACAATATCTTCATTGGCAGCTATCATTCATCGAAGCACACCGCACCATCAGGGCGGCAGCCACTCTAAAGCAACTGCGCCATCAAAAGTAGGGTCCCACCCCAACTCCTTCCAGCCACCACGACCGAGCGTCGATTTAAACATTCAAACTTGGCTCTATCATGCAGAAACATCGACCAACAATTCTTGGGACATAGTGTAGACTGAACCACGAAAAGACAACAAAAAAGTTCACAATGATGAAAGGACAGATTAAAAGATGAGCACAGCTGAAGCTTGCAAAAGTGCAACCATTCCTGTGCTCATATCACGTGACCCCCATAAAATAACATTTAAAACTTTTCCTTATTTATTTATGACCTTTTCCCAGTTGTAAACTATTTTTACTTCCCTTTGAAATTCAACAACTGAACACAACAAACCGTATTTATCTCCTAATGCAAATTTCCACCCACGTCCTATTTACCTGTAGAACACCCAGTTCGGAAGGCAAATGCAGTGTTATCATGTCGAGAGGGCTAGAATACAAGACCAGGGATGTACTTCTGAGGCTGTATAAGGCTCTGGTCAGCCCCCATTTGGAGTATTGTGAGCAGTTTTGGGTTCCGTATCTAATGAAGGATGTGCTGGCCTTGGAAAGGGTCCAGAGGAGGTTCATATGAATGATCCCTGGAATGAAGAGCTTGTCATATGAGGAACGGTTGAAGACTCTGGGTCTGTACTCATTGGAGTTTAGAAGGATGAAGGGGGATCTTATTGAAACTTACAGGATACTGTTATGCCTGGATAGAGTGGATGTGGAGAGGATGTTTCCACTTGTAGGAAAAACTAGAACCAGAGGACACAATCTCAGACTAAAGGGGTGATCCTTTAAAACAGAGATGAGGAGGAATTCTTTCAGCCAGAGGGTGATGAATCTGTGGAACTCTATGCCTCAGAAGGCTGTGGAGGCCAAATCACTGAGTGTCTTTAAGACAGAGATTGATAGGTTCTTGATTAATGAGGGGTTCAGGGGTTATGGAGAGAAGGCAAGAGAATGGGGATGAGAACAATATCAGCTATGATTGAATGGCGGAGCAGACTTCTGCTCCTATGTCTTATGGTCTTACACACAGCCCCCACAATCCTGCTTCATGAAATACCACAGTAGATCCTAGAAATATTAAAATATTTTCTTCACACTACTTACTCATGAGCAGATATTTTCATCCAATTAAATGTGGGAAAGACTGATACCATTGTGGTTGGTCCCCATCACAAGCACTGTTCCTTTGCCATATATTTCATCCCACTCTCTGGTCATTCAGGCAGAACCTGACTGTTCACAACATTAGCATCTTTCTTGACTCTTAAGCTTAATTCACAACACCATATTCTCTTCATTACTAAGACCACCTATTTCCACTTCAGTAACGATGATGTGGAGATGCCGGCGTTGGACTGGGGTGAGCTCAGTAAGAAGTTTTACAACACCAGGTTAAAGTCCAACAGGTTTGTTTCGAATCACTAGCTTTCGGAGCGCTGCTCCTTCCTCAGGTGAATGAAGAGGTATGTTCCAGAAACATATATATAGACAGATTCAAAGATGCCAGACAATGCTTGGAATGCGAGCATTAACAGGTGATTAAAGCTAGTGACATCGAAACAAACCTGTTGGACTTTAACCTGGTGTTGTAAAACTTCTTACTGCACTTCAGTAACAGCACCTGACTTCACCCCTCCCTCAACCTTTTGTACCCTGGCCTCTTGTACATCTCCAATTTTCCAACCGTGTCTTCAGTTATCAGTAGCCACAGCTCTACATTTCTCTCTTTTAACCTCTTCTCCTTTCAGATGCTTCTTAAAACCTACCTCTTTTATTATATTTTTCATTATCTGTCTCATTGTCTCCTTTGCTTTACATAGATAGAATTTACAGTGCAGAAGGAGGCCATTCGGCCCGTCGAGTCTGCACCGGCTCTTGGAAAGAGCACCCTACCCAAGGTCCACACCTCCACCCTATCCCCATAACCCAGTAACCCCACCCAACACTAAGGGCAATTTTGGACACTAAGGGCAATTTATCATGGCCAATCCACCTAACCTGCACATCTTTGGACTGTGGGAGGAAACCGGAGCACCCGGAGGAATCCCAGGCACACAAGGAGAGAACATGCTGACTCCGCACAGACAGTGACCGAAGCCGGGAATCGAACCTGGGACCCTGGAGCTGTGACACAACTGTGCTAACCACTATGCTACCGTGCTGCCCAACCTAATATGCTAGTCCTCCTAAAGGATGCCACAAACACTGTAATTTTTTTTCATGTTTTGGGAAAGTAAGATACAAAACCTGCACTCGTCAAAGCATTCTATCTTCTCACACTTTGATCAAAGGCAAGTTGGATGGTCACAGTCAATTGCTCCTATTACTGTAACTACTAACATTTCAAAGTATCGACTTTGACAGTGGCAGCATTCTTCTTCAGTCAGGAGAGTAGAGCACTTAGCCGAGACTGACACTCAAGGACAGTGAGGAATTGGTGCACTGCTGGAAATGGATCTTTTGAATAAGATGTTAAGGGAAGGCCTCATCTGCCTTTCAACAGTGAATGTGAATGACCCCATGGGGCTTTCGAAAAATACAAGCCAGTTCTCCTGGTATCTAACTTTTCTCCTCTCATTTAACATCACTAATACAGATTATCTGGTAATTCAAGTAGTTCGCAAGCAGTTTTAGTTGAATGGCCCCTTTTTCGATGGTTTAGTAATCACAACTCCTCCCTTATCTGAATTATATTACTTGATGCAAGACATCAATTTAACTCACATGCAAAATAACCTTGGATTAGTCCAAAGACCTGTTCAGCATCCTTAGAATGTCCAGATCTCAAAGCAGATGTTTTCCTACTTTCTCAGTGCCACACCTTTTTTTAAAACTTTCTTTTGCCACAGCTCATGCGCACGCACACACGGGGAGGATGTGCAGACTCCGCACAGACAGTGACCCAAGCCGAAATCGAACCTGGGACCCTGGAGCTGTGAAGCAATTGTGCTATCCACAATGCTACCGCGCTGCCTGGTGTCAATTATTTTCTGCTTCTGCTTCTGTGAAGAGTCTTGGGATGTTTTACTATGTTAAAGTTTTTTTTTATTACTTTATCAGAGTTACAAAGCCAGAGCTCAAGAGTGTGGACAGGGACAAACCTCTAATCCAGCTCCTTGCCTGCACCAAAAAACAATTTAAATTGAATCCAAATTCATGGTCCCCAGGCAGGTATACCAGATCCAGGCATTACACCTGACCTCACGCTCATCTTAGCCAAAAGGCCGAGAAGCGCTGACTATGTTAAAGTTGCTATAAAATTGCAAGTTATTTAAGTGTCTGTGGACAGTGTAATTGGGGACTTCCAGTGGCGGCATGTGAGGAGAAGTCGTGCACAAGATACCTCCCGCCAGGGTATTTGTTTTTTGGCCCTGTTTGCCTGGTTTCAGGGGTAATATCGATGGAAAAAACCTATCCACTTGAAGACATAAAGGTGGCTGCATCGGAAAAATGCCAAGCAAGACTGGGGATAAGAAACTGGTGGACAGAAAATCATCGACAGTCTCTGAGGTTTTGCATGGCTCTGTGGGGAAAATGGCTGAAGTTGCTCCAGTAACTGCGGCCGCTCCAACAATGGCAGACATGCTTGCCAGCGTGCTGTCGATGGAGTTTGATGAGCAATTTGAAAAGCAGTGGAGAGCAATGTCTGAGGGCCTCCGAAAGTTGATCAAGGAAACCCTGGGTCCTATCAGATTGAAATTGAAAAAGACCTCCGAGATGTGAAGGAGCATTGTTAGGTATTAGAGGAGATGGAGAAAACTTTGAATAATATTTGTAATATCCCACACAAGACTTACAGGGTGGAAATGATTATCTTCCCCGTGGTTCTCGTGGAGTACGAGCTCTCCCGCTGAGGGGTGGGTGAACCCCATTCAACTATGTATAAGATGTCAAGGAGAGACCCGGTAGGGCACTACCGGGTGTTGTATACAATGTAATTGTAAATAAACCAAAGTTTGTTATCCTTACTCGGTGTGGACTCCCATGTCAATATTAAAGTATTGGTCGATGTCTACACTCCAAATTAGGACAATATTTGTGAGGAGGCTGTTGGTTTCCATTCCTGATCTGGACACGGATCATCTGGGTTTTGGAGGGGTTTAAAATGTGTACTTGATCCTATGTTGGATTGATCTAGGCCTACGTCATTGGCTCCATTGGGGGTGGCTAAGGCACTGTTAGTTTTTATGGAGCAGATGGAAGTAGATCCATGGCAGTTTTTACACCCTAGGAATAAGGTATTTTTGTTCTTCTCGCCAGTCCACAAGGTTTTTTCCAGGATCAACTTTTTTCTGATGGATATGTCTCTCCTCCCATCAGTAAGGAAGTCAGAGTACTTGGCTATAGTTATTTCGGACCATGCCCCACATTTTGTGGACTTGGTTCTGGAGTTGGGCCCCACTCAATGCCCACCGTAGAAGTTGGATGCTGCACTGTTAGTGGGCAAGGGGTTTTGTCGGCCATTGAGGAATACGTTAGGTTCCACAAGAAAGAGTCTGTTGCGCCCTCCACACTGTGGGACACCCTTAAAGTGGTTCTGAGAGGGGAGAGAATAACCTATAAGACATATCTAGATAGGGCTGTAAGGACGGAGCAGCAGAGCTGCTGGAGGCTATCCTTGAAGTAGACCACCGGTACTCATGTGATCCGACCTGGGGGCTGCTGGCGAGCAGCAAGAAGCTGCAGATGCAGTTTGAACTGTTGTCTACAGGAAGGCAATGAGCCAGCTGTGACACTCGAAGCGGGTATTTACGAATATGGGGAAAAGACCAGCCGTCTTTCAGCCCACCAGGAGATCATTTAGATTAAGAATTCGGGTGGCAGCTGGGTCTTCCCAGTTAAAGTTAATGCGGATTTTGAGGCATTCTACAAGAGTCTTTCCAGGTCAGCGCCCCCGGAGGGGGTTTCGAACATGCAGGTATTCTTCAACGGACAGTCCTTCCTGGTGGTGGAGAACGATAGAGGCGGGAGGAGTTAGAGGCCCAGTTATGCTCTGAGGAGATACTAAAAGGTATTGGATTGACACAAACTGGTAAAGCTCCTGGTTTTGTATCGAGTTTTCTAAGAATTTTACGGGCCAGTTGACTCCCTTGAGTTTGGACATGTTCAATTACTCCTTGTCCTGGGGATCATTGCCAGTCACGCTTCCACAGGCATCTATCTCTCTTATATTGTAGAAGGGCAAGGACACCACGGAATGTGAATCATATTAACCCATATCGCAATTAAACACAGAAGCCAAACTACTTGCCAAATGATGCGACCATCAATTCACACGAGACAGAGAGTTGAAGTGAACAGTGGCTTTAATCAACTCGAACAGTGCCTGCCTCCAATGATCTGCAATGAGAGCTGCCTACAGGACAGCTGCTCTATATACCTCCCCTCAAGGGGACGGAGCCCACAAGGGCACCAACATAATACAAGTGGTGTAATACATAGGTGGAGCCCACATGGGCAACAGCATAGTACAACGTAATACAGTGGTGAATGGTTACCATAATACGTTCACCACACCAAGGTGTTGGCGCTGCGACTGGAGCCCAGTCTCCCGGAGGAGATTGCAGCTTTGTTAAGGTTGGCAATTGTCGGCCAATATCCGACTGTTGTTGAATATTGTTCTTTCCTCCGCTTCCGTGCCGAACCAGAGGTGATAGTGTCCATGGATGCCAAGAAGGCGTTTGATGGGGTGGGGTACCTTTTTGAGATCCTTGGGAGGTTAATTTTGTGTGTTTGGTTATTGAATAGGGCCCCTACGGCTAATGTCCATATTAATGCATTGAGTTTGGGATAATTTTCATTGAATAGAGGTACAAGACAGGGGTGTCCACTGTCTCTGCTCTTGTTTGCTGTAGCAATTGAGCCTTTGGCCATTGCATTGAGGTCTCCCAGTAAGTGGAAAGGGATAAGGCGAGGAAGCGGCGGGCTGGTATGGGGGATGGGGGGCGGGTTTCTCTCAGCCCGGGGCCGGCCGGAGAATCCCCGCGACCGGCGCAAATTGCGCCACGCCGCCCCGTCGCCGGCACGCGATTCTCTGCCGCGGGATTAGGGAATCCCAGTTAGGGTGTCTTTATACGCAGACGACCTGCTGCTTTATATTACGAATTACGTCTTCACTATGGATAAAATAATGAAGCTACTGAGGACCTTTGGCTCCTTCTCAGGGTACAAGTTGAATCTGGAGAAGAGTGAGTACTTTCCGGCCAATCCCCCGGGGAGGGGAGCCAATCTGGGGG
Source organism: Scyliorhinus torazame (assembly GCF_047496885.1). Lineage (NCBI taxonomy): Eukaryota > Metazoa > Chordata > Chondrichthyes > Carcharhiniformes > Scyliorhinidae > Scyliorhinus > Scyliorhinus torazame. The sequence goes on along the minus strand of NC_092708.1, from coordinate 164,195,785 downwards.
TGTTACCTTTCCGTCTGCCAGGTCGAGAATCCGTTATCTGGGTATCCGGGTGGCCCACGACTGGGTCCTGCTCCATAAATGGAACTACTAAAGTCTGGTGAGCAAGGTTACATCGGACTTGCAAAAGTGGGATAATCTTCCCATGTCTTTGGCCGGCAGGGTCCAGACTATCAAAATGAATATCCTCTCAAGATTTTTATATATTTTTCAGTGTCTCCTCACTTTTCTCCCTTTGTCCTTTTTTGTTAGGGTCAATAAGTTGGTAGACTCCTTTATTTGGGCGGGTAAGTCCCCAAGGATTCGTGAGGAATTTCTGCAAAGGGACAGATAGTCGGCGAGTTAGTGTGGGGCAGGGTGTGGGGGGGGGAGGGTGTCTAGCGCTGCCCAATTTGCTATTTTATTACTGGGCAGCCAATATTGAAAAGGGTGGTTCAGCGATCCGAGTTCCATATGGGGGCAGATGGAGTGAGTTTGTACAGGGGTTCTAGCCTAGGTGCACTGGTAACGGCCTTGCTGCCGTTTTATCCGGTGAGGTATTCTTCAAACCCAGTGGTTGTGTCCACTCTAAGGATATGGAAGCAATTTAGGCAGCATTTTAGGCTTAGATCCATGTAGTTGCTGCCTCCTATCTGTGATAATAACTTATTTGTATCATCGAGCTTAGATCCGACATTTAGGTTATGGGTGGAGAAGTGTCTTGAGAGATTTGGGGATTTATTCATGGAGTAAGGGTTTGCAAGTCTGGAGGAGCTATCAACAAAGTTTTGACTCTCGAACGGAATTATTCAGATGCCTCCAGATTGGTAATTTTGTGCGAAAGGCCTTTCCATCATTTCCCATGGAACTGCCAGCATCCCTGCTGTGGAAAATTGTATCTTTAGTCGAACCTGTTGGGGGAAGTATTTTAGGTATCTATGGGCAGATCGTGTCAGTGGAGTCAGCCACGGTGGATGGGGTGAAGGCGAATGGGAGAGGGGAACTGGGACCTATTTTGGTGAGGAATTGTGGAGTGAAGCCCTTCACAGGGTAAACTCCATGTTCTCCTGTGCACGGCTCAGCCTGATCCAACTAAAGATGGTACATAGGGCTCACCTCACTAAGGTTAGGATAAGAGTTTTTTTTTCTGGGGTTGAAGATAAGTATGAACAGTGTTCTCGGGAGCCATCTAATCACACCCATATGTTCTGGTCGTGTCCCAAGCTGGTAAGCTTTTGGGTCTCCTTCCTTAACACCATGCAGCGATTCTTGTTCTTTTTCTGGCCATTTTTAGGGAGTTAGACTCGCCGTGGAGGCAGATGACCTCGCCTTTGCCTCATCTACAGCACGGGGCAAGTTCTGCTGGTGTGAAGGTCCTCTATTCTGCCCTGCGCCTCGGTGTTGTTGGGTGACCTTATGGAATTTTTGCATCTGGAGAAGGTCAAGTACACCACCAGGGGGACGATTGAGGGATTCTACCTGATTCTACCTCATTTCCTTCTGAAAAGAATTAATCATCGTCAGTTGTTGCGGGGGAGGTGGGATTCAGTTAGTTTATTAGGGGGGGAGAGGGTTGTTTTCTTTTGGATGGGATTTATATGGCTAGTTGGGTTTGGGGTATATTGCATTGTGTAACATCTGTTTTTTGTGTTAGTTTGTTATAAATTTGTTCAAAATTATAAATGAAAAATATAGAATAAAATTTTTTTTTTTAAAGTGTAATTGGGACCAATGGCAGATGATATAGCACCTGCAACTTGTCAGCAACCAAACAGAAGCCTGGAAACATACAGATGTCCAATCTCTCACTCTCTCCACATAGATATATAAATATGGAACTTAAACCACAAGAAAATTGTGGAAGTACATAATTGCAAATAAGGATAACATCGACCAGGAGTGTCAAAGCTTCAGCCTGATGGCAATCTGGCCCACAAAACCAAGGTAACCCAGTCCTACTATGCATTTATATTACTCACCTTCCAAATCCATGACCTCAACCATCTAGAAGGGCAAGGGCAGCAGATGCATGGGACCACCACCAGCTGGAAGTTCCCCTCCAAGCCACTCAGCATCCTGACTTGGAAATATATTGGCGTTCCTTCACTGTCGCTGGGTCAAAATCCTGGAACTCCCTCCCTAACCGCCCAGTAGGTGTCCTCACGCCACAGGGACTGCAGCGGTTCAAGAAGGTAGCATACCACCAAAGGCAGTTAGGCATAGGCAATAAATGTTGGCCTAGCCAGTGACACCCAAAGCCCGTAAAACAAATTTAACAAATAAACAAGGTTTAGTCGTTCATCCTGTTTGAATGTTATGGGTTGCGAGAGCACTCTTCTGAACATTGTTGCCTCATTGCTGGATCAATTCTATATTTGAACACTCTAATCTGTTGGTGTCAGCAATTTGAGATTCCAATTTTTTTAAATTGGAAAATAAATTTAAGATATTAGCTCTAAAGCTTCATGGATTGCAGCTAATCTGCCCACCAGGTCAAACGTCTTTGTCACTTCTCATCAAGACAATTCTTCTGTAATTAAAAATACCTCCTTGAAATATGAAAGCAATCGGAATCATTGGGAATGCTGAACACAATTTAATATCAGAACACAAGCACATTGATGCACTTAACCAGCCGAATACGTCAAGTGGTTGGGGGGTGGGGTGGCGGTGGGGGGGGGGAGCGGTGGCGAGAAGGGTATGTTGGACGACGGATTAGAGAATCCTGAAGCATTAATGCAGTACCATTGACTCTTAGGTGGTCAATGCTGCTGGCTGCAAGTACACACGTGAAAAAAATTGATAATATAGACCGAGGCTGTCTAAGCTACAGACCACAAGAATATGACCCACTGATTGGAATGTGTGTCACTGGGCAGCACGGTAGCATGGTGATTAGCACAGCTGCTTCACAGCTCCAGATCCCCAGGTTCGATTCCCGGCTTGGGTCACTGTCCGTGCGGAGTCTGCACGTTCTCCCCGTGTCTGCGTGGGTTTCCTCTGGGTGCTCCGGTTTCCTCCCACAGTCCAAAGATGTTCAGGTTAGGTGGATTGGCCATACTAACATAGAACATAGAACAATACAGTGCAGTACAGGCCCTTCGGCCCACGATGTTGCACCGAAACAAAAGCCATCTAACCTACACTATGCCATTATCATCCATATGTTTATCCAATAAACTTTTAAATTCCCTCAATGTTGGCGTGTTCACTACTGTAGCAGGTAGGGCATTCCACGGCCTCACTACTCTTTGCGTAAAGAACCTACCTCTGACCTCTGTCCTATATCTATTACCCCTCAGTTTAAAGCTATGTCCCCTCGTGCCAGCCATTTCCATCCGCAGGAGAAAGCTCTCACTGTCCACCCTATCCAACCCCCTGATCATTTTGTATGCCTCTATTAAGTCTCCTCTTAACCTTCTTCTCTCCAACGAAAACAACCTCAAGTCCATCAGCCTTTCCTCATAAGATTTTCCCTCCATACCAGGCAACATCCTGGTAAATCTCCTCTGCACCCGCTCCAAAGCCTCCACGTCCTTCCTATAATGCGGTGACCAGAACTGTACGCAATACTCCAAATGCGGCCGTACCAGAGTTCTGTACAGCTGCAACATGACCTCCTGACTCCAGAACTCAATCCCTCTACCAATAAAGGCCAACACTCCATAGGCCTTCTTCACCACCCTATCAACCTGGGTGGCAACTTTCAGGGATCTATGTACATGGACACCTAGATCCCTCTGCTCATCCACACTTTCAAGAACTTTACCATTAGCCAAATATTCCGCATTCCTGTTATTCCTTCCAAAGTGAATCACCTCACACTTCTCTACATTAAACTCCATTTGCCACCTCTCAGCCCAGCTCTGCAGCTTATCTATATCCCTCTGTAACCTGCTACATCCTTCCACACTATCGACAACACCACCAACTTTAGTATCGTCTGCAAATTTACTCACCCACCCTTCTGCGCCTTCCTCTAGGCCATTGATAAAAATGACAAACAGCAACGGCCCCAGAACAGATCCTTGTGGTACTCCACTTGTGACTGAACTCCATTCTGAACATTTCCCATCAACCACCACCCTCTGTCTTCTTTCAGCTAGCCAATTTCTGATCCACATCTCTAAATCACCCTCAATCCCCAGCCTCCGTATTTTCTGCAATAGCCTACCGTGGGGAACCTTATCAAATGCTTTGCTGAAATCCATATACACCACATCAACTGCTCTACCCTCATCTACCTGTTTGGTCACCTTCTCAAAGAACTCGATAAGGTTTGTGAGGCATGACCTACCCTTCACAAAGCCATGCTGACTATCCCTGATCATATTATTCCTATCTAGATGATTATAAATCTTGTCTCTTATAATCCCCTCCAAGACTTTACCCACTACAGACGTGAGGCTCACCGGTCTATAGTTGCCGGGGTTGTCTCTGCTCCCCTTTTTGAACAAAGGGACCACATTTGCTATCCTCCAGTCCTCTGGCACTATTCCTGTAGCCAATGATGACATAAAAATCAAAGCCAAAGGTCCAGCAATCTCTTCCCTGGCCTCCCAGAGAATCCTAGGATAAATCCCATCAGGTCCTGGGGACTTATCTATTTTCAGCCTGTCCAGAATTGCCAACACCTCTTCCCTACGTACCTCAATGCCATCTAATCTATTAGCCTGGGGCTCAGCATTCTCCTCCACAACATTATCTTTTTCCTGAGTGAATACTGACGAAAAATATTCATTTAGTATCTTGCCTATCTCTTCAGACTCCACACACAACTTCCCATCCCTGTCCTTGACTGGTCCTACTCTTTCCCTAGTCATTCGCTTATTCCTGACATACCTATAGAAAGCTTTTGGGTTTTCCTTGATCCTTCCTGCCAAATACTTCTCATGTCCCCTCCTTGCTCGTCTTAGCTCTCTCTTTAGATCCTTCCTCGCTACCTTGTAACTATCCATCGCCCCAACTGAAACTTCACACCTCATCTTCACATAGGCCTCCTTCTTCCGCTTAACAAGAGATTCCACTTCTTTGGTAAACCACGGTTCCCTCGCTCGGCGCCTTCCTCCCTGCCTGACCGGTACATACTTATCAAGAACATGCAGTAGCTGATCCTTGAACAAGCTCCACTTATCCAGTGTGCCCAACACTTGCAGCCTACTTCTCCACCTTATCCCCCCCAAGTCACGTCTAATGGCATCATAATTGCCCTTCCCCCAGCTATAACTCTTGCCCTGCGGTGTATACTTATCCCTTTCCATCATTAACGTAAACGTCACCGAATTGTGGTCACTGTCCCCAAAGTGCTCTCCTACCTCCAAATCCAACACCTGGCCTGGTTCGTTACCCAAAACCAAATCCAACGTGGCCTCGCCTCTTGTTGGCCTGTCAACAAACTGTGTCAGGAAACCCTCCTGCACACACTGTACAAAAAACGACCCATCTAATGTACTCGAACTATATCTTTTCCAGTCAATATTTGGAAAGTTAAAGTCTCCCATAATAACTACCCTGTTACTTTCGCTCTTATCCAGGATCATCCTCGCCATCCTTTCCTCTACATCCCTAGAACTATTTGGAGGCCTATAGAAGACTCCCAACAGTGTGACCTCTCCTTTCATGTTTCTAACCTCAGCCCATACTACCTCGGAAGATGAGTCCCCATCTAGCATCCTCTCAGCCACCGTAATACTGCTCTTGACTAGCAGCGCCACACCTCCCCCTCTTTTGCCTCCTTCTCTGAGCTTACTAAAACACCTAAACCCCGGAACCTGCAACATCCATTCCTGTCCCTGCTCTATCCATGTCTCCGAAATGGCCACAACATCGAAGTCCCAGGTACCAACCCATGCTGCCAGTTCCCCTACCTTATTTCGTATACTCCTGGCATTGAAGTAGACACACTTCAAACCATCTACCTGAACACTGGACCCCTCCTGCGACGTCAAATCTGAGCTCCTGACCGCTATACTCTCATTCTCCCTTACCCTAAAACTACAATCCAGGTTCCCATGCCCCTGCTGCATTAGTTTAAACCCCCCCAAAGAGCACTAACAAATCTCCCCCCCAGGATACTTGTGCCTCTCAGGTTCAGATGTAGACCATCCTGTCTGTAGAGGTCCCACCTTCCCCAGAAAGAGCCCCAGTTATCCAGAAATCTGAATCCCTCCCGCCTGCACCATCCCTGTAGCCATGTGTTTAATTGCTCTCTCTCCCTATTCCTCATCTCACTATCACGTGGCACGGGCAACAACCCAGAGATAACAACTCTGTTTGTTCTAGTTCTGAGCTTCCATCCTAGCTCCCTGAAAGCCTGCCTGACATCCTTATCCCCTTTCCTACCTATGTCGTTAGTGCCAATGTGGACCACTACTTGGGGCTGCTCCCCCTCCCCCTTAAGGACCCGGAAAACACGATCCTAGACATCACGTACCCTTGCACCTGGGAGGCTACATACCAAACGTGAGTCTCTCCCGCTCCCACAAAATCTCCTATCTGTGCCCCTGACTATCGAGTCCCCAATTACTAATGCTCTGCTCCTCTCCCCCCTTCCCTTCTGAGCAACAGGGACAGACTCCGTGCCAGAGGCCCGTACCCCATGGCTTACCCCTGGTAAGTCCCCCCCCCCCCCCCCACAAGTATCCAAAGCGGTATACTTGTTTCTCAGGGGAACGACCGCAGGGGATCCCTGCACTGACTGCTTTTTCCCAGTCCCTCTTACAGTTACCCATCTATCTCCAATCTTTGGTGTAACTAATTCCCTGAAGCTGCTATCTATGACCCCCTCTGCCTCCCGAATGATCCGAAGTTCTTCCAACTCCAGCTCTAGTTCCCTAACTCGGTCTTGGAGGAGCTGGAGATGGCAGCACTCCCTGCAGATAAAATCAGCAGGGACACTAACGGCATCCCTCACCTCAAACATCCTGCAGGAGGAACATTGCACTCCCTTCCCTGCCATCCCTCTAACTTTCTACCAAGATCTGGCTAACAACTAAATTTTAAAAAATTTTTATAAAAAAAATAATAATAATAAAATATGGTACTTACCTCACACCAATGGGCTTTATTATTAGGTTAGAGTAGGAGGGCGGGTGGGAGACACTACACGTGTAGTGTCTCGGGTTTCCTCTCCACCAGAATTTATTGGTGAGGGTCTTCCCAGAAGTCCGCGGGTCGACTTCCTGTTCCCGCCTTAAACAATAAATTAAAAAAAAAACAGCAAAGAGGGACCGAAAACGGGACCAGGTAAGTGTTTTTAAAGGAGAGACTTACCTCCCAGAAATCACTTCCGCACTGCCCCCGCTGAAATAGACTAGCCTGCTCCACTCCTGCTGAAATCGACTGGGCCTGCAAGGTAAGGAAGTTGTTAATCAGTACTTTTAACCTTTTAAACGGTCCCCTCTGCCTCGCAGCTCCCGCGCTTTTTCAAACTCCCGCGCTGTTTCTAAGGTCCCGGCTCTCTCTCTCTCCCGAACTAAACAGCTGACCTGCAAGGTAAGGAAGTTGTTAATCAGTACTTACCCCACCCAGGCAGCGACCTTTTAAACTGTCCCCTCAGCCTCGCAGCTCCCGCGCTTTTTCAAACTCCCGCGCTGTTTCTAAGGTCCCGGCTCTCTCTCTCTCCCGAACTAACAGCTGACCTGCAAGGTAAGGAAGTTGTTAATCAGTACTTACCTCACCCAGGCAGCGACCTTTTAAACGGTCCCCTCTGCCTCGCAGCTCCCGCGCTTTTTCAAACTCCCGCGCTGTTTCTAAGGACCCAGCTCTCTCTCTCTCCCGAACTAACAGCTGACCTGCAAGGTAAGGAAGTTGTTAATCAGTACTTACCTCACCCAGGCAGCGACCTTTTAAACGGTCCCCTCTGCCTCGCAGCTCCCGCGCTTTTTCAAACTCCCGCGCTGTTTCTAAGGTCCCGGCTCTCTCTCTCTCCCGAACTAACAGCTGACCTGCAAGGTAAGGAAGTTGTTAATCAGTACTTACCTCACCCAGGCAGCGACCTTTTAAACTGTCCCCTCTGCCTCGCAGCTCCCGCGCTTTTTCAAACTCCCGCGCTGTTTCTAAGGTCCCGGCTCTCTCTCTCTCTCCCGAACTAACACTGGACTTAATTGCCATTAGTGTCCAAAAAGGTTAGATGGGGTTACGGGGATAGGGTGGAGATGTGGGCTTAGATAGGGTGATCTTTCCATGGGCCGGTGCAGACTCGGTGGGCCGAATAGCCTCCTGTGCTGTAAATTTTATGACATTCTGTGAATTTAGTAAATGAGCGTACACCCTAGACCATAGGACCATAATACATAGCAGCAGAATTAGACCATTCAGCAAACAAGTCTGCTCCGCCATTCAATCATGGCTGATATGTTCCTCATTACCATTCTCCACCTTCTCCCCATGTTCCCCTTACTAACCCAGAAACCCCCTTAAGAATCAACGACACCAGATTTGTGCTTGAGGTGTTGTTACGTACCGGGCTTCTGACCAAGAGCTGGAAGGTGGAATTAGACAGATTAGTTCTTTCTTAGAACGTAAGAACTAGGATCGGTGTAGGCAATTTACCCTCGAGCCTGCTCCACCATTCAATACAATCATCGCTGATCTCATCATGGCCTCTTCTCCAGCATCCTGCCCGTTCTTCGTAATCCTTCAACCCATTACTCATTAAAAATCCGTCTAACTCCCCCTTAAATTTACTCACTGTCCCAGCATCCACTGCACTCTGGGGTAGTGAATTTCACAGAGTCACGACCCTTTGGGAGAAGTAGTTTCTCCCCATCTCTGTTTTAAATTTGCTACCCCCTTATCCTGAGGTTATGTCCTCTCATTCCAGAATGTCCCATAAGAGAAAGCATCCGCCCCATGTCTACTTTATTCAGGTCTTTTAGCTTGACCCTAGCTTGACTTCTCATGCAAACACAGATACATGCACGAAAATACAGATTCCCACAGACACGTACAGGGCTGGATTCTCCAACCATCCATGCCAAAATCGCGCAGGGCGTGGGGGCGGAGAATTACCCAAAATAGGCTCCCATGCCGGCATGCGATTCTCCGACAACCGGAGAATTGGCGCCAGTCACGCGCGCGATCGACGCCGCGTCGGTCGGGGGCCATTGAAAGCGGTTCCCGCGGAGATTGTCCACGCTCGATGGGCCGAGTGCTCGCCGAGATCCGCTAGCGTCGTTCGCGTATGGTCCCACCCGGCGGGACCTCGGCGTCGTGGCTGCGGGGGCCATCCTGGTGGGGGGGCGGGGGGGATCTGACTCCGTGGGGGGCCTCCACAGTGGCCAGACCCGCGATCGGGCGCGCTCATTCCGGGGCAGCCTTACGTTTCTCCACGCCAGGCCCCTGTAGGGCTCCGCCATGTTGTGCAGGGACCGGCACGAATACGGCCACCGCATGCATGCACGGACCCGCGGGCGGACGCCACCCGCATGTGCGGACCCGCGGCCGGAAGTGCAGGGCTCCGTATCCACAGCAGCAGCTGCAGGGAGCACGCCGGGGCCCTGCCAGCCCCCTGAATGGCACAGAATCACTCCGGACTTTTGAAAAAAAGTCTGGAGTGATTCGCGCCTGTTTTCCGGCGGGCATGGGGACATTTTCGCAGAATCCTGCCCACCATCTTTAAAACAAAGATTTGGTCCAATTTGTAATGTACTGACTGAAATGGAAAAGATTCAATAGTATCTTCCAAAAAAAATGTTGAATATGCACTTGAAAAAAAATAATGCAGGTCTCTGGGGATAAGAGCAGGCTAGTGGCACTAATTGTGTATCTTTTCAGAACTGGCATGATGCTGCAAATGATCTCCTTCTGTTCAACCCCTTTTTCACCATCACCTCTCTCGACCACTCCACCATCTGGAACGTTTACAATTGTTTGTCCAACATTCAGTATTAGATAAGAATAATCTTTTTATGATTAACTATTGTTCAGCCTGAAGCCATTGCCTTTGATCCCTGCTACAAACTCCATGTCCTGACCACCACCTGGCCATTTACAACACTGGCATAGAATCATAGAATTTACAGTGCAGAAGGAGGCCCTTTGGCCTGTCGGGTCTGTACCGTCCCTTGGAAAGAGCATCCTACTTAAGTCCGCGACTCCACCCAATCTCCATAACCTAGTAACCCCACCAACCTTTTGGACACTTCAGGGCTATTTAGCATGGCCAATCCACCTACCTGCACATCTTTGGACTGTGGGAGGAAACCGGAGCACTCGGATGAAATCCACGCAGACACGGGAAGTGCAAACTCCACACAGACTGTCAACTGGGGCCGTAATTGAACCCAGGTCTCTGGAGCTGTGAGGCATCAGTGCTAACCATCGTGGCACCGTGCTGCCCATCATTGCCATACCTGGCAATGTGGGTAATAGGTATGTCCTATACACAAAAATCAGGTATGTCCTAACACAAAAAACAGGACAAATCCAACTTGGCCAATTAATATGGTCTATTCGCAATCATCAGTTGTGGTTAGCACAGTTGCTTCACAGCTCCAGGGTCCCAGCTTGGGTCACTGTCTGTGCGGAGTCTGCACGTTATCCCCGTGTCTGCATGGGTTTCTTCCGGGTGCTCCGGTTTCCTCCCACAGTCCAAAGATATGCAGGTTTGGTTGATTGGCCATGCTAAATTGCTCTTTGTGTCCAAAAAGATTAGGTGTGGTTACTGGGTTACGGGGATAGGGTGGAGGTGTGGGCTTAGGTAGGGTGCTCTTTCCAAGGGGCGGTGCAAAATCGATGGGTAGAATGGCCTCCTTCTGCACTGTAAATTCTATGATTCCGTGTTGGAAGGGGTCAACAACAGGGCTATCAAGCAGCACTTGCTGAGCAATAACCTTCTCACTTATGCTCAGTTTGTGTTCTGCCAGGGTCATTCAGCTCCTGACCTCATTACAGCCTTGGTTCAGACATCGGCAAAAGAGCTGAACTCCAGAGGTGAGGTAAGGGCGACTACCCTTGGTACTAAGGCTGCATCTGACCAAGTGTGACATCAAGGATCCCGAGCAAAACTAGAAACAAAGGAAATCGGGCAAAACCCTACACTGGTTAGAGTCATTCCTGTACAAAGGAAGATGATTGTGGTTGTCAATCATTTCAGTTCCAGGACACCACTGCAGGAGTTTCTCATTTTAGTATCCTAGGCTCAACCATCTCCTACTGTTCCATCAATGACCTTCCTTCCATCATAAGGTCAGAAGTGGGGATGTTTGCTGATGATGGCACAATGTTCAGCACCATTCACGACTCCTCAGATAATGAAGCAGTTCTTGCCCAAATGCAGCAAGACATGAATAATATCCAGATGTGGGCTGACCAGCGGCAATCTACATTCATGCCACACATAGACATGAACCAGGCAATGACTGACGAGAGAATCTAACTATCACTCCTTGACATTCAATGGCATTACTATCGCTGAATTCCCCCACTATCAATATCCTGGGGGTTACCATTGACCAGAACTGGACTAGCCATATAAATACTGTGGCTACAAGGGTAGGTCAGGGACTAGGAATTCTGCAGCAAGTAACTCGCCTCCTGACTCCCCAAAGTCTGTCCATAGTCTAAAATACACAAGTCTACAGTGTGATGGAATACTCTCCAATAATACTAAAAAAAAGCTTGACACCATCCAGGACAAAGCAGCCTGCTTAAATTGGCACACCCTCCACAAACATTCACTCCCTCCACCATCTCCACACCGTGATGTGGAGATGCCGGCGTTGGACTGGGGTGAGCACAGTACGAAGTCTTACAACACCAGGTTAAAGTCCAACAGGTTTGTTTCGATGTCACTAGCTTTCGGAGCACTGCTCCTTCCTCAGGTGAATCTCCACACAGTAGCAGCAATGTGTAGCATCTACAAGATGGACTGTAGGAACTCACCAAGGCTCCATAGGCAGCACCTTCCAAACCCATAACCACTACCACGTAACTGGAGCTAACTATGGCTGCATTTTATCAAGGGGATAATGTTCCACTATGAGGCCAAAAGTGGGAGTTGATCTATCTCTGATGGGGAAGGGGGGTGGGGGGGGGGGGGGGGGAACAAGGGTAACAGATATATGAGAACAGCACCACCTGAAAGTTCTCCTCCAAGTCACTCACCCTCCTGACTTGGAAATATCTCACCGTTCCTTCACTGTCACTTGGTCAAAATCCTGGAACTCCTTCCCTAACAGCACAGTGGGTATACCTTTACCACATGGACTGCAGCGATTCAGGAAGGCAACTCACCACCCACCACCTTCTCAAGGGAAGTTAGGAATGGGCAATGAATGCTGGTCTAGCCAGCAATGCCCATATCCTGTAAATGAATTTTTAAAAACTCCCCGCTTTCCCTCGCAACTCTCTGAGGCTGCTCCAGTCCGAATGTAACATGGTGTCATACTTGACTCCAGGATGAAATTCCAGCCATATTCACACCATCACGAAGACTGACTACTTTCAGCTCAGTAACAGAGTCTGACTCTGTCCCTGTCTGTTCATCTGCAGCTGAGCACTCATCCATGTCTTTGTTGCCTCTAAATATAACTATTCCAATACACTCCTGACTGACCTACCACATCTACTCCTATAAACTGGAGGTAATCTAAAGCATCTGATTTCCACAGCAAACCCATTTATCCATCACTCTGTCTTTGTTGACCTGTATTGGCTCCCAGTTAAGCAATGCCTTGACTTTAACATTCCCAATCTAGTTTTAAATTCTTCACTGGCCTCAACCTGCCTCTTAATCTCCTTCAGCTCCACAACCCTCCACGACATCTGTCTTCTAATTCTGGACTCCTGAGCATGTCTGCTCCACCACTGTTGGCTAAGCTTTCAATTTCCTGGGCCCCAATATCTGGATTCCCTCGAAAAACCTCATCACTTCCATATCTCTCCTTGCCCCAATTAGACATTCCTTTAAACCTACCCCCTTTACGGAGCTTTTGGTTATCTGACCTGGCCCCATGTAAAATTTGACTTCACAACCCCCTACTCCCCTGATAAGGGCTGCACGGTAGCACAGTAGTTAGCACTGTTGCTTCACAGTGCCAGGAACCTAAGTTTGATTCCCGGCTTAGGCCACTGTCTGTGCGGAGTCGGCACATTCTTCCTGTGCCTGCGTGGTTTTCCTCCGGGCGTTCAGGTTACATCCCACAAGTCCCGAAAGATGTGTTCATTTGGTGAATTGGACATTCTGGATTCTCCCTCTGTGTACCTGAACAAGAGTGTGGCGATTAGGGGCTTTTCACAGTAACTTCACTGCAGTGTTAATGTAAGCCTACCTGTGACACTAATAAAGATTATTATTGGATTGTATTATTGGGTTGTTGATGGTGCTATATAGATATAGGTTTTTGTTGTCTGATTGGCAAAGCAGTGTTGTTGCAGCAGTACTTTCATCAGCAAGATGTTCTGTTGAGAAAAGATCCATTGATTGTGCTGTGCCAGCTGTTATCTCATTCACCTTTTCTTTAAAACTATATTCAGGTAAAAGGATCCTCACATCTGGGCAGAAAACGTCACCCTTTTACTAACTGGCTGGTACTTTGCACCGAGGACATTGGAAGCAAATTGACTTTTCTCTAAGTGAAAGGGAAAGTACCTCAGCGCCGGGACCCAGGTTCAATTCCAGCCTTGGGTCTGTGTGGAGTTTGCACGTTCTCCCCATGTCTGAGTAGGTTGCCTCCAAGTGCTCCGGTTTCCTCCCACAGTCCAAAGATATACAGGTTAGCTGGATTGGCCATGATCAGTGCACGGGGTTCCGGAGTTAGGGCAGGGGAGTGGGTCTAGGTAGGCCGCTCTTTCAGAGGGTCAGTGTATACACAATCGGCCGAATGGCCTCCTGCATTGTGGGGATTCTATTATAATCTTGATTCAGTCCCGATCCCTACTGTCAAAACTGTTTATAATAAACTTAAGATTTGTTTCGAAATCACCAAATAAGACCTACTGGTCTTATTTGAGGCGACCTTTCACTTGATGGTAGGTTTTATATTCAGTTAGTGTAGAGATTTTAATTCAATTAATTACAATCTGATGTGTACTAGTTACACTTACTGTTGGGGAGCAGTGGCGCTTCCCCTCCTGGTTCCTCATTGCTGCTGGCACATCACCAAGTTAACATGTTACTCCCTTCACAGTGAATCAGTGTTGAACTGTTCAGGAGGTATTCCAGCACAGAGAGCAGTCTTTCGCTCCACTCATTTCTAAGATGATTTGCATCTTTACTTATTGCGTAGAAAGCAAAAAGGGGTATAAACAAAAGTTACCCAAGATCTTTCGATTTATGCAGATCTACAACCGCCACTGAGCGCATTGTAACCCTTAATGAAATGGAAAGAATCAATTGACATTGTTTTTCCAATCAATACTTGCATATCGTGCCTTTAATCGTTGAAGTTTTCAACAATAATAAATAGTAAGTGCAACATCACAAAGATGATTCCCTAACCCGGTAGGGTTCACATTACAAAGATCACAAGTGAGTTTGTGAAAATCTGAGGGTTGTGTGCAAGATAATACATCCCGGGTCTTGGACAGTAACACCGAAGATGCCACAAACATAAACGAAACCACACACCACAACATAACGCAATGTTCCCGCATGAGAATAAAAACTATCCCGCACTCTCTGCCCAAGTGCTGCTTTTGACACCAACACATCACTTTGCAAAACAATCACAATCACTGAGCCGAAGACCGAATGCTCATCGCCTCAGCAACTGGGCGAAGCGCCTGCTGCAGGGAGCTAGCTTCAGTGGCAGGGCTCCGCCGAGCGACGGGGTGGGGGGCCGGCGAGCCCCCTGCCCGGGCCATTCTGCTCCTGGCCCCTCTGGACCAGATCAGATACGGGTGTTCCGACCACAGTTCCGAATCCCGTTTGCCCACCGTTAAAATCCCAGCGCCGTGGTTGCCCGCGCCGTACAGCAGTTCGTAAAGTTTGCAGTGGCACTTCCTCCAACGGCAGCAGCTTGAAAAGCCCTGGGCGTCCGGCAGAGTGAGAAACAGGACAGTCAGCAACAGCAACAGCTCACGGCCAACCTGGAAAAGAGCCGGATGGTTAGTGTGGAAGCAATGCTGAGATAGCCCGCTCACTGATCATTATCCACACTCCAGTGTGTCCAATCCCGCTGCATTCAATTGGGCAAGAACACTATTAGCTACATTATATTGGAAGGTTGATTCAATACCGGTACATTTGACAATGGCTCACAGTGCTATTTCTGGAGTTGTTTTGCCCCAAGTACTGGAGACCAGTGACTGAAGAGGAGGAGCCGACACCCACCATTCTGCTCGCTGTCAGCGCAGTTAGTCAGTTAGTCATCGTGCAACCTGGACAGGATGGTCCGCAACTTTCCACTTTCTGTCCAAACTTGGTGTATTGGTTCAGTGCGAGGAGTGCGTCACACATCGGGCAGCAATTTCCACAGTGGGGTTTTAAAGCTGTCAAAATAATAATTCATTTCAAATGAGAAGGCAGTCCAGTAATGTCAACATCAAAGCTCTAATTGCCAGGACAATCAATCTAAATAGACACCCTCAATGGTGGCGACTTCCGGAGCTTGAGTCCAAATGCACTCCTCTGAGTCTCATCATGTGCCACACATGACAAGTGGATGGAATAGAAAGATAACATTGTGTGGAAAACTTAGCTGGTCTGGTAGTATCAGGGGAGAGACACACAGAGAACTGTCAGCTTTCATGATTGTGATGTTCAGAAATTCCACAATTTATTTTTCAATCTTCATCCTCAGCAGCTGTATAATACATAGTTCCATACTCGACATCCTCGCTCAATACTCAACATCCCAGCTCAATACTCAACATCCCAGCTCAATACTAAACATTCCAGCTCAATACTCAACATCCCAGCTCAATACTCAACATCCCAGCTCAATACTCAACATCCCAGCTCAATACTCAACATCCCAGCAAAATACTCAACATCCCAGCAAAATACTCAACATCCCAGCTCAGTGTTCAACATCCCAGCTCAATACTCAACATCCCAGGTCAGTGTTCAACACCCCGCTCAATACACAACATCCCAGCTCAATACTCAACATCCCAGGTCATTGCTCAACATCCCAGCTCAGTGCTCAACATCCCAGCTCAATACTCAACATCCCAGCTCAATACAAAACATTCCAGCTCAATACTCAACATCCCAACTCAATACTCAACATCCCAGCTAAATACTCAACATCCAGCTCAGTGCTCAACATCCTAACTCAATACTCAACATCCCAGGTCAATAATCAACATCCCAGCTCAATACTCAACATCCCAGCTCAATACTCAACATCCCAGCTCTCAGTGCTCAACATTCCAGCTCAATACTCAACATCCCAGCTCAATACTAAACATTCCAGCTCAATACTCCACATCCCAACTCAATACTCAACATCCCAGCTAAATACTCAACATCCAGCTCAGTGCTCAACATCCCAACTCAATACTCAACATCCCAGCTCAATACTCAACATCCCAGCACAATACTCAACATCCCAGCTCAATACTCAACATCCCAGCTCAATACTCAACATCCCAGGTCAGTGCTCAACACCCAGCTCAGTGCTCAACGTCCCAGCTCAATAATCAACATCCCAGGTCAGTGCTCAACATCCCAGCTCAATACTCAACATCCCAGCACAATACTCAACACCCCGCTCAATACACAACATCGCAGCTCAATACTCAACATGTCAGCTCAGTGCTCAACATCCCAGCTCAATACTCAACATCCCAGGTCAGTGCTCAACACCCCGCTCAATACACAACATCCCAGCTCAATACTCAACATCCCAGTTCAGTGATCAACATCCCAACTCAATACTCAACATTCAAGCACAATACTCAACATCCCAGCTCAGGGCTCAACATCCAGCTCAATACACAACATCCCAGCTCAATACTCAACAACCCAGCTCAGTGCTCAATATCCCAGCCCAGTGCTCAACATCCCAGCACAGTGCTCAACATCCTAGCACAGTGTTCAACATCGCAGCTCAGTGCTCAACCTCCCAGCTCAGTGTTCAACATCCCAGCTCAATGCTCAACATCCCAACTCGGTCCTCAACATCCCAGCTCAGTGCTCAACATTCCAGCTTACTGTTCTAAGTCCCAGCTCAGTGTTCAACATCCCAGCTCAGTGCCGAACATCCCAGCTCAGTGTTCAACATCCCAGCTCATTCCTCAACATTCCAGCTCAGTGCTCAACATCCCAGCTCAGTCCTCGACATCCCAGCTCAATGCTTAAAATCCCAGCTCTGTTTTCAACATCACAGCTCAGTACTCAGCACCCCAGCTCAATGCTGAACATCCCAGATCAGTGCTCAACATCCCAGCTCAATGCTGAACATCCCAGCTCAGTGTACAACATCGCAGCTCAGTGTTCAACATCCCAACTCAGTGCTCAACATCCCACCTCCGTGCTCAACATCCCAACTCAGTGCTCAACATTCCAGCTCAATGCTGAACATCCCAGCAAATATTGAACATCCCAGCTCAATACTGAACATCCCAGCTCAATACTCAACATCCCAGCTCAGGGCTCAACATCCCAGCTCAATACACAACATCCCAGCTCAATACTCAACATCCCAGCTCAGTGCTCAACATCCCAGCACAATACTCAACATCCCAGCTCAATACTTAACATCCCAGTTCAGTGATCAACATGCAAGCTCACTACTCAACATCCCAGCTCAATACTCAACATCACAGCTCAATACTCAGCATCCCAGCTCAGTGCTCAACATCCCAGCTCAGTACTCAACATCCCAGCTCAATACACAAGATACCAGCTCAATACTAAACATCACAGCTCAATACGGAACATCCCAGCTCAATACTCAACATCCCAGCTCAATACTCATCCCAGCTCAATACTCAACATACCAGCTCAATTCTCAACATTCCAGCTCAATACTCAACATGTCAGCTCAATACTCAACATGTCAGCTCAGTGCTCAACGTCCCAGCCCAATACTCAAAATCCCAGCTCAGTGCTCAACATCCCGGGTCAATGCTCAACATCCCAGCTCAATGCTCAACATCCAGTTCAGTGATCAACATCCCAGCTCAATACTCAACATCCCAGCTCAATACTAAACATTCGAGCTCAATACTCAACACCCAGCTCAGTCCTCGACATCCCAGCTCAATGCTTAAAATCCCAGCTCTGTTTTCAACATCACAGCTCAGTACTCAGCACCCCAGCTCAATGCTGAACATCCCAGATCAGTGCTCAACATCCCAGCTCAATGCTGAACATCCCAGCTCAGTGTACAACATCGAAGCTCAGTGTTCAACATCCCAACTCAGTGCTCAACATCCCAGCTCCGTGCTCAACATCCCAACTCAGTGCTCAACATTCCAGCTCAATGCTGAACATCCCAGCAAATATTGAACATCCCAGCTCAATACTGAACATCCCAGCTCAATACTCAACATCCCAGCTCAGGGCTCAACATCCCAGCTCAATACACTACATCCCAGCTCAATACTCAACATCCCAGCTCAGTGCTCAACATCCCAGCACAATACTCATCATCCCAGCTCAATACTTAACATCCCAGTTCAGTGATCAACATGCAAGCTCACTACTCAACATCCCAGCTCAATACTCAACATCCCAGCTCAATACTCAGCATCCCAGCTCAGTGCTCAACATCCCAGCTCAGTGCTCAACATCCCAGCTCAATACACAAGATACCAGCTCAATACTAAACATCCCAGCTCAATACGGAACATCCCAGCTCAATACTCAACATCCCAGCTCAATACTCATCCCAGCTCAATACTCAACATACCAGCTCAATTCTCAACATTCCAGCTCAATACTCAACATGTCAGCTCAATACTCAACATGTCAGCTCAGTGCTCAACGTCCCAGCTCAATACTCAAAATCCCAGCTCAGGGCTCAACATCCCAGCTCAATGCTCAACATCCCAGCTCAATGCTCAACATCCCAGTTCAGTGATCAACATCCCAGCTCAATGCTCAACATCCCAGCTCAATGCTCAACCTCCCAGTTCAGTGATCAAAATCTCAGCTCAATTCTCAACATCCCAGCTCAGGGCCCAACATCACAGCTCAATACACAACATCCCAGCTCAATACCCAACATCCCAGCACAATGGCCAACATCCCAGCTCAGTGCTCAACATCCAAGCTCAGTGTTCAACCTCCCAGCTCAGTGTTCAACGTCCCAGCTAAATGCTCAACATCCCAACTCAGTCCTCAACATCCCAGCTCAGTGTTCTAAATCGCAGTTCAGTTCTCAACATCCCAGCTCAGTGCACAACATCCCAACTCAGTGCTCAACATCCCAGCTCAGTGTTCTAAATCCCAGCTCAGTGTTCAACATCCCAGCTCAGTGCTGAACATCCAAGCTCAGTGTTCAACATCCCAGCTCATTCCTCAACTTTCCAGCTCAGTTCTCAAAATCCCAGGTCAGTCCTCGACATCCCAGCTCAATGCTCAACATCCCAACTAAGTCCTCTACATCCCAGCTCAGTGTTCAAAATCCCAGCTCAGTGCAAAACATCCCAGCTCAGTGCTCAACCTCCCAGCTCAGTGTTCAACATCCCAGCTAAATGCTCAACATCCCAGCTCAGTGCCCAACAGCCCAGCTCAGTGCTCAACATTCCAGCTCAGTGCTCAAGATCCCTGCTCAATGCTCAACATTCCAGCTCAGTGCTAAACATCCCAGCTCAGTGCTCAGCATCCCAGTTTAGTGCTCAACTTCCCAACTCAGTACTCAACATCCCAGCTCAGTGTTCTAAATCGCAGTTCAGTTCTCAACATCCCAGCTCAGTGCACAACATCCCAACTCAGTGCTCAACATCCCAGCTCAGTGTTCTAAATCCCAGCTCAGTGTTCAACATCCCAGCTCAGTGCTGAACATCCAAGCTCAGTGTTCAACATCCCAGCTCATTCCTCAACTTTCCAGCTCAGTTCTCAAAATCCCAGGTCAGTCCTCGACATCCCAGCTCAATGCTCAACATCCCAACTAAGTCCTCTACATCCCAGCTCAGTGTTCAAAATCCCAGCTCAGTGCAAAACATCCCAGCTCAGTGCTCAACCTCCCAGCTCAGTGTTCAACATCCCAGCTAAATGCTCAACATCCCAGCTCAGTGCCCAACAGCCCAGCTCAGTGCTCAACATTCCAGCTCAGTGCTCAAGATCCCTGCTCAATGCTCAACATTCCAGCTCAGTGCTAAACATCCCAGCTCAGTGCTCAGCATCCCAGTTTAGTGCTCAACTTCCCAACTCAGTACTCAACATCCCAGCACAGTGCCCAAGAGCCCAGCTCAGTGCTCAACATTCCAGCTCAGTGCTCAAGATCCCTGCTCAATGTTCAACATTCCAGCTCAGTGCTAAACATCGCAGCTCAGTGCTCAACGTCCCAGCACAGTGCTCAACATCCCAGCTCGGTGTTCTAAATCCCAGCTCAGTGCTAAACAACCCAGCTCAGTGTTCAACACCGCAGCACAGTGCTCAACATCCCAGCACAGAGCTCAACCTCCCAGCTCAGTGTTCGACATCCCAGCTAAATGCTCACAATCCCAACTCAGTGCTCAACATCCCAGCTCAGTGTTCTAAATCCCAGCTCAGTGTTCAACATCCCAGCTCAGTGCTGAACATCCCAGCTCAGTGTTCAACGTCCCAGCTAAATGCTCAACATCCCAACTCAGTCCTCAACATCCCAGCTCAGTGTTCTAAATCCCAGTTCAGTTCTCAACATCCCAGCTCAGTGCACAACATCCCAACTCAGTGCTCAACATCCCAGCTCAGTGTTCTAAATCCCAGCTCAGTGTTCAACATCCCAGCTCAGTGCTGAACATCCAAGCTCAGTGTTCAACATCCCAGCTCATTCCTCAACTTTCCAGCTCAGTTCTCAAAATCCCAGGTCAGTCCTCGACATCCCAGCTCAATGCTCAACATCCCAACTAAGTCCTCTACATCCCAGCTCAGTGTTCAAAATCCCAGCTCAGTGCAAAACATCCCAGCTCAGTGCTCAACCTCCCAGCTCAGTGTTCAACATCCCAGCTAAATGCTCAACATCCCAGCTCAGTGCCCAACAGCCCAGCTCAGTGCTCAACATTCCAGCTCAGTGCTCAAGATCCCTGCTCAATGCTCAACATTCCAGCTCAGTGCTAAACATCCCAGCTCAGTGCTCAGCATCCCAGTTTAGTGCTCAACTTCCCAACTCAGTACTCAACATCCCAGCACAGTGCCCAAGAGCCCAGCTCAGTGCTCAACATTCCAGCTCAGTGCACAACATCCCAACTCAGTGCTCAACATCGCAGCTCAGTGTTCTAAATCCAAGCCCAGTGCTCAACATCCTAGCTCAGTGTTCAACATCCCAACTCAGTGCTCAACATCCCAGCTCAGTGTTCTAAATCCCAGCTCAGTTTTCAACATCCCAGGTCAGTGCTGAATATCCCAGCTCAGTGCTCAACATCCCAGCACATTCCTCAACATCCCAGCTCAGTGCGCAACATCCCAGCTCAGTCCTCAACATCCCAGCTTATTGCTCAACATCCCAGCTCAGTGCTGAACATTCAAGCTCATCTGGGGCTGGTTAGCACTCAGCTAAATCGCTGGCTTTGCAAGCAGACAAAGGCAGGCCAGCAGCACGGTTCAATTCAAGTACCAGCCTCCCCGAACAGATGACGGAATGTGGCGACTAGGGGCTTTTCACAGTAACTTCATTGAAGCCTACTTGTGACAATAAGCGATTTTCATTTCATTTCATTCATTTCATTTCAACATACCAGCCCAGTGTTCTAAATCCCAGCTCAGTGATCAACATCCCAGCTCAGTGCTCAACATCCCAGCTCAGTGTTCAACATCCCAGTTCAGTGCTCAACATCCCAGCTCAGTGCGAAACAACCCAGCTCAGTGCTCGACATCCCAGCACAGTTCACAACATCCAAGCTCAGTGCTCAGCATCCCAGCTCAAGGCTGAACATCCCAACTAATTGCTCAACAACCCAGCTCAATGCTGAACATCGCAGCACAGTGCACAACATCCCAGCTCAGTGCTCAACATCTCAACTCAGTCCTCCACATCCCAGCTCAGTGATCAACATCCCAGCTCAGTGCTCAAACTCCCAGCTCAGTGTTCAACATCCCAGCTAAATGCTCAACATCCCAGCTCAGTGCCCAACAGCCCAGCTCAGTGCTCAACATTTCAGCTCAGTGCTCAAGATCCCTGCTCAATGCTCAACATTCCAGCTCAGTGCTAAACATCCCAGCTCAGTGCTGAGCATCCCAGTTCAGTGCTCAACTTCCCAACTCAGTACTCAACATTCCAGCTCAGTGCTCAAGATCCCTGCTCAATGATCAACATTCCAGCTCAGTGCTAAACATTGCAGCTCAGTGCTCAACATCCCAGCACAGTGCTCAACATCCCAGCACAGTGCTCAACATCCCAGCTCGGTGTTCTAAATCCCAGCTCAGTGCTAAACTAACCAGCTCAGTGTTCAACACCCCAGCACAGTGCTCAACATCCCAGCTCCGTGCTCAACCTCCCAGCTCAGTGTTCAACATCCCAACTAAATGCTCACCATCCCATCTCAGTCCTCAACATCCCAGCTCACTGTTCAAAATCCCAGCTCAATTCGAAACATCCCAGCTCAGTGCTCAACCTCCCAGCTCAGTGTTCAACATCCCAGCTAAATGCTCAATATCCCAACTCGGTCCTCAACATCCCAGCTCAGTGTTCTAAATCCCAGCTCAGTGCTCAACATCACAGCTCAGTGCTCAACATCCCAACTCAGTGCTCAACCTCCCAATTCAGTGTTCAACATCCCAGCTCAGTGCTCAACATCCCAGCTCAGTGTTCTAAATCCAAGCCCGGTGCTCGACATCCCAGCTCAGTGATCAACATCCCAGCTCAATGCTCAACATCCCAGCCCAGTTCTCTACGTCGCAGCTCAATGCTCAACATTCCAGCTCAGTGCTCAAGAGCCCAGCTCAGTGCTCAACATTCCAGCACAGTGCTCAACATCCCAGCTCAATGCTCAACATCCCAGCACAATGCTCAACATCCCAGCTCAGTGCACAACATCCCAGCTCAGTGCTCAACAACCCAGCTCAATGCTCAACATCCCAGCTCAGTGCTCAACATCCCAGCTCAATGCTCAACATTCCAGCTCAGTGCTCAACAGCCCAGCTCAGTGCTCAACATTCCAGCTCAGTGCTCAACATCCCAGCTCAATGCTCAACATCCCAGCTCAGTGCTCAACAGCCCAGCTCAGTGCTCAACATTCCAGCTCAGTGCTCAACATCCCATCTCAATGCTCAACATCGCAGCTCAGTGCACAACATCCCAGCTCAGTGCTCAACATCCCAGCTCAATGATCAACATCCCAGCTCAGTGCTCAACATTCCAGCACAGTGCTCAACATCCCAGCTCAATGCTCAACATCCCAGCTCAATGCTCAACATCCCAGCTCAGTGCACAACATCCCAGCTCAGTGCTCAACAACCCAGCTCAATGCTCAACATCCCAGCTCAGTGCTCAACATCCCAGCTCAATGCTCAACATTCCAGCTCAGTGCTCAACAACCCAGCTCAGTGCTCAACATTCCAGCTCAGTGCTCAACATCCCAGCTCAGTGCTCAACAGCCCAGCTCAATGCTCAACATCGCAGCTCAGCGCACAACATCCCAGCTCAGTGCTCAACAGCCCAGCTCAATGCTCAACATCCCAGCTCAGTGCTCAACATCGCAGCTCAGTGCTCAACATCGCAGCTCAGTGCTCAACAGCCCAGCTCAATGCTCAACATCCCAGCTCAGTGCTCAACAGCCCAGCTCAGTGCTCAACATTCCAGCTCAGTGCTCAACATCCCAGCTCAATGCTCAACATCGCAGCTCAGTGCACAACATCCCAGCTCAGTGCTCAACATCCCAGCTCAATGCTCAACATCCCAGCCCAGTGCTCAACAACCCAGCTCAGTGCTCAACTTCCCAGCTCAGTGCTCAACAGCCCAGCTCAATGCTCAACATCCCAGCCCTGTTCTCAACGTCCCAGCTCAGTGATCAACATCCCAGCTCAGTGCTCAACATCCCAACTCAGTCCTCCACATCCCAGCTCAGTGATCAACATCCCAGCTCAGTGCTTAACACCCGAGCTAAGTTCTCAACATCCCAGCTCAGTGTTCAACATCCCAGCTCAGTGTTCAACAACCCAGCCTACTGCTCAACATCCCAGCTCAGGGTTCAACATCCCAGTTCAGTGCTCAACATCGTAGCTCCGTGCTTAACACCCCAGCTGAGTGCTCGACATCCCAGCTCAGTGCACAACTCCAAGCTCAGTGCTCAGCATCCCAGCTCAAGGCTGAACACCTAGCTCAGTGCTCAACATCCCAGCTCAATGCTCAACAGCCCAGCTCAGTGCTCAGCATCCCACCTCAAGGCTGAACACCTAGCTCAGGGCTTAACATTCCAGCTCAGTGCTCAACATCCCAGCTCAATGCTGAATATCCCAACTCATTGCTCAACAACCCAGCTCACGGCTAAACATCCCAGCTCAGTGCTCAACATCCCAGCTCAATGCTGAACATTCCAACTCATCGCTCAACAACCCAGCTCAATGCTGAACATCCCAGCTCAGTGCTCAACATCCGAACTCAGTCCTCCACATCCCAGCTCAGTGCTCAGCATCTCAACACAGTGCTCAACATCCCAAATCCGTGCCCAACATCCCAACCCAGTGCTGAACATCCCAGCTCATTGCTCAACATTCCAGCTCAATACTCAACATCCCAGTTCAATACTCAACATCCTAGTTAAGTCATCAAAATCCCAGCTCAATACTCAACATCGCAGCTCAGTCATCAACATCCCAGCTCAATACTGAACATCCCAGCACAATACTCAACATCCCAGCTCAGTGCACAACATCCCAGCCCAGTTCTCAATGTCCCAGCTCAATGCTCAACATCCCAGCCCAGTGCTCAACAGCCCAGCTCAGTGCTCAACATTCCAGCTCAGTGCTCATCATCCCGGCTCAATGCTCAACATTCCAGCTCTGTGCTCAACATCCCAGCTCAATGCTCAACATTCCAGCTCAGTACTCAGCATCCCAGCTCAGTGCCCAACAGCCCAGCTCAGTGCTCAATATCCCAACTCAGTGGTCCATAAACCAGTTCAGTGCTCCACAACCTACGCAGTGCTCTACCCTCCAGCACAGTGTTCTACAAACCAGCCCAGTGCTCAACATCCCAGCTCAGTGCTCAAAATCCCAGCTCAGTGTTCTACCACCCAGCTCAGTGTTCTACAACCCAGCCCAATGCTCAGCATCCCAGCTCAGTGCTCAACATCGCAGCTCAGTGCTCCAGAACCCACCTCAGTGCTCTAGAGCAAAAACATAATATACTGGACAATCTCCGCAGGTCTGACAGCTTCTGTGGAGAGAGGGGAGCTAACGTTACGAATCTGGAAGACTCTTTGTGAAAGCTAGAGAGAACTGGAAATGGGGTCAGATTTATAATGTAGTGGTGGGGACGGGGGACGGGGACGGGGGGGGGGGGGGGGGGGGGGGGTGTTGGAGTGTTGGGTTTGTTTGGGGGCCAGCGATAGATGGATGCCGAGGACAGAGGACAAGATGAAAATTTATACGTGGGCTCTTAAGACTAAGAAGGCTGGCCTTCAGTGCTCCCTAATCCATGGCTGTGCTCTAGAACCCCGCTCAGTGCTCTAGAAGCCAGCCCAATGTTCTAGAAACCAGCTCATTGGTCTCGTACCCAGCTCAGTGCCGCACAACGCAGTTTAGTGCTGTACAACCCAGCTCAGTGCTTTAGAACATGGCTCAGTGCTGTACAACCCAGTCCAATGCTCTAGAACCCAGCTCATTGCTCTAGAAACCAGCTCAGTACTGCACAACGCAGTTCAGTGCTGTACAACCCAGCTCAGTGCTTTAGAAAATGGCTCAGTGCTGTACAATCCAGCTCAGTGTTGTACAACCCAGCTCAGTGCTGTACAACCCAGCTCAGTGTTGTACAACCCAGCTCAGTGCTGTACAACCCAGCTCAGTGCTGTAAACCCAACTCAGTGCTTAACATCCCAACTCAGTTCTCAACATCCCAGCTCAGTGCTCAACATCCCAACTCAGTGCTCCACATCCCAACTCAGTGCTCAACTTCCCAACTCAGTGTTCAACAGCCCAGCTCAGTGCTCAACATCCCAGCTCAGTGTTCTAAATCCAAGCCCAGTGCTCGACATTCCAGCTCAGTGTTCTAAATCCCAGCTCCGTGCTAAACAACCCAGCTCAGTGTTCAACACCCCAGCACAGTGCTCAACATCCCAGCTCAGTCTCAACCTCCCAGCACAGTGTTCAACATCCCAGCTAAATGCTCAACATCCCAAATCAGTCATCAACATCCCAGCTCAGTGTTCGAAATCCCAGCTCAGTGCGAAACATCCCAGCTCAGTGCTCGACCTCTCAGCTCAGTGTTCAACATCCTAGCTAAATGCTCAACATCCCAACTCAGTGTTCTAAATCCCAGCTCAGTGCTCAACATCCCAGCTCAGTGCTCAACATCCCAACTCAGTGCTCAACATCCCAGCTCAGTGTTCTAGATCCCAGCTCAGTGCTAAACATCCCAGCTCAGTGTTCAACACCCCAGCTCAGTCCACGACATCCAAGCTCAGTGCTTAACATCCCAGCTCAGTGCACAACTTCCCAACTCAGTGTTCAACATCCCAGCTCAGTGCACAACATCCCAACTCAGTGCTCAACATCCCAGCTCAGTGTTCTAAATCCAAGCCCAGTGCTCAACATCCTAGCTCAGTGTTCAACATCCCAGCTCAGTTTTCAACATCCCAGCTCAGTGCTGAATATCCCAGCTCAGTGCTCAACATCCCAGCACATTCCTCAACATCCCAGCTCAGTGCTCAAAATTCCAGCTCAGTCCTCAACATCCCAGCTTATTGCTCAACATCCCAGCTCAGTGCTGAACATTCAAGCTCATCTGGGGCTGGTTAGCACTCAGCTAAATTGCGGGCTTTGCAAGCAGACAAAGGCAGGCCAGCAGCACGGTTCAATTCAAGTACCAGCCTCCCCGAACAGACGCCGGAATGTGGCGACTAGGGGCTTTTCACAGTAACTTCATTGAAGCCTACTTGTGACAATAAGCGATTTTCATTTCATTTCATTCATTTCATTTCAACATACCAGCCCAGTGTTCTAAATCCCAGCTCAGTGATCAACATCCCAGCTCAGTGCTCAACATCCCAGCTCAGTGTTCAACATCCCAGCTCAGTGTTCAACATCCCAGCCTACTGCTCAACATCCCAGCTCAGAGTTCAACATCCCAGTTCAGTGCTCAACATCCCACCTCAGTGCGAAACACCCCAGCACAGTTCACAACATCCAAGCTCAGTGCTCAGCATCCCAGCTCAAGGCTGAACATCCCAACTAATTGCTCAACAACCCAGCTCAATGCTGAACATCGCAGCACAGTGCACAACATCCCAGCTCAGTGCTCAACATCTCAACTCAGTCCTCCACATCCCAGCTCAGTGATCCCAGCTCAGTGCTCAACATCCCAACTCAGTCCTCCACATCCCAGTTCAGTGATCAACATCCCAGCTCAGTGCTTAACACCCGAGCTAAGTTCTCAACATCCCAGCTCAGTGTTCACCATCCCAGCTCAGTGTTCAACATCCCAGCCTACTGCTCAACATCCCAGCTCAGGGTTCAACACCCCAGCTCAGTGCTTGACATCCCAGCTCAGTGCACAACATCCAAGCTCAGTGCTCAGCATCCCAGCTCAAGGCTGAACACCTAGCTCAGTGCTCAACAACCCAGCTCAATGCTCAACAGCCCAGCTCAGTGCTCAGCATCCCACCTCAAGGCTGAACACCTAGCTCAGGGCTTAACATTCCAGCTCAGTGCACAACATTCCAGCTCAGTGCTCAACATCCCAGCTCAATGCTCAACATCGCAGCTCAGTGCACAACATCCCAGCTCAGTGCTCAACATCCCAGCTCAATGCTCAACATCCCAGCTCAGTGCTCAACAACCCAGCTCAGTGCTCAACATCCCAGCTCAGTGCTCAACAGCCCAGCTCAATGCTCAACATCCCAGCCCAGTTCTCAACGTCCCAGCTCAGTGATCAACATCCCAGCTCAGTGCTCAACATCCCAACTCAGTCCTCCACATCCCAGCTCAGTGATCAACATCCCAGCTCAGTGCTTAACACCCGAGCTAAGTTCTCAACATCCAAGCTCAGTGTTCAACATCCCAGCTCAGTGTTCAACATCCCAGCCTACTGCTCAACATCCCAGCTCAGGGTTCAACATCCCAGTTCAGTGCTCAACATCCTAGCTCAGTGCTTAACACCCCAGCTGAGTGCTCGACATCCCAGCTCAGTGCACAACATCCAAGCTCAGTGCTCAGCATCCCAGCTCAAGGCTGAACACCTAGCTCAGTGCTCAACATCCCAGCTCAATGCTCAACAGCCCAGCTCAGTGCTCAGCATCCCACCTCAAGGCTGAACACCTAGCTCAGGGCTTAACTTTCAAGCTCAGTGCTCAACATCCCAGCTCAATGCTGGATATCCCAACTCATTGCTCAACAACCCAGCTCACGGCTGAACATCCCAGCTCAGTGCTCAACATCCGAGCTCAATGCTGAACATTCCAACTCATCGCTCAACAACCCAGCTCAATGCTGAACATCGCAGCACAGTGCACAACATCCCAGCTCAGTGCTCAACATCCGAACTCAGTCCTCCACATCCCAAATCCGTGCCCAACATCCCAACCCAGTGCTCAACATTCCAGCTCAATACTCAACATCCCAGTTTAATACTCAACATCCTAGTTCAGTCATCAAAATCCCAGCTCAATACTCAACATCGCAGCTCAGTGCTCAATATCCCAACTCAGTGGTCCATAAACCAGTTCAGTGCTCCACAACCTACGCAGTGCTCTACCCTCCAGCACAGTGTTCTACAAACCAGCCCAGTGCTCAACATCCCAGCTCAGTGCTCAAAATCCCAGCTCAGTGCTCTACCACCCAGCTCAGTGTTCTACAACCCAGCCCAATGCTCAGCATCCCAGCTCAGTGCTCAACATCGCAGCTCAGTGCTCCAGAACCCACCTCAGTGCTCTAGAGCAAAAACATAATATACTGGACAATCTCCGCAGGTCTGACAGCTTCTGTGGAGAGGGGGGAGCTAACGTTACAAATCTGGAAGACTCTTTGTGAAAGCTAGAGAGAACTGGAAATGGGGTCAGATTTATAATGTAGTGGTGGGGGACGGGGGACGGGG
Organism: Scyliorhinus torazame; assembly: GCF_047496885.1. Classification (NCBI taxonomy): domain Eukaryota; kingdom Metazoa; phylum Chordata; class Chondrichthyes; order Carcharhiniformes; family Scyliorhinidae; genus Scyliorhinus; species Scyliorhinus torazame. The sequence continues at coordinate 164,166,521 of NC_092708.1, read as the reverse complement.
GGGGGGGGGGGGGGGGGGGGGGGGGCGGGGGGGGGGGGGTTGGAGTGTTGGGTTTGTTTGGGGGCCAGCGATAGATGGATGCCGAGGACAGAGGACAAGATGGAAATTTATACGTGGGCTCTTAAGACTAAGAAGGCTGGCCTTCAGTGCTCCCTAATCCATGGCTGTGCTCTAGAACCCCGCTCAGTGCTCTAGAAGCCAGCCCAATGTTCTAGAAACCAACTCGTTGGTCTAGAACCCAGCTCAGTGCCGCACAACGCAGTTTAGTGCTGTACAACCCAGCTCAGTGCTTTAGAACATGGCTCAGTGCTGTACAACCCAGTCCAATGCTCTAGAACCCAGCTCATTGCTCTAGAAACCAGCTCAGTACTGCACAACGCAGTTCAGTGCTGTACAACCCAGCTCAGTGCTTTAGAAAATGGCTCAGTTCTGTACAATCCAGCTCAGTGTTGTACAACCCAGCTCAGTGCTGTACAACCCAGCTCAGTGTTGTATAACCCAGCTCAGTGCTGTACAACCCAGCTCAGTGCTGTAAACCCAACTCAGTGCTTAACATCCCAACTCAGTTCTCAACATCCCAGCTCAGTGCTCAACATCCCAACTCAGTGCTCCACATCCCAACTCAGTGCTCAACTTCCCAACTCAGTGTTCAACATCCCAGCTCAGTGCTCAACATCCCAGCTCAGTGTTCTAAATCCAAGCCCAGTGCTCGACATTCCAGCTCAGTGTTCTAAATCCCAGCTCCGTGCTAAACAACCCAGCTCAGTGTTCAACACCCCAGCACAGTGCTCAACATCCCAGCTCAGTCTCAACCTCCCAGCACAGTGTTCAACATCCCAGCTAAATGCTCAACATCCCAAATCAGTCATCAACATCCCAGCTCAGTGTTCGAAATCCCAGCTCAGTGCGAAACATCCCAGCTCAGTGCTCGACCTCTCAGCTCAGTGTTCAACATCCCAGCTAAATGCTCAACATCCCAACTCAGTGTTCTAAATCCCAGCTCAGTGCTCAACATCCCAGCTCAGTGGTCAACATCCCAACTCAGTGCTCAACATCCCAGCTCAGTGTTCTAGATCCCAGCTCAGTGCTAAACATCCCAGCCCAGTGTTCAACACCCCAGCTCAGTCCACGACATCCAAGCTCAGTGCTTAACATCCCAGCTCAGTGCACAACTTCCCAACTCAGTGTTCAACATCCCAGCTCAGTGCACAACATCCCAACTCAGTGCTCAACATCCCAGCTCAGTGTTCTAAATCCAAGCCCAGTGCTCAACATCCTAGCTCAGTGTTCAACATCCCAGCTCAGTTTTCAACATCCCAGCTCAGTGCTGAATATCCCAGCTCAGTGCTCAACATCCCAGCACATTCCTCAACATCCCAGCTCAGTGCTCAAAATTCCAGCTCAGTCCTCAACATCCCAGCTCAGTCCTCAACATGCCAGCTCAGTCCTCAACATCCCAGCTTATTGCTCAACATCCCAGCTCAGTGCTGAACATTCAAGCTCATCTGGGGCTGGTTAGCACTCAGCTAAATCGCGGGCTTTGCAAGCAGACAAAGGCAGGCCAGCAGCACGGTTCAATTCAAGTACCAGCCTCCCCGAACAGACGCCGGAATGTGGCGACTAGGGGCTTTTCACAGTAACTTCATTGAAGCCTACTTGTGACAATAAGCGATTTTCATTTCATTTCATTCATTTCATTTCAACATACCAGCCCAGTGTTCTAAATCCCAGCTCAGTGATCAACATCCCAGCTCAGTGCTCAACATCCCAGCTCAGTGTTCAACATCCCAGCTCAGTGTTCAACATCCCAGCCTACTGCTCAACATCCCAGCTCAGAGTTCAACATCCCAGTTCAGTGCTCAACATCCCACCTCAGTGCGAAACACCCCAGCTCAGTGCTCGACATCCCAGCACAGTTCACAACATCCAAGCTCAGTGCTCAGCATCCCAGCTCAAGGCTGAACATCCCAACTAATTGCTCAACAACCCAGCTCAATGCTGAACATCGCAGCACAGTGCACAACATCCCAGCTCAGTGCTCAACATCTCAACTCAGTCCTCCACATCCCAGCTCAGTGATCAACATCCCAGCTCAGTGCTCAAACTCCCAGCTCAGTGTTCAACATCCCAGCTAAATGCTCAACATCCCAGCTCAGTGCCCAACAGCCCAGCTCAGTGCTCAACATTCCAGCTCAGTGCTCAAGATCCCTGCTCAATGCTCAACATTCCAGCACAGTGCTCAAGATCCCTGCTCAATGCTCAACATTCCAGCTCAGTGCTAAACATCCCAGCTCAGTGCTCAGCATCCCAGTTCAGTGCTCAACTTCCCAACTCAGTACTCAACATCCCAGCACAGTGCCCAAGAACCCAGCTCGGTGTTCGAAATCCCAGCTCAGTGCTAAACTAACCAGCTCAGTGTTCAACGCCCCAGCACAGTGCTCAACATCCCAGCTCCGTGCTCAACCTCCCAGCTCAGTGTTCAACATCCCAGCTAAATGCTCACCATCCCAACTCAGTCCTCAACATCCCAGCTCACTGTTCAAAATCCCAGCTCAATGCGAAACATCCCAGCTCAGTGCTCAACCTCCCAGCTCAGTGTTCAACATCCCAGCTAAATGCTCAACATCCCAACTCGGTCCTCAACATCCCAGCTCAGTGTTCTAAATCCCAGCTCAATGCTCAACATCACAGCTCAGTGCTCAACATCCCAACTCAGTGCTCAACCTCCCAATTCAGTGTTCAACATCCCAGCTCAGTGCTCAACATCCCAGTTCAGTGTTCTAAATCATTGCCCGGTGCTCGACATCCCAGCTCAGTGATCAACATCCCAGCTCAATGCTCAACATCCTAGCCCAGTTCTCAACGTCCCAGCTCAATGCTCAACATTCCAGCTCAGTGCTCAAGAGCCCAGCTCAGTGCTCAACATTCCAGCTCAGTGCTCAACATCCCATCTCAATGCTCAACATCCCAGCTCAATGCTCAACATCCCAGCTCAGTGCACAACATCCCAGCTCAGTGCTCAACAACCCAGCTCAATGCTCAACATCCCAGCTCAGTGCTCAACATCCCAGCTCAATGCTCAACATTCCAGCTCAGTGCTCAGCATCCCAGCTCAAGGCTGAACACCTAGCTCAGTGCTCAACAACCCAGCTCAATGCTCAACAGCCCAGCTCAGTGCTCAGCATCCCATCTCAAGGCTGAACACCTAGCTCAGGGCTTAACATTCCAGCTCAGTGCACAACATTCCAGCTCAGTGCTCAACATCCCAGCTCAATGCTCAACATCGCAGCTCAGTGCACAACATCCCAGCTCAGTGCTCAACATCCCAGCTCAATGCTCAACATCCCAGCTCAGTGCTCAACAACCCAGCTCAGTGCTCAACATCCCAGCTCAGTGCTCAACAGCCCAGCTCAATGCTCAACATCGCAGCCCAGTTCTCAACGTCCCAGCTCAGTGATCAACATCCCAGCTCAGTGCTCAACATCCCAACTCAGTCCTCCACATCCCAGCTCAGTGATCAACATCCCAGCTGAGTGCTTAACACCGGAGCTAAGTTCTCAACATCCAAGCTCAGTGTTCAACATCCCAGCTCAGTGTTCAACATCCCAGCCTACTGCTCAATATCCCAGCTCAGGGTTCAACATCCCAGTTCAGTGCTCAACATCCTAGCTCAGTGCTTAACACCCCAGCTGAGTGCTCGACATCCCAGCTCAGTGCACAACATCCAAGCTCAGTGCTCAGCATCCCAGCTCAAGGCTGAACACCTAGCTCAGTGCTCAACATCCCAGCTCAATGCTCAACATCCCAGCTCAATGCTCAACAGCCCAGCTCAGTGCTCAGCATCCCACCTCAATGCTGAACACCTAGCTCAGGGCTTAACATTCCAGCTCAGTGCTCAACATCCCAGCTCAATGCTGAATATCCCAACTCATTGCTCAACAACCCAGCTCACGGCTGAACATCCCAGCTCAGTGCTCAATATCCCAGCTCAATGCTGAACATTCCAACTCATCGCTCAACAACCCAGCTCAATGCTGAACATCGCAGCACAGTGCACAACATCCCAGCTCAGTGCTCAACATCCGAACTCAGTCCTCCACATCCCAGCTCAGTGCTCAACATCTCAACACAGTGCTCAACATCCCAAATCCGTGCCCAACATCCCAACCCAGTGCTCAACATTCCAGCTCAATACTCAACATCCCAGTTCAATACTCAACATCCTAGTTCAGTCATCAAAATCCCAGCTCAATACTCAACATCGCAGCTCAGTGATCAACATCCCAGCTCAATACTCAACATCCCAGCACAATACTCAACATCCCAGCTCAGTGCACAACATCCCAGCCCAGTTCTCAATGTCCCAGCTCAATGCTCAACATCCCAGCCCAGTGCTCAACAGCCCAGCTCAGTGCTCAACATTCCAGCTCAGTGCACAACAGCCCAGCTCAGTGCTCAACATTCCAGCTCAGTGCTCAACATCCCAGCTCAATGCTCAACATTCCAGCTCAGTGCTCAACATCCCAGCTCAATGCTCAACATCCCAGCTCAGTGCCCAACAGCCCAGCTCAGTGCTCAGTATCCCAACTCAGTGGTCCATAAACCAGTTCAGTGCTCCACAACCTACGCAGTGCTCTACCCTCCAGCACAGTGTTCTACAAACCAGCCCAGTGCTCAACATCCCAGCTCAGTGCTCAAAATCCCAGCTCAGTGCTCTACCACCCAGCTCAGTGTTTTACAACCCAGCCCAATGCTCAACATCCCAGCTCAGTGCTCCAGAACCCACCTCAGTGCTCTAGAGCAAAAACATAATATACTGGACAATCTCCGCAGGTCTGACAGCTTCTGTGGAGAGAGGGGAGCTAACGTTACAAATCTGGAAGACTCTTTGTGAAAGCTAGAGAGAACTGGAAATGGGGTCAGATTTATGATGTAGTGGTGGGGGACGGGGGACTGGGGGCGGGGTGGGTGCGGGGGGGGGTTGTTGGAGTGTTGGGTTTGTTTGGGGGCCAGCGATAGATGGATGCCGAGGACAGAGGACAAGATGAAAATTTATATGTGGGCTCTTAAGACTAAGAAGGGTGGTCTTCAGTGCTCCCTAATCCATGGCTGTGCTCTAGAACCCCGCCCAGTGCTCTAGAAGCCAGCCCAATGTTCTAGAAACCAACTCGTTGGTCTAGAACCCAGCTCAGTGACGCACAACGCAGTTTAGTGCTGTACAACCCAGCTCAGTGCTTTAGAACATGGCTCAGTGCTGTACAACCCAGTCCAATGCTCTAGAACCCAGCTCATTGCTCTAGAAACCAGCTCAGGACAGCACAACGCAGTTCAGTGCTGTACAACCCAGCTCAGTGCTTTAGAAAATGGCTCAGTGCTGTACAATCCAGCTCAGTGTTGTACAACCCAGCTCAGTGCTGTACAACCCAGCTCAGTGTTGTACAACCCAGCTCAGTGCTGTACAACCCAGCTCAGTGCTGTAAACCCAACACATTGCTCAACATCCCAACTCAGTTCTCAACATCCCAGCTCAGTGCTCAACATCCCAACTCAGTTCTCCACATCCCAACTCAGTGCTCCACATCCCAACTCAGTGCTCAACATCCCAACTCAGTTCTCAACATCCCAGCTCAGTGCTCAACATCCCAACTCAGTGCTCAACAGCCCAGCTCAGTGCTCAACATCCCAGCTCAGTGCTCAACAGCCCAGCTCAGTGTTCAACATCCCAGCTTTGTGTTCAACATCCCAGCCTTGTCCTCAACATCCCAGCTCAGTGTTCAACATCCCAGCCTTGTGCTCAACATCCCAGCTCAATGCTCAACATCCTAGCTCAGTGCTCAACATCCCAGCTCAGTTCAAAACATCCCAGCTCAGTGTTTTACAACCCAGCTCAGTGCTGTAGAGCACAAGTTAGTGGTGTAATGCCAGCTCAGTGCTTTGGAACCCAGGTTAGTGAGGTACACCGTGCTCAGTGCTCTAGAACCCAGGTTGTGGCGTACAATAAAGCTCAGTGCTCTATAATGCAGCACGGTGCCCTACGTTCCAGCTCAGTGCTCCACAAACCAGCTCAGTGCTCCATAAACCAGTTCAGTGCTCAACATCCCAGCCTTGTGCTCAACATCCCAGCTCAATGCTCAACATCCCAGCTCATGTGCTCAACATCCCAACTCAGTGCTCAACATCCCAGCTCAGTGCTCAACACCCCAGCTCAGTGCTTTACAACGCAGCTCCGTGCTCTGGTTTGTGGTGTACAACCCAGCGCAGTGCTGTAGAGCACAAGTTAGTGGTGTAATGCCAGCGCAGTGCTTTGGATCCCAGGTTAGTGAGGTACACCGGGCTCAGTGCTCTAGAACCCAGGTTGTGGCGTACAATAAAGCTCAGTGCTCTATAATGTAGCTTTATAACTCAACTCAGTGCACTACGTTCCAGCTCAGTGCTCCACAAACCAGTTCAGTGCTCAACATCCCAGCTAAGTGCTCAACATCCCAGCTCATTGCTCATCATTACAGCTCAGTGCTCAACATTCCAGCTCAGTGTTCAACATCCCAGCTCAGTGATCAACATCCCAGCTCAGTGATCAACATCCCAGCTCAGTGCTTTACAGCCCAGCTCAGTGCTCCATAAACCAGTTCAGTGCTCCACAACCTACGCAGTGCTCTACTTTATAACCCAACTCAGTGCTCCACAATCCAGCTCAGTGCTCCAGAACCCACCATGAGTGCTCTAGAACAAAAACATAAAATACTGAACAATCTCCGCAGGTCTGACAGCTTCTGGGAAGAGAGTGGAGCTAACATAACAAATCTGGAAGACTCTTTGTGAAAGCTAGAGAGTACTGGAAATGGGGTCAGATTCATACTGTAGTGCGGCGGGGGGGGGGGGGGAGCGGGGGGGGGGGGGCGCTGGAGTGTTGGGTTTGTTTGGGGGCCAGAGATAGATGGATGCCGAGGACAGAGGGCAAGATGAAAATTTATATGTGGGCTCTTAGGACTATGAAGGGCGGTCTTCAGTGCTCCCTAATCCATGTCTGTGCTCTAGAACCCCGCGCAGTGCTCTAGAAGCCAGCCCAATGCTCTAGAAACCAGCTCACTGGTCTAGAACCCAGCTCAGTGCCGCACAACGCAGTTTAGTGCTGTACAACCCAGCTCAGTGCTTTAGAACGTGGCTCAGTGCTGTACAACCCAGTCCAATGCTCTAGAACCCAGCTCATTGCTCTAGAAACCAGCTCAGTACTGCACAACGCGGTTCAGTGCTGTACAACCCAGCTCAGTGCTTTAGAAAATGGCTCAGTGCTGTACAACCCAGTCCAATGCTCTAGAACCCAGCTCATTGCTCTGGAAACCAGCTCAGTACTGCACAACGCGGTTCAGTGCTGTACAACCCAGCTCAGTGCTTTAGAAAATGGCTCAGTGCTGTACAACCCAGTCCAATGCTCTAGAACCCAGCTCATTGCTCTGGAAACCAGCTCAGTACTGCACAACGCGGTTCAGTGCTGTACAACCCAGCTCAGTGCTTTAGAAAATGGCTCAGTGCTGTACAATCCAGTTCAGTGTTGTACAACCCAGCTCAGTGCTGTACAACCCAGCTCAGTGCTGTACAACCCAACTCAGTGCTCAACATTCCAACTCAGTTCTCAACATCCCAGCTCAGTGCTCAACATCCCAATTCAGTGCTCCTCATCCCAACTCAGTGCTCAACATCCCAACTCAGTTCTCAACATCCCAGCTCAGTGCTCAACTGCCCAGCTCAGTGCTCAACATCCCAGCTCAGTGCTCAACATCCCAACTCAGTTCTCAACAGCCCAATTCAGTGCTCAAAATCCCATCTCAGTGCTCAACATCCCAGATCAGTGTTCAACATCCCAGCTTTGTGCTCAACATCCCAGCTCAGTGTTCAACATCCCAGCCTTGTGCTCAACATCCCAGCTCAATGCTCAACATCCCAGCTCAGTGCTCAACATCCCAGCTCAGTCCTCAACACCCCAGCTCAGTGCTTTACAACCCAGCTCAGTGCTGTAGAGCACAAGTTAGTGGTGTACATGCCAGCTCAGTGCTTTGGAACCCAGGTTAGTGAGGTACACCGGGCTCAGTGCTCTAGAACCCAGGTTGTGGCGTACAATAAAGCTCAGTGCTCTATAATGCAGCACGGTGCCCTACGTTCCAGCTCAGTGCTCCACAAACCAGCTCAGTGCTCCATAAACCAGTTCAGTCCTCCACAGCCTACGCAGTGCTCTACTTTATAACCCAACTCAGTGCTCCACAATCCAGCTCAGTGCTCCAGAACCCACCATGAGTGCTCTACAACAAAAACATAAAATACTGGACAATCTCCGCAGGTCTGACAGCTTCTGTGAAGCGAGGGGAGCTAACGTTACGAATCTGGAAGACTCTTTGTGAAAGCTAGAGATTACTGGGAATGGGGTAAGATTTATACTGTAGTGCGGGGGGGGGGGGGGGGGGGGGGGGGCTGGAGTGTTGGGTTTGTTTGGGGGACAGCGATAGATGGATGCCGAGGGCAGAAGACAAAATGAAAATTTATGGGGGCTATTAAGACTAAGAAGGGTGGTCTTCAGTGCTCCCTAATCCATGTCTGTGCTCTAGAACCCAGCTCAGTGCTCTAGAAGCCCGCCCAATGCTCTAGAAACCAGCTCATTGGTCTAGAACCCAGCTCAGTGCCGCACAACGCAGTTCAGTGCTGTACAACCCAGCTCAGTGCTTTAGAACATGGCTCAGTGCTGTACAACCCAGTCCAATGCTCTAGAACCCAGCTCATTGCTCTAGAAACCAGCTCAGTAGTGCACAACGCGGTTCAGTGCTGTACAACCCAGCTCAGTGCTTTAGAAAATGGCTCAGTGCTGTACAACCCAGTCCAATGCTCTAGAACCCAGCTCATTGCTCTGGAAACCAGCTCAGTACTGCACAACGCGGTTCAGTGCTGTACAACCCAGCTCAGTGCTTTAGAAAATGGCTCAGTGCTGTACAATCCAGTTCAGTGTTGTACAACCCAGCTCAGTGCTGTACAACCCAGCTCAGTGCTGTACAACCCAACTCAGTGCTCAACATTCCAACTCAGTTCTCAACATCCCAGCTCAGTGCTCAACATCCCAATTCAGTGCTCCTCATCCCAACTCAGTGCTCAACATCCCAACTCAGTTCTCAACATCCCAGCTCAGTGCTCAACTGCCCAGCTCAGTGCTCAACATCCCAGCTCAGTGCTCAACATCCCAACTCAGTTCTCAACAGCCCAATTCAGTGCTCAAAATCCCATCTCAGTGCTCAACATCCCAGATCAGTGTTCAACATCCCAGCTTTGTGCTCAACATCCCAGCTCAGTGTTCAACATCCCAGCCTTGTGCTCAACATCCCAGCTCAATGCTCAACATCCCAGCTCAGTGCTCAACATCCCAGCTCAGTCCTCAACACCCCAGCTCAGTGCTTTACAACCCAGCTCAGTGCTGTAGAGCACAAGTTAGTGGTGTACATGCCAGCTCAGTGCTTTGGAACCCAGGTTAGTGAGGTACACCGGGCTCAGTGCTCTAGAACCCAGGTTGTGGCGTACAATAAAGCTCAGTGCTCTATAATGCAGCACGGTGCCCTACGTTCCAGCTCAGTGCTCCACAAACCAGCTCAGTGCTCCATAAACCAGTTCAGTCCTCCACAGCCTACGCAGTGCTCTACTTTATAACCCAACTCAGTGCTCCACAATCCAGCTCAGTGCTCCAGAACCCACCATGAGTGCTCTACAACAAAAACATAAAATACTGGACAATCTCCGCAGGTCTGACAGCTTCTGTGAAGCGAGGGGAGCTAACGTTACGAATCTGGAAGACTCTTTGTGAAAGCTAGAGATTACTGGGAATGGGGTAAGATTTATACTGTAGTGCGGGGGGGGGGGGGGGGGCTGGAGTGTTGGGTTTGTTTGGGGGACAGCGATAGATGGATGCCGAGGGCAGAAGACAAAATGAAAATTTATGGGGGCTATTAAGACTAAGAAGGGTGGTCTTCAGTGCTCCCTAATCCATGTCTGTGCTCTAGAACCCAGCTCAGTGCTCTAGAAGCCCGCCCAATGCTCTAGAAACCAGCTCATTGGTCTAGAACCCAGCTCAGTGCCGCACAACGCAGTTCAGTGCTGTACAACCCAGCTCAGTGCTTTAGAACATGGCTCAGTGCTGTACAACCCAGTCCAATGCTCTAGAACCCAGCTCATTGCTCTAGAAACCAGCTCAGTACTGCACAACGCGGTTCAGTGCTGTACAACCCAGCTCAGTGCTTTAGAAAATGGCTCAGTGCTGTACAACCCAGTCCAATGCTCTAGAACCCAGCTCATTGCTCTGGAAACCAGCTCAGTACTGCACAACGCGGTTCAGTGCTGTACAACCCAGCTCAGTGCTTTAGAAAATGGCTCAGTGCTGTACAATCCAGTTCAGTGTTGTACAACCCAGCTCAGTGCTGTACAACCCAGCTCAGTGCTGTACAACCCAACTCAGTGCTCAACATTCCAACTCAGTTCTCAACATCCCAGCTCAGTGCTCAACATCCCAATTCAGTGCTCCTCATCCCAACTCAGTGCTCAACACCCAACTCAGTTCTCAACATCCCAGCTCAGTGCTCAACATCCCAACTCAGTGCTCAACTGCCCAGCTCAGTGCTCAACATCCCAGCTCAGTGCTCAACATCCCAACTCAGTTCTCAACAGCCCAATTCAGTGCTCAAAATCCCATCTCAGTGCTCAACATCCCAGATCAGTGTTCAACATCCCAGCTCTGTGTTCAACATCCCAGCCTTGTGCTCAACATCCCAGCTCAGTGTTCAACATCCCAGCCTTGTGCTCAACACCCCAGCTCAATGCTCAACATCCCAGCTCAGTGCTCAACATCCCAGCTCAGTCCTCAACACCCCAGCTCAGTGCTTTACAACCCAGGTCAGTGCTGTAGAGCACAAGTTAGTGGTGTACATGCCAGCTCAGTGCTTTGGAACCCAGGTCAGTGAGGTACACCGGGCTCAGTGCTCTAGAACCCAGGTTGTGGCGTACAATAAAGCTCAGTGCTCTATAATGGAGCACGGTGCACTACGTTCCAGCTCAGTGCTCCACAAACCAGCTCAGTGCTCCATAAACCAGTTCAGTGCTCCACAGCCTACGCAGTGCTCTACTTTATAACCCAACTCAGTGCTCCACAATCCAGCTCAGTGCTCCAGAACCCACCATGAGTGCTCTACAACAAAAACATAAAATACTGGACAATCTCCGCAGGTCTGACAGCTTCTGTGAAGCGAGGGGAGCTAACGTTACGAATCTGGAAGACTCTTTGTGAAAGCTAGAGATTACTGGGAATGGGGTCAGATTTATACTGTAGTGCGGGGGGTGGGGGGGGGGGAGGGGGCGGGGGGCTGGAGTGTTGGGTTTGTTTGGGGAACAGCGATAGATGGATGCCGAGGGCAGAAGACAAAATGAAAATTTATGGGGGCTATTAAGACTAAGAAGGGTGGTCTTCAGTGCTCCCTAATCCATGTCTGTGCTCTAGAACCCAGCTCAGTGCTCTAGAAGCCCGCCCAATGCTCTAGAAACCAGCTCATTGGTCTAGAACCCAGCTCAGTGCCGCACAACGCAGTTCAGTGCTGTACAACCCAGCTCAGTGCTTTAGAACATGGCTCAGTGCTGTACAACCCAGTCCAATGCTCCAGGACCCAGCTCATTGCTCTAGAAACCAGCTCAGTACTGCACAACGCAGTTCAGTGCTGTACAACCCAGCTCAGTGCTTTAGAACATGGCTCAGTGCTGTACAATCCAGCTCAGTGCTGTACAACCAGGCTCAGTGTTGTACAACCCAGCTCAGTGCTGTACAACACAGCTCAGTGCTGTACAACCCAGCTCAGTGCTGTACAACCCAGCTCAGTGTTGTACAGCCCAGCTCAGTGCTGTACAACCCAACTCAGTGTTGTACAACCCAGCTCAGTGCTGTACAACCCAGCTCAGTGTTGTACACTCCAGCTCAGTGCTGTACAACCCAGCTCAGTGTTGTACATCCCAGCTCAGTGCTATACAACACAGCTCAGTGCTGTACAACCCAGTTCAGTGTTCTACAACCCAGCTCAATGCTGTACAACCCAGCTCAGTGCTGTACAACCCAGCTCAGTGCTGTACAACCCAGCTCAGTGCTGTACAACCCAGCTCAGTGCTGTACAACCCAGCTCAGTGGTGTACATCCCAGCTCAGTGCTGTACATCCCAGCTCAGTGCTGTACAACCCAGCTCAGTGCTGTACAACCCAGCTCAGTGCTGTACAACCCAGCTCAGTTCTATACAACCCAGTTCAGTGCTTTAGAACCCAGATCAGTGCTCCACCATCCAGCTCAGTGCTCAACATTCCAGCTCAGTGCTCAACATCCCTGCTCAGTGCTCAACATCCCAGCTCAGTGCTCAACATCCCAGCCCAGTTCTCAACATCCCAGCTCAGTGCTGAACATCCCAGCCCAGTGCTCAACATTACAGCTCAGTGCTCAACATCCCTGCTCAGTGCTCAACATCCCAGCTCAGTGCTCAACATCCCAGCTCAGTGCTCAACATCCCAGCTCAGTGCTTTACAACGCAGCTCCGTGCTCTGGTTTGTGGTGTACAACCCAGCTCAGTGCTGTAGAGCACAAGTTAGTGGTGTAATGCCAGCTCAGTCCTTTGGAACCCAGGTGAGTGAGGTACACCGGGCTCAGTGCTCTAGAACCCAGGTTGTGGCGTACAATAAAGCTCAGTGCTCTATAATGCAGCACGGTGCACTACGTCCCAGCTCAGTGCTCCACAAACCAGCTCAGTGCTCCATAAACCAGTTCAGTGCTCAACATCCCAGCTCAGTGCTCAACATCCCAGCTCAGTGCTCAACATTACAGCTCAGTGCTCAACATCCCAGCTCAGTGCTCAACTGCCCAGCTCAGTGCTCAACATCCCAGCTCAGTGTTCAACATCCCAGCCTTGTGCTCAACGACCCAGCTCAGTGTTCAACATTACAGCTCAGTGCTCAACATCCCAGCTCAGTGCTGTACAATCCAGCTCAATGCTCAACATCCCAGCTCAGTGCTGTACAACCCAACTCAGTGTTGCACAACCCAGCTCAGTGCTGTACAACCCAGCTCAGTGTTGTACACTCCAGCTCAGTGCTGTACAACCCAGCTCAGTGTTGTACTTCCCAGCTCAGTGCTATACAACACAGCTCAGTGCTGTACAACCCAGCTCAGTGTTGTACAACCCAGCTCAGTGCTGTACAACCCAGCTCAGTGCTGTAGAACCCAGCTCAGTGCTGTACAACCCAGCTCAGTGCTGTACAACCCAGCTCAGTGCTGTACAACCCAGCTCAGTGGTGTACATCCCAGCTCAGGGCTGTACAACCCAGCTCAGTGCTGTACAACCCAGCTCAGTGCTGTACAACCCAGTTCAGTGCTTTAGAACCCAGATCAGTGCTCAACATTCCAGCTCAGTGCTCAACATCCCTGCTCAGTGCTCAACATCCCAGCTCAGTGCTCAACATTCCAGCCCAGTTCCCAACATCCCAGCTCAGTGCTCAACATCCCAGCCCAGTGCTCAACATTACAGCTCAGTGCTCAACATCCCTGCTCAGTGCTCAACATCCCAGCTCAGTGCTCAACATCCCAGCTCAGTGCTCAACATCCCAGCCCAGTTCTCAACATCCCAGCTCAGTGTTCAACCTCCGAGCTCAGTGCTTTACAACGCAGCTCCGTGCTCTGGTTTGTGGTGTACAACCCAGCTCAGTGCTGTAGAGCACAAGTTAGTGGTGTAATGCCAGCTCAGTCCTTTGGAACCCAGGTTAGTGAGGTACACCGGGCTCAGTGCTCTAGAACCCAGGTTGTGGCGTACAATAAAGCTCAGTGCTCTATAATGGAGCACGGTGCACTACGTTCCAGCTCAGTGCTCCACAAACCAGCTCAGTGCTCCATAAACCAGTTCAGTGCTCAACATCCCAGCTCAGTGCTCAACATCCCAGCTCAGTGCTCAACATTACAGCTCAGTGCTCACCATCCCAGCTCAGTGCTCAACATCCCAGCTCAGTGCTCAACATCCCAGCTCAGTGCTCAACATCCCAGCTCAGTGCTCAACATCCCAGCTCAGTGCTCTACAACCCACTTCAGTGCTCCATAAACCAGTTCAGTGCTCCACAACCTACGCAGTGCTCTACTTTATAACCCAACTCAGTGCTCCACAATCCAGCTCAGTGCTCCAGAACCCACCATGAGTGCTCTAGAACAAAAACATAAAATACTGGACAATCTCCGCAGGTCTGACAGCTTCTGTGGAGAGAGGGGAGCTAAGGTAACGAATCTGGAAGACTCTTTGTGGAAGCTAGAGATTACTGGGAATGGGGGCAGATTTATACTGTAGTGGGGGGGAGGGGGGCAGGAGTGTTGGGTTTGTTTGGGGGACAGCGATAGATGGATGCTGAGGGCAGAAGACAAAATGAAAATTTATGGGGGCTATTAAGACTAAGAAGCGTGGTCTTCAGTCCTCCCTAATCCATGCCTGTGCTCTAGAACCCAGCTCAGTGCTCTAGAAGGCCACCAATGCTCTAGAAACCAGCTCATTGGTCTAGAACCCAGCTCAGTGCCGCACAACGCAGTTCTGTGCTGTACAACCCAGCTCAGTGCTTTAGAACATGGCTCAGTGCTGTACAACCCAGTCCAATGCTCCAGAACCCAGCTCATTGCTCTAGAAACCAGCTCAGTACTGCACAACGCAGTTCAGTGCTGTACAACCCAGCTCAGTGCTTTAGAAAATGTCACAGTGCTGTACAATCCAGCTCAGTGCTGTACAACCCAGCTCAGTGCTGTACAACCCAGCTCAGTGCTGTACAACCCAGCTCAGTGCTGTACAACCCAGCTCAGTGCTGTACAACCCAGCTCAGTACTGTACAACCCAGCTCAGTGCTGTACAACCCAGCTCAGTGCTATACAACCCAGCTCAGTGCTTTAGAACCCAGATCAGTGCTCCACAATCCAGCTCAGTGCTCAACATTCCAGCTCAGTGTTCAACATCCCAGCGCAATGCTCAACAGTCCAGCTCAGTGCTCAACTACCCAGCCCAGTGCTCAACATTACAGCTCAGTGCTCAACATCCCAGCTCAGTGCTCAACATCCCAGCCCAGTGCTCAACACCCCAGCTCAGTGCTCAACATCCCAGCCCAGTGCTCAACATTCCAGCTCAGTGCTCAACATCCCTGCTCAGTGCTCAACATCCCAGCTCAGTGCTCAACATCCCAGCTCAGTGCTCAACATCCCAGCCCAGTTCTCAACATCCCAGCTCAGTGCTCAACCTCCCAGCTCAGTGCTCAACATCCCAGCTCAGTGCTCAACATCCCAGCTCAGTGCTTTACAACGCAGCTCCGTGCTCTGGTTTGTGGTGTACAACCCAGCTCAGTGCTGTAGAGCGCAAGTTAGTGGTGTAATGCCAGCTCAGTCCTTTGGAACCCAGGTTAGTGAGGTACACCGGGCTCAGTGCTCTAGAACCCAGGTTGTGGCGTACAATAAAGCTCAGTGCTCTATAATGGAGCACGGTGCACTACGTTCCAGCTCAGTGCTCCACAAACCAGCTCAGTGCTCCATAAACCAGTTCAGTGCTCAACATCCCAGCTCAGTGCTCAACATCCCAGCTCAGTGCTTTACAACGCGCTCCGTGCTCTGGTTTGTGGTGTACAACCCAGCTCAGTGCTGTAGAGCGCAAGTTAGTGGTGTAATGCCAGCTCAGTCCTTTGGAACCCAGGTTAGTGAGGTACACCGGGCTCAGTGCTCTAGAACCCAGGTTGTGGCGTACAATAAAGCTCAGTGCTCTATAATGGAGCACGGTGCACTACGTTCCAGCTCAGTGCTCCACAAACCAGCTCAGTGCTCCATAAACCAGTTCAGTGCTCAACATCCCAGCTCAGTGCTCAACATCCCAGCTCAGTGCTCAACATCCCAGCTCAGTGCTCAACTGCCCAGCTCAGTGCTCAACATCCCAGCTCAGTGTTCAGCATCCCAGCCTTGTGCTCAACATCCCAGCTCAGTGTTCAACATTACAGCTCAGTGCTCAACATCCCAGCTCAGTGCTGTACAATCCAGCTCAGTGCTCAACATCCCAGCTCAGTGCTGTACAACCCAACTCAGTGTTGTACAACCCAGCTCAGTGCTGTACAACCCAGCTCAGTGCTGTACAACCCAGCTCAGTGCTGTACAACCCAGCTCAGTGCTGTACAACCCAGTTCAGTGCTGTACAACCCAGCTCAGTGCTTTAGAACCCAGATCAGTGCTATACAACCCAGCTCAGTGCTGTACAACCCAGCTCAGTGCTGTACAACCCAGCTCAGTGCTCAACATCCCAGCCCAGTGCTCAACACCCCAGCTCAGTGCTCAACATCCCAGCCCAGTGCTCAACATTCCAGCACAGTGCTCAACATTCCAGCACAGTGCTCAATATTCCAGCACAGTGCTCAACATCCAAGCCTCGTGCTCAATATGCCAGCACAGTGTTGAAGATCCCAGCACAGCGCTCAACATCCCAGCTCAGTGCTCAACATCCCAGCTCAGTGCTCAACATCCCAGCCCAGTGCTCAACTACCCAGCCCAGTGCTCAACATTACAGCTCAGTGCTCAACATCCCAGCTCAGTGCTCAACATCCCAGCTCAGTGTCCAACATTCCAGCTCAGTGCTCAACATCCCAGCGCAATGCTCAAGAGTCCAGCTCAGTCCTCAACTACCCAGCCCAGTGCTCAACATTACAGCTCAGTGCTCAACATCCCATCTCAGTGCTCAACATCCCAGCTCAGTGCTCAACATCCCACCTCAGTGTCCAACATTCCAGCTCAGTGCACAACATCCCAGCTCAGTGCTCAACTGCCCAGCTCAGTGCTCAGCACCCCAGATCAATGTTCAACATTCAGCTCAGTGCTCAACATCCCAGCTCAGTGTCCAACATTCCAGCACAGTGCTCAACATCCCAGCTCAGTGCTCAACTACCCAGCCCAGTGCTCAGCACCCCAGATCAATGTTCAACATCCCAGCTCAGTGCTCGCCATCCCAGCCAAGTGCTCAACATCCCAGCTCAGTGCTCAACAACGCAACTCAGTGCTCAACATTCCAGCTCAGTGCTCAACATTCCAGCTCAGTGCTCAATATCCCAGCTCAGTGCTCCAGAACCCACCTCAGGGCTCTCGAGCAAAAACATAATATACTGGACAATATCCGCAGGTCTGACAGCTTCTGTGGCGAGAGGGGAGCTAACGTTACGAATCTGGAAGACTCTTTGTGAAAGCTAGAGAGAACTGGAAATGGGGTCAGATTTATACTGCAGTAAGGGGGGGGCTGGAGTGTTGGGTTTGTTTGGGGGACAGCGACAGATAGATGCCGAGGGCAGAGGGCAAAATGAAAATTTATGGGGGCTCTTAAGACTAAGAAGGGTGGTCTTCAGTGCTCACTAATCCATGTCTGTGCTCTAGAACCCAGCTCAGTGCTCTAGAACCCAGCCCAATGCTCTAGAAACCAGCTCATTGGTCTAGAACCCAGCTCAGTGCCGCACAACGCAGTTCAGTGCTGTACAACTTAGCTCAGTGCTTTAGAACATGGCTCAGTGCTGTACAACCCAGTCCAATGCTCTAGAACCCAGCTCATTGCTCTAGAAACCAGCTCAGTACCGCTCAACGCAGTTCAGTGCTGTACAACCCAGCTCAGTGCTTTAGAAAATGGAGCAGTGCAGTGCAATCCAGCTCAATGCTGTACAATCCAGCCCAGTGCTCCACATCCCAGCTAAGTGCACCACAACCCAGCCCAATGCTGTTGAACCCAGATCATTGCTTCAGAACACAGCTCAGTGCTGTACAACCCAGCTCAGTGCTATAAAACCCAGCTCAGTGCTGTAGAACTCAGCTCAGTGCTATACAACCCAGCTCAGTGCTGTATGACCCAGCTCAGTGTCGTACAACCTAGCTCAGTGCTATACAACCCAGCTCAGTGCTATACAACCCATCTCAGTGCTATACAGCCCAGCTCAGTACTTGACATCCCAGCCTAGTGCTCAACATTCCAGCACAGTGCTCAACACCCAAGCGTCGTGCTCAATATCCCAGCACAGTGTTGAATATCCCAGCACAGTGCTCAACATCCCAGCTCAGTGCTCAACATCCCAGCTCAGTGTTCAACATCCCAGCCCAGTGCTCAACGTCCCAGCTCAATGCTCAACATCCCAACTCAGTGCTCAGCATCCCAGCTCAGTGCTCAACTTCCCAACTCAGTGCTCAACATCCCAGCTCAGTGCCCAACAGCCCAGCTCAGTGCTCAACATTCCAGCTCAGTGCTCAACATCCCTGCTCAATGCTCAACGTTCCAACTCAGTGTTCAGCATCCCAGCTCAGTGCGCAACTTCCCAACTCAGTACTCAACATCCCAGCTCAGTGCCCAACAGCCCAGCTGAGTGCTCAACGTCCCAGCTCAGTGCTCAACATCCCAGCTCAGTGCTCAACATCCCAGCTCAGTGCTCAACAGCCCAGCTTAGTGCTCAACGTCCCAGCTCAGTTCTCAACATCCCAGCTTAGTGCTCAACATCCCAGCTCAGTGCTCAACATCGCAGCTCAGTGCTCAACATCGCAGCTCAGTGCTCATTATCCCAGCTCAGTGCTCAGGTTAGTGGTGTACAACCTAGCGCAATGCTCCAGAGCCCAGGTTGTTGCGTACAATGAAGCTCAGTGCTCGATAACGCTGCACAGTGCCGTACGTCCCAGCTCAGTGCTCTACAACCCAGCTCAGTGCTCCATAAACCAGTTCAGTGCTCCACAACCTACGCAGTGCTCTACCCTCCAGCACAGTGTTCTACAACCTAGCCCAGCGCTCTACCACCCAGCTCAGTGCTCAAAATCCCAGCTCAGTGCTCTACCACCCAGCTCAGTGTTCTACAACCCAGCCCAATGCTCAACATCCCAGCTCAGTGCTCAACATCGCAGCTCAGTGCTCCAGAACCCACCTCAGTGCTCAAGATCAAAACATAATCGACTGGACAATCTCCGCAGGTCTGACAGCTTCTGTGGAGAGAGGGGAGCTAACGTTACGAATCTGGGAGACTCTTTGTGAAAGCTAGAGAGAACTGGAAATGGGGTCAGATTTATATTGTAGTGGTGGGGGGGGGAGGCTGGAGTGTTGGGTTTGTTTGGGGGACAGCGATAGATGGATGCCGAGGGCAGAGGACAAAATGAAAAATTATGGGGGCTATTAAGACTAAGAAGGGTGGTCTTCAGTGCTCCCTAATCCATGTCTGTGCTCTAGAACCCAGCTCAGTGCACTTGAACCCAGCCCAATGCTCTAGAAACCAGCTCATTGGTCTCGTACCCAGCTCTGTGCCGCACAACGCAGTTCAGTGCTGTACAACCCAGCTCAGTGCTTTAGAACATGGCTCAGTGCTGTACAACCCAGTCCAATGCTCTAGAACCCAGCTCATTGCTCTAGAAATCAGCTCAGTACTGCACAACGCAGCTCAGTGTTGTACAACCCAGCTCAGTGCTATACAACCCAGCTCAGTGCTGTACAATCCAGCTCAGTGCTGTACAACCCAGCTCAGTGTTGTACAACCCAGCTCAGTGCTGTACAACCCAGCTCAGTGCTGTACAACCCAGCTCAGTGCTGTACAACCCAGCTCAGTGCTATACAACCCAGCTCAGTGCTATACAACCCAGCTCAGTGCTGTACAATCCAGCTCAGTGCTGTACAACCCAGCTCAGTGCTGTACAATCCAGCTCAGTGCTGTACAACCCAGCTCAGTGTTGTACAACCCAGCTCAGTGTTGTACAACCCAGCTCAGTGTTGTACAACCCAGCTCAGTGCTATACAACCCAGCTCAGTGCTGTACAACCCAGCTCAGTGTTGTACAACCCAGCTCAGTGCTGTACAACCCAACTCAGTGCTGTACAACCCAGCTCAGTGCTTTACAACCCAGCTCAGTGCTCAACATCCCAACTCAGTGCTCAACACCCCAGCTCTGTGCTCCACAACCCAGCTCAGTGCTCAACATCCCAGCGTAGTGCTCAACAACCCAGCTCTGTGCTCAACAACCCTACTCTGTGCTCAACATTCCAATTTAGTTCTCAACATCCCAGATCAGTGCTCAACATCCCAGCTCAGTGCTCAAAATCCCAGCTCAGTGCTCAACATCCCAGCTCAGTGTTCAACATCCCAGCTCAGTGTTCAACATCCCAACTCTGTTCTCAACATCCCAGATCAGTGTTCAACATCCCAGCTCAGTGCTCAACATCCCAGCTTAGTGTTCAACATCCCAGCTCAGTGCTCAACATCCCAGCTCAGTTCTCAACATCCCAGCTCAGTGCTCAACATCCGAGCTCAGTGTTCAACATCCCAGCTCAGTGCTCAACTTCCCAGCTCAATGCTCAACATCCCAGCTCAATGCTCAACATCCCAGCTCAGTGCTCAACATTCCCACTCAGTGCTCAACATCCCAGCTCAGTTCTCAACATCCCAGCTCAGTTCTCAACATCCCAGCTCAATGCTCAACATCCCAGCTCAGTTCTCAACATCCCAGCTCAGTTCTCAACATCCCAGCTCAATGCTCAACACCCCAGCTCAGTGCTTTACAACCCAGCTCCGTGCTCTGGTTTGTTGTGTACAACCCAGCTCAGTGCTGTAGAGCACAAGTTAGTGGTGTCCTTGCCAGCTCAGTGCTTTGGAATGCAATTTGTGAGGTACACCGGGCTCAGTGCTCTAGAACCGACGTTGTGGCGTACAATAAAGCTCTGCAAATAATGCAACACGGTGCCCTACGTTCCAGCTTCAGTGCTCTAGAACCCAGCTCAGTGCTCCACAAACCAGTTCAGTGCTCCACAACCTAGCAGTGCTCTACTTTATAAACCAACTCAGTGCTCCAGAATCCAGCTCAGTGCTCCAGAATCCACCTCAGTGCTCTAGAACAAAAACATAAAATACTGGACAATCTCCACAGGTCTGACAGCTTCTGTGGAGAGAGGGGAGCTAACGTTACGAATCTGGAAGACTCTTTGTGAAAGCTAGAGATTACTGGAAATGGGGTCAGATTTATACTGTAGTGCGGGGGGGGGGGGGGGGGGGGGCTGGAGTGTTGGGTTTGTTTGGGGGCCAGCGATAGATGGATGCCGAGGGCAGAAGACAAAATTAAAATTTATGGGGGCTATTAAGACTAAGAAGGGTGGTCTTCAGTGCTCCTTAATCCATGCCTGTGCTCTAGAACCCAGCTCAGTGCTGTACAATCCAGCTCAGTGCTGTACAACCCAGCTCAGTGTTGTACAACCCAGCTCAGTGCTGTACAACCCAGCTCAGTGCTGTACAACCCAGCTCAGTGCTGTACAACCCAGCTCAGTGCTATACAACCCAGCTCAGTGCTATACAACCCAGCTCAGTGCTGTACAATCCAGCTCAGTGCTGTACAACCCAGCTCAGTGCTGTACAATCCAGCTCAGTGCTGTACAACCCAGCTCAGTGTTGTACAACCCAGCTCAGTGTTGTACAACCCAGCTCAGTGTTGTACAACCCAGCTCAGTGCTATACAACCCAGCTCAGTGCTGTACAACCCAGCTCAGTGTTGTACAACCCAGCTCAGTGCTGTACAACCCAACTCAGTGCTGTACAACCCAGCTCAGTGCTTTACAACCCAGCTCAGTGCTCAACATCCCAACTCAGTGCTCAACACCCCAGCTCTGTGCTCCACAACCCAGCTCAGTGCTCAACATCCCAGCGTAGTGCTCAACAACCCAGCTCTGTGCTCAACAACCCTACTCTGTACTCAACATTCCAATTTAGTTCTCAACATCCCAGATCAGTGCTCAACATCCCAGCTCAGTGCTCAAAATCCCAGCTCAGTGCTCAACATCCCAGCTCAGTGTTCAACATCCCAGCTCAGTGTTCAACATCCCAACTCTGTTCTCAACATCCCAGATCAGTGTTCAACATCCCAGCTCAGTGCTCAACATCCCAGCTTAGTGTTCAACATCCCAGCTCAGTGCTCAACATCCCAGCTCAGTTCTCAACATCCCAGCTCAGTGCTCAACATCCGAGCTCAGTGTTCAACATCCCAGCTCAGTGTTCAACATCCCAGCTCAGTTCTCAACATCCCAGCTCAATGCTCAACTCCCAGCTCAGTTCTCAACATCCCAGCTCAGTTCTCAACATCCCAGCTCAATGCTCAACACCTCCAGCTCAGTGCTTTACAACCCAGCTCCGTGCTCTGGTTTGTTGTGTACAACCCAGCTCAGTGCTGTAGAGCACAAGTTAGTGGTGTCCTTGCCAGCTCAGTGCTTTGGAATGCAATTTGTGAGGTACACCGGGCTCGGTGCTCTAGAACCGACGTTGTGGCGTACAATAAAGCTCTGCAAATAATGCAACACGGTGCCCTACGTTCCAGCTTCAGTGCTCTAGAACCCAGCTCAGTGCTCCACAAACCAGTTCAGTGCTCCACAACCTAGCAGTGCTCTACTTTATAAACCAACTCAGTGCTCCAGAATCCAGCTCAGTGCTCCAGAATCCACCTCAGTGCTCTAGAACAAAAAACATAAAATACTGGACAATCTCCACAGGTCTGACAGCTTCTGTGGAGAGAGGGGAGCTAACGTTACGAATCTGGAAGACTCTTTGTGAAAGCTAGAGATTACTGGAAATGGGGTCAGATTTATACTGTAGTGCGGGGGGGGGGGGGGCTGGAGTGTTGGGTTTGTTTGGGGGCCAGCGATAGATGGATGCCGAGGGCAGAAGACAAAATTAAAATTTATGGGGGCTATTAAGACTAAGAAGGGTGGTCTTCAGTGCTCCTTAATCCATGCCTATGCTCTAGAACCCAGCTCAGTGCTGTCGAACCCAGCTCAGTGTTGAACAACCCAGCTCAGTGCTTCACAACCCAGCTCAGTACTTTACAACCCAGCTTAGTGCTGTACAACCCCAGCTCAGTGCTGTACAACCCAGCTCAGTGCTGTACAACCCAGCTCAGTGCTATACAACCCAGCTCAGTGCTGTACAATCCAGCTCAGTGCTGTACAACCCAGCTCAGTGTTGTACAACCCAGCTCAGTGTTGTACAACCCAGCTCAGTGCTATACAACCCAGCTCAGTGCTGTACAACCCAACTCAGTGCTGTACAACCCAGCTCAGTGCTGTACAACCCAGCTCAGTGTTGTACAAACCAGCTCAGAGTTGTACAACCCAGCTCAGTGCTTTACAACCCAGCTCAGTGCTGTACAACCTAGCTTAGTGCTGTACAACCCAGCTCAGTGCTGTACAACCCAGCTTAGTGCTGTACAACCCAGCTCAGTGCTGAACAACCCAGCTCAGTGCTGTACAACCCAGCTCAGTGCTGTACAACCCAGCTCAGTGTTGTACAACCCAGCTCAGTGCTGTACAACCCAGCTCAGTGCTATACAACCCAGCTCAGTGCTGTACAACCCAGCTCAGTGCTGTACAACCCAGCTCAGTGCTATACAGCCCAGCTCACTGCTATACAGCCCAGCTCACTGCTGTACAACCATGCTCAGTGCTTTAGAACCTAGCTCATCACATTAGAACCCAGCTCAGTGCTGTACAACCCAGGGATGCACACCAATATAAACATTAAATGATGTGGAGATGCCGGCGTTGGACTGGGGTGAGCACAGTACGAAGTCTTACAACACCAGGTTAAAGTCCAACAGGTTTGTTTCGATGTCACTAGCTTTCGGAGCGCTGCTCCTTCCTCAGGTGAATGAAGAGGTCTGTTCCAGAAACACATATATAGACAAATTCAAAGATGCCAAACAATGCTAGGAATGCGAGCATTAGCAGGTTATTAAATCTTTACAGATCCAGAGATGGGGTAACCCCAGGTTAAAGAGGTGTGAATTGTCTCAAGCCAGGACAGTTGGTAGGATTTCGCAGGCCAGATGGTGGGGGATGAATGTAATGTGACATGAATCCCAGGTCCCGGTTGAGGCCGCACTCATGTGTGCAGAACTTGGCTATAAGTTTCTGCTCGGCGATTCTGCGTTGTCGCGGGTCCTGAAGGCCGCCTTGGAGAACGCTTACCCGGAGATCAGAGGCTGAATGCCCTTGACTGCTGAAGTGTTCCCCGACTGGAAGGGAACATTCCTGCCTGGTGATTGTTGCGCGATGTCCGTTCATTCGTTGTCGCAGCGTCTGCATGGTCTCGCCAATGTACCACGCTTCGGGACATCCCTTTCCTGCAGCGTATGAGGTAGACTACGTTGGCCGAGTCGCACGAGTATGTACCGCGTACCTGGTGGGTGGTGTTCTCACGTGTAATAGTGGTATCCATGTCGATGATCTGGCACGTCTTGCAGAGATTGCCATGGCAGGGTTGTGTGGTGTCGTGGTCACTGTTCTGAAGACTGGGTAGTTTGCTGCAAACAATGGTTCGTTTGAGGTTGCGCGGTTGTTTGAAGGCAAGTAGTGGGGGTGTGGGGATGACCTTGGCAAGATGTTCATCGTCATCAATTACGTGTTGAAGGCTGTGAAGAAGATGACGTAGTTTCTCCGCTCCGGGGAAGTACTGGACGACGAAGGTATTCTGTCGGTTGTGTCCCATGTTTGTCTTCTGAGGAGGTCGGTGCGGTTTTTCGCTGTGGCGCGTTGGAACTGTCGATCGATGAGTCGAGTGCCATATCCCGTTCGTACGAGGGCATCTTTCAACGCCTGTAGATGTCTGTTACGCTCCTCCTCGTCTGAGCAGATCCTGTGTATACGGAGAGCTTGTCCATAGGGGACGGCCGCAGAGTTGCCCCACGCCACAGCCGGTGTCTGTGGAGGGAGGTGGCAGAGGCCGTCACCGCTGCGGCCCTGACACCACGGACAGGCACCCAGTGCCACAAGGAGGTGAACAACCTCGTCAGAGCAGGCAGGGTGAGCCTCCCCCCCGCCCGATATCCATATCCCCCCTCCCCCATATCCCCCCTCCCCCATATCCCCCCCAAATCCCCCATATCCCCCTCCCCCATATCCTCCATATCCCCCCTCCCGCATATCCCCCCTCCACCATATCCCCCTCCCCCATATCCCCCATATCCCCCCTCCCCATATCCCCCCTCCCCCATATCCCCCCTCCCCCATATCCCCCCTATCCCCCATATCCCCCCCTCCCCATATCCCCCCTCCCCCATATCCCCTGCCCCATATCCCCCATATCCCCCCTCCCCCATATCCACCTCCCCCATATCCTCCATATCCCCCCTCCCCCATATCCCCCCTCCCCCATATCCCCCATATCCCCCATAACCCCCCTCCCCCATATCCCCCCTCCCCCATATCCCCCATATCCCCCCTCCCCCATATCCCCCCTCCCCCATATCCCCATCCCCCATCGCCATATCCCCCATATCCCCCCTCCCCCATATCCCCCCAAGTGAATCCAGCCCTAACCTTAACCTCTGCAATACACGCGCAACCGATGGCGTGCATTCATATACCTGCCTAACACTGTTGCCTTTTACCCCTGCCACCACCCCCACCGCCCCCCCCCCCCCGCCACAGAAGAAGCACGCACACAACAATAGGGAGCATGTGTGGACTGGAGGAGGCCCCGCTGATGAGAGGCCACTGACCGAACACGAGGAAAGGGCCCTGGAACTGTCTGGCGGTCCTGAGGACCGGGAGGTTGCTGATGCAGAGGTCGGGGGCGTACTAGCAAGTGAGCCACCGACAGCCCGTCCCCATATCTCCCCTCCCCCATATACCCCCTCCTCCATATCACCTGATCACTGCCTGCGTGTCTAACCATGCATGCTTCATTGTGTATCGCAGGACCAAACATCCAGGCACCCATCCCCGCAGATGCAGTCCACCCGCAGGATGCCCCTCGGAGGCCACGGGAGACGGAGAGACCCGGACCCTCCGGCATGCGACGCCCCGCAGGATGCCCCTCGCACACCACAGGAGACGGAGAGACCCGGACCCTCCGGCATGCGACGCCCGTAGGATGCTCCTCGCACACCACGGGAGACGGAGAGACCCGGACCCTCCGGCATGCGACGCCCGCAGGATGCGCCTCGCACACCACGGGAGACGTAGAGACCCGGACCCTTCGGCATGCGACGCCCGCAGGATGTCCCTTGGAGACCACGGGAGACGGAGAGACCTGGAGCAACAGGGAGACGACGCCCCCGTCACGTGCGGGTGCGACGACGCAGGCGTGTGCCACCCAGCGATGAGGGGGGCAGCCACAGGCCCCCCGTCACAGCCGAGCCAAGACACCACTACCCAGGACACCACTACCCAGGTCACCACTACCCAGGACACCACTACCCAGGACACCACTACCCAGGACACCCCTACCCGGGACAGCACTACCCAGGACACACCTACCCGGGACAACACTACCCAGGAAGACGAAATACCGGACAGTGACTCAGAGTGGATGGGTGGAGACGAACCCCCACCCCAAAGTGCCATGGACTCAGAGTGGGACGAAGAGCACGACACAACGCCACTGCTGTCACCAACACCCTCCACCATCGCAGAAACACTCACCTCGGTTGGGCACTTTAGTGATGAGGCGTCTGGTACACTCACTGGTGCGCACAACACAGCCGTCCCGGTACAGCAGGTGGAGGTAGGAGCAGCAGAGGGGCCGGGCGGTTGGAGGGCAGCCCAGCCCAAGCGAACATCTGCCGCCCAGATGGATCCCGGGTTCCTGCAGTTACCACACCCACACATAGATCCGATGCAACCACCGACCCGGAGACGAGCGAAGAGGGTGATAGCCGGCTTGCGGCGGCTGCAGTCGCAGGTGGAGGAGTCCACCCGCGTCCAGGAGCTGGGAGTAGTGCCGGTCATGCGTGCCACCCAGGCCGACACCGCACGGGTGGCGTCCGCGGTGGAGGCAATGGGTGCGACGGTGTCAGACATGGGGAACGGTTTGCGAGGCCTGGGGCTTTCCGTGCAGGTGGCGTCTGTGGCCCAGGACATGGCTGCCCTCTCACAGGAGGCCATGAGCCAGTGCCAGCACCAGATGGCAGAGGCGCTCAACGCCATAGCCCAGTCTCTGCAGGCCATGGCCCAGTCTCAGCAGGCCATGGCCCAGTCTCTGCAGGCCATGGCCCAGTCTCTGCAGGCCATGGCCCAGTCTCAGCAGGCCATGGCCCAGTCTCTGCAGGCCATGGCCCAGTCTCAGCAGGCCATAGCCCAGTCTCTGCAGGCCATGGCCCAGTCTCAGCAGGCCATGGCCCAGTCTCAGCAAGCCATGGCCCAGTCTCTGCAGGCCATGGCCCAGTCTCTGCAGGGGGGGGCGTTGGATGGCCAGTCCGTTCGCATCCCCCACCCATGTAGAGGCCTGGAGGCCATCGGGCACCCCGAGGGAGGAGGAGGTGGTGTGGTCCATCCCGGGTCCCCCCGTAGGGGAGGTCCCGGAACACCGCGACACCTCGGACTCCCCCCCTTCCGTCCCAGGTGCATGGGGTGGGCAACAGGCAGGACAGGCTGGCAGCTCGCCATCCCAGTCGCCCGGGCCGCAGCCTGGCCCATCTAGGCCAGGACGCCCCAGGAAACGGCCGCCAAAGGGATCCAGTGTCAGAGGGCAGGCATCACAGGAGTCCACCTCCAGTTCTGCTGTACCGTCTGGGGAACCACGTAGACGTAGTCAAAGGGCCCGTAAGGCCAAACAATTAGACACTGAGTAAGTTGGCACGGGTGCAGGGCACAGATGAGTTTTAGGGGCTAGGGCACGTGCATGAACTCCTTTGGTTATTAAAGTCAATGTTACACCTACAGAAGCTGCCTTTGTGCTCTGTCCAAAGCGTGCGGGGGTGTCATGTACGTTGAGCGCAGGTGTGTGTGTGAGGGGTGGTCTTACCTCAGCCCCAGGTGAGTCTGCCCCCTTCCCCCTGGGCCGCCATCAACATCCCCCCGGGCAGAGGACGGGACCGTGCGCTGCAGTGTCACAGCCGCATGCAGGGATGGTCCGGGTGGATGGTGGTACTGTGGCCATGGATCAGACATAGTCCAACGATGTGGAGCCAGGAGCTCACTGCAGGGCGGGTTGTCATTATCCTCCATGGCCTGCAATAGACACGCGTCTACCCGCAACTGTGTGAGCCCGGCCAGTTGTGCCGCAGGTGTATCGGCAATGGGGGGGGTGGTGTACATGCGGGTGGGGTGGGTGGGGTTGGGGAGGGGGGTGAGGGTGCTGGGTGGGTGGATGGGTGGGGGTTCGGCTGTTGCCATGGTGTACGGTCTGTGGACATACTACCCGATTCCCACGCCCATCTAATCAGTGAAGCGGGCGGCTATCAGCCTGTCCCGTGCCCGCTGGGCCAGCCGGTAACGGTGGACAGCCACCCGCCTGTGTCTAGCCCGTCTGCCCTGACCATTGCCCCCATCCCCCTCATCTGGGGAGGACTGCGCCTCTTCCTGCTGCTCCTCCACTCCGCCCTCCTCTGCCTGCGGCACATCGCCCCTCTGTTGGGCTATGTTGTGCAGGACGCAGCACACCACAATGATACGGCCGACCCTATCTGACCGATACTGGAGGGCGCCCCCAGAGAGGTCCAGGCACCTGAAACGCATCTTCAGCACGCCAAAGCACCTCTCTATCACTCCCCTTGCCGCTACATGGGCATCATTGTAGCGGTTCTCCGCCTCATTGCGTGGCCTCCGTACAGGCGTCATCAGCCACGATCGCAATGGGTAGCCCCTGTCGCCCAGCAACCAGCCCCTCAGCCGGGGATGGCGTCCCTCGTACATGCCGGGGATGGATGACCGCGACAACACGTATGAGTCGTGTACACTGCCTGGGTAACGGGCGCAGACGTGCAGGATCATCATGCGGTGGTCGCAGACCACCTGTATGTTCATCGAATAGGTCCCCTTCCGATTGGTGAACACGGCCCTGTTATCTGCAGGTGGCCGCACGGCGACGTGCATCCCATCAATCGCGCCCTGGACCATGGGGAACCCGGCCACGGCAGAGAAGCCCACAGCCCGGGCATCTTGGCTGGCCCGGTCCACAGGGAAGCGGATGTAGCGGTGCGCCATGGCATAGAGAGCATCTGTCACTGCCCGGATGCACCGGTGCACCGATGTCTGCGATATGCCGGACAGGTCCCCACTCGGTGCCTGGAATGACCCCGTTGCATAAAAGTTCAGGGCCACCGTAACCTTGACGGACACGGGGAGAGGGTGTCCCCTGCCAGTGCCACGCGGTGGCAGGTGTGCCAGCAGGTGGCAGATGTGTGCCACGGTTTCCCGCCTCATCCGGAGTCTCCTCCTGAATTCCCGGTCTGTGAAGTCCTGGTATGACTGCCGGGGCCGGTACACACGGGGCGCCCTCGGGTGCCTCCGTTGCCGTGGGGCCGCGACGTCCTCCTCCCCCTCCTCGTCCTGTCGGTCAGGTGTCCCTCCAGCCTGGGCGGCTGCCACCTGCCCCTCTGCGGCAGTCTGCGCCGCCTCTCTGGCACGCTCCTCCTCCTCCTCCTCATCCAGGGCAACATGGACATTAGCGGCTGCTGCCACGGCGGCCAACACCGCTGGACGATCGGAAAACATGACGGCCTGGTTGGGGGGGGGGGGGGGGGTGGGAACGACGACATGTCATCATTGCCCATATCCCCTCCTTCCCCCCAGCCAGGTGGCATGGACCGCATGGGTCCAACTGTTGGAGGCTGGACCCATGGTGGACCAACGCACTTGACCCCCCATCCCCCTCCCCGGCACGGACCCCCCCCCCCATCGCCCTCCCCGGCACGGACCCCCCATCCCCCTCCCCGGCACAGACCCCCCCCCCCCATCCCCCTCCCCGGCACAGACCCCCCATCCCCCTCCCCCTCCCCGGCACGGACCCCCCATCCCCCTCCCCCTCCCCGGCACGGACCCCCCCATCTCCCTCCCCGGCATGAACCCCCCACCCCCCTCCCCAGCACGGACCCCCCCATCCCCCTCCCCGGCACGGACCCCCAATCCCCCTCCCTGGCACGGACCCCCCATCCCCCTCCCCGGCACGGACCCCCCATCCTCCTCCCCGTCACGGACCCCCCCCACCCCCCTCCCCGGCACGGACCCCCCATCCCCCTCCCCGGCACGGACCCCCCATCTCCCTCCCCGTCACGGACCCCCCCCCCATCCCCCTCCCCGGCATGGACCCCCCATCCCCCTCTCCGGCACGGACCCCCCCCCATCCCCCTCCCCGGCACGGACCCCCCCCCCCCATCCCCCTCCCCGGCACAGACCCCCCATCCCCCTCCCCCTCCCCGGCACGGACCCCCCATCCCCCTCCCCCTCCCCGGCACGGACCCCCCCATCTCCCTCCCCGGCATGAACCCCCCACCCCCCTCCCCAGCACGGACCCCCCCCCATCCCCCTCCCCGGCACGGACCCCCAATCCCCCTCCCTGGCACGGACCCCCCATCCCCCTCCCCGGCACGGACCCCCCATCCTCCTCCCCGTCACGGACCCCCCCCACCCCCCTCCCCGGCACGGACCCCCCATCCCCCTCCCCGGCACGGACCCCCCATCTCCCTCCCCGTCACGGACCCCCCCCCATCCCCCTCCCCGGCATGGACCCCCCATCCCCCTCTCCGGCACGGACCCCCCCCCCATCCCCCTCCCCGGCACGGACCCCCCCCCCCATCCCCCTCCCCGGCACGGACCCCCCCCCCCCATCCACCTCCCCGGCACGGACCCCCCTCCCGGCACTCCCCCGGAGCCCAGCCCACTCTAACCACACCCCCCCCGCTGCACACACACACACACAACCAGAGACACACCTCTCCCCACACATTCAGACTGCGGCCACGCCATCGCCTGCCCAGCGGCCAACCCCCCAGGCCGTCACTCACCTCCACGCTGGTCGGCGTGAACCTGGAGCACAGGTTCACGCCGATGAAAAGGAGGTTTGATTTACGTCGACGTGAACGGTCATCACGTCGACGGGACTTCGGCCCATCCGGAAAGGAGAATATCGGCAGGCCGAAAATCGGCTGCCTTGCGCAGACCCGTGACATTCTCCGCGGCAGCGGCGACATTAACGCCCCGCCGACTTTTCTCCCTTCGGAGACTTCGGCGGGGGCGGGGGCGGGATTCACGGCGCCCCTGATTTCGTGGACCTCAAAATGGTTGGGCAATGTTCTATCTTTCTTGCTCTAAATTATGTTGTGGATTTGCAAAAATGTTTAAAATTTAAACTGTTTAAAATTATTTAAGAAGGGTAAAACCATAAGACATAGGAGTGGAAGTAAGGCCATTCGGCCCATCGAGTCCACTCCACCATTCAATCATGGCTGATTTCAACTCCATTTACCCGCTCTCTCTCCATAGCCCTTAATTCCTTGAGAAATCAAGAATTTATCAACTTCTGTCTTAAAGACACTCAACGTCCCGGCCTCCACCGCCCTCTGTGGCAATGAATTCCACAGACCCACCACTCTCTGGCTGAAGAAATTTCTCCTCATCTCTGTTCTAAAGTGACTCCCTTTTATTCTAAGGCTGTGCCCCCGGGTCCTAGTCTCCCCTTCTAATGGAAACAACTTCCGTACATCCACCCTATCTAAGCCATTCATTATCTTGTAAGTTTCTATTAGATCTCCCCTCAACCTCCTAAACTCCAATAAATATAATCCCAGGATCCTCAGACGTTCATCGTATGTTAGGCCTGCCATTCCTGGGATCATCCGTGTGAATCTCCGCTGGACCCGCTCCAGTGCCAGTATGTCCTTCCTGAGGTGTGGGGCCCAAAATTGCTCACAGTATTCTAAATGGGGCCTAACTAATGCTTTATAAAGCTTCATAAGTACATCCCTGCTTTTATACTCCAAGCCTCTTGAGATAAATGACAACATTGCATTTGCTTTCTTAATTACGGACTCAACCTGCAAGTTTACCTTTAGAGAATCCTGGACTAGGACTCCCAAGTCCCTTTGCACTTCAGCATTATAAATTTTGTCACCGTTTAGAAAATAGTCCATGCCTCTATTTTTTCCAAAGTGCAAGACCTCGCACTTGCCCATGTTGAATTTCATCAGCCATTTCTTGGACCACTCTCCTAAACTGTCTAAATCTTTCTGCAGCCTCCCCACCTCCTCCATACTACCTGCCCCTCCACCTATCTTTGTATCATCGGCAAACTTCGCCAGAATGCCCCCAGTCCCGTCATCTAGATTGTTAATATATAAAGAGAACAGCTGTGGCCCCAACACTGAACCCTACGGGACACCACTCGTCACTGGTTGCCATTCCGAAAAAGAACCTTTTATCCCAACTCTCTGCCTTCTGCCTTACAGCCAATCGTCAATCCATGTTAGTACCTTGCCTCGAATACCATGGGCCCTTATTTTACTCAGCAGTCTCCCGTGAGGCACCTTATCAAAGGCCTTTTGGAAGTCAAGATAGATAACATCCATTGGCTCTCCTTGGTCTAACCTATTTGTTATCTCTTCAAAGAACTCTAACAGGTTTGTCAGGCACGACCTCCCCTTACTAAATCCATGCTGACTTGTCCTAATCCGACCCTGCACTTCCAAGAATTTAGAAATCTCATCCTTAACAATGGATTCTGGAATCTTGCCAACAACCGAGGTTAGGCTAATTGGCCTATAATTTTCCATCTTTTTCCTTGTTCCCTTCTTGAACAGGGGGGTTACAACAGCGATTTTCCAATCTTCTGGGACTTTCCCTGACTCCAGTGACTTTTGAAAGATCATAACTAACGCCTCCACTATTTCTTCACCTATCTCCTTTAGAACTCTAGGATGTAGCCCATCTGGGCCCGGGGATTTATCAATTTTTAGACCTCTTAGTTTCTCTAGCACTTTCTCCTTTGCGATGGCTACCATATTCAATTCTGCCCCCTGACTCTCCGGAATTGTTGGGATATTACTCATGTCTTCTACTGTGAAGACTGACGCAAAGTACTTATTTAGTTCCTCAGCTAGTTCCTTGTCTCCCATCACAAAATTACCAGCGTCATTTTGGAGCGGCCGAATGTCAACTTTTGCCTCCCGTTTGTTTTTAATGTATTTAAAGAAACTTTTACTATCATTCCTAATGTTACTGGCTAGCCTACCTTGAAATTTGATCCTCTCTTTCCTTATTTCTCTCTTTGTTATCCTCTGTTTGTTTTTGTCGTCTTCCCAATCTTCTGACTTCCCACTACTCTTTGCCACATTATAGGCTTTCTCTTTTGCTTTGATGCATTCCCTAACTTCCTTTGTCAGCCATGGCTGCCTAATCCCCCCTCTGATAACCTTTCTTTTCTTTGGGATGAACCTCTGTACTGTGTCCTCAATTACTCCCAGAAACTCCTGCCATTGCTGTTCTACTGTCTTTCCCACTAGGCTCTGCTCCCAGTCGATTTTCGTCAGTTCCTCCCTCATGCCCCTGTAGTTATCTTTATTTAACTGTAACACCTTTACATCTGATTCTACCTTCTTTCTTTCAAATTGGAGATTGAATTCGACCATATTATGATCACTGCCTCCTAAGTGCTCCCTTACTTTAAGATCTTTAATCAAGTCTGGCTCATTACATAACACTAAGTCCAGAATGGCCTGTTCCCTCGCGGGCTCCATCACAAGCTGTTCCAAAAAGCCCTCCTGTAAGCATTCAATGAATTCCCTTTCCTTGGGTCCACTGGCAGCATTATTTACCCAGTCCACCTGCATATTGAAGTCCCCCATGATCACTGTGACCTTGCCTTTCTGACATGCACTTTCTATTTTGTGGTGCATTTTGTGCCCCTGGTCCTGACTGTTAGGAGGCCTGTACATCACTCCCATTATGGTTTTTTTGCCTTTTTGGTTCCTCAACTCTACCCACACAGACTCCACATCATCTGACCCTATGTCGTTTAGTGCTATTGATTTAATTTCATTCCTAATTAACAAGGCAACCCCGCCCCCTCTGCCCACCTCTCTGTCTTTTCGATAGGTTGTGAATCCCTGGATGTTTAAATGCCAGTCCTGAACCCCCTGCAACCATGTCTCTGTGATGCCTACCACATCATACCTGCCAGTCACAATCTGGGCCACAAGCTCATCTACCTTGTTCCGTACACTGTGCGCATTTAAATATAGCACCTTTAATTCTCTATTGACCGTCCCTTTTTGTTTTCTTAGTGTGGTGGACCTTGGTTTACTGAGCCTTTCCATACACTGTGTCATATTTTGTGGGATGGGGACAATCGTAACCACTCTTGAGTTTTGTCTGTTCGTGTTTTTTTGTATTCCTAAGCAGCTACGCTCCCCGCTGATTACTTCACCTCTTGGTTCCCTGACTTTCCCTTCCCCCCAATCTTTAGTTTAAAGTCCTATTGACCACCCTATTTACTCTTTTCGCCAGAACACTGGTCCCAGCTCGGTTCAGGTGGAGACCATCCCAACGGTATAGGTCCCCCCTATAGCAAGGATAATCCAGGGAACTACAGGCTGGTGAGCCTTATGTCAGTGGTAGGGAAATTTCTGGAGAGAATTCTTCGAGACAGGATCTACTCCCATTTGGAAGCAAGTGGATGTATTAGCAAGAGGCAGCACGGTTTTGTGAAGGGGAGGTCGTGTCTCACTAACTTGATAGAGTTTTTCAAGGATGTCAGAAAGATGATTGATGCTGGTGGGGCAGTGGATGTTGTCTCTTTGGACTTCGGTAAGGCCTTTGACAAGGTCCCCCATGGCAGACTGGTACAAAAGGTGAAGTCACACGGGATCAGAAGTGAGCTGGCAAGATGGATACAGAACTGGCTAGGTCATAGAAGGCAGAGAGTAGCAATGGAAGTTGCTTTTCTGATTGGAGGGCTGTGACAAGTGGTGTTCCACAGGGATCAGTGCTGGGACCTTTGCTGTTCGTAGTTTTTATAAATGATTTGGAGGAAAATGTAACTGGTCTGATTAGTAAGTTTGCAGATGACACAATTGGAACGACACGGTGGAATTGCGGATAGCGATGAAGACTGTCAGAGGATACAGCAGGATTTAGATAGTTTGGAGACTTGGACGGCGAGATGGCAGATGGAGTTTAAGCCGGACAAATGTGAGCTAATGCAATTTGGAAGGTCTAATACAGGTAGGGAATATACAGTGAATGGTAGAACCCTCAAAAGTATTGA
This sequence comes from Scyliorhinus torazame, assembly GCF_047496885.1. Classification (NCBI taxonomy): domain Eukaryota; kingdom Metazoa; phylum Chordata; class Chondrichthyes; order Carcharhiniformes; family Scyliorhinidae; genus Scyliorhinus; species Scyliorhinus torazame. Next base: position 164,131,464 of record NC_092708.1, on the reverse strand, counting down.
CAGAGAGATCTTGGTGTACAGGTCCACAGTTCACTGAAAGGGGTAACACAAGTGGAGAGGGTAGTCAAGAAGGCATACGGCATGCTTCCCTTCATTGGCTGGCGCATTGCCATAAAAATTGGCAAGTCATGTTGCAACTGTATAGAACCTTAGTTAGGCCACACTTGGAGTACAGTGTTCAATTCTGGTCACCAGACTACCAGAAGGATGTGGAGACTTTAGAGAGGGTGCAGAAGAGATTTACCTGGATGTTGCCTGGTATGGAGGGCATTAGCTATGAAGAGAGGTTGGATAAACTTGGTTTGTTCTCACTGGAACGAAGGAGGTTGAGGGGCGACCTGATAGAGGTCTACAAATTTTGAGGGGCATAGACAGAGTGGATAGTCAGAGACTTTTTCCCAGGGTAGAGGGGTCAATTACTAGGGGGCATAGGTTTAAGGTGCGAGGGGCAATGTTTAGAGGAGATGTACGAGCTAAGTTTTTTACACAGAGGGTAGTGGGTGCCTGGAACTCGCTGCCAAAGGAGTTGGTGGAAGCAGGGACGATAGTGACGTTAAAGGGGCATCTTGACAAATAAATGAATAGGATGGGAATAGAGGGATACGGACCCCAGAAGTGTAAAAGATTTTAGTTTAGACGGGCAGCATTGTCGGCGCGGGCTTGGAGGGCTGAAGGGTCTGTTCCTGTGCTGTACTCTTCTTTGTTCTTTGCTCTTTATGATTGGTTGTGGCACAGAGACAATATTCAGCTTCCTCTGCTTGGCAGTTTTCCCTGCAGTGGTGTCTGTTGGCACCACATGTGGAATACTTGAACAAAGGTGGAAAGATTCCCCCATTCCTTTGGTGGTTTTGGTAGGCATTTTCATGGGCTTCACAATGGGAGAATCCCCAACCTTGATCCGAGGTACTGGACCAACCAGTTCCAAGCCTCAAAGTCATCCCAAATTACATCCTGATTCTGCTGTTGCAAATCAGCTTGCCTCATGGACTGTTTGACCTTCTCTAAGGTCAATTATTCTTTGGATTGTAACTAATTAGACAGCCTATTATTGATCACAGTTACAATGCAGCCTCAAATCAATTTGTGCTTTGTGGATCTGTAACCACAGGTACCAGACAACTGATATAAATCATTAATGAAGGAATCAATGGATTTCCCACCCTTTGTCTCCTCTGGTTAAATTCTGCAGTTTCTACAAACAAATCCTTGGGGCTGAAGTACTATCAAAGGCCTCCATACCTTTTTGTATGATGCCAAGGCTTCCTTGATGCCTTGCCTTATCAGGGCATCATCAGCTGTGGTCCCCGCAGAAAATAAAAGTTTGCAGACCCATTGTTTCTGAATTTTTCCTTGTAAACCTGAAGCCATTCGGTACTCTTCAAACGGTCTCTTCCAAAGTTCCCAGTGCTGTCTTTGCTATGGACACTGGGTATGTTGGAAAAGATCTTGGGCCACCTTCTGGTGCACTGCAGCATATCAGATGCTGCACATGCTGCAGCTTATCAGATGGAGATTATTATTATCTTTATTAGTGTCACAAGTAGGCTTGCATTGACACTGCAATGAAGTTACTGTGAAAATCCCCTAGTCGCCACATTCTGGCGCCTGTTTGGGTACACTAAGGGAGAATTCAGAATGTCCAATTCACCTAACAAGTACGTCTTTCGGGACTTGTGGGAGGAAACCGGAGCACCCGGATGAAACCCAGGGTCCGTAGCGCTGTGAAGCAACAGTGCTAACCACGTAGAGACTCACATGTGAATGGGCAGTCAGAGGGCTGCCCAATCCCAGGAAACATTGTAGTCTGGACAGGTGTCATGGTTCTGTTAAGTATGATTTCATCTGGTGGCGATGCAGACACAGAGCCAGGATTTATAGGAAGGAGTTTCAGCGACTTTCCAGCACCAGCAGATGCAGCTGGAGGAGTCCAACTGCTTTCAGGAGATGGTGCTGACAATGCGTGGTACCCAGGAAACACTGAACTGGTTGCATCCACAGTGGGCAAGAAGTCAGAGACATGGGTCAAGACATCCAAGGCTTGGGGCACACTGAGCGGTCAATGGCTGAGGGCTCAGGACAGGGGAGCCCAGTCACAGGCAGACACGTGCCAGGCCAACAAGGACATTGCTCCGGTGCTCCAGAGCGCGGCCCAGTCACAAAGGCCCTTGGCTTAGGGCATTGGGAGAATTGGCCGTGCGCTGACTGACCTTGACCAGTCACAGGACATGGCACAGTCTCAGAGGGATATTTCACAATGCTAGAAGGACATGACTGAGGCAGTGGGGGATATGTTTCACTTGCTGAGGGATGTGTCCCAGTCCCAATGCTCCATGGTGGAGGCCATTGAGACCATGGCTCAGGCGAAAGGAGGCCTCCAGGACTTGAAGCGCCAGGTGATGGTGGAGCCTCCGGAACTCACTCTGGCCTCACCTCTGTGTGATGTTGTACAAAATAAGTAATGGCATGATGGGAAAACTGGTCAACTAGGTGGTACAATGTAAGGAATGCTGACCTAGTCATTTCAATGTACCAGACCCCTTTGTAAGGAATGCTGACCAAGTCACTCCAATATACCTGACCCCTGTAAGGAATGCTGATCTAACCATACCAATGTACCAGACCTCTGTAACTTCTGATAAAGCCGACTCCGCATAGCTTAAAGCATGAATAAGATTGGAGAAGGTCAAGCTATTCCAAAATGCCTGACCTCTGTAACTTCTGATATGGATAACTCGTCATGGCCCAGAGCTGTATGAATAAGACAAGATAAGGTCAGGACTGGAGGAGTCACCAACCTTTTAATGTTCTATCAAAGGACAAGATAATGGTATGAGTGATGAGACAAAGAGTGCTTGGAGGTCAGCAGGTTATGCCTGTTTCATGACATTGCTTATGTTTATACTTCTGATCGAATTCCTGACTAAGCTGTAGTCACGCAATCTTGATAATGATAATGTATAAATACTGAACTGATTTTCTGTAAAAGAGCGGACTTGAGAAGGAATCTGGGGCGTCATTCTCCGACCCCCCCAGCGGGTCGGAGAATGGCCGTTGGCCGCCGTGAATCCTTCCCCCGCCAGTTGCCGAAGTCTCCGGTACCGGATATTCGGCGGGGGCGGGAATCGGGCCACGCCGGTTGGCGGGCCCCCCCCCGCTCGAGTCTCCGGCCCGGATGGGCCGAAGTCCCGTCGAGAAATTGCCTGTCCCGCCGGCGTAAATTAGAGTACCTATTTACCGGCGGCGTGGGCGGGCTCCAGGGTCCTGGGGGGGGCGCGGGGCGATCTGGCCCCGGGGGTGCCCCCACGGTGGCCTGGCCCGCGATCGGGCCTGAGTCGTGGGGGCACTCTTTCCCTTACGCCTCCGCCACGGTCTCCACCGTGGCGGAGGCGGAAGAGACTCTCCCCACTGCGCATGCGCGGGAAACTGTCAGCGGCCGCGATGCCCGTCTGATTGGCGCTGTTTTGGGCGCCAGTCGGCGGACATCGCGCCGTTTGGGGAGAATTTTGCCCCAGAAGTGGTAGTAACTGCTCTCTGACCTCAAGTTTCAGCCAAAACTGCATGCGGTCTTTTCGGAAATAAAGGCTTGCTATTTTACCATAACAAACTGTTGTTGAGTCTTTACCACAGTCACAGAAGCAGGAAAATATTGACTTCTACATTGTCCCAGGGAATAGCCTGGGAGCCATTGAGCCCCTGAGGGAGGAGGAAGTGAAGGAGCCCATGCTGGTGCCTCCCACGGGACGATTTTGGAAAACATCAGGGCTTCCGAATCCCCCCACCTGACACCGATGGGCAGCGAGCAGAACAGGATGGTGCATCATCACCTGTGACTCCCGATGGTTAGCCGGGCCCAGACAGGTCCATTCGGAAGCTAGGCACCACTTAAGTTGGCACAGGTGTAGCACGTAGGTGATAGATAGGAATCAGGGTACAACAATGTATATAACCACCAGTGAACACCTTTTCACCAACATTCCTCTATCTTCTGAAGAGTGTTAGGAACGGGCTGGGGCTGTATGCAGAGGGTGTTCTGGGTGGGGGGGGGGCTGTAGGAGCTTGAGCGGGGGTTTAGGGGATGGCTGGTTTGTGGGTTGGGTGGCGGGACTCGTGGATGGAGTGGGCAGAGCCCCATGACACTTGAACATCCACCTGGGATCACCCTCAGTGAGATGGCTGGATATGGGGCCAGACGCGTGAGGCTGCCTTGTGTGACAGCTTTCCCAGTGAGTCTGCCCTAACCACTCACCAACTCCTGCCCCTCCAAAGAATATATGGGCCCGAGAGGTGGAATGGCCAGCACACATGCAGGGCGGAGAGTGGAATGTGATCCCAAAGGCTGGAGTCAGATTTTGTCAAACGATGAGGAGCACCAGAGCCTATCTCACAGTGAGCCATCATCACCTTTTGTCCCTTGGATAAGACCCACTGATACTGCCTGCCAAGGGCCAACACCCTGTGGTGATGCTGGTAGGACTCTCAGAGGGGTGATGGGGAGCTGGGGTGGTGGAATGGAGTGAAGAGCATTGGGACAGGAAAGGTACAGTGAAGGCAGGAGGAAGAGGGAAGGTACAGTGAAGGCAGGAGGAAGAGGGAAGGTCCAGTGAAGGCAGGAGGAAGAGGGAAGGTCCAGTGAAGGGAGGAGGGAGAGGGAAGGTCCAGTGAAGGGAGGAGGGAGAGGGAAGGTACAGTGAAGGCAGGAGGAAGAGGGAAGGTCCAGTGAAGGGAGGAGGGAGAGGGAAGATCCAGTGATGGGAGGAGGGTGAGGGAAGGTACAGTGAAGGCAGGAGGAAGAGGGAAGGTCCAGTGAAGGCAGGAGGGAGAAGGAAGGTCCAGTGGAGGGAGGAAGGAGAGGGAAGGTACAGTGAAGGGAGGAAGGAGAGGGAAGACGCAGTGGAGGAAGGAAGAAGAGGGAAGGTACAGTGAAGGGAGGAAGGAGAGGGAAGATGCAGTGGAGGGAGGAGGGAGAGGGAAGGTACAGTGAAGGGAGGAAGGAGAGGGAAGATGCAGTGGAGAAAGGAAGGAGAGGGAAGGTACAGTGAAGGGAGGAAGGAGCGGGAAGACGCAGCGGAAGGAGGAGGGCGAGGGAAGGTATGCCTGGCTATGGGAAAGTGGGTACCATTTGGAAGGGTGGGGAGGGGTTTGGAGAATGAAGGGGTGGGACCGGAAATCAGAGCTGCTGGTAGCAAGGCTCTTAGTCGGCAAATAGGGAGTTGTTGAGGTTGTCCCATGTACGACGGCCCCGGAGCACATGTTGGGTGGCCTGCCCTGCCAATCCGGGCTCCATGCCTGGTTCTTCCTGTATATCCTCCTCATACTCCTTGTCAGATGAGGCCTGGCATTCTTCCTCCTCCCCCAGCATATTCCCCCGCCTGCTGTGTGATGTTGTGCTGGATGCAGCAGGAAGCACAATATTAGATACCATCCTGGGGCTTATTTGAAGAGTCCAACCAGAGCAGTCCAGGCATCGAAGGTGCATCATGAGGTCTCCATGCACTGCTCAATGACACTCCTGGTTGCTGCATGGGCATCGCTATAACAATTCTCCACATCGATCTGGGGCCTCCCAACAGGTGCCACTAATCATGATGTCAGTGGGTAACCCTTGTCGCCCAAGAACCAACCCTTCATCCAAGGGAGAACCTCAAAAATGCCGAAAACGTCAGACTGACAGGGTGTGTGTGTCGTGGACCCTTCCTGGATATCGGGCACAGATGTCCATGATGTGCAACTGGTGGTCGAACACCAAGTGCACATTCAGAGAGTGGAACTCATTCCTATTGATGAAGTCAAACCCTGATGAGCCGGTGCTCATAGTGGGACATGCATGCCATTGATCAAGCCCTGGACATGGGGCATGCCATCAATGGCAGCAAATCCCACTACACGGGCATCCTGGTGGACGTGGTTCAGATTCGGGTGCATAGGGCATCCATCCCAGCGTGGATGCACCTGTATGCGGATGTCTGCAATATCACACGCGGGCCCCAGCTCAAGTCTTGGAAAGTTATAGAGGCATAAATATTCAGGGCAGCCGTCATCTTAACGGCCATCTGGAACTGGTGTTCTCATCCATCCGCCGCGGTGCCAAGTGCACCATCATCTGGCATGGGCGGCGCAAGGTCTCACTGGTTAGTTTTGCCTGGGTCCGTCCGGCACAGGGTGCAAAGTTTGATTTTGCTGCTAGTGAGAGACTGGAGCATGGCACCAAAATCAGTGTCGGGCGCAAATCTCAATTTTTCTATCATGTGCAATTCTCTGCCCGATCACGATTCACGTTTCTGGCATCGCAAAACGAAGAATCCAGCCCCATGTCCTCTTGTCTTACAATACCTTGATGAGGCTTTGCTACTTCCAAGACAGACTTGACATAGCTGGTATAGTGTAACATGAAATAATTTATTAACAAGTTGTTAGCACTGCTGCCTCACAGCGGCAGGGACCTGTTTCAGCCTTGGGTGGCTGTGTGAAGTTTGCACTTTCTCCCCATGTCTGCGTGGGTTTCCTCCAGGTGCTCCAGTTTCCTCCCACAGTCCAAAGATGTACATGTTAGGTGGATTGGCCATGCTAAACAATTGCCCCTTGGTGTCCAATAATGTGTCTGTTAGGTGGGGTTACGGAGATGGGTGGGTACTGGCCTAGGTAGGGTGCTCTTTCTGAGTGTTGGTGCAGACTCACTGGGCAAAATAGCCTCTTTCTGCACTATAGGGATTATATGGAACTCTTTATGAAGACCTCAGGGTCAGAACATGGTATTCAGGACAGAAATATTCTAATTCTTGCTCTCTTGGAGCCATTGATTATCTAACTCTGGATGTCACTGTTAGATCATTAGTAACACCATGATCTTATTAACATAACGATTAACCCATTACTCTACATCTATAGCCCATGGGTGAGTAAAATAAAATCTTGAAAGGAGGAAGCAGCATCTATGGTAACAATCAAGTGCAATGAAAAAAAATTCAGAAAAATGTGGGGTAATTGTGGAGGTGTTGGGTTAATTGGATGGTACCTTAACAGAGCCAGCAGAGAAACAATGGGCTGCATGGTTTCTTTTTATACTGTATATTCCATGACTAATTTCAAATGTATTTAATTGATTTCTTTCCTTTCATGGCCTACTTTGTGGATTAAAACTACAACACAAGCATGTTACCATTCGTGAAGATATGGACCGGGATTCTCCGAAATCCCGGCCAAATGTTGACGCCGGCGTAAACACCAGAGTGGTGTACGCCAGCGTCAATGGGGCTCCTGGCCCAGCGATTCACCGGTCTTCAGGGGGCTAGCACGGCGCCGGAGTGCTGTGCGCTGCTCCAGCGCCGAAAGGCGGCCCTGCACGAAGATAGCAACCCGCGCCGGAGCGGAGAAACATGTTGGGGTCCTTACAGCGGCCCCGCACGGTAGGACCCCCTCCAGATCACGGCTGCCCACCAATCGGAAGCCCCCGATCGCGGGCCTGGACCCCGTGGAGGACCCCCTAGAGTCAGATCGCCCCGCCACCCCACCAGGACGTCCACCGCAGCCGCGGGTCCAACCTCCCAGGTTGGAATCACGTCGGCAGGACTCGGCGGAACTCGGCGGGAGTTCGGCCTGTCACCCGCGGAGAATCGCCACGGGGGCCTCTTTCAGCGGCCCCTGGCCGGCGCCACAGCAACCACGCAGGCGTGATTGCCGCCGATTCGCCGGTCGTCGGAGAATCGCGTCCCAGCGCGGAGCGGCGTGGCGGGATTTTCCCGTGCACCCGCCGATTCTCCGACCGGCGCGGTCTCGGAAAAACCTGCCCATGGTTGCCCCATCTAACCACATCTGTACTAGAGCTACGGCCACTTGCATCCGCCCGAGCTAACTTCACGAAACAGTGAACGTTTTACTGATTCCCGAGATTTTTATTTGCTGATATCAGGGGCGGGATTCTCCACAATCGGCGCGATGTCTGCCGACCAGCGCCAAAAACGGCGCGAATCAGTCCGGCATCACGCCGCCCCAAAGGCGCGGAATTCTCCGCATCTTATGGGGCCGAGCCCTCACCGTGAGGGGCTAGGCCCGCTCCGGACTGATTTCCGCACCGCCAGCTGGCAGGAAAGGCCTTTGGTGCCCCGCCAGCTGGCGCGGAAATGACTTTGCCGTGCGGCGCACGCGCGGGAGCGTCAGCGGTCGCTCACGGAATCCCCGCGCATGCGCAATGGAGGGGGTCTCTTCCGCCTCCGCCATAGTGGAGACCATGGCGAAGGCGGAAGGAAAAGAGTGCCCCCACGCACAGGCCCGCCCGCGGATCGGTGGGCCCCGATCGCGGGCCAGGCCACCGTGGGGGCAACCCCCGGGGCCAGATCGCCCCACGCCCCCACCCAGGACCCCGGAGCCCACCCGCCCCGTCTTGTACCTCCGGTAAGAGAGGTGGTTTGATTCTCGCCGGCGGGACAGGCATTCCAGCAGTGGGACTTCGGCCCATCACGGGCCGGAGAATCGCCGGGGGGGGGGGGGCGCCCGCCAACTGACACGGCGCGATTCCCACCTCTGCCGAATATCCGATGCCGGAGAATTCGGCAACCGGCGGGGGCGGGATTCACGCCAGCCCCTGGCGATTCCCCGCCCCAGATCGCTATAATTCCTTTGGATGGAGACCAGCACCCACCTAGCTGAACTGGAGGAGTGCGGAGGTTGATTTATTTTTTCTTTCTCCAAATTGAATGTGCAGCTGGACAAGGGTGTAATCTTTCCCACCGCTGATCTACATATTAATTAATTAATTGGTAATTTTGATAGGATATCACATTGATTCTACATCAGATCAGTCAACAGTTGGGGGATAATGGCATTTCTGATTACAAAGGGCAAAACAGGTGCAACGTCTATTTTACAGTGTTGTGCTGCATTTAATTAATCTCAGTTGTAACTGTGAGTGCCACTGTTAGGCGGTGGTGTAATGGTATTGTCACTGGACTAGTGATCCAGAGACCCAGGATAATGATCTGGGGACTCAGGTTCGAATTCCACCACGGCAGGTGGTGAAATTTAAACTCAATAAAATATCTGGAATCAAAAGTCTAATGATGACCATGAAACCATTGTCGATTGTTGTAAATACCCATTCACTAATGTCCTTTAGGGAAGGAAATCTGCCATCCTAACATGGTCTGGCCTACATGTGACTCCAGACCCACAGCAATGCGATTGACTCATAAATGCCCTCTGAAATGGCCCAGCAAGCCAAACGGTTGTCTTCAACCGCTACGAAAACACAAAAAAGGAATGAAACCGGACGAACCACTCAGCACCGAACCAGACACCGGAAACGACAACGGCAAACCCAGCCCTGCCGACCCTGCTAAGTCCTCTTAACAAACATCTGGGGGCTTGTGCCAAAGCTGGGAGAGCTGTCTCAGAGACTAGTTAAGCAATAGCCTGATAGTCATACTCACAGAATCATACCTTGCAGACAATATCACAGACACCACGATCACCATTCCTGGGTATGTTCTCTCTCACCGGCAGGACAGACCCAGCAGAGTTGGCGGCGGCACAGTGGTATACAGTCGGGAGTGAGAGGCCCTGGGAGTCCTCAACACCGACTCTGGACTCCATGAAGTCTCTTGGTTTAAAGTTAAACATGGGCAAGGAAACCTCCTGCTGATTACCATGTACCGGCCACCATCAGCTGATGAATCAGTACTCCTCCATGTTGAACACCACTTGGAGGAAGCATTAAGTTTGGCAAGGGCACAGAATATGCTCTGGGTGGGGGGCATCAATGTCCATCACGAAGAGTGGCTCAGTAGTCCCACCACAGACTGAGCTGGCCGGTCCCAAAGGACATAGCTACTAGACTGGGGCTGCAGCAGGTGGTGAGGGAAACAACAAGAGGTAGAAACATACTTGACCTCATCCTCACCAATCTTCCTGCTGCAGATGCATCTGTCCATGACAGTATCGGTAGAATTGACCACCGCATAGTCCTTGTGGAGACAAAGTCCCGTCTTCACATTGAAAATACCCTCCCATCATATTGTGTGACACTACTACTGTGCTAAATGGGATAGACTTCGAACAGATCTAGCAGCTTGAGACTGGGCATCCATGAGGCTCTGTGGGCCATCAGCAGCAGTAGAATTGTATTCAACCACAATCTGCAACCTCATGGCCCGGCATATCCCCCACTCTACCATTACCACCAAGTGAAGGGATCAACCCTGGTTCAATGAAGAGTGCAGGAGAGAGCACGCCAGGAGCAATATCAGGCATGCTTAATAATGAGGTGTTAACCTAGTGAAAGTACAACACGAGGCCACCTGTGTGCCAAACAGCATAAGCAGAAACTAATAAACAGAGCTTAGCAATTCCACAATGACCGCATCAGAGCTAAGCTCTGTAGTCCTGCCATACCCAGCAGTGAATGGTGGTGGACAATTAAACAACTCACTGGAGGAGGCTCCACAAATACCCCATTCTCAATGATGGAGGAGCCCAGCACATATGTGCAAAAGGCAAGACTGAGGCATTTGCAACAATCTTCAGCCAGAAGTGCCAAGTGGATGATCCATCTCAGTCTCCTCCTGAAGTCCCCAGCATCCCGGATGTCAGTCTTCAGCCAATACAATTCACTCTATGTGATATCAAGACACGGCTGAAGGCACTGGCTACTGCAAAGGCTATGGGCCCTGACAATATCCCAGTAATAGTACTGAAGACTTGTACTCCAGAACATACCGCATCCCTAGCAAAGCTGTTCCAGAACAGCTATAACACTGGCATCTACCTGCAATGTAGAAAATTGCCCAGGTGTGTCCTGTACACAAGAAACAGGACAAATGCAACCCAGCTAACTACCGTCCTATCCATTATCAGCAAAGTTATGGAAGGAGTCATCAACAGTGCTATCAAGAGGCATTTACTCAGCAATAACCTGCTCATGGACACTCAGTTTAGGTTCCGCCAGGGTCACTCAGCTCCTGACCTCATTGCAGCCTTGGTTCAAACATGGACAAAAGAGCTGAATGCCAGAGGTGAGGTGAGAGTGACTGCCCTTGACATCAAGGCAGCATTTGACCGAGTATGGCATCAAGGAGCCCTAGCTAGATTGGAGTCAATGGGAATCAGGGGGAAAACTCTACGATGTTTGGAGTCATACTTGGCACAAAAGAAGATGTTTGTGATGGTTGGAGGTCAATCATCTCAGCTCCAGGACATCACTGCAGGAGTTCTTCAGGATATTGTCCCCGGCCCAACCATCTTCAGCTGCTTCATCAATGACCTTCCTTCGATCATAAGGTCAGAAGTGGGGATGTTTGCGGAAGGCTGTACAATGTTCAGCACCATTCGCGACTCCTCAGATAATGTAGCAGTCCATGTCCAAATGCAGCAAAACCTGGACAATATCCAGGCTTGGGCTGACAAGTGGCAAGTTATATTCCCGCCACACAAATGCTAGGCAATGACCATCTCCTATAAGAGAGGATCTAACCACTGCCCCTTGACATTCAATGGCATTACCATCGCTGAATCCCATAATCAACATCCTGGGGGATACCATTGATCAGAAACTGATCAGAAACTCTGACATGACTTCCTTGCTTTTGTAATCTATGCCACGATTGATAAAGGTAAGTGTACCATGTGCCTTTTTCACCACCCTATTAACCTGCCCTTCTGCCTTCAGAGATTTATTTACACACACGCCAAGCTCTCTTTGTTCCTCAGGATTTCCCAGTGTGGTGGCATCCATTGAATATTTCCTTATCAAACTGCTCCTTCCAAAGTGTAACACCTCACACTTTTCAGGATTAAATTCCATCTGCCACATTTCTGTCCATTTGACCATCCCGTCTATATCTTCCTGTAACCCAAGACTCTCAGCCTCGCTGTTAACCACCCGGCTCATCTTTGTGTCATCCGCAAGCTTACTGATCCTACCCCCCACATAGTGATAAGTCATTTATATAAATGATGAATAATAGGGGACGCAGCACAGATCCCTGTGGTACGCCACTGGACACTGGCTTCCAGACTAAAGCAGCCGTTATCACCCTCTGTTTCCTACAGCTCAGCCAGCTTTGAATCCACCTTATCAAGTTCCCCTGTATCCCATGTGCATTTACCTTCTTTATAAGTCTCCCATGTGGACCTTGTCAAATGCTTTGCTGAAATCCATGTAAACTGCATCAACTGCACTACCCTTATCTCTGTGTGTCCCGTGTCCTCTTCCTATTTCTCACTGACACCCTACCCCTCGATGACCTCTGAAAACATGTATGTTGATGACACCCAGACTACCTCACCACCACCGCAAATGATCCCTCCACTGTCTCTGTGTCAGAGTATTTGGATGGGCAGACATATCCTCTGATTAAATATTGGCAAGACTGAAACCATTGAGTGTCAGTCCCCAACTCCTCCCCCTAGTTACTACCTCCATCCCTCTTCCTTCTACTTGTCTGAGGCTGTACCAGACTGTTTGCAACAAAGTGCCATATTGAACCCAGCGCAGGGTGGCATGTGGCGCACTGGTTAGCACTGAGACTGCGGCGCTGAGGATCCGGGTTCAAATCCTGGCCCTGGGTCACTGTCCGTGTGGAGTTTGCACATTCTCCCCATGTCTGCATGGGTTTCACCCCCACTATATCTTTATTACCTCTAGAATTAATTATTTTGATACACTGTTGGAGGACTTCCCATGTTCTACTCTCTGTAAAATTGAGGTCATCACATACTCTGTTGCCCATGTCCTAATTAGCACCATTCATGTATCACCCCAGTGTTGCTGACCTATACTGGCTCCCTGTTAAACATTCTCATATTTATCCTGGATGGTGTTGTGCTTCTTTTAAAATATTTTTCCCAATTGAGGGGAATTTAGTGTGGCCAATCCACCTACCCTGCACGTCTTTTGGATTGTGGGGGTGAAACCCACGCAGACACGGGGAGAATGTGCAAACTCCACAAGGACAGTGACCCGGGGCCGGGATCGAACCCAGGTCCTCACAGCTATGAGGCAGCAGTGCTAACCACTGCACCACCGTGCCCCCCACCCCCCCCCCCCCCCCCCACCCCTGGTGTTGAGCTCCTTGAATGTTACTGGAACTGCACTCATCCAGTCAATTGGAAAGTATTCCATCATATTGCTGACTTGTGCCTTGTAGATATTGGATAGACTTTGGGGCGTCAGGAGGTGAGGCCTGTTTAGGGGCACAAAGATGCACATTATATTCTTCTCTTTGAAGCTTAAGTAGTGTGAGTCAACCTGGTTAGCTGAGGTCTGTATAAAAGACAGACAGAAAGCGCACTCAGTAAGCTTTGCGCAAGTCAAGGAGACACAGCCGGAGAGAGACATATCCAGAGTGGGAATTTGGTGCAGTGAGGTAATCAGGAAAGGTAAGTGGTAAGTCTAATTCTGCTCTTTTTCAGTTAAAAGTGCAGTGTGTAGATTAGTGTCTGATTGGCTGAAGCTGCCCCCACCCTAATTGCTGAGAGGCAGTTATCTGTCAGTCACCTGAGGCCTGTTTAGGGGCTCAAAGGTGCACATTGTATTCTTCTCTTTGAAGCTTAAGTAGTGTGAGTCACCATGGTTAGCTGAGGTCTGTATAAAAGACAGACAGAAAGCGCACTCAGTAAGCTTTGCGCAAGTCAAGGAGACACAGCCGGAGTGAGACATATCCAGAGTGAGAATTTGGAACTTGGTAATTTGGTGCAGTGAGTTAATTTGGTGCAGAGTGGGAGAAGGTGCTTTTTCCCTACTGTTTTGTTCTCTCTCTTTCTTCTGGCCTGTAACTTTTAATCTGCAGGGAGAGAATCAGAGAGCATCTGAGACCCTCAGAAGGTAAGTAAGTGATTTTTATTCATTTTTACTTTTATTACCTTTTCAAATAGTGTGGTGGGGGGGGACGGGGGGGGACTGAAGTGACATCACAGAAAAGCGGTGACCTGATTGGCTGGGTGGGAATCTACACTAAATTAAAAAAATTAAGCATTGTTAGACTAGTTAAACATAATTTCTTATTACTTAATTATAATTTAGAGGGGTATCTAAGCCAGAGATCGGAGCGTACTGTATTTAGCTTTCACATTTATAGTAGAAATCTAGGCTAGGAAACATATAGCTAACAGTAACTTTTAAAAAAAACGTTTAAATTTAATTTACTAATTAATTGACGCAATGTCAGTTAGAGGGGTGCAGTGCTGTGACTGTGAGATGTGGCGGGTCTGGGAGGCTTCCAGCGTCCCGGATGGCTTCATCTGCAGAATATCCACCCAACTGGAGCTCCTCACAGGCCGCATGGTTCGGTTGGAGCAAGAGTTGGATGCACTTAGGAGCATGCAGGTGGCGGAAACCGTCATAGATAGCAGTTATATAAATGTGGTCACACCCAAGGTGCAGGCAGAGAAATGGATGACCACCAGAAAGGGCAGGCAGTCAGTGCAGGAATCCCCTGTGGTTGTCCCTCTCTCGAACAGGTATACCCCTTTGGATACTGCCGGGCGGGGGGGGGAATAGCCTATCAGGGGAAAACAGCAGCAGCCAGAGCAGTGGCACCACGGCTGCCTCTGATGTTCAGAAGGGAGGGTCAAAGCGCAGAAGAGCAATAGTCATAGGGGACTCTATAGTCAGGGGCACAGATAGGCGCTTCTGTGGACGTGAAAGAGACTCCAGGATGGTATGTTGCCTCCCTGGTGCCAGGGTCCAGGATGTCTCCGAACGGGTAGCGGGCATCCTGAAGGGGGAGGGCAAACAGGCAGAGGTCATTGTACATATTGGTACTAACAACATAGGCAGGAAGGGGCATGAAGTCCTGCAGCAGGAGTTCAGGGAGATAGGCAGAAAGTTAAAAGGCAGGACCTCTAGGGTTGTAATCTCGGGATTACTTCCTGTGCCACGTGCCAGTGAGGCTAGAAATAGGAAGATAGAGCAACTAAACATGTGGCTAAACAGCTGGTGTAGGAGGGAGGGTTTCCGTTATCTGGACCACTGGGAGCTCTTCCGGGGCAGGTGTGAGCTGTATAAAAAGGACGGGTTGCATCTAAACTGGAGAGGCATAAATATCCTGGCCGCAAGGTTATCTAGTGTCACATGGGAGAGTTTAAACTAGTATGGTAGGGGGGTGGGACACCGGAGCAATAGGTCAGAAGGTGAAAGCATTGAGGGAGAACTAGGGGATAGGGCCAGTATGGCTCTGAGGCAGAGCAGACAGGGAGAAGTTGCTGAACACAGCGGATCTGGTGGCCTGAAGTGCATATGTTTTAATGCAAGAAGTATTATGGGTAAGGCAGATTAACTTAGAGCTTGGATTAGTACTTGGAACTATGATGCTGTTGCCATTACAGTGAACTGGTTGAGGGACGGACAGGATTGGCAGCTAAACGTTCCAGAATTTAGATGTTTCAGGCGGGATAGAGGGGGATGTAAAAGCGGTGGCAGAGTTGCGCTACTGGTTAGGGAGAATATCACAACTGCACTATGGGTTGTTGTGATGGGAGACTTCAACTTCCCCAATATTGACTGGGACTCACTGAGTGCCAGGGGCTTAGACGGGGCAGAGTTTGTAAGGAGCATCCAGGAGGGCTTCTTAAAACAATATGTAGACAGTCTAACTAGGGAAGGGGCTGTACTGGACCTGGTATTGGGGAATGAGCCCGGCCAGGTGGTAGAAGTTTCAGTAGGGGAGCATTTTGGGAACAGTGACCACAATTCAGTAAGTTTTAAAGTGCTGGTGGACAAGGATAAGAGTGGTCCTAGGGTGAATGTGCTAAATTGGGGGAAGGCTAATTATAACAATATTAGGCGGGAACTGAAGAACCTAGATTGGGGGTGGCAGTTTGAGGGAAAATCAACATCTGACATGTGGGAGGCTTTCAAGTGTCAGTTGAAAGGAATTCAGGACCGACATGTTCCTGTGAGGAAGAAGGATAAATATGGCAAATTTCAGGAACCTTGGATAGCGAGAGATATTGTAGGCCTCGTCAAAAAGAAAAAGGAGGCATTTGTCAGTGCTAAAGGGGTGGGAATGGACGAAACCTGCGTGGAATATAAGGAAAGTAGGAAGGAACTTAAGCAAGGAGTCAGGAGGGCTAGAATGGGTCATGAAAAGTCATTGGCAAATAGGGTTAAGGAAAATCCCAAGGCTTTTTACATGTACATAAAAAGCAAGAGGGTAGCCAGGGAAAGGGCTGGCCCACTGAAGGATAGGCAAGGGAATCTATGTGTGGAGCCAGAGGAAATGGGCAAGGTACTAAATGAATACTTTGCATCAGTATTCACCAATGAGAAGGAATTGGTGGATATTGAGTCTGGAGAAGGGTGTATAGATAGCCTGGGTCACATTGAGATCCAAAAAGACGAGGTGTTGGGCGTCTTGAAAAATATTATGGTAGATAAGTCCCCAGGGCCTGATGGGATCTACCCCAGAATACTGAAGGAGGCTAGAGAGGAAATTGCTGAGGCCTTGACAGAAATCTTTGGATCCTCACTGTCTTCAGGTAATGTCCCGGAGGACTGGAGAATAGCCAATGTTGATCCTTTGTTTAAGAAGGGTAGCAAGGATAATCCAGGGAACTACAGGCCGGTGAGCCTTATGTCAGTGGTAGGGAAATTATTGGAGAGAATTCTTCGAGACAGGATCTACTCCCATTTGGAAGAAAATGGACGTATTAATGAGAGGCAGAACAGTTTTGTGAAGGGGAGGTCGTGTCTCACTAACTTGATAGAGTTTTTCGAAGAGGTCACTAAGATGATTGATGCAGGTAGGGCAGTGGATGTTGTCTATATGGACTTCAGTAAAGCTTTTGACAAGGTCCCTCATGGTAGACTGGTACAAAAGATGAAGTCACAAGGGATCGGGGTGAGCTGGCAAGGTGGATACAGAACTGGCTAGGTCATAGAAGGCAGAGAGTAGCAATGGAAGAGTGCTTTTCTAATTGGAGGGCGTGACTTGTGATGTTCCGCAGGGATCAGTGCTGGGACCTTTGCTGTTCGTTGTACATGTAAATGATTTGGAAGAAAATGTAACTGGTCTGATTAGTAAGTTTGCAGACGACACAAAGGTTGGTGGAATTGCGGATAGCGATGAGGACTGTCAGAGGATACAGCAAGATTTAGATCGTTTGGAGACTTGGGCGGAGAGATAGCAGATGGAGTTTAATCCGGACAAATGTGAGGTAATGCATTTTGGAAGGTCTAATGCAGGTAGGGAATATACAGTGAATGGTAGAACCCTCAAGAGTATTGAAAGTCAGAGAGATCTAGGTGTACAGGTCCACAGGTCACTGAAAGGGGCAACACAGGTGGAGAAGGTAGTCAAGAAGGCATATGGCATGCTTGCCTTCATTGGCATTGAGGATACGAATTGGCAAGTCATGTTGCAGCTGTATAGAACCTTAGTTAGGCCACACTTGGAGTATAGTGTTCAATTCTGGTCGCCACACTACCAGAAGGATGTGGAGACTTTCGAGAGGGTGCAGAAGAGATTAACCAGGATGTTGCCTGGTATGGAGGGCATTAGCTATGAGGAGCTGTTGAATAAACTCGGTTTGTTCTCACTGGAACAATGGAGGTTGAGGGGCGACCTGATAGAGGTCTACAAAATTATCCACTACAGTGTGGATAGTCAGAGACTTTTCCCCAGGGTAGAGGGATCAATTACTAGGGGGCATAGGTTTAAGGTGCGAGGGGCAAGGTTTAGAGTAGATGTACGAGGCACGTTTTTTACACAGAGGGTAGTGAGTGCCTGGAACTCGCTGCCGGAGGAGGTGGTGGAAGCAGGGACGATAGTGACATTTATGGGGCATCTTGACAAATACATGAATAGGATGGGAATAGAGGGATACGGACCCAGGAAGTGTAGAAGATTGTAGTTTAGTCGGGCAGCATGGTCAGCACGGGCTTGGAGGGCTGAAGGGCCTGTTCCTGTGCTGTACTTTTCTTTGTTCTTTGTTTGTTCTTTGAGTTACTTGGTGCTGGATTCCTAGACTTGCTCTTGCAACCACAGGATTTATATGGCCAGTCCAGTTCAGTTTCTGGTCAATGGAACCCCAAGATGTTGATAGTGGGGGATTCAGCGATGAATCTCGAGTATCCCTGATTTTAATTATTCCACCACATGTGACCTTACCTTTAGCTGACAATGTGTTAAACTCCAGCATTCACTCTCAAAATCTATCTCCCTCATTTCCCTCCTTCAGCACATTCCTTATCACCCAGTTCTTTGATCATATTTGATCATCTGCTCTAATATTTCCGTTATGTAGTTCAATGTCACATTTTGCTTTGTAATGCCACCCTGAGAAGACTTGGGATCTTTTATTACATCAAAGGTGCTAAATAAATAAAAATGTTCCTGTAGCTAAAATATATGTCCTCAAGATAATCAACGATTTTACTCAATACGAGTTTGACAACAGTGCACAAACTCCACCAGGTGGTTAGAATAGGAATTTCAGAGACCGTTCAATAAGTCTTCTTTTGGACATCTCAATCGCACTTAGAGATCACTTATATGGCATGTGTTGCTCTGCAGTCTTTGATTATGGGCCTGCAATAAGGCAAAACACCCAGCATGTTTGAAGACAAAGGGCGGGATTCTCCGGCCCGACGGGGGGTCGCAGAATACCCCGGGGGGCGGCGTGAATCCCGCTCCGACGCGGGCTGCCATATTCTCCGGCGCCGGTTTTCGGGCGGGGGCGGGGATCACGCCACGCCGGTCGGCGGCCGTTGGCAGCGCCACTCCCGGCAATTCTCCAGGCCCCGATGGGCCGAGCGGCAGTCGGATTCTGGCCAATCCCGGCGGCGTGGATTGGACATGGTCACACACGATGGGACCTGGCAGGTAGGCCGGCTGGTGCGGTCCTCGGGGGGGCGCGGGGGGGATCCAACCCCGGGGTGGGCCCCGACGGTGGCCTGGCCCGTGATCGGGGCCCACCGATCTGCGGGCGGGCCTGTGCCGTGCGGGCACTTCTTCCTTCCACGCTGGCCCCTATAGGGCTCCGCCATAGCCGGCGCGGAGCAGGCACCCCACTGTGCATGTGCTAGAATATGCCGGCCGGTCTGCACATGCGCGGAACCACGCTGGCGGTTCTGCGCATGCGCTAACTTGCGCCGGCCCTTATGCGCGGGCTGGCGCGGCGCCAATCCCTCCGGTGCCAGCCTAGCCCCTGGAAGTGCGGAGGATTCTGCAACTTCCGGTTGGCCCGACGCCGAAGTGGTTTGCATTGCTTTTTACGCCGGCGTCAGGCCATCGCGGAGTTTCGGGAGAATCCCACCCAAAGTGTCTTGAGTCTGGATTTCAGACCAGCCACCTGGGAGGTGGGCTTGCATCAGCCTTCTTGCCTTTTGTGGTAGAAATGATGGTGAGGCTGACAGTGCTCATCTCTATTCAGGTGTAAATTGTGCACAAACATCTGGTGATCTTACACATGCAGTTAGACACTTAAACAATGTAAGTTTTTTCTGAGTTGGCTCTTCCTGATGCTTTGCTCCAACAGCAGACAGTTGACATTGAAATACATGGAACACTTTGAAGTTGTTGTATTTACCTGGTGTCTCCACTCTAACCTTACCTAACCAAGGTAAATTTTTCACTTCTCGTGTAAGTAAATGTTTATGACGAGGGGGAACCTGATTGAGGTGTAGAAAATTACAAGGGGCGTAGATAGGGCAGGTTACATAGAGCATACAGTGCAGAAGGAGGCCATTCGGCCCATTGAGTCTGCACTGACCCACTTAAGCCCTCACTTCCACCCTATCCCCGTAACCCAATAACCCCTCCTAACCTTTTTTGGTCACTAAGGGCAAGTTATCATGGCCAATCCACCTAACCTGCACATCTTTGGACTGTGGGAGGAAACTGGAGCACCCGGAGGAAACCCACGCACACACGGGGAGAACATGCAAACTCCACACAGACAGTGACCCAGCGGGGAATCGAACCTGGGACCCTGGCGCTGTGAAGCCACAGTGCTATCCATTTGTGCTACCACGCTGCCCAAGGAACTTTTCCCCTTAGCGGAGGGGTGAATAACCAAGGGGTATAAATTTAAGGTAAGAAGCAGGGGATTTAAGGAAAAAACGTTTTACCCAGAGAATGGTTGAAATCTGTAACTCGCTGCCTGAAAGGGTGGTAGAAGCCGAAACCCTTACAACATTTAACAAGTATTTAGATGAGCATTTGAGATGCCATCGCATACAAGGCTGCAGAACAAGGGCTGGAAAATGGGATTAGAATAGAAAGGTGCTTGTTGGCCAGTGCGGACATAATGGGCTGAAGGGCATTTTCTCGTGCTGTAAAAACTCTTGTGATTCTTCAATTTGATTGGTAAGGAGAAACATAGTTGCTCATCCAGTCCACAGAGGTTCCAGACGCTCTGTGGAGGGTACTATCTTTACTGTAGCCAAGGAGGAGTTCGGAAAAGGAGAGTCCAAGTGGTTTATTTCAAACTCTCGGTTAGGAAAAGTATATACAACGCCGTTCCAAGTCACGGCTGGGACCATTCTGCAATGCCAGCACCTACCTGGATTGGCTTTCATCTAATGGAATTAACAAGCCCGCTAATGGGCCTCCACCCCTCAGTCGGGACCTCGTACTCCACGTGCCCTACAGGGAAATCAATCGGCTTATCCCCGTACGTCTCGAGGGGGTTATACTATCCCTACCCGCCCCCCAAAGTCCATAAGTCTCTCTCATGCAGGGCGTGCAGGAGGTTGTCTTCTCCTCTTTGCCCATAGTTGCACCTCTGGCTGCTGCAGGGCTGGGTCGTTCGGGGGCGGGCGGGCGGGGGGAGGCGTTGGTGTCGCGAATGCCGTTTTCATGATTACCATTGGGGGGAGCACCGTCAGCGACTGATGCCTGGTGAGGCCCCGCCTGGGTCTCCATCTCGGAATCTGAGTCTATTACCTCTCGCATGTCTCTGTCGGAGCCCCCGGGGGGGCGACAGTCCCAGGCCCCCATATGCCGGGCTGGTGTGGCTGGGAGATGGTTCCTCTGGAGCAGTGTGTCCTAACTCTGAACCCCTGCTTCAGAGGTGATCAAGGTGCTTCAGCGCTGTCTGTTCATGAGTCTTTATTTGATACAAGACCGACCCAGTCTGTACCACGGTCCCTGGAATCCAACGGGCTCCATCCCAGAGGTTTCTGACATAGACAGCATCTCCTGGCCGGAGGTTTCTAATCAGCATCCACCAGAACATCAGGCTGAGGCAGGTCCTGAGCTTCTGGCCCATCAACAATTAAGCCGGTGCTGATAACATGAAAGAAGCTTGACATCATCCTGGACAAAGCAGCCTGCTTGATTCTCACCCCATCCAGCACCTTAAACATTCGCTCCTTCCACCACCAATGCACAGTGTCAGCAGTGTGTAACATTTACAAGATGCACTGTCGGAACTCAGCAAGGCTCCTTCGAGAGCACTTTCCAAACCCAAGACCTGCACTGCACAAAAGTCCAAGAGCAGCGGATACATGGGAATGCCATCACTTTCAGGTTCCCCTCTGAGCCACGCACCATCACATCTCACCATTACTTCACTGTCGCTGGGGCAAAATCCTGGAAAACCCTTCCCAATCACACTGGGATGTACCTTCACCACATGGTCTGAAGCAGTTCAAGAAGGGGGCTCACCATCACCTTTGCATGGGTAAATAGTGATGAGCGATAAAGGCTTGTCACGCGCCATGAAAGAATAAATAAAATAAAATGTTCAACATAGACTGAGGAACCATCACAGCAATGGCAGAAAGTACATGAGGTGATGCTTATTATCACCAGCGATAACCAATTGATTTATTGTCACATGGACCGAAGTACAGTGAAAAGTATTTTTCTGCGGCCAAGGGAACATACACAGTAGGTGCACAGTAGACAAAAGAATAATCGACAGAGAACATTGACAAATGGTACATCAACAAACAGTGATTGGTTACAGTGTGAAATAAGGGCCAAATAAAAGCATCATAGGGCTCTTACAGGGAACAGATCAGTCCAAGGGAGAGTCGACGAGGAGTCCAGTAGCTGTGGGGAAGAAACTGTTCCCATGTGAATGTGCGGGTCTTCAGACTTCTGTATCTTCTGCCTGATGGAAGAGTCTGGAAGGGGGCAAAGCCTGGGTGTGACGGGGCTCTGACAATGCTGTCTGCCTTCCTGAGGCAGCGGGAGGTGTAGACAGAATCAATGGGAGGATGGCAAGCTTGTGTGATGTGCTGGGCTGAGTTCACCACACTCTGCAATTTCTTGCGATCTTGGACCGAGCAGTTGCCATACCAAGCTGTAATGCAGAAGGATAGGATGCTCTCTATGGCACATCTGTAGAACAGTAAGAAGTCTGACAACACCAGGTTAAAGTCCAACAGGTTTGATTCAAACACTAGCTTTCGGAGCACTGCTCCTTCCTCATTCACCTGAGGAAGGAGCAGTGCTCCGAAAGCTAGTGACATCGAAACAAACCTGTTGGACTCTAACCTGGTGTTGTAAGACTTCTTACTGTGCTCACCCCAGTCCAACGCCGGCATCTCCACATCACATCTGTAGATGTTTGTGAGCGTCGATGCAGACATGACGAATTTCTTTAGCTTCCGTAGGAAGTAGCGACATTGTTCAGCTTTCTTAACTGTTGCATCAACGTGAGTAAACTAGGACAGACTGTTGGTGATGGTGACCCCCAGGAACTTAAAGCTATCGACCATCTCCACTTCAAAACCATTGATTTAGACGGGAGTGTGTGTCGTGCTATGCTTCCTGAAGTCGATGATCAGTTCCTTGTCTTTCCAACATTTAGAGAGAGGTTGTTTTCAGTACACCAAGTGATTTATCTCCCTTCTGTAGTCTGATTCGTCGTTGTTTGAGATACGACCCACCACAGTTGTATCATCTGCAAACTTATAGAATGAATTAGAGTTGAATCTTGTCACACAGTCATGTGTGTATAGGGAGTACAGTAGAGGACTGAGCACACATCCTTGCCGGGCCCCGGTGTTGAGTGCTATTGTGGAGGAGGTACTGTTACCTATCCTGACAGATTGCGGTCCATTGGTGAGGAAGTCAAGGATCCAGCTGCACAGGGAGGGGTCAAGTCCAAGATTGCAGAGTTTGGTTATTAGTCTTGTTGGGATAATGGTGTTGAAGGCAGAACTGTAGTCAATGAACAGCAGTCTGACATAGGGATCCTTGTTGTTGAGATGTTCGAGAGTTGAATTAAGGGCCAGAGAGATAGCATGTGCAATGGATCGGTTGCCGTAGTAGGCGAATTGCAATGGATCGAGATCATCTGGGAAGCTGCCGTTGGTCCGTCTCATGACTAACCGCTCGAAGCATTTCATGATAACAGATGTCAGGGCCACCGGTCGGTAGACGTTGAGGCACTGTGGTAGTATGTATTGGAGGTCATGTGGGACTGGAAGCACTAATGTCATTGGCTGACAGATCCCGGGTCCTGGTTGGCCGTTGACCTCTAGCTCCGCCCTGAAGGCGGAGTATAAGAAGCCGGAGTCTTCCCCCGCAGGCCAGTTTACTATCGAGCTGCGGGGGAACAGACACGCTTAATAAAGCCTCATCGACTTCACTCTATTCGTCTCACGGAGTCTTTGTGCGCTACAATTTATTAAGCGTGCCTAAAAAGGACTATGGAGCTCAGGATCATTCCGGAATGCCTGAGGATCAGCCCCCACGCAGTGAACGCGGCAGCAGCCTTCAAGCACTGGCAGACTTGCTTCGAGGCCTACCTCAGAACGACCACCGGTCGGGTCACAGAAGACCAAAAACTGCAGGTCCTCCACTCGAGGGTGAGCACGGAGATTTTCTCCCTCATCGAAGACGCGGAGGATTTCCAGACGGCGTTCGCAGCACTGAAAAGTCTCTTTGTCCGCCCAGTTAACCAAATCTACGCTCGCTACCAGCTCGCGGCGAGACGGCAAGCTCCCGGAGAATCGACGGACGAATTCTACGCCGCGCTGCTGATTTTGGGACGAGCCTGCAGCTGCCCGTCGGTGAACGCAAACGAACACACGGACATGTTAATGCACGATGCTTTTGTGGCAGGTATGCAATCCTCCCAAATTCGCCAAAGACTTCTAGAAAAAGTACGTACCCGTCGCGGCAAACCCCCTACCCACCCCCCGGACACCCCACAGGCTTGCGCGGTCCAAACGCCGAGTTGCACCGGGGGCGCCCGCTGTTATTTCTGCGGCCAGGCGAAACACCCCCGACAGCGCTGCCCGACCCGCGCAGCTATCTGCAAAAGCTGCGGGAAAAAGGGCCATTATGCGGTTGTGTGCCGGTTCCGCGAGGTCGCCGCTGTCCCGGGAGAACAGGGAGCCCTGCAAGCCGTTTACGCGCCTCAACCCCTCCAGCACACCATGTACGACCCCCAGGCGCAGCCGCTCTGGGTCCCGACCACCGCGGTCCCGGGAGAACAGGGAGCCCTGCACACCGCTTACGCTCCCCAACCCCCCTCCCCGCAGCCCATGTATGACCCGCCGCCGGCGCTACCGCTTTGGGTCCCGGCCAACACTCTCCACGGAGAGGAGGGAGTTTTGCGCGTCCCTAACGCCCCCCCTAACCGCCACCCCGCGCCCCACGCCTGACCCGCCGGCGCCACCTACTTGGGCCCCGACCACCGCTGTCCCCGGTGAGGGAGCTCCGCGCGGTCCTAGCGCTCGCGGTCCTAGCGTCGCGGTCCTAGCGCTCCCCAGCCCCCCCAGCGCACCATGTGCGACCACAGACGCCGCCATTTTGGGTCCCGGCCACCACGAGGGGAGGAGGGGTGCCGCCATCTTGGACCGCCCCAGACCTGTACGACGTGTGGGGGCGGCCATTTTGTCCACCCCCGCCGCCATCTTGTGACCCCCCAGCCACGTGCGATGTATGGGGGCGGCCATTTTGTCCATCCCCGACGCCATCTTGGACGGCAACAACGGACCCCACTCCACTACTACAACCACGTCTCGCTTCAATTACGCTCGATCAAGCTCGGCCCCGGACACTCCAGGCGACGACGACAACGGTGCGAATAAACGGCCACGAGACGCCATGCCTAGTCGACTCCGGGAGCACGGAGAGCTTTATCCACCCCGACACGGTAAGACGCTGTTCCTTGACCACCTATCCCAGCGCACAAAAGATTTCCCTAGCTGCAGGATCCCACTCCGTACAGATCCAGGGATTCTGCATAGTTACCCTAACGGTGCAGGGGAGGGAGTTCAAAAACTACAAACTAAACGTCCTTCCCCAACTCTGTGCCCCCACCTTGCTGGGATTAGATTTCCAATGCAATCTACAGAGCCTTACGTTCAAATTCGGCGGCCCAATACCCCCACTCACTATCTGCGGCCTCGCAACCCTCAAGGTGCAACCCCCGTCCTTGTTTGCGAACCTCACCCCGGATTGCAAACCCGTCGCCACTAGGAGCAGACGGTACAGCACCCAGGACCGGACCTTCATTCGGTCCGAAGTCCAGCGGCTACTAAAGGAGGGCATAATCCAGGCCAGCAATAGTCCCTGGAGAGCGCAGGTGGTAGTAGTGAAGACAGGGGAGAAACAAAGGATGGTCATTGACTATAGCCAGACCATCAACAGGTACACACAACTAGACGCGTACCCTCTCCCCCGCATATCCGACATGGTCAACCGGATTGCCCAATATAAAGTCTTCTCCACCGTGGACCTCAAGTCCGCCTACCATCAGCTCCCCATCCGCCCAAGTGACCGCAAGTACACAGCCTTCGAGGCAGACGGGCGATTATACCATTTCCTACGGGTCCCTTTTGGCGTCACAAACGGGGTCTCGGTCTTCCAACGGGAGATGGACCGAATGGTTGATCAACATGGGTTGCGGGCCACGTTCCCGTATCTCGACAATGTAACCATCTGCGGCCACGATCAGCAGGACCACGACGCCAACCTCCAAATATTCCTCCAGATCGCCAATTCTGGGATACGTAGTGCGCAATGGGATAATAGGCCCCGACCCCGAACGTATGCGCGCACTCATGGAATTTCCCCTCCCGCACTGCCAAAAAGCCCTGAAACGCTGCCTGGGGTTCTTTTCATACTACGCCCAGTGGGTCCCCCAGTACGCAGACAAGGCCCGCCCCCTAATACAGACCACGACCTTCCCTCTGTCGACAGAGGCTTGCCAGGCCTTCAGCCGCATCAAAGCGGATATCGCAAAGGCCACGATGCGCGCCATCGACGAGTCCCTCCCCTTCCAGGTCGAGAGCGACGCCTCCGACGTAGCTCTAGCGGCCACCCTTAACCAAGCGGGCAGACCAGTGGCCTTTTTCTCCCGGACCCTCCACGCTTCAGAAATCCGCCACTCCTCAGTGGAAAAGGAAGCCCAAGCCATAGTGAAAGCTGTGCGACATTGGAGGCATTACCTGGCCGGCAGGAGATTCACTCTCCTCACTGCCACCCGGGGGTCAATCGGTTTTACCACTTCATCAAGTCCCGCAATCTCCCATACTCTTTAGAGGAGGTCCGTACAGTCACAAGGGACTGCCACATCTGCGCGGAATGCAAGCCGCATTTTTTCAGGCCGGATGGAGTGCACCTGATTAAGGCTTCCCGCCCCTTTGAACGCCTCAGTCTCAATTTCAAAGGGCCCCTCCCCTCCACCGACCGCAACGCATATTTTCTTAATGTGGTGGACGAATACTCCCGCTTCCCTTTTGCCATTCCCTGTTCTGACATGACCGCGGCCACAGTCATTAAAGCCCTGAACAGCATCTTCACACTGTTCGGTTACCCCGCATACGTCCACAGCGATGGGGGTCCTCTTTCATGAGTGACGAGCTGCGCCAGTTCCTGCTCAGCAAGGGCATAGCCTCAAGCAGGACGACCAGCTACAACCCCCGGGGGAACGGGCAAGTAGAGAGGGAGAACGGCACGGTCTGGAAGGCCGTCCTACTGGCCCTACGGTCCAGGGACCTCCCAGTTTCACGGTGGCAGGAGGTCCTCCCGGACGCTCTCCACTCCATCCGGTCGTTATTATGTACGAGCACTAATCAAACGCCTCATGAGCGTCTCCTTGTTTTCCCTCGGAGGTCCTCCTCTGGAACGTCGCTGCCGACCTGGCTGGCGGCCCCAGGACCCATCCTGCTCCGAAAGCATGTGCGGGCACATAAGGCGGACCCGTTGGTCGAAAGGGTTCACCTCCTCCACGCGAACCCCCAGTATGCCTACGTGGAGTACCCCGACGGCCGACAGGACACGGTCTCCCTGCGGGATCTGGCGCCCAACGGCAACACGCACACCCCCCCGACACCATCAACCCAACCCCCCCCCCTTCCTGCCACCGCCGCACCCCGCGACCGCCCCCTTCCCAGGAGGATCGGTTCCCCTCCCCTCAGCACCGACCAAGAATAAAGCCCAAGCTGAAACAGTAAGGCTCCTGGAGGCGACAACACCGGTACAAGCACCACCACCACCGGGGCCGAGGCGATCGACACGGACGACCAGACCACCCGACCGACTCGTGGCGTCGATCTAAAACTAGATATGGACTTTTCACAAGAACATTTTGCTTTTCTTCCTATACCCTCTGTAAATAGTTGCAACAGGACAAAATTGTCCAATACTGTATTGCCATGTGAATGTTTTTTTTTCCTCCCAGGACCAGCCCTGTAAACCCTTACCACCATACGAAGCATCACCCCGCCGGGTTCATTTTTGACAAGGGGTGAATGTGGTAGTATGTATTGGGGGTCATGTGGGACTGGAAGCCCTAATGTCATTGGCTGACAGATCCCGGGTCCTGGTTGGCCGTTGACCTCTAGCTCCGCCCTGAAGGTGGAGTATAAGAAGCCGGAGTCTTCCCCCGCAGGCCAGTTTACTATCGAGCTGCGGGGGAACAGACACGCTTAATAAAGCCTCATCGACTTCACTCTATTCGTCTCACGGAGTCTTTGTGCGCTACAGGCACGCTACCTTGTTCTTCTTTGGTACTGCTTTTATGGTGGTCTTCTTTGAAGCAGGTTGGGACCTCGGAGCAGAGAAGTGAGGTGTTGAAGATATCTGCGAATACACTCGCCAGCTGGTCAGTGCAGGATCTGAGTGCTCGCCCAGGGACTCCATCAGGGCCCATCGTTTTCCACGGGTTTACTTTCAAGAAGGCAGCTCTTACCTCCAAGGCTTTAATAGTGGGTCTGGGTGTGTCCAAGGCTTTTGGGGCAGGTGGCACAGATGTATTGCTTGACTGTTCAAAGCGGGCAATGTTGTGAATATGAATTAGATGTTGTGCCACTTATTGATGGCCACTTCCATTGCCAATGTGTCCCACCAATCAGAGTTCCCAAGACAGCTAGATGAAAGAAATTAGGCAAGAAAAGCCTACTTTATGGAACTTGGGCAAGAGTAAAGAGATGTTCTATAAACTCATAGAAAGTTTAATGATGGTTGCTTTCCTTTTCACTGCAGTTCTGTTCTGACCACAATACCTTTCGGCTCTTTCGCATCTATTTTCTTTGTGTTACCCTGAACTCCTCTGGCAAAACAACTTGAAACAAGATGCCATTTACTTGCTTTGCATTATAAGAAATATCTCTGCCAAATAACTTTGAATAACATGTCACCAGAAAAATAATTATTAAAAGTAGAAAACAAGGCTTATTGCAAGGTAATTCTTAATTTATAGAACAAAAGGACATTGGCCTTGCAAATCCATGGGTCAGTGATCCCAGCATTTGCATGGTGATTGTGACCATCAAGAATCTCCATCTTTGATCTCAGCAAATATTTTGCACTAATGAGAAATGACTAAATAAGCCTCAACATAAGTGGTACATCTAAGGTAAAAGTAGAATAGTCATAGTCCCCCTTGAGGGGAGATCTGACTGGTGGTGATTTAACCTGAGGATCACTGCACCTCAGGTGAGGGCAAGGTTGAACAACCTCAGGAAATACAGGAATTCAACTTATGCTGTTGGTCTTGATCTGCATCACAAACTAGCTGTCCAGCGAACTGAGCTAATCGGGCCAATTATTGACCATAAAAAGGCCCTTTCCCAACCTGTCTCAATTTTCAAGCTGGTGGGAGAAATTCAGGGGTAGGAGAGGAAGCCCAAAAACAACAAAGAACAAAGAACAAAGAAATGTACAGCACAGGAACAGGCACTTCGGCCCTCCAAGCCAGTGCCGACCATGCTGCCCGACTTAACTACAATCTTCTACACTTCCTGGGTCCGTATCCCTCTATTCCCATCCTATTCATGTCTTTGTCAAGATGCGCCTTAAATGTCACTATCGCCCCTGCTTCCACCACCTCCTTCGGTAGCGAGTTCCAGGCACCCACTACCCTCTGCGTGAAAAACTTGCCTTGTACATCTACTCTAAACCTTGCCCCTCTCACCTTAAACCTATGCCCCCTAGTAATTGACCCCTCTACCCTGGGGAAAAGCCTCTGACTATCCACTCTGTCTATGCCCCTCATAATTTTGTAGACCTCTATCAGGTCTCCCCTCAACCTCCTTCGTTCCAGTGAGAACAAACCGAGTTTATTCAACCGCTCCTCATAGCTAATGCCCTCCATACCAGGCAACATTCTGGTAAATCTCTTCTGCACCCTCTCTAAAGCCTCCACATCCTTCTGGTAGTGTGGCGAACAGAATTGAACACTATACTCCAAGTGTGGCCTAACTAAGGTTCTATACAGCTGCAACATGACTTGCCAATTCTTATACTCAATGCCCCGGCCAATGAAGGCAAGCATGCCGGATGCCTTCTTGACTACCTTCTCCACCTGTGTTGCCCCTTTCAATGACCTGTGGATCTGTACTCCTAGATCTCTTTGACTTTCAATACTCTTGAGGG
The DNA here is from genome assembly GCF_047496885.1 of Scyliorhinus torazame. NCBI lineage: Eukaryota > Metazoa > Chordata > Chondrichthyes > Carcharhiniformes > Scyliorhinidae > Scyliorhinus > Scyliorhinus torazame. The sequence continues at coordinate 164,101,687 of NC_092708.1, read as the reverse complement.
TTCTACCATTCACTGTATATTCCCTACCTGCATTAGACCTTCCAAAATGCATTACCTCACAGTTGTCCGGATTAAACTCCATCTGCCATCTCTCGGCCCAAGTCTCCAAACAACCTAAATCCTGCTGTATCCTCTGACAGTCCTCGCTCATCGCTATCCGTAATTCCACCAAACTTTGTGTTGTCTGCAAACTTACTAATCAGACCAGTGACATTTTCCTCCAAATCATTTATATATACTACAAAGAGCAAAGGTCCCAGCACTGATCCCTGTGGAACACCACTGGTCACAGCCCTACAATTAGAAAAGCATCCTTCCATTGCTACTCTCTGCCTTCTATGACCTAGCCAGTTCTGTATCCACCTTGCCAGCTCACCCCTGATCCCTTGTGACTTCATCTTTTGTACTAGTCTACCATGAGGGACCTTGTCAAAGGCCTTACTGAAGTCCATATAGACAACATCCACTGCCCTACCTGCATCAATCATCTTAGTGACCTCCTCGAAAAACTCTATCAAGTTAGTGAGACACGACCTCCCCTTCACAAAACCATGCTGCCTCTCACTAATACGTCCATTTGCTTCCAAATGGGAGTAGATCCTGTCTCGAAGAATTCTCTCCAGTAATTTCCCTACCACTGAAGTAAGGCTCACCGGCCTGTAGTTCCCTGGATTATCCTTGCTACCCTTCTTAAACAGAGGAACAACATTGACTATTCTCCAGTCCTCCGGGACATCCCCTGAAGACAGTGAGGATCCAAAGATTTCTGTCAAGGCCTCAGCAATTTCCTCTCCAGCCTCCTTCAGTATTCTGGGGTAGATCCCATCAGGCCCTGGGGACTTATCTACCTTAATATTTTTTAAGACGCCCACACCTCGTCTTTTTGGATCTCAATGTGATCCAGGCTATCTACACACCCTTCCCCAGACTCAACATCTACCAATTTCTTCTCTTTGGTGAATACTGATGCAAAGTATTCATTTCGCACCTCGCCCATTTCCTCTGGCTCCACACATAGATTCCCTTGCCTATCCTTCAGTGGGCCAACCCTTTCCCTGGCTACCCTCTTGCTTTTTATGTACGTGTAAAAAGCCTTGGGATTTTCCTTAACCCTATTTGCCAATGACTTTTTGTGACCCCTTCTAGCCCTCCTGACTCCTTGCTTAAGTTCCTTCCTACTTTCCTTATATTCCACGCAGGCTTCGTCTGTTCCCAGACTTTTAGCCCTGACAAATGCCTCCTTTTTCTTTTTGACGAGGCCTACAATATCTCTCGTTATCCAAGGTTTCCGAAAATTGCTGCATTTATCCTTCTTCCTCACAGGAACATGCCAGTCCTGAATTCCTTTCAACTGACACTTGAAAGCCTCCCACATGTCAGATGTTGATTTGCCCTCAAACATCCGCCCCCAATCTATGTTCTTCAGTTCCCGCCTAATATTGTTATAATTACCCTTCCGCCAATTTAGCACATTCATCCTAGGACCACTCTTATCCTTGTCCACCAGTACTTTAAAACTTACTGAATTGTGGTCACTGTTACCGAAATGCTCCCCTACTGAAACATCTACCACCTGGCCGGGCTCATTCCCCAATACCAGGTCCAGTACCGCCCCTTCCCTAGTTGGACTGTCTGCATATTGTTTTAAGAAGCCCTCCTGGATGCTCCTTACAAACTCCGCCCCATCTAAGCCCCTGGCACTAAGTGAGTCCCAGTCAATATTGGGGAAGTTGAAGTCTCCCATCACCACAACCCTGTTGTTTTTACTCTTTTCCAAAATCTGTCTACCTATCTGCTCCTCTATCTGCCGCTGGCTGTTGGGAGGCCTGTAGTAAACCCCCAACGTTGTGACTGCACCCTTCTTATTCCTGATCTCTACCCACCTCACTGCCCTCTGAGGTGTCCTCCCGCAGTACAGCTGTGATATTCTCCCGAACCAGTAGCGCAACTCCGCCTCCCCTTTTACATCCCCCTCTATCCCGCCTGAAACATCTAAATCCTGGAACGTTTAGCTGCCAATACTGCCCTTCCCTCAACCAGGTCTCTGTAATGGCAACAACATCATAGTTCCAAGTACTAATCCAAGCTCTAAGTTCATCTGCCTTACCCGTAATACTTCTTGCATTAAAACATATGCACTTCAGGCCACCAGACCCGCTGTGTTCAGCAACTTCTCCCTGTCTGCTCTGCCTCAGAGCCCCACTGTCCCTATTCCCTAGTTCTCCCTCAATGCTCTCACCTTCTGACCTATTGCTCCCGTGCCCACATGTTCACATCTTGGACGAAAGAGAGGAGGGATGACCTCCATCAGCAGTTTCCTTTGAACATCAGGTGCACCCCGCCTCCAGCAGAAGGCCTGGCCCCTGCAGGCCCTCCACTCACACCCCTAGCCCCTCCTGCTAGCCCCCCTGGGCCTCACTTCCACTTTCCACCCTAAAACCCCCAAATCTTATCTGGTCCTGGAATCGTGGGAGCCATACTTAGGGGACTGCTTAGTGTGCCAGTCCTGGCCACTGCAGCTTTTGGCACTGCGGGGCCAGAGAGCTGCTGACCAATCATATTGACTGGCAGTTCTCTGAGGTGGTACCTTCTCCCCAGTGAAGGATATCCTGCCTCCAGCCAATTAACACTTGTTGGGAGCATTAAATGGTTGCATAGCAGGCAGAATACACAGGGTGTGTTGACTGCCGCCTCTTTGGATGGCGGGAAAGGAAACCCTGCCATCTTAAAAATCTTGGTCCTTCAGATTTTTTGTGATATCCTCCACAGATATAAAACCAACACTCAATATCTCGGCTCATAATGAAGAATGCCCTCTTGGGTAAGGTACCAGAGCACATGCGGCATTTATGAAGCTGTGCCCTAACACAAATCAGCATTTGTAGAAGAGAAAGGCTGGATGGGGTTGGGGATGGGGTTTGTGATGAAATAATATTAAATTTGTGAGTGAAATAAAATAGCAGCAATGAGTTAATGAGCCAAGTGGCCAAGTAACCACTGGCGAAAATAAGCATCTTTCCATGAACACTGGGCAAAGTGGTTGGCTACAGCAGATTTGTGTTGGGACATTTAAGTTCTTTCAGAGACTCGTGATGTTTGTCAACATTAAGTGACCATGAAAACCAATATTTTGCAAAATGTGCTCTGACACTTGTGTTTCATTTTCAAGTTGAGCCACAAATATTTATCATTCTTCATAAATATTCAATTACCTGCTATAAAGGCTGTTATCATTTCGTTAAAATTTTAAATTAAGCTGCAATCTAATTTTCTAAAAGTGCATTTTTGTATTTGATTAATCTGTAATGTTATGGATAACTTTCACGAATATTTACACCAAATACTGAAAGCTTTTTGATACATTTCAGGATTTTCTGATTTTCCCTGCCTGTCCTGAATTACTCACGAGTTACTCATTATTCAATGATAGTTATAACATGGAGAATCACGGTTCAAATCAAATCTCAAAATCCACTTTTTTGAAAGCTTTTGAAGCATTCCAACACTCATAACTGCAAATCATGATGGAGCCAATACCCTATTAATACAAAAATCAAACCTAGAGGAACAGTAAATAAGCTCCCCCTGCCTGTAATAACCCTCATGAGGCCAACGGAGATACCCTAATCGACCTCGCCGTGGGACTCTGGGATACGAGCTTACCTGCTCGTGGGCAAAAGCCTGCCCAACTGGGGCTCATTACCGGGCTATGTAAAAGCTGGCCTGGAGAGGGACCAGCATTCTAATAGTCCTGATTGGGACTTAATGTGTGTACACCGCTGTAGTGACTGTTTTCAATGACTACAATAAACTCGCATTTGCTTCACCTACAGCCCATCAGATTGGTTTGCATTACTAAAGAGGAAGTCTTCTGTTTTTTGCTAATATTTTGTTGGAGGAGGTATTAGCACATGAAGGTCTTAATAGGCAGATGCAGAAAGTGGCCATAACCTTGCGGTGCCAATGGAGAAGATTGAGAGGCAAAGCTGACTGTTGTCAAAGTGCAAGTGAAAACCTGTCCTATGTTCCTGCATGAGATCACTGAAGAATTGCATGTAATTATACAATAGAAGGGGATAACAATGAAAGCATGATGGGTGGCACAAGAAGCAGCCATATGGACTTGAGGAAAAGCTATCAAAAAGAAAAGTATGCATGAGGCAACAGATAGGAGTGGGATGCTGCTGCAGAGGTGGAATACAGAGGGAAGATATTCCAGTTGGAAGGAGTGACTGACCATACTGAAGGCAGAAGAGAGCTCTGGGAAGATGAGGAAGCACTCACAATCATAGTTGCACCAATTGTTATTGGTGAGCTTCACCAATGAGGTCTCAGTGCTGTGAGCAGAACTGAAATTCAAGGAAGAATGATAATGTATTGGAGGCGACTCAGAGGAGGTTCCAGCGTAATACCTGGAATAAGCGAGTTGTCTCAGGAGTACAGGTTGGAAAGCTGGGCTTGTTTTCACCAGAGTTTAGAAGAGTGAGGGATGACTTGATTGAAGTATTTAAGTTCTTGAATGGTATTAACAAGGTGGATGTTGATAGGATGTTTCCTCTGGTGGGTGAGTCCTGAATCAGGGGCCCCCTTTTAGGCCAGGGATGATGAGAAATGTTTTCTCTCAGAGGGTTGTCCAACTCTGGAACTCTCTGCCTCAGGAGGCAGGGTCACTTAATATTTTTAAGGTAGAGACAGATAGATTCTTGTTGGGTAAGGGAATCACAGATTATTGGAGTAGGTAGGGAATGGAGAACGCAACAAGATTATCTATGATCTTACTGAATGGTGGAGTGAGCTCGAGGGGCTGCGTCTGCTCCTATTTCGTAATTTAATGGCTGGATTCTCCGATTTTGAGACTATGTCCAGAGGAAATGCCTAGTTTTACGACGGAAACATTGGCGAGGTCCCAGCACTGATCCTCCGACTGATGAGGGGCTAGCAACCATGCCACGTAAATCGCACGGTCTTCCTGATATAAAGACCTGGAGAACATGGTGCCGGATGCGCGCGGACCCAACCTGCCAGATAGTGCCCTCCTGGACACCCCCTCGCCAACCCCCACCAGTCCCCCAGCCCTCACCAAAGCCCACACGGGCAGCAGCATGGCCCCCCCCCCGCCCCCCCCCCCCCCACTGTGGCGATGCTGGACATAGTCTGCAGCCGCCACACTGGGCTCACAAAAACTGAGAGCACACGTGTCCTGCGCAGTCGGGAACTCGGCACATCGTGGAGGTAACATCCTGAGGCCGTCCCAACGGCGTGCGGCATACTCCTTGATGGCGCCTTTTTGTAGGGGACGGAGCATCCAAAAACAGGCGCCGCCTTCGATTCAGTCGTAAACAGGGATTCTCCGCCGATCGCCGATTACATCAGCGTCAGGCAACGGAGAATCCCACCCCATATGAAGCCAATTGAATAATCTTCAATAGATAGACTCTTATTATGGGGTGGTATTTTTCAGTATTTTAGAAAGAATGCATGACTGGAGATAAGTGATAGTTGGATAGAATGAGGCAGTTCACTTTCTTTTGGAAGAGTTATTGATGACCATGTGGCAGAAAAAGGAACAGGTAGTAATGTCAACCAGCATGGTACTGAGCAAAAAAGTTGCAAGGCCAGCAACTGAGATGGGAGGAGACCAGAGCAAATATGTTTTGAGAGATGCAGTGATAGGGGGGCAGATGAAGTATGAGTAAGATTGTCCAAGCTTCTGGATGAGAATTGAGCAAGGAGAGAGGCTGGAGAGGATTAGAATCAGAGGAAAGAGAGTCAGCAGATTGGATGGTTTCAATACTGAGCATAAAGGGTATTTATTGTGAGGTCAGGGAGATGTGGCAGATCTTTAAAAATAGCATTTAGGATGTCCGGTGGCGGTGATGTGCTGAGCAGTCACACTTCAGGTGGTTCTCCTCCAGAACACGACCAAACAGGCACTTTTAGTCAAAGTAGCCCGAAAATGTGGACTCATTTCACCCATCAATATGAAAGGGAGAGAAGAGAAAGAACAACAATATGCCAGCAAACGGGAGCTCAAGAAGCCCTAGAGAAGGCAGGAACAGATGGAAAGGCCAAGAGCAATGGGTGGACGAGATGGCAGACCCACAAGGCGAGGGGTCCCCGGCAACTCCAGAGAGAGGGAGACCGATGACTCAAACAATGCCCCCCCCCCCCCCCCCCCCCCACCCCCACTCCTGCCTGGAGATGGTAAGAAGATATTCCTGACCAAGGATCTGTTGGCGATGAGGGAGGTGATATAGATGGAGATCCTGGTAGCGGTCAAGGTGGCAGTGACGGAGGCGTTGGTCGCCAAGCAGATGGCGATCGACGGTCTGGGGAAGAAGCTGGAAGCTCAAGGGAAGACGATCCAGGAGCTTGAGAAGGCTTCGATGGACCAGAGCGACAGGATTGTTGCTCTGGAGGACAAAATTAAAAGGTTGGTGACAACCCACGGGAGCCTAAAGGGGAAGGTCAAGGACTAGGAGAACCAGTCCCGGCGCCAGAATATACAGACCGTGGGCCTGCCTGAAGGGATTGAGGGCAGGGACCCGATGGACTATGTGCCCAAATGCTGGGCAACCTGGTCAGAAGGGACAGCTTACTCAAATCTCCAGAGATTGACAGCGCACACAGATCGTTCCGACCGAAGCTCAAAGCGGGGGAGCAGCCAAGGACAATAATTGCCAAATTGCATCAGAATCAGGACAGGAAGAGGATCCTGCAGAGGGAAAGACAGACAAATGCGAGCAACTGGGAAGGACACAGAACCCGGGTCCACCAGGACATTGGGCAGAGCTGGCAAAGCTCAGGGCCGATTTCAACCACGTGAAATCGGCCCTGTCCAAGAGCAGAGTTAAGTTTGGAATGTTGTTCCCAGCCAGGCTCTGGGTCACGTTCCAAAATAGAGAACATTATTCCCATACCCCGGCAGAGGCGGACGAGTTTGTGAGAGTGAACGGCCTGGTCAAGGGGCAGGCAAGGCAGCGCTGAGGGCAAAACCGAGGAGGGTAAAAAGGAGAAAGAAAAGAACTGTGATGGACCTATGCCATGTTTGCACGGAACAGTACTGCCTCGCTCTGAACAGAAATGTTAAAACACGGGAAAGGGCGAGGACAGCGGAGCGCAGGAGAGGGTGAAGAGGGAACAGAAATCTAATGGTCACAGGAAAGAGGTAAGATCAGCCCGGGGGGTGGGCCACCACACCAATGGGGAAAGCTAGCACAGGAAGTATGAGAAGAAGGGGGACCGCGGAGCACCTTCCAGCAGGGAGGGAGTGTCTGGTGGTGGGGGTTGGGGGGGGGGGGTGTAGGAGGGTGTGAACTCAGGGGTAGGGATGGGAAATGCAAAGGGGTAGATAGGGAAGGGGGGACACAGGTGAGGGGGAGAGTAGGCAGCAGGGGGACAAGGACAGAGGGGGGGAAGTGGGGACAAAGGGAAATACAAGGATAAGAAAGGGTTGGTTTTCAGATTGGCTTCAGCAGGTAAGGTGCAGGTGGAGGGAACAAGATGGCGCTGCAAGCAGCCACTTTGGAGGGTTCCTGGGCAAAGGGAGAGTCCGGAGTGTAGAGGCGCACCCATGTGGCATACACACAGTCGGCGGCCATGCTGGGTGTCCCCTGGACAAAGGGAAACCCCGGAGTGCAGGGGCTGGGCTTCATGGTGAGAACGGTGACCGTGGCTATTTTGGACGGCCCCTTAACAAAGGGAAACACTGGAATGCAGGGGTGCGTCCACCAGGTAAGTATGGTTGATCTGCGGGAAGCGGGTGGCACCCTGGTGAGGAGGAATTCTCGTTCTTCTCACAAGATATACACCCGAATCGACTTCTTTGCAGTGGGAAAATCGATGCTTCCAGTAATAGTCAGAGCGGAATACTCTGGAATAGTCATCTCCGACCATGCTTCACATTACGTGGATGTGAGGTTGGAGTCGGGCCATGCCCAACGCCCTGCATGGAGGTTGGAAATGGACCTCTTGGCCAATAAGGCCTTCTGCCAGAAAACATCACAGGCCATAGGTGACTACATCATGAAGAACCAAAACGGGGAGGTCTCACCTTCCATGTTCTGACAGGCACTGAAGACGATGATTAGGGGAGAGATTATAGCCTACAATGCGCAGAGAGGCAAGGAAGGGAGGGAGGCCAGACAGCAACTGATTGACTCCTTTCTGGAGGCCAATGGAAAATACTCCAAGGCCCCAAATGTCGAGCTTCAGGCATAGAGGAAATAGCTACAAATGGACTTTAACCTGTTTCCCGCCAGGAAGGCACTGCACCAACTCCGACAGGCACAGCGGACTTCTATAAAAAACTCGCACCAGCCCTGGCCCCGCACCTACGGGAGATGTCACAGATTCACTAGCGAGGGGAAACCTGCCTTCAACGCTAACACAGGCCACAATATTGCTGATACCCAAGAAAAACAAAGACATAATAAGGATTGTGGAGACCCATTTCCTTGCTCAATGTCGACCGTGAAAATACTCGCGAAAGTCCTGGCCAAGAGGTTGGAGAACTGCGTACCAGAAGTGGTCGCGGAGGACCAGACTGCTTTGTTAAGGGTAGACAGCTAACTGCTAATGTGATACTGACCCCATCCTGGGAGAGAACACCAGAGGTCATCATCTCCTAAGACGTAGAAAAGACCTTCGACAGAGTCGAATGGAAGTACCTCATTGCAGCTTTGGAGAGGTTTTTGCTCTTGACGGGCTCACCTCGTGGGTGAAACTCCTGTACAACGCCCCCAAGATGAGTGTTCAGACCGACACCACCAGCTCTGAATACTTCCAGTTGCACAGTGGCACCAGCTAGGGATGCCCGCTGTACTCTCTTCTGTTCGCCCTGGCAATTGAACCTCTGGTGATCGCTCTGCGAGACGCAAAAGGCTGGTCGGGCATCCAAAGAGGAGGCAGAGAGCACAGAGTTTCACTCTATGCGGATGACCTGCTCCTCTACATCTCGGACCCACAGAGCGGACTGAAAGTAATCATGAAGCTCCTGGAAGAGTCTGGGGCCAGTAGTGGGTGGGGAGGAGGGGGTGAGAGTGCCTCCAAGATTGTGGTGGCGGGGGGAAGAGGACTGGCTCGCCCCGATGCCTGCACATCAGGAGAGGCGAGAGCTCTGATACCTGCGGAAGGAATGGGGTGATTTTGGCATTGTGGTCGAGGGGAGAGTCCCATTGCTGGTAATCTAGTGGTGATTTGGAGGGGAGGGGCAGTGCCCATTAGCTTGTGCTGTGGTGGTGGAGTGAGCAGAGCCCCATTGCTTGTTCTGTGGTGGTGAGGGAAAAGCCCCTGATGCTTGTTTGGGGGCCCTCCCTGTCCACATGCAGGGGCTGGGGTAATTTACTTTCTGTGCTGATTGAGGCACCGTTTAAAGATGCCCCCCCCCCCCCACAATTCTGTGGAGCAGGCCTTGCAGACTCTATCTGGCCCCCCCTTGCCAGACTGATGGCATAAACCCCATCAACTCGTTTTTTTTCAAAGTGCCAGAAAATCTGGTCCAAAAACACAGCTGTGCAGCTGGGGTGTCACACGGCAGTTTTCAGTCAGAGCCTGACACTCTGAAAAAATATGGGAAAATCCCGCCCACTCTTTCTGAGGTAAGTCTGATAATATTCCTTCAATGGTCCTGCATAATTGCTTTCGGGGGCCGGTTTAACTCACTTGGCTAGCCAGCTGGTGCGTGATGAGGAGCAAGGTCAGCAACGCGGGTTCAATTCCTGTACCATCTGAGATTATTCATGAAGGCCCATCTTCTCAACCATGCCTCTCGCCTGAGGTGATGATCCTCAGGTAAAAGCACCATCAGTCAGCTCTCCCCCTCAAAGGTGAAAGCAGCCTATGGTCATCTGGGACTATGGCAACTTTATATTACATTATAATTACTTCCACTTTGAACCCCATGAACTTTGATAGGTTAGACAACAGCAGCACAGTGGTTAGCACTGTAGTTTCACAGCGCCAGGGACCCGGGTTCGATTCTCTGCTTGGGTCACTGTCGGTTTGGCACCTCCACATTCTCCCTGTGTCTGCATGGGTTTGTACCGGGTGCTCTGATTTCCTCCCACAAGTCCCAAAGGGAAAGTCAGGGAACCAAGAGGTGAAGTAATCAGTGGGGAGCGTAGCTGCTTAGAAATACAAAAAAACACGAACAGACAAAACTCAAAAGTGGTTACGATTGTCCCCATCCTACAAAATATGACACAGTGTATGGAAAGGCTCAGTAAACCAAGGTCCACCACACTAAGAAAACAAAAAGGGACGGTCAATAGAGAATTAAAGGTGCTATATTTAAATGCGCACAGTGTACGGGACAAGGTAGATGAGCTTGTGGCCCAGATTGTGACTGGCAGGTATGATGTGGTAGGCATCACAGAGACATGGTTGCAGGGGGTTCAGGACTGGCATTTAAACATCCAGGGATTCACAACCTATCGAAAAGACAGAGAGGTGGGCAGAGGGGGCGGGGTTGCCTTGTTAATTAGGAATGAAATTAAATCAATAGCACTAAACGACATAGGGTCAGATGATGTGGTGTCTGTGTGGGTAGAGTTGAGGAACCACAAAGGCAAAAAAACCATAATGGGAGTTATGTACAGGCCTCCTAACAGTGGTCAGGACCAGGGGCACAAAATGCACCACGAAATAGAAAGTGCACGTCAGAAAGGCAAGGTCACAGTGATCATGGGGGACTTCAATATGCAGGTGGACTGGGTAAATAATGCTGCCAGTGGACCCAAGGAAAGGGAATTCATTGAATGTTTACAGGAGGGCTTTTTGGAACAGCTTGTGATGGAGCCCACGAGGGAACAGGCCATTCTGGACTTAGTGTTATGTAATGAGCCAGACTTGATTAAAGATCTTAAAGTAAGGGAGCACTTAGGAGGCAGTGATCATAATATGGTCGAATTCAATCTCCAATTTGAAAGAAAGAAGGTAGAATCAGATGTAAAGGTGTCACAGTTAAATAAAGGTAACTACGGGGGCATGAGGGAGGAACTGACAAAAATCGACTGGGAGCAGAGCCTAGTGGGAAAGACAGTAGAACAGCAATGGCAGGAGTTTCTGGGAGTAATTGAGGACACAGTACAGAGGTTCATCCCAAAGAAAAGAAAGGTTATCAGAGGGGGGATTAGGCAGCCATGGCTGACAAAGGAAGTTAGGGAATGCATCAAAGCAAAAGAGAAAGCCCATAATGTGGCAAAGAGTAGTGGGAAGTCAGAAGATTGGGAAGGCTACCAAAACAAACAGAGGATAACAAAGAGAGAAATAAGGAAAGAGAGGATCAAATATGAAGGTAGGCTAGCCAGTAACATTAGGAATGATAGTAAAAGTTTCTTTAAATACATTAAAAACAAATGGGAGGCTAAAGTTGACAATGGGCCGCTCCAAAATGACGCTGGTAATTTTGTGATGGGAGACAAGGAAATAGCTGAGGAACTAAATAAGTACTTTGCGTCAGTCTTCACAGTAGAAGACATGAGTAATATCCCAACAATTCCGGAGAGTCAGGGGGCAGAGTTGAATATGGTAGCCATCACAAAGGAGAAAGTGCTAGCGAAACTAAGAGGTCTAAAAATTGATAAATCTCCGGGCCCAGATGGGCTACATCCTAGAGTTCTAAAGGAGATAGCTGAAGAAATAGTGGAGGCGTTAGTTATGATCTTTCAAAAGTCACTGGAGTCAGGGAAAGTCCCAGAGGATTGGAAAATCGCTGTTGTAACCCCTCTGTTCAAGAAGGGAATAAGGAAAAAGATGGAAAATTATAGGCCAATTAGCCTAACCTCGGTTGTTGGCAAGATTCTAGAATCCATTGTTAAGGATGAGATTTCTAAATTCTTGGAAGTGCAGGGTCGGATTAGGACAACTCAGCATGGATTTAGTAAGGGGAGGTCGTGCCTGGCAAACCTGTTAGAGTTCTTTGAAGAGATAACAAATAG